>NC_080781.1:105682672-106932672 GCF_020826845.1 Diceros bicornis minor
ATTTCTTCATGTGGCTTCAAGTGACTGTGTAGTGTCTTTTTACCTCAGCCTGCAGGGTTCCCTTTAGTATTTTTTCTAGAGAAGGCATGCTAGTAATGCATTTCTCAGTTTTTGTTTATCTGTGAATATCTTGATTTCTTTCCTTTGTTTTTGAAGAATATTTTTGCTGGATATAGACTTTTTTTGTAGACAGTCTTTCTTTCAGCACTTCGAATGTGACCTCTACTGCCTCCTGGTCCCATGGATTCTGATGAGAAGTCAGCTCTTTATGTTACTGAAGATCCTTTGTGTATGACCAGTGGCTATTCTCTTACTCTTTTCATAATTGTCTTTTTGTGTTTGGGTTTCAACAGTCAAACTATGATGTGTCTACATGTAGAATTCAAAGAGTTCACCCTACTTGGAGTTGATTGAGCTTCTTGGACATGTAGATAAATTTTTTTTATCAAATTTGGGAAAATTTCAGTCATTATTTCTTCAAATATTCTTTCTTCCTCTTTCTGCCTCTCCTCTCCTTCTTATGCATATGTAAGTATGCCTGAAGATATCCCACAGGTCCCTGAAGCTTTGTTCATTTTTCTTAGTCTTTTTTTCCTTTTGTTCTTTAGGCTGGATAATCTCAACTGACCTGTCTTCAAGTGTACTGATTCTTTCTTCTCCCTGCTCAAATCTACTGTTGAGCCCCTCTAGTGGATTTTTCATTTCAGTTACTGCAATTTCAATTCCAGAGTTTATATTTGATTCTTTTTATAATTTCTATATCTTTATTGATATTTGGTGAGTCACTGTGGTTGTCGGGGAAAAGGGAGAATCCCCCTCCACCCTTTCTCTTATTGTTCTTATGGCTGGCCAAATAATTAAAAGACAGGTTAACAGGAGAAAATAATACCAAGTTTAATAACATGTATACACGGGAGAAACCAGGGAAACTGAGTTTCTCAACAAAAGGACAGAGATTCTCATCTTAAATACTATCTTCAGCTAAAGACAAAGGAGGATGTTGGGGGTGGGGGTTTGGGATTTCGGAGGGGAAGAAGACAATTCACATGGAAACGGAAATGTAAATGTTTGTCAGACAGTTCTTTACAGAGTCACCTATAGAGAATGTGGCCAGAGAGACAGAAATCACAGTAATCAAGAGTATGTAGATTTAAGTTCTCTCTTTCTGTACTGATAAGAGTTTCCAGAGATAAGGTCATCCCCCCTTTTCCCAATACAGAGAGAGAGATACCTTTACAAATGGAGATATTTGGTAAACAGTACTTTGAAAAGAATGGGCTTAGCAAGGACCCTGCCAATCTGTCCATACCCAGAGTTAAATTCCTTTAGGCAGTTAGTGGGGGAGGTCAAATGTCTGTCAGAGAAAATAATCAAGGTAAAGAGACATATTTCAGGGTGGCCAATATTTTTTTAAACTTTATTTATTTATTTTTACCTCCAAAGCCCCAGTAGATAGTTGTATGTCATAGCTTCACATCCTTCTAGTTGCTGTATGTGGGACGCCACCTCAGCATGGCTGGAGAAGTGTGCGTCAGTGTGCACCCGGGATCCGAACCCAGGCCGCCAGTAGCGGAGCATGCTCACTTAACCGCTAAGCCAGAGGGCCGGCCCCAAGGGTGGCCAATTTTGATCTCCCACATGGTCATACTTTCCTTTAGTTTGTTAGACATGGTTTCTTTTTAACACAGCATATTTTTAATAGCTGATTTAAAGTCTTTTTCTAGTAAGTCAAATGTCTTGACTACCTCAGGAACAGTTTCTATTGACTGATTTTTCCTGCCTGTGTGTGAACCATGCTGTCCTGTTTCTTTGTATATCTTGCAATATTTTTTGTTGTTGAAAACTAGACATTTCAGGTAATATAATGTGAAAACTCTAGAAATCAGATTTACCCCTCCCCAAGGTTTATTGTTGTTGCTGTTGTTCTTGTTGCTGTTTGTTTTTTTAGTGACTTTTCTGGACTAATTTGGTAATGTCTGTATTCTATGTCTTTTCCAGTCACTGAATTCTGCTTGGTTAACTTAATGATCAGCTAATGATTGAAGAGAGATCCTTAAATGCCTTGACACTATAATTCTTTCACCTTTTTCTGCTGGGCTCTGTGTTTGGGTATTGGGGCATGCTTTCAATGCTCACATAGTTTGAGTTTAGCCTTCACTTCCTAATTGTGCAGGGCCTCAAGGTCAACCCAAGATAAGAGATTGAGGCCTGGGGCCGTCCCAGTGGTGTAGTGGTTAAGTTCGTGTGTTCCGCTTCGGCAGCCTGGAGTTTGCCAGATTGGATCCTGGGCACAGACCTGCTCACCACTCATCAAGCCATGTGGAGATGGCATCTCACATAGAGGAAATAGAAGGACCTACAACTAGAATATGCAACTATGTACTGGGGCTTTGGGGAGAAAAAAGAAAAAGAGGAAGATTGGCAACAGATGTTAGCTCAGGACCAATCTTCCTTAAAAAAAAAAAAGAGAGAGAGAGAGAGATTGAGGCCTTCTTAATGCTTTTATCAGCATGCCCATAGACCTGAACATGCACATAGCCTTCTAAATCCCCAGTAATATGCCAGGCCTTTTCAAGCTGCCTGTGGATATCTCATTCCAGATCTTCTTTTTAAGTTTTTGGCCAGCCTTTTGTTTGCTCCAACTTGTATTTATGCTTTAGGCAGATGCAATGTTAAGCAATTGCCTGGGAATAAAATTTTTCCTGTAGAATGAGCTGAAGCTGGGAGGTCAAGTCAAATATAACACCCTATGAATGGAGTTTTTCCAGGGAGCTGCCAGTCAGGTCAAATAGTGAAAATGGTCTGGAGATGAGGCTTTTTGAAGAGCTCAAAATCTGATTTACCTCCTTTGGTGGATCCAAGCCTGCTGGGTTTTACAGCTACCATCTTTGTGAGGCTACTAATTTTCAGTGCTATTGTAGAACTGGAAAGAAGGAGCTTGATGTAAATTAAGTTACAATACCATAAATTCTGATGTTCTTATCAAGAGTCAGCAACTTTTCTTTAATAATTGCTCCTTGGATTGTTACAAGCATTTGGTTAATTTATAGAGTTTTGAAAAAGTTGATTTTGACCATTTTCCAGTGTTTTTGTTACTTTTATGGAAAGATGTATTAACTAAGGCTCTTTTTGCCTTTCCCCAAAGCATGCACTTTTAACCACTGCCCTGTACTTCTCTTTCCTTGGCTAACTCAGAGTTATTCTTCAAGTTTTCTCTTAGAAATCACTTCCTCCAGGATGCCTAGAGGAAGCTTGGCTTACATAAGAAATATTAGGTGGTCTTCCTATGCTCTACAGTAACATCCTGTATCCTGTTGCTCTTTAACAACAAATAAACAGGCAGTTACAATATGATGTGATGTCCTTCCCATGAGACTGTAACTTTCTTGAGAATAGGAACAATGTGCCGTTTGAACTCAAACATATACAGTCATGCACTGCATAATGATGTTTCAGCCAACAATGGACCACATATACAGTGGTGGTCCCATAAGATTAGTACCATATAGTTTAGGTGTGTAGTAGGCTATACTATACCATCTAGGTTCGTGTAAGTACATTCTATGATGTTTGCACAATGACAACATTGCTTAATGACTCATTTCTCAGAACGTATCCCTGTTGTTAAGTGGCACATACTGTAAAGCATAGGGATAAGGCGAACTGAATGTACGGGCACAAGTGTTTTATTCTGAACTTTTAAAATTTAACAGGTAAAAGAAACAAAAGGAAACTCGACACTGGGAATAAATTGAATACACTTTCTAAAAACAGTTCCCTCAATAAAAACTCCCATTTCACTTATCCCCGTTACTAAATTAATTGCTGCTCTTAATTTTTTTCTAATCTATGCATAAGGTTCTCAACTGGCCCTAAGGCATTTGCTTTATTAGCATATGAGTCATTTTGAAGTATAATAAATATTCCTGAAGGCCTTTCTCTCTCCTCTCTTGACAATTGTCACTACTATAAAGGAGTGTTTTTCCATAGACAAACACAACAAATTCATCTCCAATTCAATATGTTGAAACAAGGCTGGTGAAGCAGAAAAAGAGGAAAAATCTTAAAGATGCAGCGGGACAGTTTCATTCTACAGCCTTCTCTATAAAAAAAAAAAAAAAAGGATCAAAGAGAAATTCAGGTAAAATGCTCCTACAACAATAGAAAATATTTCAGAACCTAAACTTTGGTATGACAACCAATCTCCAACCTAATGTCTGGACTAATCAGCTAAGTGAAATGTAATAATTGCTCTGTCACACATCAGCATGGAAAGCAACCTCCCAGTTTTGTGTTCTCTGCCTTATGATGTTGTTGCTGTGGTTGTTATTGAGAATGGGCTGAGCAATTTGGAAGAACTACTTGACAAAAGGAAATTGGGCAAATATGAGGAGGAAGAGGGGAGAGATGACAGGGCTAACGGGAGGATAGCAAATGGTGGTTCCAGAGGGAAAGTTGGGAGTGATAATTGGTATATAAAGGTTACAAGGGAAGGGAGAAACACTACCTACATGTTTAATTAGAACAAAAAATTTCTTGTCTGTGTTTTGGCAGAGTCTGCAAGGTGCTTTGGGCTTCAACATGTGATTTATAAATCAATGTAAACTGAGCTACTTTTGATTGTTCAGAATGGTTTTTTATTGTTCTGGACTTCACTCTGCTTCTCTACTTTTATTTTATTTTGATATAATTTTCTAAAATATCTGGGATTGAGAAGATAGATTTATATAGCATTTATTTAAAAATGAGACCAATGGAGGCAACAATTAAATAGAAAATAATTTTGATAATTTATTAAAACTATAAACTATACAGCAGCTGAAAGCAGCATTTTCTTAGGAACCATCAAGGCTAGGTTCCAAGTCAGGATGCTGTATTAATAGCCAGGTTGGGATACTGTATTAATAGCCAGGTTGAGAATAACTTACTTAGAGAATATGTTATGCCATGGCATGGCTCTGTGTTTATGCACATGCTTATCTCTTTGTCTAGAACACCTTTCTCCAAACTTGAATACCTGACAAATTTACAGCACATTACTCAATACCAAGCCAAACACTTCATGTTCTATTTTTTTTTTCCTTTAAAGTGTGGTGGTATGCTTAAAGCTTCTAGCTGTGAGATCTTGGGCAAGTCACTTAAGCTCTCTGTGCCTCAGTCTCCTCATCTGTAAAATGAGCATGATATTAGTATCTACTTTATAATGTACTTGTCCATATTTACTAAATAATTATGCAAAGCCTTTGAACATTGCTGAACACATATAAAGTGTTCTATGTGTGTGCTTTTATTATCCTTTCCCCATAATTCATTGGTTCTTTGTGTGTCTACTCTGTCCTTGTCATAAATGTCTGTTATAATCTCTATTGCAAGTAGTTGCTAGAATATCTGTTTCCCTGTATTACACTGTGAACTTGAGGGCAGAGACTATATTTTAGTCATCTTTGTCTCCACAGCATTTAGCACAGTACCAGGCATAGAGTGTGGGTTCAAAATGTCATTTGATTGCTCTTCCTCTCTTTGATGGCTCACTCCACTTTCTCGACTCCAGGCCCATAATTCCCAGCATTTCCCCAGGATATGTCCTTTTTCTACACTGATTCTCCATGTTTTGTGTGTGTGTTGATTGTCCAGTTTCTGCTGATGACCCTGCAATTTACTCACTGACCACATATTCCCCCCAGCACTCCAATTGCTGGCTTTGTACTGCTGCCATGATATTTCTTTTTGGAAATGCTGCCACCACCTCAAATAAACTGTTCTGTTCCTAAACTCAACTGCAAACTACCTCTTTTCTTGCCAATATTGTTATTGAATTGCCTAAGAAAAACTGCTTTTATCATAGTACATTATCTTGTGTTGGTTTTTACATTGTTGGAGTTCAAAACGCTGGAGATCAGAGCTTTATATTTCTGAATAACAAATTTGAAAACAAATATGCACAGTAAATTATAGATAATTATTCTACAGAATCCAAGTAATAGAGTTGTATTGATTATAAATATAATCACTGTCTATGCCTACTTCCTCTTGCTGTAGTCCTCTTCTCACGGTCCATTTTCTCATGCCGCAACTCTTTTTCTCTCTTTTATTGCTTACTCCTTTGTATGCCTTTTTTCTCTCGTATTCTATCAGTCTTAGTCTTGTCTCCTGTCTGTCTTTTTTCCTCTTCTTTATTTTTTTTTCTTATATAATGCTTTCTTTAAAAGGTTATATTCTACCTGGCACAATCCTCCTAGCCCTCTGGCTCCCTACCTTACCCTCCAAAATAAAAACAAACTTAAGCAATTGGAAGTCAATTTAACATTTCAGGGATGCTTCCTGGGCTTTTTGTCTGTAAATATGGGTAAGAAGGATGGTTTTACTCAGCAGAGGTAATTGGGGTAGGGATGTAGAAGTGGCAGTTTCAGAGATTACAGAGTAGGTAAAAGCCATTTTATAGTGGCTTAGTTAGGACATAAAATTTTCTGGTTAGAGCAAATAAGAAAGCTAATGGTGATCATGTATTGAAGATACTCTGATGCAGTTTCTTACTCACAACTACTTCCCTCAACAAAAGTTCTTAGGCTATTTAGAATGAGTAAGACTGATTTTCCAGATTCCCTTTCTGCAATTGATAAACACAATTCAATAAGTTAAACAAAATGGATCTAGTTATTAGTAAGAATGGTATGAAGAGTAGTTATTGCATCTAATTCTTAAAATCAACAACAAAACAGCATTATTTAGAGTAAATAGAACCCCAGCAGGGCTTATATGTTTCTTATTTTTCATGCATGTATTCTCTGGGAGGCCACAAGCACTCTAAGATTGCAATTTTAGCCATCAAAATTAGCAAAGAGAAATAGTAAGAAAACTTCTGGGGATGACTTAGAGGGTGATGTTATTCAAATCAGCACATCAGACTTATTCCTTCTCTTGAAACTTCAGGACAAGAAGAGAGTGAATTAAATGCATCAGCCTTTCAGGAGATAGATGAATACTGGGAGAAGATTTCAAGAAAAGTGGGATTAAGTATGAAAAATAAACCAAAGCAAACTTGAATATAAGACAACTCTTTAACAAACCAACCAAGTAAAATAGAAAATGTACAGAAGTAGTTGCTTCTTAAAGCCTTGCAAGCATAAGAATCTAGTACTGATATAAAAAAATCGAGATACTTCATGTATCTAGAAATGCATGCTGAGTATTCTAATGAACCTCATTAAATATGCCCAGTTTCTTAGCATCAAGTAGGGTCTGATATACCCAAACAAAATATTGCTGATACTGGTGTGACTAAGAGAGCAATGGGGTTGAATTTCCTCCAGATAGCAGTTCTTTCCTCACCACTCCTCTTCATTCCTTTCTACTTCTCCATTCCTCCACAGTAAACTAATCCTTTCTCTTTTCTCTTTTACACATTAATCCCAGTTAGTAACTTGTAGAAGGCTTCTGAGAGAGGCTTTCCTCTGGACTGGATGGACCTACTTCAGGACACAGATTGTGAGTTGGAGAGAGGTCAGAAAACAATACCTGCCCACATCCTACAGCCTTCACAATTTCACTGAGCCTTGTGTGTGTCTGTGTGTGTGTGTGTGTGTGTGTGTGTGTGTGTGTACATATGTACCTGCACACGTCTAAGGTCTGAAATATTTGTGGAGCATGTACCCTCATTCTCTAATCATCCTACATTTTCTTTTTCAGAAGCAACAAGAAAAGAAAATTCATAAGAGAAAGTCTGTCTCTCTCTGTGAATAATATTTAGCTCATACAGGCATAGCGCTTTTTCATGTGCAATTGTGTGCTTTGTACTTATACAGTTTTGATATCTATTGTGATGCCCTTGGGTGCCCCAGATGCTTTCTTCTCCTGTTTATTGTTGTGGGAGATAATTCAGAAACATGTTCAAGTATGGGAATCCATTTGGTGCGCATATACATGTATCCTGTAGTATGTATGTTATACATTTTACATATGCACACCTAAATATATTTAAATGTTGATTAACAGTATGTTCTTTAGAGGACAAGGTTATTTGACATTTATGCATTTTCCTAACAATTAGAAAAAAATAATTGTTTCAGAGAATGTTCATTATTTGAAATTACCTTGGTGTTACAGAAATAATATTGAGACCTTAGGGTTTTTTTCACCAAATGTTATGAATTTGTTTAAGAGGATGAGAAGCAAAAGCTGTAATGACTTTTAGCAAACATTTCTGCCTGCAATCACAACCATTTGTGCTCCTTTTCCAATCACCAGGGAGATTAAAATCATAACCATCTTACAGGACTGCATTTTTGACAGATTCGCTAATAAAAGGGATAGAGCTGATAATGCAGGTGGTAAGAAATTATTCCCCTGATTGCTGGTAAGGTTATGAAGGCTACATTTTTCAAAGAGCTAGTTTTGGTGGGTAGATTTCAATTGTGCTTGCAATACAGAGTTCTCCTACGTTGGATATTAAAGACTCCTTTATCAGCAATGACTTAGAGATTTGAAATGAAATATAGATCCAATTAATTTCATATGCGTGTATCAGTGATGCTCTTTTCTCCTTTCATAAGGAGACTGGCCAATTTGGACTCTATAGAGTTTTATGGGAAGATTCCATGGTAACACCCTTATCTTGTTAAAACAGAGACCTTGACTGGGTCTTTAGTTTGATCAGATGTGACTGAGAATTTGAGGATGTGAAGCATCTTGTGTCAGGCTGAAAATAACACTCTTTTCACTTGTGAAGTGATACTTGGACTAGCAGAATTTTTAGCCTTATCTAATTCTGTTGTCCCATACCGATTGTTCTATTTCTACATACTGAGAGGAATCTATTAAGTGCTAGTACTTTTCAGAGAAAACTTTCTTTTGTTTTCCTTTCTTACCCCTTAAGGGTACCCTCAGTTCTGTTTTAAAGTTTAGCATGATCTTTTTTGTGTGTGTGTGAGGAAGATCAGCCCTGAGCTAACATCTTCCAATCCTCCTCCTTTTGCTGAGGAAGACTGGCCCTGGGCTAACATCTGTGCCGATCTTCCTCCACTTTATATGGGATGCTGACACAGCATGGCTTGACAAGCGGTGCGTCGGTATGCGGCCGGGGTCCGAACCGGCGAACCCCGGGCAGCCACAGCGGAGCGTGCGCACTTAACCACTTGCGCCACCAGGCCGGCCTTTTAAAATGAGGAACTATAGGTTCAATTTCTAGCTTTGTTGCTAAGTTGTGTGACTTTGAACAAGTCAATTAACCCCTTAGATTAAAACTGTCTGTGCGGTTAGTTTAGGTTAATATTTTGCTGTTGCTGTTGAAAATGGTGATGATTATAATGCTTTGTTTTTGTGAGGATGAAATATTAATAATTATTTTCAGAGTATCATTCCCCTGAGCATATAAGGAATAGCTCCTTCAATGAGAACAAGAGAAAATAGGAATAGCTTGTAACCTGAGCCAGAAAAGAATCAATCATTCCTTGAGCTTGTATTAATCATTTCTGCTTTATAACTCTGTCAAGAACAAAGGGGATCTCTTCACAAACAAAAATGCAATGGAAGGTCTAATGGGTGATACTTTGGGTAAGGATGAGGTAGAGATCTTCAGTGTGGCTATGAAGTACTGATGGTCTCTGGGGATTTAGGATCAGTACTTGGGACCTAGAGTACTACAATCAGTTGTGCTTCATGTTCACATTTGTTACTAACTGTGCTTAGTCTAAAGTTTCCAAAAAGTTTACATTTAGAGGTAAGGTAAAACTAAGGTCAGATTATCTCAATGGTAACGTCACTCAAGCTTGCACTATGATGTGATCTATTGAATGGGAGAAAAAGAGTGGAATTACAATCAACTCGTTGAAAAGTATATATATCTAAAGTAGGATTCCCATTCTATTATTTTCAATCCCCTTACTCTGTGTTATTTTTCCAATATCACATCTATGTTCTCTTAAATAATGATACTCTCTCTCCCACCAAAAAGTCAGCTCCATGAACTCTAGTGCCTGGAGTAACACCTGGCATATTAGCTGGCATTCAAAAAATATTTATTGATTGCAAAGGGGATTAGACTATGACACCCTAAAACATGCCACGCTAAAATATGCCACTTTGGCATGAGGATTATTTTGAGTTGAAGGCAACTAAGAAAAATCAGACACATGAAGACCTCTCTGCCCTTCCTCTATCTACCTAAAAGCAGGGCATAAATTTCCCTTGTGAAGGTGTCCCCCCCTCCCATATGAAGAAGAGGAGAAAACAACTCTTAATACCAGAGATTGAGATAGCACTGTGAAGGGTCTGCATAAACAAACCTTACTAAATAACCCTTATCTACCATTAGTTTCCCTCATATATTTACCTTCCCACATTTTACCACCCCTAAAAGTCCAAACTCCCTTTCCTTTGTCTAGTTGTTTCTCCACAATTTGTAGCCCTTTGTTAAAATGGTATATAAGCCTCCAAGTCTAACCATTTCTTTGGATTTGTTGCTTTTTTTCTGTGAACATGCTGTATCTGCAAAATAAAATTTATATGCCTTTCTTCCTGTTAATCTGCCTTTTGTAAGTTTAACTTGCAAGTCCCAGCCCTGAACCTAAGAGTAGAAGAAAAGATTTTCCTCCCCTACAGTTCAATGAATAATTACCCTGATCCCAAACGCTATCTTTTTTTATGCCACAGCCTATATGAACTACCATTGCCAATGTTAATTACTGGGGAATTACAAATAATAAGAGTGCTTTGCTTCCTGGCCATTTGGAAAGAAGAAGGCATTATCAAAATCTGATTACCTCTTGCAGGGTGTATCTCATCCATGATGCTGTTTGTCCAATATGAGAAGAGTTGGCATAGAAGAATACGTATAGAAAACTATGGTATTAACTATCATTTGAGCACTTTATAGGTGCCAGATCCTTCAAGTGCTTTTTGAGTTTTATCTTATTTAATCCTCATTGAGGTAGATAGTATTACTAGTCTTGTTTTACAGATGAGGAAACAGGACAAAAGGTCAAGTAACTTGCCCAAAACCCAAGATTAGAGTCTGAATTTGAACCTAGGAAGCCTAACTACAGCACATACATGCTTGCCCACTACACTCTGCTACATACTGTGTGGCAACACTTAACTATAGTCACACGATTGAGGCAAAAATTATGTTTAAAAAGGGAGTCAGGGAAGATGTTACTTCCTGAGATAGTAAGCAAGTGCGAGTCCATAAAGGCAGTAGGAGAGAGCAGGTCTTATCCCTCTATACTTCAGTAAACAGTGGGGGCCAGGTCATAGCAAGAAGATAGAAAACAAACCTAGTAAGAATTTGTCTCACTCTCTAAATCTTTTTAGTACCTAGTAACAACAACAATTCTTTTATATCGTATACATTTTTAGCAATGGTTGGATACGGGGGAAAGATGGCAGTGCATTGTGTTTTATAGGCAGTCCAGGAAAGAAGGATACATATGACAAAATAAATGGCAAACAAGATAGAGAAAGAAGATGAATAAAAACCTATGAGTGAAGAAAAATAGGAGAACAGACCCATGATGAGTGATTGGCCTATAGAAATTTCCATATGAAACTGAATAACAATGAAGAAGAAGGCCAGCGAGTTGCCCAGATAGGCACTTGCAGAGAACTTTTAGCCTTTGCAGACATGAAAATCAGAATTTTCAGCAGGAAAAAACTTACATTAGTTAAGCTCAACTTAATACTTTGCAGCAATTTGACATTACGAAATAGAACTGCCAAGTAGGACAGAACTCTGTTTCTCTCACCATTTTGTTCTCTCCCCATAGGTCTGCTATATGTAATACCCAAATATTATACAAATTTTAATTGGTGAATCTGAACTTAGGATAAATAGAGTTTACTAGGCTTTCTATTTAATTGCACTCCTATAATAAGGATGTATTTGCCACAGGACAAAATATTTTGTCTTTGGGCTAGGGCATTCCAAATACAGCTTGTTTGGGATCATCTTTGCTTGTCTTTAGTGATGTTTTTGTTTATATTTTACTGGTCAACTCTCTTAATTCTTTTTTTTTTTTTCACTTAAAGCCAATTATATTTTAAAGAGATTTAAATAATAAGAGAATCTTACATATTTACCCAATCTAGTTACCATTTCCAATTTTCTTTATTCCTTCTGTGTAGATGCATATTTCCATCCGGTATCTGTTTCCTTCTGTCCTAAGGACTTCCTTTAACATTTCTTATATTACTGATCTGTTGGTGATGAATTATTTCATCTTTTTGCACTATCTTCTTACTTGCATTGTTTCCAGTGAGAAATCTCCTGTCATCCTTTTCTCTGTTACTCTGTATGTATGTTGTGTTTCTTTCTGGTTGCTTTTAAGATTTTCTCTTGAGCGCTAGTCTTAAGCAATTTGATTTGATATGACTTGGTGTGGCTTCCTCTGTTTCTTTTTATTTATTTATTTTTTATTGTGGTAAGAACACTTATACAATGTACCCTCTTAGCAAATTTTTTAGTGCACAATATGGTGTTGTTAATTAATTCTTTTCTTTGGATGTGCTACTGATTGTAGTCAAGTCCCTTTCAAGGCTTGCAAGTCTGGGAGTCATTTTCTTTCTTTCAGTTGCCTGAACAACTTTCTTTTCTCATTGTTTGTGTTGATTTTCAACTTTAATCTCAGAGGGCATTCATTTTTCCCTTATTTCCACATTACTCTTGATTGAGAGATACCTCACTATAACTCTAGATATGTATGAAATCCTCAAGTCACTTGCTTTCTGGTTCATTTTGCTCTAGCAATAGCCTTATTTTAGTTACTTAAAGACAAAGAGCTATCTCCCATCTGGAGCTTTCACACATGTTGTGGGCTTTTCCTGGAAAACTCTTCTTCCTGTTCATCAAGAAACTAATTCCTGCTCATTGCTCAGGATGCGTCTTAAAATAATTTCTTCAGGGAGCAATTCTTAGACAAGATTAAGGTCCTCCCTTTATTATTTTCTCTTATAGCATGCTTGTTTCATAGAATTTATCAATTTGTGTAATTATATATTTATGCAAATTTTTGTTTATTATTTATCTTTTCCCACGTAATGGCATAAGAGCAAATACAAATTAAAATAAGTGACTTAAATTTCTCCCTTTTGAAAATAAGGGAAGAGACTCCTTTCCCCCTTTTTCTTTCAGTTTCTTCCTCTGTCCTTTTCAAATGTATGTAAATCTTTTTGATGACTAAATAAGTCTCTTGCCATTCTCACAACTCAAGAATCTTTCTTCAAGGACCTGAGAGTCATCTCTTTGAAATGTAATCATCAAAGAATATAACGCCCTATCTCCCAGTTTCCTGGGAGGATATAGGGTATAAGCTTAAATTCAACTGGCACCTGACTCCAAAGGGCGAAACCTACCTTCCAACATAAAGAGAGCAGAAAATAAGCAATTTTATCCTGAGAACATGAATGTAATGTGTTGTATCCATTTAGCTATAGAAAAGACTGAGATTTCTTTCTGTGTTTGCTATTTCTTTAGAGGATTGCCCGTGATGGGCATTGCATTCTCATTTTTTGCTTATTCAATAATAATTCCTTTTTGTCTGCTACCTTTGTGGAGAGGATTTCTCGGTTGGGAGGAGATATTGTTTATAATTATATTTCTCCAATGATGGTAAGCTCCAGGAGAACAGTGAACAGGTCTGTTTTGTTTACCACTATATTCTCAGTGCATATACAGTGATTGGTTCAGAATATAAGTCAAATAATTGTTTAATGAAAGAATGAATGAAGAATCTAGCATGAGACTCCATTTTTCCACTCACTTTTCCTACAGGGCCATTATGAGGACCAAATGGAGTCAGACCAACCTAATTGGGAGCTTTAGTTCTATCAGTATGTGATCAAGGACATGTCACTTAAGCTCTCTGAGCTTGAATTTCCTTATCTATAGAACAGGGATAATAATAGCACTACCTCAGTAGACTATCGTGAACATAAATTGATAGAATGCATTTAAAATATACAACATGGTGCCTGCATATAAAGAGCAATAAATTCAGCTGGTAACAGTTCATTATGATTATTTACCCCAAATAAATAAAATTTTCCTTGGGAACCAAGGATCACAATGATGAGGACAGCTGTAGATTGAAAGAGGTACGAAGAATTGCCTGAGGCATCTTGCCAGGAAATTTTGTAATTCTACCACCCCTGTCCACAGGCTTATCTGGGCTTTTTCATTAGGCTGACACTATGAGACTATAGCTCTTACCCCGGCCCTTCTCGCTACCTTTCCTCAGTGATTGATAACCTCACTCAGCCAGGAAATCAGAGTATAAGTGTGAGATATGTCAGGGTGCCTGTTATCCATAGGTAAGCAAAATACAAACTTACATTCTTAGAGTCTAGCCTTTTCCATTTCTTCTCCTGATCGGTTGGTAGCTTCTCTTTGTGGGTAGCTGGCTATCTTCCTATCTCAACTCAGGTAGGAGAGACCTCTTCTCCTTATGCTTTCAAGTGGGTGGGCCCAATACGGTTATTTACAGATTTACACTCTTTTTTAACTTCCTTTAACAGACCTAGAAAAAATCATGGTATGACTTCACCCTTCCTCCCCACATCTTGCATTCCCATACCCTACTCTGAACATCCTTAGGTAGATACAACATGGTCAGAACAAAAACCATCAACTGCCATGGTATTAAATACTTTAGAAAAGAAGGCTACAGAGCGGTGTGTGTGCATGTGCGTGTGCGTGTGCATATGTAGGGTGAGAGAGAGTTATTCATAAAAGATTACTGAGCCAGGATAAGGAAAGCTGGCTTTCTCTGCTGGGACTACCAGTGCATCATTATGTGGACTCAGGCTAATAATTTAATTTCTTAGTTCATCTATCTCTCGTTATTAAAATTAGAACTGACAATGCCTTTTTGCAAACTAGTTGGCTGCACCTACCACAACACTGGGCACAAATAAATCATTCATTAGTGGATTGATGCATAGGAAAGTTATATGTGGAAATGATGAGGGTATTTTAAATTCCTAGGATAAAAGCTTCCATTGCATTTAATATAATATACTATACCTCATCATAGTTCTGTCCTCAAAATTCAACATTTTCGGCATTTTAATAATGAAACCTCTAAGAATTAGAGTCATGTTCTTTTCAACATTTTAGTATGTCAGTCTAATATGGAAGCACTATACTCAGGAGTCAGCTTAGGAATCCTGTGCAAAGAAAATGAGATGCTGAGATGCTTTTATGCTCAGCTGTAGGAACATATCTCACAGTGAGGTAAAGTAATAAAAGTGATTTCCTTGTGTCACTCATAAGTTGATTCTGGTGGCACTTGCCAGAAAGAGTTTCACACATTGCTAAAATAACTACATAACTTCTGTAACCATATTTACTGAACTCCAAATCACAATACATGGTTCAACCAAGGATTTTTCCTGATTTATAAATATACGTGAAAATTCTTACAAAATTATTCAGATTAAATAATATTGCATTCTACTTTTAATGCATCATTTTTATTGAGAATAATAAAATTACAGGACATCTGGATTGTCTGTCCAGGACAATTTGGAATCGATAGTTATCATGTGTACAGCCAAGATAATTACTTTGAACTGGACAAAATTCACTGAAATGTAATAATGTTTATATGCTTATTTAAACACTAGTCCTGCTCTTTTACATGTGTAACATGTGTAAGATGCCCTAAAAAAAAGGAATAATAACAAAATGACCAAATCTGTTGTTTTTCTTTCCCAGAGTTAATTGATTGCCACAGCAGGTAATAATTTCTTGTTTTTCTATATTAAAAAAATGTAGTTATTAACAGAGTGTGGTACAGTTATTATTCAACCACATATCTGTACATCAGACAAAATGGCTTGGTGTACATCTATCATTTGGCATAGTAGTGATCTTTGTCACTGAACTTTCACAGAGGATCAATCCAATTTTTTCAGGAACTAGGTATTCTAATTTCCTATTGACATTTACGTAGCTATAGGAGACCATTATCCTTGTGACGATACTTTTTTTTTTAACTACCATTATCTTTAAAGAAAATAAAAGCATCTGCAGCCCTTTTAACTTTCTTATTTGAGAGGTTACAGTTCAGCTCTTCTCTTGCCATTGTCAGCATATTAGATATTTTTGCCTCTAAGGAGTTCTAGCTTCTCCATATGCCCGTGTGATCCCAAGAGAAGTACTAGATTTCTTATTTTCAACAAGTTGAAGTCACTGCTGCTGATCACACTTGTTCCTTTCTCTGACTATATGCTAGCCTCCACCCTGAGGGAGGTAGAGCAGGGATAGCTGACAATTCACAATCTGGAAGAAACTGTCTGGGCCTGCTTCTGTCATCCTTATACTTGCCAAATTCACAGGCCCCTCAGGACTATCTAGCCCCATAACTACTGAATTAGCCAATGTTTTGGAGTTTTCCCAGATTCAACTTGAATAAGGGGCCACTTCTCACAAACAAATTCAGCACCGGCAAGCTGATCAAAGACATTACCCTCTCCAGTCTTCTTAAGATTAAAGAGATTTAGTTTATTTCCAAATGATGAGTGCCTTAGAAAATAGATGACTGTGGGTAGGACAGTCAAATTATTATTTAATTTTTTGTTATTACTTTCAGCCAAAATCAAATTATTATTTAATTTTTTGTTATTACTTTCAGCCAAAACAGAATTGAGAGCCCTAAAAGTATTACTAGAAGAATTAAATAGGAAACATATAACCAAACAACAATTTTGTTCTGATATCACAACATTGCCAATCAAATGGGAAACTCAGTTTTAACCTAGTGAGTAGAAATGAACATTGTATATTTTTTTGCAAATCTCTCTTCTGTAACATTGGAAAAAACCCGAGAGGAACTCTTTTCAGTTCTTTTTGCTAAGTCATTCTGTCATATTCTAATGCTGCCCCTCAAAGAGCATTGCAAAGATCCTCTTCCAAGAAGAAGAGCACAGAAGAGGGCACTCTGAGACTGTGTTGCCGTGTTAGCCCAAGATCATTTGAAAATGAAAACCCAACAAAAATCAAGATAAGATTGTTGTGTTTGTGGTAATAAGAAGGCTCCAAATGCTCAGTTTCTACCTTCATGAAATCCACTAGCTCCGTCAGCCTTGTATTCAAAATGTATTGTTCCAGCATATTTAAATACTCAAACATAAGTAATAGTTTGTTCCTACCCTGCCGGAGCCTAATTTACTGTGGTTGCTTCCTAGTTTGCAAGAAGCCAGAACTGATTGATAGGTGTAAGACTGAATAGAAAAAGACTATTTATAAATAGAATTGATCGTTATATAAGTACTATACTTCTACTATATACTGTACTTAAACACAAAGTCCTTGATATAAAATATTCTCAGGCTGCTTAGTGTTTTTAACTCTGAAGCTATGTACATGAGTATCCAAAAATGTTTTTGCAAGGTCAAATAATTTTGTAATTCTCTCTAGACACGTCCAGAGAGTTTCAAATTAATGGGTGGATGACAGTGTGGTGTCATCGAAAGAATATGGGCTTTGACTCAGACAGATGGCCTTTGGCAAGTTATTTAACTTGTCTGAGTTTCAGTTTCTTTAGGTGGAAAATGCATATCACTGCTACTTCAAAGAGTTGTGGAGAAGATTAAAATAGAAAGTGTTTGCAAAATGTCCAGCACAATGCTTGGCACACACTAGGTGTTCAAGAAAAGGTGCTCATTATAAGAAAACCTAACTTCCGGAACATTTAAAAATGCAGTTTAAAAAAATTTACAATTTTTGTTTTCTGTGTTTTCAGGTTACAGACTATATTTAATATTGATAATAACCCTGTTAGATAGGAAGTGTACTTATTATATTCTCATTTTACAAATGAGAAATCTGAGAACCCAATATGTATGCAATTTACCCTAAGTAATCCTGTTAGCAAGTGGCAGACACAAGGCTAAAATGTATTCCCTTTTTTCCCAGTCTACTGCTGCCTTGATGGTGTAGAATAGCCAAGAGTTTGGAGGAATTAAAATACAAGTGTAAAGGGAAAAAAATTGTAACTGGGGAAAAATAGTTATTTATAATTACCCTGCAATTTCTAAGGAGAGTTGATCTAAGGTTAGCTCTTTGTTAACAGAGTTACATTATAATTGTGAAACTAAAAGAATAAGAAAGAGCTAAATTGATCTGCATAAGAAAAGGGAGACCTGTTGGAGGTGAGGTATGCTTGATTTGGGAGGCCAAAGCCAGTAGGATAGACCAGCTGAATGCTAGGTCTGGGGGATGAGGGTGCTGGTGGTTGAAGGAGAACTTTGGAGGAACAACAAAGATACCGCATAGAGCTTTTCTTATAATTTTGCTTTTGGGGTGTGGGAGATCAAGATTTGGCCACCCTGAAATATATCTCTTTACCATGATTATTTTCCCTGATGGACATTTGACCTCCCCCACTAACTGCCTAAAGGAATTTAACTCTGGGTATGGACAGACTAGCAGGGTCCTCGCTAAGCCCATTCTTTTCAAAGTTCTGTTTACCAAATATTTACATTTGTAAAGGTATCTTCCTCTGTGTGCTGAGAAGGGGGGGGGATGGCCTTGTCTCTGGAAACTCTTATCAGCATGGAAGAAGAAGCCTTAAATGTGTGTACTCTTGATTACTATAATTCCTGTCTCTCCGGCCTACATTCTCTATAGGTGGCCCTGCAAAGCATTGTCTGACAAACATTTACATTTCCCTCTTCAGGTAAATTGTCTTCTTCCCCTCTGAAATCCCAAAACACCACCCACCCCCAACATCCTCCTTTGTCTTTAGCTGAAGATGGTAAGGCGAGAATCTCTGCCATTTTGTTGAGAAACTCAGTGTCCCTGGTTTCTCCCATGTATACATGTTATTAAACTTGGTATTATTTTCTCCTGATAACCTGTCTTGTTAATTATTTGGCCAGCCATAAGAACCTTAAGGGAAAGGGCAGAGGAAGATTCTCCCTCTTCCCCCACAGGGGTATGATGTAACCCTACACTTCCCTAACAAATCAGCAGCAAAATATCAATTTCTTCACAATGCTAGTAGAGTAGATTTTCTTTGTTAGGATATAGAAAATAACAATATGTATTCCAGGGTTAGTTGGAGTCACTTCTGTCCTCACCTGACACCAGTTATATCTGGCTGACAAAAGAATAAATTGCCATCTTTTAACCTTTATGGACAATTAAAGGTATTTTTTAAAGGTCTTTGTATGTTCTATAGTAGATGCCATAAATTCCAGTATGGCCAAACAAATGATATAAAGGAGCGAGGCAGGCTGAGTGCAGGGTGCATGCCTCTTCTGAAGGGGACTGCCTCGATTCAGATCTGACAGATGGCTGCAGTGCAGAAATAAGTGTTGCCAGATCTTCTGATTTTTTTTTTCAAAAAAAGAAAAAAAACGACAACTGGTAATCTGAAATATTATGAAAACTTTTATGATTCTAAAATATCTACCATATTTTTAAAACCAAATGAAATAAACGAGTAAACAGAAAACACTGTGCTGGCCAAACCAAACAATCTACAAGCTGAATCTACCTCTGGACCACCTGTTTGTGATTTCTACCAGTATTCCCATTCTTCACATGCTACAAATTAAATCTGAGAAGCACTGGTATATATACATCCTAAACACCTCAGGCTAGGGTTTTAATAAGTACTTTTATGACTTTGGGAGAGTATCTGTTCCTCTCTGTACTTAAGTTTTGTCATCTGGAAAGTAGGAAAAATCACTATCCTTATCTCATAGGATTGTCGTAAGGATTAAATGTATTAATGCATTGTTTTCTTCATTCTCTTCTTATTTATCTTCTCCAAAAATCACTCCAAGTCTGTGTTTACCTCTAGTTAATCTCTAACCAATAGTGGCATTCCTCACCAATAGTGGTGTTGCTCAAGAATGAAGAGTCTTTTATGCCCTTTTATTTTAGTCCCTAGATCTAGTCAATAACCAAGTTATGTTTTTGACCAGTACCATGTCTCTCCAAATTTCCCTAAGGCCACAGGTAAATTTCTAACTGAACTCCATTAGGATGTTCCTTGCCAATGCCCCTACTATATAATCCTGGGGAAGTGAGCTTTTTGCAGGCACTGCTTTAATCTCAATGCTTTTGTCCTAAAAATTCTGTATTTGCTCCTCATCCACTACTTAAGACTAAGCCAATTTTGAAGTTTTCAGTTTTTTTCAGTTTACAAGCATAAATGCTTATAAAAATTCAAATAATACAAAAAACCAAAACACGATTTTTTTTTTGACCAGTAACATCCTGCCAACCAGTTATAACTACCACATTTTACATGCTGTTTCACAATCTGTTTTTTTCATGCATCATTGTGTTGTGGACATTTTTTCTAGTCAATGAATTTTATTCAGTAAATGAAAACAGCATCATTGTAAATAGCTTTCTAGCTTTTTCTTATATGGAAATACAATTTATTTAACCAAACCTGTATAGATGGCATTTACGTTATTCCCAATTTTATTTTTTTGCATTTATAAGCAATGCAAAGGCTACTATTTTTATACATATTTTTTCCTTTTTCCTGATAATTTTCTGAAGCTATATTCCTGGTAAGGGAACTGGTTGGTGAGTATATATAAGAATTTTTATACTTATTGACAGATTGCTTCTGGAGAGTTTTACTATTTTGTAGCTTCAAGAGACCAAGAATGAGTGTTCATTATCCTACACCCTCACCAATACCAGATATTTTAATTTTCTCTTTTATTCTTTCATCTTTGCCAGGATCATAAAGGACAAATGATATGTCATTGCTGGGTTTTGGTTTGTTTTATTTTGTTTTTCATTTGTTTTGGTTTGTTTTTTGCTTTGCTTTGTTTGGTTAAAGATCATATATTTATTGACAGATTTTTGTTTTTGCTATGAATTGTCTTCCGGCTTTTTGCAAATATTTCTATCAGAACATTCATTTCTTATTCATTTATAAGCACCCTTTTTAGGGGCCGACCCGGTGGCACAAGCGGTTAGGTGCGCGCGCTCTGCTGCCGCGGCCCGGGGTGCGCTGGTTCAGATCCCAGGCATGCACTGACGTACTGCTTGTCAGGCCATGCTGTGGCAGGCGTCTCGTATAAAGTGGAGGAAGATGGGCATGGATGTTAGCCCAGGGCCAGTTTTCCTCAGCAAAAAGAGGAGGATTGGCAGATGTTAGCTCCGGGCCACTCTTCCTCACAAAAATAAAAAGAACTCTTTTTATATAAACCTACTGTTTGACATAAATATTACAAATGTTTATGCAAATATTTCCCCCTTTGTCAATTTCAACCAATTTCTATGATGCATGTTGCTGAGGAACACTGATAGTGATAAGTAAAACCATCATGTAGCCTTCACTATGTGCCTGGCAGTGTTCTAAGTTAATTACATGGATTAGTTTATGTAATGCTGTCTATAAATCTAGTATTATTATTCCTATTTTCAGATGAGGAAACTGAGATACAAAGAAGGTATGTGATTTGACCAAGGTTCTACAATCAGTGGCTCTGCTGGGATTTGAAACACGTTCTTAATCACTGTCAAAGATAAACAAAGCCAGACACTAGTTAAAATGGTAAGGATAGACTTTATTGATTAATACTATTACAATAAGGAAAAGAGTTCAGCATGAACTGAGTTCAACTTCAATTTGTGCAAAAGTGACTGGGCATTTTAAAGGGATAATGAGGGAATGTGGAGAAAGCATGGTGAGGGCTTGAGCAGAGTCAAGGAAGTGGAAATTTACAAAAAATGGGGAAAGGGGGTTGGTTAATGTGATTATATCATCTGGGTTTGTTAATTGGTGCTTATCAAAGTTGGGCTCCAACTCTCCCACAGAGATTGGGGGATAGAAGACCTGTTTTCAGCTGTTGGCTGGAACAAACAGTAAATTATTTTGGCAACTTTGAGCTTTCTCAGACAGGAACTTAAGGGGACTGGAGTCATCATCTTATAGATGCAGCCTTGAGGTGTTAGCAACTATACTAGTTTTTTTTTTTTAAGTCTTTTAATCTGTGAAAGTGGTGGACAAAATCATTTGTGCAGTTTTTGTAGGCTAAAGTTGAGGCCTAGTTAATAAGAGAGCTCAGAGGGGCCTAACTAGAGTTTGGCCAAGAAGAGAATCTTTCTCACCACTACATATAATGCCAATCATAATTCATGATTATAATCATAGTTTGGATAAAGACTGACTTTTCATCATTATGGTAAACTATACACAACCTAAAATTTACCATTTTAGCCATATTTAAAGTGGCATTAAAGTACATTCACATTGTTGTGCAACCATCGCCACTACTTAAGTCTTCCTCTCAATTTTTCTGTATTCTACTATGAAATTCTTAATTCCCTTGACCATGCCTACAGGCTGGCAAAATCCGCTTTTGATGATGCATTGCAGAAATGGGTATACTGAGTGAAAAAAAAGCTATAAGGACTCTATACTTATCATGCAGTTGTTACGTGATAATCTGACACTATGGACTTCAGACATACAGGATGATGGTGAAGAGCAGAAGAAAGAATTTCTTCAAGATGTGGAAGATGAGAGTCAGTGAGATCTAAAAGCTAAAGAGAGAAATTGTTACCCGGCCCACTGACCCCATAAGACTTTAACCACAGCCCTGCTCAGAACAAGCCTAACAGGTTCTCTTTAGCGTACAGGAAACCACAAAGAGAGGAAGGAGGAGATGGCTGAGACATATGGTCAAAACCAGTTAAAACTGGTTGAAGGCAACATGGCAGCCTGACTTGACCTGACATAGACCCTGAAGCTCATTGTAGGCTCATTGTGATGCATTACCATGCTATATAACACACCCACTGGCACCATGACAGTTTACAACTGCCATGGCAATGGCAGGATATAACCAAATAAGGAAAGAAAAGAGGTGGCACCCTTGTTTCCCCGAAAAGCCTGCCCTGTTGTCTGAATAACTATTAATATTCCTCCCCTTCATTACCTTGACCCCTTATAACAGCTGCTTAACCACCCCAAGAGCTGAGAAGTTGATTTGTGAACATAGTTCCCACTTCTCCATTCTTTGGCCATTGAACAAAAGCTTGTGCTATTGAACACTCACCCTCAGTCTAGATTCAAAGTTGCGACACGGAACAGAGGAAGAACCCCAAGAGGAAGGGCGAGAGACCCTTCCTCAGGTCTCTCCCCAGCTGGGGAGAGTTCAATTGGTGATAAAACTCTCTCTGACCACCCCACTCCTTCCTATCCCACTCCCTTGGAAATTCTCCATTATCACAGAGGACCACCAAATCAGAGTTTAGGTTCCTGCCCTGTTGGTTTTTTAAAAACAGTTTTCAAAAGTTCTTAAAGGCAAGGGTAAATTCCTGTGGATTTTACTGGTTCCAGCTTTTAGGTTCTTTAGGACACTAACAGGACTGCGTAAAGGCTTTTTCAGTATTACTGTTTTGTCTCCTGCCAGATGTGGCAAGATCACCATTAGAAATGGAAATTACATTAGAAAGCCGTTAGACTTCTAGGAGATGTATGCATCTAAGAGAGAGGTTAATCACACTACAGAGGCATGAGTGGTATAATTTTTCCTTTTTCTAATTGTTTAAATCAAATTTTACACTGATGTGTAAAATTAAGTGGGTGTTAGCTTGAGGTGCTTCAAGTTTGGGGAGTTTGTTGTAATAGTTTTGCTGTATAAAAAGTGTTTCAAACTCTGCTGAAATGTTGCTGAAAAGCATGATGCTGGTAACAGTTCAACAATCCACAGCTGCTCATTCTTGCCTACTTTTCGTCTCCCTCTGAAGCAGGTTAATATTGAAGGTGGTATGGAAAAGCCTGCATGCATGTTCAATTCTTTGTTTCTTTTCTTTCCCTTTCCCATGGCCACCTCTCCTCCTTCACTTGCTCAACTTCACTTGAAGAAAAGTTCAGTATGTGTAACTTGAAGCTTATTTGTGCTACTGGATATCTGACTGGAGCCACAGATACAGAATCTGTATTGTTCTTACTGAAACACAGCATGGAATTAACATTAAACTTAAATAAAGCAAACCTTAATTAAAAATGCCAAATATTATTGCAGCTCCATCTTTTATACTTCTAAGATAAAATCTCTAGTCAAAGGAAGGGAGGGAGGGAGGGAAGAAGGAAGGAAGGAAGGAAGGAAGGAAGGAAGGAAGGAAGGAAGGAAGGAAGGAAGGAAGGAAGGAAGAAAAAGGAAGGAAAGAAGGAAAGGAGGAAGGAAGGGAGGGAGGAAGGGAGGGAGGGAGAGAGGGAGGAAGGAAGGAAGGAAGGAAAGGAGGAAGGAAAGGAGGAAGGAAGGAAAATGAGGAGAAAGTATCTACCCCCTATTCTTGGCTGTTCAAGGACATGATGAGAGATGATGCAATAACCATGTGACCATGACAGAACAAAACTGAGGACAAAAGTCTCCATGCTGAGGATGGTGAAGTGCGAGGATAGAAAGGACCCAGATCCTTGTAGATATTGAGCCACGGTACCAACTCTGGAAGAGCCTCTTTCAGATTTCTTGTAATGTGAGGAAAATAAAAACAAAAAACAAAATGAAAAACAAATCAGCAAACATTGAAATACCTATTTTTTAACCACTTTCAACCACTTAGTCTTTTACATGTTACCAAAAATATCTTAATGCTACAATGACCTTCTTCTTGTATCTTGGTATCTATAATATTCCTTCTCCATCTCAAAAATTAAATAATGAGGAACATTTCTGTATTTTTTTTGCCGTTATAAACTTTCTTTTGGAACAGTGATGCCTTTTGATTTACAGACTCAGGACTTCTCTCATTTCTGGAAGACTTTCTTCTTTTATACTTGTGAGTATCTTGTTGTTGTTGCTATATATATATTTTTCCTTTTCATCAGGCATATTGGTTATCCAGATTTTGAATCCCCATTTTATGAGTATTTATTCATTTTTTTTCTTAATGGGTTTTCTTCTTTGTCCTTTTTTGCATTATCTGTTATGTACTCACTGCTGTCTTCCATTTCAGTGGCTTAGTTCTTACAGATAAAAAAAAATCAGTAATTTTGTACTTTAACTGCAATTTAACATTAGGTGATACTATTATATTTCCTCAATTTGTTTCCTGGCCGACATAATACTCTCAGTTGTCCATTCAATTTGAAAAATGGTCGTAAGTTTTTTTCACACTTTCTTCTGCTTATATCCCACCAAATTACATTGATCTCTCTATAGTTGATTCTTAGTGTATTCTTTTAATTTCTTTCAAAATGTTTTATATCTGAGTGATATTCCTCAGAGTTGTGTTATGGAATTGGGATATTGTCTTAATTTCAATGATACTTTATTCTTTTTTTCCTTTTTATGTCCCCTTTTGGGAAGGAGTGATATTATGAACCTGAATTTATACCACTTTTTTTCTTGAAGTGTACACTACTCTCTACTTTGGTTATTTTATGGTCATAATTGGTCTTTGTCCATAGAGAAAGTAAAGTTTTCTTTCCTACCACCTTAGAATAGTCATTCCAGTCTTTGAATGTTGCTTTTACATACCATCCTTACTTTAGCTTATACTAAGTAGCTCTAAGAAGAAGAAAAACTAAAGATGTAAAATAAAAAGGAATATGAAGTAGTTAGTCTTGTGATATATTTTTGTGTGTGTGAAACTTCCCTAATTTTTTTATGTGACTTTAAAATAATATTTTCACAATTTCATCTGAGAGTAGAAGCTTGTATCTTATCCATGTGTACTTTCTCTGTCTTTATTTACATCACTTAATGGTTTATGGAGTGATGTTTAGTAAACCAATATAATTGGAACCTCATAACCAAAATAAATATGTTGTTCATTTCACACAATCACTTTGTGAGACCATACATATACTCTAACATTATTGACATTGCTGCAAATCTGAGTGGATTTCAATTTTGTGAGCTGCTGTCAGAGCCAGTTGATATGTCACACAAGAAAATAACTTTCATTATCTCATAATTACACTTCAATTTGGATCCTAAACAGTAATATGAAATTTGCTTTCTAGCCTCTTTTTCTATACTTGACTTTTGAAGGCAATTTACACCTTCATATTTTGTGTTCCTACTTGTGCTAGCCTTTTTTCCTCTGCCATCTAGGGAAGTGTTTTAAGATAAGTGCTTTAATCATAAGAGCAAACAATGCCATGTACCATGCTGTGGAAATTAATGTAAATCACAAATATAAATTTTTAATGTTAAAAATTTTTATTTCTGCATTAATGGTGTCTTGCATAGCATAATAAGTGTGTTCCTGAACAGTTAGAGAGCAGTGTGGTTTTTTAGTTTCAGCTGACAATACTAAAGATAATTTGCATCAAGAGAGAAATTTTCACATTAGTGTCACAAAATGTACATTTTAATATTTCATTTGAAATTTACTTGGAGATCCAAGCCAACAAACCAAAATGCTAAGTCTTTTACTGTGCTTAATGAAGTCTCTTTCTTACCTTCTTCCTTTCTTTCCTTCCTTCCTTCTCACTTTCTTTAAGATATCAGTAAATTCATTGTAGATATTTCTTGGAAATAACAGGAGGCTATGCCATCATAAATTAATCTTCTGATTCGAAGACGTGAAGAAAATAAAAATAATGTACACCTTTGAATTGTAAGAGCAGACAGGGCACAGTATACAATTTGTGTATATATTGTGACTATGATTGGAAAAATGACTGACTGTTAAAGTGACTGCAATGACCCAGGTAGGCTCAACGGGATAATCAATAGTTTAAATTAGAGTATTCAATAAAATACCTAGGAATAAACTTAACCAAAGAGGTGAAAGAGCTGTACACGGAAAACTATAAAACATTGCTGAAAGAAATTGAAGAAGACACAAAGAAACGGAAAGATATTCCGTGCTCTTGGATTGGAAGAATTAACGTAGTTAAGATGTCCATACTTCCTAAAGCCATCTATAGATTCAATGCAATCCCTATCAAAGTTCCAACAACACTTTTCACAGAAATAGAACAAAGAATCCTAAAATTTATTTGGAACAACAAAAGACCCCGAATAAGTAAAGGAATCCTGAGAAAAAAGAACAAAGCCGGGGGTATTTGAACTCCCTGATTTCAAAATGTACTACAAAGCTATAGTAACCAAAACAGCATGGTACTGGCACAAAAATAGACACACAGATCAGTGGAATAGAATCGAAAGCCCAGAAATAAATCCACACATCTATGGACAGCTAATCTTTGACAAAGGAGCCAAGAATATACAATGGAGAAAAGAAAGTCTCTTCAACAAATGGTGTTGGGAAAACTGGACAGCGACATGCAAAAAAATGAAAGTAGACCCTTACCTTACACCATACACAAAAATTAACTCAAAATGGATTAAAGAGTTGAATGTAAGACCTGAAACTATGAAACTTCTAGAAGAAAACATAGGCAATATGCTCTTTGACATTGGTCTTAGCAACATATTTTCAAGCACCGTGTCTGACCGGGCAAGAGAAACAATAGAAAAAATAAACAAATGGGACTACATCAAACTAAAAAGCTTCTGCACAGCAAAGGAAACCATCAACAAAACGAAAAGACAACTTAACAATTGGGAGAAGATATTTGCAAACCATACATCTGATAAGGGGTTAATCTCCAAAATATACAAAGAACTGGTGCATCTCAACAACAAAAAAACTAGCAACCCAATAAAAAATGGGCAAAAGACCTGAACAGACATTTCTCCAAAGAAGATATACGGATGGCCAAGAGGCACATGAAAAGATGTTCAAAATCATTAACTATCAGGGAAATGCAAATCAAAACTACAATGAGATATCACCTCACGCCTGTCAGAATGGCTGTAGTTAACAAGACAGGAAACAACATGTGTTGGAGAGGATATGGAGACAAGGGAACTCTCATACACTGCTGGTGGGAGTGCAAACTGGTGCAGCCACTATGGAAAACAGTATGGAGATTCCTCAAAAAATCAAGGATAGAACTACCATAGGATCCAGCTATTCCACTGTTGGGTATTTATCCAAAGAACTTGAAAACACCAATTTGTAAAGATACATGCACCCCTGTGTTCATTGCAGCGCTATTCACAATAGCCAAGACTTGGAAGCAACCTAAGTGCCCATCAACGGACGAATGGATAAAGAAGATGTGGTATATATACACAATGGAATACTACTCAGCCATAAGAAATGATGAAATCCAGCCATTTGTGACAACATGGATGGACATTGAGGGTATTATGCAAAGTGAAATAAGTCAGAGGGAGAAGGTCAAATACCATATGATTTCCTTCATTAAGTAGTAGATAACAACAACAATAAACAAACACATAGAGACAGAGATTGGCTTGGTGGTTACCAGAGGGGAAGGGGGGAGGGAGGAGGGCGAAAGGGATAATTCGGCACATGTGTGTGGTGATGGGTTGTAATTAGTATTTGGGTGGTGAACATGATGTAAACTATGCAGAAATAGAAGTATAATGATGTACACCTGAAATTTATACAATGTTATAAACCAATGTTACTGCAATAAACAAAAAATTAAAATAAATAAATAAATAAATAAATTAGAGTATTCAATCAAATGTGGTTAACTTGTGCTTGATCTTGGCTGGCAGTGGAGTCCTAGGGAATCTCATCTGGTGTGTAAAGCCTTAGAAACAAGAGGCTTCAGAAAGTGGTAATTGGCAATTTCAGATTTATTACAGCACTATATGTTTGTAGGTGGTATATTCAATTTTGAGCAATACTCCTGGCAGATGGAAGAAGTATAGACAAAGGTAATGAGAAATGTGTGGAAAGTTTTTTAAGGCCCAAATATGCTCTAGTATCCAGTATTCAGGATCCAGACAAGGCTTCAGTTCCAACGAACAAATGAACAAATCAGAAACCAAGACCTAGCTCAGTAGCACAAATTGGACACATACAGTTTAAAAGAGAAATTGAAGGATGTCAGATATTTGACTTATGGCAACAGGATTAATTCAAGAGCTCACTCAATGATAGAGATACGTCTCCTTATATACAGTTTGCCTTGGTCAGGTGTGGCTTCAGGTCCTGCTGTATGAAGATATAAGTCCCTAAAGATGAGCAAAACTAAGAGAGGATTATAAAACATGTGAGTTCTTGGAGATTAAGGACCCTCTTGCTTTCCAACTTGTGTATCTTACAGATTTTATCACAGTGCCCAGCCATTAGTAGGTGGCTGTTGAACTGAAGAATATCTAGCTTCACACAGAAAATTACTTGATAAGGTTTAAATGAAATAATATTTTCTATGCAATACTTCTTAGTATTGCATAGAAGGCTGGCTAGAGGCCAAATTATAAAGGAGGTAAAGTTCGCCTTTGGAGCTTTCTCGTAGTCCTGAGATGGCCTCCCTATCTCTGGATGCTTAGGGACTCTCAAGACAGCACCCCACTTAGGGAATGGAGGAAAATTGAGATTTTTCCAAGTCAATTGATTACTGAACTCTGTTTCAAAGTTTGTCTCAAGCAAAACTGTGAAGTATGTCAAGTTGGTCCTCTGTTTGCCCCATCTCTCCATCCCTTCTGTTGGTGCTCTCGAGCAGTCCCCTGTCGTCCCTTCTTTCTTCCTTTCTTTCCCTTATGTTTTACTGGACCAAGACAGAACATCATTTTAGAGCTTTTTCTACATTTTTTCACGCATTCCGTTATCATCAATGTCTCAGGACAGTTGCTTCCTGGACAGTGACATTAAATTAACAGTAAAACAAATCCCTAATATATTTCTCCTCCAGTGTAAAAGAATACCTAGTCCAGTAAAAATCTTTTTAAGAAAATTCATAAAAATTGATGCAAATGGTCTTGGCCTTTTCAGTAATGTGGTAGTATGATTGGAGAAAGAACCTTTTGAGCTTTTGAAAGCACAGCTTGTAAGCATCTACTTATCCTACAGGATTGGTCCTGACAATGTACAAAATAGAACTGAAAAACATCAAGAAAATATATCTGCTAGACTTGTGTTTTGAATATAAATATAAAAAGTTGGAGATGGAAAACTAGTGAATAGCTTATTGCAGTTCTGTAAATAATAGTGTCAGCTTCTTATTTGAAGAAAAAAGAATTTCTTTCACTTTGGCATTTATGAAAAATGAATGACTTCTATATATGATGATATATTTTTGTAGTCTACCTTCTGTCATCCGCTGATGTCTAATTGAACTATTGTCACTAACGCTATTATCATTGGCTTCTGTGTTATTGTGCTCTCTGATTAGGAATGAAGCCAAAAGAAAAATACTACTAATAATAGCAGTCTATATTAGTGTAGTGCTTTTAAATTTTTTAATACCTGTCCTCATCTGTAACTTCATTCTCCTTTCAAAACAGCTCTTCCAGTTAGGGAGAATGGTTATGATCCACACTTTATAGATGAGGAAATTGAAGCACAGAAGCTGTGACTTGTGCATAATCACACAACTAATTAGTGGCAGAGCTGGGTTGAGTGCTTTTGATTTTTCTGTTGTATGCCATGCTGTTTCTACTACAAACAAGTAAAACTGGAGGAGAAATGATGAAAGAGAACTATTTATTTTCACTTACTCTTTCCATTTAAAATAGTACAGTCATCATAATATCAATAATCAGTATTTTTGGACTATTCTCCTCTATCCCAAAGTGAGGATATGTTAAATACCTACTATCTATCTAACATGGCTTACAGGTTCATGAAGGTTAATGCTCTGGTTAACTGGTGACCAAAAAGAGTTAATCAGCTCTTCCTAAGATCCTTGTTTACTTTCACAGAGTCATTAGGGATGTGAAGAAGAGGTATTTATCCAATAATAGGATAATTGGATTTTCTTTTAAATGAATTCTAATTGTCACAACAAAGGTTCTACCCATATTTATTATACTGAAAATAACAGCTAATATTATTGAGTTGTTATATGGTGGGGTATTTTCTTTAAAAATACTTCACTACACAAAGTACAATATAAATATGTGTACAAATTAAGGCAACTTCACTATAGAGGCAGTTAATTAGCATTTGAAGTACCTTAAGTTGCAATCAACAAAACAGAAATAGTTATTTAGCATTTCCAATATTATTATCAAAATCTACACCAGAGATTTTGTAATTAGAATAATAGATCTTAGAAATATGTTTTGTTAGTGCTGTTCAAGAGAGATGGCTGGTGAGAAAGATAATACAGGTCCCACTACCGTTACAAGAACCAGGTATAAGAATCTGGCAAGCCCAGCAACCTATGCTCCTCTGTGCAGAGCTCAATGTCTAGAACCTCACTGATTCTGTATCCCTCCACTTCACAGAGGACTCTCCCACCTGATGAGACTACCACATTGGCTGTTTCTGCTGTAGGAATACCATTGCATCTGCCCGAGAGTAAATCTTTTCCGCAAAATGTCAGTCTGTGCGTCTGAGTGCAGAGTGGGAATTAACCTGAGCTACATGCAGTTATGAATGTTTTTGTGCTTATACATATCTGTCCACATGACAGAATTTGGTCAAAGACCTGTTTTCAATGAAGCATACCACCTTGTGGTGAGGTTTTGGGGTAGGAAATGTACAGCCTCTGCTAATTTCTACTAACAAAGGCTCCCTTTACTTACCAAAAGGCCCTGACAATTGTTAAATGGTGGGATTGCCATAAGACTTTTGCAAAAGGCTATTTATGATGTTCCAGGCACTCTGCTAAGTATATTACATACTTTCTCTTATTTAATCTTTATAGCAATCCAATGATTTTTATTTTTAAATTTATTTTATTTTTATTGTCCTCGTTTTTTTGATAAGGAAACTGAGGCTTACAGAGATAGGTAACTTGGCCAAGATTGCACAGTTAGTAAGTGGTGGAGCTGAGACTTTTATCCAGATCTATCTACTTCAAAATGTAAATATGGTCTAGTGTTTTCCCAAATGTAAGACGTGTACCTTGGTAGTATACATGAATTATTTTAAGTGATACACAGACTTAGCCTTTGAAAATAGTAACTCAGTGAGAAAGCTATTTCCTTCACAATCTTCTTCTTATTTTTCTGATTGCCCGATCAAAAATGACTCTCATCCCACTCGCTCTTTCATATTACTCCATTTTATTTTCTTCAATGAATTTGTTCTAGCTCAAATTAACTTGTGTACTTATTTGTATCAATTGCTCCCCCCCTCCATCTTCTCCCAGTAGGATCCCAATGAGACCAGGTATCTTGAGTATCCAGGCACATAGTAAAGGACAGCAAATGTCAATTATATGAATGAATGGATTATTTTAAAGAGAAAGTCTCAATTCAGTGCTAATAAGTCTTTAACATCTTTCTAACATTTGGTAATCTTTGCATTTAATAAACAGGAAGCAGGCTTGGGGTCAGAGCATTTGACAGAAGCTAGAAATCATAACTGCTCTTTATGACTAGCAATCCTAACTTTCTATTTAAGCTGCTTTCTTTTTCATGATATAGATTTAAAATGAGTGTGTTGAGAGAACATATTAAGTAAATGAGTATACAAGTGTTGAAAAGTTGTGGCAATGATTGTGAATGTTACATTTCATCGATGAATATAGGTAGAAGAATATTTTGTAGTGGAGAAATAGAATGTGCTTAAAAATGCAGTTCAACAATTCAGTTAAATAGGAAGGCTCTAGGAAAGCTCTACGAGAAGTCTGTCATGGTTCTTACTCTCAATTCAAATAGGAAGACAACTCGTAATGATTGATGTTTTTATATGATGAATGATCAAGATACAAATCCATAATGCAAAAGGAAATTTTTTTTTTTTTGTGAGGAGATCAGCCCTGTGCTAACATCCGCCAATCCTCCTCTTTTTTTTGCTGAGGAAGACGGCCCTGGGCTAACATCTGTGCCCATCTTCCTCCACTTTATATGGGACGCCGCCACAGCATGGCTTGCCAAGCAGTGCGTCGGTGCGCGCCCGGAATCCGAACCAGCGAACCCCGGGCCGCCGCAGCGGAGCGCGCGCACTTAACCGCTTGCGCCACCGGGCCGGCCCCCAAAAGGAAATTTTTAAAAAGGGAGAAATCAATTTGGACTTGAGTAGACAGGAAAAAATAGCTTTATAGAGGTAGAATTCAGTTGTGTTCTAAAAACAGGATTTCACTACCCACCCATCAACCAGCATCAACTGAAAGCCCACAGTGAGGAAAATACCATACCAGGCATTCTGGCAGAAACTGACCTAAAAGAGCTTCCTCCTGCTCTGAGAACAATCACAATCTAGTGAGAGATTGACTTATAGTGCTTAACTCCTATTTAAGTTAATATAAAGTGAAAGCTGATTCAGAGAAAAGAGTGACCAATAGCATCTGAGGAGGGATGGTCAAATCAAGAAAAACTTCCTACAGATGATGACTTTTGAGTTAACTCTTCAAGGATGAAGAAGAATATTTGCATAGTTGGGTGACCTAAGGGTAGATGACAAGCTACGCTGAATAAAAAGTAGAGGTAGGAATCAACGTGGTATGTTTGAGGGATGATTAAGGAAACCAGCTTGATAACATGAATGGAAGCTGGCTCAATTAATGTGGAGGGTTCATATTGGGAAGTAGTGGGAGATAATTTTAAATGGGCAACAAGTAGTAAGATCAGGGACACATCTGGGTTTGGTGGGTTCTAAAGCTTGTATAATGTGGGGCCCTCTTTAAAAGAAATACTATAAAATTTTGAATGTAATATTAGGTATGAACAAACATATTTAGAAAAAGAAAAGAAATCTCAACAAACTTCAAATTTTAGAAAGCTGACGAACATTTTTAAAATCTAGAAAAATAAAATTTTTATTCATGGCTTGAACACCTCTACAATGGTTTTCTTCATACAAGTTTTGCCTGATACTTGTCAATTGCCTCTTCATAAAACAATGGTTTTGTAATATAAATGGCTATGGAAAGGATAGAGATGATTGCTTTTTACCTGTAGTGTGATACATAGAAATTTATTTTTATAATTGCTAATTTAAAACAGGTTCTTTCAGCTTCACAGCTCATTATAAATAATGTCATGTAAATTTTTAGGATTGTTGTCAAATCTGATAAAACTACTATCAAATTTCTTTCATATGTAAGCTGCAGGATTTCTTGACACTTCAGATTTTCTTGGGCAATGACTAATCTTAGATACTCTTTGAACTGATGGCATTCATGAACAAATTTGTCATCAGTGTCCTCATTATAATGTCAAATTATGAGTTTTATGTTATCTTTGTCAGTGTCAGATAACTTGTCAACTTCTCTTTAGTCAGATTGTAAAAAGGCCTATGATGATGATTCCTCCAATGCCATCTGACATGAGGCAAAATCAGAGTAGAATGAGACAGTAGTCTCAACTAATATAGTTAAACTATGATATTTTTGCAAGTTTTTTCAGAACTGCATGGACATATGAACACATTGCTAAGTTCCTGCCAAGGCCTTAATAGCGACTCATACAAGTGAGAGATCCAGAGATTAAGTTCTATTAGCTTCATAGAAATTCCATCTCTGGGTGAGATTGTTGAGAAATTTGAATGCCAGGATGAGGAAAGTAAACCTAAAAGATATATTTGATGAAGAAGTAAGACACATTGGATAGAGGCTGTAAACACTAAGGGAGTATAAAATGCTAGTATGGAGTTTTAAAACATAAATTCTGGAATAAATTTCTATACTAAGTGATATGCTGGTGGTCCAAGAACAACAGCTCTTCCACGGATGAACTTTGCTTACTTCTAAGAATCTGCTCCTGTAAGGAGCTGTGAATACAATGACTATTACCTCAGTTTGCAGCCAACTTCATGATTCAGGTTAATAATATTATCCAGGATATTGCCAAGCCAGTAGAAGCTACAGAGCAATAAAGAATGGTTAAGGGAAATGTTCTAATGTGTTAAACAGTGAAAAGTACAGATCATTTTAGAGTTTATCTCCTAAATTTGCCTTGAAGCTAAAATTTCCTGGAAGAGGAAGCCCTGGATCATGCTGCAGAATAAAAGCTTGGAGCAAAGTTTCTCCATAGGGTAGTCAGGAGAAAAGAAAGAAACTGAAATGTTTTTTAATCACTAGTACCTTAACCCTTTCAGTGGTACACGCTGTACGACTCTAGAGAATCTCATTTACCTTCTGAAAAGTGAAGCAGAACAGTAAAGCAACCAATGATACACAGGAGTAAGATTAAGCCACAAAAATAAGATGGCTTTTAGTCAATTTTTGTGTTCTTTCGTTTTAAGGAGTAACTTATATTCACGTTCAGCAGGTACAGTCAAATTATTTTTTAGTGTTTGTTAGTATTCACTGAATAATGTAACTAATAATGCTCACCATATATGAGCATCTATAATGAGCCATTCTAACTTGTTCTCTGCCTTTCCAGTTTCAGGCAAAAACACTGTAAACACTAAGTAAATTTGTGACTCTGAATTAGAGTCACAAATTTACTCACATTACAACACAGATTGGCAAAGAAAAGGAAATTACTCTTTCAGAATAAAAGAGACGAGAAATAACTAAATGTAACATATAGACTGTGTTGGAATCCTGATTGGAACAAAATCAACTGTAAAAATGTTTTGAAGGCCAGCCCGGTGGTGTAGTGGTTAAGTTCGCATGCTCTGCTTCAGCAGCCCAGAGTTCGCGGGTTCAGATCCTAGGCACAGACCTACACACCACTTATCAAGCTATGCTGTGGCAGGCATCCCACATATAAAGTAGAGGAAGATGGGCATGGATGTTAGCCCAGGGCCAATTGTCCTCAGCAAAAAAAAAAAAAGAGAGAAAGTTTGGAGAAAATCAAATCAATTTAAATATAGACTGAGAATTAGATGATAGTATGCAATTAATGTTAATTTTGGGTAGTGTGTTAATGGCATGGTGTTTATGTTGGTAAAATGTCTATGTCATGAATACCGAAATATTTGTGGGTGAAATGACATGATGTCTGGTATTATCTTTAAAATATTCCAATACCCACTGATAAAGAGTTAGGACTGGATAGAGGAAACAAAATTGGCAAATTTTGATGATTGTTGAAACTAGGTAACGTGAACATAGGAGTTCATTACATGATTCTCTCTGCTTCTGTGTATGTTTAGAAGGATAGAGGCTTAGTTTTTTCATCCTCAATGTTTCCCTTTTCTCTTTGTTGTGCTTCCAGCACTGTACCCGTCCTTCTCCCTCAGCAGTATATTTAGTGGTGGCCTTTGTCTCTATTGAACAGCAGTCCAGAGGACACATCATTAATACAGGCTGAGAATAAATCTGAAAGCTACCCATAAAGACATTATGTACAACCGTCTACAGGTACTGCCATGGATATATCATAAATATAGTTAGTCAATATTACCTCTTAATTACAATTCTAGAACTGATGAATGTATTAAAAATTAAGTTCATACTAATTAAGAACTTTGGTTAAATAAAATATTCCAACAATAAATATCACGTGTCAAGCATCTACTCTGAACTATGCACTGTAGTAATTGTTTTACTTACATTATTCTCATTTAATCCTCCCATTAGCTTTGCGAGGATAATATTATCTTTATTTTATAAATAATGAATTTAAGTAGAGCAACTTGTTCCATATGATTCCATGACATGATTTTTTTTCAGTTTTTCTGTTACAGTTTTTCCAGGTCATTTCTATAATTATTTGATTCTAATTAAAAAACAGAAAGAGAGAAAAGAAAGGGAACATTTATTGCCTATGTCTATTGTGTAAAGCAGGAAATGTGCTAGATGTTTCACCAATGTTATCTCATTTCATGACAAGCTTGTGAGGTAATTAGAATCTTTGATATTTTTCTCAGTATTGTAGGTGAGAAACTGAGTGTCAGCCTTGTCAAGTAATTTCTGCAAGATCACACAGCTGGCAAATTTGTATCTTTCTATCCAAGACTGTCTGAAGCCTGTGTCCTTCAAAAAAACTATATAGTGATTATCTTGGAGATAAATAATAAATCTGTTCATTCTAGAACTATATATGGAGCACTGACTACGTGATAAGCCCTGTGTTGTGTGCTGTGAAGAATACAAGAAATGTTTGATGAAGTGATTCCTACACTTAGAGAAGCATATAATCTAGCTGAGGAGAGAGGAAGCATACACAATAACAAATAATATGAGACTACATGTATTAGACTAACAAATTTTAGGAGACTGAATTTAGGTCCTTATTAAAATGCAAATAGAAATGAAAAAGGTCTGTACTTAAACCCTAATAGTATATACTGAGAAATATTTTATGGACAAGTACTCAAAAATCAATATTTTCCTGAGATAGGAGTTTGACAAATTATGCATTTAAAATGTTTCCTATTTTTAGAATTTAATATTGTTGTTCCTGGGAGTTCGTGGTCAAAGTGCTGTGAAATAAAAATGAATTAAACCTTTAAGAAACCTTGAATCAATAGGTGACTAATGAGAAACACTTTAATACTAAATATTAAAGTTTGTTCAACTCAATAACTCTAGAATATGGAAATATAATGGTCAGAGAAAACCATTAACAGAAAGATATGGTTCTCTTTCGTCTTGAAATATGCACTCTTTCATCTTCAAGAGAAAGACTACATATGCCATAAACAGAAGTTCATATTACAGATCATGTTTAGGTAATCATCCCCAACATTGGGAGGGAAACTGGGAAACTGTCTGGTTATGTGGGGTGTCTTACCAGACTAGTAATCAGGAGATATGGGATACAGTCCTGCTTCTACCACTAACTAGCAGAGTGATCTTGCACAATCCCTCCCTAAGCCTCAGTTTTTCCATCTGTAAGAAATGTGGCGATTGACCTAGGCAATCTCCAAGATTCCTTTCAGTTTTGACATCCAGGTTTTTATAGGATAGATAATGTAAGACTATTAAGATGCTTCATTTCTTGTCTTTTATGTGTACAGAGAGCGTATTTGTACTTATACTCGAGGTACAGCTTTCCTCAAATGCATTATCAGAGCCATCACATTTGTAACCAACAGAAGAGTGGAACTAGTCAGTGTGTGAACATTGGGCTTGTTCAGAGATGGAGACAGTAGTATGATTTTGTGACTTTATGGGTGCTAGGAAATCTCTTGTCTAAGGATATAACTGGACTCCAAACTTAGCGCAGGTGCCCCGGTTATAGTTTAATTCTTTTTTGCTTATTTCTTTGATCCCCAGTTAAAGGATAGATAGCTTTGAGACAAGTAACATTTTAGGCTTCATCAGACATCAATATCTTATATTCATTTATTTGACAGCATGAGGATAGTAAAAGATGGTAATGGAAAAGAATAACAAAAGGCACCACCTCCAGTCTCACTCCAAGAAAACTTGATTTCACAGTTATAACAAGTGGTAAAGGAATGTATTTTTCTTCCTAGTGCAGGGGATGTATTTTTTCCATAAAAAGATACTTTCTCTGGCAGCCAGGAGACCCTCAGTGCTTCTTTAAGAAGGAGTACAGAGGGCAATTCTGGGAGCACATGATGTTATCTTGTTCCCTAATGTAAAAGAGAAATTCAACCTCGCTGCTTATTGTTAATATCATAGGCATATAGAAAACCTCCATTATAAAAATACCTCAATATTTCATGCATCTTTACCCTGTAGGTCAAATGCAGTCCACAACTGCACACCTGGTTATCTAGTTATGTGTTCTCTTTCTCTCTCTCTTTGCACCATATGGAATATCTTTAATGTAATCGCTATGTATTTCTCCAGTCACAAACATTCTAACAGGCTTGACTCCATATTTCATTTATTTGACTGAGGATTATTTTATTGGCTCATTTTGTATTTTTATTGAATGCTTGTAACATAAGTTAAATTTCTTTAAAACAATTCATTAGGAACAGACTTTTGTTCTTAATTTATTGGAATGGATTTTAAAATCTATGGACCCTCATCTGAAGTTAATGAGTATTATTGTGGTGGTTCAGTGGCAATTAGGCATATCACCTTGAATATTACTTCTTTGTCTCATCTCTAAAACAGTGACTCACAGCAGGTCTAATGAAAGTTTCTGCTTAATAACTTCATCCTGCAAAAATGAAAATTATTCATGAAGGGGCCATTTATTCCCTTGTTATATGTAAAACATTAAAATATTGGCTGTCGTAAAACACGGGAGCTGTCATAGAGTTAGGGTAAAATTACAAGTCTTCTGGTTAAAAAGTGACACTTGGAAGGAAAATACAACACTTTAATAAGCTTAGGAAAGATGCCAGGAATTTAGTCCCTTTTGAAAAACATTGGCTATGCCAATTCCAAAGGATGCAAGCATATTTTCTCCTCAACAACTCTGGAACTGTGATATAAGTACAGCACTGTGAAATGTGTTTGCAGGATTATGGGAAGCACACATAGAATTCGATTGCTAAAATCTGTTTCTGTCCAGATTAATGAGTGCAGATAAAACAAGTGCCAGTAACTTCAGTTTGGCTATATTCCTTTAAACTACCTAAATATTATATAGATGCCTTTCTTTGTATTTCACTACACATTCATAAGCTTTCTGAAGAAAAGAGGGCTTTAAAATTATTTCTCTTTTTCTTCAGTTATCTGTTTATTTTAATCTAGCATATTCTTTTAGTCTAGCATATTGCTTTGAAACAGTCTTAACTCTCTTTATGGCATTGCTGCCATGGAAATCAATCTGGCTCTAGGATTAGAACAACATTTTGACAAAAATCAGCCTCCTGAGTATCTTTAAAATGAATTATATGGCAAATGTTTTGTCCACTAGAATATTTCATGGAAGGAAAATATGGATCATTTTATATCTTAGGCTTTATCCATTGTAGGATTCTAGGCTACCCTACTTATACCTACAGGCTAGGCTATAGGTTTCCCCAAATAGATATTTGGTTTCTTATCGTTGTCCTTGTTTTTACTAAAGCTCTCTCTTTTTCCGTGTTTTTTGATTTTTCAAATGTTACATGTCTGAAAGCCTGCACTGACATTAACTAATATTCTTTTTAATAAGGCGAGTCTTCCCAGGCTACTGCAGAAGCAACGCCAAGAAATAAAAGGCATAATTAGCTATTGCTGCAGGAAGGGAATAGCAGAACTGAGACTTGAAAACTGACTCCTAAATTTGGAAAACAGGAGAGTTTTCTGTACTTGCTGATGAGGTAGCCAAAAATACTCAGAATACTTTTTCTTTACTGGCAAAGAAACATAAGTGCATGAAAGTGTTTTAGAAGCTGTTCCTCATATGAGTGTCAGCTGAATGAAACTCAATATCCAAGTGTTGATGAGTCTCTATTACTGTCAGCTGAATGTATTTATCACTGCCAAGTGCTGTACAGCTTCATGAGCCTTCAGTAGAATTCTCTATCAGCCTCAGTTGATGTGGGACTCATACCTAAAGCACAGAGGGCTGGTAATTTATCATTTTGACTTGAAACACACGAAAAAAAGAAAAGAAAAGCCATATTTAACCGGTAGGGGAGTTTGATTCTAGTTATTTGAACTTCAGGGTAGCTGAAGATTAGCAGAAAGTGTCATTTATTTATTTTTTAAATAGATTCGTTTTTTAGAGCAGTTTTAGGTGTATAGCAAAATTAAGCAAAAGGTACAGAAATTTCCCATATACAGCCTGCCGCCACATTCATACCGCCTCCCCCACTTATTTTATTTGAATATTTGAATAGCACACTTCCCCCCTCTTCCTTGTCTCCCAAATGGAATGTGCCAGTCAAATTGCCTGACTTTATTATTAGGAAAGGTTTCAAGGCTATCATTTGATTGAAGATCCATTCTCATTATTCAGAACATTATATGTAGAGGCAATAGATTTAGGAAATTGAGGTGAATGTATGCTGACCCCAGGTTGACTAGTCTGGATTATTTTTTCTTTTTTTTGCCTTTTAAAAATTAAAACTGATCTTTTCTGATGGAGTACAGATAGGACATTTGATAACATGAAGATATTAGTTAGTTGAGTTTTGGTTAACAAATATATATTTTGGTTTATAAGTAAAGCTGGAACTAGGAAAGGGTGAGTAGGACTTTGTCTCAGGACATTAAAATTGAAGGGAGGCAAATAGCAATAATAATGCTCATTTTAAATGTGTAGCAACCAGTGTAAATAGGAACCTGTCAGAAAGTGGGCTATTAACACACTTTTGTGAGCTACATCATGAATTTTACTTTTAATTCAATTAACTCAATTTTATTGCATTGTATTTAGTAAGGTTTACTTTCTGAATAAAATATCTGTCCCCCCCAGAAAAAGTCCTATTTTAACATCATACAAATATATCAACTCTTATTTGTCTACAAACCAATTTTTCTTTCAAAATCTTATTAACATCAATTCTATCCACTTGAGTTTGTTGTTGACATTGACTGTATCTCAGAGGCACCTGAGCTAGCTAAGCTAATTGAATTAAAACAAGATTCTGTCAGAAAAATATCTTAAAATTAACAATGTATAGAATTTAGTTATTTTTAAAATAATAATAAATATAATTGTTCAGTACTTTTTCATTTCATCTGACTTAGGTAGATGTCATTGATTGAGAAAGAGTGCCAACTTTCTCTTCTATACAGAGATTTTCAAGACTAATTCTTATCCCATCTTGGCACCAGGAAGTTCATAAGAATATTTCAGCAAAGATGCGGAAGAGACAATGAATATTAGATCTCCCTTGTGGGATTTTTAAATATGGCACTAATCCCGTTGGGAAAGAAAGGCCTTCAACAACAATGTTTATTAGGTTAAAAATACTCTCACTAACCCTGTACAACCCCAAACACAGAAAATATTATCTAGTAATTCTTAAGTAAGGACTGGTGGTGATCAATGGACAGCTTTCTGGACCAACATACCCAAATTTACCTCCTAGGATTCTGATGCTTTCCAAGGGGAGAATGCCTCCCAACAAAGAACTCAAACATAAACAAATGCAATAAATCTGAACCACACTACCCAAATGCAGTACTTAAGTGGTCAGCAAGTACCAGCTGGATTATGATAAGGACGTTTGGGTGGGCAAGTGGTGGCAATTTTAGATGTATGGAGGTGACAACTATTAACATAAATTTCCTCTGCAAAGAAGATATCTAATGAGAACATCTGAGAAGAAATATGATTTCTGCTGTTGGATGTAGAACAATTTGGAGAAGGGCAAACCTGAAGAAATCTTGTATATTCATGGTTATAATAACATCTAATGGTTAAATACGAAGCACGTTTTTATACTTGGAAAGAAACTTGTAGTTATTTGTTATATTTTTCACGAGAGAGAAAGATTTGCCTCTGTGGCTATTTTTTATGAGGTTCTTATCTCCAAACTTTAATGCTTCAAAAGTCCTTCTCTGCAGAGATGTGCAGATAGAATCAGTATAACCTTTGATATTACAATCAGGTCAAAATGAAGGTGAGAAAGAGACAGAATTTCCAATTTAGGAACAGAGTGCTAGAGATGCAACGCCTTATCTAATGTTGTTACTTGATTTGGAAGCTTAGAATTAAAAAAGAAAGAAAAATTTAAAAAGCTTTGACCAGTCTGTAAAAAAGAGAAAAACATTTTAAGTCCCCTATTTACAAAGTTGTAGTGTAAACCTAATCCCAAAAGTAGAGTCATGCTGCATGATTATCTATGTAGAAAATCCCAAGGAATCTATATTTTTTTAAAAAACCCTAGAATTAACAAGGACATTTAGCATTGTCACAGATACGGGATTATCATGTAAAAATAAACCATATTTTCATATACCAGCAATAAACAAATCAAATTTTAGCAATGGAAATCAAAATTTAAGATACAATGCCATTTACAATATCCTCAAACTTAAATATTTTCGTATACGTCTAACAAATCATGTACATGATCTATATGCTGAAAACTACTAAATGATGAAGAAAGTAATAAAAGACTGAAATAAATGGAGAGGCATACTGTGTTTAAGGATCGGAAGACTCAAAGTAGCAAAAATGTTGATTCTTCTGAAATTGATCTACAGGTTTAAATCAATCATCATCAAAATCCCAACAGAATTTTTTGTAAATATATACAAGCTGATTTTAAAATTTATATGGAAAATCAGATGATGTAGAATACGTAAAACAATTTTAAAAAGAAGAATAAGGTTGGAGGAATCACACTACCTGATTTTAAGACTCACCATATAGCTACAGTAATCAGGATAGTGTGGTACTGGCAGACACACACAGATCAATGGAACAGAATAGAGTCCAGAATAGACCCAGACAAGTCTGGCCAACTGATTTTTGACAAAGGTGCAAAAGTAATTCAAAGAAGGAAAGCTAGACAGTCTTTTCAACAATTGGATATCTATGAGTTTAAAAAAATGCTCAACCTGAACCTCATATCTTATATAAAAATTAACTCAAATGGATCACACATCTAAATATAAAGTGTAAAATATAAAACTTTTAGAAAAAAATAGGAAGAAAACTTCATGAGTTAAAACTAGGCAAAGAGTTCTTAGACTCAATACGAAAGACATGATCTATAAACCGAAAAATTGAAAATTAGATTTCACTAAAATCTAAAACCATTGTACTGTGAAAAATCCTGTTAAGGGAATGAAAATACAAGCCACAAACTGGGAGAAAATATTTGCAAATCATCTATCCAACAAAGAACTTATATGTCCTGAACATTTAAAGAACTCTCTAAAATCAACAGGAAAAAAAGCAAGAAATCCAATTAGATAATGGGCAAAAGACAGGAACAGACATTTCCCCAAAGAGAATATACAGATGACAAGCCTATGAAAGGATGTTCAACTTCATTAGCCATTAAGTAAGTTCAAATTAAAGCCACAATGAGATAGTACTATACACCTAAAAGAATGGCTAAAATAGAAATTAGTGACAACACGAAATTCTGGCAAGAATATGGAAAGAGTAGATCACTAATATATTGCTGGTGGGAATGTAAACTGGCACAGTTATTCTGGAAAATATGTTGGCAGTTTTTATGAAGTTAAACATACACTTATCAGATGACCCAGCAATTCCACTTGTAGGTGTTTACTCAAGAGAAATGAAGACATATGTTCACACAACATCCTGTATAGAAATATTTATAGCAGCATAATTTGTAACAGCCAAAAACTATATATAACCCAAATGATTTACAACTGGTGCATGGATTACCAGGGAATACTACTCAGCAACAAATCAGAACAAATTATTGATACATACAACAACATGTACGGAGCTCAAGAGCATTATGCTGAATTTTATTTTATTTTTTTAAATTTTTGTTTATTGCAGTAACATTGATTTACAACATTGTAAAAATTTCAGGTGTACATCACTACACCTCCACTTCTGCACAGATTACATCATGTTCACCACCAAAACACCAACTAAAACCCATCACCACACACATGTATCGAACCATCCCCTTCACCCCCCTCCCTCCCCCCCCTCCCCCCCGGCAACCACCAATCCAATCTCTGTCCCTATGTGTTTGTTTATTGTTGTTATTATCTATTACTTAATGAAGGAAATCATATGGTATTTGACCTTGTCCCTCTGACTTATTTCACTTTGCATTATACCTTCAATGTCCATCCATGTTGTCACAAATGGCTGGATTTCATCATTTCTTATGGCTGAGTAGTATTCCATTGTGTATATATACCACAGCTTCTTTATCCATTCGTCCCTTGATGGGCACTTAGGTTGCTTCCAAGTCTTGGCTGTTGTGAATAACGCTGCAATGAACACAGGGGTGCGTGTATCTTTATGCATTGGTGTTTTCAAGTTCTTTGGATAAATACCCAGCAGTGGAATAGCTGGATCATATGGTAGTTCTAACCTTGATTTTTTGAGGAATTTCCATACAGTTTTCCATAGTGGCTGCACCAGTTTGCACTCCCACCAGCAGTGTATGAGAGTTCCCTTCTCTCCACATCCTCTCCAACACATGTTGTTTCCTGTCTTGTTAATTATAGCCATTGTGACGGGCGTGAGGTGATATCTCACTGTAGTTTTGATTTTCATTTCCCTGATAGTTAGTGATTTTGAACATCTTTTCATGTGTCTGTTAGCCATCTGTATATCTTCTTTAGAGAAATATCTGTTCAGGTCTTTTGCCCATTTTTTAATTGGGTTGGTAGTTTTTTTGTTGTTGAGATGCATGAGTTCTTTACATATTTTGGAGATTAAGCCCTTATCAGATGTATGGTTTGCAAATATCTTCTCCCAATTGTTAGGATGTCTTTTCGTTTTGTTGATGGTTTCCTTTGCTGTGCAGAAGCTTTTTAGTTTGATGTAGTCCCATTTGTTTATTTTTTCTATTGTTTCTCTTGCCCGGTCAGACATGGTGTTTGAAAAGATGTTGCTAAGACCCATGTCGAAGAGCGTACTGCCTATGTTTTCTTCTAGAAGTTTCACAGTTTCAGGTCTTACATTCAAATCTTTAATCCATTTGGAGTTAATTTTTGTGTATGGTGTAAAGTAAGGGTCTACTTTCATTTTTTTGCATGTGGCTGTCCAGTTTTCCCAACACCATTTGTTGAAGAGACTTTCTTTTCCCCATTGTATATTCTTGGCTCCTTTGTCAAAGATTAGCTGTCCATAAATGTGTGGATTTATTTCTGGGCTTTCGATTCTATTCCATTGATCTGTGTGTCTGTTTTTGTGCCAGTACCATGCTGTTTTGGTTACTATAGCTTTGTAGTATATTTTGAAATCAGGGAGTGTGATACCTCCAGCTTTGTTCTTTTTTCTCAGGATTCCTTTAGCTATTCGGGGTCTTTTGTTGTTCCATATAAATTTTAGGATTCTTTGTTCTATTTCCGTGAAAAATGTTGTTGGAACTTTGATAGGGATTGCATTGAATCTATAGATGGCTTTAGGAAGTAAGGACATCTTAACTATGTTAATTCTTCCAATCCAAGAGCATGGACTATCTTTCCATTTCTTTGTGTCTGCTTCAATTTCTTTCAGAAATGTTTTATAGTTTTCGGTGTACAGATCTTTCACCTCTTTGGTTAAGTTTATTCCTAGGTATTTTATTCTTTTTGTTGCAATTGTAAATGGGATTGTATTCTTAATTTCTCTTTCTGCTACTTCGTTGTTAGTGTACAGAAATGCAACTGATTTTTGTATGTTGATTTTGTATCCTGCAACTTTACCATATTCGTTTATTACTTCTAAAAGTTTTCTGGTGGATTCTTTAGGGTTTTCTTTATATAAAATCATGTCATCTGCAAATAGTGACAGTTTCACTTCTTCCTTTCCAATTTGGATCCCTTTTATTTCTTTGTCTTGCCTGATTGCTCTGGCTAGGGCTTCCAGTACTATGCTAAATAGGAGTGGTGACATTGGGCATCCTTGTCTGGTTCCTGTTCTTAGAGGGATAGTTTTCAGTTTTTCACCATTGAGTATGCTGAATTTTAAAAAGCCAATTTCTAAAGATTACCTTGTTTGTGATTCCATTTACATAGCACTCTCAAAATAACAAAATTATAGTGATGGATAATAGATCAGTGTTTGTCAGGGGTTAGGGCTGCCAGAAATGTATGAATATACAGGGACAGCATAAGAGAATTTCTTTAGGGTGATGGAACAATTCTGTATCCTGACTGTGGTGATGGTTACACAGATCTATGCATGTGATAATATTTCACGGAATTATTCATCAAAAAAAAAAAAGAATGCATGTAAACACTTGCAACCTGAATAAAATCTGTGTTGCACTGATGTCGATTTCCTGGTTAGGTAATTGCACTATGATTTTGTTAGATGTTGTCACTGGAGGAAGCCAGGTGAAGGACACATGGGATATCTCTGTACTGTTCTTTCAATTACTAAGTTAATTTAAAATTGTTTCAAAATAAAAAGTTAAAAAATGAATGAATGAGTGAATGAATGCATAAATAAATTAATTAATTAAATAAACAAAGACCTACAACTATACTAAACTATTAATTAGCAACAATGTGTTGATAAAGAAAGAAAAAATTGAAAACCTGCTTTATTTTATGTTCTTTCTTCCTTAATGCAGAAAATATTATTTTATAGTCAAAGCTTAGTATCCTAGTATCACTGGAAATCCAGAAACATTGAAGATGTTATATATTTTACAGATTTTTTTCTCAGGTTGGCACAGGAAGACCACAGATGGGCTCAAAGATTAATAAAACATACAGGTCTTTGCAAGACACTCCAGCAGCATCATGATCTATGAGTCATTTGTTTAATTCAAGGGGACATATCTAGAAAGCAGGAGTGGTCCCTTGGAAATAAGGAGAAAGAAAGGAGTACAGTGAAATTCCACTTGCCTCAATATTTGATTTTTGTCTTCTTGTGCCATTTATTACAAAGTAAATATCATACAAATAAAATTTTATTTTTTCTAGTCCTTTTATAAAATGATCAAAATGGCAGGTGATTAAGGGAAATATTTATTTAATGCTCAAGAATTTCTATAAAAATGCATACTGTATAGATGCTACAGTTATTATATCCTTCCCAGTAGTGATGACTCGGTTCTCTTGCGCAAAGATTCACATTTGTGAGGAAGATCTGTTTTCTCCCAAAGTTTCTGTGAAATCAGAGAAGTGGGCACCCACAATAAAGACAAAAGTGGATGGTGGCTGCCAGTGAGCTCTGAGGGGTGAAGGTGTTACTAGTGTGCTGCAGGTGGGGACCACAGGTTAAACAGTTAGTAATATAATCGAAAAATATTTGATACTACTAATGATTATTCTCTCAAAATAAAGGCTTAGTCACTGCTTGCCGTCAAAAAGTAGTAATCTCCTTTCTTTTATCAAAAGAGAGCATTGATACTTTTGATCAACCAACAAATTAATTCAACAAACATTCATTGAATGGCTGCTATGTGTCCGTTACTGCGATAAACACTGTGCACAGCCTGATAAACAAAACATACAAGGTCTCTGCCTTCGTGAAGTTTATAGTACATCAGGGAAAGCAAACATTTTAAAAAAACAGATACTTTGTTTTTTTTAAAAATAAAGACACTAAATCCTATGACATTTTTTTACAAAGGGTGCTGTGAGAGAAAATGCCCTGATATATATAGTATACGCAGATGGCATCTCTGAAGAAGTGACATTTAATCTGAGATCCAAAATATGAGGAGCCATTAGCCAGGTTAAGGCAGAGGGGTCATTTCAAGCGAAGGCACTAGCATGTACAAAAGCTCCGAAATAGGAAAGAGCTTGGAGAATTCAAGGAAGTAAAATAAATGTGTCTGGAGGGTAGTAACTGACAGAAACAGTAAAGAGAGGTTAGTAAGATAGGCATCAACCAGATCAGGCACGGTCTTGTAGATCATGGAAAGGAGTGTGGATTTTATTTTTAGTGCAATGGGAAGTCATCAAACAGTTTTAGGCAGGGAAATGACATAATAAAAGTTTTTGTGTTTTAAAAAGTTTGCTCAGGCTACTGTAGGTCAATTATGAAATCAGGAAAAATGTTTAAGAAGATATTTGAGAATCTATATTTGTGTTGTTTTCCCACATCTTAATATTGTGAAAAAGCACTAGATTCATCCATGAGGGTTGGTTTCTCATACTAACTGCATCCTTGATGAAATGTATAGCTGTGAACAAGTCAATAAGAATACCTCACATTCGTTTAGTGCTTATACTTTTGCAAAGTATTTTATCTGCATTTTATTTTGTCACCACAACCCCAATAGGTACATAGCACAGATTTTATTTCGATTTTACTTATTATTTCAAAAGAGGAATAAACAAGTAAATAACTGTAAAAAGTCACGCAGCCAGTTAGTCTGCTAGGGAACCAGGGCGTGTGTTTTCTCGCTCCTCGTTCAGTTATTTTTCCTACTCCACCATGCTGAATTCCATATTACCTCTCTGTCTGTCTCAATTTCTCCATATATCTAATAACAATCTCTCTCTTGTCTAATAATCATAGGAGTTGTGTGGTCCAAATGAAATACAAAACATGCAAAATCTTGAAAAAATATAAAGTACTATCCAAATATAGTATCTTGTAATTCTAAAACCCAGGACTACAATAAATGCTGGTAAGAATTAAGGAAGATATGTACTTTTATTCATAAAGAAACAGGAAGAACCAGTCAGCCCCAAGGAGAAATTCCTCCTAGGTATGCTTCCAGGTAAGAAAGCTGCTCTAGGATTCTAGCCCTGAATAAGATGGTTTTTGCCTAAATGAGTGCTACTCATGCCTGTGAGCGACTCTAGAGAAGGGCCTGAATTTTATCATGTTTATCCCTCCTGTACCTGGTATAGGGCCTGGAACACATTAATCATGCAGAAAATAACTGTTGAGCAGAGGGAAACTCTGCAGGATTCTTCGCCACCCACTCAAGCGGGGAGCAATGGGCTTAGTTCATTTGGCCACATGGCATCTTTTATTTCCCTATGGACGTATTTCTCAATCTAGGTTCTAAAAATCATTGACTAGGTAGTCTGGGAAAATAGTTTTGTGTTCAGTAAGTTTGGGAAATTATAAAGTCTGAATTGCTAACTTAGAGCCTCACAAAATATTAAAAGCCCCAATAATTCTTGCAGTAAAGAAACCTGCTTGATTTTTTTTTTGGCTATCATTTTTCACAACTCTAGAAAGCTTTTTTCCTCATAACATTTAACAATATCTTACACTTTTTTGGAACATGGCTGGGAAAATGTCTTATCCTTTTACTGTAAATGCTTATATGACCTTTATGTAACTAGAAGAATTAAACCACCTCTTAGTATGATACCATATGCCTCCTCTTCTGCTATTCAGAGACAAAGGACTAGAAAGGCCCTTAGTTAAGAATTACTATCATCCTAAGTTTTCCTCGCTGAATTTCCTTAGTTAAAAGAGTGGATATTAAGAGGCATTCGTGCTGATACTATGGCCTTTCTTATCCAAAGCATGTCTGGAGGGGCAAAATTTAAGAGGCATAGGCAAGTGGTAAGGAACCAAGACTATCTTCATTATCATTATGACTTATACTGGAAAACAATGTCTCTTACAAATTATGAGGCAATCATACCTGGTATAGGTCATGCAAGACAGGAGTCACCTAGTAAATGATTGTTGATTCTCTTGCTCATTATGGGTTTAGAGTCATGTCTCTGATAATATTTGTCCTTGGGAGGTTTGTGTGTGCATGCACACTTACATGTGTGTGTGCATTTCTACCACCCAGGAATTCCATTTTAGAGTATGCGTGCAAAAGAAATAAGTGCATATTTGTACCAAAAGACATGTAAAAAAACTTCATTAAAATTTACTTATAATAGTCAAAACTGAAAATAACACAAATGTCCAACAACATAATGTTTCAATTAATTGCTGTAAATTCATATGAGGGAACAACAATGAAAAGAACAGACTACTACTACATGGAACAATATAAATGCATCTTATTTACATTAATGTTGAAAGAAAGAGTAATACTATATTTATTCTATTTATATGAAGTTTAAAAAGTGCCAATGCTAATATATGATGGTAGAAGTCAAAATAGTGGTTACCTCAGGAGGCTATTGACTGGGAAGTAGCATGAAGGTTTTGAATATGTTTCTTAGTCTGGGTGGTAGTTATACTAACATAGTCAGAAATTGCCACTGGCATGCACAGAAAGGAATTGTGTGGCAACTTATGAGGCAGAATTTCTAAGAGGTGGCAAGTGGCAAATAATGTTTTATAGTTGAACCAGGAACACCAGGGAACATTGCCAAGGGACAAACTCCAAAGAGAGGAAAGGGAGAATGAGTTAAAGGCAGAGGAAAGACCAATACTCTGGTTACATGTACCATGGTGACTTCACTTCTTTTTCTAAAGAGAAATAAATTGTATATAAAGTCAAATGAATTTTATGCTATGACACATGCTGAGAAGGCTAACATGGAATATCTACTATTTTTCTTCCCTATGGTCTTTCTTGATTTTAGGGATTGTTTTGCTAGCCTGTCATCATACCCAGAACTCAAATAAAATTCACCAATTGCAATTTCTCAATCAGTCTTGAAATCTCATGTGATTAACCTAGACAAAGAAACGTTACAGGGATGATTCAGGAAGAAGGAACAGGATGTGAGATGGTGTAGAGGTTGAAAAAACATGATTCCTTTGGATAATTATAAGTATTTGATTATGGCTTGAATCAAATAAGTATGTAAGAGATTGGTAGAAGATGGCAAGAAAAGTAGCAGATTATGGAGGGAGGCAAGTGTTCTCAGAAACCCAATCCCATTCTACTGGCATTTAAAACACTTTGTAGAAAGACACTAATCAAGTCCATATGCAGTTCCTTGGCTTTATAAAGTGAGGTAGTACATGAACAATATACATTAGAGCTCAATACATCTCTAGGGAAATATATCTGTAACATAACCTTTGTCAGAAAAGGAAGAAATTTCATCTAATTTTATTTATGATATTCACTATATGCCAAGCATTGTTCTAATTACTTTATAAATATTAGTACAGTTAATCCTCATAGCAATTCTATGAAATAGGTTCCAATATCATTATCCCTGTTTAACAGATCAGAAAGTTGAGGCACAGAGAAGTTACCTGATTCACCCAAAGTGGCAGAGCTTGTAAGTAGAACCAGGATCCAACTCATGCAGTTTGTTTCCATAGTCAGTGCTCTCAACCATTACACTATGCTGCCTCTTGACGGTCTGATTGACTCAGAAACTTTTATGCATACATATTTAAAAAGCATTCATGAATCTGGATTTCACTAAGACAGTAATGGGGTATTGGGGACCCACTAAGTAGTGGTTCCCGTAGAGTATATTTGTTGGAAAATCATACATATAAGGATGATTGGATGCTCAAGCAATTTAGATTAAAGCCTATTCAAATTTAAAATACAAGGACAGTAAAAGGTTCATCAGCTTGAAATTAGTTTTTAAATGATGTCAATGCATTTCAAGTCAATTTGAGAGGATTAAGGGATAATAGGGATTTGCCAAGTACTTTGCGATACCAAGGAACCATAACGGCACTTGTAGGATTACACAGGGTATTTAACACCTTTAAGTGTACCTCTGAGTTTTTAATTACATATTTGCCTTAACTTTTGAAACTAACTTTACTGAATGAAATGGTGGCTATACTAGTTACCAAAGCAGAATTTACAAGTCTGAACACCTATAGGTTTGAAGTGGTGATATTTTGAGCCATTTGACACTGCTGACTGCTTTAGAGTGTCCCTTTAGAGTGACACAGAGAGAGGAACAGGGCTGGGAAGCTGGAAACTTGGCAGAGCTCTGCTGTCCCCACCCTCACTTCAAACAGAATGGCCATGTTGTTATCTCTTTTACAGAGTAAGTTTTTGCATAATAGTTTGTTTGAATAAAGGGTTCTATGGCTTAAAAGCTCTTAAACGACATGGAACATCATTTAATTAAGTTTTCATTCATTCAGTTTAATCGATATTCACTAAGGTTACACATTCATACCCATTAGAGTGGCTGTTATCACCAAACAGAAAATAACAAGCATTGGTGAGGATATGGAGAAATTGAAACCCTTGCGTATTTCTGGTGGGAATGTAAACTGGTACAGCCACTGTGGAAAACTGTATGGTGATTCCTAAAAAAATAAAACATAGAATTGCTATGTGACCCAGAAATTTCATTTCTTCGTATATACCCAAAAAAAGTGAAAGCAGGGTCTTGAACAAATATTTGTACACCTCTAACAGCTAGATCTTAAGTTAGCATGAGGGAAGCCATCTTAAGGAAAGGAAGCAGTATTGTAACTATATATGACCCTGACTCACTAGTCTCTGTGAATATGTTCTAGCCTGCACGTAGCCTAGATGATTAAGCACCTCTCACTTTTATAAAATACATGATCTGCTAGTTCTGTGACTCTTGCTTACGTATATCTCCCAGCTGTGATAAGATGACAACTTTGTTCTCTGAGTGCCCCAGGAACATGGTGACCTCCAGAAAGAAAAATTCTGTGTTGGTACCCATCATGAATGACAGAAAAAAGAGATAATGTGGTGCCTTGAAGTTCATCACACTGGATGCTAGCCATCCTTAAACCCTCTCCTTCCCTGCCCATTTCCCCTATATAACTGCCTCAAGATTCTGTATGGTTTTAAGATGGTTCTTTAGGACACTAGTCCGCCATCTTCTGATTATGCTAGCTAGTTGTATAAACTTTCTTTTCTCAACCACCGGCTTGTTTGCAATTGATTGGCACTGAATTGCAAGGAGCAGAACGAGCCCCTTTTTGCTCGGTTACACACCCAGGTTCATAGCAGCATTATTCACAATAGCCAAAGTGTGGAAGCAACCCAAATGTCTATCAATGGATGAATGGATAAAAAAAAAGTGGTATATACATACAATGGAACATTATCCCTAAAAAGGAAGGAAACTCTGACACATACTACAACATGGATGAATGTTGAAGATATTATTTTTAGTGAGATAAGCCAATCACAAAAGTCCAAATATTGTATGATTCCACTTACGTGAAATACCTAGAAGTAGTCAAATTCAAAGAAACAGAGAGTAAAATGGTGGTTGCCAGGGGCTAGAAGAGAGGGGAATGGGCAGTTAGTGTTTAATGGGTACAGAGTTTTAGTCTTGCAAGATAAAAATGTTCTGAAGATGGATGGTGGTGATGGCTGCACAGCAATGTGAATGTATATAATACTGCAGAACTGTACACTTAAAAATGGTTAAAATGATAAGTGTTATGTTTGTATATTTTACTACAATAAAAAATGTTTAAAAAAAACAGCTCGTAGATACAGAGAACAGATTCCTGGTTGCCAGAGGCAGGGGTGGGGAGGTGGGCAAAATAGGTGAAGGGGGTAAAAAGGTATAAACTTCCAATTACAAAGTAAATAAGTTGTCTGGATATAATGTACAGCATGGCAACTATAGTCAATAATACTGTATTATTTGTTTGAAAGTTAGAGAGTAGATCTTAAAAGTTCTCGTCACAAGAAAAAATTTTGTAACTATGTATAGTGACGGGTGTTAATTAGACTTATTGTGGCAATCATTTCACAATATATACAAGTCTTGAATCATTATATCATACACCTGAAAGTAATATAATATTGTGTCAATTATACCTCAATAAAAAAAAGAGTTAAACATACCTACCTACCGTATGATTCAGCATTCCATTCCTAGGCGGTTATGTAAGAGAAATGAAAGCTCATGCCCATACAAAGACTTGTACATAACTATTCATAGCAGTTTTATATGTAATAACCAAAAATCTAGAAGCAACCCACATTCACCTGTCTGTCCACAGGTGAATGAATAAAAAAATTGTGGTATATCCATTCAATGGACTACTACTTAGCTATAAAAAGGGATTAACTACTGATATCCCAACAACATGGATGCATCTCAAATAATGGTGCTTAGTGAAAAAAGGCAGACAAAAAAGAGTACATACTTATGATTCCATTTATATAAAGTTCTAGTAAACGCAAATTAATCTGTATTGACAAAAAGCAAATCAGTGGTTGCTTGGGGAGGAGAGTGCAGGAAGAGGCAAAAGGGACACAAGGAAACTTCTGGGAGTTATGGATATGTTCGTTATCTTCATTGTGGTGATGGTTTCACAAACATATAGATATGTCAAAATTTATAAAATTGTACACTTTAAATATGTGCATCTCATTGCATGTCAATTATACCTCATTAAAGCTGTTAAAACAAAAACAATGGCATGGCAGGATTTAAACCTGAAGATTAAAGATGAAAAGTTTTCTCAAAGACTATCAGGGAAGACAGCTTCTGTTGTACGTGAAAGATACTGAAGAGTACAAGAAGATTTTTAGAAAGTGCTTGTTCTGGAAAAAAAAACTTTGGTTTTTTCATACGAAACAGAATAATTAGTAAAGAGAAAGGAAATGCAGAAAGAAAAAAACTTCCACAAAGGTTGTACATAGCAAACACTTTGACATTCTAAAGCAATTGGTCCTTAATCACTCTTTAGGCATATAACATTAATGGGTCATGTGATGGACTTGACCATCCTAACATGCCAATCAATTCATACAATACAATTAAAGTAAGTCCCATGTTCAAATGATTCCTGATAGGCTCAAACTGTTCTTGCACTTTTACTTTCTCTTTAGCAGGTTAAATCACTTTAACTTGTATTGTTGGAGCCTAAGGGACCGTTTCAGAACCCAGGACCATCCATTACTTAAACATTATTTTGTTAAGTACATTACAAAGACATGGCTTTAAGCCATTGATTTTATCAACCCAATTTGGAAAGATTCAGACTTTGACGTCAAAATATTATGAGTCATCCAGTGTTACAGAGCTAGCTGTTTACAATCCTGGAAATAAAAAGCAGACGTTGTGAACATTAAAAGAATTATCTTTCCAATGGTTAAATGAGACCCATATTACATACCACCAAACAGAGCAACTTAGAGTACAAATTGCATTACCTTTTTGAAAAAAAAATTAGATTCCATGAACTGACTTTTCTTAATGATACGTTAATGAAATATCAAGGAAGGTTAGGATTTACCAAACCTTGTTCTATTTCGTACAAGTTCTCTCCTGCTTCCTAAAAGCCAACTATAATTGAGGTGGAAAGGTCTGTTAGAACTCTTTCATTTCTGTAGCACATAGGAACTGTAGCTGAAAGTTTCCACACTGAAAAGGAGTTATTAAACCTAAATTAAGATTCAACTACTCCTTGGTATGTGCTGCAAATTGGAGTCTCCATAGCAAATCCTTTTTTCTTTGTAGCCAAAAAACTATGTATATTTTGTGAGTTAAATTTTGAAATTGGTTTTATCCCTAATGACTTTCAATCATTTAAAATGTTTAATTGAATTTTTAAAATACGTTCCATTTTTATCCATGTGTATTAATCTCATTTCACTTTGAAACTGAAGTACAAGGTGACCTGGTACAATAGAAAAATACCAGCCTCTTCCAGTTTTGCTTTGGGTATATTGTAGGAGGTAAGAACTAGGATTTAGAGCCCCAGTATCCAAATCAACCTTAATTTTCAACTCTTCTCTTGAAAAAGAAGTTTTTGTTTTTACTGCTTTTCCTTTATTACTTTTAAAAATTAAATTTTACTTATTTTTAAATAGGTAACACTTTCTCATGCTTCAAAATTCAAAATGTACAAAAGGGTATAAAATGAAAAACTCTCTAACTCCTTTCCCCTAAGCACCCAGTTCTGTTGCATGGAACTTAACTATGTTATTAGTTTCTTGTTATACTTCCAGAAAACTTTTATGCATATATATGTGTATATGCGCATACTCAAACACATACACAAAAGCAAATACAATTATTTTATTTAGGCACTGCTAATGTACTATACACTAATTTATGCACCTAATATTTTCCATTTACAATATATCTTGGAAATTTTTCCATTATAGTACAAAAACCTTCCATGTATTTGTTAGGGTTTGTCTGTTTGTTTTTTCAGCTGCGTGGTATTCCACTATATTGCTGTATCATAATTCATTTTAACCAGTTCTCTACAGATGGCATTTAGGTTGTTCAAGTATTTCGCTATTACAAACAATCATTCAAAAAACAGCCTTGTGCATGCATTATTTCTTCTATATGCAATTTATCTGCAAGATAGACTCCAAGAAGTAAAAATTCGATGAAACTGTTGAGCCCTAATTCTTGTTTTATAATAGATTCTCTATGTCTTCTTGAGTGAGTTTTGGTATATTTTTCTAAAATATTACCCATTTCATTGTGGTATTCAAATTTACTTGAACAAAGTAATCTTATTATTCTTTTAGATGTCTCTATCTGTGCTTATTTTATCATTCTTCATTTTAAAAATCCCCCCAATGTTTTATTTTGATCAGGTTAGCTAATTGTTTATCAATTTTATTGTTGTTATTCAAAGAACCAACTATTTTTTAAAATTCATTAATTTTTCTTTTATCTTTTTAATTTTTAACTTCTGATCTCCCTTCATTTATTTTCTACTTGTCTTTTTTTCCTAAATTTTTTGGCTTGATGATTCATATATTTTTAATTTTTAAATTTCTTGGTAATATAAGTATTTTTAAGACTATGGAATTTAATTTGGGTACTGCTCTAGAAGTATCACATAGGTTCTGATATGTAGTGTTTCTGTTATCATCATTTGTTAGATATTCTAATGTAAGGTTTCATTTTCTCTTTGAGTTGTTTAAGAGAAAGTGTAAAGCACAATTTTTTTGTTTACTGGTTTTGTTATTCACTTCTATTTTTATTGAATTGTGATTAATGAATATTGTTCACACTGTTTTATTTTGAAAAACAATGATGTTTTGTCTTCTAGCAAAATATACAGTCATTTTTTTTGTTTGTTTTAGAATATCCCAGGGGTCCTTTAGTACAAAATATATTCTGTATTTTATGGTACAGAATATGATATATATCAAATAACTCCACCTTACTAATTGTGTTTTTTAGGTCTTCTATATTCATTCTTTGTCCACTTGTCTGACATGGACTGAATGAATAAATCGACTACCAATAATGCATCTCTGTCTACTTTTTCTTTGATATCCTATAGTTTTAACAATATAAATGTTGCTTCCATGTTATTTGATGCATAGATATTTATAATTGTTATAACTTCATTGTGATTGTACTTTTTTGTATTCAACAATGCTGCATATTTGTTTCATTTAAAACTTTTATCTGAAATTCAACCTTGTTTATATTAAGGTTATGGATTCTGCTGTCCTTCTTTGCACACCCTTGCACATTCTTTCATTTTTAATCTTTCTAAATAACTTTATTGTAGTTATCTCATCTTTATAGCACAGTGTTTTGTGATACCACTTGATAGTTCGTTTCTTTTAATTAGTGAGTTTAGCTCATTTACTTTCACTGAAATTTTGTTATGTTTTCTGTTTTTATACCTTCTTGAAATCATTCATTTTATGAATTATTGGTGTTCTGTATGTGTTTCTTCTGATAATTTATGAAGGTTTGCGTTCATTTATTAATATATAACAATATTTTATTCATTTATAAAGTATATTATAAAATGTGTTATTTAGTAATTTTAATTCTCTATTTTTAAAAGTTTATTTCCATGGAAATTTATTTCCATAAATTCCAAAATTTATATCAGTCAAGGTTGGTCAGTAAAACAGAAGCCATTCTAGGAGTTATGTAGGAAAGAGTTTAGTACAAGGGCTTAGACATTCACAAGGCCTTTGTCAGAGCTGGGGAAGTGAAGGTCAAGGAAGCTTCTGCTAGAGTTCATAAATCAAGAAATGACAGGATTGTAGGAAAGCCCATATGTCTATCTCAGCTGCTTGCAGCATTAAAGAAAGCAATTCATAGGAATTTATCTAAAAGCTAAAATAAACCTGAGTAATCTCAAAGAAAGCCACCATCAGTAAACTCAGCTGCTCATAGTTTTGACAGAGTAATTTATCAGAAGATTACCTGAAGCCACTGCAGAACTTCCATCTGTTGTCTGTTCATAACTGCTCACAATTACTACCCACTGTTTACAATTTTACAGATGTAGTGTGTACTTTCAATATGTGGATTCTAGTTTTATCTTTATTTCTTGATTTATAACTGTAATGTATTTATTCTCTTTTATTACTTATCTTATTCAGAGACTCCAATTGTGTGTATGTTGGAATTATTCTTTCTTCTATGTCATTTTCTCTTTAATTATCAAAGCACTTTTTTCCATCAAATTCTGTGTTTTTTTCCCCTAATCTATTTGTAACTTTCTGTGTTGATTGTAGTATCTATTTTTCCCTGCACTAGTTCTAATTTTGCCTTCATTTCTGTGGTGTATTTTATTTTCTTTGATTTTTTCTGAAGTGTTCCAACTTGTGATGTCTCCTTCCATTGTCTCCCTCTATATTAGCATACCTCTTGCATCTTTATGCTCTTCTAGACAGGATATTGCTTTGATGATTTTTTAAAATTTCGTGGTGAAATATTTTGCCACCATTTTTATACCTTGTGTTGCAACACTGTACTAGTAAGTTTTTTTTTAACTTGCCACGCACCTTTCCTGTCCCTGTCTCCTATATATTTCTTGTAATACAATTGTATAGATTCTGTTTGTTGAGATTTTTTTGTTCTTATCTTTGAATGAGATAATATTTTTTCTAGACAAACTATTTGTAGGAAGTTGTTGTCTTAAAGGGGATAGGACTCTAGTCTAAGCTACAGGTAGATTTATTTGTGTCTGAGGATTTTATGTGAGTGTTCTAGTAACTTTGATTTTTTTTCCTAGCCAAAAGAAACAGACAGTTGTAAGCAGTTCACAAATACCAATCACAATGCCACAAATACAGTTGCTTACAGGAAATATGAATTGTCTGTGTGCTTCTTTGTTCAATATTACCTCTGCCATTTCTCAGAAGCAAACCAAATCCAGAGAAACTCACACTGCCAGTGTATGCATACATTTCTCACTGTTGAAATTGAGGAGCTCTCATTTCATACTTCAAAGTACCCACCTTATATTAGGAAATGGAAATTTTCTGACTCTTTATAAGATTTGCAGACGTATGATTCTCCTTTTAGTTTTTTTCTGCAGCCGTGCTTGATTTTATTCTTTGGAACCCATTCCAGTCATTTTTTGTTTCAAGTTTTTATCTGAATATAGGGTAAACAAAATCAGTTTGTATCTCTTTCTCATGTTTTCTCGTCACTTTAGGGTGACTTCCAAGGAGAGAATGGAAAATACTGACAATACATTGTCATCTTGAAACCAAGTGTCATATTTTTTGAATAATTAAATGAAAAAATACTACATTCAATGGGTTTCTTAAAATCCAATATGCGTTATTTGTATGCTCATTAACCACTAAGATTGCTCTAGTCCAAAATTACCTTTATCACTACTTTGAATGAGCATTTCTAAATCTTGCTAGAATACTTTAAAGTTTGGCTAATCACTCTTACCAAATTAAGAGGGCTACTTATGTCATTATTCCTACTTCACCCAAAATAGAGCTCTTCCTCCTTATAAAGAGATTCAAGTGCAGAAAAAATATTCTAACCACTTTAAATCGAAGTAGGAGGATGTGTGTATATGAGTGGATTTGGCTGAAGGCAATATATTTAATATATTTAGCTACAATCAAAACGGAAATCATGAAAAACATGAGCATTAAGTGAGTGAGATAATGTTGCAATTGCCCTGGTGTGTGGAGAAGGAATGCCAGTTTCAGTAATCTTGGGGGTTGGGTTAACTCTCTCCTCTTTCTGTCCTGAGATGATGTCTTAAAGAGGTAGAAAGTTAGAATTGGGATCTGTAAGTAAAGTTGGCACACAAGAAGGACTGTATTCTTTGTAAAAGTAGAGATCAGATAAAAATATGTCTATTAGCACAGAGAGACAATGAAATTTGTCTTTCTTGGCCTGGGCTGTGGATGAAAGGAGAAAACTCTTTCTAATTATTTGAAACCCTGGACCTTAACCACACATAAGTTTAGCATTTAATGTTACAGTATCTACATTAGACAAAAACTCCCAAGGTGAGAAATTGACATTAAAGTGTATCCTGGGCCTATGATACTACTGAAGTAGTTGATGAAAGCAAATAAAAATGGCTCCTTGGAAACATTCTCTCCACCCAAACTGTGAAGTGTTTTCACATCCTATCACCTCGCGATTAAACTGAAGAATATTATAGACAAAGAGAAAATCATAATATCATCCAGGTAGTAAAGACAAATTTCCTATAAAAGATCTACAATTATGCTGACCACAGATTTCTCAACAGAAATAACCATGGAATAGGTAGAATATATAGAAGCAAGAAAACAATGGAATGGATATTTTCAAATTTCTTAGGAAAACTAACATGGTTTGTTAAATAATACTCTCAGAACAGATTTAATTTTTATCTTATATCCAGGTTAATGTATTTACAAAAGACACACTCGAATGTAATGATTCCTGTTCTTGAGATAGCATATACTCACTCTTTTCAGCTCCTTTCCTTTTAATATAACTAAATATCTATAGATAATTCAATATTCAATTATAAAAGGATTCTCAAAGGTGGAAAAGAGTCAGATAGGCTAGGGGCTTCATGACATGAGGAAAGACACCATGGTAAGATCCCGGTGTTTTCTTTTTATCTCTCATATATCAAAGAATGGGTGCTGGAGAGGCCTGCAACCCAAAATACCAACAGACATAAACAGAAAAGAAAAGAAAAAAGTTCTCCCCCAAAACAGCATCAGACAGCCCAGGTGGAACCTGTGGGTTTGAGTGAGAGTACGACAATAACAAAGAAGACCAGAATAACATTGTAAGGGTTATAAAAACTAAATTTTCCTTGGAACTATAGATCTCAAAAGTAATCCAGGACCTATGCACTAAAACCTAAACAGGGTGACTGCATGCTGAAATGGAATATTTAAATAGGATCAAGTGTGTCTTAACATAACAACCAAAAGTCCACAATACAATGTAAAATCACTTGTCATGCCAAGAACAATGACTAACACAACTTGAATGAGAAAAAACGATCAATTGATGACAAAATTAAAATGAATCAGGTATTGAAATTATCTGAAAAGTATTTTAAAACAGCCATTATAAAAATTCTTTGACAAATAATTCTGAACTCTGTTAAAATCAACTTAAAAAATAGAAAATCTCACCAAAGAAATTATTAAAAAATACTCAATAAAAATTATAGAATTTAAAAATACAATGACTAAAATAAAAAACTTACTGCATGAGCTCAATAGTACAGTGATGATGACAAAAGTTATACTCAGTGAATTTGTGGACAGAGTAATATAGCTTACTCAATCTGAGCAACAGAGAGAAAATAGAGTGCAAAAACTAATGAACATAGTCTCAGGGGCTTGTGAGACAATAACCAAAAGTCTAAGATTAGTCTCATTGGAGTCCCAAAAGGACAAGAGAAGGAAAGTGTAGCAGAAAAATGTATTTGAAGAAACAATAATTGAAAACTCACCAAATTTGATGGAAAAAACAAACCTACAGATTAAAGAAGCAGACCAATCCCCAAAAAGGATAGATCCAAAGAAGTCCTCATCACAACGCTTCATAATTAAACTTCCAAAAACTAAAGAGAAAGAAAAAAATCTTTTAAAAAGCCAGGCAGAGCTGACACGTTACTTATATAAGAACACCCATTTAAATGACATTGGATTTATCATCTGAAATGACAGAGGCCAGAAGGAAGTGGTTTGCTAAAGCAAACTCTCCAAACAAAAAGAAAATGATAACAGAAGAAGACTGAGACTTTTAGAAAGGAAAAAACAATAGAAAGGGCAAAAATAAGAGTAAATATAATACAGTATTCTTAAACGTCATGAGTTTCTTAAATCATGTTTAATGAATAAAGCAAAAGTTATATCATCATCTGATATGACGCTCAACATATCTAGAGGAAAATCTGAAGACAATTATCTAATATTTAAAAAGTAGAGTAGGCTCATTCAAAGTCACTGAAGCTGGAGAAGGGAGAAGGTGGCATTCAGCAGAGACTGCCTAAAATCTCTGCCCCAGGCACTTACACAGGTGTCACCTGCTCCGGGTTAGGATGAAGAAATGACACTTTGATACATATGCATTATGGTTTATTGATCCTAATAACATTATCTTTTAGGAAAATCTATGCTTTAGTCTTGCAGGAGATATGTAAAAAAAGTGATAAAAATGTTTTAAAGTAAGGTAGCGAGTAAAGGGACATAAATGGAAGTAAGGTTTTAATACTTCACCCAAAGTGGTAAAACATCAATACTGGTAGAGTGTGATAAGTTAAATTACTTACATATGTTGCAATACCTAGAGCAATAACTAAGAAAAATATAATGTATTCAACACTGTATAAATAAAACAAGACAGAATTCTAAAAGGTGTTAAAGTAACCCACAGAAAGCCAAGAAAAGAGAAATTAGAAATAGAGGGAACGAACACAAAACAAATAATAAAGTGGCAGCTTAAATACTAACATATGAATAATTACTTCAAACATAGATTATCTAAATTCCTCAATTATGGACAATTGGCAGAGAGAATAAGAAAATATGACTCAACTATATATTGTCTACAGGAAACTAATTTCAAATATGACATGGATAGGTTGAAAGTAAAAGCATGGAAAAAGATATATCATGCAAACATTAACAATAACTTTATTAATATCAGACAGAATAGATTGTCATAGCAAAGAAATCACTAGATAATAAAGATATTACATGATGATAAAAATATCAATCCACCAAAATATATAACGATCCCTAATGTGTATGTACCAAACAGCTGAGCTTCAAAATACATGAAGCAAAAACTGATAGAACTGAAATGAGAAATAGTCAAATCCACAGTTATAGTTAGAGATTTAAATACCCTCTCTTCACAATTGTTAGAACAACTACACAGAAAATCAGCAAGGATATAGAAGAACTACACAATATCTTCAACCAATAGGCTTTAGTTGTCATACATAGGACACTCCACCCAATGACAGCAGAATGCATTTTTTTCAATCATCCATGGAATATTCACCAAAATATATCATATCCTGGGCCATATAACAAACTCAATAAAGAGAACTGAAATCATATAGAGTACATTATATGGCCAAAGTGAAATGTGACTAGAAATGAATAACAGAAAAACAACAATAAAATCTCTAAACTGTTGGAAATTAAACATATATGAAAATAATCCATGGGTCAAAATAAAGTTTCAAAAAATAATAATTAAAAAAATACGTAGAACTAAATGCAAATGAAAACCAACATAAAATGTGGGGGTGCAGCTACAACAATACCAAGAGGGAAATTTATAGCATTAATGCTTACATTAGAAATTAAGAAAGGTCTCAAATAAAAAATCCAAGTTCCAACCTCAAGAAATTAGAGAAAGGGAAAAATAAACCAAATGTAAGCAGAAGGAAGGAAATAATAAAGATACGAGTAGAAATAAATGGCAGTGAAAATAGGAAATGAATAGAGAAAATCAATAAAACCAAAAGCTGGCTCCTGAAAATAATTAATAACATTGATAAAGCTCTAACAAGTCAGACAAAGATAAAAAGAGTGAAGATACAAATCACTAATGTCAAGAATGAAACAGGGAATATCATTAAAGATATTGTGACAATTAATAGGATAATAGAGTGTCTTAGTCCATTTGGGCTGCTCTAACAAAATGTCGTAGACTGGGTAGTTTATAAAGAACAGAAATTTATTTCTCACAGTTCTAGAGGCTTGAAGTTCCAGGTCAGGGTGCCAGTATGGTTGGATGTGGGCCCTCATCCAGGTTTTAGACTTCTTGTTTTATTCTCAAATGTGGAAGGGGCAAGGGATCTCTCTGAAACCTCTTTTATAAAAGCACTAATCCCAGTAATGAGGGTTCTACACTCATGAATTAACCACCTCTAAAAAGCCCTGCCTTCTAAAATCATCACCTTTGGGTGTTAGGATTCAACATATAAATCTTAAGGATACACATTCAGACCATAGCATAAGGGAACACTATAAATAACTTTATACTTATGAATTCAATAAAGTAGAAGAAATGGACCAATTCTCAAAATCACAAACTCTTGAGGCCAGGCCAGTGGCATAGTGATTAAGTTCATGCGTTCCGCTTCAACGGCCCGGGATTCGCAGGTTTGGATCCCGGGCACAGACCTATGCACCACTTATCAAGCTATGCTGTGGCAAGTGTCCCACTATAAAGTAGAGGAAGATGGGCACAGATGTTAGCTCAGGGCCAATTCTCCTCAGCAAAAAGAAAAGGATTGGCAATGGATGTTAGCTCAGGGCTAATCTTCCTCACCAAAAAAAAAAAATCACAAACTCTTAAATCACAACCAAGATGAAACTGACAAATGCAATTGGCCTATAAGCATTAAAAATGGAATTTTTAGTTAAAAAGCTCTCCAAAAAGAAATCTCCAAGCCCATATGGTTTCACTGGAGAATTCTACTAAATATTTAGAAAATAACTAACATCAATTTTACACAATCTCTTCCAGAAAATAGAGTAGGAAGGAACATTTCCCAACTTTTCTAAGGCTTGAAATCTCGTGATACCTAAACCACACAAAAACAGTAAAAAAAAAAAAAAAGGAAAACTATAGACCAATATGTCTCATAAACTTGGATGAAAAAGTCCTCAATAAAACATTAGCAAATGAAATACAGAAATGTATAAAAAGAATAACATATGATGAACAAGTAGGATTTATTCCAGATATGCAAACCTGGTTCAACATTCAAAATCAATGTAATGCATCATGACCACAGACTAAAGAAGAAAAATCATAGGATCATATCAGTTGACACATAAAATCATTTGACAAAATCCAGTGCTCATTCATAATAAAAACTCTCAGCAAAGTAGGAATAGAGGTAAATTTCCTCAAATACTTTTTAAAAATCTGCAGAAACCAACAATTAGCATCATACTTAGTGGTGAAAGACTCAATGCTTTCCTTCTAAGCTTGGGTACATGGCAAAGATGTTCACTTTCACCCTTCTCATTCAACATAGTATTGGAAGTTCTAGCCACTGCAATAAAGCAAGAAAAAGAAATAATAGGCATAAATATTGGAACAAAAGAAATAAAACTCCCTATTTGAAAATTACATAAGTCTATATATAAAATCTCAAGCAATTTACAAAAATAAATAAATTAATGATACTCCTAGAACTAATAAGTGAGTTGAACAAGGTTGAATGTTACAAGATCAATACAAAAATTCAATAACATTTGCATATGCTCACAATGAACAAGTGGAAATTGAACTTTAAAAAAAGCAGCAGTATTTATAATTGCTCCAAAAAAATGAAATACTTAGTTATATACCTGTGAAAGCATGCACAGGATTTGTGTGCTTAAAACTATAAAATGCTGTTGTAATAAACCAAACATCTAAATAATTGGAGAGACCATGTTTATGGATTGGAATACTTAACATAGTAAAGATGTCAGTTGTCCTCAAATTGTTCTATAGGTTTAAGGAAATTCCTATCAAAATCACAGCAAGGTTTTCTGTAGAGATAGACCAGCTTATTCTAAAATGTATGTAGGAAGGGTAAAGCCTTATAACAGCCAAAGCAAATTTTGGAAAGAATAATAATGCAGAAGAAATTGCTCTTTCTGGTATTAAAGCTTACTATATAGCCAGTAATCAAGACTGTGGTACTGGAAGAGAGATAGACACATTGATCAATTGAAGAAAACAGAAAACCAAGAAACAGACCCATAGAAATATGCCCAATTGATTTTTGACAAAGATACAAAGGTAATTCAGTAGAAGGCAAATGGTACTGGAGAAATTAGACATCCATACAAAAAAAATTATCCTTGAAATAAACCTAACATCCTATATAATAATTAACTAAAATGTATCACAGACTTCAATGAAAAATGTAAAACTATGAAACTTTTATGCAAATAGAGAGCAGGCTGGCCCCATAGCATAGTGGTTAAGTTGAGTGCACTCCACTTTGGCAGCCTGGGTTCGCAGGTTCGTATCCTTGGCATGGACCTACACCACTCATCAGCCATGCTGTGGCGGCAACCCACATACAAAATAGAGGAAGATATGCACAGATGTTAGCTCAGGGATAATCTTCCTCAAGCAAAAAAAAAAAAAAAAAAAAAAAGAGGAAAATTGGCAACAGATGTTAGCTCGGGGTGAATCTTCCTCAGCAAATAAATGGAGAAACTTTTCAGAACCTAGGACTAAGTGAAAAATTCTTTTACTTGTCACCAAAAGCATGATCCATAAAAGGAAAAAAATGATAAATTGGACTTCATCAAAATTCAAAACTTATTCTCTGTGAAAGATGTTGTTAAGATAAGGAAAAGACAAGTTACAGACTGAAAGAATATATACGTAGACTATATATCTGACAGAGTATCTAGAATATGTAAAGGACTCTTAACAGTGATAAAAACAAATAGAAACCATCCAATTAGAAATTTGAAAAAAAAACATAAACAGAAATTTCACGGAAGAGGATATATAGATGGCAAATAAGAACATGAAAAGATCATTAGTTTAACATCATTAGGCACTAGGGAAGTGCAAATTAAAACTACAATTACTTATCGCTACACACCTATCAGAACAACTGAAACAAAAAAGTGATATCACCAAAGGCTCATGAGGATGTGGAGAAACTGGATTACTCATACATTGCTGATGGCTATGTAATATGGTACAATCACTCTTGAAAACAGTTTGGCAGTTCATTTCAAAACTAAAATTACAATTACTATACGATACAGCAACAGTACACTTGAGCTTTTTATCCCAGGAGAATGGAAACTTATGTTTACGCAAAAACTTGTACATCAATGTTTACAGCAGCTTTATTCATATTAACCAAAGAATGGAAACAGCCCAGATGTTCAGTTGTGAATGTGCAAACAAACTGCAGCACATCCATACCATGGAATCCTACTCAGAAATCAAAGGAATGAATTAGTGATGCATGTAATAACTTGAATGAACTTCAAGGGTATTATATTCAGTAAAAAAGCTAATCCCAAAATGTTATATACAATATAATTCCATTTACATTACATTCTTGAAATAAAATTAGAGATGGAGGATAGATTAGGTGTTGCCATGGATTCAGGATGGGGGAATCGGCTGTATGTGGCTATAAAGATGTAACATCATGGAGCCTTGTGATTGTTACCTGAAGCTACACATGTGAAAAAATCTCATAGAACTATACACACACACACACACACACACACGCACAAACACACACAGATGAGTGCACGTATAACTGGAGAAATATGAATAACCTCTAGGGATTGTATCAATGCCAATATTCTTGTTTTGATATTGTACTATAGTTATGAAACATGTGAACACTGGGGGAGGCAGGGCGAAGGGTATATATAACATCTTGTAAATTTCTTAGCAATTTCTTGTAAACCTATAATTGTTTCAAAATAAACAGTTTAAAAAAATATAATGCCATTTTCCTAGATGTATTATTGTTATTTATTTCTAATTGAATTTTACTTCTGTCAGATAAACTGTTCTATAGTATTTTGATCACTTTTTATCTATTGAGACATGTAATGATGCCTCAAATGGTCTATGTCGGTGAACATACCGTGTTCATTTTAAGGAGAGTGTATTTTGCAGTTGAGAGTGTATAGTGCAGTTGTTAGTTGTAGTGAACTAAACAATATTATTTAGTTCAGGGAAGTTAGGAGAGTTGATCATATTCTCTATGTCTTTACTAAGTTTTTGTATAAGTTGTTCTGTCAGTTGATGATAGAAGTATGTTAAAATCTCTTACTTTGTGAAAATGTTGAATTTTCCCTTTAGTGCTGTCATTCATGTATATGTGTGTACATTGAAAATCTGATATTAGCATATACACATTTGTCAAATAATGTGATAATATCATATCACATAATTGTGAATTACTGGAAAATTGAATCTTTATCAGTTTGAAACGTCCCTCTAGCAATATTCTTTGTATTTAAGTTTATTTTATTTGACATTATAGCTATTCCAGCTGTCTTATGCTTCATGTTTGCATGGCATATCTTTTCATATCTATTTACTCTCAACTTATCTCTGTCTTTATATTTAAAATGAATCTTTATTGACAACATATGGAGTATTTAAGCCATTAACATATAATTATTGATATAATTTGATTCAGGTCTAATATTTTATTATTTGTTTTAGGTTGGTTCTGTGTGTGTTTTATTCGTATATTCCCCTTTTCCTGCCATTTTCTAGATTAGTTAAAAATTTTTGGAATTCCATTTTCATTTTTCAGTTAGCTTTTAAGCTACATCTCTTTGCATTGAATGATTTTTATTAATCAATGTGCAAGTTCATTGATTCTTTCTTTTGTCATCTCCATTCTATTATTAGGCCCATCCAGTAAAATTTTAATTTCAGATATTGCATTTTTTATTTTTAAAATTTTCATTTACTTCTTTATATTGTTGGTATACCTTTGCTGTGATTCCCTATCTTTTCATTCATTACAACATATTTTCTTTTAACAATCTGAGCATAGTTATAAGGAATGCTTTAAAGTCCTAGCCTGATAATTCCAGCATCTAGGTAATCTCAGGATTGTCATGGGAACCACATCTGTTGGTTTTGTTTTCCTTTGAGATGGGATCATATTATCCTGGCTTTCATATGTCAGATAACTTTGTCTTGTACCCTTGACATTTTGAACATTACATTGTGGGGTTCTGGATTTTTGTTATAATACTCTAAGGATATTGACGTTTTGGTTTTAGCAAACAATTAACTTGGTTAGACTCAGGCTGAGAACTGTCACATCAGTTGTAAGCATTAGCCCAGAACTCAGTTGAGTTTCTTAGGCCTTAATTGCAAGCTGATTTCAGCTTTCCCCATGCATGCAGGAGTCAGATGACAACCAGAGACCAAGACTGTGTTTAAACACAGAATTTGGGGGTTTCTTTTGTCTGTTTCAAAAGAAACAAAAATGGATAGAACTACAAAGAGAAATCCACACTCATAGTTTGATATTTTAAAAAATATACTTTTATCTCTGTTACTGGTTAATAAATTACACTAAATATAAAAATATAGATGATTTGAATTATGCTATTAATAAGGTTTATTTCATGGAATATTATACATATGCTCTACACTAATTCACTTTCTGGAAGTAAGTTTGTATATGATGAATGACTGCTTTTCATTTTTATTTTTTCTAACTCCCCTCATCATCCATATGTGGCCAATGCATTGTGGTTAGAATTTTAGAATCATTTGAATTTCTATGGAAGAAAGTCCAAAACATTGAAAGGATATTAACGTTAAATATATTCAAAGTTTTTTATATCTAGAGTTATGTGTGATGTGCATTTAAGGTGCAAACAAACAAAAAGCGTACCTTTCTTTTTCTTTTTGATCAATGATGTGAAAATCTTAAGAATTAAGAGAACATTTGTAACTTAGAGAGCTGAGCTTCATGTGGACATTAATGAAAAGAGTGTTTGGCATTTAACTCCTGTAAATAAAGCAGTTGAATAGAACTACATCATTGATCAATATTGTCTAATTCAGAACTATAAGGCTTTCAGTTGTAAAGGACAATGGAATATAAACCAATCAAGAAAATGTTCTAACCTTGTTGTTAGATTTCTCAATTTTTGAAAAAAATAAGCTATTTATCCTCCTATTCCTACCAGACCCTAAAATGTAGTGAAATAAACACATTTTAAGAACAGTATGCCCATCCTTCAATAGAGATACCTGAACTATTAGGGCTCTCTGTCAAGGCTTGATGTGTCTTTATGCAAATGATTCTCAAAAGTGGTGTTAAATCATATTGATATCTAATTTGTTACTGTTCATATAATTAGTACAGTAATCATTTATTTCACTTTTATAGTTTAGAACACGTTCAAGATTGTCTCTAGAATGATGGCATTCTCCCTCATGAGTATACTGATATGTTTTGAGTGGGAGAGAAAATGAAAGTTCTACATGGTGGTTTGAGACTTCATTATAACCAGTTACATTCTATAGCTTGAAGTGAACTCACAGTATATATAAAAAAGGACTGCTGGCTATTCTCACTTGTCTAACCATCACATAGAACTATAACTTTCTCTCCTACTTAAAAAATCAGAACTTTATAACTGATATACCACAGATGTTTGCTTTTATGAATCATAGTAGTTCCTCATTTCCCCACAAAATTTTGGGAATGTCACAGACATTTTGGAAGACACACTTGAATGAATCTATTTTCCAATGGCTTTTCAGTGTTTTGCACAAAGTTTGTTGTTTCTTTCTTGTTGATTTGAGAATCATTTTCTTTTGCTGTTGTACAATTTCACTATGATGCATCTAAGTACGTATTTTTTCTGAAGGTCTCGTTGTGCTTCTTGAATCTGAAGATGCATGTGTTTTATCATTATGGAAAATTTTCTGTCGTCTCTATTGCCTCTACCACGATTACTCTATTCTCTTCTTCAAGATCTCCTACAAGAGGTATATTAGACTTTTTCATTGTATTATTAACTCTTAAATCATGCTCATAAAATTTATATGTTTATTACACTATGCTGCATTCTATATTCTTCATTTTCTGTAGCTTGAAAATGATATGCCCAAGTATACTTTTCATTTTGTTTTGTTTGGATTTATCCCACTTGGTATTCTCTGGATTTCTGGATCTGTGGTTTGGTGTCTTAACATTAATTTGGGGAAATTCTGTCATTATTTACTATTTCTTATGTTCCTTTCTCTCCTTCTTCTCCTTCTAGAATTCCCATTATGCATATGTTACATCTTTTGTAGTTGTCCTACAGTTCTTAAATATTCTGTTCTTGGTTTTTTTCTTTTTCAGGCTTTTTTCTCTCTGCTTTTCAGTTTTATTGGTTTATACTGAGACATCCTCAAGCTCACAGATTCTCTTCTCAGCTGTGTCCAGTCTACTAATAAGCCCATCGAAGGCATTCTTCATTTCTGTTAGTGTTTTAGATCTCTAGCATTTCTTTTTGGTTCTTAAAATTTTCATATATTTGCTTACATTGCCCATCTGTTCTTGCATGCTACCTACATTATCCATCAAAGCCTTTTGCATCTTAATCATAGCTGTTTTAAATTCCCAGTCTGATAATTGCAACATCCCTGCTATATCTAACTCTGGTTCTGATGTTTGCTGTGTTTTTTGCCTTTTATTATGTCTTATAATTTTTTCTTGGTGGTTAGACATTATGTGCTGGGTAAAAGGAACTGCTGTAAATAGGCCTTTAGTGATGTGGTGGTAAGGTGTTGGGGGAGGGGAAGTGGTCTATAGTCCTATGAGTAGGTCTCAGTCTTTTAGTGAGCCTGTACCTCTAGACTGTGAACTTGGCATGTACTTCTTAGCCCACATCACCATTCAGTGGGACAGGATGGCTAGAGTGGGCTGGAGTTTTGTATTTCCCTCTCCCCTGCTAGAAGGCTCTGATAAAACCCCAGCAGGTTAGGCTCTGGTTAAGTATTTTCTCCTGAGGGTAGACTTTGTTAAGAAGAATGGAATGCTCTGGCATTTCAAAATGGTTCCTTCCCCACCCTTTGCTTCCCCTGCCAGAAGCATGAGGGAAGTTTTCTCCGATATTCACTGTGAGAACTTGGTCAAGGTCCTGGAGGTAAAATTCATAAATGTGTTGGGGCCTCTGATGACTGGTTCCCCCTGAAGTTTTTATCTCAGACTTGTCTACACTGAGCCTCCAGCAATTCATCAGTTATAGCTCAGGTTTCCCTACCTCAGCATCGGTTCTTGCAGAGGTTTGTGCTCTTGGGTTTCTGCTCCAGCAAGTTGTGATTCTCTTTATTCACCTGTTGGTCTCTTTAATTTGAGGGGGTAGCAGTTTGCCCTACAACCTCAATTCTCTGACAGATATTAAGAAAACTTGTTGATTTTTCAGTTTGTTCAGCTTTTTACTTGTGTCTAGGATGGAGTGGTGACTTTCAGCTTCTTTCATGCCCAACCAGAAACCAGAAGTCTCCAAACTGTGCATTCTAATATCCAATTCGCTGATTCCATCTTCAGGCTTGTCTAATCTGCTATTTAACCTATTCCTTTAAATTTTTATACCAAAGAGTGTATTTTAACTTATAGAAGTCGATTCTTGTTTTGGTCAAACAGCCTAGTTTTTATTTGTGTCCAATTTTTTCTTAAGTTTTCAATTATTTCTATGTGTTTAGCCATTTCAAAATATGTTAGCCATTTCAAAATATGTATTTTGGGCCGGCCCTGTGGCTTAGCGGTTAAGTACGTGCGCTCCGCTGCTGGTGGCCCGGGTTCGGATCCCGGGCGTGCACCGACGCACCACTTCTCCAGCCATGCTGAGGCCGTGTCCCACAGACAGCAACTAGCAGGATGTGCAACTATGACATACAACTATCTACTGGGGCTTTGGGGGGGAAAAGAGGAGGATTGGCGATAGATGTTAGCTCAGAGCCGGTCTTCCTCAGCAAAAAGAGGAGGATTAGCATGGATGTTAGCTCAGGGCTGATCTTCCTCACAAAAAAAATATATATATATATGTATTTTACCTTAAATCAGGTTGGTTTCTTCCTGTGAGAATCCTTTGTCACCTTGGTCATGGGAATATTTCTCCAGAGTGGTTTTGCATTCACTTATATCAGGTACTCTTGGACTATCACTGACTCAGAATCAAATTTATGTCAATTTCTTGGGTACCTAGACCATATAAGTACTTCCAGTTTTGCTCTAACCCCAAATAAGAAATGGGACAAAGGTTCTGAATTATAATGGAAAGCTTTCATTTTCTTTTATCCAGACCAATAAAATCCTTTGTTATCTCTTGTGGCCAGTGGGTGGGTTTTATTATTAAGTTTCCTATTTTACTTAAAGTGTGTACTTTGAGGGTCTCATCTTTATGCAGGAATCTCAGTTCCAACTCCCTACCTCCATGTTCCAAAGGCCTTAAATCCTTATCCTACATGTTTTTTATATCCAAACAACTTCAACTTCATTGTCTAATAAATCTCTAATTCTTTCCCCTCTGTCCTCTTTTCCTGGACAGAATTTGAGTAGTGTTAACTAATTTGCTTCCATCTCTAGCTTTTCATTCTCCTTCTCTTCCTCCTCCATCCACTTCTCCCCCCTCCTCCTCCTCCTCTTCTTCTTATCTTCTTTTTCATCTTCATTTTCTTTGCATATATCATTTTATTCTTCTTTTTTATAAACTCTGCTATAAGTTTTTAAAATTATATTTTATCTGGATTTAAAAAATATTGTAGGTTATATTTTCCATAGTAACTTTGATGACCATATTGACAAATCAGAAGTCTCTGTTAAAGTTATCTCCAATTTTCAAGATCTACATTAAGTTCTACTTTATCACCCTCATAGAATGTTTGTGCTGAAAAGAAATCAAAATATGATCTAGCCCAAAAATCCAAAACTAAAATATCTCTAGGGATCAGATAGGTAATATAAATGTAAAAAATAGCTGGATGTAAAACAATAAGGAGTGCTGGGGCCTTGTCATAGACCTGGAGATTGTATGCTCCCCCTAAAGGCATTAAAAAATATCTAACGCTATGCTGGTCAAACAAAACAGCTCTGTAGAATATGGTTTACAAGCTCTGATTTTATACAAACTCCCTCATTCTATTTATAATGAAATCAAGAACAGAACAGGTCTTGCCCAATTAGCACAGCTAGTCACTTGAGTCCCCTTTCTGACAATCATGACTGCCATAAACTTATGAAACAACTAGAAAATCAAACAAACTTTAGAATAAAATGTTACATTATTTGGTAGACACTAGATTCTGTAGGAATTTAGAATAGTGACAGATAAAGTATTAAAGTTTTCAGTATTATCAGCTTCTGTTTTTTTTTTTTTTTTTTGGCTTGAGGAAGATTAGCCCTGAGCTAACATCTGCACCCATCTTCCACTATTTCGTATGTGGGTCACTGCCACATCATGGCTGATATCATCCGCTGTTTTTAAATCTCGGGCATAAAATACTCTTTCAATGGCAGAATAGTATGTTTTTCTTGTCAAATAATCACAGTTAGCTTAGCTTGAAGGTAGGTGATGCTTAAAAAAATGTGACTGTGAAGAAATGTTCCTCTCCCAAAAACAGGTAAGATGTAGAAGTCTAATTTCTTTTGTCAACTAAAGCACAACCAAGAATCCCAGTGTAAAGCAAAGCACCTATTTAATCATGACTTCTGAGACACAGGCTTTGAACTGCAGCCCACAGACGGAGGAAGATGTAGCTAGAAGGGACAGAACATTACTCAGATATTACCAGCTGCTTTTCCTGTAGCATATTGCCACCTTTGATCAAATATCTCATTCAAAGAGCACCAAAGAGTCCAGAGAAACTTTTGAAAGATGCTTTTTCTCTAATGAATACAAACATTGTACAAGGAGATTTTCCAAGAAAAAAATACTTCATTGCTTATGTATGACTCTTTACAGCTACAAAAATTTTTCATTTATCTCGTTTATTCATCAAAAAATTTTGTGAGGATAAAATGATTATGGTCCCATTTTTTATATGAAAACAAGGAAGTCCAGATAAAGTAAATAATTTTATCAATTCACATGACTAGTAGCAGAACCAAAAGTCTAGTTCAGGTGTTGTGGTTACAAATCATGCTTTTTTATATTCCTACATACTACCACTCCTCATATCAATTTACCTGATAGGCAAGATCAAAATTAAACCTTAATGTGTTACTCTTGTTAAAATGAATGTTTCCTGCATCATATGAACTAATATTAATTTAGCAAATTTGTTCACTTGGTTCACAAATAATTTTGATTTTATTGTATATACTACATTGTTCAAGAGAAATGACTATTGCTTTCCCAGAGATAAAGACTTAAGACCTACAGAAAAAATCAGTTCTATTTTCACCGCGTTGACTTTGAACAGAAGAATTGCAGTAATTAGATAGGTTTGAAACTACAATTTTGTTTCACACACACTCCTACACAAACATATGAAACTTGGAAGAAAATCAATGAAACCAGTTATGATGATACTGAATATTCTTAAAGTGGAGGTGTTTTACTTCATTTATACATTCACTTATTAAATATGAATTTCTTGAATACTCATTTGTCAGGCACTGTTCTAAGCACTGAGGATGCAAAACGGAATAATATACATTCCCTGCCCTCAAAGGGTTCTTAAAGATTCTGATCAGAAAACAGACAAATGCTTTGTTTTCTCTATCACTGATTTATGTGTTTAGATGTAATAGACATAACTATCTGTGTATAAGAGAATTAGTGGTAAGTACCTTTAAAAGGCACGCAAATATCCCATGTAATGGGAGGGCCCACTAGTAATTGGGCTTGCTAGGTCAGGGAGAAGACACATAATTTTATACAGGCAAAGTGGGATATAATAGCTTAGATGGCAGGAACTGGGCTAATTGGTTTCTTGATATGAGCACAATAAAGAAATTCCACTGTAAAACCGAGACTTTGCCTTATAACCCTTGATGCTAGGAACGTGGAAAAATCACAGGTGACCATTAGGCCTCCAAGCCCAGACTGAGACTACAATATCCATTTGCTTAAGCGTAAGTCAAAGTGGCATCTCTAGTTTCTCAGCCTTCCAATAGTCTTTATGTGGTTTTGCCATAATAATCCATTTTTCACACTCTAAGAAGAAGCAACGTAATGTGAAATCCCCTTCACCAATTCATTTTTAAAATGACATTGACTACTAAGCTATCAGTTCAAATTCTTGTTTGTGGGAAAACTAGGAGACACTATTTTCTTCAGCAGTTTTCATTGATAGAATTTAATGTGGAAATGTGATTCCTGAATGGCCCAATGATATCAGGTAAGCCTTCTGCTAAGTGAAGAATATAAATTATGAATGCAAACTTTCTACAAGAAAAATGATTTGGAGGATAAGTTCCTCTTGAAGATGGAAATATGTTCTAACTAAGTAGAAAGATAATTGTCTTGTCATTAGGCTCATATCCTGTTGCTACTATCTAAATATGAAACATTAAAACATTACTAATTTGGTGCTTTAGTGATAATGCTAAGTTGATAGAGAGCTAGTACACAATCCAAATACATGTCAAATTTCCAGAGGAATATGTGAAAATTCTTTTGTTACCAGATATTTATTTATTCCAAATAGGAAACTCAAAATACTAAGTAGTATTCCTTGGAAAATGCCAGCAGGATTTCAGAGAATTAGTTTGCATTTCAGTAAGTCATTTATGTTTTGCACAGCAGCATTCCCAGCCACATTACTTAATCATACATGTGGAGAAAGTTGAAAACCAAGATTTTTATTTGGAAGAGACTCAGAATTTTGATTTTATGCACTGTACATGGATCCCAAAATTTTCAGGCTTTCCTATGTTGATGTAATAAAAGAGCTTTGCTTAAGAGAGAATTAACTCTCTTTTCAAGTCTAAGGGCGTTTTTGATTACCTGATTTTCATCTAAAAATAAAAGGAAGCCCTCTATGAATTTATTCTTTATCTCTGTGATGTTTTGAGTTTTTAGTGAAAAGATTTTTGCATACTTTTGACAAACGTATTACTTTGTTTTATGCTATTGTAAATTTTAATTTTTACAATATTTTAACATTGTTTGTTGGTAGTATATAGAAATACAATTAGATTTTTTATATTGACCTTGTATCCTAAGCATTTGCTAAATTCACTAATTAATACTAGGAATTTTTTGACAGATTCCTTAGGATATTCTACATAGCCGATCATGCCACGAAAATAAACACATATTTGCTTCTTCTTTTCTAATTTATTTACGTGGTTGGAATTTTCAGTACAGTGTTGATTAGAAATGGTAAGAGTGACTATCCTTGCATTGTTTCCAATCTTAGATGGAAAACATTAAATGTTTTAACATTAAGTTTAGGGTAACTTTTAGGCTTACCCTAGATACACTTTATCATTTTGAAGATGTTTCCTTCCATTTCTACTTTGCTTAAAGGATCATTTTGTTTTAAATTATGAATGGGCATTGATATTTGACTCATGTATTTTCTGCATCCATTGAGATAATCATATAATTTTTCTCTTTTATTCTGTTAATGTGTCAACTATATTGATTGACTTTTGAATGTTGGACCAAACTTGTATTCCTGAGATAAAACCCACCTGGACACAATGAATTATCACTTTTATATATTGCTTAATTTTATTTGTTAATATTTTAAATGAATAGTTATATCTATATTCATGAAGCATATTGGTCTATAATTTTCTTTCCTAGTAATATCTTTCTCAGATTTTGGTATTTGTTTTATACTTGCCTCATAAAAAAGGCTGTGGAGTCTTCCTTCTGGGCCTAAAGTTTCATTCATGAGAAGATTTTAATTACAAATTTAGATTGTCAGCTACTTTTGGGGGAATTTTGATAAGTTGTATCTTTAAATGAAATTGTCCATTTTGTCAATGTTCTCAAATTATTGGCATAAAGTTGTTCGTAATACTCCATTAGTATTTTTTAATGTATCTAGAATCCATAGTGATGACTCTTTTTTCATTTCTGATATGGCTAATTTCACATTCTCTCATTTATTTTCTTGATCATTTTTACTAGCTATTTATAAATCTTAACAGCTGTTGCAAGGAACAAACATTTTTCTTTGTTGGTTTTCTTTATTATTCATTTGTTGCTAGTTTCCACTTTTATTATTACTATGTATTTGCTTCAACTCACTTTGGTTTTAAGTTAATAATATATTAGTTAATGCTGGCCTCAAAAAAAGAGTTAGGAAGCATCTCCTCCTCTTCATTTTTTTTTGGAAGAATTTGAGAAGAGTAGGTATTAAATCTTTGAATGCTTGTTAGAATTCACCAGAGAAGCCATCTGGTCCTGGAATTTTGTCTTTTGGGGGGTTTTTGATTACTGTTTCAATCTCCTTACTAGTGATCAGTCTATTCAGATTCTCTATGTATTTGTGATTCAGTTTTGGGACGTTGTATAATTCTAAGAATTTGTCCATTTCTTCTAGGTTACCCAATTCGTTGGTGCATAGCTTTTCATAGTATTCTCTTATAATCCTTTGTATTTCTGTGGTATCCATTGTAATTTCTCCTCTTTTGTTTCTGATTTTATTTATTTGAGCCTTCTCTCTTTTTTTTCTTAGTGAGTCTAGCTAAAAGTTTGTCAGTTTTGTTTATCTCTTCAAAGAACCAGCTCTTAGTTTCATTAATCTTTTCTATTGTCTTTTTAGTCTTTGTTTCCACTCTGCTTTTTATTATTTCCTTCCTTCTACTGACTTTGTTTGCTCTTCTTTTTCTAGTTCCTTTGGGTGTAATGTTAGACTGTTTATTTTAGATTTTTCTTCTTTCTTAAGGTAGGCCTCTATTGCTATAAACTTCCCTCTTAATACCACTTTTGCTGCATCCAATAGATTTTGGTATGTCATGTTTTCATTTTCATTTGTCTCTGGGTATTTTTTGATTTCCTTTGATTTCTTCATTGATCCAATAGTTGTTGAGTAGCATGTTATTTTGTCTCCACATATCTGTGACTTTTCCAGCTTTCTTCTTGTAGTTGATTTCTGGTATTATATTATTGTGGTCAGAAAAGATCCTTTGACATATAACTATCTACTGGGGCTGTGGGGAGAAAAAGGGAAAAAAAGGAGGAGGATTGGCAATAGATGTTAGCTCAGGGCCGGTCTTCCTCAGCAAAAAGAGGAGGATTGGTATGGATGTTAGCTCAGGGCTGATCTTCCTCACAACAACAACAAAAAAGAAAAGATGCTTGACATGATTTCAATCTTTTTAAGTTTATTGAGGCTTGCTTTGTTTCCTAACACGTGGTCTATCTTGAAGAATGTTCCATGTGCCCTTGAGAAGAATGTGTATTCTGCTGCTTTTGGATGGAATGTTCTGTATATATCTGTTAAGTCCACCTAGTCTAACGTTTCATTTAAGGCCAATGTGTCCTTGTTGACTTTCTGTCTGAATGATCTATCCATTGATGTAAGTAGGGTATTAAAGTCCCTTACTATTATTATGTTGCTGTAAATTTCTCCCTTTAGGTCTATTAATAGTTGCTTTATATATTTTGGTGCTCCTATGTTAGGTGCATATATATTAATAAATGTTGTGTCTTCTTGATGCATTGTCCCCTTTATCTTTATATAATGTTCATCTTTGTCTCTTGTTATCTTTTCTTGGCTTGAAGTCTCTTGGTTTGATATAAGTATGGCTGCATTCACTTTCTTTTAGTTGCCATTTGCTTGGACTATCATCTTCCATCCTTTCACTTTGAGCCTATGTTTTTCTTCAGAGGTGAGATGAGTCTCCTGGAGGCAGCATATTGTTGGGTCTTGTTTTTTAATCCATCCAGCCACTCTGTGTCTTTTGAGTGGTGAATTCAATCCATTTACATTTAGGGTTATTATTGATATATGAGGACTTAATACTGCCATTTTAACTTTCGTTTTCTGGTTGCTCTATATTTCCATTTATTTTTTACTTGTGTTTCTGTCTGCCATTTCAGTTTGGTAGTTTCCTGTGATGTTTCTCTCAGTTGCCTCTTTTTTTATGTTTCATGACTCTGCTATGAATTTTTATTTTGTGGTTACCATGAGGTAAGAAACAGAAAAAGTCATTTTTCTGTTGATAGCATCTTATATTAATTTGCTTAGGCAGTTTCTGTCCTTTTCCTCTTTGCATTCTACGTTTTCCTTGTCATAAATTATCCCTTTTTGTATTGTGAGTTTGTTACCAAATTGAAGTGATTGTAGTTATTTTCAGTGCTTCTTTTCCCTTTAACCTCTATGTTATAATTGTTTACTAACCTATTCTGATATAGAGTTGCAGTTTCTGATTCTGTCTGTTCATTTGTCACTTTGCTCAAAGCTTTGAAAACCTTTGTCTTTTTGTTTCAGGTAGGACGGCTCCTTTCAACATTTCTTGTAAGGCAGGTCTAGTGGTGATGAACTCCCTCAGCTTTTGTTTGTCTGGGAAAGCCTTTATTTCTCCCTCATATCTTAAGGATGACTTTGCTGGATAGAGTATTCTTAGCTGACTATTTTTGTCTTTCAATAATTTGAATATATTGTTCCATTCTCTCCTGGCCTGTAGAGTTTCTGCTGAGAAATCTGCTGATAGCCTAATGGGGGGTTCCCTTGTAGGTTATTGGTTTTTTTCCCTGCTGTCTTTAATATTCTTTCTTTGTCATTGGCTTTTGACAGTTTTATTATCATGTGTCTTGGAGAAGGTCTTTTTCCATTGAGATTATTATGTGTTCTATTAGCTACATGGATTTGTATATCCAGTTCTTTCCCCACATTTGGGAAGTTCTCAGCTATTAGTTATTTATTTAATTTATTTTTTTGCTTGAAGAAGATTGTCCCTGAGCTAACATCTGTGCCAATCTTCGTCTATTTTTTTTTTTTTTGTATGTGGGACACCTCCACAGCATGGCTTGAAGAGTGGTGTGTAGGTCTGTGCCTGGGATCCAAACCCGTGAACCCTGGGCTGCTGAAGCAAAGTGGGTGAACTTAACCACTACACTACTGGGCTGGCCCCTATTTTTTTAAATAAGCTCTCAGCTCCCTTCTCTCTCACTTGTCCTTCTGGGATAACTTTATCTTTATGTTGCCCTTTCTAATGGAGTTGAATAATTCTCATAGAATTTCTACATTGTTTTTAAATCTTAGTTTTCTCTCCTCTTCTACCTGCATCATTTCTAAGTTTCTATCTTTGAGCTTGCTAATTCTCTTTCCCATATGGTCTGCTCTATTTCCAATTATTTTTAATGCATTCTTCTTCTCATTTATTGAGTTCTTCAGCTCCACAATTTCTGTTTGGTTCTTTTTTAGAGTTTCAATCTCTTTGGTAAAGTATTCCTTCTGTTCATTGATTTTATTACTGATTTTCTAGCAAGCATTTTTCTTATTTAGGTACAGCTTTATTTGTTTTGATTCCAACTATTCAACTGGTTGGAGATTAGAGGACTTTTGCTTTTCAGTAGGTGGCACTATACAGCTAGGTTTCTCTTATCTGAGCTGCCTCTGGCTATATTTGAAGATTGGCACATTCCACCCTCCACCACCTCAATTTGAGGTGTTGTTGGTACTCTTGTCATTGCCACCTGCACCTCTGAGGGTCACTGATGCATTGCTGTTGCCCATGTCACTGCAGTCGCTGGCTTTGCCACTGGGGTACAGGAATGGCTGATGCCTCTGCTGTGTCTGGCATCACCTAGGTCAGAAGCTCTGCTGCCGTGGTGGGGGAGGGAGAGAAGGGAGGCAAGTTTGCAGGGCACTTTGTGGCTGCAGGTGCTGCTGCAGTTGGGAGGTTGGAGTTGTGTGTGCACCTCTGCTGATGATACCAGGCTCTGAGCCATGGCCATGGGCTCAGGATCATGGGGCTCCACGTCTTCTGCTGCTCTGCTTCCTGTGACTGCTGGTGCCACTGCGGCTGGCTGGCTGAAGTTGCATATGTGCCTCCACTGCTGTCTACCAGGTTGGGACTGTCCCAGTTTTCATTGCTGTGACTGAGGGTGGCTGGCTCAGCTGCTGCAGCCAGGGGTCTAGGATCCTGGGCACCGCCTCTGCTGTTCCCCCCCTTTTCATCTCCTCTATGTGATCTAATTCACCCACTTTCATATGCACCAATTTGTGGATCTCCCCGGCATCTTCGTGTGTTGGGCTATGTAGCCTTTGTTGGATTATGGATGTTTTACTCACTGTAGATTGAAGAGGAGAGACAAAGTTATCTTCTCATGCAGCCATGATGATGACATCGCATCTTTAATATACTTTTGGGGGTCATTTTCTTATTGCTTGTGAAGAGTATTAAAATTAATAACATAGCAATCTCTTTAAAATTAGTATCAAGTCAATGTCATTAATATAGATACCTTTGCTCCTATATAGCTCTATTACCTTGCTAGGATTGCTAATTGTAGCAAGAATTTGTAGCTAGGATTGTAATGATTGCTTAGGGTCTTCTCAGGTCCTTTCTGAGCATGTGTCTTGTTCTGGGCATGCACATAGCCCTATGCATTTACATCATCTTCTGGATTCCAAGTAATATGTCAAAGCTTTCCAAAACCCCTATGGACATCTCATTTCCCAGGCTTTCCTTTTAAGGTTTTTGGCTACCCTTTTTTGCCTCAACTGATGTACACCACCACCCTTGGCATCTCTGATTTTAAACAACTGTCTCTAAATATTTTTGTTAAACACCCCAGGGAAAGGCTTTTTTACTTTCAGATCAGGTCAAATTAAGACGGCTTTGCAAATGGGGTCTTCCAGGCAGCCACCAGACAAGTCAATTTTCTGGAAAAGAACTCCAGTTCTGTTCTGTCCCCTCCAGTGGCTGCCAGACTACTAGTTTTCATCATGATCGTGGGTTGTTTGTTTTGAAGGCTATTATGGAGGCAGGGGAGGGGAATGGGAATTGAGCAAGTTAAAAAGCCACAGAGCTCACTATTCTTACTGAGATTCAGCTTATTTTATAGAGTAAATGCTCCCTGGATTGCTGCAACCCTTTAATTAATTTTCAGCATTCTTAAAATGTTGATTCTGACAATTTTTGCCAGTATTATTGTTGATTTTCAGATGTCCTCCCTCTGCCGTTTTCATTAATGTATTGTAGATTAGCACTTACTTTACTAATTACATTTTATATCCTTTACTTACTCTCTTCCTTGAATTGATATTTTACAACTATACATACATCCTGAGCACCTTACAACAGTATATTTTTATCTAACCCCCTTGTCTTTTTTTATTGGTATCATATATTTTATTTCTATATATGTCTAAGGCCAGAATACCTTATTATATTTACTTTAAATAGTCAGTAGGTTTTTTTACATATATTAGAGAAAAATAAAAATAAGTCTTTTATATTTACCTACATATTTATTTTTTGGCTCTCATTATTCTTTCCTTTAGAATAATGGAACTTAATTTCCTATCAAGTATAATTTTCCTTTGGTGTAATGTAATTCTTTTAGCATTTTTTTTAGTGTAGGTCCGCTGGTGAAAAATTCTCTCATTTTTCATTTATTTGGGTATTTTGACTTTGTCTTCATTTCTGAAGGACATTTTCATCAAGTAAACTTCTGGAGTTCTTTTTCTGGTTAGTTCCCTCTTCGCAAAACTCTGCTCTATATGTTCCAGCCCACTCAGCTTCCCTAATCTCTGTCTCTAAAATTCAGGGAAACCACTCTGTCCTGGATGGGGGTCCCCTTGCTGCTTTGTGGTGTGGAATGTGCCTTTAGGCAGAAAGTCAATGTGATCATAGGGCTCACCTCATTTATTTTCCTTGTGCTGCCTGTTGTCCAATGTGTGAAAATAGTTATTTCATATATTTAGTGCAATTTTCCAGTTATTTTCAATGGGAGGATAAATCCAGTCTCTATTATTTCATCATAGCTAAAAATAATAAATACATTTCATTCACTTTTTCATTGTCCACAGCACTAGCACATCTCTAGCATTGTGGTAAGTGCTGAATAAATGTGCATAAATTGAGATGACTTGACATTCAGGACTTATCTTTTAATTTCAATATAATTCTGACTCAGCCCTAACCTCAGATGGCCACAGAAAGTTAATTTGGCAAGAGATTATTTTTTAGACTACATTTTCTGTTTTGGCACTAATATTTATATATTGTGGAAATACAAATTATATTTAAATGATGAAGTCGTATATAGAAAGGCCATTCTAACTTTGAGATTTTCTTTGGGGAGATGTGGGTGACTCAAACGTGTTCCCATTCAGTTGCTTATATCGGGCAACTGTTCACTTCTAATCAATAAGAACATCCTTTCCTACATTTTTAGTAAGATAAAGTCTTGGTTAACCAAAACCTAACTAACTGAAGCCTGTAATTGACTTGGTTTCCTTTGATATTATGCCTCCCTTTTGTTTTATTTGTCTGAAAAAACTAATGATAAGAAACCATCTGCTGTATTAATTTAAAGTAATGAAGGAAATGGAGATTTAGGATAATTTATCTAGAAAACTCATCTTAGTGCTTCCAAAAGTACTATAGATAGGAGGCAAAAGGGAATGGTGAATCAGATGCATACTCAGCCCCCAGCCAGACATCGCCATGCAAAGCCCAGCACTACTTATATCCCTTTCTACATAGACTTATCTGGCTACCCTTGGATAACTTTGTTTTTTCCTCCATATTGTTCTTAAACTTCTTTTAAAGATATAATTCCCCTTATACTTTATGAGGGGAGAGAAAGACAAAGACTGTGAATGTGTGGGGTCCCATATTCTCTCAAAATCACAGAATTGTGGAGTTGGATAACTAGAAATAAATGATTTCTGTCATTCATTTGATACATTTGTTTATTTTCCTATTGAATACCTACCCTGTGCCCAGCATGTGCTAAGTTATCAGAGATTCAGAAATGTTATAATAAGATTCATTCCCTACTCTCTGAAAAGCTGAATATCTCCAATAATGAGGACTTCAGTGACTCCTGAAATCATGCATTTCTTTTTCAGACTCCCTAATAATTATGTACCTCTTTCTTATGTTAAGCCAAAAGTCATTTACCTGCCATTTCACTTGATACTTTGCCCCCTGGGCAACACATGTTAAGTCTATTTTATATGATAAATTTCAGAAGGCCCAACATCACATCAAGCACATATCAGATACTCAATAATGATTTGTTTAATGAGTGAGTGAAACAGTTATTGGGCTCTCAGCCTCATATTCCAATTTTCTTTCCTAACCAAGTTCATTCTTTATTCCTTGATTGAATAACCCCAGTTGGATCAAACGTCATTAATATGGCATATTGTTTAGTCCGCAACAACTATTCTAATTGCTTTCCTCTGACATTCTTTAGCTATTTACTGTCATCTTAAAGTATGAGAATGGAACCGTACACTCCCAGGATGATTTGAATGTAGAAGAGATGGCCTGGAGCATATATTCTGGTTTTTAGACACATTCATTCTAGTCACCTCTATCTTCTATATTTCAATTCATCAAATGTTAACACCGAAATAGAACTCAGAGTTTGTTAATTCTAACTTATTTATGGCTGAGAAAAGTGAGATGATGAATTATGTGCCTGAGGTAACACAATTAGTAAATAGTAGAATCCAACAGTGTTTCTCAACTAGGGATGTTATTGACTCCCTAGGAAATATTTGGAAAAGTTTGTTGGGATGCTTACTAACATTTATTAGGTGAAAGCCAGCAATGCTAAAATCTGACAACATCTAGGAAGGATTGCCACATGTAAAATGTCAATAGAACCTCCATTGAGAAACATTGCACTCAGGTGTCCTGACTCTTACATGCAGTATCACTCAAAATGATAATCTTGAGAACCGTGGTAGATTAAATTACTAGCCCCAATTCTTCCTAACAAACTGTAGCCTCATGCTTTTCCATGTAACTTTGCAGTTCCTCCACGAAAAAGTCATATACTTCCCAGTCCCTTAACTTTGGACTTGGTCATATGATTTGTTTTGATCAATGGGATACGAGTAAATATAATACAAAATAGGTACATGAGTTGTGCTTACAAAGTTTGTTGTGGCCTCTTTTGCTTATGTCATTGCCATGGGAAAATGGTGCTCCAATTAGGCCACTTGTCCCAGAGGAAGATGAGAAACACATAGAAAAGGATTTACCTTATTACTACCATTGAGCCAGCCTAGATTAGCTGATATGCAAATGTGAAATAAACAAGTGTTTATTATTATATACCACTGAGATTTTGTTATTCCACAACAATAGCCAATTGATACAAAAACTGACAAGAGCCTAATGATTTCAACACTGTTTTCTAATGTGTGTTACATGATAGTAGCCTGCTACGATGATCTCAGGTTTGGCAGAGGTTGGAATTCCATGATCAAATAACTTCAGGAAAAACTGAGTAGTTTTCCATATAACACATTAAAGTAGGAAGTTCTATTGAAAAAAAAAAAGCCTTATAAAATTTGTTTAAAATATTTGTTTGAACACAAATCCAATTTTCCACGTACCTATTATGATCCAAATATGTTAGAAACTTCTTCACTAGAATATATTTACTAGAGCACGAAGGTGGAGTGGGAATTTAAAGAGGATTTTCAACCAAAAAAGATGAAAAAGAAGGGAGTATGTAACAGCCAATTGTTAGACTATGACTATAACTCAAGCATCCTGGTTGGTCGAGAAAGTACTATATTATCATCTCATCTTTCTTCTGTATCTTCAACATCTTTCTGTTCACAGACCCTGCACCTGAATATGTAAACATGCTCAAGGCTATATTCCATTTTTAAAAACAAATCAAAACAAACCAGGCAGAACATTTCTTGAACCTATTTTTTTCTCTTTTAACTTATTTCTTTCCTTTTCTTATCTGCCATACTTCTAAAAGAGTAGTCACTGGTAGCCATCATCATTTTCCCACATAACCTTTCACTCATTTAAAAAATATATGATTTATACTTTTAATAATACATGTTGCTTTTGAAAATATATGATTTTAACATACAGAAGTATATAAAGTACAAAGTGTGTGTGTGTATGTGTGTGTATGTGTGTCTTGAAAGGTGGATTCTAAGAACATAGTGGCTTGAGATCTCTCAATTCACTCCCTGTAGTAATACAACAATCAGGGCAGACATCCTGACATACCCTAGAAAATGTTTCTGAGACTTGCACGATCTCTTGGAGAGGAGAACTTCATTCTTCAAGAATGAAACTTCATTCTCCTCAACATTGTGCAAGAGCCAAGGGACCAGCAAGAAAGTGAAAGGCTTATATCTTATTGAAAAAAGGGAAGACGATTTCATAGTCATCTGAGGGAGCCCATCTGGCAGAAATCCATCAGAAAGAGAAACACCTGCTGCCTTGCTTCATATGGTCCCCATGATGCTTGCCAGATTCTGCTGACATCAGTGGTCCTAAAAGATTGATGCAATGGTGACCTGACCTGTTTCTAGTCCCTACAGTTGGGAGAGAAATGGGGAAACTTGAGAACAAAGAGGCATTCTCCATGCTTCTTAGCAGAGGGAGAAAATCAGCAAACATTTCAGAGCCAGTCATTCCTGGCTGGTTTACTGTATGTCAAGAAACTATAATTATGTGACATGTATGATTCTATGGAAGCACCAAATCATGAGGAGACAGAGAAAAAATAAAAGCTCAGTTAAAAGGATTGAGTGACATGAAAGACAAAATCAATCTAAATATCTAGAACAATTGTATCTCATTAAAATAGAGTTCAAGGAAGTGATAAAAGATGGAAGAAGAGAAAGAAGAAGGAGGAGGAGGAGAATGAGAAAGGAGAAGAATTCTCAATGAAAATAGTTAGAACTATATAAAATAGACTTTCTGGAACTATTTTAAAAAGCCCCTGATTCTTGATTTCTGAAAGTCATTAAACAATCACTGCTAAAACATTATTTAGTCATCTGGAAGATCAAGTAGAAAAATATTATGTAGAGAAAAAACATGAAGAGATGGAAATATACAAGGAAAAGATAAGAGATTTTGAAGAAAAATCCAGGAGTCCTGAATTGCGAATAGTAACAAGTCTAGAGAGCTAGCTAACATTTATGGAGCACTTGAAATTTGCCAGTCACCCTTCCAAAGGGATTTATATGTATTAATGAATTTAAACCTCAAAACATAGAATAAAACACCATATAAAGCAAGTACTATTATTATCATCATCTTTATTTTATAGATAAGAAAACTGAAGGAAAGAGAAGTTAAGCAAAATTCCCAGGGTCACAAAGATTTTAAGTGGGAAAACTGGGATTTGAACAGAAGTAGTTTTTGTACTAACCACTGCACATATTGTTTTATGCAAGAGAAAAATGGATAGAAGAGTATCAATAATAAAATATACTTTTATATCGAAATACTTGAGTTTTCAGATTGGAAAGGCTACTAGGCAGGATTGATGAAAATAGACTCACACCTAGACAAACTCCTGATGAAATTCATTAATTTCAAAGTAAAGAAAAAAAAATAGCTTTCGCTCAGGAAGATCAGCTTACTTACAAAGGAAAAGAATCAGACTAGTATCAGGCTTCTCATCACAAAAGGGGAAAACTAGAGCAGTGCTTCTCAAATTTTAATGTGCGTAGAAATGGCCTAGGGATCTTTTTTAAAAGCAGATTTTAATTCAGTAGGTCTGGGATGGGGTTATAAAGTCTGCAATTTTATCAAAGTTTCAGATGATGACAAAGTTATTGGTCTACAGACCAACTTAAGACTAGCAAGGAGTTAGGATGCAGAGGGAAAATATCAAAGACTATTTAAAAAGCAGTAAAATTTAAGTTTACTATACCAACCAAGATATCATTCATTCATCAGAAACAAATAAAAGCCACTATCAGACATGCAAGTATTCTGAACATATAATGCTTGAATGAAAAAACAAAGAAAAGAAAAATTGTGGTAAACAATGTATCTTAGAAAAAGTTAAATGTAAATGGGTAGTGTAAATGTGATTGAAAATTTTTAAGGTAATATTAAGTCAGGGTATTGATAACAAAAATACATACTGTGAGAACACATTTAATAATAAATAATAACCTGACTTCTATGTCCAGTTTTGATGTAGAAATTCATGAGAGACCATAACTCCTATCCCAAGAATGAGAAAAAGCTGAATAAGCTCTCTCTCTCTCTCTGTGCTTCTGATTCTGTATCTCTCTCTCTCTGTGTCTCTCTTTTTCCTACATAGATAGATAGATAGACAGATAGATAGATAGATAGATAGATAGATAGATAGATAGATAGATAGATAGATCACACAGAGAGTTAACAGATGAACTATTAGCACTAACTTCCAGAAAAGCATAATCCTTTCCTGGGAGAGAAGAGATATATGACTACAATGCTTATAACCTTGGGGGCACCATAGGAAGAGGAGTGAACTCACTACAGATGGTGTAAAGAGGTACCAGTCAATCTCAACCAATGTTTAATGGCCTGCTGAGTGTAAGAGAGAAGAATCCAGAGGAGCTACAGTCACAAAACTGGTTTTCACTTACCTAAGTTTTCCATGAGGCCTTCCTTGAATGCATGGGTGCAGCATGCTGAGAATTAGGGGCAAGGTAAGGGGACTAAGACCCCAATCAAGGCACATGCAGGTTTTGTTGAATGCAGCAGTAATGGCCTGCTAAAGGCTGGTGTCAGAGAAGCAGAATGGAAAGTTCCTCCAAGGCACAGAGAGCCAGGGTAGATAAGAATAAATAGAACTCTTGATTGACATGAAGAGCTGGTAAGTGAGCTTAAAAAACAGGATATGTATACCCACATTTCAGAAAGCAGGAAGCTGAGCTTAAAGTAAAGAAAAATACCAAAGCAATACTGAAGATAAAGTTATGAAAGTCCTCAAAAGATTTGAATTCTGTGGAGAACTGAATTTAATTAAAGGTGCAACAAATCTCAGACCCAGTTCAATTGCAGCTTAGATTGCATTGAGACTACCACCTTATTGTCTCACAAGGGAAGAAGTGTGTGCCCTTTTCTCAGGATTAATATAATATAATTCAGTTTCTACTGGTTTTTACACACAATACTTGGCATACAATAAAAATAATATGAAAAACGTAAACAGGTAGGAACATATGAACCATAATCAAGAGAAAAAATACAATCAAAAGTAGACAACACACAGTTTCTCAGATTCTGGAATGAGCAGAGAAAAAATTTAAAGTAACTGTGATAAATATGTGAAAGAGTCTAGAGGAAAGGGTAACCTGCATGTTTGAAGATATGTGGAACGTAGGCAGAAAAATGCAAACTATATAAAATTAAGTGGAACTTCTAAAAATGAAAAATATAGCATTGGAATTGAAAATTCATTCAGCAGGCTTAAGAGCAGAACAAACATGGCAGAATGAAAGGTCAATGAATTTGAAGAAAGTCAATAGAAATTTATCCAAACTGAAACACAAAGAGGAAAAAAAAAAAAACCTGACAGAACATCTAAGAGATGTGGGCAATACCAAACGGTCTAACATATATAATGGGAGTCAGACAAAGAAAAGAGAGTAAGAATGGAGCAGAAAAAAATATGTGAAGAGACAATGACTAAGAATTTTTCATCATTGATAAAAGACCCCACAAATCCAAGAATATCAGTGAATTCCAAGTAGGTTAAATTAAAAGAAAGTCACACCTAGGCACATCATTGTCAAACTGCTAACAAAATGCATATATATATATAATCTATCTATCTATCTATCTATCTATCTATCTATCTATCATCTATCATCTATCATCATCTATCTATTTGTAGTGGGCTATGTGATGTATTATCAAGATCTTCTTCAGGTTCAGAGCTAAAGGACTTATTCCTCAAGTCACTAAGAGTGCTCTTGACTGATAGCCCTCAGCTTTCAGCCTTCTTCAGAAATTACCCTTATTGGAGATAGCTAACTCTCTCCAAGGTCGCAGCTTCTTTTTGAGGATAGCCCATATCCAATCACTGGTGTCAATGTGGGAAGATAGAATCTTGGTTCCCTACCTGCATGTCAGGACAAATTTTAAGGTTTATCCCAGCTTCACAGCTCCCCATGGGCTAGGCTAAGGCCTTTGTTGAGACTGCTTCACATCCCAACTTCTCTGCCAGATCCTGCTTCCTTCTCTTCTGCAGTTATTAATCCGGAGAATATCCCCAATAAAATTTCTGTATGGGAATCTGCATCTAAGAGTCTGCTTTCCAAGAAACCAACTTGCATATGCAACAATATATGTATACGTTTGTGAATTACTTACAAGACTGTTAACATTGAAAATCAAAAATAATAACAATGTATTGTGGGGTACATAACATATATAGAAGAAAATATATGAAAAATATAGCTTGAAGGAATGGGAATAGATAAATGAAATTATACTGTTTGAAGATTCTTACACGGCCTACTTTGAAAATAGATGAAGATAAATTAAAGATACCTATAATTCCTAGAGTAACTATTAAAAAATGTTACAGCTAAAAAGTCAATAGGAAAAGGAAAATTAAATGCTAAAAATATTCAATGAACCCAAAAGAGGGTAGGAAAGGAGGAATAAAAGGAGAAAAAAAAACAGATGAGGCAAACAAAATGGTAGGTTTTAACCAAACATATCAATAATTACAGTAAATATAAATGGATGAAACAATCCACTTAGCAGGCGGTGATTGTCAGACTGGATAAAAAAGCAAGACCCAACTCTATGCTGTTTATAAAACAATACATGTTATATAAAAAGCCATAGAAAGACTGAAAGTAAAAAGGAGGGGTGATAAATTATGCAGACACTAAACATAAGAAAACCCATGGCTATACTATTACTAGATAAGATAGAATTCAAGACAAGGAGTATTACTAGTGATAAATGTTAAAGTGTCCAATAATCAAGCAGCCATAACAACCATAAATGTGTAGGTACCTAATGACAGAGCTTCAGATGCAATAAAGAAAAATAGTCTGAAATAAAGTGAGAAACAGAAAAATCCACAATCACATTTAGAAAATTCCACAACCTTGTCTCAGTAATTGACAGAATAGCAAAAAAATCAGAAATGATATAGCTTATTTGAACAATATTATCAACAAACATGATCTAAATGACATTTATAGAACACGACATATGCTCAATAGCTGCAGAATCATATATTTCTTGTTAGTACACATGAAATGTTCAGCAGGACGTATCTTATGTTAGGCAATAAAACATATCTCAATGAATTGCAAATGATCTGTATTAGAGAGGATTATTCTCTGGCTACAGCATAATTATATTAGAAATAATTTAAAATAAGCTGTCTGGGAAATCACTAAACATTTACAAATTAAGCAATACATTTCTAAGTAATCAAAGGGTCAATATGAAATTCCAAAGGAAATTAGGAACTACTTAGTACTGAATAATAATGAAATAATTATGAAAACAGAACATATTAAAATTTGTGAGATGCAGCTAAAGCAGTAATGAGAGAATTTTATGCTTATATTAAAACATAATATTTAAATGCTTATACTGGAACATAAGGATGGTTTAAAAATAGTGGTGTACACTTCCATCTTAAAAATCCAAGGGAGAAAAAAAACAAGATTCAAACTCAAAGTTAGTAGAAGAATACAATGATAAAAATAAAAGCAATAATCAACAAAACAGAAAATGAACAACAGTGCCTTGAAAAGATTTTTAAAATTTATGAACAACTAAAAGAATGTAGAAGAAAAACAATGAGAGAAAACAACTAAACAATAACAATAATAAAGAAGAAAATATTGGGCAATAATTCTTCATGAATCGCTCATGTTTCTATGAAGTCTGGGTGTGCAGTCTCCACCTGGGCTCACTCCACATCACCCCCATGGGCCTTGGGGGTCAAGGGAAACTGATGTAAACATGTAGTTCATACTGCCTGCTATGCCATAATACATTTTTTAAATCCATTTGGACTTGTTGTTTCCTTACGGGCTGAATATATGGAAATGGGGCCAAATACTGTATGCCAATAATTCAAAAAATTCCAAGAAATTGACGATTTTCTTGAGGAGTAGAATTTAACAAAACTGGATAGAATAAAAAAATGAATATTACAATAGTCGTATCCAATAAAGAAATTGAATTAAAAATGTTTAAAAATTCCACAAAGAAAACTTTTGACCCAGAAGGCTTTACTTTTTACTTCCATAAAACATTTAAGGAAAAATTAAAATCAGTTTTGTGAAAAATCTCTCAGAAAATAAAAGAGGAGGGGAATCTGTAACTAATTTTATGAGACCAACATAACCTGGATTATAAAACCTGATGAACACATAACAAGTAAAGAAAATTATCCAATATCCCTTATGGGGTATGTAATAGATATGTAAGAATATGTAATAGACCAAAATCCCTTATGTACAAAAATGTAAAATCATTAATAAAATATTAACAAATCAAATCTAGCAATATATAGCAGGGATAATGCATATGAACAAGTGCTGCTTATCAAAAGAATGAAGTTATGTGCAAATCCTAAGGAATCCATAAGAACAACAACACAGCTAGAACTAGAACTAATACAAAACCAATTGTATTTTTACATAATAGCAACAAATAACTGGAAAATAAAATGTAAAGCATATGTACAATAGCATAAAAATGCAAATATCTAGAAATAAAACTAACAAAAGTTGTGTAAGACCTCTACACTAAAAACTACAAAATCTTGCTGGGGATATTAAAAGAGGTAACAATGTCCAAGCTTCATCCATAGAGATTCTGAATTAATTAGTCTATAGTAGTGCTTTTAAAAAGGCTCCTCAGCTTATTATAATGTAAGTACAGCATTAAGAAAACTGGTCTAGGGGGCCGGTCCCATAGTATAGCAGTTAAGTGCGCGCACTCTGCTGCTGGTGGCCTGGGTTCGGATCCCAGGCGCGCACCGATGCACTGCTTGTCAGGCCATGCTGTGGCAGCGTCCCACATAAAGTGAAGGAAGATGGGCACGGATGTTAGCTCAGGGCCAGTCTTCCTCAGCAAAAAGAGGAGGATTGGCATGGATGTTAGCTCAGGGCTGATCTTCCTCACCAAAAAAAAGAAAAAAGAATAGCTGGTCTAATATAAATTTTGAAATAAACCACGATTGGTGACAGGAGCAATTTTGGAGAATGTGGTAGAAAGTCTGTGATATTTTATTCCTATGATTTCAACTATCATTCCCTCAGAGTAGATCTTTTGTCCACATCTTTGCTCTGAGCTTCATATCTACAAACCCAACTGCCTGTCATGCCTTTCCACCTGTATGTGACACTTGCACTTCATACTCAGAAGTCCAAAATTAAATCCATCCCCACTCCACTCCACTTTCAACTTTGCTCACTTTTTGTTTTCCTTTTTTTGGTTAATGGCAGCAAATATCAAAATAAAGAATTGGGGATATATCCTAAACTATTAGATACCTTCTTCAATTCGTCTTTGCACTGACCATCTCCATCTATATCCAATCAGTCAAATACTCATATCTATTCTACTAGTAAATATCTCTGAAATCTACCTCCCATGTTTTATTTACCTAATAATCATGTTATTCCAGTCACTCATCATCACAAGTGCAATAGGCTCAAAACTGGTCCTCAAGTTCCTATATTAGTACTTACAATCTGTTCTCCACACTGCCATCGGTAATCTTTATAAAACAAAAACCTGATCATTTTACCCTCCTTCTAAACACCCATTATCCAAAGTGGTGATCGAGATTATTTATGCTACTTGGGGGAAAATATTGTAGCTCTTTTTAAATCAGTTTTATCTTATCTTTTTAAAGTTTATTTTACATGCTTTATAATGTACATAACATAGTCATTAAGTTATTCATAAATATGTAAAAATGTACATTCATTGGATGTCTATGTTCAGTTATTTTTCAAACTGACTGGGATGCACAATCAAGAATTAGGAGACCAAAGGCCCTTGAGAAAAAGCCCAAATTACTTAGCATGAGGCCTCTCCTTATCTTGCCTCAGCCGCTTTCTCTAGCTTCACCTCTACCAGTTTGTTCCCCAACATCCCTTCACAAAGAATCAAGTGGGACTTTTCCTTTCTACCATCATTACCCTTGGTACACACTGCTATTGCATTTATTACACTCTATTGCACTTACTGCACTTACAAGATATTTATGCATTTTCATTCACACCGGACTTCTCCACTAAACTTCTATGAGTTTAAGAGCTCTGACTTTCTTCTCTTATTATCCAAATTTTTTAACTCAACACCTGACACAGGCATTCAATGGCATTAAGTTGGTTAGATAGACATCCTTTTTCTACCTACCCTGTTCTTTTGCTGAAGTTTTATAATCTCAGTTAATGCTCTGTGGCCTCATATGTTTAGAATACTGTCCTTGTACTCATCTGATGACATGCCTTTTTCAAAATCTATTACATATTAATTCTTTTGGGCAGCTTTTCTCCAATCATCATAGGACCACAAATGAGGATTAGAGAAGGCTAGGTACTATTTTGTATCTTGTCACAGAGTGACCCTGGAAACATTTCTCTTCCTTCCCTCACATATTCTATTCATTACCCATCCTCTCTTTAGATTATGGGTTTATGAAGCAAACATGCATATTATTTTATATTCATTAAATAAAGGGATTTGTAGATGTTTACAATAGGTTTTAAAATCTCATTAAAACAAGATTATCAGAAAGTTGAATGAAAAAATGGATTATTTTGATTTATACTTGGAATTCAGTTTGAATTGTTTTTTTCTTACATTGATATGAGTTATTAATATTTTCATTTTTACTTATTTTATTTTAACTCCTCAAAATTACTAATTAATTAAGAAAAACATACATTTGCCTAAAATTTAAAGCATACAGAGTAAAATTTGAAATTCTTTCTTCAATACTGTCCCCTAAGCCTACTCTCCTCACTGTATGTAACAACTATTAAAACTTAGTCTATGTTCTTGTCTTTGTTCACTTGTAAATTCATGAGTAGATTAAGTGACTTGACAGTTATCTATTTAATACCTAATTAGTGCCACACACTATGCTGGGGACACAGTATAAGTAAGAAAAACAAGGTCTTCGTGGAGCTCACAGTGGAGTGGGGAGGACAATGAATGAGTATACAGGTGATCAATAATTTCAGGCTACATTAATACTCTGAAGAAAATAAACAAGTGAGTGAGATACTGACTGGAGGAGGCCATTTTAGATATGATGTGTTAGTCTTATTCCTCTGAGAAACAAACACCAAGATGAGTGTAGAAGTACAAGTTTATTGGGGAAAACACCTGTGTGAGAAAATGTAGAAGGAGTCAGAGGAGGCTGAGAGAGATCTGATGGTGATGACAATGCAGCTCTAATTTCTTTGAAGAGAGAGAAGGAGAGAAAGTCATAGAACTGAAGTTCTACTAAAGCTTTGACTGATGGGGAGTCCTCAAGCCAAAGTTGCCTGTCAGAGGAGTCCTGTATCTCCTAGGAAGGAGGCTGACTTAGCATCCCTGTTACACCCAGGCATTGGCTGGGAGCAGCACATGTGAAGTGTGGCTTTGATGCCAGTGTTGTGATGGTTTCACAGTGGGGGGATGGGGAGAGGAACTGGTCAATTTCGTACCCTGCAGTTGGAGATCTGAGAGGAGCATATTCATTACTGCCTCGTATGGTGTCCAAAATACCCTCTCTGAAGAGGTAAAACTTGAGCTGAGACTTTAATGATGAGAATGAGCCAGTCATTTTAGGCATTAGAAAAATTGTATTCTAGGCAGAAGGACGACCAAGTACAAAAGTCTGGAGTTACAAAAGACACGTTCTGACTCAGGATTAGAGTGGGACACTCTAGACTGCAGGAAAGTGTAGTATGAGAGGAGGTTTCAGAGGGAGGCAAGAATCAGATCATGCAGAGCTTTTAAGGCTGTGGTAAAAGAAGGTATTTTTTTTTTCACTAAGAGCAGAGGGAATCCCCGGAAAGATTTTAAGTGGGGGTGACTGATGTAATTTTGCATGTTTCAAACTTTCCTTAAGCTACCGTGTAGACAATGTGTTGAAAGAGGGCAAGAGTGAAGGCGGGGAGAACAGTTAGGAGGCTATGCAATAGTACAGGTGAGAGAAGATGGTAGACTGGACTAGGGTGGGAGCAGTGCTAGTACAGATGGCTTCAAGGTCTTTCCTTTCATAAATATATTTGTTAGACTATACATATTATGCTCTAATTTGCTTTTCTAGTTAAAAATATGTATTTTATAGATCATTCATTCCAGTTATATAGATCTATTGCTTTCTTTTTTAATTAGCACATGTCTGCTAAACCATATTTGATTTACCTATTTTCCTTTTACTATAAATTTAGGTAAATACATTTTTCCTCTTTCTCTATCAAATAATGCTACAGTGAATATTTTTATAAGGGCCTCATTGTGAAAATATGCAAATATTATTCAGAATAGACTTAGAAGTGGAATTGTACATACTTTAAAATTGAATAGGCATTGACAATTATTCTCCTAAAGGACTGTACTAATTTATACTCCAATGAGAAGTGTATGAGATGAATCTTTGCCTCACATTTTGCTAATATTGGAAATTACCAATCTTTGTTTTTTTCAAACTGAGGGGGAAATAACTGATTTTAGATGGATGGTATTGAGGAAAAGAGAAATTGATTTGGTTGCATTTAAGGAACATTATAGCACCTGCTCATCCTTTCTAGTGCCTTGACCTGATTAGATAAACCAAATATTAGTGCAATAGTTTCCTAGGACTGAAATAATAAATTGCCACAAACTTGGTGGCTTGAAGCAACAGAAATTAATTCATCAACACTTTAGTAGGCCAGAAATGGTGTTGGTAGGGCCACACTTCCTCTGGCTCTAGGGGAGAATTCATTCAATGTCTCCTCTCACATCTGGTGACTGTCAGCATTGCTTGGTATTTCTTGGCTTATTGGTTGCATCAGCCGAATTGTACACATTGCTTTTTTCTGTATGTGTGCTATTCAAAACTCCTTCTACCTCTCTCTTATAAAGCTACATGTGACTGCATTTAGGGCCCACCCCAGTAATCCAGGATAAGCTCCTTTTCTCAAGATCATTAAATTAATCAGATATTTTCCCGTATAAGGTAATATTCAAAGGTTTGGAGGATTAGGATATGGACATATCTTTTGGAGTGCATATAATTCAGCCCACTACAATTAATGAACTCGCATGTCCTCCCCTGTTGTCATCACTAAGTGAAAGGCAGTGGTAGAGGGAGTAGAATTCAGAATTCAACAGATTCCCTGATTACTAATAAAGTCTGAGCACCTTGTCTTGTGTTGGTCATTTCTCATTCCTTTTATATGAATTAACTGTTCACAGCCTCTGCTGCTTATTCCCCTGAGATGTTAGTCTGCTTTTGATTTTATTTATTAGTAAGCTGTATAAATTATTCATATTGTGTGTTTTTGAATTGTTTTTTAGAATTGTTTTATTGTTTTTTGAGTTGTATGAGTTCTTTATATATTTTGGATATTAACCCCTTATCAGATATATGATTTGCAAACAATTTCTCCCGTCCTGTAGGTTGCCTTTTCATTTTGTTGATGGTTTCCTTCGCTGTGCAGAAGCTTTTCAATTTGACATAGTCCCACTTGTTTACATTTGCTTTTGTTGCCTTTCATTTTGGTGTCAAATCCAAAAAATTATTGCTAAGACAAACGTCAAGGAACTTATGGTCTATGTTTTCTTCTAGGAGTTTTACAGTTTCAAGTTTTACATTTAAGTCATTAATCCACTTTGAGTTAGTTTTTGTATATAGTGTAAGATTGTGGTCCAGTTTCATTCTTTTGCATGTGCCTGTCCAGTTTTCCCTACACCAATTGTTGAAGAGACTATCATTTCCCCATTGTATATTCTTGATTCCTTTGTCATAAATTAATTGACCATATATGTGTGGGTTAATTTCTGGGCTCCCTATACTATTCCATTGATCTATGTGTCTGTTTTTATGCCAATACCATACTGTTTTGATTACTGTAGCTTTATAATATAGATGAAATCAGGAAGTATGATGCCTCCACCTTTGTTCTTCTTTCTCAAGATTGCTTTGGCTATTCAGGGTCTTCTGTCGTTCCATACAGATTTTAGGATTGTTTCTTCTATTTTTGTGAAAATTGCCATTGGAATTTTGATAAGGATTGTATCGAATCTGTAGATGGCTCTGGGTAGTATGGACATTTCAACAATATTAATTTCTGCACTCTGTGAGTATGGAATAGCTTTCCATTTATTTGTGGCTTTCTCAATTTCTTTCATCAATGTCTTATAGTTTTCAGCATACAGATCTCTCACTTCCTTGGTTAAATTTATTCGTTGGTATTTTATTCTTTTGATGCAATTGTAATGGGATTATTTTCTTAATTTTTTATTCTGATAGTTCGTTATTAGTGTATGAAATTTAACTGATTTTTGTATATTGATTTTGTATCCTGCAACTTGACTGACTTTATTATTCTAACAGTGTTTTGGTGGAATCTTTGGGATTTTCTATATATAATATCATGTCATCTGTAAATAGAGACAATTTTACATCTAACATTCTGATTTGGATGCCTTTTATTTCTTTTTCTTACCTAATTGCTCTGGCTAGAACTTCTGGTACTATGTGAATAAAGGTGGCAAGAGTGGGCATCCTTGTCTTGTTCCTGATCTTAGAAGAAAAGCTTTCAGCTCTTCATCATTGAGTATGATGTTAACTGTGGGCTTATCATATATGGCCTTTATTATGTTGAGGTACATTCCTTCTACACCCACTTTGTTGAGAGTTTTTGCCATGAATGGATGTTGAATTTTGTCAAATACTTTTTCAGCATCTGTTGAGATGACCTTATGATTTTTATCCTTCATTTTGTTAATGTGGTGTATCACATTGATTGATTTGCAGATGTTGAACCTTCCCTGCATCCCTGGAATAAATCCCACTTGATCATGGTGTATGATCCTTTTAATGTATTGTTGAATTCAGTTAGCTAGTATTTTGTTGAGCACTTTGCACCCATGTTCTTTGGGGATATTGGCCTGTAATTTCCTTCTCTTGTAGTGTCCTTATCTGGTTCTAATTATTAGGGTAATGCTGGCTTCATAAGGTGAGTTTGGAAGTGTTCCCTAATGCTTTATAAGTATTCAATCGTTAAAACCTTTTAGAGAGATATTATATCTTCACTTTACTGATGAGTAAACTAGAACTTAGGACAATTTAATAGCTTGCCCAAGATCAAACCCAACCATGGGTCTATTTATAGACTCTATTCTGTTCCATTGAATATTTTCATTTTAAACACTCCATCCCTTAAAATATTCGTCTCCAAATAATTGAATTTTAGAAAAAAGGAATTCTCTGAAATAAAAAAAATAAAGAATTCAAAGCATTTGCTCCAATGGTAAATGAAAGTAGTAAGCTATATTTTGACACAAACATAATGTAGACAATAAGTGTAGAGATGGAAGTAGGGTTTGGGCATGAGGCTTCAGGGAGGCACTGAGTAATACATTCGAAAGCATGTAAGAAGCTGAACATAAGACTCATAATATTGATTGCATTTTTCTGATTAGGTTCACTTATAGCCCTATAAATGTCTTATTAGACATGCTTTCATTTAGATGAAAAAACAAAACAGAAAAATCATTTCTACGTAGAAAGTGTAAAACACAAAACACCTGCACAAACATTTAGGCATAAACATTTAAGCATACTCATTTAAACAAAGACAATTCATTTTTTTCAGATGGTGTGTTTGACTTAAAATGACTTTTCAGGTCTCATCCTGTAAGCATATTGTGATACCTCAAGCAATAATCAGGTAAACAAAAGTATATAACTCATGATAAAAGATAATGGTCATTTTAATATCTGATTTTAGTTAGAAGGGAGATTGCTTTGTTCATGTTTGCTTTTTGCTTTTTAATGGGGAACTTACAATGAAAATGGATGTTGCAGTGGATATTTGAATGTCAGAGTCCAAAGTCATCTGGTACAATATAGGCAACACAGTATGCAGACCATCTGGGCTTGCTGCCATTATCCTGCAAACTGGCTAGGCATGAATGATCCTCTGAAGCCTAATTCCAGTTCACCCTGGTTTGCTTGTTTCAAAGGGCTCCATTTGCCAATATTTTGGAGCAGGTGCAAAGCCATTATGGAACTTCCTGCTGATATTTATGCAAATGGCTGGCTTAACTGGACTGTGGGCTCAGATTTCCTACTGCCAGAGTACTGATACTTGGTCATAATTTGGCTTATATTTCCCTCTCAACTTAATTCATTCTCTTTCTACAGTTTCTTTCAGCTCTTTTGTCCAAATGATACTCTGTTTTTATCTAGTACAGTGTTTCGCAAATGAAAGAAATGAGAGTATAATCACATTAAATAGTGAACGACAAATTGAAAGAATTTATAGACCAATGCCTAAGAAGTCACAGTTGTGTGAAGTAATTTTTGATCCAAGAGTCATTTGGATGACTCTGAATAGGTCACTTGGCCTCTCTGGGCTGTTCTGCCTACCTTATGGATCTTGTGTAAGAATTAACTGAGGTACTGTATGAGGAGGCATTGAGATACACAAAACTATCAATGTAAGATGTTAGGTGAGAATGACAGAGAATGTGAGCAAGATTATTAGAGTGAAGAAAGGCAAGATAAAGTGACCTCCACCTTGATTTTCCTATTCCTAACTCAGTTAATTCGTTTGAGTGATAAAAGATAGGATATGAAGGTGTCTTTTGGCAGATAGTGTTGATTACTTACCCAAAGCCATTTTTCTCCACATCCTAGGCAAAGGAAGCAGCAAGTACAAAGACTCTAAAGTAGAACAAGGTGAATACCAGTATAGATGGGTGAGGGGAGAAGATGAGAAAAGAAGAACAGGCATGGGCCAGACTATACAAGGTCTTTTGGCCATGGTATAGTACAGCAGACACTGTTGGTTGCCTACCCAAAATCCATCCTCACTTCATTTCTTTATTGCTGATAGAGTTCTGATTTTTGTGCTCAGATAAGATGACCTCCCTCCTTCCCAAGCTCCGGGGATTGAAGTTTCATTAGTCTAAGATAATCATAGTCATTCCATGATTGGTCATTCTGTGAATGGGCATGTGATACAACACTAGCCAATAAGATATAAGGCAATGTCTCCAAGGAAGCTTCTCAAATGATTTTCTTCCCTGATATAAAAGACACTTATTGAGGAGAAACTCTCGGCCTTTGGACAATATTGTGTGAGCTTCACCCATCTTGTAAATTTAGAAAATAAATTGCAGAGAAGCTAACATAGAACACTGAAGTAGAGTGAATTAGCTAACACTGGAAATGCTCTGTATACATTCATCTTGTTTTATGATATAATAACATTTCTTTATTGTTTAATCTTTCTGTTATATGAGCCTAGGCAAAACACCATTATCTTGACATTCTTAATTGAGAAATTGTGGCAGAAAGGGGAGTGCTATAGGCTCACATTATGTTCTTACCTCTACTTTACCTCTAAATGGGAATAATTCCAATAGTAAATTATAAATCTAATCACGTCAATTTTTTGCCTGAAACATTTCAGTAGTTCTTCATTGTCCTCAACATAAAAATCTTTGCTAAACATTTTATGATCTGGCCCCTTCCTCACACATCAATTTCATCTTGTGCAAATATTCTTTCACAGCCTGCTTTATTGCCATAATAAAATTATTTTACTTACTATAAATACTATGGAAATTATATTGTCCCAGGAAATTTATATTGCATGGAATACTTTTTCCCTCCATCTGTGCTTGGGAAATAATTATTCATCCTTTACATATTAGCTGAAACACTTCCTTGAAGAATCCATCCCAGACTACTTAAACCAGGTTACTTGTCCTTGCAATATTCACTTGTAGCACTCTTACTTCCTTTATGACAGTAAAACCTACAGTAGACCATTATCTTGCACCATACACAAAAATTAACTCAAAGTGGATTAAAGACTTGAATGTAAGACCTGAAACCATAAAACTCCTAGAAGAAAATAAAAGAAGTACACTCTTTGACATTGGTCTTAGCAACATCTTTTTTTTTTTTAATTTTTATTTATTTATTTTTCCCCCAAAGCCCCAGTAGATAGTTGTATGTCATAGCTGCACATCCTTCTAGTTTCTGTATGTGGGATGCAGCCTCAGCACGGCCGGAGAAGCAGTGCGTCGGTGCGCGCCTGGGATCCGAAACCGGGCCGCCAGTAGCAGAGCCCACGCACTTAACCGCTAAGCTACGGGGCCAGCCTAGCAACATCTTTTCAAATACTATGTCTACTAGGGTGAGAAAAACAAAAGAAAAAGTGAACAAATGGGACTACATCAGACTAAAAAGCTTCTTCAAAGCAAAGGAAACCATGAACAAAATGAAAAGACAACCCACCAACTGGGGAAAACATTTGCAAATCATTTATCTGACAAGGGGTTAATCTCCAAAATATATAAAGAACTCATACAACTCAACAACAAAAAACAAACAACCCGATCAAAAACTGGGCAGAGGATATGAACAGACATTTTTCCAAAGAAGATATACAGAAGGCCAACAGGCACATGAAACGATGTTCAAAATCACTAATTATTAGGGAAATGCAAATCAAAACTATGAGATATCACCTTACCCCAGTCAGAATGGCTATAATTACCAAGACAAAAACAACAAATGTTGGAGAGAATGTGGAGAAAAGGGAACCCTCATGCATTGCTGGCGGGAATGCAAACTGGTGGAGCCACTATGGAAAACGGTATGGAGATTTCTCAAAAACTTAAAAATAGAAATACCATACAATCCAGCTATCCCACTACTGGGTATTTATCCAAAGAACATGAAATCAATGATCCAAAGAGACTTATGCACCCCTATGTTCATTGCAGCATTATTCACAATAGCCAAGACATGGAAGCAACCCAAGTGCCCTTCTATGGATGAATGGATAAAGAAGATGTGGTATATATATATATATATACAATGGAATACTAGTTAGCCATAAAAAAGACAAAATCGTCCCATTTGCAACAACATGGATGGACCTTGAGGGTATGATGTTAAGCGAAATAAGCCAGACATAGAAAGACAAATACAGCATGATTTCACTCATATGTGAAAGATAACAAATACATGGATAAAGAGAACAGAATAGTGTTTACCAGAGGGGAAGGGGGTTGGGAAGTGGGTGAAAGGGGTAAAGGGGCACATATGTATGGTGATGGACAAAAATTAGACTACTGGTGATGAGCACGATGAAGTCTATTCAGAAATTGATAAATAATAATGTACACCCCAAATTACACAATGTTATAAACCATTATGATCTCAATAAAATTACTGGAAAAATAAATAAATAAATAAATAAATAAATAAATAAATAAATAAATAAATAAAAATAATGTTTTTAAAAAAATCTACTTTAATGTAATTGCTTGCCTGATTGTCTAACTCCCCAACTGGGCTGTATGCTCCATTAGGACAGCAATAATGTTGGTCATGCTCACCATTTTGTATTCTTCATAGTTTCTAGAGTAAAAAAAAGCTAAAAAATGTATTTGTGGAATTAATAAATAATCTCTACAAATATAATGTTCTGCTCTAGGAATGAGAAAGGTTGATGGGTAATGAGCATATCATCTCCTGAGAAAAGCAGTGCTTGTACATTATGGAAATAAATCTGGAAAGAACACAGAATTAATGAGAAATTATTAGAACTAATAAGGGAATGAAAAAAAGTTTGCCAATTTTAAGAGCAACCTACAAAATATATAGCATTTCTATACCAGAAATAAGCAACTAGATAATATAATTTAAATAAAATATTATTTACAATAGCAACAAAAACAGTAAAGTATCTAGGAATTAAATAAGAATATAAAAGACCTCTCCAACAAAAACTTCAGAACAATAATAAAAGACATAGAAAATTATCTAAATTTAAAAATCTATGCAGAAATAGAAGTATAATGATGTACACCTGAAATTTATACAATGTTATAAACCAATGTTACTGCAATAAACAAAAAATTAAAAAAAAAAGAGAAGAGGTATTCCATGGTCTTGAATAGGAACACTATAAATCAATGGAAAAAGGATGGATTTTTTTTTATTTTAATTTTTTATTTATTGCAGTAACATTAGTTTATAACATTGTATAAATTTCAGGTGTACATCATTATACTTCTATTTCTGCATAGTTTACATCATGTTCACCACCCAAATACTAATTACAACCCATCACCACACACATGTGCCGAATTATCCCTTTCGCTCTCCTCCCTCCCCCCTTCCCCTCTGGTAACCACCAATCCAATCTCTGTCTCTATGTGTTTGTTTATTGTTGTTATTATCCACTACTTAATGAAGGAAATCATACGGTATTTGACCTTCTCCCTCTGACTTATTTCACTTTGCATAATACCCTCAATGTCCATCCATGTTGTCACAAGTGACTGGATTTCATCGTTTCTTATGGCTGAGTAGTATTCCATTGTGTATATATACCACATCTTCTTTATCCATTCGTCCCTTGATGGGCACTTAGGTTGCTTCCAAGTCTTGGCTATTGTGAATAACGCTGCAATGAACACAGGGGTGCATGTATCTTTATGCATTGTTGTTTTCAAGTTCTTTGGATAAATACCCAGCAATGGAATATCTGGATCATATGGTAGTTCTATCCTTGATTTTTTGAGGAATCTCCATACTGTTTTCCATAGTGGCTGCACCAGTTTGCACTCTCCAAAATATATAAAGAACTCATGCATCTCAACAACAAAAAAACTAACAACGCAATTAAAAAATGGGCAAAAGACCTGAACAGACATCTCTCCAAAGAAGATATACAGGATGGATTTTTTTAATAGATGGTTTTGGGAAAACTGGCTCTCTAAACTGAAATAATAAAAGTAAATCTGTGCTTAACACTTAATATATAAAGATGCATCTATTAAAGGTCTTAATATCAAAGTTAACTATGTATTTAATAGAATAATATCTTAAAGAATATCTTTGTGGCAACTAGACTTTTGGTGGTGAACATGATGAAGTCTATACAGAAGGCAAAATATAATGATGTACACTTGAAATTTATATAATGTTATAAACCAGTGTTACCTCAATAAAAATAAGAATATCATTGTGACCTAGGAGCAGGGAAGGTCTTCTTAAATACACCCTCAAAATTGTACAACATAAGGCAACAAATTGATAAAGTTGATTAATTCAAAATAAAGGATTTCTAGACACATATGTAAAAGTAAAAGATAGCTGAACACATTCACATAAAAGATATACTTTAACCAGTGGTTGTTTATGGGTGACAGTAGGAATTATTAGTGAGGAAAAAGAGAATGAATAAATAAATAAGTGTACAAATAAACAACATGAAGAAGGCTTTGATTGGATCAATGATGAACATGTACCATAAACTGAGGAGTATAACTAACTCATCCTCTGTACTTTTGTCAGGACAAAGAGAAAGAGAGAGAGAAATAAAGAAATGCACAGTAGGAGAATTTATCTTCATAGTAACCTTCTACATTATCTAGGATAGTAAAGCTTGTGGCAAGAAAACAGCTAAATAGACCATTCGTATTATATTTTTGAAGAAAAGTATTTTTCAATATCAAAATAATGTTTCCTCTAAAATTATACTCACATTGATTAATTTTCACAGTATTTAATTTATTTTTAAATATAAATTATTATTAAATGATAGTTTTACTTTCTAAAGTTTTTTTCAGAAAAGGACATGATATGAAAAAAGTTGAGAGACACAGGCCCAGGAATTGTAGTCACGAGTGTTATCATTGCTACTCACCGGTATGACCTTTGGTATGTCATCTCCCCTTCCTAGGTCTGTTTCATCATATCTAAAATAAAGAGTTTGTACTAAAGCAGCAGTGTCCTCACCTAACCCCCTCTCTCCACCCTGGCCAAAATCAATCCTAACACCAAGGATGAGCATAGGCATGTATATTTTAAAAAGATCCTCGGATAATATTGATCTGCTGTGGAGTTTGGGAACCATTAGGTAAGACGATCTCAAACTCTCCAGGTTAAACAATATACAATTCTCCATGATGTTCTGAAATATGTTGTTCTGTCTTTCATGTGGTAGTTGTATTAGACAGCAATTCATGGGTGGTTGAAGGAATCTGGGAAAATCATCAAATGAAACTAAAGCTTATTGTACAGTCTAGTCATGCAGCTTCAAGATTTATTTGACTGACAGTGTATTTAAAGATCAGCAAAATGCCTAAGGCACTCTCAGTCACTTGAACCTGTGAAATTGCTGCTGCTTTTTTCCTTCTTTTACTTGGCCTGAGTGTGTCTGTGTGTGTGGTTAAAGATAGATTTGCTATCAACCTCCATAAATTTTACCACTTCCATTAAATGTGAGAATGTGCTGTATAGGATATCGAATGTTATAGTTTTGTCTATTTATTACATTAATTATATTGTCATAGTGTACATAATTACACAATATTACATTAATCATTTTGCAGACTTTTCTCTTTTTTTTAACTAAATTAAGTAGTTTATTCAGGAGGCACAAAGAAGTATAGACATCACATTTCAGAAGGGCAAAGTAGATGGTAAGGTTGACTGTGATAACTTAGTCCAAAAGAAATAACTGAAGTTGAAATAAAGAAACTCTGTTCCTTTTCTTAAAGTCGGAAAACAGTTCCAAAGAACTCCCCCGACCATGTTTGGTTCTTATTCAAACTTCACAAGTAACATAATTTAGCTTGGATAATGGCAATTACTGGGAATAACAGAGTACTCCATGTTGGCTCTGTTAGCAAATTTTCTGTGCAGCATGAAGTCACATTGTCAGTTCTCACCTTGATTGTTTCTCCAAAGCAAAAAGCAAACAGCAATGTTTAAGGAGCATTTTACAGTGATTTGGTATGAGGTGATGTTAAGGCAGGAGAGAGATAAAGACCTTAGAATATTAAAAATAAACTTTACTTCTGGAATGGCAACAGTTTGTTAAAAACCTACAGTTATTTCATAGTACACATGATAAATTTATCTTTGTGTGTGTGTGAGGAAGATTAGCACTGAGCTAACATCCGTTGCCAATTCTCTTTTTGCTGAGGAAGACTGGCCCTGAGCTAACATCCGTGCCCATCTTCCTCTGCTTTATAAGTGGGATGCCTGCCACAGCATGGCTTGATAAGCAGTGCCTAGCTCCATGCCAGGATCTAAACCTGCGAATCCTGGGTGCCCAAGGGGAGCACGCGAACTTAACCACTACGCCATCAGGGTGACCCCAGTCAATTGTTTTTTTTTTTTATTTGTCAGGTAAGCTGAGTATTTATAAAATGGGAAACAGCCAAACACCAAAGAAAATGGGACATATTGTTTCTAAAGGAACAGCCTTCTTAGTCATACTTTGCCCAGAAGCTATTATTTTCTAACACCAAAAACCATGGAGAGAGAATTGTCAGAGAAAAAAAAATTATTTATATAAGGGAAAATTATTTAACAATACTTTGTGATCTGATGAGAAAGGTAGATCTTAAGGAAGACACTTAATTTGCTAAGCAGAGTGATGATTGTGAAAATGCAAGATAAGCAAAACCTAAATTGATATGAGTAACAAAAAGAAAACAAATAAAATCTGAGGAGAAAAATATCAAGGGAGGATTTTTATTAACAAAACAGGGTGTTAAATATGACTTTTCCTATATGCTCAGAGTTTCAGCAAAGACTTAAAAGTTAAGAGAACAACAAAAGAGAGGTCGAGTAGCCTCACATGTTTAAGTAAGATGGTAGACCAAAACATACTAAGATATTGTGAAATGGTCATGAGATATTTTAAAAATCAGCCTGCCAAAAGAAAGTACCCATCGCCAAGTTGTATAAGGAAGGGCAAACAATTCAGTTTTGTAAAAAGACTAAAGGCATGTAAGTTTTGGCTTAAAAAACCTATAGCTCCAGGGCAGAGAGAGACATGGGGGAAAATGTTCAGTGAGCTTCACTCCACCAATGATGGGACAAAGGTGTACATTTACTATGGAACAGTTATGGGCCCTCTGGAAGTAAACAAAACTGTGCTGTCTTGAAACAGATTCTGCTCAAGAGGATGCCAGCAGTGTTGGTGACCCCAGACAATAGATATTGCACCAGAATGTAGGGTCTGGATGAAAAGGAGTCATAAAGAATCAGTGAGAAAATGTATTGTCAGTAACTACAAACTGTCATAAGAGCTCCTCAGTGGAGGACTCTACCAAGAACCAACAAATGTGTCTCAACAAAAGAAAGAATTAGCACTTAAAATCTAGGCACATACAAAGGGTACCACACACAAATTACAATGACATTGGTCATGTCCCATTTTCCATAATGGCAGTGTTACTTTGTATAGGACTAACCCTACCACCAATAATAAATATGACCTCCGGAATACGAATATTTAAAGAATACAAGCAAATTAAGTGAAATCTACTTTTTTCTGCTTTGAGTTTTATTATTGTGGCAAAATATAACATAAAATTTACCATTTAAACCATTTTAAAGTGACATTTAGCAAATTCACAATGTTGTGCAACCATTGCAACTATCTAGTTCCAGAACATTTTCATCACCCCAAAAGGAAACCCCGTACCCATTAAGTAGTCATTCTCCATTTCCCCATCTCCCCTGCTCCTGGCTACTACTAATCTGCTTTTTGTTTTTAAGAATTTGTCTATAATGAGTATTTCATATAAATGGATTCATACAACATGCAGCCTTTGTGTCTGGCTTCTTTCACTCAGCACAATGTTTTCATGGCTCATCCATATTGTAGTATGTATCAGAACTTCATTCCTTTTTATGGCTAAATTATATTTCGTTGTACAAATATACCATATTTTGTTTATCCATTCATCAGTTGTTGGACAAATGAGTTGTTTCCACATTTTGGCTATTATGAACCATGCATCTATATAACATTTTTGTACAAATATTAGTTCGAGCATCTGCTTTCAGTTCTACTAGGTACATAACCAGGAGTGGAATTGCTGAGCCAGATGGTAATTTTGTTTAAGTTTTTGAGGAACCACCAAACTTTTTCACAGCAGCCGCACCATTTTACAGTCCTACCAGCAATGTGTGGTACGACAGAGCCAATTCCTCTAGATCCTCATCAACATTTGTTATTGTCCATGTTTTTGATTTTACCCATCCTAGTAGGTATGAAGTGGTATATCGTTGTGGTTTTGATTTGCATTTCCCAGTGACTAATAATATTGAGCATCTTTTCATATGCTTGTTATCCATTTGTATATCTTCTTTGGAGAAATATCCATGCATGTCCTTTGCCCATTTTTAAATTTTCTTTTTGTTGTTGAGTTATAGGATGTATATTTATAAATATATTCTGGATACTACACTCTGATGAGATTCGTGATTTTCAAATATTTTTTCCCATTATGTGGATTGTCTTTTTACTTTTTGATAGTCATTTGATGCACAAAAGATTTAATTTTGTTGAAGTTCAATTCATCTATTTTTTCTTGAGGCTGCTGATGGTTTTGGTGTCATATCTAAGAAACCATTGTCAAATCCAAGATCAAGATGATTTATCCCTATGTTTTCTTGCAAAAATTTTATAGTTTTAACACTTACATTTAGGTATTTGATCCATGTTGCACTAGTTTTTGTATAACGTGTGAGGTAGGGTTTAAAAGTCTTTTGAATGTGACTATCTTGTTGTTTCAGCAGTATTTATTGAAAGGACTGTTCTTTCCCCATTGAATGGTTTTGGCACCCTTGTCAAAAATCAATTACCCGTTGATGTATGGATTTATTTTTGGACTCTTTAATCCTATTCTATTGGTCTATAGGCCTATCCTCATGCCAGTACCACACTGGTTTAATCACTGTAACTTTGTAGTACATTTTGAAATCGAGAAGTGGGAGTCCTTCAACCTTGTTCTTTTTCAAGATTAATTTAGCTACTTAGAGTCTCTTGTAATTCCATATGAATTTTAGGATCAGCTTATCTATTTCTGTAAAAAGACCATTTGCATTTCATAGGGATTACATTGAATCTGTAGGTCACTTTGAGGAGTATTGCCATCATAACAGCATTTGGTTTTCCAGCCCATGAATATGGAACGTCTTCCCATTTATTTAGATCTTTAATTTCTTCCAGCAATGTTTTATGGTTTTAAGTATCCATGTCTTTCACTTCCTTGGTTAAATTTAATTTTAGGCATTTCAATCTTTCAGATTCTATTATAAATGGAATTGTTTTCTTAATTTCCTTTTCAGATTGTGTATTACTGCTGTATAAAAACACAAGTGATTTTTTGCATGTTTGTCTTGTGTCCTGGAATTTTGCTGAATTCAATTATTAGTTCTCATAGCTTTTTGTGGATTCTTTAGGATTTTCTATACATAAGATCATGTCATCTGCAAATAGCGATAGTTTCATTTCTTCCTTTCTAATTTGGATGTCTTTTATTTTTTTTCTTGCCTAATTGCTCTGTCTAGAACTTCAAGTACAATGTTGAATAGAGTGGTAAAGGTGAGCATCTTTGTCTTGTTCCTGATCTTAGGGGGAAAGCTTTCGATGTTTCACCATTGAGTATGACGTTAGGTATGGGATTTTCATATAATGCCTCTTTTACATTGATAGAGTTGAGTTTTATTCCTAGTTTGTTGAGTGTTTTTATCTCGACAAAGGGTGTTGACTTTTGTCAAATGCTTTTGCTGAATCAATTAAGATGATTATATATTTTTCCTTCATTTTATTAATGTGATGTATTACACTGATCGATTTTCATATATTGAACCACCTTTGCATTCCTGGCAAAAAATCCTACTTGGTCATTGTGTATAATCTTTTAAATATGCTGCTGGATTTAGTTTTGCTAGTATTTTGTTGAGGATTTTTCTGTCTATATACATAAAGGATATGTCCTATGGTTTTCTTTTCTTGTGATGTCTTTGCCTGGCTTTGTCATCAGAGCAATGTTGGCCTCATAGAATGTGATAAATTGTTTTTCTCTCATCTATATTTTAGAAGAGTTTGAGAGTGATTGGTACTCCTATTTTTCCCCCAGCTTTGTTGACATATAATTAACAAGTAAAAATTGTATATGTTTAAAATGTACCATGTGATGTTTTGATATATATATATACATTGTAAAATGATTACCACAATCAATCAAGCTAATTAACATTTACATCATCTCACATAGCTAACTTTTTTTGGGGTGAGAACATTTTAGATCTACCCTCTTAGCAAATTTTAAGTATATTATACAGTATTATTAACTATAGTCACCATGCTGTATATTAAATCTCTAGAACTGTCATTCTTCTTTAAATGTTTGGTAGAATTCACCAGTGCAGCTATCTGCTCCTGGGCTTTTCCTTGTTGTGAGATATTTTATTTCTCATATGAACTCGTTACTCCTTATAGGTCTACTCAGATTTTTCTTTCTTCTTGAATTGGTTTCGGTAGTTTGCGTGTTTATAGGAATTTGTCCATTTCATTTAGGTTATCTCATTTTTTGGCATACAGTTGTTCATAATATTCTCTTATAATCCTTTTTCATTTCAGTAAATTTGGTAGTAATGTCCCCACATTTTTTTTCTTATTTTAGTAATTCGAGACTTGTTTTGTTCTTAGTCAATCTAACTAAAGTTTTTTCAGTTTTGTTGATCTTTTCAAAGAACAAACTTGATTTCAATGACTCCATTGTTTTTTCTATTCTCTATTTAGTTTATCTCTGTTCTAATATTTATTATTTCCTAGGGGAAATTTATTTCTAACTGGCTTTTTTCCATGAGTATAATAGTTTGCTTTGAAAATGGGGGGCATAGGTTCAGCAGAGTGCAACAATGTTACAAATTAAAGCTTCCAGAGCATTTGAAAATTGAGGAGAGTAATTCCAGGATGGAGAGAATTTATGGGAGAAACCCAAATTTTATATACGAATTATCTTTATATATTCTGCCAATACTGCATATGCACAAGGTGAAACTCCAAGCAATCCTGTAGAAAAGCAACTTCTGGAAAGCTACAAAGATCTGAGCAGACATTTTGCAGTTTCCAATTGTTATAGAAAAAGACTTATGAGTTCAAATCATACAAAGTTAGAGGAGTTTGATAAACACCTAGGGTTTTCCATTAGAAATTCATAAGGGTTATACTTTGGAATTAAGTGCCATATGCCAGGACTATGTACTAACGGATAAGGGAAAAAATTAGACCTATCCTAAAAAAGCCTAAAATCAAATTTTCACATGATCAGCATGATTTGCCAGTAATTGTACTACCTACTATAATAAAATTCAATATTCTTTAGAGGAAAATAAAAGAATCTAGAGTCTATAAAACAAATATTCTGCCGTTCTCAGTAAATAAGCAAAATATCTAGACAAGCAAAGAAGCAGGAAAATGTGACACCCAAAACAAGATAATAGACAATAAAATCAGATACACAGATGACCCAGATATTGAAATTTGCAGATAAGGACATTAAAGTAGCTATTATAAACATACTAATGTATTTATGAGAAAATTTGAATATAAAGAACAGAAAAATAGTGAATTATAAAATGATATGGAGTCTTAAAATAGAAGCAAATGAAAATCTGAGAACAGAAAAATATGAAATCTGAAATAAAAATGCGTTAGATGTAATTAATAGTAGATTTGACAAGGCAGAAGAAAAAAACAGGAAAGTTGAAGACAGGCCAAAAAATAACCTCAACTGAAGCACTGAGAGGTGGAAAAAATGAACAGAGCCTCAAATAATATATGGGACAATATTACATGGTCTATCATACCGCAAGGAAAAAAACGAAAAGGTGAGGAAGGTGTTTGAAGAATGATGGCTGAAAATGTTCTCTAATTTACTGAAAAAAATCACCCCAAAATCCAAAAAGCTGAGCAAACTCCAGGCAGCATAAATGCAAAGAATGCTGCATTAAGCAAATGATAAAGAGAAAATCTTAAGCAGGAAGGAAAAAAAGACACCATACATGGAAGTGAACAATCATAAGAAGACTATCTCACTTCTCTTCAATGACCAAAAACAGAAAACAACATCTTAATGTGAAAAAAAATGACAGTTAACCTGTGTCTTAATTTCCTGTTGCTGTTGTAACAAATTATCACAAATTTAGTGGCTTATAATTCTGGAACTCAGAAGTCTGAAATGAGTTTCACTGGACTAAAATCAAGATGTCTTACAGACTGCACTGCTTCTAGAAGTTCTAGGAGAGTGTTCGTTCCCTTGCCTTTTCCAGCTTCTATAAGCTTCCTGCATACCTTGTCTTGTGGTTCTTTCCTCCATTTTCAAAGCCAGTAGTGTAGCATCTTCCAATCTCTCTCTGACTCTGACACTCCTACCTCCCTCTTACAAAGTTCCTTATGATTACATTTGGCCCACCTGGATAATCCAGGATAATCTCCCCATCAAGATCCTTAACTTAATCATATCTGAAAAGACTTTTGCTATGTAAAATAACATATTCATAAGTTTAAAGGATTAGGATGTGGATATCTTTGGGGGGCCATTATTTTGCCTACCAAAACCTGGAGGTCCAGTGAAAATATTCTTCAAAAATAAAGATAACACAAAGACAATAATAGAAACAAAATCCGAGAGAATTCATCTCTAGTAGCACAGCAGTACAAGAGTCTAAAAGAAGTGATTAAAGCTGAGAGGAAATGATACCAGATAAAAGCCTGGATCTGCAGGAAAGAATGAAGAGGACTAGAAAAAGGCAAATATGTGGAAAAATACAATAGTTTATTTTTCTTTAATATTTGTATGAGATAATAAAGAAGAAACTACCAGTAAAGGCAGGATAAGCAGTTATGTGATTCCTCACACAGATAACAGTTATAACAATTGGACAAAAACTATTTTTTAAAAAAAACTATTTGAAAACACTGGAGAAAGAGTACAAGCAGGTAGAAACTTGCTAAAAGTTTTCCCTGGAAAGACTGCTACTGCATAAAGAACTGCGAGTTTCTGTATTCCTTTCCTGGAGTTTCTATCCAAATCCCATCCCCTGGCAGTAGAAAAACTAAGCCACTGGCTAGGGGTGGCAGATTACAGAACTCAGAGCAGCAAAGCAGCTACAAATTGAAGGTGGACATTTTGAGAGAGCTGTAAAAGAGCTGAGATCCAAAATGTGAGTGTAAAAGTGGTGGATACATGACTCTATTCATTTGTCAAAATCCAGAGAACAATACACTCCAAAGAGTAAACTCTGAGGTATGCAAACTCTAAAAAATCAACGAGGATGTCAGGGAGAAACCAGGATGGAATGCAGACTGACAAATGAGTCTATCTGTATTATAAATGTGTGCTATAACCTCACTGAAATGAGCGAGAAAAAGGAGCTGACCTGAGTGTCTTTGCAAAATAGTGTTTTCATTGAATACTGTAAGGCTAAATTTAAAAAAAATCTGTACATAAATCTTGTACTTTAGTTGGTAAAGTTGTTTCTCTGAGGATATGAGTGAGCAACTATGAAACTACTTTACATGTATACTAGATTTGAACAAATATATTGTAGATAATGAAGGCCGAATTTCTCATTGCAGCTAAAGAATCTATAAATAGGCAACAGGAAATGCTAGAATGAATCTATAGTGTTATATTAGAGCCAGAGATATCAGTGGAATCCATGTGTATTTTATTATAAATACAAATAGATAAATAAATAAATAAATACATATGTAAATAAATAAAGGGACATAGGTAGATAGATATAGCAGAGTGTTTGTATACATGGGTTGGTCCACATCTAAATATATGTTCTAGATCTGTCCACTAAGAGGGCCTAGAAATACAGTGAAATTGCAGGAGCATACCTAACACACATCTTAGTTTCTAAATGCCATTTTCCAATAAAAGAAACCAGGGCTCCTTGGAGAAATGGCTGAACCAAGGGCTGGGGTAAGGAAAATACAAGATGAGCCTGAAGCATCTCACAGTTCCAGGAAGTTAGGAAGTGCTCAGAACACAAAAGGGTGGGGGTGTGTCAAACGGACACAGGAACCAACCTGAAAGAGCTCCTAATGGAATAATTTGAGCAAGAAAACACGTATTATCAGATTATAACTCCCAAATAAAACAAATACACATGAAACCATGCTGATATGAGTCAATTATTGACTAAATAACAAAGGAGAAGTAACAAATCATTCTTACAGAAGAATTCCAAGTAATAAATACAGAAGAAATGAGGAAAATGGAAAGTCACCATTAGAACAGTATAGTAATAATTGCTGGAGGCAAGATTCACAGAGAGATGCTAAAATTAGTGGGTCACACCTAAAAGAGAATATTTCAAAATATCTTATAAAGCTGCTGTGAACAGGGAGACTTCAAAACCAAAAGTGGCAATAAGTTCAGCTCTCAGCAGTTACAGCTCAGTTTATAGAGCATGAATGAGGTAGTACATTGTTTTCTATTGTGATTGGTTACTAGAAACTTAATTCCTTTCAGGATAGTAGCAATGCATAAGCTTACTTGTTTGTAGCTGATTGGCTAGGAAGCTGCAAGGTCATGCTGACATAAAGAAAGCTTAAGTTTTGTTTAAGGTCAGAGTCAGCATTTCAGGGAAATCAGACAGTTTAACTTTTGATTATATGGCTATGAGTGGTTGGCTTAGGGATATACTCAAACAGTGGCCTTCATTTTGGTTTTTCTTTAACAACTTAAGTTAAGAAACATTACTACAGAGGAAGACGGACATTTATTAATGACAAAATAGCCAATACATGTGATATATATATATATTATACATGCGTATGCACCTGAAAACTTATTTCCAAAATACATGAAGCAAAAAGTAAACGAACTGAAAGGAGAAATAGACATTTCAGCAATTATAGTTAGAGATTTCAATATCCTAGTCTGATTATAATAACTAAATTAGAGATTTTAATATTCCTTTCCCAGTAATTGATAGAACTAGACAGGAAATTATTTAAGATATTAGAATACTTGAAAAACATTACCAACCAATTTGACTTAAGGGACATATATAGAACACTTCATCTAATAACAGCAGAATACTCATCTTTTTCAAATGTACATGAAGTATTCTCCTAGAGACTATATTCTAATCTATAAAACAAATCTCAATTAATTTTAAAAGATTGAAATCATACAAAGTATATTCTCTTACTGCAATGGAAGTAAATTAGAAAAAACAGCAGAGGGAATTACAAAAATTCTCATATTTTGCAAATTAATAAATACACTTCTAAATAAGCATTACGTCAAAAGGAAATCAAAAGAGAAACTAGAATATATCTAAAACTGAATGGAAACAAAAACGCAACATAGCAAAATGTATGAGGTGCCCCTAAAGCACTACTTAGAGAGCAAGGTAGATGTACAAACATTTATATTAGGAAGAAAGAAAAATTCAACTATCTAAGCTTCAATCACAAGAAGCTAGAAAAGGGAACAAATCATACACAAAGCCAGGAAAAGGGAGGAAATAATAAAGATAAAAGTGGAAATCAATGAAACAGACAACAAAAAATCTATGGGGCTTAGAATAGCCAAAACAATTTTTAAAAACAAGATGTAAAGATCGATGACTTATACTAGCTGATTTCAAAATATCTTATAAAGCTACTGTAGTCAAGACAGTGTGGCATTGGTGAATGAATGGACTTACACATTGATAGAACAGAATAGAGTCAGGAAATGTACCCTCACGTTTCTGGCCAGTTGATTTTCAACGAAGATTACAAGACAAGTCAATGGGTAAAGGAGAGTCTTTTCAGCAATTGGTGCTGAAACAATTGGATATCCATCCATATAATATTGAATGTATAACCTTATCTCACAACTTACACAAAACTTAACTCAAAATAGATCACAAACTTAAATTTAATTGTTAAGATGGTAAAACTTCCAGAAGAAAACATGAGAGAATTTTTGTGACCTTTGATAAGACAGAGATTTCTCAGACGTGACACCAAAAACATAATCCATAACAGAAAAAAGTGATAAATTGGACTTCATCAAAATTAAAAACTTTTGTACTTCAAAGGATACCATTAAGAAAATGGAAAGAGAAGCCAAAGACTGGGAGAATACATTTGCAAATCATGTAACTCAGGGGTCAATAAACTACAGCCCGTGGGCCAGCTTATTTTTATATAACTAAAGTTTTATTAGAACACAGTCGTGCCCTTATGTTTATGCATTATCTGTGGCTGCTTTCATGCCACAATGGCAGAGTTGGTTTGTTGCAATGGGAACCATATGGCCCATAAAGCTGAAAGTATTTACACTCTGACCCTTTATAGAAAAATTTTGCCAAGCTGTGATATAACAGATAAAGTTCTTACATCCAGAATATGTAAAGAATTCTTATAGCTGAATAACAAGTAGAAAAACAACAATTAAAAATGGGAAAATTATTTGAATAGACATATCAATATTATCAAAGAAGATATACAAATTACTCTATAAGTATATGAAAAGATACCCATAATTAATTACTCAGGAAATGCAAATTAACATCACAATTAGATATTACTACAAACCCACTAAAATGGCTATAATCAAAAAGACTGACAATACCAATTATTGGTGATGATGTAGAAAAACTGGAACATTCATACCTTGATAGTGAGAATATAAAATGGTACAGCCACTTTTGAAAACAGTTTGGCAGTTTCTTAAAAGTCAAACATACCCTTGCCATGTGTCCCAGAAATTCTGTTGGATATATTAGGTGCATAACCAAAGATAAATGGAAAACAAATATTATACAAATGTTCAAAGCTGATTTTTTTTATGACAGAAACAAACTGGAAACAATCCTACTACCCAGCAACTAACTAAAATAAATCACCTGAGGTCACAGCTAATAAATGGTAGTGCTCAATTTTGAAGCTAGGATGTTTCATTCTAGAATCCAAACACTTAACCACTATACTCTACTGTCTCTCACATCTGACAGTAATATTGGTGTGAAGGATAAAAAGTTCTCTTCATTATAAGAAAGAAGAACAGCTACATGGATAAAAATTAACCAGAAGTACACTGAACCCTGAAAATGAAAGCCTATTGAAGTGATACGATCAGCAAGGCTACACCGAATGATCATGGTACTTACTCTTCCAAGTATGAAGCAAAAGGATCAGTTAAACCATAAAAAGATGACCACTGAGGTCAATAACTAGGGGAAATTAGACCTCTCCTTAGAGAGAGAGTAAAAAAGAGTACACTTTGAGAAGAAGATCCCAAAACAGTGCAGGATGTATTTAAAAATAGAGGTCAGGACCAAATTATCAGAGCCTTCAGCATTAGTTTAAGATGATTTAGTAATTGAGAGCATAACAATTAGTTCTCATTTTTATATTACAAATCCTCTTTAAGTAGGTAAAGTCTTCAAAATACAAAGAATATTGAAGGGATCTAGAAAGTAACATGTATCATAGAAGGAGGGACAGTACTTGACAACTGCCTACTTTTCACAGATTTAGAAATTGCTCAAGTTGTTAATTAGGGCTAAACAAGTGCCTGTTGTCAGAGAAAGGAGGGGACTACACCTGCAAAGCATTCGCTTTCCTCTCCTTTTGTCTCCAAAGATTTGACTGGCCTTTCATTTTTCTGGCTCAATAAAGGATGACTTAAAAGGTCAGAGCTATTGGTGTACCAACTGAGAGACAGAACACACAGAATACAGAAAAATTACAATGATATGATTCATGCTTGCAAAATATCTCCCTTAGTCTGGGACAGCATTACTCTGACTTAAGGCTAATGCCCCTGAACTTGGATTCACCTGCGTGGACTTCCCTACCTTGCTGAGTAGCTAAGGTTTTGGCTAACACCTGCCAGAAACCCCTCCATGCCAAGTTCTCAATGTCAGTACCTTTTGCGAGCTATAGTTGGCTCTCTTCACTTTCCTCTGCCTTTAATAAATTTAAAGGTAGTTTGGACCACTTCAAAATAATTCAGTCTTTACGCTATATGATTTTAGACCATCTCATTTTTCTCTTGTCAAACAGATATGGTGTTTTTTAGGCAATTTTATTTTTGCTCCAACTTCCATTAGTATCAACTTCACTTAGCTGCATTTGTTTGATGTGAATAAATTTTTGGTTTTGATTGCCTACTTAAAATGAATGATTGATCCTATTGGCCCATCAGAAATTTAAGCTATTTGGTCAGGTATTGAAAGCTACAAGAATCCATTCTCTTTTAGAGACAGGATACTTGATGATGTTTCAATAAGTGAATTAGAGGGAGCAGCAATCCTGGTTTACATCAGTCTGTTTGGTGCAGTACATACATTCCATGCCTCTGAGAATACAGGAATAGGACAGAGACACTTGAATAGATATGACATAGATAATGATTCAATGTATTAAAATACTATGAAGAAAGCACAATTTCCTCTTATTAGCCATTTGCCAACCATCCCAGCAGTTGGTTTGAAAATACTTTTAAAGAAATCTGATGAACCTTTGATATAAAAAATCTCCTCCAATATCAAGTCTCTTGGATGGATTTTGAAGTGTGTCTCCAGAGTCCACTTTGATCTGTTTCTATTATTTGTTGTTTCTGCTGATTTTTGTTCATGTAGCCTTGACTTCTTTTATATGTGATTATTTTTCTCTGGCCTTTATATTTGCAAGATTGTTTGAAGAAACAATCTTCCACCAGAAAGAATTTAAATTTTCTTCTGCTGGGTGCCTACTGGCACTAGCAATTTGAGATCACCTCAATCCATTTTAGGAAATAAGATGGCCTGCCTACTTGTCAGTGGGTGCTGGACTCCAAACCTTATCTCCCTAACCCTGAAAGTTATTCAAAAGTGCTACTCAGACTTTCAGACTCTCAATTGCCTCCTCTGGAATCACCTAATACCCTAATGATCAATTAGTAAGTATTTTAAGCTTTGCAGGCCATAAGCTCTCTGTTGTACCTACTTAACTCTGCTGTTGTAGCATGAAAGTAACCATAGACAATGCATAGATAAATGAGTATGTCTATGTTCCAATAAAACTTTAGGTACAAAAATAGGAGGTGGGCTGGATATGGCCTGTAGATGAGTTTGCCAATCCTGCCATAAAAGAAAAATGGCTCCATATGCCCACCCACCTCCAAAGCTTCTGTACTATTTCAAATTATAGCACAGTAATTCTATGCTATCTTGTTAGCCCAAAAATAACTCCAAGTAGATGACTTTTATACTTTAATCAATTATCCTAGTTGTCCTCAGTGGGAGAATTAGTTCAAAGTGCCTATCCCACCATTACCTGAAATGCAAGTGCCCTTTATAGGATTTTGGATCAAAAAACCTCCATGAAAGGAAAAACCATTAATTCTAAGAAAACTTAGAATTTCTGTTAGTTAGAATTGAATTAACTATCTGTACATTGTCAGAAGAAGTATATTTTTATTAAAACCTCTAAAGGCTTGAAACTTACCCACTAAGATCAAGAATAAGGCAAGAATGTTCCCTCTTACTACTCCTTTTCAACATCATACTGAAAGTACTAGCTAGTGCAATAAGACAAGAATAAAAATAAAAAGTATACAGATTGGGAAGGAGATATAAAACTGTCTTTGTTCACAGATGACATGATTTTCTATGTAGAAAATCTGAAATAATCAACAAAAACTCCTGGAACTAAAAAGCAATTATAGCAAGTATGCTGGATACAAGGCTAATACACAAAAGTCAATTGCTTTTCTATATACCAGCAATGAATTAAGCGGAATTTGAAATTAAAAACACAATACCATTTACATCAGCATCCAAAAAAACAAAATGCTTAGGTATAAATCTAACAAAATATGTACAAGGTATATATGAAGAAAACTAAAAAAAAACTCTGATAAATTAAATCAAAGAAGAACTAAATAAATGGAGAAATGTTCCATGTTCACGCATAGGAACACTCAATATTGTAAAGATGTCAGTTCTTCCAAATTTTAATTATAGATTCGATGCAATTCCAATCAACATCTCAGCAAGTTATTTTGTGGATATCGACAAACTGATTCTAAAGTTTATATGGAGAGACAAAGACCCAGAATAGCCAAAACAATATTGAAAAAGAAGAACAAAGTTGGAGAATGGACACTGCCCAACTTCCCAACTTCAAAACTTACTATAAAGTTACAGTAATCAAGATAATATATTATTAGTAAAAGAATAGACAGATAGATAAATGGAACAGAATAGAGAGCCCAGAAATAGACCCACATAAATATATTCAATTAATCTTTGGCAAAGAAGCAAAGGCAATACAATGGAGAAAAGATAGTATTTTCAGCAAATGGTGCTGAAATAACTGGACAGCCACATGCAAAAAAAATTGAATTTAGATACAGATCATATACCCTTCACAAAATTTAACTCAAAATGGATCAAAGAACTAAATGTAAAATGCAAAACTATAAAATTCATGGGAGATAACATAGGAGAAAACCTAGATGACCTTGGGTAAGGCAATAACTTTTTGGATATAAATACCAAAGGCACAATCTATGAAAGAAAGAAAGTCGGACTTCATTAAAATTAAAAACTTCTGCTCTGAGAAAGACAATGTCAAGAAAAAGAGAAGACAAGTCACATACTGGGAGAAAATATTTGCAAAAGACATCCAATAAAGGACTGTTATCGAAAATATACAAAGAACTCTTAAAACTCAATAATAAAAAAACCGAACAACCCAGTTAGAAAAATGTCCCAAAGACCTTAACAGTCACCTCACCAAAGAAGATATACAGATGGAAAATAAGCATATAATAAGATTTTCCACATCATATGTCATCAGGGAAATGCAAATTAAAACAACAATGAGATACCACAGCACACCTATTAGAATGGTCAAAATCCAGAACACTGACAACACCAAATGCTGGCAAGGATGTGGAGCAACAGGAACTCTCTTTCATTGCTGGTGGGAATGCAAAATAGCACAGCCACTTTTGAAGACAGTTTGGCAGTTTCTTACAAAGCTAAATGTACTCTTATCATACCATCCAGCAATCATGTGCCTTGATATTTACCCAAATGAGCTGAAAACTTACATCCACACAAAAACCTGCACACAAATGTTTATAGCAGCTTTATTCATAATCACTGAAACTTGGAAGCAACCAAGATGTCCTTCAGTAGACGAATGGATAAATAAACTATGGTACATCCAGAAAATGGAATATTATTCAACACTAAAAGCATATGATCTATCAAGCCATGAAAAGATGTAGAGGAAAGTTAAATACACATTACTAAGTGAAGAAGCCAATCTGAAAAGGCTACCGACTGTGTGATTCCAACTATATGGCATTCTGGAAAAGGCAAAACTATAGAGACAGTAAAAAGATCAGTGGTTGCCAGGGGTTGTAGGGATGGGGGAGAATGAAGAAGCAGAACACAGAGGATTTCTAGGGGAGTGAAAATATTATGTATGATATTATAATGGTGGATACATGTCATTATACATTTCTTCAGATCCATAGAATATGATGTTCACCAATTGTAACAAATGTACCTCTCTGGTGGAGGATATTAATAATGGGGGAGGCTATGCACATGTTGGGGCAGGGAGTATAGGGGAAATCACTGCATCTTCTTAACTTTGCGTACCTAAAACTGCTGTAAAAATAGTTTTTTAAGAAATAAAAAGATAAATAAAAATAAAAAATTCTTTGGAAAAAAAATAACCTCTAAGGGACTATTTTCCCCATGGTGTTAATTATCAAAAGCCTGGAAATTGTCTTCTATGTCCATGTGCATGAAATTTTAAATATTTATTAAACAATATTATATGTTTTCCACTTGAAACCCTAAGGCTACAAGCTTGAATTATTCTCATTTCATTATCCAAAGCAAGACATAACAGAAATGATCCTGCTCTCTGAGAAAGGCCTTCCAACTCATTTTTCTCTATTGTCACTGGTTACACTCTACAGAATTTGCCACGTATGAATTGGGTGGCGTGTTATATGCACTCTTTAAGGACTGAACAGATTTCTCAACCAGCTTACTCTCCATAAATAGCTGGGAATTCAAGGGTCCTTTCACATATTAATAGTCATAGTGGCATGCTTCAATTGGCAATACAACTCGCTCAAAAACTTAACAGTCTTCTTATCCATTTTATTACAGTTTCATGTGCATAAAACCTTAACAACAGTTCTGTTCGAGACATATTTTCCAGAAATATTTTACTTATTGGTTTTAATGCTTCCATTTTTATATCTCAAATTAATGGCCAGTTACTTGAGCCTATGGGGCTTCAGAATGAGAACCCTCTCTTAGACTCTTTTCCCTGAGCCATTACTTCCAATGTAAAGGACTTCCTGTGCATAACATTCTTTTCTTTTTTTTTTAAATTTTTTGTTTATTGCAGTAACATTGGTTTATAACATGGTAAAAATTTCAGGTGTACATCATTATACTTCTACTTCTGCATAGACTACATCATGTTCACCACCAAAATACCAATTACAACCCATCACCACACACATGTACCAAATTATCCCTTTTACCCTCCTCCCTCCCCCCCTCCCCCCTGGCAACCACCAATCCAATCTCTGTCTCTATGTGTTTGTTTATTGTTGTTATTATCCACTACTTAATGAAGGAAATCATACGGTATTGACCTTCTCCCTCCGACTCATTTCACCCTGCATTGTACCCTCAATGTCCATCCATGTTGTCACAAATGGCTGGATTTCATCGTTTCTTATGGCTGAGTAGTATTCCATTGTGTATATATACCACAGCTTCTTTATCCATTCGTCCCTTGATGGGCACTTAGGTTGCTTCCAAGTCTTGGCTATTGTGAATAACGCTGCAATGAACACAGGGGTGCATGTACCTTTACAAATTGGTGTTTTCAAGTTCTTTGGATAAATACCCAACAGTGGAATAGCTGGATCATATGGTAGTTCTATCCTTGATTTTTTGAGGAATCTCCATACTGTTTTCCATAGTGACTGCACCAGTCTGCACTCCCACCAGCAGTGTATGAGAGTTCCCTTCCCTCCAAATCCTCTCCAACACATGTTGTTTCCTGTCTTGTTAATTAAAGCCATTCTGACTGGCGTGAGGTGATATCTCATTGTAGTTTTGATTTTCATTTCCCTGATAGTTAGTGATTTTGAACATCTTTTCATGTGTCTGTTGGCCATCTGTATATCTTCTTTGGAAAAATGTCTGTTCAGGTCTTTTGCCCATTTTTTAATTGGGTTGGTAGTTTTTTTGTTGTTGAGATGCATGAGTTCTTTACATATTTTGGAGATTAAGCCCTTATCAGAGGTATGGTTTGCAAATATCTTCTCCCAATTGTTAGGTTGTCTTTTCGTTTTGTTGATGGTTTCCTTTGCTGTACAGAAGGTTTTTAGTTTGATGTAGTCCCATTTGTTTATTTTTTCTATTGTTTCTCTTGCCCGGTCAGACATGGTGCTTGAAAATATGTTGCTAAGATCGATGTTGAAGAGCGTACTGCCTATGTTTTCTTCTAGAAGTTTCATAGTTTCAGGTATTACATTCAAGTCTTTAGTCCATTTGGAGTTAATTTTTGTGTATGGTATAAGGTAAGGGTCTACTTTCATGTTTTTGCATGTGGCTATCCAGTTTTCCCAACACCATCTGTTGAAGAGACTTTCTTTTCCCCATTGTATGTTCTTGGCTCCTTTGTCAAAGATTAGCTGTCCATAGATGTGTGGGTTTATTTCTGGGCTTTCGATTCTATTCCATTGATCTGTGTGTCTGTTTTTGTGCCAGTACCATGCTGTTTTGGTTACTATAGCTTTGTAGTATATTTTGAAATCAGGGAGTGTGATACCTCCAGCTTTGTTCTTTTTTCTCAGGATTCCTTTAGCTATTCGGGGTCTTTTGTTGTTCCATATAAATTTTAGGATTCTTTGTTCTATTTCTGTGAAAAATGTTGTTGGAACTTTGATAGGGATTGCATTGAATCTATAGATGGCTTTAGGAAGTAAGGACATCTTAACTATGTTAATTCTTCCAATCCAAGAGCATGGACTATCTTTCCATTTCTTTGTGTCTGCTTCAATTTCTTTCAGAAATGTTTTATAGTTTTCGGTGTACAGATCTTTCACCTCTTTGGTTAAGTTTATTCCTAGGTATTTTATTCTTTTTGTTGCAATTGTAAATGGGATTGTATTCTTAATTTCTCTTTCTGCTATTTCGTTGTTAGTGTATAGAAATGCAACTGATTTTTGTATATTGATTTTGTATCCTGCAACTTTACCATATTCGTTTATTACTTCTAAAAGTTTTCTGGTGGATTCTTTAGGGTTTTCTATATATAAAATCATGTCATCTGCAAATAGTGACAGTTTCACTTCTTCCTTTCCAATTTGGATCCCTTTTATTTCTTTCTCTTGCCTGATTGCTCTGGCTAGGACTTCCAGTACTATGTTAAATAGGAGTGCTGACAGTGGGCATCCTTGTCTGGTTCCTGTTCTTAGAGGGATAGCTTTCAGTTTTTCACCATTGAGGATGATATTAGCTGTGGGTTTCTCATATATGGTCTTTATTATGTTGAGGTACTTTCCTTCTATACCCATTTTATTCAGAGTTTTTATCATAAATGGATGCTGTATCTTGTCAAATGCTTTCTCTGCATCTATTGAGATGATCATGTGATTTTTATTCTTCATTTTATTAATGTGGTGTATTACGTTGATTTGCAAATGTTAAACCATCCTTGCATACCTGGAATAAATCCCACTTGATCATGGTGTATAATCTTTTTAACGTATTGTTGTATGCGATTTGCTAGTATTTTGTTGAGGATTTTTGCATCGATGTTCATCAGTGATATTGGCCTGTAATTTTCTTTTTTGTGTGTGTGTTGTCCTTGTCTGGTTTTGGTATCAGGGTAATGTCAGCTTCATAGAATGAGTCAGGGAGCTTCCCCCTGCCCCGCCTCAATTTTTTGGAAGATTTTGAGAAGGATAGGTATTAAGTCTTCTTTGAATGTTTGGTAGAATTCACCAGGGAAGCCATCTGGTCCTGGACTTTTATTTTTGGGGAGGTTTGTGATTACTGTTTCGATCTCCTTACTGGTGATTGGTGTATTCAAATTCTCTATTTCTTCTTGATCCAGTTTTGGAAGGTTGTATGATTCTAAGAATTTATCCATTTCTTCCACATTGTCAAATTGGTTGGCATATAGCTTTTCACAGTATTCTCTTATAATCTTTTGTATTTCTGAGGTGTCTGTTGTAACCTCTCCTCTTTCATTTCTGATTTTACTTATTTGTGCCTTCTCTCTTTTTTTCTTGGTGAGTCTAGCTAAAGGTTTGTCAATCTTGTTGATCTTTTCAAAGAACCAGCTCTTGGTTTTATTAATTTTTTCTATTGTTTTTTGGTCTCTATTTCATTTATTTCTGCTCTGATTTTTATTACTTCCCTTCTTCTATTGATTTGGGGCTTGGTTTGTTCTTCTTTTTCCAGTTCCTTTAGGTGCATTGTTAGATTGTTTATTTGAGATTTTTCTTGTTTGTTGAGATAGGCCTGTATTGCTATAAACTTCCCTCTTAGAACCACTTTTGCTGTATCCCATAAATTCTGGCATGTTGTATTTTCATTTACATTTGTCTCCAGGTATTTTTTGACTTCTTCTTCGATTTCTTCATTGACCCAGTCGTTGTTCAGTAGCATTTTGTTTAATCTCCGTGCTTTTGTGGCTTTTCTGATTTTCTTTCTATAGTTGATTTCTAGTTTCATACCGTTGTGGTCAGAAAAGATGCTTGGTATTATTTCAATCTTCTTACATTTATGGAGACTTCTTTTGTGGCCTAATATGTGATCAATCCTGGAGAATGTTCCATGTGCATTTGAAAAGAACGTGTATTCTTCGGTTTCTGGATAGAATGCTCCATTTATATCAACTAGGTCCATCTGTTCTAGTGTGTCATTTAAGGCCAATGTTTTCCTTATTGATCTTCTGTTTGGATGATCTATCCGTTGGTGTAAGTGGAGTATTGAAGTCCCCTACTATTATTGTGTTACTGTCTATTTCTGTTTTTATGTCTGTTAATAATTGCTTTATATATTTAGGTGCACCTATATTGGGTGCGTAGATATTTACAAGTGTTATATCCTGTTGTTGGATTGTTCCCTTGATCATTATGTAATGCCCTTCTTTGTCTCTTTTTACAGTTTTTGTTTTAAAGTCTATTTTGTCTGATATGAGTATTGCTAGCTACCCCAGCTTTCTTTTCATTGCCATTTGCGTGGAGTATCTTTTTCCGTCCCTTCACTTTCAGTTTGTGAGTGTCTTTAGGTCTGAAGTGTGTCTCTTGTATGCAGCATATATATGGGTCTTGTTGTTTTATCCAATCAGCCACCAGATGCCTTTTAATTGGAGCATTTAGTCCACTGATGTTTAAAGTAGCTATTGATAAGTATGTACTTACTGCCATTTTTTAACTTTTTTTTTTCTCAGTGTTTTAGTAGTCCTTCTCTGTTCCTTTCTTCTTCTATATGGAATTGATGGTCACGTTAGTTTGACCTCTATCTGAAAGCTGTACTCTTAACTCCCCTCCTCCCTCATGTTTTTGATATCATATCTAGCCTCTTTTTTGTGCATTTGTGTCCATTACCCTCTTATCATGGAAATAGATAATTTTTCCTATTTGTGGTCTTCTCTTTTCCCCTTAAATCAGTCCCTTTAACATTTCTTGTAGCACTGGTTTCTTGGTGACAAACTCCTTTAATTTTTGCTTGTCTGGGAAATTTTTGATCTCTCCTTCCATTTTGAATGATAACCTTGCTGGGTAGAGTATTGTTGGCTGTAAGTTTTTTCCTTTTAGCACTTTAAATATATCATGCCATTCTCTTCTAGCCTGTAAGGTTTCTGCTGAGAAGTCAGCTGATAGCCTTATGGGGTTTCCTTTGTATGTAACTTGACATTCTCTTGTGGCTTTTAGGATTCTCTCTTTATCTTTAATTCTGGACATTTTGATTATGATGTGTCTTGGTGTGGGCCTCTTTGGGTTTATCTTGTTTGGGGCTCTCTGTGCTTCCTGTACCTGGGTGTCTGATTCCTTCCTTAGGTTAGGGAAGTTTTCATCTATTATTTCTTGAAATAGATTCTCTGCCCCCTTGTCTCTCTCTACTTCTTCCGGGACACCTCTAACAGGGATGTTAGTGTGCTTGATGTTGTCCCAGAGGTCCCTTAGACTGTCCTCACTCTTTTTAATTCTTTTCTCTTTAACCTGTTCACCTTGGGTAATTTCTTCTAGTCTTTCGTCCAGCTCACAAATCCGTTCTTCTGTATCCTCTACTCTGCTTTTGAGTCCCTCTAATGAATTTTTCATTTCCAGTATTGTATTCTTCATTTCTGATTGGTTCTTTTTTATATCTTCCATTTCTTTGTTGACATTCTCACTGAGTTCATCTATTCTTCTCCCCAGATCAGTGAGCATCCTTAACACTCTTTGTTTGAACTCTCTGTCGGGTAGGTTTCTCATTTTTGTTTCACTTAGTTCCTTTTCTGGAGTTTTGTCCTGTTCCCTTACTTGGAATGTATTCTTTTGCCTCCCCCTTTGCCTCTTTCCCTGTGCTTGTGTCTATGTATTAGGTAGGTCAGCTATGTTTCATGCTCTTGGATAGGGGACCTTATGTAAGTGATGCCTTAGGAGGCTTCCAGTGTGCTTCCCTCAGTTCTCAATATTCCAGGGGTGACCCCTATGTGGGCTACGTGTGTCCTTCTGTTGTGGCCTGTTTGCTCTCCCTGTAGGCGCCCAGGGAGGCTGAGTTATGCTCCTGGCCAGCTGTTGTAATGCTCAGCTGCTTGTAGTTGTTGTGGGCCCTTCAATCTCTTTATCAGGTGTGGGGAGCCCCAGCACAGTTGGCTGCAAGTTCTAATACCACATTTGTGTTGCAGTATTTCTTTTAAGTGAGTAGGCCCCCAGCGTGGCAGGTTGTTAGGCTCAGGGCCTTACAATTGCTATAATGCTCCAGCCTTTAGGTCTCTTGTCAGCTCTCTGAGGATTGCAGCTGTGTGGGGCCGGCCTCAGGCACAGGAGCACCCAATTGTTTCAGGCTTTGGAAGGTGGGGCAAACCCCCTCTGTGGGTGTTTGAGAAGCACAAGTCTTCTGCAGCTGACCAGCCCTGCCACCCACAGGTCCACACACACAGTCAACACAGTCCTGCCCCGTGTGCGTGCCCCGACCTCCCGAAGCGGACCCAGTCTCTCCACGGCGGGAGCCTCACACACTGCAGCACCGCCCCACACTCTCCACCCGCTTCTTGTGCACGCCCTACCCCACTGAAGTCGGCTCAGTTGCCAGGCTGCAGAGAATCCAGTCACCAATCTATGCAGGCCCACAAGTTGCCTGAGGGCTTGTTGTTGGGTGGGGCCAGTCTCTAGGGTGGGCTGCCCGCCCTGGCTGAGCTGGATTAAATTGGTGCTCTAGCGAGTGGGGCAGACCCGGGCTAGCAGGCCTCAGGGAGAACTCCAATGGCGTCTGTGTCAGCACGCCCACACCAGGCCACAACAATGGCCGCCACCAATGTCCCAGTCCCTGGAGATGTCTCACCTCTCACCAAGATGCACTCAGGGCCTATCAGGTGAGTCTCTTTTCACCAAAGCACTATGCACCTTTCTTTCTGGTGATTTTAGGATGCTTTCTGAAACGGGTGAGTTTGCATACGGGTCCTTTAAGAGCCGGTTTTAGTTTCTTTGTGAACCAGCTTTTCTTGGGGTACTCCCCAATGGTTTAGTAGCAGGCAAAGTCAGACATTATGCCGCTGGTCTGGATTGTGCTGGGTCCACAAAAGGCCCACAGTGGGGGCACTCCCCGGCTCAGGGCCCTGCGCCTCCAGGCAGGCTGCGTACCTGTGCGCTGCTCCCGGTGGCTGTGAAGCTGGCGGCTTGTGAAGGCAGCATTTTTCCTCTCCAGAAGGGAGTCTCTGCCTCTTCCACCTCAATTAGGATTGTCCGTTGTTGCAGGAGTTCCTCTTATCCAGTTTTCAGTTCTGTCTCAGGGGTAATTTTTCCACAAGTAATTGTAAATTGGCTGTGTCCACGGGAGGAGGTGAGTTCCAAGTCTGCTTACGCCGCCATCTTGAGTTCGCCCCTGTGCATAACATTCTTAATTTGACCTTTGTTTTGAAGCACCTATATCTATTTTGAGAGTTTAACAATAGGTATGGAAGTTTATCCTTAATTGGTCTCTGCTTCAAGGATCAGTTTTACTCGGACTTAGTCTTTCAAAATCTCTCTTGATTTTATCCCTTATTGTTTATCTTCCAAGAAGCAGTTACCTTTTCCAGCCTTATAATGTCCCTGATCTTAATTCTCTTTTTTCCTTTTTTTCTGAGCTCACTTTTTTTCTTGTCAAACTTGGCCAAAAGCAACTAACTCTGGCTACTAACATTCTGCTTTTCAATCTTCTTTTCTGAAGCTGCAAGTTCCTTAGGTATGTGAACTGCCTTCCAATATATCACAGAAGAATTATTTGGCAAAAGTTTTGTCAATACATCCTCATCTTTCCAGCCTCAAGTAGTAGTTTTCTCTTCCAAACTGGACTTCAAAGCTAATCCTGTTTATCATAGGGTATTTGTTGTTGTTGTTATGGTGGTGCTCTACTTCTGGTACCAACATTTGTATCAGTCAGGAAAGGCTTGGTTCTGCTATGAAGAGCAAACAGCCCCCAACTCTCAGTGGCTTAAAAACAACAAGGTGCATTTCTTGCTCTCACTATTTGCCTATTTTGTGTTCACAAGGGTCTCTGCTTCATCATTTCCATTCAAGGGTCCAGGGTGGTAGAGACTCCACTATCTTTACTGTTACTGGTAGCTGCAGCAGAGGAAGGAAAAACGCAGAGAATTGACCACAAGCTCTTAAATGCTTCAACCCAGAAGTGACATATATCACTTCCACCCCCATTTCATTGGCCAAAGCAAACAACTAGCTTTAAGAAAGTGCTCTTGTATGCTCTGAAGGGCAGGAGAAGTAGGCATATAGTGAGCAACACTAGTATCTGCCATAGAGGAAAGGTCCTTAGGAATCATCTAGTTGAATTTCATCATTTGACACTTAAAACACCTGAGACTCATAAAAAAGGACTTGCCTTTTCACGCAGATAATACTTGTTAGAACCTGGACTAAAAACAATCTCCTGAATCCTGTTCTCATGTTTCTACTATGTGGTTTTGTTTCAGCTGATTCTTACTAGTCTCTTATATGATGCTATAACTTAGGACCTTGATACTTCAGTTTTCATGCGCAACTATGATATGAAAATGAGTTAAAATTAATGTATAACACATATAAGTTTACAAATTTATATGTCACTGACAAAATTGAATTATATGACAATATATCAATGACATTAAATTAGAGTCACACAACATAATAGTGGTTGAAAGTTTATTTTCTATCAATAGGCAATGATATACCCAAAGTAAAAAAAATCTTTATAAGTAGAGAGCAGCTTATTACATTGAAGTCTTTCTTATTTAGAAAAAGTATATAAAATATTCAACCAAATTAACCTTTCAAAATTAAGAACTAAAATGTGTATATATATATATTCTACATGCAATATATCCTAAAAGATTTTTCATTTAAAGATTTTCGTTTGTATATCTTCAACCACTCTGAATGGTATATTTCTACAGTAGCACACCAAGAGGGAATATCAGACTCAAGGAAATAGGAAAATTTATAACCTTCACTCAGTCTAAAATAAATTATATTAAACCTAGGCCATTAGATCTCCAAACTTTTAACCAATAGAGTCCATATAGTTTATGTCCTCTACATATATTTTAAGAGCTTCTCCTTTTAATTGTGTTATTAATACAATGATATGATAAAATATTTTGAGATGGATTTCAAGATTATCAAGCAACACCCTTAAAAATATCATTACAATAGAATAGGAAATACATTTACTTAATATCGTACTAGACTGATCAGGCAAGAGATATTATCTGTCCTGCCTACGTGCCTTTCTAAAGGAGCTGCCATATAGCACCTACTGCTTAGGTAGTTTTATATTGTGTGACCTTCTCACAACTTATAGTAGATTGGATATATTCACGTTGGGCAGTGGCCAAAATACTGCCAATCCATAGGCTTGCTAGCAACCTATGACTTATAATCTGGTTGAAAAACAAAAACAAAATATGACTTTGTTTACTTATATTCACCAGTGAGGTATTTGTGTGAAGTCATAAGAATATAGTGGTTACCTAACTAGGGGGCTTAAATTGAGAGTGTGCCAACTAAAGCCATGTGGAAAGCAAAATTATGAAGGAACAATAAAGAAAGACCATGGAGAGTATGGATGCCAGGCAAAGGAGAATAGAGCAGACAGTCAAAGAAGAAGGGAGAAGGAAAAGAAAAAGGGAGTCAAAGTGAAAATCTGTTATAGTTACCTTGATTTCTTGATAAATTTTCAGTTTTTGTTTCCATATACCATAAACTCTTTGTTTTGAGATCATTTGAATTGTTCTCCAGCCCTTGCATTAATATAAACTCAGCTAAAGCAGTATCATATTTTAGAAAAGGTTAAAGATTTTTTCCTCATGGGGGCCAGCCTAGTGGCGCAGCAGTTGAGTTCCTGCGTTCACTTCAGCGGCCCAGGGTTCGCTGATTTGGATCCTGGGCATCGACCTACTCACAGCTCATCAAGCCATGCTGAGGCAGCATCCCACATAGAAGAACTAGAAGGACCTACAACTAGGATATACAACTAAGTACTGGGGCTTTGGGGAGAAAAAAAAGAAAAAAGAAGAAGATTGGCAACAGATGTTAGCTCAGGGCCAATCATCCCCCCCCCCCAAAAAAACTAATTGGTCTAAAATCTAAAAAAAAAGATTTTCTCTTCCTGAATACAAAAAATAGAATATTAAAAGGATAAAACAGAAAATACAACCTTGAATTTGAGAAAAACATATTTTAAACTTAGTTTTGGAATCTATGTTGTCATCATGAAAATAAAGGTTCCCACTTTGACCTTTTGGCCATTATGAATAATGCTGCTATGAACATTTGTGTACAAATTGTACATATGTTTTCATTTCTTTTGACAGTGTGTAATTGCTGCATCATAGGGTAACTCTATATTTAATTATTTGAGGAACTTCCTGTTTTCCATAGTGACGTGACTGTACCTATTTACATTACTACCAGCAGTGTATGTGTTCCAACTACTCCACGTCTCACCAACACTTGTTATTATAAATGATTTGATTATAGCCATCATAGTGGGTGTGAAGTGATGTCTCATTTTGGTTTTGATTTGCATTTTCCTGATGATTAATGATGTTAAGAAACTTTTCATATGCTTATTGGCCATATATATCTTCTTTACAGAAATATCTATTCAGATTCCTTTCCATTTTTAAATTGAGTTATCTTTTTATTACTGAGTTGTAAGAGTTCTTTATATAGTCTAGATATGAGTCCCTTATCAAATCTATGATTTGCAAATATTTTCTCCCATTCTGGGAGTTGTCTTTTTACTTTCTTGATGGTGTCCATTGAAGTACAAAAAATTTTAATTTTGATGAAATATAATTTATCTATTTTTCCTTTGGTTGTTATTTCTGCTGTCTTTTAAAGACAATGTCTGGTTAGTCTAAACAGTGAAACCATTTTTTCCCCCATGGATATAAACACAATCGTAATATTTGATTCTCCCATTCCTAAATACTAGAATCTATAAATTTATATATACTATTTTTTTGAAGACCAACATTTTTTTTTTACCTTAGAATAAAATTACGAGTCACTGGTAATTTTATTTTCTTATAGGCATGGAGAGGTTTGTGACATTTTTTACTATATTAAAGTTTGCTAACATCCATGCTAATCCTCCTCTTTTTGCTGAGGAAGACCGGCTCTGAGCTAACATCTATTGCCAATCCTCCTCCTTTTTTTTTTCCCCCAAAGCCCCGGTAGATAGTTGTATGTCATAGTTACACATCCATCTAGTTGCTGTATGTGGGACGTGGCCTCAGCGTGGCCGGAGAAGCAGTGCGTTGGTGCGCGTCTGGGATCCGAACCCAGGCCGCCAGTAGCGGAGCATGCGCACTTAACAGCTAAGCCACAGGGCCTGCCCCCCAACTTACCTTTTAATTATAATGGGCATAACTTAGGATTGTTTTCTGCAATAGATGGTTGTTGTTAGAAATTCTTTGTTGGTTTTGTCTCCCTTTAATCTGTTTAATAGGTCCTAATGCTTTACAGAAACAAATGGTTTACATGTGAGAAGTAAATCTAAGTGTGCAGGATTGTGGCAGCCATGAGTGTGCACCAGATAGATATCCTGCTATGGGGAGCATAGTTGAGTGATAGCCCCAGCTGCTGCTTGTCTGGATTCACCACCATGTTTATGCCAAGACCACACTTTCATGGTCTGTTCATGGCCAATGACCAAACATGACAGTGGTTCTATTTCAGGCCCATTCCTGTAGGACATCGGATTCCATTAGTGGGCAATTTGTGGACTCCCCATAAACCTGGCGAAAATTGTCTTACAACTACACCGCTCTTTGAGACTTTTCCTACCAAATCTTATTTCCTCCCACTCTCCTTTCATAAGTGTCACAGTCTGAAGCCTCTCTCTGCCTACCTGTTTCATATTCTATAGCCTCTCTCTGCCACCTCCTGCTTCTTCCCCAATTATCCTTCACAGAATCCAATAATATTATTTTACATTTAATTGCATCTTGGAGTGTGCTTCTCAGTGGACCTAAACTAACACACTAATGTTACATAGCTTCCTCCAAATCATAAAAATGAATATAGATCTTGGCTGTGACACAGATATCCTTAATGAGATGAAGGGTTAGATTTATTATTTGAAACCCCAGTCAAGATTTAGATAAGATTAGTCTTCAGGAGAGAGATTGTAAGGCACACTTTCACACATATCCACAGGGGTCAATGCCCCTATATGGAAGAGAATATAAGAGGATAGGTATTGATGAGTTTAGAGGAAACAAAAATATGCTCCAAGATATAATAAAGAAAAGTTGGAGCTATAGCTACTGAGGAGAGAGTAGTTGTCACTAGCCATTGTGAATATAAGAAAGCATAAAGGGTTGAATACTATGGCACTTGAGGGAAATCGAATGTATTGTTACTTTGCAAAAATAATTTCCCACCCCTCAGAAATCCATACAAACAATATTTAGATGGATGGCTTCTCATTGTCAGAGGGGAATTAAAATGCTTCACTTGATCCAAAATGAAAGAAGGATGGTATATTTGATTTTCTGTTTAAGAAAAATAAATTAACATAGGATTCTGGTTAAGAGGATAAACGCTGAAGTCATATGTGGACTCAAGACCTGGCTCAGCCACTCAAATGAGGTAGCTGAGACCTAGCTTTACATTATACAATGAAGGCAACTATCTACTTTATAAAGACATTGTGAGGAAAATATGAAATGATACATGCAAAGTAAAAGGCACATGCCAAGTCCTCAAACAATAATAAATTTAAAAGAAACGAAAAGGTGACATCAATGAAAAATGGCTCTACAAAAGCAAGTAGTGAAGAATAAGGCAAACTAATACATTTCCTGGCTGGATGTTCAAGACATGTTCCAATATGCACACAAAGCCTATCAGAAAAGACTAGGGCATTATTGGTTCCAGGCATTTAAGGAAATTTCTGCTGATCCTTAGCTGACTACTAAAACAGCTGAAAAGAGATTTCAGTGTTCTTACATGAAAAAGATACAGAATTTATAGACTTAGTTCAGAAAAGTCATTAAACATACAGACTACAAAAACCAGCAGCAACAGAAAGAAACCCTGGGGAGGAGGAAGACTCTGATTTCCAGAATTGCCTCAGTATATGAAATCTATACTGTACATATTTATATATATAAGTATACAATATATCAGTACACATGATATATATAAAATATATAGTTATATATAAAATTATATATAAAACAATCACATAAGATAAATAAAAAACAAAGAGCGAAACAGTAGAGGTAAATGCCACCTTATCAGTAATAACATTAAATTTAAATGAAATAAAACTCAAATTAGAAGGAAGAGATGTGCAGATTGGATAAAAATAAATGGTCCAACTATATGCTGTCTACAAATGACTCTAAATTCAAAGACACAAATAGATTGAAAGTAAAAGGATGCAAAAAGCTATTCCATGAAACCAGTAATCAAAATAGACTTTAAGACAAAAATTGTTATTAGAGAAAAACAAGCACATTTTCTAATGATAAAAGAGCCAATCCATCAAGAAGATGTAACAATTATAACACTTAACAACAGAGCCCCAAAATACATAAAGCAAAAATGGACAGAATTGAAGGGAGAAGTAGACAATTCAAAAATTGTAGTTGGAGTTTTCAATTCCCATTTTCAGTAATGGATAGAACAACTATAGGTCTTCATTATCCCACTTTCATTAATGGATAGAACAACCAGATAGGAGATCAGCTAGGAAATACAAGACTAACAAGCATATAAACCAATTAGGTATAACCGACATCTATGGAACACTCCACCTAATTACAACAAAATGCAGTCTTCTCAAGTGTACATGGAACATTCTCTAGGATAACTATATGCTAGGCCATAAAACAAGTCTCAGTATAATTAAAAGGACTGAAATCATACAAAGCATTGTCTGACCAATGGAATAAAGTTAGAAATTAATTTCAGAAGGAAATTTGAAAAGTCCACAAATATGTGAAAATTAATGCATACCTAAATAAGCAATGAGTCAAAGAAGAAATAAGGGAAATTATAAATATTTTAGATGAATAAAAACAAAAACACAACATACTACAACTTATATGCAATTCAGTTAAAGTAGTATTTAGAGGGAAACTTATACCTATAAATGCCAATATTAAATAAGATCTCAAATCAACAACCTAAGCCCATACCTTAAGAAACTAGAGGGGGAAAAAAAAGAAACCAAATCCAAAGCAAATAAAAGTAAGTAAATGGTAAAGATTAGTGCATAAATAAATGAAATAAACAACAGAGTAAACAACAGTAACAATAGAGAACAACAGAGAAACAACAGAGAGTAAACAACAGAGAAAGTCAATGAAACTAAAAGTTGGTTCTTTGCAAAGATCAACAAAATAGACAACCCTTAGCTAGACTGACCAAAAAAAAATAGAGAAGACTCAAATTACTAAAATTGGGAATGAAAGATGATACAATATTACCAAACATACAAAAATAAAAAAGATTATCACAGAATACTGTGAATGACTGTATGTCCAAAAATTACATAACCTAGATGAAATGAATATAATCACAGAAGGACACAAACTTTTCAAACTAACTCAGGAAGAAATAGAAAATCTGAATGTACTTTTTTTGTGTGAGGAAGATCAGCCCTGAGCTAACATCCATGCCAATCCTACTCTTTATGCTGAGGAAGACCGGCCCTGAGTTAACATCTATTGCCAATCCTCCTCCTTTTTTTCCCTTTTTCTCCCCAAAGCCTCAGTACATAGTTGTATGGCATAGTTGCACATCCTTCTAGTTGCTGTATGTGGGATGCCGCCTCAGCATGGCCGGACAAGCAGTGCCTCGGTGCGCACCCGGAATCCAAACCCAGCCGCCAGTAGCGGAGCACACGCACTTAACTGCTAAGCCACGGGGCCGGCCCCTGAATGTACTTTTATAACAAGAAAATAGATTGAATTAGTAATCAAAAAACTTCCAACAAAGAAAAGCCCAGGACCAGGTGTCTTCACTGGTAAATTCTACCAAAAGTTTAAAGAAGAATTAATACCAATCCTTCTCAAACTCTTCCAAAAAATGGAATAAAAAGGAACACTTCCCAATTCATTCCATGAGACCAGTGTTACCTGATAACAAGATCTGAAAAAGATATCACAAGAAAATAAAACTACAGACCAGTATAAATCATGAATATAGACACAAAAATCCTCACCAAAATTCTACCAAATCCAGCATGATATAAAACGCATTATGCAACATGATCAATTGAGATTTCTCCCAGGAATGCAAGATTACTTCAACATGCAAAAATAATCACTATAATACATCATAATACACGTGATTATTTCAATAGCCTTAAAAAAGCATTTGACAAAATCCACTTATATGATAAAAACAATCAACAAATAGGAATATCCTTAACCTGATAAAGGGCATCTATGAATAATGCACAGCTAACATTATATTTAATGGTGAAAGACAAAATGCTTTCTCCCTAAGATTTAGGAATAAAACAAGGATGTCCACTCTCATCTCCACTAGTCGATATTGTAATGAATGTTCTAGAAAAAGTAATTAGGAAAGAAAATGAAATAATAACATCCAGATTGGAAAGAAGTAAAATTATATTTGCAGGTGATAACATCTTATATATAGAAAATTCCAAGAATCCACAAGAAAACTACTAGAGCTAATAAACAAACTCAGCAAGTTTAGAGGATATACAATCAATATTCAAAACTCAGTTGTATTTCTATACATCAGCAATGTGCAATGCAAGAATAAAATTAAGAAACAATTACATTTACAATGACATTAAAATGAATAAAATATACTTAGAAATAAACTTAACAAAAGAAATGTAAGAATTGAATAGTGAAATCTACAAAACATTGAAAGAAATTTTTAAAAACCTAGATAAACGGAAAGACGTTTCATGTTCATGAATTGGAAGACTTAATATTGTTAAGATCTAATTACTCCTCAAATCAATCTACAGATTCAAAATGCAATCATTATCAAAATTCCAGACAGCTTTTTAGGAGAAATTGATGAACTGCTCCTAAAATTCATATGGAAATTCAGGAGGCCCCAAATAGCCAAAACTATCTTGAAAAAAAAATAACAAAAGGAGGACTCACACTACGCAGCTTCAAAACTTACTATAAAGCTACACTAATTAAGGCTGTGTGGTACTAGCATAAGAATAGACTTACAGTTCAATAGAATACAATGAGAGTCTAGAAATAAACCCATACGTCTATGGCAATTGATTTTGACAAGGGTGCTAAGGCAATTTAGTGGGGAAAATAGCCTCTTCAACAAATGTTGCTGGAACAACTGGATATCCACATGCAGTAGAATGAAAGTGGACCTCTACCTCACACAATGTTCAAAAATTAAGTCAAAGACCTATGTGTAAGAGCTAAAACTATAAACTCTTAGATGTAATCATAGGATAAACCTTTAGGACTTGAACTTAGCAATAGTTTCCTAGATATGATACCAAAAGCACAAGCAACAACAACAAAAAATAGGTAAGTAAGACTTCCTCAAAATAAGAAACTTCTGTGCTTCAAAAGACACTATCAATACAGCAAAAAAAGAACCCATGGAAGGGGAGAAAATAGTTGCAAATCATATATCAGATAAGGGTCTCGTATCCAGGATATATAAAGAACTCTTACAACCCAACAACAAAAAGTCAAAAAACCCAAATAAAAATGGGCAAATAACTTGAATAGCCATTTCTTCAAAGAAGGTATACAAATGACCATCAAAGAATATGAAAATATGGTCAACATCATTAGTCATGAAAGAAATGTAAAGCAAACTCACAATGAAAAATCACTTCACATCCACCAGAATGGCTATAATCAAAAAGTCGGACAATAACCAATGCTGACAAAGATGTGGAGAAATTGGAGCCCTCATACATTACTGGTGGAAATGTAAAATGGTGCAGATACTTTGGAAAGCACTTTGCAGTTCTTCAAAAAGTTAGAGTTACCATGTGATCCAGTAATTTCAGTTTTTGGTATATACCCATAAAATAAAAATATATATATTCATGAAAAACTTGTATATGACTGTTTATAGCAGCATTATATACAATATTCAAAAAGTAGAAACAGCCGTAATGTCAATCAACTGATGAATAGATAAACCGAATGTGGTATATCCACAAATGGAATATTATTTAGCCATAAAAAGAAATGAAGTAATGATTCATGCTATGACATAGATGAGCCTTTAAAATATGATGCTAAGTGATCAAAGCCAGACATGAAAGGCTACAAATTGTATGAGTCCATTTATAAATGTCCAGAATCAGCAAATTAATGGAGACTGAAATCAGATTAGTAGTTGCAGGAAGTGTGGGGAAGGGAAGTCTAATATGTACAAGGCTTTATTTTGGGATGATATAAATGTTCTGGAGCTAGATAGAATTGACGGTTGCACAACTTCATGAATATACTGAAAACCACTAAATTGTACACTTTAAAAATGTTAAAATGGTGAATTTTATATTATGTGTATTTCATCATAATAAAAAGTATGAATTTAGTAAAGTCTGAACAAAATGTCAATCTGTATATCAACTTTATTTTTATATCTCTTGATATCAGTAAGCAATTAAAAAATTAAAGTACAAAAGGTAAAATTCACAATAGCATTAACAATCTCAAAATCAAGCAATAAATCTAAATGGGAATCTACAAACATTTATGGAAGACACTAAAGAAACCCTAAATAAATAAAAGAAATATACCATATCTATATATTAGAATGCTCAATATTATAAACTTACCATTTCTCCAAAATTTAACCCATAGGTCCAGTGCAACCATCATCAAAGTCCTAGTTTTCTCTGTATTTGTGGGAACTAACAGTTTGATTTTAAAATTCCTATGCACAGTGTTGTATTTGTGCATGATCATCAAATAGACTAACAACAGAATAAAGCTGAGATTCAGACCCACAAATATAGAGATATTAAGTTTTAACACAGCTGCCATAGCTCAGGAATGGGGCAGGAATAATCTTTTAAATAAATACTGCTGGGATAATTGATATCCAAATGGAAATAAAATGAAATTGAACCTCTTCCTCACAGTATACAAAAAAATAACTCTTGTTAGATTTTCAAATTAAATGTGATAGGAAAAAGAAGTAAAACTCTGGAAGACAACATAGAAGAATATCTTTATGATCTTGAGATAGAGAACAATTTCTTAAGTGGAACACAAATTCACTAACCATAAAAGAAATGATTGATAAATCTTACCTCAATAAAGTTAGTAATATTTTTAATCAAAAGATATTAATAGAGTGAAAGTACAAGTCATAGAGTGAGAGAAGATATTTATAACACAAATAAAAATATTCATATCCAGAATATATAGAGAATTCCTATAAATCAATAAGAAAAAGACAGATACACCAAAAGAAAACCAGAAAATGACTTGAACAGGTACTAGTCGAACAGAAAACCGATTAGCCATTAAACATATGAAAAAATTTTCAACCTGATTAGTCATTAAGGAAAAGCAAAATAAAACCACATCGTGGTACTACAATACTCCCAAGAAAATGACTGAAATTAAAAATTCTGTCAAATACAAAATGGGGCCAAGTTTGTGGAATAACCACATCTCTTATGCTCTGAGAGTTTATGACAAAGCTGCACCTATATATATGCTTTGACCTAGTGATTTTATTCATGAAAGCATACTCTAGAGCAGTGGTTGACAAACTATACTATTTGGGTCAAATCTGCTCCATAAGGTAAGATTGGTTTTAACATTTTAAATGCTTGTGAAGGCAAAAACAAAAAAAAGAAGAATTATGTGAGAGAGATTATATGTGGCCAGCAAAGCCTGAAATATTTATCTAGCCCTCTACCGACAATGTTTGCTGAGCCCTGCCCTAGTGCAATGAGTTCACATGTGCCCCAAGTGGTATGTATAAGAATATTCACTGTTGCGTTATTTATAAAAGCTTTGCTTTCTTTTAGTTTCCCTTAAAGCAGAGTCTGAGACAAGGATTTTAATTCAGGTAGTTTATTTAGGACGTAATCCTAGGAAATACAATTGAAGAAGTGGGAAGAATGAGACAAGAAAAAAAGAAAAACCAATAAAGTTTGTATTATTAAACTGAGTAGTATCCTGGGCAACTGGGGCAAATTTGTGCTATGAGGAAGTATGTAGAATTCACCTCAAAATTGTCCCTTCAAAAGACTGCCGTCCTTCTTTGGTTGAGAATTGACCCTGGGAAAATTAGCTCCTATGCTTTCCTGGGCTGCCCGGCTAGCAAGCCAAGCAATCAACTGAGGCTTTGGGAAAAGATCTGAAGCAAAAGAAAAAAAACCCAAAATGGCTGTGGGCACTGATTCAGTTGGGTTGCTTTCATTCTAGCATGCAGAGGCACTGCTGATCACACTTGCAACTGAAATCTGATGTTGGCCACAGGAACACAGTGCACGGCAAAAACTAGAAAAGCCCAGGTATTTATCAACAGAGAATGGACATATAAATTACGGTATATTCATACAGCAGTAAAAATAAAGCAAGTACAGCTAAAAACTACAATATGAATTAATCTGAAAAAGAATATTAGTGAAAGAAGCAAGACACAAATACATACAGTGTGATTATATTTATCTAAATGTCAAAAATTGGCAAAACTAAACAATTGGTGTTTAGGGATACATATTTCTGAGACAAAAGTATAGAGAATATCAAGGAAATGATTGAGAAAGTCAAGATGGTGGTTAGCTCTAATGAGCAGAGAAAGGTTTTTGACCAGAAAGGGCCTACATGGGGCTTCTAGGGTGCAGCAATGTTCTGTTTCTTAATTTAGGCAGTGGTTACACAGCTGTTTCCTATATAATTATTTATTAAACTAAAGTTATGCTTTATATACTTTAGTACATGCATGTTATATTTTAGAAGTTAAAAAGAACAAAACTTCCTTTGATCCCATACACTTCCTCAAGCTACTGTTTATTTTTTCCTTCTCTTTAGAGCAATACTCCTCTAAAAATGTATTGCAAATTCCTCTTTTCCTATCCTCTTGAACCCATTCCAATCAGGTTTTCATACTTACCATTTGCCCTTAATCTACTCTTGTTTAGATTGCCAGTATCTCCACATTGCTAAATCCATTTGTCCGTATGTATCTTAGCTATCCTCATCACCTGACGCCATTGATCAGTCACTGCCTTCTTAAAACAGTTGTTTGGCTTGGCCTCCAGAACTTCACACATTCCTACTTTCTTATTACTTCTTTTCCCTTCCTGTTAACATAGTAGTGTCCCAGGTCTCAGTCCTTGCTTAGACTTCTTTATCTCCAGTCACTCCTTTGGTGACCAAATTAGTCTAATGTTTTTAATTGCTGCTTATTTTCTGATGATTCTTAAATTTTTATTTCCAGCCGAGACATCTCTCCAGAAATGCAGACTCATATGTCAAACTGCCAACTTGACATTTTCATTGAGATGTCCAATAGGCGTCTCAAGCCTAACAGGTCCAAAATTGAATCTTTGATCTTCCCATCAAGATACCTACTTTTCCCATTTTCTTTCCATATCAGTAAATGGCACTGCATACTTGTAGTTATCAGGCCTAAAGCCCTAGAATCACCCTCAATGCCATTCTTTCTCTTTCAGCTCACATCCAAACCACAAGCAAATCTTTTGGTTGTACCTCAAAATATATAGAAAAATCAACCACTCTGTTACTTTCTACTGCTATTGCTCTGATCCAAACTACTATCATTCTCTCATCTAAATCATAGCAATAGTTTCGTAACTGACCTTTGTACTTAAATCCTGGTTCCTACAGTCTATTCTCAACAGAGCATCTATTGTGATCTTTTCAAAATTATAACTATAATCATATTACTCGTCTGCTCAAAGTCTTCTGGTGGGTTCCCTTCTCACTCAGAGTAAAATCTAAAGCCCTTGCAGTAATCTACAAGGTCCCACATACTAGGCCTCTGCCTTAACTCTCTGACATCTATTACTTTTCCACTAACTCACTCAGCTCCAGCCACACTGGCTTCCTTGCTGTTACTAGAACATACAAGACATGCTTCTGGCTCAGGTCCGTTGTGCTAGATTGCCCTTCTCAGTTATCCACATGGCTCACTCCTTCACATTTTGGCTCAAACATCACCTTTCCAGTGAGGCGTTTCCTGACCATTCTATTTAAAACTACAGTTTCTTATAACTCCTTTAGGTACACACACACACACACACACATTCCCATTCCCTGCTTCATTTTTCTCCATAACATTTATCACTGTTTGATATAATATATATCAAATATTATTATTTTGTATTTATATTAGATATATATAAGATATTATATATATCAGATTATATATATGTGTCTGTGTGTGTGTGTGTGTGTGTGTGTGTTGTTTGCCTCTACCAAATAGAATGTAAGCTCCCTGATGGCAATGATTTTTGTCTAATTTGTTTACTGCCACAGTTCCAGTGCTTAGAGCAGTGTCTGCCATTTTGTAGTTCCTCAATAAATATTTTTTGAACTGAAGGAGGAAAACAAGCCAGATAAAGGTCCTTGAATCTTCCAAGTCTCAGCTGGCATTTTCTGAGTCTTTCAGAAGTTTTTTAATCAACTCATATCCATTTCTCTGTAGTGAAAAGTAGTAAAGAGTTTCTTTAAAAAAAAAAAAAAAAAAAACAGGATGGGCAACCTTTTTTTCTAAGACAGCCCAGAGAGAAAAAGTTATAAGACTGCAAATGGTTTTATAGAGGGGGTTAGAGGAGCCCGAGCAAGCAAAGTGAGTAATGTTAAAATATCAAGCAAGTGACTCTTCCTCTTTATTTGAGGGGGAAAAAAGGTAAATAAATACACACACATATGTGCAAACACGGAGTTGTATAGAGACAGCAAAATGGGCCCTGAGGAATCCATGTGTATAAATGAAAATATTGACACTGAGAGGTTATAGAATTTGACCAAGGTCTCATAGCTAAGTGTTAGAGCTGGGATAAGAGAAAACTCAAATCTCTCAACTCTTGTCTCAGTACTTCTTCATCTTTATCATACTACCATTGTGAGAAAGGGTTTTCAATGAACTGGATCAATGATGATAATTATCAGCAGTGTAATTCATAGTATTTGTGTGGGGTGGGGAGGGGATATTTGCATAGATGCTTAACACCATGAAGAGGAAGAATGATCTTAACTTTTATTCCTATCACAATAGGTAGAAACTTATTTGGTGTACCCCAAATACCAACTCTCTGTGTCCACAAATGCGTGGTTTTTTGATTTCTCTCTCTCTCTCTCTCTCTCACACACACACACACACAAACATGCATACATATGAACATATGTATGAACATATATTTATACATAGACGCTGCTAGTGTCTAATAGTCTATATGGTTTCTGTGAAAATTAGAAAAAGACACTCTCTATTGAGGGTTGAATCAGAAGGGTGGCCCCTCAGGCACATAATTTGGTGATCAGATGTAACCTTTGGGCAAGAGAAAAAGTTACCTCTTCCTCCTAGCATATCCACCACTGCACCAAAATACATGTGGAGCATAGGCTGGATTTCAGCACCCTCTGGTCCCTGCACGTGCACACGCACACACACAAGTGTACGAAATACACAAACACAGAATCATATGCACATATACACACACAAACACATTCTTTGGTTTAGCTAATTAATATTCCTATAAGGTCAATTTGGCTCATTAAATGATTAAAGTAAGTGTTAGGCTATTTTTTTTTTCATATTGGCAAAATTCCTGTTTTCATCAGAGTGAATTTTCACAGTATACAAAGAGAAGGATACAGCCAAGTGATCCTACAGATGATGACATTATTTGCAAGGGAGCAAGGGGCAATAAGACCTCAACAGACAGGCGAATAAGAGTAATCGACCCACTTGGTGTGAGTTAGAAACATTGGCATTCTTCTAGACTGAAAGGAGAAAAGTAGTAGCTAGCACTACATCTTTTTCTTTTTTTTAATCTAAGATGGAATTGGGAATGTGGATAAATTGAAGGCTTCTTGAAACAGCAGAGAATCAGTATTTTAAGCCCTGAAACTGTAATCATTAATGTGAAATGATAAAGAGGTGACTGGATTATGATTTTTGCTGTGCCTTAGAAATATGACGGATATTTCTGCCTTCTACATCTCCACTCTGCTGTGACCATTTTCTGAAGTTCAATGAGTAGGTAAAAACTGAATGTCACCTTGATATTTCATTTTTCGGGCAGCACCAGGTTTGATGGGGAAGAAAGGAGAAGTAGCAGAGTAAGCAAACGACACAGACCAATATCGTTTCCCACAACACCTTGGTGGCTACCTAGCTTAGTGGATGAGAACACTGAAATAGCAAGGTCGATTTATAAACGTGCTGAATGCCTGCTCTGTGCAAAGCATGTCCTAGGAGTTTTGGAAATATAAAGATGATTGAAGTGTAGACTTACCAGAAGATAAGGCTGGAAATGCCAGAATAGAACAAGGTGAAAGGGAGTCTTGAATGCAAAGCTGAAGAGACTGTACTTAATTCTAATAGGCCAATGTTTGTCAACTTTGAATGAGTATCAAAATCCCTCAGGGAGCTTGTTAAATGCACAATTTCCCTGGCCTTGAAAATTTTATTTTTTTCAAGTTTACCAGGTTATTTTGATTTAAGCCAGGTTTGAAAAATACTGTCACAGGCAGATGGGAGCTATCGAATGCTTTGAATTAGGAGACTGGAGGGATCATCTGTTTGCTTAAGAGATGTAACTCTGGCAAGTATATATATGTAGCGTGGAATAACATGTATGTGTAACATGGAGAGTGACTAGAAGCGGCAAGACTATTTGGGCTTAACTCTTCTGTGAACTCCTTTGTTTTCTTCTAATCTCTGGTCACAGAAAGTCACCCTTGCCTCTGGAACTAACTTGCAAAGAAGTGTTTTTGATGACCAGGGACATTGGATGGAAAAGTTATGGCTGACCAGCTCAAAACCATTCTCATTCCTGGAATGCAATTTCACTTTCAGTCAGGAAAAACAAATTTAATATACAAAAAAAAAATTGATATTTTTTCACATTAATGTCAAATATTCCCTGCGATGAGGGGTTCAAAGAAAAAGGAAAGGGAATTTATTCAGACCTTTTATCTGCTCTGGAAAAGATTGCTAAATTGTGATCTCTGTGCTCAAGGAGCTACCATTCTCTTTGAAATTATTTGCTAAACTCTCTCCACATGTAGAATGCTACACCTAACCTTACTTATGTAGTAGTACAAAAAGACTTGAGTTGCAGCCTGCCTATTAAGAGTGAGACATGAAATAAGATTGAACAACACTTATTAAAGACAATTTAATCAAAAGCAAAGTAAAATAATTCACAGGGAGTGTAGAGTGAACTGGGTAGGAATGCAGGTCCTCTGGAGCCTTCATAGTGCAGCTTTTCTATTTACTATTTCTTGAAGATTGGACAAGTGATGTAACCTCTCTGGCCCTCGGTATCATCATCTATAAAGTGAGAACTGCAATGGAATCTACTTCAAGAGGTTGCTGTGAGCTCTAAGTGAATCAGTGCTTGCATACTACCTAGAACAACACCTGGCACATAGTAGGCTCCTTTTTTTTAATCTTCAGGAAATATATTAATTGGTTAATTATCTCTGTTCAATTAAACTGTGTAACAGAGTGATGTGACCATTACGGCACAGTGAGTTGTTCCCTTGTCTCTCCTCTCTAAGTTACAACCAGTCAGACATCCACTGACCGACAAAGGACTCCCTGCACAGCACACCGGAATGCATGAGCAATCCATGCATCTATACATCTGAAGATGGGTTGACTGGACCTCACAGAGGCAGTGGAACTAGGGGAGAAGCCCCCCCTCTCTCTCCCAGCGGCAGCAATCCAAAATACGGAACCTCACACCAGCGCACACCGGCTACCGCAGGCTGCAAGGGTGAACAAGGCACTTGTGACTTGGCCCCTGCCCTCCCACAGAAGTGGTGGGTGGGGTACATGTCTTATGGCTTCAGGACACAGAGCAGAGCCTGTGACCTGGCCCTTAACCCTTCCCCCAGCAGTGGCACTGGTCTTTCCAGCAATGGGGACAACATCCAAGGAGTGAATTTCCCCGGTTGGAGTGGAGTGCCCTGTCCAGAGGTTTCAAAGCACACTGGTGTACACCAGCAACCAGAGGCTGCATGAACAGTGGCAACACTTACTAGTGGCTTGGCCCCTGTCCCCCACAAGCAGTGGAGGGTGGCTCATATGTCCTGAGGCTTCAAGACACAGAGCAAAGCTGATGATGCAGTCCCTTCCCTCTCCCCAAGCAGTTGTGCCGGTCTTTCCAGCAGTGGGGACAGCAACCAAAACGCAGATTTCCCAAGGAGGAGCAGGGTGTCCTGATCTGACATCTCAAAAAGCAAATCAGCGTGTGCCAGTGACCAGAGGTCGCAGGACCAGCAACAAAATTGCAGCATAGCCCCTGCCCCTCCCCCAGCAGTGGCACATGGGGCCTGTGACATGAGGCTTGAGGAACCACAGCAAAACCTGTGACCCAGCTCCCAGTGGTGGCATCCCCAACACTGGCTCTATCAGTAGCAGGGGTTGCATACAAGAACCCAGGCCACCAGCAGCAACAGTGACACCTGTGGACCCAGCACCCTTGGCAATGGTGCTGCCAGCACCCCCAGATAACCCAGGAGCAGCAGCAGAGGTGATGCATGGGGAAGCAGCACCCAAGCCTGTGGAGAACCCATGGAGAGACAGTGGGGGAACACAAGACCCAGGTGACCCCAGAAGCAGCAGGAGTGCTCACAGCCTGGTGACCCCAGTGGCAACACCTGAGACTGCAGTTACATTGAAAGCAGCAAGGTACCAGCAACCTCAGAGGCACAAGTAGCACAAAGAGGGCACTGACAATGCCTCTAGCAGAGGCAGTGGAGGGTGGAATGTGCAGGCTCTCAAATATGACCAGAAGCAGCTCAGAACCAAAACACCCAAATAAGAAAGAAGTTTACTACCACAAATGCCCCAGCAGAGGATCAATTCATTGAATACCATGAAGAACTACAGTAACATGGCAGAACGGAAAGAGAAGAATAACTCTCCAGAAACTAAACTCGAAGTCACAGAAGATTACAATTCAGCTGACAGAGAATTCAAAATAGCTGTCATGAAGAAATTTGAGTTAAAATAAAACTCAGAAAGACAGTTCAATGATCTCAGGAATAAAACTAATGATCAGAAGGAGTACTTCACCAAAGAGATTGCAAGTCTAAAAAAAAAAAAAAAGAAATACTGGAGATGAAGCACACAAAATGAGAGGAAAAATAAAGTAGAAAGCATTAAAAATAGAGCAGACCATATGGAAGAGAGCATTATTGAGCTTGAAGATAAAAATCTAGGCATTTGTATCAGGTGGAAGAGGAGAGAGAAATAAGATTTAAAAATGTGAAGAAATTCTATGAGAAATATCTGACTCAATTAGGAAAAATAACATAAGGATAATAGGTATCCTGGAAGGAGAAGATAGGAAGAAAGGAGCAGAGAGCTTATTCAAAGAAATAATAGCTGAGAATTTCCCAAACCTAGGGAAGGAACTAGACATGCAAGTACATGAAACTAATATGACTCCTAATTATCTCAATGCAAAAATACCTTCTCTAAAGAATATAATATTAAAACTATCAAAAGTCAATGATGAAGAAAGAATATTAAGGTTAGCCAGAGAGAAGAAAATAACCTACAAAGGAACCCCCATCAGGCTGTCAGTGGATTTCACAGCAGAAACTCTACAAGCTAGGAGAGAGTGGAATGATATATTCAAAATACTCAAAAACAAAAACTATCAGCCAAGAATACTCTATCCAGTGAAACTATCCTTCAGATATGATGGAGAAATGAAAGCTTCCCCAGACAAACAAAAGCCGAGGGACTTCATTGCCACTAGACCTGCCCTACAAGAAATGTTGAAAGGAGCCCTCCTACATGAAACAAAAAGGGACAGGTTTACAAAGCTTTGAGCAAGGAGATAAATAGACAGACAGAATCAGAAAATTGCAGCTCTATATCAGAATAGGTTAGTAAACAATTATAACATAAAAAAATAAAGGTAAAATGAGGCATCAAAAATAGCTATAACCACATCAATTTGGTCACAAACTCATAACACAAAAAAGAATAATTTGTGACAATAAAAACATAGAAGGGGAAGAGGAAAAGGATGGAACCTGCATAGGCTAAAGGATATAAGAGGCAATTGGAAAATGGAGTATCTCATCTATGAGATATTTTTTACAGAACTCTTGATAACAATAAAACAAAAATTCAGAACAGAGTCAGAAGTCATAAATAAAGAGAAAACTGAGAAAAACGGCACAGAAAACCACCAAACTGAAATGGCAGTCAGAAATACAAGGAAAAGTAACAATAGAAATATAGAACAACCAGAAAACAAAAGATAAAATGGCAGTATTAATCACTCATATATCAAGAATCACTCTAAATGTAAATGGATTGAATTCACCAACCAAAAGACACAAAGTGGCTGGATGGATTAAAAAACAAGAACCAACAATATGCTACCTCCTGGAAATACATCTCAGCCCTAACAACAAACATAAGCTTAGAATGAAGGGATGGAAGATGATACTCCAAGCAAGTGGCAACCAAAAGAAAGTGGGTGTAGCTATACTGATATCAGACAAAACAGACTTCAACACGGTGTCAAGATGGTTGCGTAGGTGGACTCTGAACTCACCTCCTCCCACGGACACAACAAATTTACAACTATTCTTGGAACAGTTACCTCAGAGAGAGAACTGAAAACTGGATAAAAAAGAACCCTCACAACAAGGGACAGTGCTGGATAAGGTGGAAGAGGAAGAAATTCCTTTCTGGAGAGTAATTTTAAAAAAATGCCCATAAGAAAGACAAAAAAGATAACAAGAGACAAAGATGGGCATTATATAATAATAAAAGGGACATTCCACCAAGAAGACATAACACTTAATTTATATGCACCTAACACAGGAGCACCAAAGTATATAAAGCAACTATTAACAGACCTAAAGGGAGAAATAGACAGCAACACAATAATAGGAGACTTTAACATCCCACTTACATGAATGGATAGATAATCCAGACAGAAAGTCAACAAGGAAACATTGACCTTAAATGAAACACCAGACTGGATGGACTTAATAGATATATATAGAATATTCCATCCAAAAACAACAGAAAACACATTCTTCTCAAGTGCACATGGAACATTCTCAAAGATAGACCATGTGTTGGGAAACAAAGCAAGACAATAAATTTGAGAAGTTTGAAATCAAATCAAGCATCTTTTGTGACCACAACGGTATGAAATTACAAATTAACTGCAAGAAGAAAGCTAGAAAAGTCACAAATATGTGGAGACTAAACAACATGCTACTGAACAACTATTGGATCCATGAAGAAATCAATGGAGAAATCAAAAATTACCTGGAGACGAGCTAGCCCTGATGGCCTAGGGGTTAAATTTCGGCACTCTCACCACTTCAGTGGCCTGAGTTCATTTCCTGGTCACAGAACCACACCGTCCGTATGTCAGTTGCCATGCTGTGGTGGCAGCTTACATAGAAGAACCAGAAAGATTTACAACTAGGATATACAACCAAACACTGGGGCTTTGGGGAGGGAAAAAAAAGAAGATTGGCAACAGATGTTAGCTCAGGGCAAACCTTTCCCTGCAAAAAAAAAAAAAAAAAAATACCTGGAGACAAATGAAAATGAAAACACAAGATACCAAAACTTATGGGATGCAGCAAAAGCAGTACTAAGAGGGAAGTTTATAGCAATACAAGCTTACCTCAAAAAACAAGAAAAATCTCAAATAAACAACCTTACGCTATACCTAAAAGAACGAGAAAATAAAAACAAAGCCCAAAGTCAATAGAAGGAGGGAAATAAATAAAAATCAGAGCAGAAAAAAATGAAACAGAAATTAAAACCCAATGGAAAGGATCAATGAAACTAAGATCTGGTTCTTGGAGAAGATAAACAAAATTACAAACCCTTAGCAGACTCACTAAGAAAAAAAGAGAGAAGGCTCAAATAAATAAAATCAGAAATGAAAGATGAGAAATTAAAATGGACACCACAGAAATACCAAGGATTATACCAGAATACTGTGAAAAGCTATATGGCAACAAATTGGATAACCTAGAAGAAATGGATGAATTCTAAGAATCATACAACCTCACAAAACTGAATCAAGAAGAAATAGATTATCTGAATAGAACAATCACAAGTAGAGAGATTGAAACAGTAATCAAAAAGCTTCCCAAAAACAAAAGTCCAGGACTGCACATGGCTTCTCTAGTGAATTCTATGAAACATTCAAAGAAGATTTAATGTGTATCCTTCTCTACCTCTTCCAAAAAGTTGAAGAAGATGGGATGCTTCCTAACTCATTTTATGAGGCCAACATTACCCTGATACCAAAACCAGACAAGGACAACACAAAAAAGGAAAATTAGGGGCTGGCCCAGTGGTGTAGCAGTGAAGTTCATGCACTCCACTTCAGCAGTGCAGACTTTGCTGGTTCAGATCCTGGGTGTAGACCTAGGCACTGCTCATCAAGCCATGCTGAGGTGGCATCCCACATGGAGCAACCAGATGGATGTACAACCATGACATACAACTATCTCCTGGGCTTTGGGGAGAAAAAAGGAAAAAAAAAAAAGGAAGAAGATTGGCGACAGATGGGCCAATCTTCCTCAAAAAAAAAAAAAGGAAAATTAAAGGCCAATATTTCTGATGAACATAGATGCAAAAATCCTCAATAAAATATTAGCAAATTGAATAAAACAATACATTAAAAGGATCATACACCATGGTCAACTGGGATTTATTCCAGAGATTCAAGAATGGTTCAACATCTACAAATCAATCAATGTGACACATCACATTAACAAAATAATGAATAAAAATCACATGATCATCTCAACAGATGCAGACAAAGCATTTGACAAGATCCAACATCCACTTATTATAAAAACTGTCAATAAAATGGGTATAGAAGGGAAGTACCTCAATATAAGTAAGGCCATATATGACAGACCCACAGCCAACATTATATTCAACTGTGAAAAACTGAAAGCCATCCCTCTGAGAACAGGAACAAGATACTCTAGCTCCTCTTATTTAACATAGTATCCAAAGTCCTAGCCTCAGCAATTAGGCAAGAAAAAGAAATAAAAGGTATCCAAATTGGAAAAGAAGAACTAAAACTGTCACTATTTGTGGATGACATGATTCTCTATATAAAAAAAACCCTAGAGAATCCACCAGAAAACTATTAGAAATAATGAATGAATACAGTAATGTTTCAGGGTACAAAATCAACATACAAAAACCAGTTGCATTTCTATACACTACTAATGAACTAGTAGAAAGTGAAATCAAGAATACAATCCCATTTACAATTGCAACAAAAAGAATAAAATACCGAGGAATAAATTTAACCAAAGAGGTGAAAGACCTATATGCTGAAAATTATAAGGCATTATTGAAAGAAATCAAAGAAGACATAAGGACATGAAAAGATATGCCATGCTCATGGATTGAAAGAATAAACATAGTTACAATGTCCATATTACCTAAAGCAATTTACAGATTCAGTGCAATCCCAATCAGAATCCCAATGACATTTTTCATGGAAATAGAACAAAGAATCCTAAAATTTATATGGGACAAAAAAGACCCTGAAGAGCCAAAGCAGTTCTGAGAAAAAAGAACAAAGTTGGAGGTATCACAGGTCCTGATTTCAAAATATACTACAAAGCTATAGTAATCAAAACAGCATGGTACTGGCAGAAAAGCAGACACACAAATCAATGGAACGGAATTGAGATCCCAGAAATAAAACCACACATCTATGGACAGCTAATCTTCGACAAGGGAGCCAAGAACATACTCCATTTCTCAATGGAGAAAGTCTCTTCAATAAATGGTATTGGGAAAACTGGACAGCCACTTCCAAAAGAATGAAAGCTGACCATTATCTTGCAGCATACACAAAAATTAACTCAAAGTGGATTAAAGACTTGAATGTAAAACCTGAAACCATAAAACTCCTAGGAGAAAGCATAGGCAATACACTCTTAAACATTGGTCTTAGCAGTATCTTTTCAAATACCGTGTCTACTCAGGCAAGAAAAACAAAAGAAAAAATAAACAAATGGGACTACATCAGACTAAGAAGCTTCTGTATAGCAAAGGAAACCATCAACAAAACAAAAAGATAACCCACCAACTGGGAGTAAATATTTGCAAATCATATATCCAACAAGGGGTTAATTTCCAAAATATATAAAGAATTTATATAACTCAACAACAAAAAAATGAACAACCCGGTCAAAAATGGGCAGAGAATATGAACAGACATTTTTCCACAGAAGATATACTGATGGCCAACAGGCACATGAAAAGATGTTCAACATCAATAATAATTAGGCAATTCAAATCAGAACTACATTGAGATATCACCTCACACCTATCAGAATGGCTATAATTAACAAGACAAGAAATAACAAGTATTGCAGAGGATGTGGAGAAAAAGGAACCCTCATATACTGCTGGTAGGAATGCAAACTGGTGCAGCCACTATGGAAAACAGTGTGGAGATTTCTCAAAAAATTAAAAATAGAAATACCGTATGATCCAGCTATTCCACTACTGGGTATTTATCCAAAGGACATGAAATCAGGAATTCAAAGAGATTTATGCATCCCTATGTTCATTGCAGCATTATTCACAATAGCCAAGACATGGAAGCAACCCAAGTGTCCATCAACAGATGAATGGATAAAGAAGATGTGGTGTATATATATATATATATATATGTATAGGTATATATATATATAAGGGAATACTACTCAGCCATAAAAAAACAAACCCTTGCCATTTGCGACAACGTGGATAGACCTTGAGAGTATTATGCTAAGCGAAATAAGTCAGACAAATACCATATGATTTCACTCATATGTGGAAAATAAATAAACAAACAAACACATAGATAAGGAGAAAAGATTGGTGGTTACCAGAGGGGAATAGGGTGGGTGGAGGGCAAAAGGAGTAAAGGGGCACATATGTATGGTGAGGGATAAAACTAGACTATTGGTGGTCAATACAATGCAGTCTACATAGAAACTGAAATATAATAATGTACACTTTAAATTCACACAATGTTATAAGCCAATATGACCTCAATAAAATAATTTTAAAAAACTGTGTAACAAACACCAGAATAATACATCTCTGGCCTTTACAAATTTATTTTCTCAAAGGAAATGGTAGGGAGGAAGTAAAATCTCATAATCTAGTGTTAGGCTGACCTCTTTGTGAATCTTGGCTCTGCCACTTACTGTTATGTGACTTTGTTTTTATATCTGTAAAGTGGGGATAATAATATCACCTATTTGATACATTATAATATAATAAAATGAGATTATCTACTACATAATGGTTTGATAATATAAGCCTTCAAAAAATATTATTTTTTAAAATTTGATCATTATTAGTAGTAACTAATGGTGTGGAGACCTGAGACCTCTAATCAAAGTAGCCAGGAGATGACCATGTTATAGGGCCATTTTCTCTTCTCTAATAACCCATAAGAAATGAAAAATGTAAACAATTGGATGCTTTTAGAGATTCAAAATATTCATGGAGCAGAGTAATTCTGTAGAGCAGTGGTTCTCAAAGCGTGGTCCCTAGAACAACCGCATCAACATTATCTGAGAACTTGATCCAAATGCAAATTTTGTGGTTCCATCCCAGACCTATTGAATCAGAAATTCTGAGGGTGGGGCCCCATTGATCTGTGTTGTAACAAGGTCTTCAGGTGTTTCCTCATTTTTTCTTCTCTTTATTTTTTTCTATTAAGAAAAAATTGGCAAATAAAATTATATTAGTTTCAGGTGTATGACATAATGATTCGATGTATGTATATATTGCAAAATGGTTACCACAATAAGTCTAGTTAATATCCATCACCACCCATAATTACAAGATTTTTTTTCTTATGATGAGAACTTTTAAGATCTACTCTTTTAGCAACTTTCAAATATACAATATTGTATTATTAACCCTAGTCACCATGATGTACATTACATCCCCAGGGGTTATTTATTTTATAACTGGAAGTTTGTACCTTTTGACCATTTTCACCCATTTTGCACCCCACTCTGGCATCCACGAATCTAATCTTTGTATTTATGAGTTAGGTTTTGTTTTTTGTTTTTGTTTTGTTTAGTTTCCACATATAAGTGAGATCATATGGTATTTGTCTTTCTCTGTCTGATTTATTTCACTTAGCATAATGCCCTCAAGGTCCATCCATGTTGTCACAAATAACAGGATTTCCTCATTTTTTATGGCTGAATAATATTCTATTGTGTATATAATACCACATTTTCTTTAGTCATCAATCCATCAATGGACACTTAGGTTGCTTTCATATCTTGGCCATTTTAAATAATGCTGTAATGAACATGTGGGTGGAGATATCTTTTCAAATTAGTGTTTTTGTTTCCTTTGGATAAATACCCAGAAGTGGAATTGCTGGATAGTATGGTAGTTGGTAGGCTCTTGATAAATATTAGCCATTGTTATTACATGCAACACAGAAGTACAAAAGATACTTGAGCACACATGATTTGAGGTCAAGTGGCATTGCCAGGAAATACCTTCTAAAAGAGTTAAGTTTTAAAATGAAATTTGAAGGAGACTGGGGAGAAAAGAGCATCTTCTAAGGACCACTGAAGCATTGTAGTATATCGAAAGGCATGTACTACGCTGCGGTGTATGGAAAGCATTGGAAGATGAGCTCCAATGTCAGTATTGCCAATTACTAGTTATCATTTAACTTTTATAAATTTCAGTTTCTTGACCTGTAGAACAGTGAAAAGAAGATCTCCCCCTCCTACACAGAGTATAAATGAGAATACATATATATTTCTATGCCAAGGAAGGTGATATACATATACATATATATATGTATAGTAAAGATAGTTTGAAAACTGTTAAATGATATACAGATACAAATTAAGTTTTCACTATGTATGTTAAATATATGATGCTCTAACACTTTGTAGTATACAGTCCAATAATGTTGGAGATACAGTGTGATCTAACAGAAAAATCATGGACTTTGAAGCAAAATACCTGGCCTTCAAATTCCAGCTCTGCTAATAGGGTAAAACATTTCATCTATAAAAGGAGATAATAAAATCTACCTTATAGTGCTTCTATGAAGATTAAATGAGATAGTACATGCAAGTATATGACAAATTTTAGCATTATCCAGCATATAGTTGGTACTTAAAATTTTAAAATGTTAAAAGTAATAAGATAATTAAATAAGGCATACACAACTGAAGACTGAGTCAGAGACAATAAGGGAAACACAAATTATCAGAACTGAAAATGATCATAGAGGTCATCTAATTTACCCTCATTTATTCATTTATTATAACATGTATCGGGCTCCTGCTTTGTGCCAAATACTGTGGTTAGTACAATCTACAATCTCTGTGCATTGACTTGGATAGTAGATTCAGTTTATAGTCTCTCTCTCCCTACGTCTGTTCTGTTCACTGTTATATCTCCAATACCTAGAATAGTGCCTGGAACATGGTCAATATTCAATAAATATCTGTTGATTGAATGGAAAGGGGACTTTAAATGTGAATAAGCAGAATGGAATTTTTTTAAAGGATGAGCCATTCCTTCCAGTGCACCTGAAATCATACCAAGTAAGCAGAGTTTTTTTGCTCACTCTACATCCTCTGTATCTCAAGACCACCCTCATTAAAGAAAAGCAACCAAATTTCACTTCAGCCCCACCATCAGACCCCAACTCCTTATCTCAATTGGACTTTCAATTGCTTTGCCCTGGGAGCCACCAGGGTCACCTGTAATCTTCATATGCTTTTGTGAGGAACCATGGGAACTACTGAGGCCCTCACTTCCATGACTCCAAAAGCCAGAGCAAACTGAAATGGAGGGTGCCACTCACTATTTTCTGCCGCAGCCCATTACACCATGGTCTCTTCACATACTGCTGGCATGGGCTACCTTAGCAGGACTCTTGTCTTCAGAAATCTCTAGACCAGAAATGGACACCATTTCTATGTTCCTGTGGGCTCCCAAACCAAGAAACAGCTGTAAAGCAATTTCAAGAAATCTGTCTTCTTGCGTCTTTCTAATGAGAACACCGGGTGGGCCTGGTTTTCTCATCTCATCAAGCATCTAAGCCAAGGAATGTGATGCTTGCGTTTTCTTCTTGAAAGGCATTTCTAGTCTTCAAATATCCTTTTGCAATTCCCCCTTTACTTGGCACAGAGAGAGAAGACCAAGGAAGAGAAAAGACTAATTATTCTCTCACTAACACCCTGCACAAGGCCCCCACAAAATTTTTCCCATATCTAATCTTCTCATATAGATTGAGAAAAGGGGTAGAAATGGTTTAACAGCCTCTTCACAAGTCCTATGGGAAGGAATCGGGTCTCAATTTGGTGGCCAAAGAGAGTATTTTCTTTAGACTATGAGGGTAGTTAGCAGCTTTTGTTTCCAGCTCGGTGATTTTTATTGCCAATTCTGTGGTTACAGGAAAAATCAGGCAATAGAACAAATACAAGTCAATGTCTTTGTGTATGTGTATCAACCTATCTATATCTATCTATCTATCTATCTATCTATCTATCTATCTATCTATCTATCATCTATCATTTCTGGTTCTGTGAGATCAAAAAATCCAATAGATATAAGCTCAGTGAGGGGAGAAGCTATGCTTGCTTTGTTTACTGTTTTAACCCCAACACCTGGAACAGTACCTGGCACATGGTAGACACTCAATAAATATTATTAAATAAATCAAAGAATGAAAGAAATAAAGGAGCTACGTGGAGTTTTTGAGCCATTGAGTTTGCTGAAACCTGTCAAAATATAGTGACAGATTTTTTGTTGTCAATATTGCAGTTGTGTCATCTTACATATCAAGAAAAGATACCAAACAATGATGCGCTTGAGGTTGTGTCTGTGTTTGTGTGTGTGAGTGTGTGTGCTGTCTATACGTCTGTGTTCATGTACGTCTGGGTTGGTATCTTAAATATTTCAAATTCTATGACAATTGTCAATGCACTTTTGTTTTAATGGGACTCTAAAATACTGGTTGATAAGAAAAATGGTAAGAAGGGGTTCAGAATCAATTAAAATATAATTGCTAGCTTTGCCTTTATATGCCTTTTTGCTGATTTCACTATTGTTTGCTAGAATCTTTGAAGGTCAAATGAATCAAAGTGTATGAAAAGGCATATTAGTAATTAAATTAAAGACCTTAAGAATAACTTGAATATAGCTTCTTTTATTGAGAATTGCATTATTCATTTATTCACCATCTTATGGAAGAGTAAAATGAATAGATATCATCTAACAACTTTCTGTTAATTAGTAAACTTCATATTTTTTATGCTGTATTTCAATGACTAAATGTAAAAGCATTCAAATGATGTATATCTGAGTATGTAATATGTAAATTCTATATTCTATAAAAATGTGTATAAAAATGAACAGAGTTATAAGATTGCAGCAAAAAGCATCAAACAAAATATACTAAGTAATGGCAAAAGGAAATTCAAATCAATTATTAAAAATATATTAAATAGGTAAATGAATCAGGTCTCAGTAAAATCAGAATTTACTCCACATAACCAGAAATTCCCTTTAGGATTATTCTCCATGTTACAATTAAAGTCTATTGATGTTTTCTGCTTAAATTTACAATATACTACAGTAAAAAAAAAAAAATCAGAGGAAAATAAGTTAAAACCTTAAACTGTTCTCTTTGTTGTGGTTGTTTTCCTCAGTGCCTACTGAAAAATGACACTGTGTCTTGAATTGCCCATGTAGCAAGCTGATTTTTTCAGGAGAGCAGAAGTAATATATTGACTTATTGACTCAACAGAAGTGCCTTTAATTCCTGTGACATTCAGTTGTACTGCTTTATAGTTTCAGTCAGCCAAATCATCCAATGGCACATAAAGTTATTTTCCCAGTTCAAAGTGTTTCTGCTCTTTATCTTCATCTTTAACATAAAAACATTAAAAGGGAAAGCAATTAACTATGATAACTCAGTATTTGCAATTCTGATTCATAAGATGAATTATTTCTACCTCTTCCTATAGGCTTTTTCTAAATAATGTCTTATAATATTTTAAAGGATCTCACAGAATTCTATTTTATTTTTCATAGCAAATACCACACTGTAGTTTAGCTGCTTGTTTGTTCAGTACCTGCTTCCTTATTAGGCTGTAAGAACTTAAATTATTCCTGCTTTTTGTCACCTCATGACATAGCATAGTGCTTGGCGCATAGTAAGTGCTCAAGAAATATTTGTTAAAATGAACAATGCTTGTGTCTTAAAATGCCTTAAGTATTCTTTTTTCCCCAGTTTTATTTAGATATAATTGACATACAGCACTGTATAATTTTAAGGTGTATAGCATAATTATTTGACTTACATTTATTGTAAAATGATTACCACAATAAGTTTAGTTAACATCCATCATCCCATACATATATTAAGTATTCTTTAAAGTATGTTTTTAAAAAGGAAAAACATGGATGAGACCTTGATAATAGTACTTAGAGTGGAATACAGTCTTATTTCATATAATGACAAAATGACACTCTTACTATATAGTTTGCATTGGAATTTACATTAAATTCATTAGTATAACCCATGTAATGTGTGACTGTGCAAAAACTCTATTCTACATCTTAGGGGTATCCTAATTAGTAGTCAACACTCAAGACTTAATTACTTGGCACCTCAAATATCATAAGTGAAATCTACATGAAAGGATTTATTAATTAAGCATAAGGGATATATTCCTCAAATGGTAAAATGCACAGTATTCAAAACAGGTAACTGATCACGTAGATTTGTGCAAGTCCCATTGCCATTGCATGAACAAGGTATATGAATCGAACAAACATAGCAGTGTAGGACCATTTGTTAGTGCTCGAAGTCTAGAGTTGCATTATTTTTGTATCCTGAGGTCTGACTATCATTGTCTGCCTCAAGTGAATCTTTCACATAGGTACCAGTTGGAAAGCCTAGAGTGGAGAGTGGCGCTTCTGGTAAATTTGCAGAAGAGGTGATGTAAAGGCCCAACCTACCTATAAGTACGAGACACTACCAATATTTATAAAGAGAACCTGTCATTTGCTGAATGCCAAAACCATCTTAGGTCAATACACATCAACTCTTAAAATAAATCCCTGCTTATAAAAATTTTCCATAGGAACCTATTTGTAGTCTTGGACACATGCCAACCCTATAATCTCTAAAAACAACCAGTAATAATGATGTGATTATAAATGATAATATAAATGACAAAAGTGATACTTTATAAGTGACTTTATTTTTCACTATTTTTATACATCTATTTTCTCATTTGAGAGAGCAATCCTGTGATAATAATGAAAGATTTTATTATCCTCATTTTATGGTGAAGTTAAGTGATATGACCCCCATTATTTAGTGGCTGAAATTCAGGCCTGACTCCCAGCCCAGTGCACTGCTCTTTTGTTTTTATCTACTAAAAAATTTAGCACAGCTACTTTCTTGAACAGCCTGGAATCCTAAGATAGTCTCAATAGTTTCCGAGATAAATATTTCATTCTCCTAGAAGTCAGGAGAGTTGAGAAAAGTCAAAACATATGTTCCTGAAAAAGCTTAAATGAGAACCACTAGTAACACTCAAAACTGCCAGAGGTTTGCTCTGAAACTAAGTAATACTTCTGCTTCTTATTTTGCTAAGTGCTTTATTAATTTTTCCAAAATTCTCTTCAAAAAAGCTTTTATGGTGAGTGGAAATACTAAAGTAGATAAATATTAAAGTAGAAAAAATTCTAAAGTAGAAAATAAAAGAGCAGTAGCAGTGTGCTAGGTTTGGAGTTTGTGTACAATATAGTTTAAAACATTGCTAGGCTTTTTAAATGAAGTATATTCTTTTAATTACTGGCCATTATAAAAGAAGATTCATTCTAAAACGTTCCCATAAGCTAAACTAATTTTATAGTAACATTATAGTAACATGCATTTCATTACATATTAACCAAGTCCATTTCTCTGAACATTCCCCATAATTATCCCAGCACACTCCCAAGAGAATTTTTCCAATGGTTTCTCCCAAAGCTATGATAATGTGTTCATTTTTCTAATGAACCAAAAGGTAATGTAATTTATGAATCTGTTTGTTTATATCACTTAATAATAGCATTTAATTAAATATCTCTTTTTACCTTAATTGTATTCCTGCAGGTGCATTGTTACTTTTTAAAATTCTTGGAGAACAGAATTCACTCCACTGAAATGCACCAATAAGAGAAATTTTTAAAATGTCATTCTCTTCGGTTAAAAGCTACAAGGCTTGATTCAAGTTAGCTGTTAGGCAAGCATGATGAAAGCCAGCAAAAAAAGCTGTTTTGTTTGATTCGATTGTTTTCAAAATTTTAGTGAGGGGAAGGAAGAATGAAAGCATAGACCTTTAAACTCAGATCAATTGGAGCCAGAGGTCTGAAGCACTCTGTTGAAATTGCTTAGAAGACTGCTTCCCTAGGAAACTTTTCTATGGTAAAAAATGATCAATAAAGTGGAATTGTAGGGAATGAGAAAATGAGACACAAGGAACGAGGAGAAGTGTAGAGGTAGGGGGCCAAAGAAACCTCTTTCTGAGGTATGCTGAGGACTCAAGACCATTTGCTGAATCTCAAGGCCAAATAAAAAGCCAAAGCGTCTCTTTTTATTTGACTTCAAGGGAAAGAGAAAGCAAGAGAGTCTGGAGGCTGAGAGCTAGAATAAGAATACCCTGAAAGCATGCTGTCTTATACCCCAGATTGAAGAAGATTTCTGTTATTAAGGAATTTGACACCATCCCATGCTTTCTTCTTCGTGTAGTGCCCACTGAGTGGCAGGCATTGTGCTTACTGTATATGCTTTGGAGTTTGGGGTAGGGGCAGGGTGGAATGGGAGTAAAACAAAGTAAACAATGACATAAGTGCAGCCCTGGAGGATTAGAGAAGATAGGTAGACAGGAAAAAATTATAATAAAATGTGAGAAGTACTTTAATTAATGATGGTACAATATTAATCATAATTAACATATATCAAGTGCTCACTATCTTCCAGGCATGATCTCAGTGTTTCACATGTATTAACTCATTTAATCCTACAACAGCATTATGAAATAGGTGTTAATATTATACTCATTTTACAAATGAGAGACCTGAGACTCAAGGAGGTTAAGTAACTTGTCTAAGGTCTCATGTAGCTTGTAAGAGACAAAACCCAGAATCATACCCACAAAATCTGGCTCCAAATCCCATGGGCTTATTCTCTCCAAGGTCTCTTTATTATATAAAACCATTTGCAGACACAGGAAATAATTCAGAAATGAGGTGACGTTTGATCACAGCAGGGAAAGAAGAGTTGGAGTACACTAGGTGGAGAGGAGGAGGAAGGCAATGACAGGCTAAAAGACTAGTACACTCAGACATAGGAAATTCCACAGCAAGATCAGGCTAGTGTGGAGTCTGTTCTGCACAAGTTGCTGTAGTCAGATTGCAGGGGGAGGAATTTGTGTGATTATCAGGAGAGTGGGGCCTGGTTGTGAGGGACTTTCACCCAGAGCAGGCAGAATTAGCAGTGAAGAGCTAGTAATAATCATAGCATAGGTGATAGAAAGTGGTTATCATTATAGTAGAAACAAAATCCAAGTGGTCAAAGAGGACTTCGGTTTTATCCGTAATCTTTCAATGTTTACACTGAAATATATTTAAACTATTATATATGTATTTAAGAATAAATTAAAATTTAAAAGAAAAAAGGAGAGCTGAAATTTGGTGAAGCAGTGATCACAAACAGGCAGCTATTTTGGAACGTAGCACAACTACTCATGGGTCAATGTGTTTTTTTAAGAAAGAGTATTTTTAAAGAAAAGTAAATCAAAGATGACTAAACACAAACTATATTTCATGTCCATCGTCCTCCATAGGAACATCTACAATGGTCATTGAGAAAAATTCACATTTGCCAGCGTCGGGGCAGGGGGATTTGTACAACCTGTTGTTGCCTTCTAGTCCGTGTTTGAGGAATGGGGAAATAGAGATTTCACTAGGGGTTAATGGGTTGGTAATCAGAGTCAAAGATTATCTAGTCCTTTAAGCATGAGATTTATTTCTCTCTCTTAAAAACAGAGCTTTGTGCTCTGCTCACCCACAACCCCCCACTCAACCCACAATCTTAGATTTGTTTTGTAATATACATATATATATATATTTTTTTTGGTGAAGAAGATTAGCCCTGAGCTAATATCCATTGCCAGTCCTCCTCTTTTTGCTGAGGAAGATTGGCCCTGGGCTAAAATCCGTGCCCATCTTCCTCTACTTTATATGTGGGACACCTGCCATAGCATGGCTTGTTAAGTGGTGGGTAGGTCAGCGCCTGGGATCCAAACCTGTGAACCCTGGGCTGCTGAACCAGAGCACGCGAACTTAACCACTACCCCACCTGGCTGGCCCCTCACAATCTTTGACTTAATGGACTTTGTTTCCATCTTAGTCTCTTACTTTTCAAACATATTGAGACTCTTTTGTTAGGAAAGCTCTTAGAATGTTATGGGGTTTATACTATCTTTAAGTGTGTATTAAAAAGTTATTAATTATTAATGATTTTCCAGGATAAACAACTTAATGTAAGAGGTAGAAATTGAACATGAGCAAAGGCACATGAAGACATGAGTGAACATAGTGTATTTGAGGGGACATTTAGGAGACTAGCCTAACTGGAGTTGAGGATGTATATTGGGGATATATAAAAGAGGAAACCAACATCTGTGGAGTGCCTATTATAACATCTGTGGAGTGCCTATTATGTACCAGGCAGGTGCTATGCACTTTTCAGGTATTATTTCCCAAACATATATAACCCATATATAAGAATTTTCAATTCTACCTCAAAAATATATCTGGAATCTGATCCCTTTCTCCAATTCCACCTGATCCTAGCCATTTTCACCTCTTGCCCAGATTATTGCAATAACTTCCTGACTGGTCTGCTTGCTAACAATATTTATTTTAACACAAAAGAAGACAGAAAAGGAAAACAAACAGAAGGTGGAGATTGTCAGTATGGATTAAAGAATCCAGATATAATGATATTCTGTCTACAAGAGATGCACTTTTAATATAAAATCACAGATAGTTGAAAGGAAATGGATGGAAAAGCGTATACCAAAGCACATCAGTGTTGATGGAAGGTAAACTACCAATGAAGCCTTGGTTGACAGAGTCACATAAGTCTTTTCTCCAGGCAACCTGCCTCTTTGAGGTTCCCCCAAAGTGCAGGACGGGTACTTTACAGATCTCAATCAATCTCCCATTTTTCTCCCTCTCTCCCTCCCCCTTTTTCCTTCTTCCCTTTTCCCCCTCTCTTCTTTTCTAATTCTTCCTCTCCTTAATTAACCGCACAATAGATATGCTCACAGGGCTGAAAATTCAGCTGGGCAACAACCTCCAGGTGTAGGCTGTGAGTAAAAGCTTTCCAAGGACGCTGGTGCCTCCTGGGGACATAGGCAACACCGCTGCATCACTGCTTCTTGGCTCTGCAAATCTGCCAGGACCTTCATCCTTATTTTGTGAAATATTTATTACATGGCAATTAAAAAGGATATACAATATAAACAGTGAGCATAAGAAATCTGAAGAGACTGGACTAATATCAGATAAAGTAGATTTCAAGAAAAAAAGAGTATTAACAGAGGTAAAGGACATTTTATAATGATAAAAGATCAATTCATCAGGAAGATATATCATAAATATATATATGCCTAGTAACAGAAAAATTATATCAAGCTAAATTTGATAGACTTAGAAGGATAAATAGGCAAATATAAAATCATATTTGAGAATGTTAACATCCTTTCTCAGCAATAGGTAAAACAATTAGACAAAATTAAGTGAAGACATAGATACTATAAATTATAATATCAACCACCTTGACTTAATTAATATTTATAGACCACTATGCCCAACAATTGCAGAATACACATTATTTTCAAAGGCACGTGTTACATTCAACAAAATAGACCATATTCTGGACCCTAAAACACATCTCAATAAATTTAAAAGGATTGAAATCACCTGAGTACATTCTCTGACCACAGAGGAATTATATTGAATATCAATAACAATAAGGTATCTGAGAAAACCTTGCATATTTGGAAATTAAACAATATATTTCTAAGATATCCATAAGTCAAAGAAGAAATCAGTAGAGAAAATAGAAAAATATTTTGTACTGAATAATTGTTAAAACACTAAATACCGAAGTTTGTGGGATATAATTAAAGCAGTGTTTATAGAGGAATATGTAGTTTTCAATACTTACACTGGAAAAGAATAATGGTTCTCAAAGCAATGACCTAAAGCAGCAAATTATAGCCTGCATGCCTAATCCAGCCCACCACCTATTATTGTAAATAAAGTTTTCTTGGGACACAGTCATGTCCATATGTTTTCTATGGCTACTTTTGTGCTGCTATGAGAGATTAGTTGCAGCAGAGACCATATGGCCTGCAAAGCCTAAAGTATTTACTACATGTGCCTTTATAGGAAAAGTTTGCTGATCCCTGACCTAAAGTCCTATCTTAATAAACTAGATAAAGGAGACCAAGATAAGCCCAAAGTAAGTAGAAGGAAGGAAATAAAAATAAGAGCATATCACAGCAAAATAGAAATCAAAGAAACAAAAGAGAAAATTACCTAAGCAAGAGGGTGGTTTAATATCTGAGTAACCAAGGTTGGAAGATTAATCTTGACAAGGTACAGGAGACTGCCACCCAAGCAGACTTCTTTGGAACCATGTAAGGTAGTGTCCATAGAACAATGCCCTAGTCTGTTTAAGAAAAACTGTTGTCCTTAAAACCTCCAGCAAATAAAAAGCAGACACAACACCTAATAGCCTTGTTCAGGTCACATAGGCATTTCATATCTCTCATGGGGATCCTGATCAGTCCACTACATGAGATCACTCGAAAGGCAGCTATTCAATGAGCTGCACAGATTGCCCTAGCTAGACTGATAAAGCAGAAAAAAAATGAAAAAGACATAATATATCAACATCAGCAATGAAAGAGAGGTTATAACTACAGATCCTACAATTTCCTTAAACTGACACAAGAAGATACAGAAAATCTGAATGGCACTCTATTTATTAAAGAAATTGAATTCATTATCAAAGTCTTTTCCTTCAAAAAAACTCCAGGTCCAGATGGTTTCACTGGTGAATTCTATCAATCTTCAAAGGAAGAAAAAACACTAATCCTACACAAATATTTTCAAAAAAACGGAGGTAGGGGAACTTTCTTTAATTCATTTCAGGAGCCCACCATAACCCTAACACCAAAATTCGACAAAGGCATTACAAAAATAAAACTACAGGCCAATATCCCTCATGAATATAGATACACAAAGCTTTAACAAAATATTAGCAAATCAAATCTACCAATATATAAAAAGGATACTCATCGTGGTTGAGTATGTTTTATCCAGGAATGTTTTATAAGGAAAATCAATCAATGTAAATCACCATGTCATAGGATTACAGGGGGAAAACCATATGATAATTTCAATGGTTTAGGAAAAGGATTTGACAAAAATTCAATGACTCACCCCCAAAAAAAAACCTTTCAGAAAATTACCCTCAGTTTGATCAAGAACATCTACAGAAAACCTACTATCATACTTAACGGTGCAATTGTGAATATTTTCCCCAGAAGATTGGGAAAAAGGCAAGAATGCCCCCTCACACAACTGCTATCCAGCATTGTCCTGGGGGTTCAGGCCATAACACTAAAGCGACAAAAATAAATAAATTAAAAATCACAGGAAAGGAAGAAGTAAAACTGTTTCCACTGATATACAAATTATCCTATGCATCTACAACCACAGCAAGAACTAAAAAGTGAATTTAGCAAGGAAAAAAGGATACAAAGTCAATAAACAAATGTAAAACTAAATGTGAAAAGTTAACGTCATTTAAAATTATAAAAAAAAACAAAATAACTAAGGATCAATTGAAAAAATTATGTGTAAGACCTCTATACTGAAAATGACAAAATATTAATAATAGAAATTACAGAAGATCATAATAAATTGAATTATATACCTTGTTCATGGATCAAAAGTCTCAATATTGGTAAGACATCAATACTTTCTATATCATCCATACGTTCTACACAATCTGAAATCCTAATTCTAGAAAGAATTTTTGTAGAAATCGATAAACTATGTTCTATATAGAAATTCAAAGAACCAAGAACAGGGCCGGCCCCCCTGGCTTAGCAGTTAAATGCGTGCGCTCCGCTACTGGCAGCCCAGGGTTCGGATCCCTGGCGTGCACCGCCGCACTGCTTCTCCGGCCATGCTGAGGCCACGTCCCACATACAGCAACTAGAAGGATGTGCAACTATGACATACAACTATCTACTGGGGCTTTGGGGGGGAAAAAAAAAAGGAGGAGGATTGGCAATAGATGTTAGCTCAGAGCCGGTCTTCCTCAGCAAAAAGAGGAGGATTAGCAGGGATGTTAGCTCAGGGCTGATCTTCGTCACACACACACACACACAAAAAAAAAAAAAAACAAAGAACCAAGAACATGAAAATAGATTTTGAAAAGGAAAATAACAACTAAACTTGTAATAACCCAAGGATCACATTTATGCATAAGGGCATTTAATTATTTCTGTGGTTGATTTGGCAGACACAAAAAATATTCCACCTACAGTATATGAAATTATCCCTTCAGTAATTAAAACTTGAAGTTACTCTTTGCCTTTTCCTTTGTATCCTTCTTTTATCATAGAAAGCAAAATATATCAAGTCCTCAGCACTTTAGTTATTATGAAGGATTTTTGTGTATCTTTTTAAAGAAAAATATTGCTTCTCAATGACACGTAAGAAAAAGCAAAGTGAAAAAAGTGGACATTACAACAGAGGAGGCAAGACACTGAATGTGAGATCGAGATGGACAGGAAGATATAAGAACACTATTGAGAACATTAAAAATAAATATCACCTATTCCAAAATTTTATTGAAGTCTAATCCTTGGCATTGGGAGAGGGGAGATTTTGACCCAAAGCAAACAGTGGAACTTCCTGGAAATCCTTTTTAGCATTCTCTCTTCCTAAAATCTCAGTCATTAAGCAACTACTTAAAAAGAAAGCAGAGTTGGGCTAAAAGGTAGACTGACTTACAGTTTATTTTTCTCCATATCACCTGAATCGTTTCAAATACCAAGAAAACTGAGAAAATATTTATAGAAAACCAAATTGAAAGCTATCTTAGAATTCTTTCCTATTTAAAACTGTGGCCCTGAGAAACAATTAATTTTGTATGATCACATTTTTAGCTTTTGACATTTACGTAATGACTTCTAGGTCATTTTCTCTAGATCAGTATCATGTTTTAGAAGACAAAACTAACCCTGTTACCCTACTACTCAAATCTGACAGAAATGAACACATACTGTGAAATAAAACACAAAGAACTAAATATTTAATTGTATTGCATTTGTGTTAACCTTTCCAACTCTTTCATATAGGATGAAATAAAATTTCAGTGTTCTAATGTCCCCAGTGTAATCTTATTTCATTTAAATTTTAGTGATATGACTTGGTTTGAAATACATAGGCAGATTGTAAGAATTCAAGCATTTTGGTGAATATGCCTCTACATTTCAAAAATAGAGATGGCAATCTGTAAGAATTATTTGATGCTTACCCTGTAAGAGTACCAAAATAACATTAATTAGCTTATCAGGCTTTTTAAAATTTACTTTAAAAAGAAAGCATTAGATGCTACATTCTGTTATTATGCTGGGGGAAAATTAATTAGAATATTAAAATCATGGCAGAGTATTTTTCACTAAATAATTTTACTCAGTAGAAAAAATACTTTCTTTTCTTATGCCTAATTTTATTTATATATGTTTTAATATCTTTATTAAGTTTATTATAGAAATATGTATATAATATATTATTTCAGATTCTACCTCTTTTAGGTCCAAAATTTATACTCCAAAAGACAAGTTTAATAATAATTTTTAAAATTGATAGAACATGATTTGGATTTATCCCTAGCCTTTATGTGCTTTTTTATTTTATTTAGTTAATCCTCTATTGCTGGATGTGTAGTTGCTCCTAATGTTTGTTTTTGCAAACAATTCTGCAAGGAATATTCTTGTGTAGTTGTATGTCTTTGTGTATTATAAGTATGTCTATAGAATATATTTCTAGAATGAATTTTCTGAGTCAAAGGGTGTATAGGTGTTGTCAAATTGCCCTCCGAAGAGGCCGGACCAGTTTATATTCCTTCCAAAATGAATAGGTCGGGTTTTTTTCTGACATCCTTACCAACAATGAGTTTTATCTTACTTTGCCTACTCTATAGGCAAAACATATCTCATTGTTATTGTAATTTATCTTTAATTCTTGGTTAGGCTGAGTAATTTTTATATGTTTATTGTCCCTCAATGTTTTCTCTCCTTTGAATTGCTTGTTCATGTCCATTTTTTTCCCTAGTGTATTGTTTTCTTTTCATTGATTTTTAAAGATTTCTATATTATACTAAAGAAATTATTCCTGCGTGTGCTTTTTGGAATGGGTCATAATATTTATATGCAATTACTGGTAAATATATAATACTGTTAAAAATGTTTTAAAACTTGGTTAAAGAAGTTATCAAAATTGTTGATAACATTTGTCTAGCATAAAATTTTGGATAATTTTGTAAGAGAAAAATGAACTTGACATTCATTGAATGACTGCTTTGTGTTAGAAATTCTGCTATGTGTGGTCACATACGTTTTCTGTCTAACTCCTTTCAGAGATCTAGTGAGGTGGTTATTTTTAATCTCTACTTTTATATATGAGGAAATAGAGTCAAATAATTTAGGCAAATTGGTCAAGGGCAAACAGCAAGTAAACAGGAGAATTAGAAATTTAACCCGTGTCTTTCTGATTCTAAAAATCTATGTGTTTAAAGATTCAATCATGATCTGTAATATCAACTATGTCTTGCTTATAGAAGGCAATCAATAACATTGGTTGAAAAACGGAATGAATATTAGGAATATTGTCAAGTAGGTCAGATTGACTGAGAAGTGTCCAAATACTTGGCAATGAGTCTACTGCCAATTATGTAATACCATCTGTGAGGTAGAGTGGACCCAGCCACTGCCAAGCATCTCCCTCCATTTCAGCAAGTATTGTGAGAGAAGAGCCAAGGGAATTAACACATACTAAGGGGAAAATTTCACCCCTAAAATTGTCTGTTTAGAAGAACTTCATCAAGAATGTGTGCACAACATATTAGGGAGCATCTGGCTATACTGCAAACCTGAAACTGTTTATTTAGTAGCCTCACTACCTAACCTCTAAGCAGATAGTTGAGTATTAGTGAATAACATAGGCCATATTTATATCAATGCTGCTGACAACTCTATCTGCTTATTTTGCCATATAGAGGCAGTCTGGCTGTTCACATAGAAAAAAAAAGAGACTAATATTTTTGTACTAAATAATTTTCCTATCGCTTCTCTGCCTTTTGGCTAAAATCAAGTGTAATTTCCCAGGACACAGACAGTTTCTCAGAATAAAAATCTTATGGAAAATGATGCATTTTTTAGCTATCAATCAGTTAAACAACTTACACTAACACACGAGAGAACCTAAACTACCTACTCAATTAATTTCCACTCTTGCCACTCAATCTAAATATACAATTGAATTTTACTTTTGTACAAATATAAGTGGGGAGCAGCAGAAAAAGTATGTCATAAATTGGTGAAATAGAAAACTGAAAATGATATCTTTCTAAGAAACTCTACCATTTACTACCTTTGCCAATTAGTTGATCTAAATGAGTGATTTTATCATGTTTGAGGAACCTATTCCATAAGCATTTTTAATTAAATTTCACATATAAATAGCTTTTAATAATATATTAAAAGTTAATTTGACATAGCATAGAATACTAGATGGTTCAAAATAGAAGAGCTCTTGGATCATCTAGACCAGTGCTTCTCAACTCTGGCTGTGTATTACAATATCTGTTGATGGGGCTCTGGTACCTTACATTTTGAAAAGCCCACCAAATTATTTTTTTATGTGCAGCCATGGTTGAGAATCTCTAATCTTATTGTATTAGGTTAATTTTAAAACATTTTTCCCTAAGCACAATTTTACAGCAAAATTAAAAGGCTTGCAGATACTCAGCCATGGCTCTGCTTTTAACTTATAGTAGCAACTAAGTTTTAGTCTTTTAAGTCACTGAAGGAGACATTTTTTCAAGCAGTTTTATCATTTTCACTTTATTGTTCTCCTAATTATTATGTGAAGACCAAGATTTCCTTAAATTTATAAGCTTGTATATAAATTTAAAATAAATGTCTTTTCTAAACAGTCAAGCTTCAAATTTAACCATTTGATAAATTTTATGGCAAATATATTTGCATAATCAAAATGATATTCTCTTTTCTCTTTCTATGCTTGAAAAGTTAAATTTCACTTTCTCTATGACACTTTCCTGCATTCTCCCACAGCAATTTTTACCTGACTGTGTCAGGTAAGTTATGAGTATAAATAAGAAAATAAATATAGGGCCAGCCCTGGTGACCTACTGGTTAAGTTCAGTGCACTCCGCTTTGGCAGCCTGGGTTCAGTTCCCGGGCACAGATATACACCCCTTATCTGTCAGTAGCCATGCTGTGGCAGTGGCTCACATACAAAAGGAGGAAGATTAGCAGCAGATGTTGGCTCGGGGAGAATCTTCCTCAGCAAAAAAAAAAAAGAAAGAAAGAAAGAAAGAAAATAAGTATAAAGCATTTAATACATATAATTTTATAATCAATTATAACTTATTTTTGTCATAATAGTTCTCGGCACAAAGACATTAAATATATAGATTATCTAATAAAAATTTTATTATAACTGACAGTATACACACATATATATTATATTACATTACATTATATTATACTATGTTATATTAATGATGATGTGACAGTTTTGCCTTTAGCTTTGAGATGAGGAGCATTTTGAAAGAAGGTTTTTCAAAGAAACAGGGAAAAGAGCTCCCAAACTGGCCAAAATGGGGAATGGTGTCCAGATGTGAATGCTCTAAGATTTCTTAATAAATACAATTTTTTTACAGTGATTCAGAAGTCACAGTAATTAAGAATATAAGTAGCCTGTTTAATTCATACAAATATGTACGCATGACATTTTATTCCAAGAAGACAATGTTAGAAGGTATTAGACGTGTTCAAGCAAATTTAATCATCTGCATTAGAAAGCTGATTTAGGGTGGGTGTAGAAAGGTAAATTAAATCAAGTAACCAGTGTATGACCAGTTACTAACCATTTGTTCTTCAATAACGAGTAGCTTGACTGGAGTTTATTGTTATATTCTGTTTTCAAACTGACTTGGATGTGCATAAATATGATTTGATTCAGCCCAGTGTTTGATAGGAAAAGCTCAAAGTAATTTGATGTATTTACCAGAGTAGAAACTTACCAAACTAACTTTTTAGGAGAAGATAAGAAGTAAAGGCATTTCTCTCTCAGCATAGTCTCTACATCTAGGAGAGATCTGCGAGATCTACGAGAGATTAGAAAACAAACTTTCAATGGTTTGACACAGTGCCTTTGAGGCAAATGTTGAATTCAATAGTATTGCTTCCAAGTTGGCAGAGCCATTGTATTCCTACCCTCGTAATGAAACAGACTTAACCTCACTTTCTGCTCCTGCTCAACTTTATTTTGGACTCATACAAATTATATAAATATAAAGTCCATCTGTGGTCATTCCTCACTTGTTCCTCTTCCAAATGAAAGCCACTGGAGAATGCGGTATGAGTATGGAGACCATGTGCTACTATTGCTGTCGTCTACCTTTATTGTTTGATTTGTTGTAAATACTATTTATCTTTCCCTCAAATTAGTAATATTTGATTACATATAAAAGCTTTCTGCAGTTTTGTCATGTACTTTTTAGTGTTCCAGACAAAGGAGTGCTGAAGAGATCATGAACCCCAGAGTGGTATCCTCCCTAATGATGAAAGATTATACAAGTACCATTGACACACTACAGGTGCCATTAAGAAAACAGGCTACCAATGTGAGTCTATCACAGAGAGGTGGCATTTTTCCAAGATGATAGTACTCATGCCATTATCCAGATAACCCATCTGGATCCATCTTTCCTGAACAGTTAGTGCCTCTGTGAAGCTGGCATATTTTATGAGTTGGCACAATGCCATACAACATATGGACAAAAATGTAAACAAGTCAAAGATGCATAACAAGAAATTTGTTTAATAAGGCAGAATTTCCAGCCAGAATTTCCAATACAATTGCCTTCCACTAGTTTATGTTTCCAAATCAGAAGACTTATGGTTGTATATCCTCAGAACTGAAGTTTAAACTCAGAGGAGATGAAAGTTAATGGAAGGTGTGTGTGCACGTGTGTGTGTGTCTGTGTGTATGTGTATAGGTATATATAAAGCAATCATATATATACATTTCTATGTGTGTCACAATTGAAATCAGAGAAGGAAAGAGTCTAGGGTCACAGAGAAGGAAAAAAGGTCTTTGTCATATATGGCGAACAATTTTTCTTCAATTTTAGTATATAGCCAATGACTTGTACATTCATTTACTTCTTTGAAACCCCAATTTAAGAAAACTGTTCAGCTTGCAAAATTAATTAACTATGATAAAAATTTCATGGAAAGTTGTAGAAGTCGGCATCTGCAAAAATGAGAAACTCAAGATTATAGTGTTCTGTTTTCCAATCCTTTCTAAACTAATACACACACACACAAATTGGCTAATAGTGTATATGAAACTCACCTTTTGAAGTTGTTAAATAATTATTTCCTATCCCCACCAACCAGATATTTTGATTCATTTGGTACAGGTGAGTATAGTTATAGTATTTTTGTTCCAGGAAATCTTGTTTTTCACAAACTCAAAGTATTCTAATGCACGTTGAGAAATATTGTCAAATAGGATTGAGTTCAAACATTTTACAAAAGAAAATGTTCATTTGGGGTTTCTTACTGGCCCTTCAGTAGCAAATCCAATGATGATATTTTACCTCTTTAGTGAGAGCTTCCCATGGTTTTTTCATGCCGTTGTCAAGATTCTGAGAGGGACTGAGGGTAGGAAAATAAATTTTATCTTTGGTCTGCATAAACACCAAAAAAACTCAATTTAATAATTTTTTCTTTTAAAGTTCCAATTTATCTTTTCTGGTCTGTATGACCTCAAATACATGATTTATGTCAAACTGTTCATTCTTCAATTATTATTTTGTTATGGTTCTAAATTAGGATTAATAGGAAAGAAGTTCCACAGATACAATTTATATGGTTCAGATAAAGATACAAGGGGTCAGAATCTGATCTTAGGCTCTGCAGAACCATTGAGCCTACAGGAATAGACTGTGAAATCCTTGATTTATGGTCTATTTGCATACAGCAGAAACACAGAAGAAATAGAACAGCAAAATGAGGATTTAGGTACATACCCAAAACATTTTAGACCACAAATTTTTTAAAAATATATGTTAAATTATATATTTCCAAGATCTATTATAGCTCTTCACCATCATACTGAGAATTTAAATTATGAGAATAAATTAACTCATTAATCACAATAGAACAATAATATAATTGCCCTCAATCTGGCTGGAAAATGATGACGATCATATATTTTGATTAATAACTTTATTCGTGTTTGTCTTTCTGACAAATCAACTCAGATTTTTTTGTTTTTATTTATTTTTATTATTAAATTCAATATGTACCTCTTGGAATTCAAATTTTATCTGGGAGATATGTTTGACAAATGAAGCATTTGCCAAATTAACGTGCTTTTGAAACTACAGCACTTAAGCATTTGGAAATAAGATAACTGAAGGATCCTTTTTCTCATTTATGTAGACACTCTATTCCAAAATGCTGAGTCTAGGAAGCATTTTAAGCTTGTTTGTTTGTTTGCTTTTTGATTTTCCTCTTCAGAAGCTGCACCTGCACCTTTAATGTCATTTTCATCAGGTGTTGCATGCTTACTTGGCGTCTAGCGAATTTCTCACTTGAGACCTCAAACAACTTGATGACATGCCATACATTTTGTGCTGCGGTTCCACCAAATAAATAAGGTCTACGGATAGTGTCAGGGCCTTGGAAGGGCATATTGGAATGGACCTCTTGAGATGCACGAGATACACCATAGGAATGTTCATTACACTTGTTCTTCAACTTATAGGCACACCCAGTACCCTTTAGCCCTTTACTTTCTCCCTCCTGCCGTTAGTTCCTTCCCTATCCAGCTTAGTTTCCATGAACTATCATTCTACTATCTTTGCAATATTCTCACCCATCTTTCTTCTTTATCCTTTCACTGCATTCACCTGGCAAGAAGCCAATCTTGCCAGAGCCACCACATGTGCTTATGCAGGTTGTACAGTCTAGAATACGATGTAAATGTCTCTTTCTAGGGTACTTCAATGCACAACTTCACAATCATTTGCTGTCTCCACACCTGGATCTAATTTAATATTCTCTGTACTGTTCTCTGATTGCCAAACATGAGATAAAACTCACACTGCCATACCAACTGTTTCCAATACAGATTTACAGTCTCCAACCTGAACTGAACCATAAATACTACCAAACACTCCTCTTTCCCTCATCGACTCTCTCATTCTCCACAGTGGCTATTCTCCATTCTCCCTAAATGTCTACTTTAACACCTATCAACCCTCCCTTTGATCAGATGAACATTAATCCTTCCTCATTGAGAAAATATAACAAAGATATTCCATTAAGGTATTACCATAAGTTCTAGAATATTATCAGTGTATTTTCCTCCTCCCCACTTTTGAGAATCAAAGCGATATCTGGCATCCTTTGTAACAATAATCTTTTCACCTATAATCTGCCTCCTATTCACTGCCTCCTTCTCAGCAAGCAATCTTCGTTTATGATCCTTCCTTGATCTTCAACCTGTTCTATACTGGCTCCTTCCCATCATCATTCATACATTCTGAAGCCTCTTTCCATGTTAAAAGAAAGAAAAAAAAGAAAGAGAGAGAGAGCAGGTGGAGGGGGCGAAGGAATTCCACTCACTCCATGTGTCTCATAATTTTTACAACTGAACCTTATGAATCAGTTATCTATTCTCACTGTCTTAACTATCTTACCTCCTATTTACTCCTAATCCCACTACTCCTTGGCTTCAGCTACTTCTATGAAATTGTTTACACAAAGGTCACCTGGAAATTCTTTGTTGTGTATCTAATGAATACTTCTCTGTATTTACCTTTTTTTTTTTTTAAGTTTAGAAATTTTATTCATGAGAAAACTGTTTTAAGTATCAAATATCAGCTCTGTTTTTTCTTTTCTCATTCAAGGGAACACCAAAAATTATAAGGAGTGTATTTACCTTATTTGACTTCTCTGTTGCATTTGTCAATGATGATCATTCCCTCCTTCTGACAATGCCTTCTTTAGATTCTATGACGTCACATTCTCCTAGTTTTTCTCCTCTAGCTGCTTAATCACTTTCCTTCAGGGGCTCCTCATTTTCTTCACACCCCTTAAATGCTATTGTTTTCAAAAGTTTATTCTAAACCCTTTTTTTTTTAATTTTTTGTTTATTGCAGTAACATTGGTTTAGAACATTGTAAAAATTTCAGGTGTACATCATTATACTTCTATTTCTGCATAGATTACATCATGTTCACCACCCAAATACTAATTACAACCCATCACCACACACATGTGCCGAATTATCCCTTTCACCCTCCTCCCTCCCCCCTTCCCCTCTGGTAACCACCAATCCAATCTCCGTCCCTATGTGTTTGTTTATTGTTGTTATTATCTACTACTTAATGAAGGAAATCATACGGTATTTGACCTTCTCCCTCTGACTTAGTTCACTTTGCATTATACCTCAATGTCCATCCATGTTGTCACAAATGGCTGGATTTCATCATTTCTTATGGCTGAGTAGTATTCCATCTAAACCCTTTTTTAATTCTGCATATTCTCATTTCCACACCTTCAATACTGATGATGCCCTAATCTTTAACTTCTGCTTACATATCTGTCCTCAGTTATAGAGGCAACTACACATCTCTCAATTGGACATGTTCATATGAGTGCTCCATAGATGCATAACACTTATCATGCCCCAAATTAAATTCCTTCCACTCTTACTTCCTATTTGGTTTCTCCTTCATTGTAACACAATGAATGTCCTGTTAAGGCACCCAGTAACCCCAGTTAGAAACCTGGCTTCTTTGTCTTCCTCACCCTTCCTCCACAATAATTCACCAAGCAGTCATTCTTCCTGTTTAATATCTATATAATTAGTCCCTTCTTTTATTCCTCTGCTGCCACTGCCTTTGTTCATCTTGTTTCAGCCAGAATGACCCCAGTAGCCTTTTCCCTATATCCACTGTTGTGCCCACTATCCTACTCAACTGTCAGCATTCTAAATCTGCGTTTTAATAACACCATCTTCAGTTCCTTAGATTTGCCATGCTATTTCTCATCTCCAGGCCTTTGTTGTTCCTCCTGCCTGGAACAGTATTAACCACCACCTCCACTTTCTCTTACTCTAGCTAATGTCTAGTCGTCCTTCATAGCTCACATTTATGGGAAGTCTGTCCTGAACCTCAAAGCATGTTTTAGAGGTTTTCCTTACATACTCCCGTAGCATTTATCTCATTTATGACACTTAACAGGATTTTTAATTATCTGTTTAATTGCTTAATTCTCTGTTTATTTCTCCCGGGTTGTATATGGTTTTTGGTCTCTGCCTACCTCTCTAGTCTCTTCACTCGCCATTCTCAAGGTAGTGCTCTACATTCTAACCGCTCAGGCCATCTTTATTCTTGGATCAGTGGATCCCAACCACCCTTGAGCCTTTGCCCTTGCAGTTCTCATGAGGGGAATGTCCTCACCCCCAATTCACTTAGTTAACTCCTCCTTATCCTTCATATATTGAGATAAACTTCACTTCCTCAGGAAATCCCTATCTAATCCACCAGACTGGCATTGATCACCCTGTTTTATTTCCATAGCATTTATCAAAATTTAAAGTTATATGCTTCTGTGAATTATTTGATTAATATCTATATGCTCCACAAAACTGTAAGTTCCAGGAGAATAGAGATCTTTAGTGCCTATCATATATACTGGTCAACTAATGAGTAACTGAATATATGCTGTGTCTGCAAAACCTTCTGTTACATAAGTAAGTATTCTCAAAGAAGAGTGACATGTTAACCTCCAAAAAGCATAAATACCTTTATACAGATTAATTTATCACCTTTGAAAAATGTACATGTTTCTGAAGGAATAATGCATAGGACAGATGTATTTTAATAAAAAAAAGAAGACAAGTGAGTCCAAGTCATAGATGTACTGCAGGGGAAGTCACCACTAGGTAGGGCATCAAAGCGTGTTTTCTCATTTGTAAAGTGAGATTCATACTAGTACCTATCTCATAGAGTAGTCGTGAAGATTAATGAGTACTTAGCATATTGCATGCAACTAAGTAAGCAATCAGTAAGTGCTATGCACTCAATTTCCTTCAATGAATATTAATTGTAGTGAATATAAGCAACATAATGAAATCAGGCACTCAAGTGAAGAAGAAGTTCAAAGGTGTGGTAAGAGGATGCTGGCTACAAACTCCAGCACCTGAATTTGGGGCTCATTTCGAATGCTAAAATCAGATCCTGGAGCCATAGGTCATCCTCTCAAAATGCTACTGTGCTTCTAGGCATGATTAATTTGAAATATGGTTCATTCATAAAAAGTAAGGATAAATATTTGACATTTCTCTTCATTGCTCCATTTTCAGAGATGGTACAGATGGGGTAAACTCACGCCACAGATGAGGCTTTTGTGAACTAGGCTTTGATAGCCTTTGATAATCTTACTTAATAGGGCTTTGCATTGGTTTTAATCCTTGCACTTTTAAGTAACCTCCAGCAGTGGGAAATTATCATAATGAATGTCTGACACCATATGGTTATATGTATGTGTGTAAATATTTTACATGTATAAAAATATTGTTGCATTAATTGCCTTGCTTTCACTTATTGTAACTTGCAGAGCTTTCTATACCAGCATATAGAACTGCTTCATTCTTTTAAATGGATACTATATTTAATGTATACTATTCCATTATAGTGATAAATTTTATTTTAGTTTACCTTTAATCAATTTAATTAGTTTAACCTCACCACCATTGATGGATCATTTACAGTCTTTTGCTATTTCAAACACTGTTGCAGTGAATGTCTGACAACTACATCTTGTCATACTTTTGTGAGAATAATCAAAGAGTAAATTCTAAGCAATGGATTTTCTGAGTCAACAGGCATGTGTTTTTCATTTTTATTTTGAAGTGCACTTAGTAGTTGCTTGTCGAGTGAATAAATGAGTGAATGAATGATTTCGGAATACATATATCAAAAGATTTTGAGGTGGAGATGTGAGGACTTCTGCATTTGCTCCACTTTGGGGTGCATTTTTTTATAGTTTGTAAATTTATATAAATGGCGTGTATAGCTGGCTACCCAGAAATGGTTCAACCTCAATATTGCTTGGTAAATCTGCTATATTGAAAATATTTCACTTCACTACTTTTTAATATTTTCTTCATCCTTCCTGAGTCCTGCATGTCTGAAGGCAAAAGAATATTTCTGACAAATTTGAGCATCACTTCAGCTCTTAGCATTTTCACAACTTATTTTTGAGAGAATGCCCCTCCACCCACACTCCATCTTTTTATTTACTTTATTTACTTCACGTACTCCCTTACCTTTATTTACTTTATTTGCCTTGAAATCTGAGCATCTTCGTTGTACCTCTTTAGAGAGAATCTCTTATGTAATTTGCGTGGCCCATGTTCTCAGAATTATATGTCATTCGATTAGGTTAGGATAGTTTTTAAAAAGTTAAAGAGCAGAGAGAAAGTTACCAGATATATCTAATTTTAAGGAATAGTAAATCTGGGCAAATGTGCTTTTTAGCCACACATTCTATTCGACTAGAAATTAACTCAAACATACTACAAAGTTGGAGAAAGGAGGAAACTTTATGAGAATAAATGAGAGATCTGGGCTCAACTTACAACAATCATTTAATAAGCACCCAGTATCCAAAGCAAAGTAAGTGAAGTGCCCTTCCTTCCTTCATACATAACATCATAGTGCCCTTGACGATTTGTTTTACACTTCAAAGCTTCCTTTAATATCCCTTTGAACCTGATTTCACTGAGAAAAATGTGTGCTTGGGGATAGGGATGATGAAACAGCATTTGCTGGGGAAAAGCTCTGTGTGATTTTCTCTGAGCCTCACCTCCTTTTAGGGTAAGCTCTTCTAACTGAACGTGGATACGCTCTATAAAGCAATCCTATCCATCCCTACTAAGTATTATTGACAGTTTGTGCTTTCCACCACTGCGGATTTCTTGTGAAAAAACGAGCTCTAAGTGTCTTCTTCCCCCGACTGGAGAGGGTGTAAGTCTGCAATTTCCCACTTTAGCCGCTAGATGGCAAATGTGCAACAGTAAGCCAAAATGCTGCTGTGTTGTCAGAACCCCCAGGGGTAAAAAGTCTGTCTTAAAAGGTGTTACAATGATTGTATAAAGAGTAAATTGAACACTAGTAAATGCAAACATGATAAAGATATCTCCTTGGCAGTTTGTTAACCCATTCTTAAATACAAGCGTTCAGATTCCTCTATCGCTTGACAAAAACTATCTCCATTTCAAAGTCAGAGTATAATTAGTTCAGAACCAAAGCCATACATTGCAAGTGGGTAATGGAGTTCTTCTTAGATGTTTCTAGGTTCATGTTATGAGATACTTGTTGGGATTTAAAATGACCTCATAGGGCTGGATATCTATCAGGATTCCCTAGCTTTATGAAAAGATTTCTCAAGAATGTCTAACTTGCCTACATATCTTCATTCCATTTGAACCAGTAATTCCACACCTGGGAAACTATCTGAGCAAACAATGCCAAGTACAGGAAAAATATTTACAATCTGTTCTTTAAAGCATTATAATATTTGAACATCATAAACAACTGAAATGTCTGATAATAGAATAAAGTTAAGAAACTGTCAATATTTCCATGTGATGAAATATTATGCCTTTGTTTAAAATTATGTTCATTCAAATTTTGTAATAATACAGAATATATTTATAGTGTAAAGAGTTAGAAAGCAAGATTTTAGATGTCTATAAGGTATATTTAAAAATACTATGCTTAGGAGGATAACTAGAGGAAAATATATCAAAACATTATGAATTGTCTTTGAGGAGTGAACCTGTGGATTATTTTTCCCTCTTCCTATTTTTCCTTATTTTCCAAATGGTCTATAAGTTTTCTAAATGGTCTGTCGTGAATGTATTGTTTTATAATATGAAAAATAAAGCAAATATTTAAAAGGGAAAAGTGTATTATTAGAAAAAGGCAGTTCAACAAATTGAGGACAGAATCAAATTATGACAGAAATTGCATGTTTTAATTTTTCTCTAATGATTCACTTTTAGGGGTGATAATTAGGGAGAAAAGAGGACATAAGGTAATGACATCTTGAGGCAACTAACTTCGCCTGCTCAAGCAAAGCTAACTTCTTCCTCTTTGCAAGAGAAGTATTCACTCTCTCCAAATACATGTGTGTTTATTTCTAGGTAAATCTGAATTAGAAGAGAGCAAGAGGTAAAGTAGCACTACCCTTTGGATTATTGTTTTCAACCTGTACTTTTACTGCAGATGAGTGAACAATAATATTTGTTTCCCTTCGTTATGTCTTCTTCTGATCTCTCTTCATTCATGAATTCATTCAAAAATAAATATCAAGCACTTACAGCCACTTATACATTATGCTAGGTACCAGGGATGCAGTAGTGAATGAAATAGCCCTTAAGGGACAACAATAATAAACAAATAAGCAAATAAACACGTAATTTGGGAGGAAAGAGAAGAAAGTAAATAGAAGTATAATGATGTACACCTGAAATTTATACAATGTTATAAACCAATGTTACTGCAATAAACAAAAAATTAAAAAAAAAGCAAGTTATTTATGTATCTTTTTCAGAAAGCTCACATTAAATGTGTCTCAAATAAGAAAAAAATATTTTATGCACTTTCAGAGTCCTAAGCAGCCACTCAATCTAATTCTATATTCATACTGATTAGGTAGAGTTTATGAAGTTTAAGAAAGTTATTCAATATTGTCAACCTAGTATAAATAATTTACCTTTCTAATTTTTTTAAAAAGACATTTAACTTGAACTTTTAGTAATTCACTTAAAGCTTATTTAATAATACACAACGTTCTCCAATAAACAATACACAGAAATGACTGGCTCAATGAACTATAGGTCTACAATTGTTATTCACAATTCCAAAATCCAAAAATGCTCTGGATACTGAAAGTTTTATTCATAAAGCCTTTGGTGGCAAAACTTATTACCTGAATTAATCTGACCACAAAATCTGACCTGAGCTGATGTGAGTTTTCTATTTATCCCACCTAGTATGAATATTAATAAGTTTTGTTTCAGAAATATTTATGTATTTGATTATATGGTGCTGTCCCATATCCGATAGGTGACGTTACATAGTATACAGTATATGCACCCATTACTTTTATAAAATTCAAAAAATTATAAACTATGAAAAACAACTGTCCGTAAGAGTCTTCTTTTTTTATTTTTATTTTTTGGAAATTGAAATTTATATTAATTAATTATTTAATTAATTTATTTATTTTTATTGTGGTAACATTGCTTTATAACATTATATAAATTTCAGGTGTACATCATTATATTTCAATTTCTGTGTAGATTACATCATGTTCACCACCCAGAGACTAATTACAATCCATCACCACACACATGTGCCTAGTCACCCATTTTTCCCTCCTCCCTCCCCCCTTCCCCTCTGGAAGCCACCAATCCAATCTATGTTTCTATGTGTTTGTTTGTTGTTTTTATCTTCTATTTATGAGTGAGATCATACAGTATTTGACTTTCTCCCTCTGACTTATTTCACTTAGCGTAATACACTCAAGGTCCATCCATGTTGTTACAAATTGCCAGATTTCATCCTTTTTAATGGCTGAGTAGTATTCCATTGTGTATATATACCACATCTTCTTTATCCATTTGTCCCTTGGTGGGCACTTAGGTTGCTTCCAATTGTTGGCTATTATGAATAATGCTGCAATGAACACAGGGGTGCATATATCTTTATGCATTGGTGTTTTCACGTTCTTTGGATAAATTCCCAGCAGTGGGATAGCTGGATTATATGGTAGTTCTATTCTTAATTTTTTTGAGGAATCTCCATACTGTTTTCCATAGTGGCTGCACCAGTTTGTATTCCCACCAGCAGGGTATGAGAGTTCCCTTTTTTCCACGTCCTCTCCAACACTTATTATTTCCTGTCTTGTTAATTATAGCCATTCTGAGGGGCATGAGGTGATATCTCATTGTAGTTTTGATTTGCATTTCCCTGATAATTAGTGATGTTGAACATCTTTTCATGTGCCTGTTGGCCATCTGTATATCTTCTTTGGAGAAATGTCTGTTCAGATCTTTTGCCCATTCTTTAATTAGAATTTTAGTTTTTTTGTTGTTGAGATGTATAAGTTCTTTATATGTTTTAGATATTAACCTCTTATCAGATATATGGTTTTCAAATATATTCTCCCAATGGTTAAGTTGTCTTTTCGTTTTGTTGATGGTTTCCTTTGCTGTGCAGAAGGTTTTTAGTTTGATGTAGTCCCATTTGTTTATTTTTTTATTGTTTCCCTTGCCTGGTCAGACATGGTACTTGAAAATATGCTGCTAAGACCAATGTAGAAGAGCTTACTGCCTATGTTTTCTTCTAGAAGTTTCATTGTTTCAGGTCTTACATTCAAGTCTTTGATCAATTTCTGAGTTAATTTTTATGTATGGTGTAAGATAACGGTCTACTTTCATTCTTTTGCATGTGGCTGTCCAGTTTTCCCAACACCATTTATTGAAGAGACTTTTCTTTCTCCATTGTATGTTCTTGGCTCCCTTATTGAAAACTAGCTGTCCATAGATGTGTAGGTTTATTTCTGGGCTTTCGATTCTGTTCCATTGATCTATGCGTCTGTTTTTGTGCCAGTACCATGCTGTTTTCGTTGCTATAGCTTTGTAGTATATTTTGAAGTCAGGGAGTGTGATACCTCCAGCTTTGTTCTTTTTTTCTCAGGATTCCATTGGATATTCAGGGTCTTTTATTGTTCCATATATGTTTTAAGATTCTTTGTTCTATCTCTGTGAAAAATGTCATTGGAACTTTGGTAGGGATTGCATTGAATCTGTGGATTCCTTTAGGAAGTATGGACATCTTAACTATGTTAAATCTTCCAATCCAAGAACATGGAATATCTTTTCATTTCTTTGGGTCTTCTTCTATTTCTTTCAACGATGTTTTCTAGTTTTCAGTGTACAGGTCTTTCTCCTCTTGGATGAAGTTTATTCCTAGGTATTTTATTCTTTTTGTTGAGATTGTCAATGGGAATGTATTCTTAATTTCTCTTTCTGCTACTTCATTGTTAGTGTACAGAAATGCAACTCATTTTTGTATGTTGATTTTGTATCCTACAACTTTATCATATTCGTTTATTATTTCTAAAATTTTTTTGGTGGATTCTTTAGGGTTTTCTATATATAAAAGCATGTCATCTGCAAATAGTGACAGTTTCACTTCTTCCTTTCCAATTTGGATCCTTTTTATTTCTTTTTCTTGCCTGATTGCTCTGGCTAGGACTTCCAGTACTATGTTAAATAAAAGTGGTGAAAGTGTGCATCTTTGTCTGGTTCCTGTTCTTAGAGGGATAACCTTCAGTTTTTCTCCCTTGAGAATGATACTAGCTGTGGGTTTGTCATATATGGCCTTTAGTTTGTTGAAGTATGTTCCTTCTAACCCATTTTATTCAGAGTTTTTATCATAAATGGATGTGTATCATCTCAAATGCTTTCTCTGCATCTGTTGAGATGATCATGTGATTTTTATTCTTCATTTTGTTAAAGTGGTGTATCACATTGATTGATTTGCAGATGATGAAGCATCTCTGTATCACTGGAATAAATCCCACTTGATCATGGTGTATGATCTTTTTAATGTATTATTGTATTCGATTTGCTAGTATTTTGTTGAGGACTTCTGCGTCAATGTTCATCAGTGATATTGGCCTGTAATTTTCTTTTTTTGTGTTGTCCTTGTCTGGTTTTGGTATCAGGGTAATGTTGGCTTCATAGAATGAGTTAGGAAGCTTCCTCTCCTCTTCAATTTTTTGGAAGAGCTTGAGAAGGATAGATATTAAGTCTTCTTTGAATGTTTGGTAGAGTTTACCAGGGAAGCCATCTGGTTCTGGGCTTTTATTTTGGGGGAAGTTTTTGATAACTTACTGATCCTTACTGGTGATTGGTCTATTCAAATTCTCTATTTCTTCTTGACTCAGTTTTGGAAGGTTGTATAATTCTAAGAATTTATGCATTTCTTCTAGATTATCCAATTTGTTGGCATATAGCTTTTCGTAGTATTCTCTTATAATCTCTTGTATTTCTGAGGTGTCAATTGTAATTTCTCCTCTTAGATTTCTGATTTTATTGGTTTGAGCCTTCTCTTTTTTTTTCTTAATGAGTCTAGCTAAAGGTTTGTCAATTTTGCTTATGTTTTCAAAGAACCAGCTCTTAGTTTCATTGATTTTTTCTATTGTTTTTTTAGTCTGTATTTCATTTACTGCTGCTCTGACTTTTATTATTTCCTTCCATCTACTAATTTTGGGCTGTGTTTGTTCTTCTTTCCAGTTCCTTTAGGTGCACTGTTAGATTGTTTATTTGAAATTTTTCTTATTTGTTGAGGTAGGCCTGTGTTGCTATAAACTTCCCTCTTAGAACTGCTTTTGTTGTATCCCATACATTCTGGCATGTCATATTTTCATTTTCATTTGTCTCCAGGCACTTTTTTGATTTTTCCTTTGATTTCTTCATTGACCCAATCATTGTTCAGTAGCATTTTTTTGAGTGTGTGCATGAGGAAGATTAGCTCTGAGCTAACATCTGCTGCCAATCCCCCTCTTTTTCCTGAAGAAGATTGGCCCTGAGCTAACGTCTGTGCCCATCTTCCTCTACTTTATGTGGGATGCCTGTCACAGCATGGCTTGATAAGCAGTGCATAGGTCCACACCCAGGATCCAAACCTGTGAACCCTGGGTAACAAAGTGGAGCACGTGAACTTAACCACTATGCCACCAGGCCAGCCCCAATAGCATTTTGTTTAATCTCCACGTATTTGTGGCTTTTCCAATTTTGTTCCTGTAGTTGATTTCCAGTTTCATACTGTTGTGGTCAGAAAAGATGCTTGGTATTATTTCAGTCTTCTTATATTTATTGAGACTTGTTTTGTGGCCTAACATGTGATCAATCCTGGAGAATGTTCCATGTGCATTTGAAAATAAAGTGTATTCTGCAGTTTTTGGATGAAATGTTCTGTATATATCTACTAAATCCAACTGTTCTAATGTGTCATTTAAGGCCAATGTTTCCTTGTTGAATTTCTGTTTGAATGATCTATCCATTGGTGTAAGTGGCGTGTTCAAGTCCCCTACTATTATTGTGTTGCTGTCTCTTTCTCTTTTTATGTCTATTAATAATTGCTTTATATATTCAGGTGCTCCTATGTTGGGTGCATAGATATTTATAAGTGTTATATCCTCTTGTTGGATTGTTTCCTTTATCATTATGTAGTGCCCTTCTTTGTCTCTTGATACTGTTTTTGTTTTAAAGTCTATTTTATCTGATATAAGTATTGCTACCCGAGCTTTCTTTTCTTCCCCATTTGCATGGAGTATCTTTTTCCATCCCTTCACTTTCAGTTTGTGAGTGTCTTTAGATCTGAAGTGTGTCTCCTGTATGCAGCATATACATCAGTCTTGTTTTTTTATCTAATCGCCACCCTATGCCTTTTGATTGGAGCATTTAGTCCATTGTAGCTATTGATAACTAGCTATTGATAAGAATGGACTTATTTCCATTTTGTTAATTTTTTTCTGGGTGTTTTAGTAGTTCCTCTCTGTTCCTTTCTTCTTCTCTTGCTCTCTTCCCTTGTGGTTTGATGGCTTTCTTTAGTACTATGTTTGGGTTCCTTTCTCTTAATTTTTTGTGTATTTATTATAGGTTTCTGGTTTGTGATTACCATGAGGTTCATTTATAATAACCTATGTATATAGCAATCTATATTAATTTGATGGTCTCTTTAGTTTAACTGCTTGCTAAAAGCTCTACTCTTTTACTCCCCTCCTCCTTCATTTCGTGTTTTTGATATCATACCTAACCTCTTTTTTGTGTGCATTTGTATCCATTACCCTCTTATCATAGAAATAGATAATTTTAGTACTTTTGTCTTTTGACCTTCATATTAGCTTCATATGTGGTTGATCTGCTACCTTTATTATATATTTGCCTTTACCAGTGCTTTTTATTGGTTTTTTCTTGATAAATTTCTTCTTCCTACTTGTGGTCTTCTCTTTTCCACTTAAATAAGTCCCTTTAGCATTTCTTGTACAGCTGGTTTCTTGTTGATAAACTCCTTTAATTTTTGCTTGTCTGGGAAACTCTTTATCTCTCCTTCCATTCTGAATGATAACCTTGCCAGGTAGAGTATTCTTGGCTGTAGGTTTTTTTCTTTCAGCACTTTAAATATATCATGCACTCCCTTCTAGCCTGTAAGGTTTCTGCTGAGAAGTCAGCTGATAGCCTTATGGGGTTTCCTTTGTATGTAACTTGTTGCCTTTCTCTTGCAGCTTTTAGGATTCTCTCTTTATCTTCAATTCTTGACATTTTAATTATAATGTTTCTTGACATGGCCCTTTTTGGGTTTATCTTGTTTGTGCTCTCTTTGCTTCCTGTACCTGGATGTCTGTTTCCTTCCTTAGGTTAGGGAAGTTTTCAGCTGTGATTTCTTCAAATAGATCCTCTGCCTCTTTGTCTCTCTCTTCTCCTCCTGGGACACCTACAACACAGATGTTAGTGTCCTTGATGTTGTTCTAGAAGTCCCTTAGACTGTCCTCATTCATTTTAATTCTTTTTTCTTTTATTTGCTCAGCTTGGGTGATTTCCTCTAGCCTTTCATCCAGCTTGCTGATCTGTTCTGCTATATCAACTACTCTGCTTTTGAGTCCCTCTAGTGAATTTTTCATTTCCAGTATTATATTCTTCATTTCTGATTGGTTCTTTTTTATATTTTCCAATTCTTTGTTGAAGTTCTCACTGAGTTCATCCATCTTTCTCCCAAGATCAGTGAGCACCCTTATGACTCTTTGTTTAAACTCTTTGTCAGGTAGAATGTTTATTTCTGTTTAGTTTAGTTCTTTTTCGGAGGTTCTCTTACTTGGAATGTATTCCTTTATCTCCTCATTTTGCCTCTTTCTCTGTGCTTATATCTGTGTATTAGGTAGGTCAGCTATGTCTCCTAATCTTGGAGAGGTGGCCTTATGTAAGAGATGCTTTATGAGGCCCTATGTGGTGTTTGAGAAGCACAAGTGTGCTGCAGCTGACAGGCCCCACTGCCTGCAGGGCCACCCACCCTCTCAACACAGTCCTACCCCATGCGCATGCCCTGACCCACTGAAGTGGACTCAGTCGCCCTACTGCAGAGGCTCCACACACTCCGCCAACACTGGCCCACCCCTCACACATGCCCTGCTCTGCAGGGGCAGACCCGCTCACCCGGTTGCAGAGGTTCCAGGCATCCTGCCTATGTGGGCCCACAAGTTGCCTGAGGGCTTGCTGTTGGGTGGGGCCAGTCACTAGGGCAGGCTCCCTGCCCTGGCTGAGCTGGATTAAATCAGTGTTTTAGTAGGTGGGGCAGACCCTTGGCTAACAGGCCAGGGGAAGAACTCCAATGGTGTCTGCCGATGTCTATGTCAGCACGGCTGTACTAGGTGACAATAATGGCTGCCACCAATATCTCAGTCCCTGTAGAGGTCTCACCTCTCACCCAGATGCACCCAGAGCCTATCAGGTGAGTCTCTTTTCACCAAAGGACTGTGCACCTTTCTTTCTGGTGATTTTAGGTTGCTTTCTGAAATGGGTGAATTTGCGCTTGGGCCCTTTAAGAGCAGGTTTTTTTTTCACCCTTATGTCTCATAGCTTTTCTGGGGGTATTCCCTGTTGTAGTTAATGGCCAGCAAAGCCAGGTATTATGACACTTATCTCAGTTGTGCTGAGTCCAAAAGCTGCTTATTGTGGTAACACTCCCCTACTCAGATCCCTGACTCCTCCAGGGAAGGCTTCATACCTTAAGGTTGCTCCCAGCCAGCCATGAAGCATCACAGCTAGAAGGTGGCTTTTTTCTCTCCAGAAAGGTATTTCTGCCTCTTCCACCTCAGTCAGCACTGTCCCTTGCTGTAGGTTTTTTTTTTTTTAATCCAGCTTTCAGTTCTCTTTTAGAGGTAATTGTTCTAAGAGTAGTTGTAAATTCATTGTGTCTGTGGGAGGAGGTGAGTTCAGAGTCTGCCTATGCCACCATCTTGAGACTGACTCCTCCCCCAAAAGTCTTCTTAATTGAAGACTTAAATTAAGATTATCTTAATAAGTCCACTTGAACTGTCTACCTCTTTTTTGAGTCAGAAGACTCAAGTCACAGTGTACTAGAATCAGTAGACTAACTTGCTGTTTATCAGCCTAAGTAAATTAGGCAACTCATAATACTTTTGGTATTTTATTGCATTAGACAGTAAAGGGAAAGTGAGATACTAGATAAAGGTCAGTGTCACAGCATAAAATTGAGGAAACCACCAAAAGCTGAACAGAAAAAGGGGATGGACAAAAGACCTGAATAGACAGTTCATAAAAAAGATGTACCAATTAGCCTTAAACATACAAAATATGGTAAACTCTACTCATGATAAGAGAAATGCAAATTAAAGCTCCACTGAATACCTTTCCTCACTTTATACTTTGGGAAAAATTCAAGTTTGACAGTAAGCTTGTTGGCAAAGTTGTGAGGAAATGCTCACTCTCATATGTTGCCAATAGGAATACAAAATGGTACAAATCCAGTGGTAAAGAATTCAGCAATATCTAACAAAAGTAAATATGTATTTACCCTTTGAATCAACAATCCCACTTCTAGGCATTTCTCAACTGATTTTGGGGAAAAGACATATGCACAAATTTATTCACTGTGGCAATAATTATAATTGCAATATATTGGAAACAGCCTAAATGCCCACACTTTAGAGATTACTTGAATAAAATCTGGTACATCTACACAATGAAAAAACCCAGAAAAATATCAATTAACTAATATTGAGTAATTTCCAGAGTATGTCATTAAGTGAAAAAAAACAAGTTGCAAAAGACTATATAGTATATATTTCATTTTGTGTAAGAAAGAAGGGACAATATGAAGTGTATGTGTCCTTATTTTTACAAAAAAAGACACAGGAAAGATAAACCAGAAACTAATTAAATTGACATCTACAGCATGTGTGTAGTGATGGGGTAAGAAGAACAGAGAAGAGAATGAAACATCTCCGAGTATTCTGTTTGTATATAATTTTGGTTTGCAAACCATGTTAATATTTTACATATTCAAAAATGAAATTTAATTAGAAAGAATAGAAAAATGTTAAAACTGAATACTAAGATAAATAAATGGATGTAATTATTAATCAAATTAATTATAAAACCACACACAGATTTAAACCAAGTAACATTTGAAAACATTATTCTGACTATATATCTTCACTGGGATATATTGTAAAGACAGAAAGAACTGTAAAGACATCAAGAACTTTACTTAGCTTTTGTTGGCAGTGGTATGCAGTAGTAATTATAAAACTATTTTGTGCAAACTATATAATATATTGATAGTTAGGTGGAAATAGGGTTCTAAAGGTGGGAAAAGGAAAATACAATTATGGAATAGGTAAAAAAGAAGAAAAATCCTCTGGTATTGGATTGGAATTAGAGTTATCAGTATGAACTCATGAATTAAAAGCCTTGTCCAATGAAAGATTCTAAAAGCAATGATATTCCAGGAGCAATAAAGATGCCTATTGCACAAATCTTGGTTTCTAAATGTTATTGTCCAACAAAAAGAACCATAACTCCTTGGAGAAATAGATGATTTCATGTTTGGGGAGGGAAAGTATAAGAGGAGCTAGGAATACCTTCTTGAGCTACAAAAGGAGAATATCAAAAGGATGTGAGGACCAGTTTGAGTTGGAATCCACTGGATCATTTTTGAAATGATTTGACCATTAAAAATAATAATAATACAATGGATTAAAACACATTGAATAAAAAACAACTCATGAATACATAGTGACATTGAAAAGGTGGAGTGGGGGGAAAGTTCTTTATGGAAAATTCTATCTAATAAATATAAAAAGAATGATAGAATTGGAAAACCAACATTTTACAAATACCATAATAATAATGTCTTCAGTCAAGAAAATCAAGTCATCAATGGGCAAAGGCTTGAGGAACAAGACATTCACATAGTTTAAGAGTATCACCTCACAGATTACTGTTAATTACAAAGGAGAAAGTTACTTCTACAAGAGAAATCTGTTAGACACCATGTTAACCAAGTGATCAAATTTGACATCACCAATAGTGGGAAAAAATTACTTCCCAATGTGATGTACTAAGGAGGATGAAGCATCATCTATGTGGTATTTTTTCAACAATGTTGAACCTAAATCCAATTACGAAGAAACAATCAGACTAGTCCAAATTGATAGACAGTATGCAAAATAACTGACCTGTACTCCTCAAAAGTGTAAGTTTCATGAAAAACAAATAAAAAGAGAAAATGGCTAGGAAACTATTCTAGATTAAAGAAGCTAAAGAGGCATGTCAAACAACTGCAATTCATGATCCGTGATTGGATTCTGGATCAGGAAATAAAGATCTATAAACGACAATTGAGGAAACATAGGTATGGATTGTATATTAAACAATAGTATTATATCAATGTTAAAGTCTTTTACTGTGATAATTGTATTGCGGTTATATACGCCCTTGTTTTTAGAAGATACATGTTGAAGAATTTGAGTGAATTGCACAAAATATACAAATTACTCCCAGAGTAAGCACTAAATACATATGAAGGTGGAGAGACACACACAGAAAGAGAGAGAGAGAAAGACAGAGAGCGACAGAGACAGAGCACACACAAATGTAAAATCATCTTATGTTAATAACTGACAAATCTAGGTGAAGGGTATATGGTAGTTCATTGTATTATTCTTGCAACCTTTGTGTACATTCAAAATTTTTAACAATAAAATGTTCTGGGGAAAATATAGGTAGGAGTTATATGTATTCTGGTGATAACCTCACTGCCAGATGGTATATTACAATGAAAGCAAGTCTCGTGCTGAATTCTGCCACACTTAAAAATATTAACAATCAGGCAAAAAGAAGTCATACAATCTGTTCTTTGATGATCTTTGAAGTCCTCCTCATCTATCTCCTTAGAAACGTAGAAAACACTTTCATGAAAGTTTCATTTAGAAATAGATGCACCAATTCTTTCTTTTTACATCATTATATTTTGACTTCTGTATAGACTGCACTGTGTTCACCACAAAAAGTTGAGTTTTCATCTGTCACCATACATATGTGCCCCTATACCCCTTTCGCCCTCCCCCCACCCCCTTCCCCTCTGGGAACCACCTATCTGTTCTCTGTATCTACATGTTTGTTTATCTTACACATACGAGTGAAATCATATGGTAATTGTCTTTCTCTGTCTGACTTATTTTGTTTAGCATAATACTCAAAGTCCATCCATGTTGTCACAAATGACATGATTACCTCTTTTTTTATGTCTGAGTAGTATTCCATTGTATATATATATACCACATCTTCTTTATCTATTCACTCCTTGATGGGCACTTAGGTTGCCTCCAAGTCTTGGCTATTGTGAATAATGATACAATGAACATAGGGGTACATATATATTTTCAAATTAATGTTTTCATATTTTTTGAATAAATACCCAGAAATGGAATAGATGGATGATATGGTATTTCTATTTTAAATTTTCTGAGAAATCTTCATGATGTTTTCCAAAGTGGCTGCACCAGTTTACATTCTCATCAGCAGTGTATGAGGGTTCCGTTTTCTCCACATCCTCTCCAACACATGTTATTTCTCATCTTTTTCATAATAGCCATTCTGACTGGTATAGGGGATATCTCATTGTACTTTTGATTTATATTTCCCTAATAATTAGTGAAGTTGAACATATTTCATATCCTTGTTGGCTATATTTATACCTTCTTTGGAAAAATGTCCGTTCATATCCTCTGCCCATTTTTTGACCAGATTGTTCATTTTTTTGTTGTTGAGTTGCATAAGTTCTTTATATATTTTGGAAATTAACCCCTTGTCAGATATATGATTTGCAAATATTTTCTCCCAGTTGGTCGGTTGCCTTTTTGTTTTGTTGATGATTTCCTTTCCATGCACAAGCTTTTTGGTTTGATATAGTCCCATTTGTTTATTTTTTCTTTTGTTTCCCTTGCCTAAAGAGACATGATATTCAAAAAGATACTGCTGAAACCAATGTTGAAGAGTGTACTGCATATGTTTTCTTCTGGAATTTTTATGGTTTCAGGTCTTACATTCAAGGCTTTAATCCATTTTGGGTCGATTTTTGCATTTGGTGTAAGATAGTCTATTTTCATTCTTTTGCATGTGGCTGTCCAGTTTTCCTAACACCATTTATTGAGGAGACTTTCCCTTCTCCACTGTATGTTCTTGGCTCCTTCAGTGAAATTTAGCTGTCCATACATGTGTGGGTTTATTTCTGTGCTTTCAATTCTATTCCATTGATCTGTGTGTCTGGTTTTCTGCCAGTATGGTGCTGTTTTGATTACTATAACTTTGCAGTATATTTTGAAATCAGGGAGTGTGATACCTCCAAGTTTGTTCATTTTTCTCAGCATCCCTTTGGCTATTCGGAGTCTTTTGTTGTTCCATATAAATTTTAGGATTCTTTGTCTTATTTCCATGAAAAATGTCATCGGGATCTAATTTGGATTTTATTGAATCTGTAGATTGCTTTAGGTAATATGGACATTGTAACTATGCTTATTCTTCCAATTCATAAGCACGAAATATCTTTCCACTTCTTTATGTCTTATTCAATTTCTTTCAATAATGTCTTATAGTTTTCAGCATATAGGTCATTCACCTCCATGGTTAAATTTATTCCTAGGTATTTTATTCTTAATGTTGCAATTGTAAATGGGATTGAATTCTTGATTTCTCTTTCTGTTAGTTCATTGTTGGTGTATACAAATGCGACTGATTTTTGTATATTGATTTTGTACCCTGCAACTTCACTGTACTCATTATTTCTAATAGTTTTTTTTTGGTGGATTCTTTAGCGTTTTCTATATGTAGAATCATATCCACAAATAGTGACAGTTTTTCTTCTTCCTTTCCAATTTGGATACTTTTATTTCTTTTTCTTGCCTAATTACTCAGGTTGGGACTTCCAGTACTATGTTAAATAAGAGTGGCTAGAGTGGGCATCCTTGTTTTGTTCCTGTTCTTAGGAGGATAGCTTTCAGTTTTTCACTGTTAAATATGGTGTTGGCTGTGGATTTGTCATATATGGCCTTTATTATGTTGAAATACTGCCCTTCTATATCCATTTTATTGAGAGTTTTTATCATAAATGGATATTGGATCTTGTCAAATGCTTTCTCTGTGTCTATTATCTGTATCTATTATCATGTGATTTTTATTCTTCATTTTGTTATGTGATGTGTAACTGATTGATTTGCAGATGTTGAACCATCCTTGAGTCCCTGGAATAAATCTCAATTGATCATGGTGTATGATCCTTTTAATGTATTGTCATATTTGATATGTTAATATTTTGTTGAGGATTTTTGCATCTATGTTCATCAGCAATAATTGGCCTGTAATTTTCCTTTTTCGTGTTGTCTTTGTCTGGTTTGGTATCAAGTAATGTTGGCCTCATAAAATGAGTTAGTACTCCATCCTCTTCAATTTTCTGGAAGAGTTTGAGAAGGATAGGAATTAAATCTTCTTGAATGTTTGGTAGAATTCACCAGAGAAGCTGTCTGGTCCTAGACTTTTGTTTTTTGGGAGGTTTTTGGGTTTTTGTTTGTTTGTTTTTGTTTTTTTTTAATTTTTTTGTTTATTGCAGTAACATTGGTTTATAACATTGTATAAATTTCAGGTGTACATCATTATACTTCTGTTTCTGCATTGATTACATCATGTTCACCACCCAAATACTAATTATAACCCATCACCACACACATGTGCCTAATTATCCCTTTCGACCTCCTCCCTCCCGTCTTCCCCTCTGCTAACCACCAATCCAATCTCTGTCTCTATGTGTTTGTTGGTTGTTGTTATTATCTACTATTTAATGAGTGAGATCATATGGTATTTGACCTTCTGGGAGGTTTTTGATTGCAGTTTCAATCTCTTTACTTGTGATTGGTCTATTCAGATTCTCTATTTCTTCTTGATTCAGTTTTGGGACATTGTATGAGTGTAAGAATTTATCCATTTCTTCTAGGTTATCCAATTTGTTGACGTACAGCTTTTCATAATATTCTCTTATAATCCTTCATATTTCTGTGGTATCCGTTGTAATTTCTCTTCTTTCATTTCTTATTTTATTTATTTCAGCCTTCTCTCTTTTTTTCTTAGTGAGTTTAGCTAAGGGTGTGTCAATTTTGTTTATCTTCTCAAAGAACCAGCTGTTAGTTTCATTGATCTTTTCTCTTGTCTTTTTAGTCTCAATTTCACTCATTTCTACTCTGATTTTCGTTATTTCCTTCCTTATACTGACTTAGGGCTTCATTTGTTCTTATTTTTCTAGTTCTTTTAGGTATACTGTATGATTTTTTATTTGAGATTTTTCTTGTTTTTTGAGGTAGGCCAGTATTGCTATATTTTTCCCTCTTAGTACCACTTTTGCTGCATTCCGTATGTTTTGTTGTGTTGTGTTTTCATTTTCATTCGTCTCCAGGTATTTTTTTTTTTTAAGATTTTATTTATTTATTTTTTCCCCTCAAAGCCCCAGTAGATAGTTGTATGTCATAGCTGCACATCCTTCTAGTTGCTGTATGTGGGACGCGGCCTCAGCATGGCCGGAGAAGCGGTGCGTCAGTGCGCGCCTGGGATCCGAACCCAGGCCGCCAGTAGCGCAGCGGACGCACTTAACCACTAAGCCACGGGGCCGGCCCTCCAGGTATTTTTTGATTTCCTTTGATTTTTTCATTGATCCAATAGTTGTTCAATAACATGTTTTTAGTCTCCACGTGTTTGTGACTTTTCTAGCTTTCTTCTTGCAGTTGATTTGTAGTTTCATACCATTGTGGTTAGAAAATATGCTTGATATGATTTCAGTCTTAAATTTATTGAGGCTTGCTTTGTTTCCTGATATATGGTCTATCTTTGAGAATGTCCCATGTGCACTTGAGAATAATGTGTATTCTGCTGCTTTTGGATGGAATGTTCTATATATATCTATTAAGTCTATCTGGTCTAGTGTTTCATTTAAGGCCAATGTTTCCTTGTTAATTTTCTGTCTGGATGTTCTATCCATTGATGTAAGTGGGGTGTTAGTGTTAAAGTCCCCTACTATTATTGTGTTGCTGTTCATTTCTCCATTTAGGTTTCTTAATAGTTGCTTCATATATTTTGGTGCTCCTGTATGAGGTACATATATATTAACAAGTGTTATGTCTTCTTCATGGAATGTCACTTTTACCATTATATAATGTCCATCTTTATCTCTTGTTATCTTTTTTCTCTTGAAGTCTATTTTTTGTGATATAAGTATAGCTACACCCACTTTCTTTTGGTTGCCAATTGCTTGGAGTATCATCTTGCATCCCTTCATTCTGAGCCTATGTTTGTCTTTAGAGTTCAGGTGTGTCTTCTGGAGGCACCATATTGTTGGGTCTTGTTTTTTAATCCACTCAGCCACTCTGTGTCTTTTGATTGGTGAATTCAATCCACTTACAGTTAGAGTGATTATTGATATAAGAAGGCTTAATACTGCCATTGTATCTTTTGTTTTCTGGTTGTTCTATTTCCATTGTTTCTTTTCCCTTGTATTTCTGACTGCCATTTCAGTTTGGTGGCTTTCTGTGATGTTTTTCTCAGTTCCTTCTTTATTTATGTTTTGTGACTCTGCTCTGATATTTTGTTTTGTGGTTACCATGAGTTTTGTATAAAATATCTCATAGATGAGAGAGTCTTTTTCTGGCTGATAGCATCTTAACTCCATTAGCCCAGATGCACCAATGTTCTGATGGCAGGATCAGCAAGTCTTCTAATTGCATCAAAGAACGGATTCTCATATTAGGTATGGAGGCTGGAGGTGGAGGATTGGAATCAGTCCAATGTTTTGGATCTAGGGAGTTTCTTTGAAGTTGTTAGTTGGCTGAGTTTGTCAGATCCTTGTACACAATAGTGGGGGTTTCTGTACAACTTTCCAGCCCTCTAAAAATTTAAACTATTCTAATATCAATTAAAACTTATTTCTCATGATAATTAAAAAACTTTACGTTGTGTTGTACATTTAGATAGAAATACTTGAAAAACTTGGAGCATATCCTTGGAATGATAACTATCCACCACAGGAATGTGGATCCCTGAATACTTCAAATGTTAACTGAGTACTTCAAATATTAACTAACTTCATCTTGATTATACATTAATGTTGACACACCCTCATATCTTCATTACATTATTTATATAAAAGTGTTTTAAATTACAGTCAAAATAATATAAGCTCAACATCTTCTTTTCAACAAATAATTATATTCTCTTTTTTTAAGTATGATATTTGCTATCTTTTGTTGTTCATTTATTCATGAATTTATTCATTTACTTATGATTTCATGAGTTCACTCATTCAATCTTTAACACACATTTATTGAGTGGTTATTACATATTGGAAGTTGTGCTATATGTTAAAGACACAAATAGAGATCAGACATAGTACTTTCCATCAAGCTGATGGTAGAGACTGAAATGTATTGTATAATGTGCTAAGTTCTATAAAGAAAGAGTCAGGGAATGTTTCATGGAAAAGTTGACCTTTGTTCTGGTTCTTTGAGGACAGGAAGACAGGCAATAGGTGGATAAGGTGAGGAAAGGGATTCCGGAAATAGGAAATTGGATGTGCAAAGGTACATTGACCAAAAAGGATGTGGCGAATTCAAAGAATTGTGAAGAGTTTGATGTTGTTGGATCAATGCTGCATGAAAGAAAGTAGGTAAGAAAAATAAATTGAGGTCAAATTTTAATATCCCTTTTTGTGTCATTTTAAATCACTTAGATTTGATGCCTAACTCAACCAGTGTTTTGCAAACTTGAATGTTTAGAAAAACCACCTGGCATTTGTAAACAATATGGATTCCTATGCCCTGCTCATGGAAATTATGCCTGAGTAATTCTGGAGTAACTCTTTGATAAGTGCTACTTGTAACAGGCTCCCTACACATTGGGAGATTCATAATATGGCAAGTTGGGGAAATAACATTTTGTACCAATTTTATCCCATTTTTACTGTTTAATATATTGAGCTTCCACAAGATATCTCACTTGAGAAACAAACAGGAGTCTGCTGATTTATATTTTATTTTATTTCTGCAAATAACTTCTTTAGGCAGCAGAAGAAGAATGCAATATTTAAATTCATGTTTTGGAAATATAATTGGCAATGGTGTGAAAGATGTAATGAATATGGAAGAATTGAGGCAGAGAGCCAACTTAACAGCCCTCACAATAGATCAGGTAGAACATAACGAGCACTTCAGTTCAGGTCTCAGCAGTGAGGTTGAAGATGAGGGAATATATTTAGGCTGTATTTACAAGGTAGAATGCACAAGGCTAGTTTTGATTGTGAGGTGTGAGAGAGAAAGAGATTCTGAGATGGCTCCTAGGGTTTTTAGTTTTGTTGATTAAGTGGATGGTGAATCCATTAACTGAGAAAAGAAAAACGGGGTGAAGAGGCAAGTTTGGTACAACAGTTCAATTTGAGGTGACTCCAGTACACATAGGTAGAGTTTTTCCACAGGTAATTAAAAATAAAAGTCTAGGACTCAAGAGAGAGACTGAAAATACAAATTTATTCATCATTCATTTCTAGACCAAGGGTTCTTAATCCAGGCTTTAGGAGCATATGAAACCTCTGCAAATGTATATACAAGATATAAATTCATCTTTCTAAGGAGATGGACCTATATTTCATCTGATTTTTAAAAAAAGTCCCTGACCCCCAAATAGATAAGTACTGATCTAGGTAGTATTTCAAAGTGAACATGCATAAAGTCAGTGTCTTTCAGCATTGTTTGCATTTGGGTTATTTTGTCCTTACTTAGGGATGTGAGAGCTCACTTGGATTTTTATCAAGAATATAATGCCTATTTATAATATTACACAAATGAGAAAATTAGATTTTGAATATGACCTTTTGTGTAAAACTCACATTATTAGTATTATAGCAACCTGTAGAATTGCACTGGGGATTTCTTCCTATGTGTCTTGAATGTCTGAGATTACTTGAGAGAAGATTTAAGGATAATCCTTATTTGACTAGTTCCTCAAATCACAGCAAAACTAACTGTTCTAACTTAGCAATTACTCTGAATTTCAAAGAAGAGGTGTATTGTGGGTGGGCTTACTCATAACTTAGAAGATAGAATAGAAGAACATGTTTTATTCCATAATTTAATTTTTGAATAAAAATATATCTCTGACAATAAATGTTTTCAATCCTCCTTTATTGAAGAAATTTTCTGTGTTGAAGATTTTTATTTTTTAATCTGTTTGTTATCAAGGATGCTATTTGTACCTTCATTGTAAGTTCATTGCAAGCAATTTTTTTATGATATGCTTGAATGAATTTAAAGCTTAATATTCATATTTAATAATAGAAAAAGGAATATAATGTGATTTCCAGTTTTTCAAAAATAAAAGAGAGTTTCAGTTCCTGTTAGGATGAAGTAAACACACTACACTCTGGCTCCCCCTACTGAATGCACCTAAAAATCCCTGAACAGATCAAATGGAGCAGCTATCTGGGCATCTGAAAAGTAAATGGTAACAAGAAGATTGGGAGAAGAAATCAGAACTGGAAGAATGAACAAACTGGAACTGAGTTGCCAATTTTTTTTCACTTTTGTAGGTCCTGACTTGGACTCAAATACAGCCTATTCCCAGAACTGCACCAACTACAGACAAAAATGTTCAAGGGATGTCCTCTCTTTCCGGTCTGAGTCAGGGGAAGAAAGATGCCTAAGGGACAGAAGAAGTGGCAGATATTCTCTGATTTTTCCCCTCCTGGCCTGGCCTGCAAGCAAGCCCCATTCCTGGTTCTGCTACCCTGTAATAGTGGTGTAGTAGCAGGCAAGCAGACCTAAAACTCCAAGGAAGGAAAATCCTTCTCTATTAGAAGAACTGTGCCCCAAAGATTATAGGAGGAAAGCCTGTTGCTTATTCTCTATATATCCTCCTGCTATTTGGCCCCAGAGACAGAGCCAGATATGGGGAATTTGTGACAAAGCAGAGAGAAAAAACACCCTGGCTTTCTGGTGAGATAACCAAGAAACAGGACCTTTGTGAGATAGAGAATATGGGGGAGATCAGGGAGAAGGAACTTGAAAATAGTATCCCATAAAGTTGCCACTGAATTCTGGGCTCATATCCAAATTGTGCTCTCATGAAATATGACCCTATACAGCATACCAAAGGTCTCTGACTAGCCCCTGGGTGGTGCACACGGTGGGCAGATCCAAATAACACCACTAAATCTTTGGAAATTGAATTTACATCAGAACCACAGCCAAATGAAGGCAAGTTGAAACGTGTGGCCTAAACCTAATTGGCTCAATTGTACCAATAGGATTTTTCTTAAAGACCCAGAATCTTATAACGTAATATTAGAAAGGCCCAAGAGACAACTCAAAATTTTTCCATATACAAAGACCAGGAAATTCTGACAATTCTCAAGGGAAAATGCAATCAACAGACATTAACCCTGAGATGACCTAAACGTTGTAATTATCAAAAAAATACTTTACAGTAGCTATTATAACCATGCCTCATAAAGTAAGGAAAATAGTGTTGAAGGGGATGGAAAGTCTCAGAAGAGAATATAAGAAAAATATTTTAAAAAATCATGACTTTAAAACTGAAAATTAAAAGAGAAATAAAAAATTCACCAAACAGAGCTCACTTAAAATAACCACCCATGCTCCCCCTGGAATGGGGGAATAAGGACTTCTGAGAAGCTGCTCTTCCATAAAAGCAAGGAAGACATAGGCAAAATTGTCAAAACATCTCTATCACATCACATAATTATTATTTCTTTTTTGTGGTGGGAACAATTAAGATCTAGTCTCTTAGCAACTTTCAAGGTTATAATACAGTATTGTTGACTATAAGCACTATACTGTGCATCAGCTCCCAAGATCTTATTTATCTACTAATTCCAAGTTTGTTCCCTTAAACAACATATTCCCAATTCCCTCATCCATTCTCCCAGCGTCTGGTAACCACAATTCTACTCTGTTTTTACGAGTTCGGCTTTTTTAGATTCCACATGTAAGTGAGATCATATAGTATTTGTTGTTCTCTGTCTGAATTATCTCGCTTAGCATAATGCCCTCAAGTTCCATTCATGTTGTCACAAACAGGATTTCCTTCTTTCTCATGGCTGAATAATATTCCATTGGGTGTATATATATACATATATGTATATATATATATCACAACTTCTTTATCCATTCATCCGTTGGTGGACACTTAGGCTGTTTCCATATCTAAGCTATTGTGAATAATGCTGCAATAAACACGGGAGTGCCTATATCTATTCAATATCCTGTTTTCATTTACTTTGGATATATACACAGAATGGAATTGCTAGATCATATGGTAAATCTGTTTTTAATTTTTTGAGAAACTTTCATACTGTTTTCCATAGTAGCTGTAACAATTTACATTCCCACCAACAGTGTACAAAAGTTCCCTTTTCTCTACATTCTCACCAACACTTGTTAACTTTTGTCTTTTTGGTAATAGCCATTCTAACAGGTGTGAGATGATATCACATTATAGTATGGATTTGCATTTCCCTGATGATTAGTGATGTTGAGCACCTTTTCGCATACATGTTGGCCATCTGAATGGAAAGATGTCTATTCAGTTCCCCTGCTCACTTTTTAATAATATTGTTTGTTTTTTGTTATTGAGTTGTATGAGTTCTTTATATATTTTGGATATTAACCCCCTTTTCAATACATGATTTGGAAATATTTTCTCCCATTTTGTAGATTGCCTTCATTTTGTTGATTGTTTTTTTACCGTACATAAACTTTTTAGTTTGACATAGTCCTACTTGTTGATTTTTTTTTTTTTGTGGCTTGTGCTTTTGGTGTCATATCCAAAAAAATCATTGCCCAGTCCCATGTCAGTGAGTTTATTCCCCATGTTTACTTCTAGGAGTTTTACAGTATCAAGTCTTATATTTAAGTCTTTAATGCATTTTGAGTTAATTTTTGTGAGTGGTGTAAAATAGGGGTCCAATTTCATTTTTCTGCATGTAGTTATCCAGTTTTCCCAACACTATTTGTTGAAGAGACTATTATTTCTCTATTGAGTGTTCTTGGCTCCCTTGTCAAATATTAGTTGGATTTATTTCTGGGCTCTATTCTGTTCCATTGGTCTATGTATTTATTTTTATGCCACTACCATATTATTTTAATTACTACAGCTTTGTAGTATAGTTTGAAATAAAAAAGTGTGATACCTCTGGCTTTATTCTTCTTTTTCATGATTCTTTGGTTATTCAGGGCCTTTTGTGAATCCATACACATTTTAAGATTTTTTCTATTTCTGTAAAAATGCCATTGGAATTTTGATAGAGATTGCATTGAATCTATAGATGGCTTTGAGTGGTATGGACATTGTAACAATATTAATATTTCTGATCCATGAACATGGAATATCTTTCCATTTGTTGGTGTCTTCTTCAATTTCTTTCATTAAGGACTTGCAAATTTCATTGTACAGATCTTACGCTTCCTTGATTAAATTTATTTCTGTTTTATTGTTTTTGATACTATTGTTAATGGCATAGTTTTCTTTCTTTTTCAGATGTTTTGTTGTTATTGTATAGAAACACAACTGATTTCTATATGTTGATTTCGTATCCTGCAACTTTACTGAATATGTTGATTAGTTTCAACAGTTTTTTGGTTGAGTATTTAGGATTTTCTGCTTGTAAGATCATGTCATCTGCAAATAATGATAATTTTACTTCCTCCTTTCCAATATGGATGCTTTTTATCTCTTTGTCTTGTCTAATTGCTCTAGCTAGGACTTCCAGTACTATGTTGAATAGGAGTGGTGAGAGTGAGCACTCTTGTCTTGTTCCTGATCTTAAAGGATAAACTTGCTATTTTTCACCATTGAGTACAATATTAGCTGTGGGTTTGTTTTATATGGCCTTTATCATGTTGAGGTAGGTTCCTTCTACACCCAGTTTGTTGATGGTTTTAACCATGATATTTGAAGTAAATGATATTGCATCAAATGCTTTTTTTGCATCTATTGAGATAATCATGTGGTTTTTATCTTTCATTCTATTAATATGTTGTTTCACATTTATTGATTCTTGTATGTTGAACCACTCTTTCATCCCAGGAATAAATCCCACTGGGATATGATGTATAATCCTTTTAATGTGTTGATGAACTTGGTTTGTTATTATTTCATTGAGAATTTTTACATCTATATTCATCATGGATATGGGTCTGTAGTTTTCTTTTCTTCTAAATTTTTAAGTACCGATTCAATTTTCTTACTCATTATTGATCTATTCAAGTTTTCTATTTCTTCCTGCTTCAGTCTTGGTAGGTTGTATGTTTCTAGGAATTTATCCATTTCTTCTAGGCTATTCAATTTTTTGGCATACAATTGTTTACAGTAGTCTCTTATGATTCCATGTATTTCTGTAGTATCAGTTGAAATGTCTCCTCTTTCATTTCTGATTTTATTTATTTAAGTCTTCTTTCTTTTTCTTAGTCTAGCTTAAATTTTGTCAAGTTGGTTTATGTTTTCAAAACAACCAGCTCTTAAGATAAACAAAATTGACAAACCCTTAGCCAGACTTACTAAGAAAAAAAGAGAAAAGGGTCAAGTAAATAAAATTAGAAATGAAAGAGGAGAAATTACAACAGATACCACAGAAATACAAAGGATTATAAGAAATACTATGAGAAATTATATGCCAACAAATTGGACAATCTAGAAGAAATGGATAAATTCTTAGACTCATACAACTTCCCAAAACTGTACCAAGAAGAAATGGAGAATCTGAATAGACCAATCACAAGTAAAGAGATTGAAATAGTAATCAAAAATCTCCCAAAAAAATACAAGTCCAGGACCAGATGGCTTCTCTGGTGAATTTTACCAAACATTCAGAGAAGATTTAATACTCATCCTTCTCAAACTATTCCAAAAAAAGAGGAAGATGGAAAACTTCCTAACTCATTCTATGAGGGCAACATCACCCTGATACCAAAGCTAGACAAAGACAATACAAAGAATGAAAATTACAGGCTAATATCGTTGATGAACATAGATGCAAAAATCCTCAACAAAATTTTGTCAAGCCGAATACAGCAATACATTAAAAAGATCATACACCACGTTCAAGTGGGATTTGTACCAGGGATGCAGGGATGGTTCAACATCCGCAAATCAATCAACGTGATACACCACATCAACAAAACAAAGAATAAAAACCACATGGTCATCTCAATAGATGCAGAGAAGGCATTTGACAAGATACAGCATCCATTTATGATAAAAACTCTCAACAAAATGGATATAGAAGGAAAGTACCTCAACATAATAAAGGCTATTTATGACAAACTCACAGCCAACATCATACTCAATGGGGAAAGACTGAAAGCCATTCCTCTGAGAACAGGAATGAGACAGGGCTGCCCACTCTCACCACTCCTATTCAACATAGCACTGGAGGTTTTCGCCAGAGCAATTAGGCAAGAAAAAGGAGTAAAAGGAATCCAAATAGGCAACAAAGAAGTGAAACTCTCACTACTTGCAGATGACATGATTTTATATATAGAAAACCCTAAAGAATCTGTTGGAAAACTATTAGAAATAATCAACAACTACAACAAAGTCACAGGGTCCAAAATCAATCTACAAAAATCAGTTGCATTTCTGTATGCTAATAATGAGCTAACAGAAAGAGAGTTCCAAAAGATAATACCATTTACAATTGCATCAAGAAGAATAAAATATCTAGGAATAAATCTTACCAAGGAGGTGAAAGACCTATACAATGAAAACTATACGACATTATTGAATGAAATCAATGATGACATAAAGAAATTGAAAGATATCCCTTGCACATGGATTGGAAGAATAAACATAGTTAAAATGTCTATATTACAGCAATCTACAGATTCAATGCAATCCCAATCAGAATCCCGATGACATTCTTCACGGAAATAGAAAAAAGAATACTAAAATTCATATGCGGCAACAAAAGACCCTGAATAGCTAAAGCAACCCTAAGAAAAAAGAACAAAGCAGGAGGCATCACAATCCCTGACTTCAAAACATACTACAAAGCAATAGTAATCAAAACAGCATGGTACTGGTACAAAAACAGGCACACAGATCAATGGAACAGAATTGAAAGCCCAGAAATAAAACCACACATATATGGACAGCTAATTTTCGACAAAGGAGCTAAGGACATACAATGGAGAAAGGAAAGTCTCTTCAATAAATGGTGTTGGGAAAACTGGACAGCCACATGCAAGAGAATGAAAATGGACCATCTGCTACTGCCATTCACAAAAATTAACTCAAAATGGATCAAAGACCTGAGAGTGAGACCTGAAACTATAAAACTCATGGAAGAAAATATAGACAACACACTATTTGACATTGGTCATAAAGGAATCTTTTCAGATGACATGCCTACCCAGACTATAGAAACTAAAGAAAAAATAAGCAAGTGAGACTTTATCAGATTAAAGAGCTTCTACAAGAAAAATGGAACCAGAATCAAGATGAACAGACAACCCACCAGCTGGGAGAAAATATTTGCAAAACATATATCTGACAAGGGGTTGATCTCCATAATATATAAAGAACTCACACAACTGAACAACAAAAAAACAAACAACACAGTCAAAAAATGGGCAGAGGAAATGAACAGACACTTCTCCAAAGAAGATATACAGATGACCAATAGGCACATGGAAAGATGTTCAACATCACTAATCATCAGGGAAATGCAAATCAAAACAACACTAAGATATCACCTCACACCCGTTAGAATGGCTATAATCACCAAGACAAAAAACAACAAATGTTGGAGAGGATGTGGAGAAACAGGAACCCTCATACACAGCTGGTGGGAATGCAAACTGGTACAGCCTCTATGGAAAACGGTATGGAGATTCCTCAAAGAATTAAAAATAGAGATGCCCTATGATCCAGCCATCCCACTACTGGGAATCTATCCAACGAACCTGAAATCAACAATCCAAAGAGGCTTATGCACCCAAGTGTTCATTACAGCAGTATTCACTATAGCCAAGAAGTGGAAGCAACCTAAGTGTCCCTCGACTGACGATTGGATCAAGAAAATGTGGTATATATATACAATGGAATACTACTCATCCATAAAAAAAGACAAAATCGTCCCATTTGCAACAACATGGATGGGCCTGGAGGGTATTATGTTAAGTGAAATAAGCCAGAAAGAGAAAGACAAACACTGTATGTTCTCACTCATATGTGGAATATAAACCAACACATGGACAGAGAAAAGTGAATTGTGGTTACCAGGGGCAATGGGGATAGGGGGTGGGCACAAGGGGTGAAGGGATGGGCAAACAAAAATGTACAACCCAAAATTTTGCAATGTTGTAAACTATTAAAATATCAATTAAAAAAAAACAGTTCTTAGTTTCATTGATTTCTTCTATTGTTTTTCTAGTTTGTACTTTTTATTTATTTATGCTATGAGATTTCTTATTTCCTTCCTTCTTCTAACTTTGGGCTTAGTTTGCTCTTCTTTTTCTAGTTCCTTGAGGTGTAAAGTTTGATTGTTTATTTGAGATCTTTCTATTTTCTTAATATGTGCATTTATCACTCAACTTTTCTCTCAGAACTGCTTTTGCAGCATCCCATAGGTTTTCGTATGTTTTATTTCATTTCATTTGTTTTGAGATTTTTTTTTATTTCACTTTTGATTTTTTCTTTACTCATTGATTATTCAGGAGTGTGTTGTTTAATATCCACATATTTGTAGATGTTCCAGCTGTCTTCTTGTTGATATCTAGTTTCATACCACTGTGGTTAGAAAAGATGCTTGGTATGATTTCAATCTCTTAAATTTGCTAAGACTTGTTTTCTCACCTATCGTGTGGTCAATCCTGGAGAATGTTCCAGGTGTATTGAGAAGATCATGTTTTCTGCTTCTGTTGAATGGATGTTCTATAAATGTCTGTTAGGTCCATTTGGTCTAATGTATGGTTCAAGTCCATTGCTTCCTTGTTGATTTTCTGTATGGATGATCTATCCATTGCTGAAAGTAAAGTATTATAAAATAAAATCCCCTACTATTATTTCATTGTCTATTTTCCCCTTCATATCTGTTGGTGTTTGCTTAATATATTTAGGTGCTCCAATGTTAGGTGCATATATATTTATGACTGTTATATCTTTTTGATGAATTGACCCCTTTATCATTATATAATGACCTTCTTTGTTTCTTTTTTTTTTTTAATTTTTTGTTTATTGCAGTAACATTGGTTTATAACATTGTATAAATTTCAGGTGTACATCATTATACTTCTATTTCTGCATAGATTACATCATGTTCACCACCCAAATACTAACTACAACCCATCACCACACACATGTGCCTAATTATCCCTTTCGCCCTCCTCCTGCCCCCCTTCCCCTCTGGTAAACACCAATCCAATCTCTGTCTCTATGTGTTTGTTTATTGTTGTTATTATCTATTATTTAATGAAGGAAATGATACGATATTTGACCTGCTCCCTCTGACTTATTTCACTTTGCATAATACCCTCAATGTCCATCCGTGTTGTCACAAATGGCTGGATTTCATCGTTTCTTATGGCTGAGTAGTATTCCATTGTGTATATATACCACATCTTCTTTATCCATTCGTCCCTTGATGGGCACTTAGGTTGCTTCCAAGTCTTGGCTATTGTGAATAACGCTGCAATGAACACAGGGGTGCGTGTATCTTTATGCATTGGTGTTTTCAAGTTCTTTGGATAAATACCCAGCAGTGGAATAGCTGGATCATATGTTAGTTCTATCCTTGATTTTTTGAGGAATCTCTGTACTGTTTTCCATAGTGGCTGCACCAGTTTGCACTCCCACCAGCAGTGTATGAGAGTTCCCTTCTCTCCACAACCTCTCCAACACATGTTGTTTCCTGTCTTGTTGATTATAGCCATTCTGACGGGCGAGAGGGGTTATCTCATTGTAGTTTTGATTTGCATTTCCCTGATAGTTAATGATTTTGAACATCTTTTCATGTGTCTGTTGGCCATCTGTATATCTTCTTTGGAAAAATGTCTGTTCAGGTCTTTTGCCCATTTTTTAATTGGGTTGGTAGTTTTTTTGTTGTTGAGATGCATGAGTTCTTTATATATTTTGGAGATTAAGCCCTTATCAGATGTATGGTTTGCAAATATCTTCTCCGAATTGTTAGGTTGTCTTTTCGTTTTGTTGATGGTTTCCTTTGCTATGCAGAAGCTTTTTAGTTTCATGTAGTCCCATTTGTTTATTTTTTCTGTTGTTTCTCTTGCCCAGTCAGACATGGTGCTTGACAATATGTTGCTAAGACCAATGTGTAAGAGCGTACTGCCTATGTTTTCTTCTAGAAGTTTCATAGTTTCAGGTCTTACATTCAAGTCTTTAATCCATTTGGAGTTAGTTTTTGTGTGTGGTATGAGGTAAGGGTCTACTTTCATTTTTTTGCATGTGGCTATCCAGTTTTCCCAACACCATTTGTTGAAGAGACTTTCTTTTCCCCATTGTATGTTCTTGGCTCCTTTGTCAAAGATTAGCTGTCCAGGGATGTGTGGGTTTATTTCTGGGCTTTCGATTCTATTCCATTGATCTGTGTGTCTGTTTTTGTGCCAGTACCATGCTGTTTTGGTTACTATAGCTTTGTAGTATATTTTGAAATCAGGGAGTGTGATACATCCAGCTTTGTTCTTTTTTCTCAGGATTCCTATAGCTATTCGGGGTCTTTTGTTGTTCCATATAAATTTTAGGATTCTTTGTTCTATTTCTGTGAAAAATGTTGTTGGAACTTTGATAGGGATTGCATTGAATCAATAGATTGCTTTCGGAAGTATGGACATCTTAACTATGTTAATTCTTCCAATCCAAGAGCATGGACTATCTTTCCATTTCTTTGTGTCTTATTCAATTTCTTTCAGAAATGTTTTATAGTTTTTGGTGTACAGATTTTTCACCTCTTTGGTTAAGTTTATTCCTAGGTATTTTATTCTTTTTGTTGCAATTGTAAATGGGATGGTATTCTTAATTTCTCTTTCTGCTACTTCGTTGTTAGTGTATAGAAATGCAACTGATTTTTCTATGTTGATTTTGTATCCTGCAACTTGACCGTATTTATTTATTACTTCTAAAAGTTTTCTGGTGGATTCTTTAGGGTTTTCTATATATAAAATCATGTCATCTGCAAATAGTGACAGTTTCACTTCTTCCTTTCCAATTTGGATCACTTTTATTTCTTTCTCTTGCCTGATTGCTCTGGCTAGGACTTCCAGTACTATGTTAAATAGGAGTGGTGACAGTGGGAATCCTTGTCTGGTTCCTGTTCTTAGAGGGATAGCTTTCAGTTTTTCACCATTGAAGATGATATTAGCTGTGGGTTTCTCATATATGGCCTTTATTATGTTGAGGTACTTTCCTTCTATCCCCATTTTATTCAGAGTTTTTATCATAAATGGATGCTGTATCTTGTCAAATGCTTTCTCTGCATCTATTGAGATGATCATGTGATTTTTATTCTTCGTTTTATTAATGTGGTGTATTACGTTGATTGATTTGCGAATGTTAAACCATCCCTGCATCCCTGGAATAAATCCCACTTGATCATGGTGTATAATCTTTTTAATGTATTGTTGTATGCAATTTGCTAGTATTTTGTTGAGGATTTTTGCATCGATGTTCGTCAGTGATATTGGCCTGTAATTTTCTTTTTTTTGTGTTGTCCTTGTCTGGTTTTGGTATCAGGGTAATGTCGGCTTCATAGAATAAGTTAGGGAGCTTCCCCCCTCCTCAATTTTTTGTAAGAGTTTGAGAAGGATGGGTATTAAGTCTTCTTTGAATGTTTGGTAGAATTCACCAGGGAAGCCGTCTGGTCCTGGACTTTTATTTTGGGGGACGTTTGAGCTTACTGTTTCAATCTCCTTACTGGTGATTGGTCTATTCAAATTCTCTATTTCTTCTTGATCCAGTTTTGGAAGGTTGTATGATTCTAAGAATTTATCCATTTCTTCCAGATTGTCCAATTGGTTGGCATATAGCTTTTCATAGAGTTCTCTTATAATCTTTTGTATTTCTGAGGTGTCTGTTGTAATTTCTCCTCTTTCATTTCTGATTTTACTTATTTGTGCCTTCTCTCTTTTTTTCTTGGTGAGTCTAGCTAAATGTTTGTCTATTTTGTTGATCTTTTCAAAGAACCAGCTCTTGGTTTTATTAATTTTTTCTATTGTTTTTTTGGTCTCTATTTCATTTATTTCTGCTCTGATTTTTACTATTTCCCTTCTTCTACTGATTTTGGGCTTGGTTTGTTCTTCTTTTTCCAGTTCCCTTAGGTGCATTGTTAAATTGTTTATTTGAGATTTTTCTTGTTTGTTGAGATCGGCCTGTATTGCTATAAACTTCCCTCTTAGAACCGCTTTTGCTGTATCCCATAAATTCTGGCATGTCGTATTTTCATTTTCATTTGTCTCCAGGTATTTTTTGATTCCTTCTTTGATTTCTTCATCGACCCAGTCGTTGTTCAGTAGCATTTTGTTTAATCTCCATGCATTTGTGGCTTTTCTGATTTTCTTCCTATAATTGATTTCTAGTTTCATACCATTGTGGTCAGAAAAGATGCTTGGTATTATTTCAATCTTCTTAAATTTATGGAGACTCGTTTTGTGGCCTAATATGTGATCAATCCTGGAGAATGTTCCATGTGCGTTTGAAAAGAACGTGTATTCTTTGGTTTCTGGATGGAATGCTCTGTTTATATCAGCTAGGTCCATCTGTTCTAGTGTGTCATTTAAGGCCAATATTTCCTTATTGATCTTAAGTTTGGATTATCTATCCGTTGGTGTAAGTGGAGTGTTAAAGTCCCCTACTATTATTGTGTTACTGTCTATTTCTATTTTTATGTCTGTTAATAATTGCTTTATATATTTAGGTGCACCTACATTGGGTGTGTAGATATTTACAAGTGTTATATCGTCTTGTTGGATTGTTCCCTTGATCATTATGTAATGCCCTTCTTTGTCTCTTTTTACAGTTTTTGTTTTAAAGTTTATTTTGTCTGATATGAGTACTGCTAGCTACCCCAGCTTTCTTTTCATTGCCATTTGCGTGAAGTATCTTTTTCCATCCTTTCACTTTCAGTTTGTGAGTGTCTTTAGGTCTGAAGTGTGTCTCTTGTATGCAGCATATATTTGGGTCTTGTTTTTTTATCCAATCAGCCACCTATGCCTTTTTATTGGAGCATTTAGTCCATTGACGTTTAAAGTACCTATTGATAAGTATGTACTTACTGCCATTTTTTAACTTTTTTTTTCTTCTTCTGTTTTCTTTTTTCTCAGTGTTTTAGTAGTCCTTCTCTGTTCCTTTCTTCTTCTATACAGAATTGATGGTCTCTTTAGTTTGACCTCTGTCTGAAAGCTCTACTCTTTAACTCCCCTCCTCCCTACTTTTATGTTTTTGATATCATATCTAACCTCTTTTTTGTGCATTTGTATCCATTACCCTCTTATCATGGAAATAGATAATTTTTCCTATTTGTGGTCATCTCTTTTCCCCTTAAATCAGTCCCTTTAACGTTTCTTGTAGCACTGGTTTCTTGGTGACAAACTCCTTTAATTTTCGCTTGTCTGGGAAATTTTTGATCTCTCCTTCCATTTTGAATGATAACCTTGCTGGGTATTCTTGGCTGTAAGTTTTTTCCTTTTAGCACTTTAAATATATTGTGCCACTCTCTTCTAGCCTGTAAGGTTTCTTCTGAGAAGTCAACTGATAGCCTTATGGGGTTTCCTTTGTATATAACTTGACTTTCTCTTGCGGCTTTTAGGATTCTCTCTTTATCTTTAATTCTGGACATTTTGATTATGATGTGTCTTGGTGTGGGCCTCTTTGGGTTTATCTTGTTTGGGGCTCTCTGTGCTTCCTGTACCTGGATGTCTGATTCCTTCCTTAGGTTAAGGAAGTTTTCATCTATTATTTCTTGAAATATATTCTCTGCCCCTTTATCTCGCTCTTTTCCTTCTGGGACACCTATAACACGGATGTTAGTGCGCTTGATGTTGTCCCAGAGGTCCCTTAGACTGTCCTCACTCTTTTTAATTCTTTTCTCTTTTACCTGTTCAGCTTGGGTAATTTCCTCTAGTCTTTCATCCATCTCGTAGATCCATTCTTCTGTATCCTCTACTCTGCTTTTGAGTCCCTCTAGTGAATTTTTCATTTCCAGTATTGTATTCTTCATTTCTGATTGGTTCTTTTCTATATCTTCCATTTCCTTGTTGACATTCTCACTGAGTTCATCTATTCTTCTCCCCATATCAGTGAGCATCCTTAACACTCTTTGTTTGAACTCTCTGTTGGGTAAGTTGTTCATTTCTGTTTCACTTAGATCCTTTTCTCGGGTTTTGTCCTGTTCCCTTACGTGGAATGTGTTCCTTTGCCTCCTCATTTTGCCTCTTTCCCTGTGCTTGTGTCTACGTATTAGGTAGGTCAGCTACGTCTCCTGCTCTTGGATAGGTGACCTTGTGTAAGTGATGGCTTAGGAGGCCTGCCGTGTGCTTCCCTCAGTTCTCAATGTTCCCAGGGTGACCCCTATGTGGGCTCTGTGTGTCTTTCTGTTGTGGCCTGTTTGCTTTCCCTATAGGCGCCCAGGGAGGCCAAGTTATGCTCCTGGCCAGCTGATGTAATGCTCAGCTGCTTGTAGTTGTTGTGGGCCCTTTAGTCTCTTTATCAGGTGTGGGGAGCCCCAGCACAGTTGGCTGCAAGTTCTAATACCACATTTGTGTTGCAGTATTTCTTTTAAGTGATTAGGCCCCCAGTGTGGCTGGTTGTTAGGCTCAGGGCCTTACAATTGCTATAATCTTCCCGCCTTTAGGTCTCTTGTCAGCTCTCTGAGGATTGCAGCTGTGTGGGGCTGGCCTCAGGCCCGGTAGCACCCAGTTGTTTCAGGCTTTGGAAGGTGGGGCAAACCCCCTATGTGGGTCTTTGAGAAGCACAAGTCTTCTGCAGCCAACAAGTCCTGCCTCCCACAGGTCCAAACACACAGTCCTGCCCCGTGTGCGTGCCCCGATCTCCTGAAGCGGACCCAGTCTCTCCACGGCGGGAGCCCCACACTGCAGCACCGCCCCACACTCTCCACCCGCTTCTTGTGCACGCCCTACCCCACTGAAGTCAGCTCAGTTGCCAGGCTGCAGAGAATCCAGTCACCAATCTGTGCAGGCCCACAAGTTGCCCGAGGGCTTGTTGTTGGGTGAGGCCAGTCTCTAGGGTGGGCTGCCTGCCCTGGCTGAGCTGGATTAAGTTGGTGCTCTAGCGGGTGGGGCAGACCCTGGGCTAGCAGGCCTCAGGGAGAACTCCAATGGCATCTGTGTCAGCATGCCCACACCAGGCCACAACAATAGCCGCCGCCAATGTCCAAGTCCCTGGAGAGGTCTCACCTCTCACCAAGATGCACTCAGGGCCTATCAGGTGAGTCTCTTTTCACCAAAGCACTGTGCACCTTTCTTCCTGGTGATTTTAGGTTGCTTTCTGAAACGGGTGAGTTTGCGTGTGGGCCCTTTAAGAGCTGGTTTTCATTTCTTTGTGAACCAGCTTTTCTGGGTGTACTCCCCAATGTTTTAGTAGCAGGCTAAGTTCGATATTATGCCACTCATCTCAATTGTGCTGGGTCCACAAAATGCCCACCGCAGGGGCGATCCCCGGCTCGGGGCCCTGCTCCTCCAGGGAGGGCTGCGCACCTGTGGGCTGCTCCCGGGTGGCCATAAAGCTGGTGGCTTGTGAAGGCGGCGTTTTTCCTCTCCAGAAGGGAGTTTCTGCCTCTTCTAACTCAATTAGTATTGTGCTTTGTTGCAGGAGTTCCTCTTATCCAGTTTTCAGTTCTGTCTCAGGGGTAATCCTTCCACAAGTAGTTGTAAATTGGCTGTGTCCGCAGGAGGAGGCGAGCTCAGAGTCTGCCTACGCTGCCATCTTGACTTCATCCTTCTTTGTTTCTTGTTAATATTTTTGGCTTAAAGTCTATTTTGTCTGATATAAGCATAGCTATCCCCACTTACTTTTGTTTTATACTTGCATAGCTTATCTTTCCACCTCTTCACTTTGTGCCTATGTTTGTCTCTAAAACTGAAGTGAGTTTCTTGTAAACAGCATATAGTTGGGTCTTTTTTTCTTTAATTCTTTGAGTCACTCTGTGCCTTTTGATTGGTGAATTCAATCCAGTTACATTTAGAATTATTATTAGTATGTGATGACTTACTAATGCCATCTGATTGTTGTCTGATAGTTTTGTATTTCCATTATTTGTTTTTCACTCTGTTTCTGCCTACTTTTGTAAATTGGTGATTTTCCATGGTGGTATGTTCCATTTCCTCTTTCGTTATCTTTTATGCATGTGCTTTAGATTTTTGCTTTGTGGTTACCATGAGGCTTACATAAGACATCTCATGGATAAAACAGTCCATTCTTAGCTGGTAGCAACTTAACTTTGATTTTCAACAAAAGCTTCACCCTTTTGCTTCCCTCCTTTTATATTTTTGATGACATTATTTACTTCTTTTTGTACTGTGTATTTGTTAACACATTACAGTAGTTATACTTTTTCATAATACTCTTTTCCTTTGACCTTTATACTATAGTTAAGTGGTAAACACACCATACTATTACACATTTAGAGTTTTCTAAATCTGACTGTGTATTTACCCTTACCAGTATATTGCACACTTTTGTATGTTTTCATGTCACTGATTAGTGTCTTTTCATGTCACCTTGAAGAACTCTGTTCAGCATTTCTTGCAAGGCAGGTCTAGTGGTGATGAACTACTCAGCTTTTGCTTGCTTAGGCAAGTATTTCTCCTTCATATATGAAGGATAACTTTGTCAGAGTATGCTTGGCTGGCAATTTTTTTTTTCTTTTTTGAATTTTGAATATTCATTCCACTTTCTCCTGGTTTTTATGTTTCCACTGAGAAAACTGCTGATAGCCTAATGAAGTTTTCTTTGTAGGTTTCAATCTTCTTTCCCCTGGCTGATTTTAGAATTCTTTCTTTATCTTTGACTTTTGACAGTGTCATTATAATGTGTTTTGAACAAGGTATTTTTGCATTGAGATAATAGGGTGATCTTTTAGCTTCATGAATTTGGATGTTCAAGTCTCTCCCCAGGTTTGAGAAGTTCTCAGCTATTGTTTCTTTAAATAAATTTTATACTCCCTTCTCCCTCTCTTCTCCTTCTAGAATCACAATTATTCTGATATTTGTTCTTTTGATGGATTCCCATAGATCACATAGGCTTTTTTTGCTCTTTTTCATTCCTTTTTCTTTTTCTCCTCTAACTGGGTTATTTCAAAATTCCTATCTTCTAACTCACATATTCTATCTTTCCTTTGCTCTACTCTACTGCAGATGCTCTCTATGGTGTTTTTCCTTTCATTCATTGAGTTCTTCAGCTCCAAAATTTCTGTTTGGTTCTTCTTCAAAATTTCTATTTCTTTGTTAGTATCTCATTTTTTCCATGTATTTTTTTTTCAAGATTTCGTTGAATTGTCTCTGAGGTTTTTTGCTAGTTCATTGAGTTTCTTCAGAACAGCTATTTTGAATTCTTTTCAGCTAGACCACAAAATTCCATGCCTTTGAACTCAGATATTGGAGAATAATTATTTCTTTTTGTGGTAGTGTTTCCTTGATTTTTTTCATGTTCTTGGTAGATTTGTGTTGCTGCTTTCACATTTGAAGTAACATGCACCTCCTTGAATCTTTCCTAGGCACCTTCAGTTGAGGTATTCTGTTTGATGGTATTCTTATTATCTGGAGTTTTCTTCATCTCTTGTGGGTACAACTGCCCCGATCTTCTTGCTCCCTCTTGTGGCAGAATTCTTAAGCTTTTATGTCCTCTCTGATTCTGATAACTCACCAGGCTGGCTACTGGAAACTTCTCTTTTTTTTTTTTTCCAGAAGGTGGCACTATAGCTCAAATTTGTGGTTTTTCACTTGCCCACAGAGGGTGCCTATTTTCTGAGCATGCTCTCTGTCTACTGTAGCTCTCTCTCACCATCACACACAGAAGCCAGCCACAGAGTTGGGGTAGGTGTGGATATAGCACTTGGAGCATTGGAGCTGCCCACAGACCCAGTAGGGAGATCCCTGAATGTAGTACTCACAGGGGCTCTTGGGCAGACTTCCTGCTGAATGCAATGCTGTTAATGCCCTTTGAAATTCTTATCTGATCTTTCCCAATCTCCTCCCTCCCCACCAGTCATGGAGGTCTCACCTCAGTACTCTGGGTGCTGTTGGAGAGAAAGAGGTTTCTCCAGTCATGACCTGCACAACTGGGGTAGCCAGGCACTCACTCACTGCTATCTTTTCCCCAATACATGAGGTCACCACTTATGAATAGATTAGCCCCATGCAGGTGCAGTGTTTCCTTGAGGAGTGGATACTGAGAGAGTCCTTCTACTGCTGTCTCTGCTGCAACCAAATTTGTATTTTTTTTTTTTTTTTTTGCTCCAGTTGTGTGCTAGAATCTCCTCTTGGGAAGGCTGGACTTCTGCAAATTCTGTCTCCTGTGTGGGTATATTCCCAGGTCAGCACTCTCTAGAGTTTTTCCCAGTCACGATCAGAGGGGTCTGGGCTAGTTCACTGGTTCTGCAGCCTATACTGAGGTCTGTTTGCCTATTATCACATGCACAGATGGGCAAGACTCCCCCAGGGTCCCTTGGCATGTGGTGCTAGATACCACAACACCCACAAAAGTACTTTTGTTTGTGGATAAATGTTTATTTTGTTGTTTAAAAAGGAGGAACATATTCTGTCACCATTATGCTGACATCATCTCACTCTATTTTTTAATATGAATGTTTGTAAATGTTTCTTAAACTGATTTAGTCATCCTCAAACATTACACTGCAAGAGAATCAAAGTGGTGAGGGACATATGTGCAATCCCAGGCGATGACTCCATAGATTCTGATTTTGCAGTTCTAAGATGGGGTCCAAGATGGGGGTCTAGGAAACTGCTTGTTATAAAAAAACTCTCTTTGATTCTAATGCATGTGGTCAGCAAACCACACTTTGATAAATACACATTTAGACTGTGGTTGTTCATTTTATAAGATAATTATTATTTATATTGTTTTTTATGACTCCTTTAAAGAACAAACCTCCTCCTAAAATTTCAAAATTAATTTTATTTATTGCCCCTATATATAAATCCTTGTCCTCCTCAATAAAAGATCCATTTTAGTACAACTTTCAAAGTATATGAGATTTGTTTTGTGTCTATTAAAATTACTTGTGACTTTGGGGCTCTTAACAAGATATAAACCTTTCTACCTCATTATAAAATCCTGTTGATATAATTATTCCCCCTGGTCATTTTAACTTGTGTTGTAGCATTCTCCCTTCCAAGTTAATTCTGTCTTTGTTGTTTTCTAATTATAAATATATTCCTGTTATAATAAACTAATTTGCTTAGTTATAGTTGTTTAACAAAAACAATAAATTGAGAGTCAGCACACATAAGTTATATCTTGACATCTGTCCAGCTGTGTGATATCAGCTAAGTCACACATATTTTCCGGTCCCCAGTTTCCATATATCTGTGAATTGGGATAGATAACTTCTGACAACTTTTTTGTGTTTAAAATGCTTATTCTTTGATTTGTTTTGGAAAAAGTTAAACTGTTCCTGAAAACTTTTTATTTGTAGTATTGCTGAAAAACTTTTTAGAAGGTATAGTGTTTATTTAGAAAACTATTTTTTTGGAATTCTCTGAAATAATGATCTACAGACTCAAATAGCCAAAGTAAAATAACAGCTTAAATCTTAGAAAATTAAAGAAACCAGTTTATATAAATTTTCCTTTTCCTCCATCTTGTAAAACTTATTTCTTGGGCTTAACAAATCTTTTTAAGAACTGACCAAGTGAAAAATAATACTGTATTGGTATAAGTCTGCCCCAAGGCTGAACCATTCATTAATTTTCTTTAAAGTAAGTAACAAAAAGTCCTTCTGTTGTCAGCAAAACTCTTATTCAAGCACAGGATTTGAAATGTGGGTTTAGAGCTATCAATTTTGCCTCCAGGAAATTATTATGATCTTGATGTTCAGATATAATGTTCCCTAAAGATATTACCCCAAAGTGTTGATATAGTTACCAAGGCAAGGAAAGTATTGCATATTATCAGGAAATTCTATAGAAACTAAACATATTTTTCTTTTGAGTATATTAACTCATCAATAATATTGTTTAAAGTTCTGGTCATCACACCTAACAATGTCAGATCTAGGAAAGATCCAGAGAAGAATCTCTGAAATGGTAGAGTATTTGGAGAGACATCCATTACAGTTAGGCTAAAACAAATGTGACTCTTCCAAGATGATAGCTGAGAGCAGAGAAAAAAATTGAAATGGATAAAATGATGAGATATCTTAGAGGTGGGAAATAATTCTTGAAGCATGAAAGAAGTAAAAATAGTAGCTAACATTTATTGAGTAACTGCTATGTGCCTGGCACTTTTCTAACAACTTTATGTGCATTTTCTCATTTAATCTTCATGAAAGTCTTAGAGGATAGATCCTGTCATTATGACAACTTTACAAGTTAGTGACCTAAAACACAGAAATATTTAAGTAAATTGTTTGAGGTCACATAAGTAGCAAAGCCAGAGTTTAACCCAGAGATTCTGTTTCCAGAGCCTGTGGGTTTACGTGCTATATTATATTGCATATTATTGATAGATATAAATAAATACTATATTACCCGTTATTTGTCTATTCAATTGAGAAGTTTTGAGCTCATACTACATAATAGAAACTGTGCATGGCACTGGGGATAGAGAGGTGAACAAACTAAGTCTAGAGGAGAAGACAAATAAATAAATGGAAAATTTCCTAATGACTTGATACATGCTATGGAGGAAAGAGGCAATGTAACTTATTCCTAAAACTGAAAATTGTTAGTTCTGTAAAACTGGAACAAAACATACCAATGGGGAGAAGGAGGAGTGGTAAGATAAATAATTAGAGATCAAGACTAATCATATCATGAGGAATACGATAAGTAATTATAAGAGTTTAATAAATGTGGATTTGTTTTTTTTGGTGAGAAAGATTGGCCCTGAGCTCACATCTGTGCCAATCTTCCTCTTTTTTGTATGTGGGATGCTGCCACAGCATGGCTTGATGAGCAGTGTGCAAGTCTGCACCTGGGATCCAAACCCATGAACCCCAGGCTGCCAAAGTGGAGCACATCAACTTAACCACTACACCACTGGGCTGGCCCTAAATGTGGACTTTTATCTTGATGCTTATAGGGGACCAATGAGTGTGGTTTTAAGCAGGGAAGTTACATGATCATATTTGTATTTTAGAAAGATTACTATTGTTGTTGCTTGGAGAAATTTTGGAGAGGCACCAAGAAGAAGTAGGGAAATCAGTAAAAAAGATGTTGATGTTACCCAACAAGAGTGAAATGGGTGGATTAAAAATATACATAAAAAAAATGGAATTGACAGGAGTTGGTGATTAAGAGGTTGAGGTTGACATAATGTTGTGGTGATTGGTTGGCATTAGACTTTAAAAGGAGGAGCACAGGTCAAGGCAGAAGGAGTGTGTATGTGTGTGTGTGTACATGTGTGTGTGTTGTGACTCAGGTGGAGAGATAAAGAGATCACTTTGTGACATGTCTCAGTTATATGATATAAGTAGAGGTATGTATAGGTTTGACTCTCAGAATAGATTTTCGCTACAGATACAGCTTTTGGAGCCATTGGCATATAAATAGGTGTGGTTGAGCTTTCCCAAAAAGAATGTATAGAGGATATTTTCAAAACCCTTACCCTTAAGATAGTGGTTTGCAAACTTTAGTCTCAGAATCACCCTGGGAAATGAAAAATGCATGTTCCCAGGCCTACACTTAGAGATTCTAATTTACTTCTTCTGGGATCGAATCCAGGAGTCTTCATTTTAACTGATACCTTAAGTGATTCTAATGCAAGTGAATCACACAACAATTTGAGAAACACTAAGTAAAAGGCTAAATTTGTAAAAAGAAATAAGGAATCACTAGGAACAATGAGTGAGAAATACTTTGCTTATTTATGTTCTTATTACTCTGTCTATGTCCATTCTTTGGAAAAACAATGGAAGTGCTATTATAAATGACTTAACATTTAGTATTCCAGCTAACCCTTAAAAAGAAAAGGTAATTGATATTGATGGTGCAGAATGAATTCCTATGATCATTCTTTGATATGAAGTAATTAAATTCAGAAGTAATCTCTGTCGAAGCAAATAAGCTGTAGAATTGTCTGTTTGAATTTAAATTACTGTTTTCTTACATTACTAATGTTAACAACAACAACAAAACAAGCTTCTGTTCCACTGTTAAAAGTACCATATAAATCTGCTTCCAGGTAGCTCTGAGTTTTTTCAAACTTAAGTCAAATTTAAACAGGCCATCTTACAAGAGTGTTTTTCAACTTTGATGCACAGTGCCATTAAACAAACATTATGTTTTTCTTACTTTATTAACAAAATCATCTACACTAGAAGAATGTATCAAAAGAATACTGATTCAATGTAGTACCACTTCACAGTCTTGGGAAACAAGGAACAGTAATTGCTTTCTACACAGTGACATTATTTCTGTTGTACTTGAAGTTCTAAATGCATAAGAGAAAATTAGCAAGAACAAAAATATAGGCCTGAAATTTACTTTAAGTCTGAGGAATTACCTGATTGGATTATAGTATTATAGCGTATATGGCAGATAGACTTAAAAACTCATTAATAATATGTATTTAATGCATTATTTTTCCTCTTTTTTTTTTTTTTTTGGCCTTTAGAAACAGTTTTTTTGGGGCTGGCCCCGTGGCTTAGCGGTTAAGTGCGCGTGCTCCACTGCTGGCAGCCCGGGTTCGGATCCTGGGCGCGCACCGACGCACCGCTTCTCCAGCCATGCTGAGGCTGCGTCCCACATACAGCAACTAGAAAGATGTGCAACTATGACATACAACTATCTACTGGGGCTTTGGGGAAAAAAAACGAGGAGGATTGGCAGTAGATGTTAGCTCAGAGCTGGTCTTCCTCAGCAACAAGAGGAGGATTAGCACGTATGTTAGCTCAGGGCTGATCTTCCTCAAAGAAAAAAAAAAAAAAGCAACAGTTTGTTTTTGTCTTTACAAACATGAAATTGATGTATAATTAACACTTGGATTTATTTCTAAATTATATTTTGTGACTAATAATTTATAACTGGAACTCTTAAAAAGAACTTAACAGAAAACACTATTTTGAATTAAGAAAATGCATAGATGATTACAGATAGCATAGTGAAACTTCTTCCTTTTGAATGATTTGTCACACTAATAATATAATCATTTACTCTGCCAGGTGGGGTTCATACAATATCATTAAAGTGAACACTTAGAAAAAAATCTAGAGTGAGAAAAAGCAACAACTGTATGTTGTAGTAAATGCTACAGGTCATGATGTTTTAATCATTTTCCTTATAAAATTAAATAATTTTTAAGCAAACTTTCTTAAGAACACTTAAGAAATTTACTGTTTGAGCAAACTGAAAGTTTAGATAATCATGGTGTTTGAATAAGGCTTAGGAAGCTAACTGAATCATTTTATCTCAATTAACTTAATACAAAAGAATAAATGAACTAAGAACTGGAGATCTGATTGACAGATTAGAGTGGGACAGAGATGAAAAGGAATTGAGTCAATGGTAAGGGACAGAGTCCTATGTTCCCACAGAAATGGTTATTGTGTTCAATGCAGTAGCTTCTATTGGTTTTTGGATTCTCTCATTTTCCAAGACTAGGAAAAAGAAGTACAAACAGCCATTCACCAAGATAAATAGAGACATGTAACCTAGGAAACCCTAAAAGGTTTCTGTGGGGCCTGGAATCAGTTGGATAGCAACACTGATAGGCAGAAGGAGGAGAAAAAATTTATGTTCTAAGTGACAAAAAACGGTATACATAGTATGCACGTAGATGAGCATAGACAGACATAAAAATACACATACAAATCCCTAAGAGCTCTTATAAAACAGCATCTAAATGGGTGAAAATACTTTAACGAGCACTTCGTTAGAGGTAAAAAAATGAAGAAAAGGAGGCGTAAGAACTGGCAATATATTCCAGGTTTCCTGCTTGCCTTTTACAGATCAACCTTTCCTAGCAAATATCCTGATTATGCATTTCTGTAAAATATAATGGCAATTATATTTGCTTATCTGCTGTTTCACAATATGTTTTTAAGTCAGGGTTATCCTTTGAAATTGTTAAAATTTATGACTAATTTAAAAGACCAGAAAAACTTCTTCAAGACTCCTTAGAAAAGAATATCATAAATGGAAAAATGTTAGGAAGTCTGATTTAATATGATTAATTACTTTAGCATATCACAGAAGAAAAACCACAGGATCATATTGAAAGATACTAAAAACCTATATGATAAATTCCAAATCCATTCTTAGTCAAAAAAGATTAAATTTTTAACAAATTAAAAATAGAATCATTCTTGACATGATAAAAATGTCTATTCTAAACATAAAACAAACAATAACTTGTTAAAAAATACTATGGTTGGGCCGGCCCCGTGGCTTGGCAGTTGGGTGCGCATGCTCCGCTACTGGCGGCCCGGGTTTGGATCCTGGGCGCGCATGCGACCCACCGCTTCTCCAGCCATGCTGAGGCGGCGTCCCACATACAACAACTAGAAGGCTGTGCAACTATGACAGACAACTATCTACTGGGGCCTTGGGGAAAAAAAAGGAGGAGGATTGGCAATAGATGTTAGCTCAGAGCCGGTCTTCCTCAGCAAAAAGAGGAGGACTAGCATGGATGTTAGCTCAGGGCTGATCTTCCCCACAAAAAAAAAAAAAAAGTACTGTGGTCACTCCCATTAAGTCAAGAGAAAAAAAAGATAATGAGATATAATAGCACCTTGATTATTATGTGAAAATATATGTTGGAGACTCTTATCAATGCAATAAGATCAAATAAATAAATAAATAAGAGGTATAACTATCAATTAACATTAGTTGCAGATAATATGACCGCATATAAGGAAAACAGAAAAAATCAAAGAACCTTTAAAATTAATTTATTTAAGTACTTTATATAAATTAAATATGAAAAATAAAGAACTTCCCTGTACATCAGGAATAAACAGTTATAAAATAAAACAAACAAAAGAAGTCTCTTTCACATTAAACATACATGCACAAAGGAAAGTACCTAGATATAAACCTAATTAAGTAATGTGGGGGTCTCAGGATGAAGACCCAACAATTTTACTGAAGGATATAAATATTTAAAATAATTAAGTTTATTTGAAATAAAAAATGACAAAAGAGTCCAAAAATATTTTTAAGAATAATAAAAATAAACGACAGACATTCAAAACATCCTACAAAAAGGAAAAAAACTTAAAATCTTGTTGCTGCAAGAATAAAATTCTGGAATAGAGTAGAAAGGCCAGGAACAGACTCAAATACATGCACATTTTTAGTATATGCTAAAGGTAGCTTAAAATCAGTGGGGAAAGGATGGATCATTTAGTAAGTAGTGCTGGAAAAACTAGTTAATAATTTGAAAAAAATTCAATCCCTTCCTGATATAACATATCCAAATAAATTACAGGTAGAATAAAAAGACAAAGGTCTAAACTGAAAAAATTTAAAGAACCAGAAAATATTTGTAAATATTTATTTATAAAGAGGAGGGCAATGACCTTTCTAAGTACGGCATTAATGGCAGAGACCGTTAATAAAGACTGATAGATTACATTATATGAACATGTCAAGTAGCTATATGCTGTATGCCCAAAAAAGAAAATAGACAGGATTTAAATGCAAATGACTAACTGGGACATATTTGCATATCACAAAGCTGTTACATATTGTACCTGTAAAAATCTACTATACTATTATAAATTCAAGAGAGAAAAACACTCAACAGGAAAATGTGCAAAGGGCATGTACAGAGAACTGTAAAAGAAATAAAAAGAGGAAATACAAATGACTAAAAAAGGTATAAACTCTTTGATTTCATTACTAATCAAGTAAATATGAATTAAACCAGAATGAATTATCATTGTTCACCCAGTATATTGGTGAAAAGATGAGGGAGTAGACAATCTCATTCACTGTTGATTAGAGTGTAAATTGGTTTGATCTTGCTGTAGAACATTTCGGCAATATGCATAAAAATTACATACAGTCATGCATCGCTTAATGATAGGGAAACATTTTGAGAAATTCATTGTTAGGTGATTTCATCATTGTGTGAACATCATAGAGTATATTTACACAAACCTAGATGGTATAGCCTACTACACACCTAGACTATATGGTACTAATCTTGTGGGACCAACATCATATATGCGATCTGTCATTGACCAAAACATCATTGTGGCACATGACTATGTATTCATTGACTGAACAATTCTACTTCCAGAAATTTACCATAAATACATAATTCCATTAAAAGGACAATTTCAAAAGTGTGCAAAGATGCATGTATAAGAATATTCAAATATAGTATTGTTTTTAATACAAAAATATGTAATCATTCTAAGCATTCATCAATGTAGTTCCAATTAAGTAAAACATACAATATGAATCCTATGTTGTCAAACATTATTTACACACACACACACACACACACAAACACACATATGGAAATAACGCTACAACATATGTGTTTTTAAACCAGCTTTTTGGAAATATATATTATATAAAATGAAATTTACCTATCTTAAGTGAACATTTTAATCAACCTTTTGCTCAGCTTCATTGAGATATAATTGACATATAACACTGTGTAAGTTTAAGGTTGGTGGTATAATGGTTAAGATTCGGCACTCTCATCTTTGTGGCCTGGGTTCATTTCCCGATCAGGGAACCACACCATCTGTCTGTCAGTTGTCATGTTGTCGCAGCTGTGTGTTTCTGTGATGCTGAAAGCTATGCCACCAATACTTCAAATACCTGCGGGGTCACCCATGGTGGACAGGTTTCAGCAGAGCTTCCAGACTAAGACAGACTAGGAAGAAGGACCTGGGCACCCACTTCCAAAAGAATTGGCCATGAAAACCCGATGAATAGCAGTGAAGCACTGTCTGATATAGAGCTGGAAGGTGAGAGGATGGTGCAAAAAGACAAGACAGGGTTCCCCTCTGCTGTACACAGAGTCACTAGGAGTTGTAATTGACTCGGCACTAACAACAAAGTTTAAGGTATGCAGTGTAATGATTTGATATATGTATATATTACAAAATGTTTACCACAATAAGATTCACATTCATCACCTCACATAGTTACAATTTTTGTGTGTGTGATGAAAACTTTTAAAATGTACTCTCCTCACAACTTTTAAATTTATAATACAGTATTGTTAACTATAGTCACCATACTGTTCATTGTATCCTCAGAACTCATTTATCTTATGAGAAGTTTGTACTGGAAGTTTGTACCCTTTGACAACCTTCGCCTATTTCTACCACTCCCCACCCCCTGCCCCTGACAACCACCAATCAGTTCTCTGTTTCTATGAGTTCAGTTTGTTAAGATTCCACACTTACATAAGTAAAATGCAGTATTTTTCTTTCTCTGTCTGCCATTTCACTTAGCATAATGTCCTCAAAGTTCATCTATGTTGTCCCAAATGGCAGGATTTCCTCCTTTTTTATGGCTGAATAATGTTCCATTATATATATCTCTCATATCCCTATACATATCTCATATATATAATATATATGTATATCTCATATCTTCTTTATCCATTCACCTATTGATGGACACTTAGGTTGTTCCATGTTTTGACTATTATAAATAATGTTGCAATGGATATGGGGGTGCAGATATCTCTTTGATTGTGATTTTATTTACTTTAGATATATACCCAGAAGTAGGATTGCTGGATCATATGGTAGTTCTATTTTTCACTTTTTGAGAAACCTCCATACTATTTTCCATAGTGGCTGTACCAATTTCCAGTCCCACACACAGCGTACAAGGGTTCCCTTTTCTCCACATTCTCATCAGCCCTTCCTATCTCTTGCAGTTTTTTTTTCTTTTTTTTATAATAACCATTCTAACAGGTGTGAAGTGATAGCTCATCATAGTTTTAATTTGCATTCCCCTGATGATCAGTGATGTTCAGCACCTTTCATGTACTGGTTGGCCATTTGAATATCTTCTTTGGAAAAATATCTCTTCAGGTCTTCTTTTGCCCATTTTTAATTGGATTATTTGTTTTTTGCTATTGAGTTGTATGAGTTCCTTATATATTTTGGATATTAACCCCTTAACAGATATGCGGTATGTAAATATTTTCTCCCTTGCCTTTTCATTTTGTTGATTTTTTCTTTTGCTGTGCACAAACTTTTTAGTTTGATGTAGTCTCACTTTTTTATTTTTGCTTTTTTTGCTTGTGCTTTGGGTGTCATATCCATAAAATTATTGCCAAAACCAATGTCAAGGAGCTTTTCCCCTATGTTTTCTTCTGGGAGTTTTATGGGTTCAGGTCTTACATTTAAATCTTTAATCCATTCAAGTTAATTTTTGTCAGTGGTATAAGATAGGAGTCCAGTTTCATTTTTTTGTATGTGACTATCCAGTATTCCCAGCATGATTTTATCATTTCTCCATTGAGTATGCTTGACTCCCTTGGGAAACGTTAGTTGACCATATATGCACGGGTTTATTTCTGGGCTCTCTATTCTGTTCCATTGGTCTATGTTTCTGTTTTTATGCCAGTAACATATTGTTTTAATACTATAGCTTTGTAATATAATTTGAAATCAGGAAGTGTGATGCCTCCAGCTTTGTTCTTCTTTCTCAGGGTTGCTTTTGCTCTTGGGGTATTTTGTGGTTTCATATGAATTTTGGTCATTTTTTCTATTTTTGTAAATAATGACATTGGACTCGGTAAAAATTTCATTGAGTCTCTAAATAACTTTGGATAGTATGAACATTTTAATAATATTAATCCTTCTAATCCGTGAATGTATGATATCTTTCCATTTATTTGTGATCTTCAATTTTTTCATCAATGTCTTATAGTTTTCAGTGTACAGATGTTTCACCTTCTTGATTAAATTTATTCCTAAGAATTTTATTATTTTGATGCTGTTGTAAATGGGATTGTTTTCTTTATTTCCTTTGCACATAATTCTTTGTTAGTGTATGGATACACTACTGATTTCTGTATATTGATTTTATAGCCTGACACTTAACTGAATTCGTTTATTAGTTCTAACAGTTTTTTGGTACAGTCTTTAGGTTTTTCTATATAAAAGATAATGTAATCTGCAAAAAGAGACAATTTTACTTCTTCCTTTATGATTCAGATGACTTTTATTTCTTTTTCTTTTCTTATTGCTTTGGCTAGGACTTCCAGTACTATGTTGAATAAGAATGTTGAGAGTGGGCACCCTTGTCTTATCCCAGGTCTTAGAGAAAAAGCTTTCAACCTTTCACCATTGAGTATGATGTTAGCTGTTGGTTTGTCTTATATGACCTTTATTATGTTGAGATATGTTCCCTCTATACCCTACTTGTTGAGAGTTTTTATCATGAAAGGATGTTGTATTTTGTCAAATGCTTTTTACGCATCTATAGAAACGATCATGTGATTTTTATCTTTCATTCTATTAATATGGTGTATCACATTTATTGATTTCTGTATGCTGAACCATCCTTGCATCCCAGGGGTGAATCCCACTTGATCATGGCATATGATCCTTTTAATGTGCTGTTGAATTCATTTTGCTAATATTTTGTTTGAGAATGTTTGCAACTATATTCATCAGGAATATTGGTCTGTAATTTTCTTTTTTTGTAGTGTCTTTCTCTGGCTTTGATATCAAGGTAATGCTGGCCTCATAAAATGTGTTTGAGAGTGTTCACTTCTCTTCAGGTTTTTGGAAGAATGTGAGAAGGACTGGCATTCATTTTTCTTTAAATGCTTGGTAGAATTCACCAGTGAAACCATCTGATCCTGAGCTTTTCTTTGTTGGGAATTTTATTATTGCTTCAATCTCCTTACTCATTATTAATCTTTCAGATTTTATTTCTTCCTGATTCAGTCTTGGTAGATTGCATGTTTCTAGGAATTTATCCTCTACTTCTAGGTTGTCCAATTTCTTGGCATACACTTTTATAGTAGTCTTTTATGATCCTTTGTATTTCTGTGGTATCAGTTTTAATGTTTCCTTTTTCACTTATAATTTTTTTATTTGGGTCCTCTATCTTTTTTTCTTAATTAGTCTAGGTAAAGCTTTGTTAATTCTGTTTATATTTTTAAAGAACCAACTCTTGGTGTTTTTAATCTTTTCTATTGTTTTCCTATTCTCTATTTCATTTATTTCTGCTCTAATCTTTATTTCCTTTTTCTGCTAACTTTGGGCTTAGTTTATTCTTCTTTTTATGGTCTCTTGAGGTCTAAAGTTATGTTGTTTACTTGAGATTTTTCTCTCTTCTTGATGTATGTGTTTATTGCTATAAACTTCTCTCTTAGAACTGCTTTTCCTGCATCCCGTAAGTTTTGGTATGTTGTGTTTTCTATTTCCATTTGTCTTAAGATTATTTTTTATTTCCCTTTTGATTTCTTCTTTGATCCACTGGCTATTCAGGAATGCGTTGCTTAATTTTTATGTATTTGTGACTTTTACCACCCTCCTCTTATTGATTTTTAGTTTTATGCCATTGTGGTAGGGAAACATATTTGATATAATTTCTTTCTTCTTGAACTTGTTGAGACTTGTTTCATGGTCTAACACATGACTTTTCCTAGAAAGTGCTTGAGAAGAATGTATATTCTTCTGCTGTTGGGTAAAATGTTCTTATATGTCTGTTAGGTCCATTTGGCCTATCGTGTGGTTCAAATCTGCTATTTCCTCATTGACTTTCTCTCTGGGTGATCTATTGTTCTGTTAGAATTTGCTTTATATCTTTAGGTGCTCCAATGTTGGGTGCATAAATATTTACATTTGTGATATCTTTTTGATTGATTGACCCCTTTGTCATTATTAAGTCTAAGAACTCTGCCTATCTATAGATCCTGAAGATTCCTCCATTTTAACAAATAAACATTTAATAGATTTTGAATTGATCTTTAAATGTGTATTAAATATATGCAGTGTGAGGTTTAGATTGAAAATTTTTTTTTTTTTTGCCTGTAGATGTTCAATTGCTTTAGCACCATTTATTGAAAAGGCTATTTTCTTGTAACTTTGAAAAAATTCATTTGAGTATCTTTGTCCATCTTTTATATTATAGTCGTGCTAGTGGTATCTCATTATGGTTTTGGTTTACATTTCCATAATGTGTAATGATATACAGCATCTGTTCAAGTGTTTATTGGAAATTTCTATGTTTGTGTAAAATATCTATTCAAATCCTTTCTACATTTTTATTCATTATTTGTCTTTTTATTGATAATTTGTCAGAGGCTTTTATATATCGTGTACAGTCATGCATAGCTTAAGGACATGGATACATTTTGAGAAATGCATCATTAGGTGATTTGGTGTTGTGCAAACATCATAGTGTACTTACACTGACCTAGATGGTATAGCCTATCACACACCTAGGCTTATTGTATAGCCTATTGCTCCTAGGTTACAAACCTGTACAGCATGTTACTATACTGAATTCTGTAGGCAAGTGTAACACAATGGTATGGATTTGTGTATCTAAACATATCTAAACATAGAAAACACTAAAATGTGACGTGAAAGATAAAAAGTGGTACACCTATATAGGGCACTTACCATGAATGGAGCTTGCAGGACTAGAAGTTGCTCTGAGTCAGTGAGTGAGTGGTGAGTGGATGTGAAGATCTAGGACATTAATGTACACTATTGTAGACTTCTGTACACTTAGGCTACACTAAATTTATTTTAAAAAATTTCTTCAATAATAAATTAATCTTAATTGACTGTAACTTTTTTCCTTTATGAACTTTTAATTTTTTTAGCTTTTTGACTCTTTTGTAATAACACTTACTTAAAACACAAACACATTGTACAGATGTACAAAAATACTTTCTTTTTTTATATCATTATTCTATAAGCTTTTTTCTATTAATTTTTTTTTACTTTTTAAACTTTTTTTGTTAAAAACTAGACACAAATACACACATTATCTTAGGCCTACAGAGGGTCAAGATCATCAATATCAATGTCTTCTACCTCCATACCTTGTCCCACTGGAAGGTTTTCAGGGGCAATAACATCGTGGAGCTGTCATTTCCTGTGATAACAATGCCTTTTTCTGGAATACCTCCTGAAGGACCTGTCTGAGACTCTTCTTGAGGAGGTGTCACTCTTTTCAAAAATATGTCCATGGTGGTTTGATTATTATTTTTTTTTCATCATAAATTTGCTTGTAAGCAGATAATGCACCATGAACATTCCTATTTATTAATGAAAACTTTTTGGTGTTGGCGTCCATGTTTTCAAACTTTTTAAGGAGTATGTTGAAGTCTGCAAAATCTTCTGCTAAGTCCTTCACTGTGAATTTTCTTGGTGGTTTTTCTTCTTTTTCTTCTCCTGCAGGTTCCTTAACTCTTACCTCTTCCTCAGCTATACATTCCTATTGCAGTTCCAACAACTCATCATTAGTCAGTTCCTCAGGGACCACCTGTAGGATCTTCTCAATATTGTCCTCATCCACTTCCAGGTTAAAGTTATTTGCCTCGTCAACCACAGTCTTCTGGATTTTTGCAACCTCCTCATCCTTGGAAAATCCTTTTAGGTTGTGATCAAACCTCTTGAGTTTCTTCTTCCAGATGCCATTCATACACTCCTTGGTGACATCACTCCAAGCCTTAGCAAGGTTCTTGATGCAGTCACATGTGTAATCCTTCCAGAATTGCAACAGTGTCTTCTCAGTGTCTTCCTCAGTTGCAGCAATAGCCTGGACAAAAGTCTTCCTCAGGTAGTAGGCCTTAAAAGCTGCTATAACTCCTTGATCCTTTGGTTGGATCAAAGAGGTGGTGTTCAAGGGAGAAACACTGCTTTGATATTGGGAGGAAGATCATCAATAAAAGGAGAATATCTGGGAGGATTATCAAGAATAAGAAAAACCTTGAAAGGTATCTTATTCTCCAAATAGTACTTCTCCATTTCACTGGCATAGCAATATAGGAGGACATCTTGAAAAAGGAGCTGGGTCATTGATGACTTCTCATTGCCCCCATAGTACACTGGCAGTGGGTGCTTATTGATATACTTGAAGGCCCTGGGGTTCTTACTGTGCCAGATCACAAAGGGTTTCAATCTGTAGCCTGACACATTGCCCCCATGCAAGACTGTTATCCTGTCCTTAAAAGACTCAAAACCTGGCATTGGTTTGACCTCCTTATGGATGAAAGTCCTCTCAGGCAACTGTTTCCAGAATAGGGAGGTTTCATCCATATTGAATATCTGCTCTGACAAGTAATTTTCCTCCACAATCAGCTTATCTAGAGTTTCCAAAACCTCTTCAGCTGCCTTCACATCAGCACTCATACACTCACCACTCACTTTCACATTACGTAATGAATAATAATTCTTGAATACTTTAAACCACTCAGAGCTAGCAGTAAATTCAACATTGTAGTTGAGTCCAGCCTTTTCTTTCAAAGTCACAAACAAACTTTGCTTTGGCTGTGATTGTCATGGTGCTGAGAGGGATACACTTCCGTGTCTGGTCTTTAATGCAGGTCCTTAGAAGTTTTTCAATGTCTGATATAGGCTCTTCTCAAAATTTTGTTAATCTCATTGCCTTCAAAGAAGCAGATCCTTTAACAGATCCATCACTTTGTTCTTGTTCTTCCAGGTTGTAGCTATGGTGGAATGGGGCATGCCTGACTGGTGAGCAATAATCATCACTGATTTCCCACCTTTGTAGTCCTTCCTCAATTTTAATTTTCTTTCCAGGTCAATCACTTGATGTGGCCTCTTATTGGTAACATTAGCAGTAAATTTTGTACACTTAGGGACCATGATGAACAAACAACATGAGATTAATTCAAGTACAAGAGAAAATGGTACAATCAAGAGATGCAGTAAACACGAGATGTATGAGACTTCTGCCAACATATCACAGCATATTGTTTTACAGTAACCTTTTTTTAATAAGTAGAGAGAGTACACTCTAAAATAATGATGAAAAATATAGCATAGTAAATACATAAACCAGTAACATTTATTATTATTATCAAGTATTATGTACCATACATAATTGTATGTGCTATACTTTTTTATATGACTGGTAGCACAGTAGGTTTGCTTACACCAGCATCACCACAAACATGTGAGTATTGCATTGCGCTACAATGTTACAATGGCTATGACTTCACTAGGTGACAGGAACTTTTCAGCTCCGTTATAATCTTATGGGACCACTGTCGTATATGCAATCTGTCATTGACTGAAACGTCGTTATGCAATGCATGACTGTATGCTAGATCCTTATCACATATACGATAATAATTATTTAAAAAATAGAAATTCTAGTGTTTTAAGTACAATAACTAAAATAAAATAATTTACTAGAGGAATTCAACTTCAGATTTGAGCTGGCAGAATAAATAAGCAGTGAACTTGAAGATAGGTCAATAAAGATTATCTAGCCTGATAAACAGAAAGAAAAAATTTTGTAAAAATATAAAAAGAGCCTCAAAAACCTGTGTCAAACTATCAAGCATACCAACATATATAGAATTAGATTCCCAAAAGAAGCAAGAAAGAGTCAGAAAGAATATTTGAAGAAATAATGACCAAAAATGTCCCAAGTTTGATGAATAACATTTATCCATACATCTAAGAGGCTCAACAAACTCCAAGTAGGATAAACTCAAAGTGGCCCAAAAATAGACGCATCATAATCAAACTGAAGACAAAGAGAGAGAATCTTTAAAGCAGCAAGAGCAAAGTGATTTATCACATACAAGGCATCATCAATGAAATTAATAACTGATTATTCATCTGAAATTCAAAACCCCCTCATTATTAAAAAAAGTCTCAAAAACCATAAATAGAAAGAAATTTTCGAAGCCTGATAAAGGGCATCTACAGAAAATCTACAGCTGGCATCATACTTAATTATGCAAGACTGAAAACTTTGCCACTAATGTCAGGAACAAAACAGGGATGTCTGTTCTTGCCACTTATCTAATATTGGATTGAGGTTCTAACCAAAGCTAAAAACAGTTTAAGCAATGTTGAAGGATACATGACCAAATCAAAAATCAGTCGTATTTCTATACACTAGCCATGAAATTTCAAAAGTGAAATTAAGAAAGTAATTCACTCAAATAGCATCAAAAAATAAAAATACTGGGGCCGGTCCTGTGGCATCATGGTTAAGTTTGGTGTGCCCCAATTTGGCGCCCCAGGTTTGCAGGTTCAGATCCCAGGCACAGACCTACACCACTCATCAGCCATGCTGTGGCAACATCTCACATATAAAGTATAGGAAGATTGGCACAGATGTTAGCTCAGGGCTAATCTTCCTCAGCAAATAATAACAATAATAATAAAATAAAATAATTAAAAATGCTTAGGAATAAGTTTAACAAAAGAAGTACATGGCTTGTACACTGAAAACTACAAAATATTGTTGAAAGCAGCTAAGGAAAATATAAATAAGTGGAAAGACGTCCTATGTTCATGGATTGTAAGATTTAATTTTGTTAAAATGGCAATACTCCCCAAATTGATCTACAGACTCAATGAAATACCTATCAGAGTCCCAGTTGGCTTCTTTGTGAAACTGACAAGGTGATCCTAAAATTAATAAGGGAAACTCAAAGGACCCAGAATAGCCAAAACATTCTGGAAAAAGAATACAGTGGGAAGGTGTACAATTCCTGATTTCAAAATCTCCCACAAAGCTACAGTAACCAAGTCAGTGTAACATTGCTGTAGAAATAGATATATAGATTAAAAGAACAAAATTGAGAGCCCAGAAGTAAACTAATGGATTTTTAACAAGGGTGCCAAAAAAATTCAAATGGTAAAAGAATAGACTTCAAAAATAGTGCCGTGACAATCAGATATCCACAAGCAAAAGGATGAATTTGGATATCTACCTCATTCCACATATAAATATTAACTCAAAATAGATCATAGACCAAAATGTAAGAGGTAAAAGCAAAAAACTATTAGTAAAACAACATATAAATCTTCATGGCCTTGGATTAGGCAGTATTTTCTTAGCCCAAAGAAATGAAAACTTATGTTCACACAAAAACCTGTACATGAATGTTTATTGCAGTTTTATTTGTAATAGCCAAAGACTGAAAACAGCCCGGTTATCTTTCAATGGAAGAATGGATAAACTGTGGTTCATTCTTACTATGGAACACTACTCATAAATTAAAGAAATGAGCTATTGATACACATAACAACTTGAATGAACTTCAAGGATATGATGATGAGAAAAAAGCCAATCTCACAAAGTTACGTACGATTCCATTTATATATGATTCCATTTTGTGATTCCAATTATAGATTATGGATTCCGTTGGATTCCATATGGAAATGGATTCCATTTATATAACATTCTTCAAATATCAAAATTATAGCAATAGAGAACAGATTAGTGGTTGTTAGGGATTGGGGGTGGGATACCTCAGGAAGGTTGGAATGGTTATTAAAGGGCAACACAAGGGGTCCTTGTAATGATAGAACTATTCCGTATCTTGATTGTGGTGGTGGATACACAAACCTACACATATGATAAAATTGTATAGAGCTAAACACATGCGCACACACAGATGAGTACAAGTACGACAGGGATCATCTGACTTAAAAAAAAGTATCATACATAAAAAGGCATAGGTTACTTCCTCACAGGTCTATTTAACTATTTTCACTGTAGGAAATGAAATGTCCTAGGGCTTCATTCATTTTACCTAAACGGAGGATTGGGCCTCTGACTTAAATAAATGTTTATACAGTAAATTTTAAGGTAGACTTATGACTTTCAAAATCTAAAGGAAATCAAACAATACTACCTGATTCATAAAAAGAAGGTTGAATTAAATAAAATTGTATGTAATTGGATGATTCTAAAGTTTGAGATTTTTTATAACAATGTTATACATACTGCCATGTTGTGAAACTGATAAACCAATTTAGTTAAATTGATTATCACAAATTTTTAGTGATCAGAGTGTAAATCAATAGGATTTCAATATAAAGGAAAAATTTACTTGATATTTCCCTTTTCAGGATATTTTGAAAAAGATGCCCAGGTGACCATTATATACATATAAGGCTAGAAATGTTGTGTTTTATTTTAAAGTTTGTTTTATATTAATGTTTATTTTTTTTAAATGTTACCGCACCAAGTCCGTTTTTGCCCGCTGCCCAGAAAGCCAATCACCGAGAACATGAGATTGCAGAGAGGGTTTATTAATCACAAGGCATCCAAGTGTGGAAATAGGAGAATAAATCTCAAATCCACTTCCCTGAAAATAGGGACTCAGGGATATTTATGGGGTAGGGGACAAGGTGGTCTGAAATGATTGGAGGTGAGCAGAGATGAGGTAATTGATGATCAGCACAAGCACAGTCAGGCTTCATGCCTCTTCGTAGGATGCATGCTCACAGAATGGCGGCATTAGCATGCCCTGAGGGTGGAGTTCCAACCTTTTGCAATCAAAGTTTGCTTATCAGACACATGTCTGCGTGGGGCCAGTTGATGGGTTGGTGGTCTCAATCCGCCTGAGGTGGACAAAGGGTTCAGTTCCTGAAAAAAATAGCTCAAGCACCCATTACCATGCTGACCCTGGCTCCAGGGGGCTGTTACTTGTAGGAACCTAGTGGGAACCAGATAGCATATTGCCTAAACAACACAGTTAACAATAGGTAAGTTTATCATGCAGATTTAAGTCCTCACCTTCCCTTCTGATAAGTTTCTAGGTAAGGCCATCCCCCCCTTCTTCCTAGTACAGGGAAGAAGACACCTTTACAAATGGAGATTTTCTTTATGAATGCCAATGTCTCTTGTAAAGGGAAATCAGAAATAAGAATGGGCTTAGCGTGGACCCACCCAGATACCGGAGATGTCTATGGTAATGGCCTGTTCTGGGGGCAGGCCTCCCATCCCAAACTCCTGTGGTTAGTTAGTGGGGGTGAGGGCCAAAGTGTCTTTCAGGCATAGACATATTTTGAGGTGGTCAGTTCCTATCCCCCATAGTTACTAGCTGCTTAATCACCAATGGCTAACTGTTCGCCAGTTTCAAAAGTAATTGAATAAATTACCCTTACTTTCACATTTTAAAAATTACTATACTAATTAATAGTCATTAAATGTTGATTTTTAAGTAGAAGAAAAAACCACAAGATACATCCTAGTTAGTTTCTCAAAACCTAAGACAAAAAAGACTTAAAACGTTCTATAGGATCATATCTGGAATGCATAAAGAATTCCCACTAATCAGTAAGAAAAGGATAGACAATACTCATAAGAGAATATCCAAGTGTCCAATAAATATATGTAAAGATGCTTAGTTTAATTAGTCTTTAGGCAAATGCAAATTAAAATCACAATGAGATAATGTACACAGCATCCAGAACGACTGTAATTTTCAATATTGACATTACCAAGTGTTATAATACAGAGAGCAATAAGAATCCCATACACTGCTGGTGAGTGAGGAAATTGGTACTACTCTTGGCAGTATCTACTAAAACTGAACACATATCCTATGACTAGCAAATTGACTCCTAGGTATATACCCAACAGAAACACTTATACAGGTGTACCAAAAGAAATAGATAAGAATATTCATGGCCATATTCTTGGTAATAGACTAAAACTTGAAATAAGCACAATATCTCATCAATAATAAAATGGATAAAATGTGGATATTTGTATATGTGAATAGTATATAGCAATGAAAAAGAATGAACTTGCAACAACATGGATAAATCTCACAATAACTATGTGAATTAAGGACGTAATACATGTCATAAAATTGTATACAACTAAACACATGCAATATACACATAAAGGAGTACAAATAAAACTGAGAAAAGCTAAATAAGATAGACGGCTTATATCAATGTCAATATCTTGGTTGAGATATTGTAGTATAGTTTTGTGAAATGTTACAATTGGGGAAACTGGATAAAGGTACACCGGGATCTCTGTATATTATTTTTCACAATTTCATGTGAATCTACAATCAACTCAAAGCTTTATTTTTAAAAAAGGCCATATTATATAAAGCCCTTGCCCTTAAAGGTAATTATGAGCCTAGAAAAAAATATTTTCAGTGGAATAATTATCTTCTTGTATTTGGCCTCACTGTCCACAGTTGGTAGTACCACTGATAGATTCCATGTCTTTGCTAAGACATTACTTGGATATTTTAGAAATTAGCAGGGGTGGTTGAGAATTTCTATTCTTGACCTAACTAATAATCATTGTTCTTTTGGATTGCATGATAATTTCAAAATGAATATTAATTTGAGGTCATTTAACTGGTTCATAGTTTAACCACTTCTGAATGCACGGTACTGTTGGGGGAAGAGGAGGAATCTCCCTCTGCCCTTTTCCTTAAGGTTCTTATGGCTGGCCAAATAATTAGCAAGACAGGTTAGCAGGAGAAAATAATACCAAGTTTAGTAACATGTATACATGGGAGAAAGCAGGGACACTGCATTTCTCAACTCAATAGCAGAAATTTTCGTCTTAAATACCATGTTCAGCCAATGACAAAGGAGGATTTTGGGGGTGGGGGGAGTCAGTTACAGGAGATTACCACTAAAGCACAGTAAACAAGAGTAAGGTTATTATGCAGATTTAAGGCCTCACCTTCCACATTGATAAGCCTCTAGAAATGAGGCCATCCCCCCCTCTTCCCAAAACAGAGAGGGAGATACCTTTACAAATGGAGATTTCCCTTATAAATGTAAATGAGTGTCTGGCAACTCCTCACAGGGCCATCCAGAGAATGTGGCCAGAGAGACAGAACTTCCGATAAGATGGGCTTGTTGGTGCCTTTCCTATTGTAACATTTATCCTACATTATCTTTACAGCCATCATGATAGATCTGTTCCAGGAAGGAGTTACTATGTCAAATTCATTAGGCAGTTAGTGGGGGAGGTCAAATGTCCCTAGAGAAAACAACCAAGGTAAAGAGATAGATTTCAGGGTGGCCAAATCTTGATCTCCCACAGCCCCGCCTTTGAAACTAAAAGTTTTACAGTCCTTTTGAAACTTAAAGAAGTTTCATAGTCCAGAAGCTGAGTTGGTAGGTTGTTTCATCTCACTGAACACATTTCTTAGTCCTGATAATAGATCAGTTTAATTAAGTTCATTTTAGAAAGTGGTGATGCAGGTGGGCTCTCAAGGTTATGCCTATATTACGGAAGCAAGCAATCAAGTATTTAATAGAAGCATTTCTATGTAAACAAAAGAAAACCAAGGTTAATGGTTGGAGCAAGTTATACAGCAGTTTCTGAGTTTAGAGGACAGCCAGTTAAGGTTTTAGATGTCAGCGTCAAAGCATCTTTTGCAGTTTAAAATGTCTCTGATGATGTCATCGGGTAATCTCTTAAGTTTATATCAAGTCCATCAGCTTCAGTTTGTAAGGCTTCAGGAAAAAGGGCAGGTTCAGTTTTCAGTGATTCCAAATGAAAATGATGGGAAAAAAATGAAAAACATTAGTTTGGAGATCTGTAGCCAGATATTTCAGGAGACTAGAAGAAATCAGGATCCAGTCTAGTCAACAGATATAAACAAAAACCTCAAAAGGCAATTAACAAAACTAGGATCTAATATCCGTAAATGTATACTATAGTTTTTACTGAAATATAATTTTTCTTTCTAAAATCACCCTCATTTTTGTTAAGATAGCCAAATCAAAACTAACTAGTTTGCAAAATGAGTCTAATTCCAATGGAGTTGGCCCAATTATTTACATAAGTACAGCAAGAATAGCAATTAATCATATAAGCTCTTTTAAATCTGCTTTGCTGGAACTTTTTATAAGGAATCTCAGATTGAACTTTAAAGGCCTCTCCAGGCCAGGAAAGCCAAGCCAAGGATTTTGTCATCAGACTTTGCCTGCAATACCTACAGATTTTGGTGAATTCCTCTCTTCCGAGGTTCCCCCAAAATATTTCGAGGTTCCTTGTACCTGCCAGATAAGTGACATTCTTTACTTATCCTGGTAAGTGCTGTTTGGAACATAACGTACCAGGCCAATATTTCTACGTGGCTTTATTCCATCAAGTCCAATCTTCATTCCTCAAAAGCTGTATGGTTATATCGCAAATGTGATGTTCCAGTCACAACCTTGGTAATATAACCAGTGTTTCCAATTGTGTCCTGTTATAAGGAGAACAGATTCTTATTGAACTTATGCAAATAACTATATTGCCATGAAAACAACAATACTCACTAAGAGTTTCCAAATTCAAGGGATCAGATAGAGAGAAAAAGATAAATATTTTAATTTTACTTACAAAAGTATCATTTACCAAATTGCTATAAGTCATAGCTAGCTCAGGAGAAAAGAGAAAAAGTTTTCCTTAAATCTGAAAAAAACAAAACATTAAAAATTTAGCAATACTTCAAATGAAAAATCATAAAGATTATAATCATCCTTATCAGTTCATTCAGTCCTGTGTAATCCATTCTTGATCTCGATCTTTTTGTTAGCGGCTTCATGAAGTCATCAGTTTCTCCATCAGATTTCTGTAATTTCTTACCCAGTTCAGTTTTATGATCAGAAAGTTTATCAGAAGCCTGTACTTCAGTGTAAATGTCAGAGTCCTTTCCATGAATTTTTCTGAAGTTGAAACATTTTGCAAAAGCATTAGAGCAAAGAAATAAGTCTGTAAACAACAAGAACTCAAAATGGCAATTGACAGAGAAATTTGGTTAATTTTGTGACATACAACATTTTAAAATAATAATAACCAGAATTATGACTGATAACCAGGACAGATCAGAATTTCAGTAATGTTATACAATTTTAAAACACCTATGCCAATAACATTTACCCACATAACAGCACCTAAGCAGGCTTATCATCACTTGTCTGACAATGTTTTCCATGTAATTTAACATACTGAATAAGCCTAATAAGTTAAGTATCTTTCTCCTTATAGGAAGAGAGAAAATTTCTTTGAGAAGTTCCAGGGCCCTTTGAAAATTCTCAAAGAAAAAAAGTAAAAGAAAGACTTTATTTAAGATATGACTTTTGAGGAGCTTGTCAAAAATATAAAAAGTTAAAGCAAACAGAGCATTAACAGTCCAAAAAGCCTTAATAGAGAGACCTCAGTCTTTTGAACACAGGAAATTATTTTAACAGTTTTTTTTTTCCCTGTCTTTTAGGTAGACTTACCCAAAGGTAAAGAAAAATCTTTTATAACCTCTTTATCAAGTTCAAGAAAATTATCCTTTTAAGAGAAATAAGACCAAATTATAATTTTGTACGAGCTTACTTCTGATATTAAAACTCATTTACTTAACTAAATTCATTTTAATCTTAGCCAACTTGACCATGCAAAAACTCCTTTTCCAGAATTCCTCTTCCACAAACCTATAACTTTCTTTTTACATTCAGAATTTGTCCCATGTCTTTTTTTTTCCCTCCTAGTACTTGAGGACAAATTTATCTTTCTTAATCAATCAAATAAAATATTTTCATTCTTTGTATTTTTTTATATATCTTACTTTTCTTGTACACAGACATATTTTTCTTAATTTTTAGTAGCTTCAATCACTTATACTAATTAGAAATTTTAACCCTTAGAAACCTTAATTTCTAAGTAAAAACTAAGTAAACAATTATAAACTTTCTTTTACATTAGTATCTTGTGGCTTGGAAAATTTATAAACACTTCCTAACTTCTAGAAATATGTTACTTTACAGTACAATCTTTTAATAAAACACATTTTTACCAGTAGACCCAAAACACCTTTTAGTTTTCCTGTAATGAAAAGCTAAAAGTAGACAAATGTACATTTAGCAATCAATGTCTAATATCTTATCTTATTTGGAAATGATCTAGATACTCAATTGAATTTTTATCATAAAATTTAGCAAAACTCTAAAGTTTTAAGTCACCAAAAAGAGTTTGGAAACTGTCACCACCATAACACATAATTATTGTTTAAAGTTCACCCAACATTCATCTTTTTCACAACTATTTAGTTACTTATTCCCAATAATTATTTAGATTGCCTACAAGACTTCATAAGACATTAGATAAAATTAGCCATCATTTAAATTACTATTTTTGTTAACCAGTTCTGTAATAGAAATAACATCAGTTTTTTTCCTACAAAATTCCATGTAAATTTCATCACCTCTTATACCTTTAAACATAGTTATCATTAAGATTTTTATCAATAGGTCTTGGTCTTCTAATTTTGGACAAGGGAAGCATTCCCAGTCAGACATTTGAAAACATACTCAGACAAAGTTGATGTAACCTCTTTATATAAAATTAGCTCAAACATTCCAACCTTTATAATCTTATCAACACTTACACTTTTACATGTTCTCAATTCAATTGTAACCTGAGTCAAGTCTTAAGGCTGGTCAAATTTTTCCCCTCCTTTTTCTGGTCTTTTCTTAGGTACCAATTAAACAATTATGTGAGAGCTCTCAAAACATTTTTTTTCCCCCAATTTAGAAGTTTTTCCAATTCAAAGTATCCGTCATCTGGCCATTGACAAGTAGGATCTTCATTTGTATATTTATTCCAATAGTGACTCGAAGCAATAAGCCTTTTTAAGGAAAGACCCAGAGGTAACTTTCCACGCTTAAAATAAATCTTTACCATGGATGAAGGTTAAGACGACAAAAGCCCTTATGGACTGGGCCCTTTATGACAAACTCCCCTGAGAGCTTGGCACAGCCGGACAAAGAGACAGTTCAGAACCCCAGTCTACATGACTGGCCACCAAGGGGCACACCGGTAAATGCACCTTCCGTATGGTGGAGACCAAGGAGAATATTCTCACTGGTCACAAAGCCAAGTTTTCTCAGGACACAGAACAAGACAGAGACTACTCTGGGAGGAAAAGGGATCAAGATCAAAACCAAAAGTATTCTACCAAATTTAAACCAAGAGTCACTAAAAGCACAAGAAACTAGTTTCCCAAATATTTTCTCCTGCCAATCTAAATTTAGAAAGAGAAAAAATTCTCACCATTTCCTTCCGCCGGACTCCGCAGATAGAGATTCTGGGAGGCTGACGTGGTAAGAAGTCTTACCTTTTTGCCGGCTTTCGTCAGGCGTTCCCGTATCTCATCATCTGCAGTAGTCCAGGGAGAAGGCAGGTCTTCCAGCCAGAGAAGGCAACTTGCCAGCCAGTGTGGATCCTGCCGACTATGCCAAAACTGTTGGGGGAAGAGGAGGAATCTCCCTCTGCCCTTTTCCTTAAGGTTCTTATGGCTGGCCAAATAATTAACAAGACAGGTTAGCAGGAGAAAATAATACCAAGTTTAATAACATGTATACATAGGAGAAAGCAGGGACACTGCATTTCTCAACTCAATAGCAGAAATTCATGTCTTAAATACCATGTTCAGCCAATGACAAAGGAGGATGTTGGGGGTGGGGGGAGTCAGTTACAGGAGATTACCACTAAAGCACAGTAAACAAGAGTAAGGTTATTATGCAGATTTAAGGCCTCACCTTCCACATTGATAAGCCTCTAGAAATGAGGCCATCCCCCCCCTTCCCAAAACAGAGAGGGAGATACCTTTACAAATGGAGATTTCCCTTATAAATGTAAATGAGTGTCTGGCAACTCCTCACAGGGCCATCCAGAGAGTGGCCAGAGAGACAGAACTTCCGATAAGATGGGCTTGTTGGTGCCTTTCCTATTGTAACATTTATCCTACATTATCTTTACAGCCATCATGATAGATCTGTTCCAGGAAGGAGTTACTATGTCAAATTCTTTAGGCAGTTAGTGGGGGAGGTCAAATGTCCCTAGAGAAAACAACCAAGGTAAAGAGATAGATTTCAGGGTGGCCAAATCTTGATCTCCCATAGTACCCACAGTTTCAGCCCCAAAGCAGAATTCCTATGAGGCCCCAGGGCTCACGTTAGGAGTCCGTTTTTTTCAAAACTTCTTTAATGTGAAATCTTCTACAGTAAAAAGATTAGGAAGGAGATGTCTGAGATTGAAAATGGCAAAGCATTATCCTGGCCCTAAAATATGTGTATTCCTTGCTAAAAGACATAGTTTGAAACCACCTAGCAAAGAGGAAAAAAACCCATGATATTTATTTTGGGTCCTTGAATCCTGTTTCTACCATGTCAGAAAAAATAAACAAGAATTATATGTTAAAAATATATTAGGACTTTATCTGGGTATCTTATTCATAACCATATACATAGCTGCTGTTTTCAGTTATCGAATAAATGAGTAACTGAATGAATTTGGATTGGTTATATAAACATTACGAGCAAATGTAAAATATTCTGAGCATAGAGTAATGCTTAATACACATATAAATATATATATTTAAATTTCAGGAGTCAATATTGTCACCAACTAGTGCCCCTAGTGCCCCAAGGAACTCAAGGGTGGGTTTGGAAGCATTAACTGTTTTTCCAAATGTTTTTTTTCCCTTTTGTTATGTTAAGGAGATGCAATCACCAACCACCCTGAACCAGACCAAGCCTCACCACAAGAGCTACGCCCATGACCTTTGCCTTATTTTTAATGCTAAAGTCTCTCCAGGAGGACATTAGGCCTCATTACCTTAACCTGCTGTGTATATGGAAGCATGTTTTCCAACTGAGCCTGCGCAAGGGAATACCCACCTCTCCCTTTTGAATATTCATTCCCCACCCAAAATAAAAGGTCCTTGCTTCCCTTTGTTCGGGGATGCCATGACTTTGGAAATGATTCCGCATGGTCTCCTATTTGCTGCAAACACACTTGACTTTGTGAGACAACTTCCACTGGTGTAGTGTCTTATTTAGCTCACCAGGAGGCGAGCCCACTTGGTTCGGTAACAATAGGAGCCTGGCTTAATTGAAGAAGAGGTTTCATGTACAGGAAAAGCGAAAGGTAAGGCTAGAGAAGTAGGAGTCCCAGATTGTGTATGGGCATTGAATAACATGTTGAAAAGCTTGAATTTTATCTTATAGGACCTGGAAAAGCCTGATTAGTTAAGTAAAAATGAAATAATTTCCTATTAGGTAAAATAACTGATGTGTAGCAGCCTCTTCAGATGTGAATCCAATAGGCAGATGGATGAATCAGTTAATTTTCACACATACTGCTTCTCCATTTGTACCATTAACTTTCAATAACATTATATAAATATGGCACACGTTCAGGGAAAATTTTAATTGCTGAAAATAGTGACAGTTTAGTAGAGAAGCTTCCATCTGTCTTACACTGTATATAGCTCAACCCCACCCAAAGCCAGTGATAGATATTTACTGTAGTGATCATAGATCCTGATCTGTGGAGAAAGTCATACTCAAATTTTAAAACAATAGTGACTTTTCAAACAAACTAAAGCATTTCTCAGCATCAAACCCATCTATATACATATATAACATGAATATATGCTTTTAGAAAATCAGGGCGCATAAAATGCCACAGATTACAAGGACACATAATACTGAGAACCAGATTTTGAATGCACCGAGATTGCTGAGAAAGCAAGCGGCAGACCAGAGCTCTCCTATATATTAACTGGTAATTACTAATAATATGATTCTGTAGAGAGAGACCCTGAAATGTAAAGAACATGTGACATCTCCACATGCATATGGTGACTTTTAACATTCAACTTCTAGAATCAAGTTGGAAGGGATCATGTCTTACTCCACCCCACCCATTAATCACTGGACATTTGCTCTGAAAATTACAAGGTAAATGTGATGAGCTTTTTGCCACAAAATATAAAATCCTATTTGACATTAATAGTGACCAAAAGGATAGTAGATAGATAAATCCATGATGCATTCATAATTACCAAGGATTCAGTATGAAACTCTTAAAGATCAGGATGAGGCAATTGATCTTCTTCAAGTGTCAAGCTTTATGATTCTTATGATTTATGATTATTGATGACCTTGGGAGTGAGGAAGTGTTTTTGGTTCTTTTTTGTATTTGATATTCTTGCTGTAAAGAATGAAATTCTGATAAATTAAATTTGCCACATTAGGTTTTATACAGCAGAAGTTGGGGAAAACAAATTAGTAAAAGATCTATTGTCAGAAAAAAAAAAAAGCCAACTTCAAAGGTACCACAAAAAGAATGACTAGCTGAGTTCAATTATAACTGCAAGCAAACTAAGGATATCGTGATGATCTGCAAAAGGACCATATACTGAATGAAAATTTCATAGTATAATGTTTTCATCATCAAAAGCTATGTAAGAGAGAAAACATGACAATTTAATTTTTTGTAAATTCCCTTGGTTATAAATGGATAGTGAGTTTTTTGTAGCAGATTTATATGAAATCATTTTCTGGCTTCTATTGATTTCCAGAGTTGACTCTTCAAAGATGATGGGAGTCTGAATGATCCTTCCTTAGGAATTTGTATTTTAAAGGCAAGCATGGGCAGTCTTAGCAATTTTATATGAAAGAACGTTATCTTTCATTAAAATAATGTAGAAAAATATTGCAAGCGTTTTTTGCTGACATTTCCAGGTGCACAATGTTTATTCTGTGTCCCAAGCAAATATATTAAAAAGTCCTGCTGCTAGAAGGCAATTGGAAGGTTCAAATAGTCCAGCCACTGGCTCCCAGGTAAGATAGCACCTAACGAGAGTTATTTATTCTATTATTAAACACTACAGGTAAAGGGAATACTTGCAATACGCTATTTTTAAACTCTAGAAATAATCATGCAGATTATTCTTACTGTTTCTGGAAAGGCAGGGTATGGTTCTCTTTTCAAGTATTTGTTTTAAATGAGCTTATTACACTCAGCAATTTGGAAATCACATCTCTTTTCAAGATACTTCCCTATACCCTATCCTACTTGTTTCCTCTATAGATAACCAACCCATTACAACAGTAAGCTTCCAGTTTAGTTCCATGTCTTATGCTCCCAAGCTCTTTCCCCTTCTGTATTTGGTATTTTACCATCCATCATCCCTTTCTTCTAGCGATCCACTGTCCATCAGCATTAAGGCGGATGATAATGAAGTGGCCAGACAAATGAATCCTGGCTCATGTGCTGGTTAGCTAATGCATTGCCTTTAATGTTTTCATCCTATTAATGTGCAATTAAAGTCCTTAAAGAGTGATGAATGCTGACAATAATATAAAGAACTGTGGTGTAAAACTTTGGATGATAAGACCTCTGATTGCTTTTCAAATCATCCCAGTTACTTTAGGTTGAAAAACTTAGAGGTGATTTCATAAAGGGGATATTTTCCTATTAAAATGTGTAATAATCAAAAGACAATACTGTTATCAGAGAAACAGCTCTATTGAATATATCATAAAGGACGTCTCTAGAAATACCTAGTCAATTAAATTCACTTAAAGAATGTTAAATTTTCCTTGGTTTGAAACAATATCAAATCTATCCTTTTTAAAAAATGGATAATATCAAGAACTTTTTGAGAACCTAGTTATTTCCATGTCCTCATAATTTTATTGGAATGATGGCATAAATTGACATTCAATAATAATAGTACAGTATTATCTATGTTTCGGGTTTTTATCAATTGGTTTTTAGTGATTCTGTAACCATATTTGCTGAGTATGATTTAAAACTATTTTTTTTAATGATGACTAATTTGGAAATACTTATCTCTGCTGGCACCATCAGTTACAATTTACCTGGGAAATATTTTGTTATACCAAACATATGTTTGAAATATAACCTTAAGTAACTGTTGGTGTGTTGACTTTCATAAAAATTTCTGTTACTGTTGTTACCACTGGAAGAGACTTCAAGTATCATCTAGTTCCGATATTTTCAACTAAGATTTATGATGAGTCCCAATCACCACCCCCACTATAGGCTCCATGACGTCCACCCCCAAAATTACATACAAAAGTATATTTGTGTATGAATTATTTATTTTTCTAAAGAGAGGAGCCATAGGCCTTCAAATGCCTGAATCTACAGATGTTAAAACTGTGCCATAATAGTTTTTTCCAAGATCACATAGAGAATAGATGGAAGAGCCTATACTAGAACCAAGAAACCAGTCAATCCAGTGTTCTTTCATTAATACCTGCTCCCTCTGATTCATGTACTTTATATTTTGTTACTCTATTTTAAATCCATGGCTATAATTTTAGTTTCAATCTTTTGGGAAGTATTGAAAAGCTCATGCACTCCTGGTGGGAGTATAAATTGTTACAAACATTGGAAAACTATTTAGTGGTATTTACTAACACATACATACCCTATGACCCAGAAATTCCACCCCTAAGTAGAATCCAACAGAAATACATGTATATGTTCACTTTAGAACTCTTTATTATGACCCCATTCTGGAAGCTATCCAAGGCCCATTGATAGTAGAATGGACAAATAAACCATCGTATACTCACATAACATAATACTATACAGCAATGACAAAGAATTCTTTATAAATACATACAACAACATGGATGTATCTCACAAACATAATGTTGAGGCAAAAAAAGTCAAACACGGAAGAGTATATACTGTATGATTTTATTTATATAAAATAGCCCTGAAGGGTAGAGAATGGAAGGAGGTATGGGGATGTCTTTTGGGGTTCTGTTTATTAACCTAGGTACTGTTTACCCAGGTTTGTTCAGCTTGTTAAAATTCAGCAAGCTGTACACTTACCATTTGTTCTCTTTATGCTATGTTATAATCTTAAAAATACATAAAATATTTTTAGCAAATGGGATGATACTATTATAGACACTATCATTTTGTAGATAATATTATCAGAGAAATGAAGATAAATTAACTTACTGAATACCTGATGTGCATTGTGTAGTAAGCACTTCCTCATGTGTGACATCTCAATTAATACTGATAAATAACCCGTAAGAGAAGTATTATCCCGATTCTCAAAGAGAATATATGCCCAAGGCTTCACAGCTAATAATTCCCTTTATAAAAGACCCTAGTGATCTGATTACACTGTCCTTAAGAGAAAATAAGGTAGGTAAGTCCTTTGAAAAGTTCAATGGACTGAGCAACACGAAGCTTGAGTTCTAATCCTACCCTTATCGTTCATTCACCCATTCGTTTATCTGACAATATTTAAGTAGCCACTATGTGCCAATGTGCCAGGCAGATATATGTTATCTCTCATGAGACTTAGTTTCTCCTTCTCTGTAAAATATATCTGTTGTCTAAATGATCTCAGAGGTCTCTTTCAACGTTAACATCAAGTCTACCATTTCCTTCACAGCAGCATTTCCCAAACTGGTTTATGTGGGACTCTAGTTTGTTGCCTGTTGTTAGGAATTATAGAAACAAGGCATCAGGATCAAATGAGTTTAGGAAACATTTCTTTACTCAAGGTGAACCATATGTCTTTACTGGGACATTTATAGAAGGCTGTGACATTCTAATGCACACTGAATTACCGAGGAGAATAGAGTATGCAGCATCTCTCCGATTTATTTGACTATGTAACCCTGGGCATTTCATGGACTACACTTCCTAAGAAAAAGTTCTTAGGAAAAAGTACTAAACACAAATTTGAGCCACAGGAAATTTACCTGGAAGTTAAGACATTTCACATTAATCATTTTTTGTGAGGTGACCACAAATGAATGTTATTATCCTCTTTTACAAATCAATTTTATTATAGCTCTTCTACACGTTCATAGAACTGATATATATAATGCCATTACACTCTGTTCTTCTGACTACTCGTGAAATATTTTGAGGTTTACTTTTTCACTGTTTCACGAGCTATAATTGGTACTATCACCCTATATAACCCAAGAGATTTCTAATAAAATTACCAAAGTGAGGCAATTCCCTTGGTTTATTTATCTAGAGGATCTTATTCATAATTCCAGAGATATAATTTAATAATTTCATGATTTATATTTTCAGGACATTCAAAATAATTTAAATGAAGTGAATTTTTAAATTTTTTTTTGGCTAATAATTGAGTGGGTGAGGTGGTACAGTGTTCTTCATCAAGAAATCATGAGTGGGCCGGCCCCATGGCGTAGTGGTTAAGTGCACACGCTCTGCTGCTGGTGACCCGGGTTCAGATCCCGGGTGCACACCGAGGCATTGCTTGTCAGGCCATGCTATGGCGGCGTCCCATATAAAGTGGAGGAAGATGGGCATGGATGTTAGCCCAGGGCCAGTCTTCCTCAGCAAAAAGAGGAGGATTGGCATGGATGTTAGCTCAGGGCTGATCTTCCTCACAAAAAAAAAGAAAGAAAGAAAGAAAGAAATCATGAGTAATAGAGAAAGTGTATTGATTTCAATTAAAATATCATACATGTAATGGCATATTTTAGTTTTTGAATGAAATATTAAAACATACGTTGAAGCCTGAAGCTGTTTATACTAAAAATAAAATTAATTGAATTGCCTTTCATTTATCAATAGTTTATATTCAGATAAATATTATTAATAAAAATAAATTTTATTTCAAATGGTAGAAGAAAAGGAGGATCATGTCATAAAGACAAATAAGAACTACTTTCACCTCTGGATCATCATGCAAAATTCTCATGGTCAAAATGGCCAGAAATAATTACAATGCGCTTTGTGATTATAAAATTAAAGCCTAAAATATGGATTTCAATGGACTAAATGTTATGTCCCCTCAAAATTCATATGTTGAAATTCTAATCTCAAAGTGATGGTATTTGGAGCTTTGGGGAGGTAATTAACTCATCACAATGGAGCCCTCATTAATGGGGATTAGTGCCCTTATAAGAAGATGCCAGAGAGCTAACTAGCTCTCTTTCCACCCTGTGAGGATACTACAAGAAGTCAGCAGTTTGTAACCTGGAAGAGGATTTTTACCAGAACCCAACCATGCTGGCACCCTGATCTCAGACTTCCAGTACCCAGAACTGTGAGAAATAAATTTCCGTTGTTTATAAGCCACCTAGACTATGGTACTTTATTATAGCAGCCTGAACTAAGATGTAAACTGTGACTTGCCATATTAAAAGGCCAAGTTGTACCATCTTCAAATTCTAGATCATTTCTTCCTTTCCATTGGCCACTCCAAGGAAGAGTTTGCTCAGTTTGTCAACCTGAATTTGCAGAGAGCTTGCCTTTACAGTTATCTACCAATTTATTGATTCAGAGGTCAGCATATTAAGATAGAATTTTTTGTTTATTGTAAACTTTTCCTGATTTAATTTAGTATGCCTTCTTTTATAGAAACTTTAACATTATGTCACTGATTACTATGCAAAGATTTAGTCCAAAGATTTCTAACTGGAAGAAGTATTTATGAATCTTCAGGCAGATTTTTTCCCTTTAACTTATCTTTTAATCTTCAAGCTTTTTACATTATTAGAAAAAAAGCTTAAGTAATCCTGCAGAGTTATGTACTAGCTTATGTTGTGGCATTTACTAAATCCTTTTGCTAGAAATTCTTAAAATCCATTTTATTCCTCACTGTCAATTTCATCACTAACTTTACAACATTTAATTATCTCGTCCAAATATTCCCTAGTTAGAACTACAATTGAAATTTTATTTTCTAGTGGTGAGGATAATGAGTGTTATTTAGATGCCTTGAAGTTTCATAGATAGTCTGATCTGATGATAAAATGGAGAATGCTTTCATTTCCTATATGATCATAATGGAAACATTTTGAAAGTTGGAAAAGATATAATTAAAATTGATCACTTAAGGGGCCAGCCCCGTGGCTTAGCGGTTAAGTGCGCGCGCTCCGCTGCTGGCGGCCTGGGTTCAGATCCCGGGCGCGCACCGACGCATCGCTTCTCTGGCCATGATGAGGCCGTGTCCCACATACAGCAACTAGAAGGATGTGCAGCTATGACATACAACTATCTACTGGGGCTTTGGGGGTAAAAATAAATAAATAAATAAAATTATTTAAAAAAAAATTGATCACTTAAGATACAATTGGATTTAAAGAACACTGGGAAAGCCCACCTATTGTTAATACACAATCATGAAATTCCCCCATCTGCTAAAGAAACATTTATATCCTTGGAGCTAAAGTGATTTTCTGCATAGTTGGAAAGCAATATTTTGTTTTGTTTTTGTTTAAACCAATATTCTGTAATCCAAATCTGCATTCATCCAATTAGATGAGTCATATAGCAATTTACTTATGCCAACCAGCAGAACAGGAACAGAGCTGATACCCTATCTGAAGACCACTGACTTCTTAACAGAATATACATCCATTGTTCTTTGGGATCTGGAGCAATAATTTCAACAGTTAATAAAAAAAAGAACTCCTTACAGGAATGAAGAATTTGAAAAATACAAGAAAAGGAAGACATCTGAAATTACGGTGGGTTTCAAAAAAATTAAATTTTGATCAATTGCTTATAAATGCTTTTAGGTTTATTCTTCATTTTTTCTTTCTCTTATGCCTAAAGTAGTCAGCTAACTGCCTATGCAACACCACACTGAGATAAAATAAGTTAAGAACAGAAATTGTTGGAGATAACTTGAAAACTCTGGATGGCATTTGGATCAGAAGGTCCTAATGATAGGACACTAAGGATCCTAAAGGCAATGGTGCATGTTATTGCAAAGCTCTTTGCTGCTATTTTGAGGAAGTTGCCCAGAACAGGGAAAGTGCCAGAAGTCTGAAAAAGAGTTCAATGCCCAATTTTACTAAGAGAAAGATCCTGGAAAATTGTAGATCTATTAGCTTAACTTCTGTACCTGAGATGATAGTGGAAAAAGTCATTACACTATCAATTTGAAAGTGCCTACGGGGCAAAAATGCTGAATAATGAGCAACATGGCCTCACAAAGAACAAATAGCATTAGGCACATTTTATTTCCCTCTCTACCAAATTGATATCATTTATAGAAAGGGAGGAAAGAGTCATTATATGACTGAAAACATTGTTTTAATGTTTCCATATTACTGAGTCTTAATCTTTTCCATATTTTTCTCTAAGGCTAGTCTTTAGTGTAGGTAGCTATGGTGTTATTTCACAGACTCTGGGAAGATTTTGCTGCCCTCCAAAACAGGCTATTAATATTTAATACTATATTTTTTTAGCTTAAGGATTTTTGACACTACTATCAAGCTGTGTGACTTTGAGAAAATTAATAAACTTTTCTGAGTTTATTTCCATTTCTGTAAAAGTTGAAGCTCTCTTCCAGCCCTCTGGATCTATTACAGAAAATGAGTTACAGATTCAAGATAACATTTTAAACTGATTCATTAAATACAAGAAGTTTATTAAAGGACAGAATAAGGTCATACAAACACTGTGACACAAATACAAATAAATGGAAGTAAAAATTATATTAGAAAATGGCTTGAGAGGAAGATTATAATGATGAGAAAAATAATAATGGCTAACATGATATACTGTACACTATGTGCTAGGTATTAATCAGAATTTTCACATATAAGCATTAAAAAGAGACAAAATAAAATTTAAAAGAAAATGACTTAAGAGTAAGGAATGCACTACCTATTATTTAAGAATATAATGAGGACATAATGACAGAAGTAAGCAATATGTAAGTAATCTTCTGTCTGTACTTGGCATTGAGTACATCCTTACTGTGGAACATGGAACCACATTTAGTTTAGGATTCTATATTTGGAAAAGAATGTAGATGTAATACAGTTCTTTTAGAAGAGTGCAAGTAAAAAAGATTAAAGAAATCTAAGAGACTGAAAAGCTTAAAGCACCTTTTTTCTTAGAGGGAGTTTTTCTGTATAGGGATGGGTGGGGGGAAGTGTATGCTTCCTTTAGAAAAATAACCTAGGGCAGACTAAATAAAAGAGGGAGAATGTTGACCAATTAATTCAGTAAACTAATGCAGTAAATATTTATTTCCTATCCAGTGCTGCTTGCTATTGTGATAGGAAAAACTACCTGGCATTATCTCTGATTACAAGGAGTTTACATTTTCACTAGAAAGACAAAATTAGCATAGTCATTCTAAACAAAATAAAGCTGTATAAGATGCATTATGATCTACTCCCAAAATGAGTAACTCAGACAATAAACAAGATCAGTATCTAGAGAAGAGAAAGATGAAGATGGACCAGGCCACATATATTTTTCTCAGAGCTTGGATTTCCCTCACTCTCCTTGCTCCCCTCACCTGGCTAATACCAGATCTCTGCATTGTTGGAGCATCCAAAAAGCCCTTTCTGAACTATGCCCTTTCCAGCATCTAAAACAGTGCACTTATACAACTGGGTTATGTGCCCATTCTGTACTCCCTCAGCATCTTGCACTTGCCTGTAACTCAGTTTTTCTTACTCTATATTGTAACTGCCTGAATACTTGTCCATGAACCTCAATAAAATGTGAGTTCCTTGAAAGCAAGGATCAGGTCTTATTTATTGCTCTATCCCTCATCTACTACATGGCTGAGCATATATTAGGAAGCTAATATTTGAGGAAAAAATGAAAGGATGAATGCTGTACAAGTGCCAAGGGCATTTCTTCCATCATAACAACTGGATAACAATAAGTTGCCAACAGATTTCTCTCAAAATGCTCCAAATGACAAGTAGAACTAATGGGTCAAAGATCTTGTCATGATAAGTTTATGAGATCATTTAGGATCATTTATGTACATTCCAATCTCTTCCAGTTTACCTCTTACCTCTCTCTTCTTCCCACTATATGCCACAGTCACAAAGAACTACTTGTAGTTCTCTTTTTAAACAATTTTTTTTTGTGTGTAAGGAAGATTGTCCCTGAACTAATGCCTGTGCCAATCTTCCTCTATTTTGTATGTGGGACGCCACCACAGCATGGCTTGATAAGCAATGCATAGGTCCATGCTGGGGATCTGAACTCGTGAACTCTGGGCCACCAAAGTGGAGTGCACAAACTTAACCACTACGCCACCGGGCCGGCCCCTTAAACAATTTTTTAACAAGTCTTTTCTTAACAATTCACTCTTAACTTTTCCTCTGGGTTGACTTTGGTGTCCCTGCTCCATGCTCCAGAGCATCCTGTGCTTATCTCTTAATGAATTCTTCTATAAGTTCCTTGAGGTAAGAGTCAGTATCTTATTCATTGCTTTGCAGGCAACACTTTGTGAAGAGTTTGGCACAAAATAAGCTCACCATAAATATTGGGAGACAGAATAAATGAATGGATTTGGAAGGTTTCATGGAGGAGTTAAATATAGCTAAAAAACTATTATGTCTTACTATATACCAAGCCCCATTCTATACTTATATATTAACTCATGAAATCATCTCAAAGACATTATAAGTTACTATTATTATTCCAAATTTACAAATAAGGAAATGGAGGCACACACATCTAAGTAATTTGTTCAAGGTTATATACGTCTGGCAAGTGACAGAGAAAATGTTATTAAGTACTACACCATATTGTATCTGTACTTAGGATCTATGCTAGTCCATGAAAGATGGATAGAATTGAGAATGAAAGAATCAAGGCAGAAAAGCATCCTTACAGAATCCTTACTATGAGGCATGACATGAGCTGAAGAACAGAACGAGATGTGTAAAAACAAAAGACAAGAGAATGATATAATTGATATTGTTTTGAATGTTTGTATTGGGAAATAGTAGAAGACAGACTAGGATAGAGAAATAGGAAGATTGTAGATAGAAATGAATGCCAAAATGTAGAGTTTAGACTGAACATGAAGCGGTAGGAACATAGTAGGTTCTTAAGTAAGTGAGTGACATGATAAAATAACTTTTGGGAAGCTTAATACAAGGGGATGTACACAATCAACAAGAATGGGGAGAACTACTGGCCAGTTGGGGTCTTTAGGTCAATATTTAGTTTGGTAATTTCACCGATGTCCAAGGTCCAGCTCTTATACCAAAAGGTGTAGAAAATCTCTGTGCCCCCAAGTTTATAAGATTCTTTTGTGACTGATTCAGATAAAATAACCAATAGTCAAATACCTTTCATAGGAAAGAAAATAGAATCTAGAGTCTCTATAATATACAACCATAAAGTACAGGATACAACAAAAAATTACTAAGGCATATGAAGAAACAGGAAAATGTGACCCTTATTCAAAAGAAAAGGTAATCAAAGAATACCAAGACAACCAGAAATGTAGATTATCAGAAAGATTTTAAAACAGCTATTATAATTGTACTCAAGGACATAAATAAAAACATACTCATAATGTATGACATATAGGAAACGTCAACCAAGAATAGAAACTATTAAAAAGAATCAAATGGAAAATCTAAAACCTAAAAATATAGTAGCTGAAATGAAATTTCACTAGAGAAGCTTAATAGCCGGTTGAAGATAAGGCATAAAAGAGTGAGTAAATTTAATAGATATGTAAAAATAATCCAATTTAAAGGAGAGAGAAAGAAGTAAGATTGAAAAAATAAATAAATAAACCAGTTTACTCAGTTATCTTTAACGAAAAGTGTGAGTAAAGAAGAAATAACTTCTCTTAGAATTTGTAAACATGAGCTTTCCATATGTGAGTTTTCATCAAGAATTTGCATTACCTAGCTTGTCCAAAAACAATTCATTCCTAGAATTAAAGTTCTCTAGAACTGGCAGTGCTACAGATAATCCCATCAGAAGCAACTGTAAAAATTTTCTGGGGAGGAATCCATGATCATTCATGCCCCAAGAAGTGACAATGGATATATTTCTAAGAAAAAATCAGTAATATCACAAAACATGCAAAACAAAACAAAATAAAAATTTTAAAAATAAGAACAAGAGATTATGAGAAGAAACAGCTGACAACAAATCAGACTTGCAGTGTTTTCAGATGTTGAAATCCTCAGGCTCAAATTATAAGTGTTTATATTTGAAATTGAAAAAAATCTTTTGAAGGTTTTGAAAATGTGGTTATTGAGCAAAAGATTACAAAATTTAGTCAAGCAGGTTGGAAAAAGTAAAAATAGAATCTCTATAAGTAAATATATTGAAATAAAATTATGACTCAATAGACAGGATAAATGACAGATCTGACTCAGCTGAGAAGAAAATTAGTAAACTGGAAGATAGAGCCCAAAAGACTATCCAGATTTGAAGCACAAAAAGGTAATAGATAATAAGATATATAGAGGAAGATATAATTTTTACTTCTCTAGAGTAGAAAAGAACCCAGATTACAGTATAATAGTAAATTCAGTGTGCTAAAAGAAGACACATGGTAACCTAGGATTCTGTAACTGGCAAAATCATATTTTAATAAAGAAAGGTAAAATAAAGGTATTTTCAGAAAATAAAAACTGAAAACATTTGTTACTGACTAAACCTAACTAAAGAAAATTCTGCCAAATATACTTTGGTAAAAAAATGGCAGATGGGAGAAGTAAAATGATAGAATAATGGAGAAATTATTGACTATGTGGATAAATCTAAAAAGATGTTCTGATTATCAGCTGTGCATAGAAATCACCCTTTTCTGATAATATAAAGTAGTGACAATTAATTATGCTTATGAATATTGTAGGATAAGAATTCAGACAAGGTACTGCAGGGATGGCTTATCTCTCTTCTGAAATAGCTGGAGTCTCAACTTAAAATAATTGAATAGCTAGGGTAACTTTAAACATTTGGGAACTGAAATTATCTGGAGTCTTCTTCACTCACATTTCTGTTGCCAGAACTGGTACAACTCAAAGGTTGGGCTCATCTGGGACTGTCTTTCAAAGAGAATGCATGTAGCTTCTCCACGTGTCATGGATTTTTCACAGCATGGCAACTGGATTCTGAGAGGAAGTGTCCCAAGAGAAAACAGCAGGAGAAGGAGTGTGCCAAGAGGTCAAAGGAAAAGTTCAAAACTTTTTCTAAGCTAAGCTGATCTGTCACAGAATGTTACTTCTACCACATAGTAGTCAAGCAAGTCCCTAAAACTAGCCCATTATTAAAGGGAGGGTAAATAAACACTATGTCTTGATGGTAGACATTGCAAGAAAACAATCTGCAATGAACAATAAAAATAATGTCTTGTGAGGTTAAAAAACAAGATACAACTACAGTATATTATAACAAAGGTGTATATATAAGGTGAAATGATGATTGGCGACCTTTAAGATATTCTAAAACTTTTGTTATTTCGGAAAAGGATAAAAACATCAATTAAACTTAGAGCTAGATAAGTTATGTATATATGTTAAAATTTTTAGTGAGACCACTAAAGGAAAAGAAACAGAGTAAATATATCCCAAAATATGACATGGGAAAATTGGAATTAAAAAAATATATATAGTGATATGACATAGGAGTACTTAAATATATAAAGCAATTATTAACAGACATAAAAGGAGAAATAGACAGTAACACATTATAGTAGGGGACTTTAACACTCCACTTACACCAATGGATAGAAGATTCAAACAGATCAATAAGGAAACATTGGCCTTAAACAACACACTAGACCAGATGGATTTAGTAGATATATTCAGAACATTCCATCCTAAAACCAGAGAATACACATTCTTTCCAAATGCACATGGAACATTTTCCAGGATTGATCACATATTAGGCCACAAAACAACTTTCAATAAATTTAAGAAGATTGAAATAAAACCAAGCATCTTTTCTGTCCAGAATGGTATGAAACTAGAAATAAACTACAGGAAGAAAATCAGAAAAGCCACAAATATGTGGAGATTAAACAAAATGCTACTGAACAACGATTGGGTCAATGGAGAAATCAAAGGAGAAATCAAAAATGCCTGGAGACAAATGAAAACGAAGATATGACATGCCCAAATTTGTGGGATACAGCAAAAGTGGTTCTAAGAGGGAAGTTTACAGCAATACAGGCCTACCTCAACAAACAAGAAAAACTCAAATAAACAATCTAACAGTACACCTAAAGGAACTGGAAAAAGAAGAACAGACACAGCCCAACATCAGTAGAAGGATGGAAATAATAAAAATCAGAGCAAAAATAAATGAAATAGAGACTGAAAAAACAACAGAAAAAAATCAATGAAACCAAGAGCTGTTTCTTTGAAAAGACAAACAAAATTAACAAACTTTTAGCAAGACTCAGCAAAAAAAAAAAAGAGAGAAGTCTCAAATAAGTAAAATCAGAAATGAAAGAGGAGAAATTACAATGGACACCTCAGAAATACAAAAGATTTTAAGAGAATACTATGAAAAGATATGCACCAAAAAATTGGATAATCTAGGAGAAATGGATAAATTATTAGAGTCATATAACCTTCCAAAACTGAATCAAGAAGAAATAGAGAATTTGAATAGACCAATCACCAGTAAGGAGATTGAAACAGTAATCAAAAACCTCCCAAAAAATAAAAGTCCAGGACCAGATGGCTTCCCTGGTGAATTCTACCAAACATTCAAAGAAGACTTAATACCTATCCTTCTCAAACTCTTCCAAAAAATTGAAGAGTAGGGGAAGCTTCCTAACTCATTCTAGAAAGCCAACATTACCCGGATACCTAAACCAGAGAAGGACAATATAAAAAAAAGAAAAGTACAGGCCAATATCACTGATGAACATAGATGCAAAAATCCTCAACAAAATATTAGTAAAAGGAATACAGCAATTCATTAAAAAGATCATACACCATGATCAAGTGGGATTTATTCCAGGGATGCAAAGATGGTTCAACATCCACAAATCAATCAATGTGCTATACCACATCAACAAAATGAAGAATAAAAATCACATGATCATCTCAATAGGAGCAAAGAAAACATTTGACAAGATATAGCATCCATTTATGATAACAGCTCTGAATAAAATGGGTATAGAAGGACAGCACCTCAACATAGTAAAGGCCATATATGACAAACCCACAGCTAATATCATTCTCAATGGAGAAAAACTGAAAGCTATCCCCCTCAGAACAGGAACCAGACAAGGATGCCTACTCTAGCCACTCTTATTTAGCATAGTATTAGAAGTCCTAGCCAGAGCAATCAGGCAAGAAAAAGAAATAAAAGAATTCCAAATTGGAAAAGAAGAAGTGAAACTGTCACTATTTGCAGATTACATGGTTTTATATATAGAAAACCTTAAAGAATCCACCAAAAATCTTTTAGAAATAATAAATGAATATGGTAAAGTTGCAGGATACAAAATAAACATACAAAAATCAGTTGCGCTTCTATACACTAACAACAAAGTAGTAGAAAGAGAAATTAAGACTACAATCCCATTTACAATTGCAACAAAAAGACTAAAATACCTAGGAATAAACTTAACCAAAGGGGTAAAAGATCTATACACTGAAAACCATAAAACATTGTTGAATGAATTTGAAGAAGACACAAAGAAATGGAAGACATTCCATACTCTTGGATTGGAAGAATTAACATGGTTAAGATGTCCATACTTCCTAAAGCAATCTATAGATTCAGTGCAATCCCTATAAAAGACACAATGACATTTTTCACAGAAATAGAAGAATCCTAAAGTTTATATGGAACAACAAAAGACCCAGTATAACCAAAGGAATCCTGAGAAAAAAGAACAAAGCTGGAGGTGTCACACTCCCTGATTTCAAAATATACTACAAAGCTATAGTAACCAAAACAGCATGGTACTGGCACAAAAACAGACTCACAGAACAATGGAGCAGAATCAAGAGCCCAGAAATAAACCCACACATCTATGGACAGCTAATCTTTGACAAGGGAGCAAAGAACATACAATGGAGAAAGGAAAGTCTCTTCAATAAAAGGTGTTGGAAAACTGGACAGCCACATGCAAAAGAATGAAAGTAGACCATTATCTTACACCATACACAAAAATTAACTCAAGATGGATTAAAGACTTGAATGTAAGACCCGAAACCATGAAATTTTTAGGAGAATACATAGGCAGTACGCTCTTTGACATCAGTCTTAGCAGCATATTTTCAAGTACCATGTCTGACCGGGCAAGGGAAACAATAGAAAAAAAAAAAAAATGGGACTACATCAAGCTAAAAAGCTTCTGCACAGCAAAGGAAACCATGAACAAAATGAAAAGACAACCTAACAATTGGGAGAAGATATTTGCAAACCATCTATGTGATAAGGGGTTAATATCCAAAATATATAAAGAACTCATACATCTCAACAACAAAACAACTAACAACCCGATTAATAAAATGGGTGAAAGATCTGAACAGACATTTCTCCAAAGAAGATATACAGATGGCCAATAGGCACATGAAAAGATATTCAACATCATTAACTATCAGGGAAATGTAAATCAAAACTACGATGAGATATCACCTCACTCCTGTCAGAATGTCTATAACAAACAAGACAGGATATGATAAGTGTTGGAGAGGAAGTGGAGAAAAGAGAACTCTCATACACTGCTGGTGGGAGTGCAAACTGGTGCAGCCACTAAGGAAAACAACATGGAGATTCCTCAAAAAATTAAGAATAGAACTGCCATACAATCCAGCTATATCCACTTGGATAAATGCTGGGTATTTATCCAAGGATCATGAAAACACAAATGCATAAAGATACATGCAACCCTATGTTCATTGCAGCGTTATTCACAATAGTGAAGACTTGGAAGCAACATAAGTGCCCATCAAGTGATGAATGGATAAAGAAGATGTGGTATATATACACATAGAATACTACTCAGCCATAAGAAACAATGAAATCTGGACATTTGTGCAAAATGAATGGACCTTGAGGGCATTATGCTAAGCGAAATAAGTCAGAGGGAGAAAGTCAAATACCATGTGATCTCGCTCATAAGTAAAAGATAAAAACAGCAACAAACAAACACATAGAGACAGAGATTGGATTGGTGGTTACCAGAGGGGAAGGGAGGAGGGAGGAGGGCAAAAGGGGTGATTAGGCACATGTGTGTGGTGATGGATTATAATCAGTCTTTGGGTGGTGAACATGATGTAATCTACATAGAAATAGATATATGATGATGTACACCTGAAATTTATATAATGTTATAAACCAACGTTACCGCAATTAAAAAAAAAACAGTTTATGCAAATAAATGTTCTGATATTGGGATTCAGAAAAAACAATTGATCCAAAGTAAGGCAGAAGAAAGATATAGAAAGAGGAGATAAATGGTAAGCACAAAGAAGGTGATAGGAATATTATACTAGTAATCACAATAAGTAGAAAAGGACAAAGATTGGAAATGCCAACTGAAGAAGAAATAAAGAACTGAAATAATATTATAAAAATGAAACATACTGAATCAATCACTTAAAATATTCCTATTAAAAGGTTGCAATCCTATAAGTTTTGATTGGCAAGTTCAAATGTTCATAGAACATTTAACTACCATCTTACACAAAACTTTCCTAGACAATGGCCCAGTTACTCACCAAAATCTTTTCCTCTTTCTGAGCAGTAGAAACCTACCTTTTCCCATGAGTGTGGATCTAGGTGGGGCTATATGAATAGTTCTTACCAATGGAATGCAAGATGAAATTATGTGTCATCTTTGTTCCAAATCAGTTAGGAGTGGATTTGTCTTTTCCACACCCTCTGCACCTCTTTTCCTCATCTCCTAGCCATGTTTTGAAGATCCCAGAGCCATGTCATTGGAAAAGTCTTGCTTGTTGAATCAACACATGGAAGGTTTTTGGATAAATACCCAAATGGAATGTGACATGAAGAAGCCATAAACTTGTACTGTGTTAGTCCAATGAGTTGACAAACTAATTCTAAATGTATATGGATAAGCAAAGGGCTGCACAATAGCCTGACTTGCCCTAACTTATATAGTCCCCAACTCATTTCAAGTGTCTAGTATAACCTTATGCCAAAACCTTAAGAAGACATTAGGGAAAAAAAAATGTTAGCTGATATAATTCACATAGACATTGAAACCTTAAAAAAAATCAGCAAATGGTGATATCTATGAGTAAAAAAGTTAATACACTAAGACCAAGTTGGGTTTAACCTAGTATACCATTTACCTATTGCTGTGTAAAAATCCACCCCAAAACTTAGTGGCTTAAAACAACAAACATTTATTATTTTTTGCTCATAAGTCTATAGGTCCAGTAGGTAGGTCTCAGCTGGGACTATTTGTTTTTGTTCCATGAGGTCTCTCATTCTTCAGCAGACTAGCTTGGGCTTGTTCTCATGGTTGAGGCTAAGGTCCAAGAGTGAGAAAACCCAATAATGCAAGAGAACAAGTGGAAGGAAACAAAGCCTATTGAGTCTTGGACTTAGAACTGACATACTGTCACTTCTGCTACATCTATTGAACAAAGCAAGTCACAAGGCCAGTCCAGAATTAGAGTGGTTAGGGACAAGAAAAATAGAGGGCAAAGTATAGGGATACAGGGAGAGCATTCATTGGGGTCATCAATGCTATCAATCACCTCATTTAGTATGACTCACCACCTTAACACATTAAAGGAGAAAAATCATATGATCAGCTCAACAGATGAGGAAAAAATTGTCATTAAATTAAGTATCTATTTGTAAGAGAAATAACACAAAACAAAAACAACAACAACTCTTTGAAACTAATAATACCGATAAAATGTTTATTTGATGAAGGATTTCTACCGAAAACCCACAGCAAACATTATCTGATAGTTTACAACTGGAAAATTTCCTTCTGAGATCAGGAACAAGATGGATGTCTTCAATATTACCACTTCTATTTAACACTGTGCAGGAGGTCTTAGCTAGTATAGGATACATAAATCCGCTTCCCAATGAAAGATACGAGAATTGGAAAGGAAGAAATTAAACTGTCATTGTTCTCATATGATGTGATTATCACTTTAAAAGACAAAAAACATCTACTAAAACTTATTAAAATTAACAAAAGTTGAGCAAGTCTGCTGGATTTAAAAAAAATCAATATATAAAAAGTTGAATTTCTATACAGTAGCAACAAACAGAATATATATATTAAAATATTGTAAATATATCAAAAATATAAAGTAGCAAGGTATAAATCTTATAAAGGATATGCAAAATCTTAGAAAATTTTAAAACTTTATTTTAAAACATTAATAAGGGCCCAAATCAAAGGGGAGACATCCTTTGTTCTTAGACTAGAAGACTCAATATTTTAAAGATGTCAATTCTCCACAAATTGATCTATAGATTCAATGCAATGCCAATCTATGTCCCAGAAGTTTTGTTGTTGTTGTTGTTGTTGTGTTGGGTGCTGAAATTGACAAGTTAATTCTAAAGATATGTGGATGAGCAAAGAGCTAAGAATAGCCAAGATATTGCTGAAGAACAACAATATAACTATTACTGTCATAAAGATACAATAAGGCTTTTTAGTCTTAGTGCAGGAATATATAAGTTAACCAAAATAATCAGAGATCCTAGAAACAGAGCACCCCATTATTGGAAATATTTTATGACAACCCTGTCATTAAGATCAGTGGGAAAGAAAATCAGATTTCACCAAAAAGTAGTTGGGACCATTGACTAACCATCTGGAAAACATGAATTGGACTCTCCCTTGCATTATATACTAAAACTAGTGGTAAACTATAAAATATTCATAATTCTAAACTACAAAACATTTGAAAACAATAGAGAAGAATATTTTTATGACCATGTGTGAAGTAAGCATTTTTAGATCATGATGCAAAATTTGTAAATCATTAGGTAAAAAATTAATAAATTCAACCACATTAAAATTAAGGACATCTGTTCAAAATACAACATAAAGAGAGAAAATAGGCAAGGCAAAAAATGGAACGAGATATTTAAAACATATATAACCAACAAAAGATTAATGTCTAAAACATATATATAGAACTCTGTTGAATCAAGTAAAGGACAAACCTAGAAGAAAAAAAATGGACAAGAGAGTTTAACAAGCATCTTATGGTGGAAGAAACCCAAATGACCAATAAATATATGAAAATATACTCAATCTCAATAGTAATCAGAAGATTGCTAAATATAAATATAATGAAATAATATTTCATACTATCCAGATTGGCAAAATTAAGAAATCTGTTAATACCAAGTGCTGACAAAGTTATAGATCAATGGGAACTCAAACACTACTGGTAGGTGTATATATTGGCACAAAAACATGCGAAACAGATTTAAGATGCCCATACCTTACAATAAAACAATTTCTGTCCAAGGAATATACTCTAGAATAGGGCTTTCCTATCTTGAGATCCATGGATAGAATTTAAAGGCCATGTGAACTTGGATGGAAAAAAAACTATTTTTTTATTTCCAGTAGTCCCTAAATAAAGTTTAACATTTCCTTTGTTTATGAATGTAGACAACAACCCACAGTAATATTAGCAATACCTGTGACTCTCTCAACAAAGAAACAAAGATATTTTCATATCACATTACAGTTATTGGCAGATAACTGGGTATAAGTATCCTTTACACTCATCACCACTTCAAAATCAGGGAAGTAATTAAACCTAACCCTAGGTCTTGTTACTTAATGCATTAATTAAAAAAGATATTTAATACTATGTAACAAATCTATTAACATTTGTATAACTGTGTTTCAATATAATTGGGTTTTTCTGTAATCCTATGATTTTACTTTGTATATTTAACAACTTATCCTGAGAAGGAGTCCAGTAGGCTTCACCAGACTTCCAAAAAGCTCCACAGCACAGTTAAATACTCTGCTCTACAAAAACCTCTTACACATACGTGTAAAACAAAAATATTGATAACCCAAATATCCATCAACAGTAAGATGAATAAATGCATTGTGGTATATTCACACCATGTATGAATATTTCTTGCAGTGAAAATGAATGATTTACACACAACAACATGGATAAATCTCAGGTGAGTGAAAAATGGAAGTTGTAGAAGAATGTATACTGTGTGATCCTATGTGTAGAAAGTAGGAAAACGTGTAAACTAAACAATGTATTGTTTAGGAATACAAACACGTGGTGAAGCTATAAATAAATGAAAGGAAATGATAAACACAAAAATTAAGGTAGTGAGTTACCTCAGAGTTAGGAGGAAAAAGTATGGGATCAGAGAAGAAACTGCAGAGGCAATGTTCTTTTTCTTAACCTGGGTAGTAGGCACATAGGTGATAATCTTAGCATGATTCTTTATAATTTACATATATTTCTTATTTTTTATCTGCTCAATATTTACTAAAAACAATTTTAAAATGTATATAATTCTGCCTGCTATGTGAGGAATGGAATGAAGGAGATCCACAGTAGAAACGGGCAGGCTTCTATGGAAGATGTCATAATAGTCAAGATGAAAGACGTGGCTTGGGCCAGGGTTTTGATAGAAGGTAGACACAGAGAGGTCATATTCAGGATTCATTTTTAGAAAAAGAAACAAGAGATGCTATTGAAGGAAGAGGAAAAGAAAGAAGTCCGAGGATTTTGCCTGAGCAACTGGATGGAAGTAGAGGTATTTTTAAGGGATGGGGGGTACAGTGAAAGGAATGTGTTCAAAAGGGAAATTGAAGCGTTCAAAAATAGGCCATAAAAAGAAGTATCATGTACTGGGGGTGGGGGGTGGGAGTGGGGTGGGATAAGTCATACACAGGATACTCCCCACTTTCAGAATCAATGAAGCTTATGGTTTATAACACTCTTTTAGCCCTCTATGCAGCAAGCCAGCATCTCCTAATCTATATTTAGGTAGTGATTTTGGATATTATGTAGCTTGAAAACTTGAATTTTCTGGGTGGTTTATAAGCTATCTGTATGGGTATTAATGAACAGTGAACTTGCACTGAAAAAAAAAAAGGAAATGAAGAGTTCTGTTTCAGACCTTAAATTAAGAGAAGTCTATGAGACATCCAGTAGAAATGTCACTAGGCAGTTGCTATTTACATGTTTGCTACATAAACAGAAACATAGGGACCACAACATCTGAGAGCCAGAAAAGAATCCTAAATTCATTTTCCACCTTAAATTTGGAAAAAAAAAAAATCCAGATAGCTTCTTAGTGTCCATGCGTCTCTAATAATTATTGGTGAGTTTGGTAATTGCCAGCAGCAATTTGTTCTTTCAGGCAAGTCTCTGCTTTTTCCACTAAACTGCCAAAGCAAAGGATTCTTCCATTAAGATATTCTCATCTGAGTGAATTTATTGTCTGCCTTTCTTCAGAATGCCCCTTCTCCCTTTCTTTGACATCAGTACTGATTCATATTCTAGTCAAGTTACAGCGATGAATTTATAATACCTTATATTGAGATTGCTCTTTAGAGATCAAATGAGCTTTCACATATATTACTTCATTTACACCTTCTAGTACTTCTTTGAGGTAGTTTGGAAGGGGGTTGTTATCCCCACTTTTTAAGATGAGGCAATCAAGACCCCAATTGGTAACGTGACTTGCCCAAGGTGATATAATTATTAAATGGCAGAGCATAAACTCAACTTGAAGTCTGCTAATTCCTTGAGATCTTGTGTTTATTCTATATCTTATGGTGGTTTGCACGTTGAGAAGAAGTACTAGTTCTTGTCTACTGGGTAATTGTACTCTAAGGACATTTGCTGTAACTTTTTCGATTTGCATAATGAGATTAGCAATTAGAATGATTGCTCCAAGTAACTAAAGTAACATCACTAATATTGCAATTAAAATGAAAAGAAGGACTTATGGTTGTTCAGGGGTTTTTTTTCTTAAAGTCATTTCAAAACACTTTCGTATCTATTACTATTTGCTACTTATAACACTCTTATAATTTGGCTGTGGCAGATAATAATTTTATAATTTAGAAAATGAAGAAATGGAGCCAGAGAAAGGTGAAGGTAGCTGCAAAACAACTACGAATAGATCCCCATGATTCTCAAGATCTAGATGTTTTGCTAAATTCTACTGTCATATATACTTGAAATTTCCCTTAGAAAATCCCTACATTATCTTAAAAATCATACTACAACAAATGTATTCTAGGTGTTGTCTTATGCAAAATTTTAATGTTAAAGAGAATGCTATGGCAAATAATTTCTCAATATTGATATATTCAGAACTCAAGGAGCATAATCAAAGATAGAAATTCCTCAAATAACAGAATATATTTTAATGTGCTAACTAAAAAACAAATTTCAACTTTTAGTTGTTCAAGAAGCCTTTGTTTCCGCATGCTATAGTTGTTTTAAAGGTAGTCCCACTAAGGAAGTTTTAATTTTAAAAATTCCCTGCGTAAGCTCCATCCACTTACCTCTGTTGGCCAGAGTTTGAAATACTATTTTAAGTGGTTATTTGGGGTGGAAATTACAGATCTCTTTCTTTTTTTCCTATATTACTCCATTATTTTATGTTAAATTTTCATAATTAGTGTGTATCGCTTTTGTAATCAGAAAAAAATAGACCAAAACGATCATTTAAAATGCTTTAAACTGCAATGTCTTCTCTAGAATTTTTCAGAAAATATCATTTCAGTTTGTTATAATAGCCAAATGTAAGATAATACACTGGAAGTTACAAGATTTGAAGTAACGTAATTGCTATAACTCTATGTAAGTATTATGATTCATTGACTGTTTGCTGTGTTTTTATGTTAATCTAATCAGATCATCATAGAAAAATTCAGGACCAGGAATCCTCAATGATGCATCTTGAAACAAATGTAGTCTTGGAAATACACAACATTAGATGTCATAAAGGTTTTACAGGAAACATTTCTGCCAGCAATTTGCTTATTACTTACTCTTAAATTTAATAATCATAAGGAGGACACTCATGCTTAAAATATACCCTAACATATATATGCTAGAAAATGCAATCAAACATATTCCTAGTTCTATAATGTTGAATCTGGATTTCAGTTCTGAAACTCTGATTCAACATCTTGACATTAAGCCTCTTGAATCAATGTTTGATTCAAGCTATCTCAAACCTGGCAGAAATTTAGGGGTTAAAGATTAGTCTCCATGTTACCAGAGCATTGGGTTCTTATTGTCCCCCAGGATAGAAATCAAGAGAGACAACAAATGGGAGTAGAAAAGTAAAAGTATATTAGCTTGTGCACAAGGGAAACACAAGGGAGCTGGTGAGGAAAGGAAAGGGGCAGGTGACCGGCTTGTTAGGGAGCGGGATTGTGGGGCTTTTTATTAGGCAAAGGCTGGGGAAGAGTGCCTTGTCATGGCATGCAGAGGCGGGGTTTTGCTTGTACTTGCACTGTTGTTTGACATGCCACATGCATTGCATGTATCATTAGCATACTAGCTCTCAGCCCCTGGGTGGGATTTTTACTATGGTAATGGGGCTAGAGTCACCTTCACTCAACTCCTGGGTGCTAGGGCACGTGCATAAGTCCTGCGAAGTCTTGAGGCTGTGGAATGTGGATCTTGGTGGTCTCTATTTGATTCTTCTAGCTTGCTGATTGGTTATGGGCCTTATCTTCTTAGGCCAGGGGACTTGCTGATGACCCTGTCTCTGTTAGGCTGGTTCCTATCTCATCCAATGCCATTATAAAGAGAACAGTGATTTGGGGAATCCCTTCAGTGTGTGTAGAAAAGTCCAGAATAGAGAATGAACACTTTATTATAAAAGCAAAAAGCATTAGTGAAGTAGTATTTTCCTTGGTGGGGAAAAATTTTTTAGAACCCTCGTTATATATATGTTCTTTTTTTTTTTTCTTTTTTCTTTCAAATGCCCACAAAATGTTATTGCTCTTATTGTACTTGTGTTAAAAACAAAATTATTCATGACACTTGTTAAAGACAGTAAGGAAGACTTGATTCAAGAGAGGACTATCGTGATAGGTGTAGGGACCCCTGCAATGGAATCTTACAGTGGGGGAAAGAGATTGGCCTCAACTCCAAATACAACAAAGAAAAGTGGGATTTTACCCACATAGGGGCCACCCCTGGAACATTGAGAACTGAGAGAAGCACACTGGAAGCCTCCTAAGGCATCACTTACATAAGGTCACCTATCCAAGAGCAGGAGACGTAGCTGACCTACCTAATACGTAAAACAAGCAAAGGGAAAGAGGCAAAATGAGGAGGCAAAAGAATACATTCCAAGTAAGGGAACAGGACAAAACCCCAGAAAAGGAACTAAGTGAAACAGAAATGAGCAACCTACCTGACAGAGAGTTCAAACTAAGAGTGTTAAGGATGCTCACTGATCTGGGGAGAAGAATAGATGAACTCAGTGAGAATGTCAACAAAGAAATGGAAGATATAAAAAAGAACCAATCAGAAATGACAAATACAATACTGGAAATGAAAAATTCATTAGAGGGACTCAAAAGCAGAGTAGAGGATACAGAAGAACGGATCTGTGAGCTAGAAGAATAGAAGAAATTACCCAAGGTGAACAGGTAAAAGAGAAAAGAATTAAAAAGAGTGAGGACAGTCTAAGGGACCTCTGGGACAACATCAAGCGCACTAACATCCGTGTTATAGGTGTCCCGGAAGGAGAAGAGCGAGACAAGGGGGCAGAGAATCTATTTCAAGAAATAATAGATGAAAACTTCCCAAACCTAAGGAAGGAAACAGACATCCAGGTACAGGAAGCACAGAGAGCCCCAAACAAGATAAACCCAAAGAGGCCCACACCAAGACACATCATAATCAAAATGTCCAGAATTAAAGGTAAAGAGAGAATCCTAAAAGCCGCAAGAGAAAGTCAAGTTACATACAAAGGAAACCCCATAAGGCTATCAGCTGACTTCTCAGCAGAAACCTTACAGGCTAGAAGAGAATGGCACGATATATTTAAAGTGCTAAAAGGAAAAAACTTACAGCCAAGAATACTCTACCCAGCAAGGTTATCATTCAAAATGGAAGGAGAGATCAAAATTTTCCCAGATAAGCAAAAATTAAAGGAGTTTGTCACCAAGAAACCAGTGCTACAAGAAATGTTAAAGGGACTGATTTAAGGGGAAAAGAGAAGACCACAAATAGGAAAAATTATCTATTTCCATGATTAGAACGTAATGGATACAAATGCACAAAAAAGAGGTTAGATATGATATTAAAAACATAAAAGGAGGGAGGAGGGGAGTTAAAGAGTACAGCTTTCAGACAGAGGTCAAACTAAAGTGACCATCAATTCTGTATAGAAGCAGTAAGGAACAGAGAAGGACTACTAAAACAGAGGGAAAAAAAAAAGTTAAAAAATGACAGTAAGTACATACTTATCAATAGCTACTTTAAACGTCATTGGACTAAATGCTCCCATTAAAAGGCATAGGGTGGCTGACTGGATAAAAAAACAAGACCCATATATATGCTGCATACAAGAGACACACTTCAGACCTAAAGACAATCACAAACTGAAAGTGAAGGGATGGAAAAAGATACTCCACGCAAATGGCAATGAAAAGAAAGCTGGGGTAGCAGTACTCATATCAGACAAAATAGACTTTAAAACAAAAACTGTAAAAAGAGACAAAGAAGGGCATTACATAATGATCAAGGGAACAATCCAACAAGAGGATGTAACACTTGTAAATATCTACGCACCCAATGTAGGTGCACCTAAATATATAAAGCAATTATTAACAGACATAAAAACGGAAATAGACAGTAACACAATAATAGCAGGGGACTTTAACACTCCACTTACACCAACGGATAGATCATCCAAACAGAAGATCAATAAGGAAACATTGGCCTTAAACGACACACTAGAACAGATGGACCTAGTAGATATATAAAGAGCATTCCATCCAAAAACGGAAGAATACACGTTCTTTTCAAATGCACATGGAACATTCTCCAGGATTGATCACATATTAGGCCACAAAACAAGTCTCCATAAATTTAAGAAGATTGAAATAATACCAAGCATCTTTTCTGACCACAATGGTATGAAACTAGAAATCAACTATAGGAAGAAAATCAGAAAAGCCACAAATACATGGAGATTAAACAAAATGCTACTGAACAACGACTGGGTTAACGAAGAAATCAAAGAAGAAATCAAAAAATACCTGGAGACAAATGAAAATGAAAATACGACATGCCAGAATTTATGGGATACAGCAAAAGCGGTTCTAAGAGGGAAGTTTATAGCAATACAGGCCTATCTCAACAAACAAGAAAAATATCAAATAAACAATCTAACAATGCACCTAAAGGAACTGGAAAAAGAAGAACAAACCAAGCCCAAAATCAGTAGAAGAAGGGAAATAATAAAAATCAGAGCAGAAATAAATGAAATAGAGACCAAAAAAACAATAGAAAAAATTAATAAAACCAAGAGCTGGTTCTTTGAAAAGATCAACAAAATTGACAAACCTTTAGCTAGACTCACCAAGAAAAAAAGAGAGAAGGCACAAATAAGTAAAATCAGAACTGAAAGAGGAGAGGTTACAACAGACACCTCAGAAATACAAAAGATTATAAGAGAATACTATGAAAAGCTATATGCCAACCAATTCGACAATCTGGAAGAAATGGATAAATTCTTAGAATCATACAACCTTCCAAAACTGGATCAAGAAGAAGTAGAGAATTTGAATAGACCAATCACCAGTAAGGAGATCGAAACAGTAATCACAAACCTCCCCAAAAACAAAAGTCCAGGACCAGACGGCTTCCCTGGTGAATTCTACCAAACATTCAAAGAAGACTTAATACCTATCCTTCTCAAACTCTTCCAACAAATTGAGGAGGGGGGGAAGCTCCCTAACTCATTCTACGAAGCTGACATTACCCTGATACCAAAACCAGACAAGGACAACACAAAAAAAGAAAATTACAGGCCGATATCACTGATGAACATCGATGCGAAAATCCTCAACAAAATACTAGCAAATCGCATACAACAATACGTTAAAAAGATTATACACCATGATCAAGTGGGATTTATTCCAGGGATGCAGGGATGATTTAACATTCGCAAATCAATCAACGTAATACACCACATTAATAAAATGAAGAACAAAAATCACATGATCATCTCAATAGATGCAGAGAAAGCATTTGACAAGATACAGCATCCATTTATGATAAAAACTCTGAATAAAATGGGGATAGAAAGAAAGTACCTCAACATAATAAAGACCATATATGAGAAACCCACAGCTAATATCATCCTCAATGGTGAAAAACTGAAAGCTATCCCTCTAAGAACAGGAACCAGACAAGGATGCCCACTGTCACCACTCCTGTTTAACATAGTATTGGAAATCCTAGCCAAAGCAATCAGGCAAGAGAAAGAAATAAAAGGGATCCAAATTGGAAAGGAAGAAGTGAAACTGTCACTATTTGCAGATGACATGATTTTATATATAGAAAACCCTAAAGAATCCACCAGAAAACTTTTAGAAGTAATAAACGAATATGGTAAAGTTGCAGGATACAAAATCAACATACAAAAATCAGTTGCATTTCTGTACACTAACAACGAAGTAGCAGAAAGAGAAATTAAGAATACCATCCCATTTACAATTGCAACAAAAAGAATAAAATACCTAGGAATAAACTTAACCAAAGAGGTGAAAGATCTGTACACCGAAAACTATAAAACATTTCTGAAAGAAATTGAAGAAGACACAAAGAATTGGAAAGATATTCCATGCTCTTGGATTGGAAGAATTAACATAGTTAAGATGTCCATACTTCCTAAAGCCATCTATAGATTCAATGCAATCCCTATCAAAGTTCCAACAACATTTTTCACAGAAATAGAACAAAGAATCCTAAAATTTATATGGAACAACAAAAGACCCCGAATAGCTAAAGGAGTCCTGAGAAAAAAGAACAAAACTGGAGGTATCACACTCCCTGATTTCAAAATATACTACAAAGCTATAGTAACCAAAACAGCATGGTACTGGCACAAAAACAGACACACAGATCAATGGAATAGAATCGAAAGCCCAGAAATAAACCCACACGTCTATGGACAGCTAATCTTTGACAAAAGAGCCAAGAACATCCAATGGGGAAAAGAAAGTCTCTTCAACAAATGGTGTTGGGAAAACTGGATAGCCACATGCAAAAAAATGAAAGTAGACCCTTACCTTACACCATACACAAAAATTAACTCCAAATGGATTAGAGACTTGAATGTAAGACCTGAAACTATGAAACTTCTAGAAGAAAACATAGGCAGTACGCTCTTCGACATCGGTCTTAGCAACATCTTTTCAAACACCACATCTGACCGGGCAAGAGAAACAATAGAAAAAATCAACAAATGGGACTATATCAAACTAAAAAGCTTCTGCACAGCAAAGGAAACCATCAACAAAACGAAAAGACAGCCTAACAATTGGGAGAAGATATTTGCAAACCATACATCTGATAAGGGCTTAATCTCCAAAATATATAAAGAACTCATGCATCTCAACAACAAGAAAACTAACAACCCAATTAAAAAATGGGCAAAAGATCTGAACAGACATTTCTCCAAAGAAGATATACAGATGGCCAGCAGACACATGAAAAGATGTTCAAAATCACTAACTATCAGGGAAATGCAAATCAAAACTACAATGAGATATCACCTCACGCCCGTCAGAATGGCTATAATTAACAAGACAGGAAACAACATGTGTTGGAGAGGATGTGGAGAGAAGGGAACTCTCATACACTGCTGGTGGGAGTGCAAACTGGTCCAGCCTCTATGGAAAACAGTGTGGAGATTCCTCAAAAAATCAAGGATAGAACTACCATATGATCCAGCTATTCCACTGCTGGGTATTTATCCAAAGAACTTGAAAACACCAATTTGCAAAGGTACATGCACCCCTGTGTTCATTGCAGCGTTATTCACAATAGCCAAGACTTGGAAGCAACCTAAGTGCCCATCAAGGGACGAATGGATAAAGAAGCTGTGGTATATATACACAATGGAATACTACTCAGCCATAAGAAACAATGAAATCCAGGCATTTGTGACAACATGGATGGACATTGAGGGCATAATGCAAAGTGAAATAAGTCAGAGGGAGAAGGTCAAATACCGTATGATTTCCTTCATTAAGTAGTAGATAATAACAACAATAAACAAACACATAGGGACAGAGATTGGATTGGTGGTTACCAGAGGGGAAGGGGGGAGGGAGGAGGGTGAAAGGGATAATTTGGTACATGTGTGTGGTGATGGGTTGTAATTAGTATTTTGGTGGTGAACATGATGTAATCTATGCAGAAATAGAAGTACAATGATGTACACCTGAAATTTTTACAATGTTATAAACCAATGTTACTGCAATAAACAAAAAATTAAAAAAAAAAAAAAAAAGTGGGATTTTATAGCCAAGGAGCAGGGTGTGGTCAGTAGATGGAAAATTACTGGGAGGAAACATCATGGGTAAGGGAGGATTCTGGCTAAACTGACCTAACAGGTTTCTTGCTGAAGGCAGTCCAGGGTGATCAGACATCACCCAGGGGATGGTGGAGAATGAGGAACCAAATTAGATATCAAGGGTGATTAAATATGGAGGATGGAAGATTTTGGTTAAACTGACTTAGTAGGATTCTTGCTAAAATTGGACAATGCCCTGATAAACATAGAAGTCCAAAAGTTGAAGTCTAGTTGAAAAAGAGCTCAGAGGAGTCTGAGTAGAGTTTGGTCAAGGAGAGAATCTTTGTCATTGCACTCATTTTTAAATTTGATTGGGAGCTATGGTACTCCTATGGGTGAGATAGGAGCAGACCCTTACGCTTTGTGATTGATAAAAAACACTGTGGCCACTCTCTCTTAGATACTGTTGGTAAGCAATTATAAAGCAAAATAAAACTTTAAGTTAAATTATAAGTTTTTCAAGCCCTATGATATCTAAGTCATCCAATCATACAATTATTCGAAGCTCATATCTTTACACTGTTGATGGTACTTTGCTTCCCTTTACCTAGAAAAGGCTGCTCCCATATGACCCATCCACTGGGCAGTTTATCTCAAAGTTAAAAGGTAATTTTTGTACAAAGTGAGGTACCATAGCTTGATATGTGATAACAAATGTGTAATTTGAACAGCAACACCCAAGTAAAGCCTAATTAGGGAATATTGCTCTAGTAATCACCCATCAGTACTGAAAATGTAAGATGGAGATGAGCAGACGAGCACAAACTTGAAAACAGTCTCTGACAAATCTTCCATCCAACCAAAGAAAATCCAAATCTGGAGCAGTGGCCTGATATATATATATATATATGATATATACCATAAAATGGTATATCTTTGTCAAACAAAACTTAACTTGGAATCAAGAGAAGGCATTGGCAACTCTTAGCTTTTAAAAATCAAAAGTTAGTAAATGAAAGCATCAAAAAGATGATAATTTAACCCCAACTGTCTAAGACCACTGTTATTTTGAATTCCTATTTGTCACACTTTCCCTCATACTGGAATGGCTCCAGGTAATTTTAGGATCCAGCTAAGGAGAAGTAACACATTTAGTTTGGTTTTAGTGGGATATGTTGTATATTTGATAATGATTCTGGTGAATAGTTAAGTTATTGCTAGCTGTCTCAGTGTAAGAAGGCTTTGATGAATTCTCCTGCTTATCCTGTCAACCAACAATCATGCCATGAAGGTGCAGAGATAGAGATTATTTCCCCCAGCACCAGAAATATATAGAAAATGGAAGCACAACAGAAGCTAGCATGCAGAAAATTCTCCTCTATCTTATAACTCATATAGAACAGAAACTATACAGTTTTTCCAAATTTGACAAGAATTTAAATTTAATATGAAACGTTAAATAACAACTTTTGAAGCTTAAAGAAAATTTCTAACTATCAATAACAAAAGTAAATTTTGAACAACTATTCTAAAGGAGAGAACAAACAAAGGGATGGAACAGTAAATAGAAATAAATATACTGGGCAATATTAAAAGAAATTTTTTTCTTCATGTTATTTTTTATATTATATGAGATTGAAAAGTGGCATTTGTGATTGTAGACTCTAAAAAAAGAAGCATTTATATTGTTTTAAGTAATTCCTTTAAGGACCTGAAATAGAAACAAAATGTTAATATTGAAATAGAAACAAAATGTTAATGTGAGTTTTCAAATACTCACCCACTGCAGGTCAAAGAAAAAGTAAGTTCTTTAAATCGTAAGTATCAGATTCTTTTTCATCCTAAAATACTATAAAAAAAATTATTCCTAAAGATAAGTATCATTGTATCTTTTTTAAATCTAATGTGGTTTTTTTTTTTTTTTCTTTTGGTGGTGGGGACAAAGAATTGCAGACAGACTTATTCAGGATAAGGCTCTTGAATCCAAGTAGAAAAAACTATGTTGAGATTTAATGCATTTATGTATCAAGAAATATCAGCTGTACTCTGATGCTTTAAGATTACATTAGAACAAAGTTTATTATTCAGAACTGGGAGATTTAAGAAAGGGAATACACTGGGTATATATTTGGAAGTCTTTTAAAGTTTACTTTTGGAGAGTTAAAGTTTTATCATGAATAATATTTTTCCTAGGCCAGACAAGTTGTCTCTTCCTGGCTTTTGTGACACTTGTATTGTAGAGGAGGAAGAACTATTCCTCTACCCTCTAGGTCCTTCTGGCTGCTCTAAGAATTAAATTGATATGAGACAGAATAACAGGAGAAAATCAACAAAGTTTAATGACATGTATACATGGCAGAAACCCAGAAAACTGAATAACTCACCAAAATGGCTGAAGTCACCACCTTAAATACCAACTTTAGCTAAAGACAAAAGAGGATATTGGGGGCAGTGGTTTGGGACTTCAAAGGGGAGGAAGGCAATTTACGTGGAGATGGAAAAGCAAATGTTTGATAAACAAATGTTGACTATGTCTTGCAAAGACAATGAGAGATGGAGAGGACTTTGATTAAAAAGCCCTTGTTAGGTTCCTCCCTGTCTATGACACCTAGTTCATATTATACTATAATTAACTTATGGTATTAGCTCCTTCCTGGAACAGGCCTTCTATCTTACATTCTTTTAGGTAGTTAGGGGGAAGGTCAAAGTTTCTTTCAGAGTCTTTTTTCCTTAAAACTAATCAAGCCCAAGAGACACATTTTGGGGTGGCAAATTCTGATACCCCACAGTATACCTTAGAACTAACTGGGTATTTTTAATAATGGAACTGAAAAAAATTTTTTTCATTGTGGTACTTTTTGTTGCTTTGCTTTTTTGATGGGATGCAAACTGCAAGCTATTTAGCATACTCAAAGTGCTGTTAGAAAAAGCTATCATTAGCATTTTGAATGTCTTTAAAAATCCCATCCAGTCTGATGGCATATGTATGGGATGATAATGAAGTAAAAGGAATGATTTAATGAATGAATAATGTTTTTCTATTCATAGGTACCATATCTACAATGACAACTACAGCTGGGTGAATGGTCATGGAATAGTTTTATTCAAGCAAGCAGAAAATCTTGGTGTGGGGTTTGAGGAACAAATTATAATTATAACTTGAATTCCTCCAATGTTGTGTCAGTAATGAAAGGTGACATTATAAGTTAAGACAGCCCTGCTGGGAAATTTCCATTTTTATTAAGTGTGCAAAATGAATTTTTCCTTAGTGGTTTTAAAAAAGATACTTGAGATATAACACCTTTTAAAAAGAGAGAGGTGGGAAAGAGTGAAAACTTTAACTTTAAAGGTAAATTCAAAGTGTCATACTCAAAATATATAAACGTTAAGTAGGAGGGAAGAGACTTCAATATTATCTTGCTACTGAATCAGTGTAGGTTTCTCACCAGGCTAAAAAGCAATAAAGTCAAAATGAAGTGGTAGAATTTAATCAATCAGGAAATATAGGAAAATTCCCTTACTAGGAGTGTGGAGTACATGGGAACAAATGTATACTGTTGGTAAAATCTAAATGTTGTAAAGCAAGGAAGTATTATCCAGGGGTACTTACCTTAAGGAGTAATCCCAGTGCTGTCATCTTTTTAGGCAAATAGGCTATTTTCTAAACTACCACGGATTATTTTTAAAGGAGAGAATGGAACAAAACAAATGACTGCAACCATTTCAGTTATATGAGAAATGCTGCTCTTTTCCTGTCTCCTGTCATTTTACTGGTAGTTTTAATTAAATGCTACAATCTTAAAAAGCATACTATCATCAAGTCCCATTCTAATGACAGACACTGTAGGCTACAAAAGGGTGTGAAAGGTGACGTGAGAGGAGCCATATTAAAATAGAGCTGGAGCAGCCATTTTAGAGGAATTGCCTTGCACATCTTATTTTCTTTATCTTCCAAACTGGACCAAGCCACCAACATTCCAAGAAGTCAGTAAGGATAAAAATATCCTGTTTGTAAGGACTGATGAAATCAAACTTTGCTGATAACCAAATCGCTAACCAATCAATGAGGTACAAGTCTAGCCTTTTGCCTGATGACCGAATCTCCAATCTATGAAGTACAAACCTAACCTTAACTCATCTAGCACCAGTGAACTCTTCTTTGATACAACTTATTTCATCTTCCTCCCTTTTTCTTATAAAAACTCGGAGCCTCTCTGCTGTGATCGGGACACTATTTGGGTTTCTACCTGAACCTGTGCTTCTCGAATTGCAATTCTTTGATCCCAAATAAATTCTTTGCCTCTTAAACTGGTTTGTATTTTTGTAGGTTGACAGTGGATATCATGATCAGTTAATTATAGGACTTCTTGCTTTGATGGCATACTTATTCTGATTATGCAAATTGTAATGGCTATACTTTTGCATAATATAGTTCGAAAAGACATAGTATCATATTTATCTATTGTGATACCAAATTTTACCCTCAACTTAACGAATACTAAGTAAATCACAGTGATTTTCCTTTTCAGTTTGAATTTCTTTCCTGTTTTATAAATATAGGTGTCTACTTCTCTTGCCAAATAGCTAAAATTTAACTGGAAGGAGTTATTTGTATTGATGTCAGATTTTTATCCCTCAGTCAGGCAGTTAACTGTTTTTAATTAAAAAAGTGGTTCATCTCAAAAAATAGAATAGCTCAAGGTGCATATTAAATATCAACCTGCTAGCTTCTGGTATAACAGACTTGATATCACCCTATTATTTTGAACAAAAACATGGCAATTATAACATTAGCTAGATAATTTGTATTTTCTAAGCCCAATTTATTATATATATTTTTAGACAATAGCATTTTTTCTCTTCTTTTCTTTTTTAATAATAGAAATAAAGTTGATGTCCCACAAATGCTGGCATGAAAAAAAATCTAAGAACATTCATAAGGTATCAGTATTTTAAGACATTTTTTTTCTTATTATTGTGAGTTTCATTTTATGATAATGTAGAATGTGTTTACCTTTGCATTTGATTGCTTGTGTTTTTATTAAAATTGAAACACTCAATTCCTATAGGGCTATTTTATAATAGCACTGGTTGTGTCACTAATTGCCCCAAGGAACTCCAGGGTAGGTTCGGAAGGATTTAACTGTTTAAGAGGTGCAATCACCAACCACCCTGAACCAGAGCAAGTCTCACCACAAAAGCAAGGCCTATGACTTTTGCCTCATTTTTAATGCTAAGATCTCCTCTCTGGGAGGAGCTTAGGCCTTATTACCATAACCTGCAGTATTATGTGGAAGCATGTTTTCCAGCTGAGCTTGCGCAAGCGAATACCCACCTCTCCTTTTCGAATATTCATTGCCCATCCAAAATAAAAGCCCCCTACTTCCCTTTGTTTGGGGACAGCCACAACTTTGGAAATGATTCCACGTGGCCTCCTATTTGCTGCAAATAAGTTCTACTTTTTGTGACAACTACTTCTGGTAGAGAGTCTGATTTTAACTTTGCCAGGAGGTGAACCCACTTTTGGTTCAGTAACAGTTGGAACTTAGAGTCGATTGTGACTCTCTCTCTAAACTTAACACCTATAAGATAGAAAAGTTCGATATAATATCATTCACCTAAGGCAAATATAATTCACTTTTCTCGACATCAGCATGGCAAAAAGGAATCGTTTTTTTTCTGATGTGTTTCTGTGTAATACATCTGTTTACTTGCAGATTATCATGCAGGCCAGGAGAGAAATTAAATTTCATTCCTTCTTCAGACATGAACATGCAGATTTGGCAGTGGCCACATTCTAGAGCAAGTAAAGCTCTGTGTTCATTGCAGCATTATTCACAGTAACCAAGACTTGGAAACAACCGAAGTGCCCATCAGTGGATGAATGGATAAAGAAAATGTTTGGAATACACAATGGAATACTACGCAGCTATAAAAAAGATGAAATCTTGCCATTTGCAACAACACGGAAGGACCTTGAGGGCATTACGCTAGGCAAAATAAGTCAGACGGAGCAAGTCAAATACCATATAATTTCACTCATAAGTAGAAGATAAAAACAACAAACAAACACCCAGACACTGAGATTTGATTGGTGGTTACCAAAGGGGAAGAAGGAAGGAGGGCGAAAGGGGTGATAGGGCACATGTGTACTGTGATGGATGGTAATTAGTCTTTGGGTGGTGAACGTGATGTAGTCCACAAAGAAATTGCAATATGATGATGTACATCTGAAGTTTATATAATGTTATAAACCAATGTTACTTCAAAAAAAAGAAAACTCAGGTCTGTTTCTTTGGGTCTTCATTTCCTTATAAAGGCTTCCATGTCATGTAAAATTTATATTACATAAACTTGTACATTTGTCTCCTGCTAATCTGTCTTTGTCAGTTTAATTTTCAGACCCAAACAGTGACCCTAAGAAGATTGAAAGAGCATTTTCCTCCTTTATAAAGTTAATAAAAGAAGCCTAGGATACAATCTTCAGGTTAAAAAAAGAAGTAGTCAGTGTCCTTCAAAATTAATAAAAATAAACTTTGGGAGTTTGTTTTCTGTTGAAGAAAAATTGCTTATATATCTATCAGAAAAAATTGACATGATAACATGTAACTTCACCAATTCTAGGACCCTGAACCAATAGTAAGCAGTGAGTCAAAGTATGTAACCTCAAATAATCTTTGGGTGAGCCTAAAAAACATTGCCTCCATATGATATTGAAAGAACATTCTGCTCCTTTTTTTTTTTGTCTTATTTCCAAGTATTGGCTAAAGTTGTTTAATTCTTTTCATATGCAAAGCTTGAACAAAGATATCAGAAGACAAAGTCCTCACATTTAAAATAAATTTGAGGGCCGGCCCCGTGGCTTAGCGGTTAAGTGCGTGCTCTCTGCTGCTGGAGGCCCGGGTTCGGATCCCCGGCATGCACCGACGCACCGCTTCTCCGGCCATGCTGAGTCCGCGTCCCACATACAGCAACTAGAAGGATGTGCAGCTATGACATACAACTATCTACTGGGGCTTTGGGGGAAAAATAAATAAATAAATAAAATTAAAAAAATTAAAAAAATTAAATAAATTTGATTATGAAAAATGGGCAGAGGATATGAACAGACATTTTTCCAACGAAGATATACAGAGGGCCAATAGGCACATGAAAAGATGTTCAATGTCACTAATTATTAGTGAAATGCAAATCAAAACTACAATGAGATATCACCTCATGCCTATCAGAATGGCTATAATTAACAAGATGAGAAACAATAAGTGTTGGAGAGGATGTGGAGAAAAGGGAACCCTTATACAGCTGGTGGGAGTGCAAACTGGTGCAGCCATTATGGAAAACAGTATGGAGAATTCTCAAAAAATTAAAAATAGAAATACCATATAATACAGCTATCCCACTGCTGGGTATTTATCCAAAGAACGTGAAATCAACAATGCAAAGAGATCTATGCACCCTTATGTTCATTGAAGTATTATTCACAATAGCTAAGACATGGAAGCAACCCAAGTGCCCATCAATGGATGATTGGATAAAGAAAATGTGGTATACACACACACACACACACACACACACACACACACACACACACAATGGAATACTACTGGGCCATAAAAAAAGACAAAATCATCCCATTTGCAACAACATGGATGGACATTGAGGGTATTATGTTAAGTGAAATAAGCCAGACAGAGAATAATAAACACTGTATGATTTCACTCATATGTGGAAGATAAACAAACACATGGATAAACAGAACAGATTTGTGGTTACCATAGGGGAAAGGGGTGGGGGGGTGGGCAAAAGTGTTAAAGGGGCACATATGTATGGATGGATAAAAACTAGACTTGGTGGTGAGCACGATATAGTCTATTCAGAAACTGATAATAAGTAATGTACACCTGAAATTACACAATGTTATAAACAAATATGACCTCAACAAAATAAAAAAATAATAAAAAAAAGAATTATATACCACAAACAAAAAAAATAAAATACATTTGATTTTTCAAATGTGTGAAAGTCCATCATTCTAACCATGGCTTTCTAAACAATCCCTTTGGTCCAATAAGTGAAGTAGACACAGCTTCCTTAGAAGAAATATAAATGAAATGGGAAGCTGCACTTGGTACCTAACAATCTAAGCAAAAAGATCAAGTCACTAAAATTGTGCCTCTCCTTCAAATTTCAGTATAATCTGTGTTTTTTTTTGTTGTTGTATGACACTTTGGGTTGACCAGAAAAGTAAATCTATAAAGACAGAGCTCGGATATTCTTTCAACATAAAGTAAACTTTGGAAAGGTTTAATTAAAATTGAATATTATGACCTTTTACTAGAAAGTCCCTAGAAAAATTTAATCTTTGCTCATAGCTTTGAAGAAAGCATGTCCATAGCCTTAAATTCTCCGCCGACATTTCAATCACATGCTTCTCTAGTCCCTTTCATGCCTCTCCTCTTACATTTTCTAATACAAAAACATAAGAATTCATGTAGGCAAGAATTTTGTCTTCATTTTTGTGTTCCTAGGACCTACTGCAATGTTTGATCTATAATAGGTACTTAGAAAATGTATTCGAATAGATGGGTGGATGGATGAATATGAGTCACAGACATTGATGGCTCTGTCCAATGATGAAGCCAGCCTCCCCTTCTCTGAGTTCATAGCAGTGAGAGCCCTGTCCCCTTTCTTACCACACACAACTATATTAAATATAAAAAGTATGTTGGCTAATCCCCACACATTCGTGATTATTTTTCTTACCTTCCCTTTTTCCTTTCCTCTCTCCTTCCTTCCTTCCTTCTTTCATTCCTTCCTTTTTATCATTATTTCTTCATTTGCAATACTAGGTCTTCATTTCTAAGAAATAATTAATCCGATCTAAACTAACAACTCATAACACTGGAATACCTGAAGTTTTAGTTTAGGAATTTTGTGGAGTTTAATGGGAAAGCAAGAAGAGGATGAAACAAAGAATGAGGATACTAGCAATCTGAAATGCAGGGAGAGGAAGCATTTCTCTAGTTGTGCTGAGGATTGTACGGAAAATGCAGTTGAGGCAGCTCTGATGATAAGCCACCTGTACACAACTTGCCATAGGTTGACTTTGTCTACATCGGTCTGATTTTACAAGGAAAACCATTCCAAGTTGTTACTGGTGGTTCATGGTTTCCAGAATATGTAGCCACAAATTTTATTTGAGAAACTTCAAACTCATTGAATTTTTAATCCCTTCTTAAGAATTCTAATGTTTGGGACTGAAATATAGAAAATAAAAGAACCAAAGAAAAAGATTCTTACCAGGTTTAGGCTTTTTCCTTGATTGGGCTTTCACTTGGTTGCTATAGCTCTCTGACTGGTTACCAGAGCTACTATAGGTGTATTTTAGTCAGTTTCTAGTTGTTTATTTAGTGTTTCTGTGGTGAAGCAAGGGCCTAGAGCTTTCTAGTCTGCCATCTTGCTAAAGTCCCACTCTATCTATAGTGTCTTTTGTATTTACATAGTTTTGCTTAACAGTTTTCTTTGTTTTTTCATGTGGATTTGAATTAGTGTCTGGGAACATGCGCTTTCAGCCTGGAGAACTTCCTTTAGTATTTCTTGTAAGGCAGGTCTGCCAGCAACAAATTCTGTCAGTTTTATTTATCTAACAACGCCTTTATTTCGTCTTCAATTTTGAAAACTAGCTTTGCCTAGCTTTTCCACAGACTAACTCAATTAAATTTAGGCTTCTTTGCAAGTATCATTTTTAAAGTCGGTGTTGAGACTTGTTCTGAACATAAGAAGGCTCTTCTTAGCTGTATCCTTCCCTGGTTCTCTTTGGTAAACTAGCCAGCCTATAGTTGAGTTTATATCTCTAATGAATCTACCTGTCTCCCATTTAATTGTTTCTCACCATGACCTCCCTTGTTTTTGAGAACATCCTTAGGCTAGGAATTCTCCCACATTCTGTGGCAAATGAAATAAGTTCCTTTTGGGAAAACTTCAGCCTATCTCAATCCATAGGTAAAATCTCATAAACATGGCCCGGGAGCTCAGGTTGGGGACAGTGGCAGACTCGTCTCTTAGTGAAACTTCTGCTTTAGTTGATGAGCATTCAGCCAGGGATGTGGGACAGCTATAGTTTCTGATGTTCTCAATTGGCCTCTCCCAGCGGGGAACTTTGCTTTACAAAGGAGCCAGGGTAAAAGTGACCAATCAGGGCCCCAGTATTCTCATTGCACCATACCCAAGGAGACCCTATACCCTATGATTGGGGGCTGGATGAAAAAAAGGGAGCCCCTACTCCCTTTTTTTCCTCAGCAACACTTAGCCTCCACAAATTGCAGCAGGGCAGGATGAGAAAGTTTGAAGTACTGCTGCTCCTGGAGAGATGCTGTAGTCTCTGACTTTAAGCTGGTGAAGTGAGTTTGGGAGTCATGTGTTCTTGGCTATAAATGTCTAGCTGGCTAGCATTTGTCATTCTGAGGCCAAGTAGTGTCTGTCACTCTGAGCTGAGAGGGGGGAGAAAGGAAGTGGATCCTGGTTCATTTGCCAGGATTTTCTTGTTCTTATTGAGATTCTCACTGTTCTTACTGAGTTTTAGTTCATTTTCTTTTCTTTAATTTTATTTTTTTATTGAGATATAATTAACATATAACATTTTGTAAGTTTAAGGTGTATAACATCTTGGTTTGATACATTGATGTATTGCAATGTGATTACCACCACAGCATTAGCTATCACCTGCATCACATCTCATAATTACCATCTCTTTTTTGTGGTGAGAACACTTAAGATCTAGTTTCTTAGCAACTTTGAAGTTTGTAATACAGTATTGTTGACTATAATCACTATACTCTGCATTATATCTCCAGAGCTTATTTATCTACTAGTTGCAAGTTTATAACCTTAAAGGATATCTCCCCAATTCCTTCACCCCTAGACCCTGGTAACCACCATTCTACTCTTTGTTTTTATGAGTTCAGCTATTTTAGATTGCACATATAAGTGAGATTATATGGTATTTGTCCTTCTCTGTCTGACTTATCTCACTTATCATGATGCCCTCAAGGTCCATCCATGTTGTCACAAATGGCAGGATTTCCTTCTTTCTCAGGACTGAATAATATTCCATTGTATATAGATATATATGCTACATTTTCTTTATCCGTTTATCCGTTGATGGACACTTAGGTTGTTCCTGTGTCTTGGCTATCATGAATAATGCTGCGATAAACATGGAGGTGCAGATATCTCTTCAAGATACTGATTTCAATTCCTTTGGATATACACCCAGGAGTGGGATTGCTGGATCATATGGTAGTTCAATTTTTAATTTTTTGAGGAACCACCATACTGTTTTCTAAAATGGCTGTACCATAGTTTATTTTCTTAATACATGTTTCTTCATTTGCTGTGTGACCTTAGTTAGGACCATTTCCAGAAACTTTAAATGGTTGTTAATAATTTTCACCAGTTTACCTGGGGATCAAGTCTGGGGAACTCCTTATGTTGTAATGTCAGAAAATTTTTCCCATTTTTAAATAGGATTATTTGATTTTTATGATTGAATTATAAATTTTTTTAAAACATATATGTGTGTGTTTGTGTGTGTGTGTATCATGAATATCACTCTTCATCAGATGATTGTTTTGCAAATATTTTCTCCAACTCTGTCAGTGGCTTGTCTTTATTTTGCTCAACAGGGACTTTTGAAGAGCAAGAGATTTTAATTTTGATAAAGTGCAATTTATCATTTTCTAATGGTTTGTTCTTTTTGTTTTCTATCAAAGGAATCTTTGTATAACCAAAGATCACAAATGTTTTATCACATACTGTTTCTGGAATTTTTCTAGTTTTTGGTTTTACATTATGTCTATGACCCATTTAAGTTAATTTTGGGGGAGATATGAGTTGAAGTTCATTTTTTGGTGCTATTGTAAATGGTACTTTTTTATTTTCCAATTTCCTATTGTTTATTTCTAATATATGGAAATAAAATTGTATTTTTGCTTATTTGTCTTATATCCTGCCACCTTGCTAAACACACACTTATTAGCTCTAGTAGTTCTTGCAGATTCTTTAGGGTTTTCTACAAAGACAATTGTCATCTGCAAATAAAGACTTCTATTTCTTGCTTTACAATCTATATGAATTTATTAATTTCTACTGTGTCTTTGGACTGGCTAGGACCTCCATTATGATGTTGAATAGGAATAGTGAGAGCAAATATTCTTTCATTATTTTTGATCTTGGGAAAAGAGCCTTCAGTCTTTCACTACTAAGTAAGATATTTGCTGTAGATACCCTAAGTCTGGGTGAGGAAATTATCTTCTATTCCCTTCCTCAGAGTTTTTATCATGAATGGATATTTAATTTTCTCAAGTACTTGTCTACATCTGTTAAGATAATCATATTTCTTTTTTTCATTAGTTAATTGACAGTGTGTATAAAATTGATTTTCTCATGTTAAAGCAACCTTTTTATTCTGAGAAAAACTACACTTGGTCATAACATAATGTATATTGTATAATGTGTATATTATATTATGATCAAGTGTAATGTATATATTTTCCTGGATCCAATTAGCTACTATTTTGTGAAGGAATTTTGTGTCTATGTTCTGGAGGATTACTTTTCCTCCAATGGTTTTGTCTGATTTGGTTTCATGCTTCAGTGACCTTAAATAATGAGGTCAGAAGTATTCAATTCTCTCATATTTTCTAGATGACTTTGCATATACTTGACATTATTTCTTCCATAACTATCAGCACATTACCAGGAGCACTATCTTTGCTTGGAGTTTTCAAAATTGTAAATTTTTAAATTAAAATTTCAATTTATTTAATAAATTTAAAACTATATATGAGATTTTATTTATTTTTGAGTGAGTTTTGGTAGTTGGTGTCTTCTAGGGAATTGATCAATTTAATCTAAGTTATCAAACTTGTTGGCATAAAGTTGTTTATAATATCTCTGTATTATCCTTTTTATGACTGTAGGATCTACAGAGATATGTTCTCTTTTACTTCTGCTATTTATAATTTGTGTCTTCTCTGGATTTTTTTTTGTCGATCTGCATGGAGATATATCAATTTTATTGGCCTTTTCAAAGACTCTGACTTTGATTTAATTGATTTGCTCTGTTGTGTCTGTTTTCAATGTAATTGATATCTGCTGTCATCTATATTATTCCCTTCACTCTGCTTGATTTAGTTTATTTTTCTCTTATTTTCTTAGTTTCTTAAGTTGGAAGCTCAGAGAATTTATGTGAGACACTTTTTCCTTTCCAATATAAGCATTTAATGTTCTAAGTTTCCCTCTGAGTACTGCATTAGCTGCATCCCACAAATTTTGATATGTTGCATTTTCATTCAATTCAAAATATTTCTAATTATTTTTGTGACTCCCTATTTGACTCATAAGTTACTTGAAAGTGTGTTGTTTAATTTCTAAATATTTCAGGCTTTTCAAATAACTTTCCATGATTTCTTTCTAGTTTATTTCTGTTGTAGTCAGGGAACATATTTTTATGGCCTCAATTCTTTTAAATCTGGAGAGATCTCTATTATGGCCCAGAATATGGTCTATTTTTGTGAATGCTGCAAGTGTATTTTAAAAGACTGCATATGCTGCTTTTGTTGGGTAAAGTGTTCCATAAATGTCAATGCTGTCAAGTTGATTGATAGGTTCTTTAAGTCTTCTATATTCTTCTATCAATTATTGAAAGAGAATGTTCAATTCTCCAACTATAGTGTGGATTTATCTATTTGTCCTTTTGGTTCTATCAGTATTGGTTTTATGTATTTTGAAGCTCTGTCATTAGAAATGTACATTTTTAGGATTATAATGTCTTCCTGGGGAATCAATCCCTTGGTTATTATATAACATCCTTCATTATCCCTGTTTGTCTCATTGTACTGATTTCTACTTTGATATTATATAGCTACTACAGCCTTGTTGTGATTAATGTTTGCATAGTATGTTATTTTCCATCCTTTTGCTTTTAGCCTATCTATGTTTTCATATTCCAAGTGAGTTTCATATAGACAGCATATGGTTAGGTCTTACCTTTTATCTGCTCTCACAAACTCTAGCTTTTGGGGCACTTAAAACCATTTATTTTAAGACTTAATAATATGGCTGGATTTAAATCTATTGTTTTTCTGGCTCTTTGCTATATGTACTATCTATTATTTGTTGTTTTTTGCTCTTTTTATGGGAAAATTTAGTAGCTTTTTGTGATTCTTTTTATCTGCACCATTAGCTTATTATTCACACCTCTTTTCTAATTTGTTATGGTTGCTTTATTGCTTATAGTATACTTCTTTAATATGTCACAGTCCTCCTCCAAATGTTATACCAGTTCATATATAGTATAAGAAACTTAGGACAGGATCTGATTCTTCTCTCCCTTCTCTTGTGCTATCACTGGTATGCACTTTACTTTTCTACATTGTAAATAACCCCACAATTTATTTCTACTATTTTTGCTTTAGAATGTCTATTATCTTTTAGAGTGATTAAAAATAATAAAAAAATGACTTTTACATTTACTGTCATTTTTACCATTTTGCCGCTCTCCATTTCATTTCTGTCTGGTATCATACTCTTTTTGTCTGAAAAACGGAATTTAGCATTTTTTGTAGTACAGGTCTACAGTCAGTGAATTGTCTCAGATTTTGATTTCTAAAAGACTCATTTATTTTACCTTCATTTTTGAAAGATATTTTCACTGGGTATAGAATTCTGGGTTGACAGTTACTTCTTTTTCTTTCAGCACATTGAGGATCACTCCATTTTTTTCTGGCATACATATTTTCTGACAAAAAGTCTACTATAATATTTATTTTTTTAATTCAAAATGTCTTTTTTTCCTCCATCTGCCTTCAAGATTTCCTCTTTATCTTCACTTTTCAACACTGTTAACTATGCTATGTTTAGATGTGAGATTTTGTTGTTGTTTTATCTTGCATGGAGTTTTCTGAGCTTCTTGGATCTGTGATTTGATGTCATTTATTATTTGGGGGCAATTATTCCTCATTATCTCTTTCAATATGTTTCTGTAATGTTCCTTCTCTCTTCCTTTTATGTTAAAATATTTGGTATTGTTTCATGGCTCTTAGATGGTCTGTTCTATTTTTTTTGTTCATTCCTTTTCTTATTTGTGTTTCAGTTTGAGTAATTTCCATTGAGCTATCTTCAAGTTTAAAGATTCCTTCCTTAACTGTGTTCAGCATACTGATAAGCCCATTGAAGACATTCTTTATCTCTGATATTGTCTTTTTTATTTCTAACATTTCCTTTTGACATTTTTCTTAGAGTTTTATCTCTCTGCTGAAATTCTCCATCTGTTCATGCAATTGTTTACCTTTTCCACTAGATCCTTTAATATGATCATTATAGTTAATTTAATGTTCCTGTCTCAAAGTTCCAATATTTATGTTTTCTCTGTATCTGGTTTGTTTAATTGATTTTTCTCTTATCAGTATGATTGTTTTTCTTGCCTTCTTTATGTGTTTCAAAATTTTTTATTTAATACCTGATATCATGCATAGAACATTAGGGACTGAAGTAAATGTTATTTTTGCCTGGAAATGGGTGTGTCTTTTCTTTTTTCAGGCTGTTAGTGTAGGAGGTTGAAAGAATCTAGTCAGAAACTTATCTGTGTTTGGGTTTTGCTGCTGCTGTTGTTTTCTGTGATGCACCCAGGCTGCCACTGATTTGTGCTTAGGCTAGAGGCAGGTTTGGCAGTTGATATGTTTTTCTGTTGTGAACTCTAAGATTTCAAACATGTCTCCACACCTGATGCACAGAGCTGCTCACTCTTCTGACTCTTTTCCCTCCTTACCAACAGACTTCTGTAGCTTGTTATTAGGAGCTAAATTCATGGTAGAAGCCACAGGAGAGAATGTCTGTTGTCCCGATGCAGCTTCATTCTCAATCAGGTGCTGTGTGCCTGGGCCTCAAGGAGAGGGCTTTCTCAGCTTTCCTGCCTCTAATCTCCACGGCAAGAAGCCAAACTCTGCCTTTTGAGTTGGATTTTATGCAGGAGAGAATCTCCTGCCCTTCACCCAGCTGTAGGTGGCATCTAATGGTATTGATACAAGATACTGGGCCCAGGGCCGGCCCCGTGGCTTAACGGTTAAGTGCGCGTGCTCCGCTGCTGGCGGCCTGGGTTTGGATCCCGGGCGTGCACCGACGCACCACTTCTCCGGCCATGCTGAGGCCGTGTCCCACATACAGCAACTAGAAGGATGTGCAACTATGACATACAACTATTTACTGGGGCTTTGGCGGAAAAAATAAATGAATAAATAAAAAATTATTAAGATCCTGGGCCCAGAATTATTTCATGCTCTAGGAAGCCAATTTTATTTCTTCTACACTTCCCTTAGCCATGGCAGAGAGAGTTCCCTGCCCCTTGGCTATTAGGTTAAAGCTCTGCAATTAAGAAAATTGTTGGGAGTGACATCAGTGAAAATGGTAGCATAAGGACCTCTGAAATTTCTCTTCACAAAAAAAAGTGGCAAAAATAAAAATAACTTTTTCAGAACTCTGGAGGTTAATCAAAGTGTTGCAGCAATCTGGGGAGCCTCTACTTAAGGAGAGCAGGTTAATTTCAGTAAGAAGAGTAAGCTAGGCAGTAAATATAATTTAAAATTTTTATTGAGGACACAAAATTCTCATTGTCAGGGCCCTATTTTCCAACTCTAAAAAAAATAAAAAATAAAAGGGTTTGCACTATACTATACAGTCTCTAACAGGAGCATTCCATAACAAATGATTCTATTTCTAATAGAAAGAATTACAATACTCATGGCCTTCCAGAAAGGTAATTGGTGTCTATGTACCATTAATATCATGATATAGGCAGCCACCTTGTCTATCAATTTTTAAGCTAATTTTCTAATTTACTAGCAAAAGTACAGCTAAAAATATTGAATTATTAAAATAGTTTCCATAAGTTAAAATTTCTAATTACTTTGCTTAATTCTCTACATACAGTTTTATCTCAAGAGGAAGGATTTCAATCAAAACTTTGTAACATACAATAAATAGACTAATACATACTTAATACCTTCTTCCTAAATGAATACTTAGACATTAGAAAAGCTGTACAGACAAAAATTGGCAAATAGACTGAATTCCTTGGTGTAATAAGTATCTCTTTATTGCGGGGATAGAAATTCATTTAGGTAATTTTGGCATTGCAAAACATAAGTACCACCAAAACTAATCTCTCCTACTGTTATCTCCTCCCTTCCTCTCCTACCCTTCATTATTTCATGAAGGAATCCAAGTCACGACTGAATAGTCAAACAGAGAGAATGAAGCTGCTATTTCTTCCCAAATATTTCAGCTGATTCATATTTATTTAAGAATCGGTGTAAAACTTATTTAGTGTCTAACTTTAAAACATTTTAGGAATTCCTGTAAAATTAATATGAAAATTTAAAAGTTCATTGCATAATAATCACAAAGAAAAATAATCATAGAGTTAAGAAATAGGAAAGCATCTAATCTTATAAGATATGATAATAAAAAAACAAATGAATCACTTAGGATCATATTAGTTCTTAAGCAAACACTACAGTAGAAACTACTACCTGATATGTATATAAACTACATAATAAACTATACACACATATATATGAAAAATTGAATATAATTTGAGTCCAACTACAAGTCATAAATATTTTGGTCCTTTTCCCAGTTAATAAATGGTTTAAAATTTATATATAGGGAAGGTAAACCCAAAGCATGTATATTCTCGTATAGTTCCAATTTCTACCATTGGGTTCAGAGAACTCTTATTTTGGGGAAGGAAATCCCAGCCCCATCCAGGAGGAAGGAAATCATATGCAGAAGAATAAAAGGTAAAGAAGCTCATGTATAAAACAGCCAGATTTATTTGAAGAAATGCACATGTAGGTAACAAATAATATTTTAGCCTTTGGAGAGACCTACATAGAGTTGCGAGATAAAATACAGGATGCCCAATAAAATTTGAATTTCAATTAAAAATGAAAAAAATAGTATAAATATGTCCCATGCAATGTTTTGGATATATACTAAAAATGTATTTGTTGTTTATTCTGAAATTGAAATTTAACTGATCCTCCTGTATTTTCATTTGACAAATCCAACCCTAAAGCTACCCCAAGTATATAAATAGCTGAATCACTGTACTCTCATTTGTACTTGCTAAATATTTTCCCATAATAAAAAGTAGTATTAATATCCTTCCCAATTACAACAGATTCTATCAATGAGAACTTATTTATGGCAGAACTACGGGAGAGATATTTACACAGCACAAGATTTCCCCAAGGATTGCAGTTTCCTTTTTTCCCTCCTCTTTTCAGAAAATAGATAATCCATGCAGGAAAAATTGGCCACATTGCCTTGTTAAATTCATGGTAAATTTAGAGGAAATACTCTAGTTTCTTAAAGAGCAGAACAATTACACAAATAGTGTCCTTGGGTGACCACATAAATTAAATTCTTTGATATACAAGTTGTGGTTTTTGCTTCTTTCCTATGGCAATTAAGCTGATTTGCAAAACAACAAAAAAAATCCTAGTTAAAGAGTTTAATATGAGTATATTAGTCCCTGCTAAGCTGCTTCAAATCCTGTCACATATTTCTATAGATCTACACTGTGGGAGACTTGTTTTAATAGTCCTTTAAAATATTGCCAAAATTTCTCAATATTAATTTTAAGATACTTGTAGTTATTTCATTCTCTTGCAGCATTAGCTCAGAAGCAGATCTTCTTTTATTTCCAAACACCTTCAAAGTTAATTTTAATTTTTTTCTCTTAAAATGTTGAAAGCTTGGAAAGTGTAAAATAATGAAAATAGAGATTTTAGTTTATATGCTAATCACCCTAAAAGGTGTTGGATCTTGTCAATTTTTTTTTAAATCTTTGCTCTTTGGAAGACTAGAATGCTCACTGATTCCCTTTTTCAAATAAAATACCAGACATTTCAACGTAGGAGGAATAGAGGACATTATGGGTCCTGAAGGGCAGGTGCAAGGCTGTATAGTCAGGTTACCATAAGGTGAATGTGGGAATTGGGACTACCAAATATCTAGGCAGGTAGGCTTCAGAAAACAACCTAGAGGTAAAGATGCTGTTTGGTCCAGCAGGAGAAAGGGCAGAGTCCCCAGCACATTTAGGTGCTGAAGTCCTGGGAAGTCTGCTTGATGATGACAGGGAATATCTTTCTTTTTTTTTTTCTCTCTCTCTCCCAGTCTCTCATTCTTCTTATCTTTTTCTTTCTCTTGCTACCCCTATCTTGCTTTCTATTTGATGCCCTCACTTATCTTTTTCTATAGCTTGGCCATAGCTTTAAGTTAAAATAACAACAGCATCTCCCTGCAGCAATTTCACTTCACTCCCCTAGGAACCTTTTTTCTATCACACCTTATGGAGAAGCAGAAGAGACAGAACTAGATCACATGCGACACACAATGCCTCATTTCATTTAAAACAGAATCTTGTAAAATGTATTTTTTTATTCCAATCTCAATGAATATACAGTGCGAGTTTGCCAAGTTATCCTGAGGTTCACTTACCAGATTATTAAAACTTTTTTAAAAAACTTAATTTTGCACTCTTAATTTGGGAATTAATTTGGGGAAGATGGGAATTACAAATGGGAATTCCTTGAATGAATTCCTTTTAATGTATGTATGCATTGTTATACATTTTGCCTAATATAACTTTTTTGTACAAAATACTATATTCCCTTATTTACAAAGTCAAACCTCTAGACCATACTTTGAGAACTAGTTCTATTGTGATATTGATTTGTTTTTTATTTCATTTTCTAGAGCTTGAGTACATTCACCAGATAGAATGAAATTAAAATATGCATTAACTGTGTACATTTTAAATATGCATTTAACGTAAATAATGGAAAGATTGATTAAAATTTAAACATACACGGAAACATTATTATTGTGTGGCCCTAAAAAGTGGAGATCAGTTTTTCACTGAAAAGAATCAATGATTTTCCACTGTAAACTTAAGTGTTCTGCCTCTTGGCTAAACACTAGAAAATAACTATGGCTAGTTGGAGATTTACCTATTTCCCTGGTTACTAGCTACTCTTTTCTACTTCTTATCAATTTTGAAAGTTTTTATATTCTTCCTTCCTTAGAGATAATTTTCATCTTTATGATCTTATTAGATTTATGCAAATAAGTCCAACTTTTCCTTTTCCTTTTTTTCTATGAACAAAAGTGCATAAAATCCAACCTTCTATTTGTACGTGTTGTGACAAATGCTAGCAGTTGTAAGGCACCTGAAAGGCTGTTTTGACCCTAAATACCACTTACCTACCTTTGCCACTAAGCCTAAATTTTTCCCTTTATTCATCCTTTGTAAGCTAACACATTGAGGCAATTGCTTGAAATAGATGTCTTATCAGGAACTTGTTCAAACAATTACATATTATCAGGCATTACCCCCTCAGTTCCAAGAGTATCCTATTTTAGTAACCCAGTAGAGATTTAAGGGAATAAAATAAGGGGAAAGAGAGTGAGTCTCATTGGAGGGAAAATCTCCAGAGGGATAGTGCAAAAAGGGGATTTATGAAAATTCATCTCTCCACCAATCCAATCCTATTACTCTAGAATTAAGGTGGGTACTTTTTCTGTCATTACAACCTTTAAAACATTGAATGTGCTAGTGTTAGTTGCTATCTCCTTCCTCCCGCATGTATATTGATACCAACTTCTTTCCCTATTGGTATTTCCCATCAAACTGCCATATACCTTCATTTACTATAAGTTAACAAAACTATATAAAATAAAGAAAACAAAACAACACTAAATTGAATTTGTGCAAATCAAAGGCATCTAAAAGAAATGATCTTAAAAATGAAGACAATGCATGATAAGAAAATCTTATTAGGAGGAAAATATAGCCACTGTGGTGTATATATCTAATCTCCTATTGACTCAACTTGAAGTCCCAGATGAAAACCTTTACCCTCAGCAAAGAATGGATAAAAATATTTGTGAGTTGATTTTAGTGGGGAGAATTCCTGCCATTGGAAGGGCAAAAGAGATGACTTTATAGTAGTACAGAGGAAGTATGTAGCTTTATCAACACAGAGAAGAGAGTCATAGAAAACAAGTGATCACCAGGTCATAGAGAACAAGAGAGTATTCGTCACTGCTTCAAGAAGGAACAAGAACTAGAAGGGAAAGGTAGAGGCAGAAACTACAGAAATCACTATATAAAATTTTTGCTGAACTAGAAAAAGAATACATAAAATGATCAATTTAGTTTAAAAAGCAATAGATGAAAGGAAACTTGGCAGCATTAAAGAAAATTGTATAGTAAAATATTCATTTCTTAACTCTCATTTAATTCTGCGTGAGTGTGCTTTTATTAAAAAGCCTTTTGCACCTTGCATACATCCTTTAATGCCCTGGTACTTGGTGAAGAAAGGAAAGAAAAGATCAATCTGTTTTTATAGCTAAGAAAAATAGTGTTTACCTGTAACCATAGGATTTAATAACTACTGACGTTTATCATAAGTAATTTATGATTACTTATGATTATTATATAATTATATATATACTATAATTATATAATTATATATATACTTATAATTATGAACAGACTAGTTCAATCTCTTTACACAGAACTGGCCCTGGAGTTTTGCAACAACTTTCAATTAGTAGCAGATAGTTTAATAAGAATAAAACCACTGCTTGAACAACATAAGTACCAGACACTGTGCTAAAAGCTATTCAAAGAAAGTGTGATATATATATATATATATTTAGTCCATTTTATCCACCTTTTCTCTGCAGTGTATGTCATACAGTGATACTCAATCGATATTTGTTAAATGAACGAATGACAAATGATTGATTTTTCATCTTATAGAAATCAGGAACTCATGGATTTAAAAACTTTCCCAAGATCATTCAGCTAGTAAGTGGTGGACTAGAGTCATATTTGATGCTAAAAATGTTCTGGATCTTTTCCAAAACATTTCATCATACGCTGCCTCCCTATTACGTGGTCATTAGGTAACAAATAATAACTGGTTTATTGTCTTAATTATATAAAATATCCTTCATTTAAAGTATTTTTTATATCTTAATATTATCAGATTTGCTTTGCATGTCATTATTATTACTTCGTTATAATTATTCCTTAGACATTTTAACCAGATAGCATATGATATATCACAATCTACCATTCAGGAGACAAGTCTAATGAGTCACATTATAAGCTTTTATTTGTCTCTAAAAACACTTTTATTGACACCATAATAACTTTATGAGTTTATGATTGGAGTCAATGCCCTGTGTAAACAGAAACTTGGCTACTTGCCTCTTCGTACTCTCTACACAGGAAATATAATCAAATGCACAATCAATCCACACATATCATTTACTAAATCATATATTTAATTATTCTTTCACTTGAAGTACTTTTTAATGCTATGTAGATAAAAGATAAACAGCTACACTGACTACCACAGTTTTCAGCAATAGAATCAGATTCAACAAACAGCTAATGAGCTATTTTTATATATGTACCAGGCACTTGCTCTACTTGGCACTCTGCATCCCTCGGCGTTTTAATTTTCATAGCAATTCTAAAGAAGTAGGTACTACTATTATCTCTATTTTACAGATTAGGAGATTCAGTCTCAGAGAGGTTAAGTGATTTGCTCAAGGTCGAACAACCAAATTCCAGAATCAAATTAGAATTTAGTAAAATCTTTTGGACACATGAAGATATATATATATATATATATATATATATATATATATATATATATATATATATATATATATAAAATAGTCACTATTCACATCAGAAACTGAGTTCAGGTTCAGAGACCAGATGAAAAAAATTATAAAGCTGGCTTTGATATCCTAATATTATTTGCTGAGTTTTTAGACTCAGTTATTTTTACTATTTAAATCTTCTAATCAAGGGCTTAAGAGTTAATTATTCCTTAACTTATTTGTTCTTCTTGCTAATTGCAGCAGCGTTTTAGTTTTGTTTCCTAAGGCCAGGGTAACCAGACTCACTGGGAGATAGCTGATACTTTTTTATACTTAGCTGGGAGATAAAGTACACAAATATACAAGTTCTAGATATACAAATAGCATCATTACTGTATATTTTTTAAAGTATGACAGAGAAATTGTACTGAATAATCATGTACAAATTGAAATTAACCTATCATTTTATTATAGTAGAAGACAAGATCGGATTTTGGCACAGATTGCTCAAAAGCTCTTGTATTGAAGACAAGACTTTGCACTTCCAGTGAAAATCTATTCAGTTTTTACTTATGCTTGAGATTCATCCTGAAAGGTAGGAAATATTTTAATTGATTGTTTTAGTGGGATTTTTTTTCCATCAAGATGTTTATAAACACTTCATTTACTTAAAACAGACTCTAAAAAATTATACTGGGGATCCAGCCCAGTGGCATAGCAGTTAAGCGCGTGCGCTCTGCTTCGGCGGCCCGGGGTACTCAGGTTCGGATCCTGGGCGTGCACCGACGCAACGCTTGTCAAGCCATGCTGTGGTGGCGTCCCATATAAAGTAGAGGAAGATGGGCATGGATGTTAGCCCAGGGCCAATATTCCTTGGCAAAAAGAAGAGGATTGGCATCGGATGTTAGCTCAGGGCTGATCTTCCTCACACATACAAAAAAATTATATTGGAAGGAAATAAAGTGATTGCACTAAATTGAAAACTTGTTATCTGAGTTTTCAGATATGTATAACATGTCCAATCATTTGGACATTAAGAAATGTGGAGGTAGATTCAGCTCTGATAAGTCATATATCTACAACCTTGGCCAAGTTAGTTCTACTCAATAAGCCTCAGTTTCCTCATCTGAAAAATGTAGATAATTTTAAAAATCTACATTGCAGGGCAGTTTTGAGGATTAGTGATTATGTATGGAGCTTAGGACAATGCTTCACCCACAGCAGTAAACAATCTGTAAATTTTAGCTACTCCTATTAGTGTGGATAGGTGTCTATAAACACAATTTAGTTCCATTGTGTGGGTGTGTGCATCTGAGTTTTGTCAAACTCCTTACACAGGAGTTTATTCTGCTTTAGATGACTGTTTAGTAACATGATCACTGAACCAGTTAACTTTTGCTGTGTTAACAAGCAATCTCAAGATTGCAGTGGCAAACAACAATAAGCAGTTATTGTTCGTGCATCTGAGATTGGGCTAGGCAGTTCTACTTATCTTGTCTGGGTTTGCCATATGTCTGTGGGTTAGCTGGCTGGTCTGCTATCTCACCTGGAGTGGATAGGGTGACTCAGCTCTGCTCCACATGTCTCTTTTCTTCCAATATAGGGGTTAACAGGCCAAATTCAGCCCACCACCTGTTTTTGTGACTAAGGTTGTATTGGAACACAGACCTGCCCATTTGTTTACATACTGTGTATGTCTCCAATAGCAGTATGAAGTAGTTGCAACAGACTATATGGCCTGTAAAGCCTAAAATATCTATTATCTGTCCCTTTATAGAAAAAGTTTGCCTACCCCTATTCTGAAAGGCTAGCCCAGGCATGTTCTCCTGGTGATGATAATGTTAGAAAAGAATGGGCATTAACTCATATGCCTATTTTGAGCCTCTGCTTGTTGTCACATATGCTAATATCCAATTGGCCAAAGCAAGTTACATGCTTAAACCCAGAGTTAAGGGGAAAGGCACTGCAAAGTTACATGGTAAAGGATGTGGACAAAGGAAGGGTCAAGTGATTGGAGCCAACAATGCAATCTTCTACAATTAATTTTTATAACCTTTCTTTTTGAGGAATAGTCACATGTGTATACTTGTTTAGAATTTGCTACTTTCTCTCACTTCCAGCAACACTTTGAATACATAAAGAACCAATGATCTACCCCAGGATCAGCAAACTTTTTCCATAAAGGGCTAGATATTAAATATTTTAGCCTTCTTGGACCATATGATCCCCATCACTGTTGTTGTAGCATGGAAGAAGCCATAGACAATATGTGAACAATTGTGTGTGGCTATGTTTCAACAATGTAATATGTGCGAATGACACCGTCTTACTGGGAGAAAGCAGCAATGACTTGAAATGACTTCTGATGAAAGTGAAAGAAGAAAGTGCCAAAGCAGGACTGCATTTTAACATCAAGAAGACAAAAATCTTAACTACAGAAGAACTACGCAACTTTAACATAGACAATGAAGACATTGAAATTGTCAAAGATTTTGTTTACCTTGGTTCAGTCATCAATTTAAATGGAGACTGCAGCCAAGAAATCAAAAGGCTGAGACTTGGAAGGACAGCAATGAAGGAACTAGGAAAGATCATCAAGTGTAAAGAAATGTCATTAGAGACTAAGGTCAAGATTATCCACACCCTCGTATTCCCAATTACTATGTATGGGTGCAAAAGCTGGGCAGTGAAGAAGGCTGACAGGAAAAAAATTGATTCATTTGAAATATGGTGTTGGAGGAGAGATCTAAGGATACCCTGGACTGCCAGAAAGAGGAACAGGTGAGTCCTAAAGCAAATCAAGCTTGAACTATCTCTGGAGGCAAAAATGACAAAACTGAGACTGTCCTACTTTGGGCACAGCATGAGAAGGCAGGATTCTTTGGAAAAGACAATAATCCTTGGAAAAGTAGAAGACAGCAGGAAAACAGGAAGACCAAATATGAGATGGATTGACTCCATAAAGGAAACCATAGGCATGAATCTACAGGAGCTGAGTGGGGCTGTTCAGGACACAACATTGTGGACATCACTCATCATTCATAGGGTCGCCAGGAGTCAGAGCCAACTTGACGGCATGTAACAATAATGTTCCAATAAAACTTTATTCATAAAACAAGCCATAGTTTGCCTGCCCCTAATCTACCACAAATGGAAAATAAGAAAACTGGGGCACAAAGAACTTAGATGACTTGCCCAGGAGCACATAACTAATTGATGATTAAAGAAGATTGAGAGCTGTAGTTATACAGTGGCCAACTTAGAAGATGTGTTTTGTTTGGTTCCACATGAAGTTATAAAAAGATTTGAATTGTTTGTCCATATGTAAGAATTGGGAGAATTCATATAAAGATATGAATGTCTAGGTTTTCTTAAAAATTGGAACATCACTGAAATACTGGACTCAAATTCCCACGTTGCAACAACTGGTTGGAGTCACGTAACTGCCACCCCATTAGATAGACTGTCAGTTCCACCATTTACTGTGACCCTGCATTTGGCCCAGTTCACTCATTTACATTATTTTACCGGCCTCTGTGGGCATATGAGTTTTCTGCCATGGACTTAGAATCCAGTCCTTTTAATTTCCCAGTCCTAGTCTTTTCCATTTGAATACTTTATCTGGTCAAGTCACTCTGATATGGTAAGTTTTAGGTTTTAAAACATGGTTTTAAATTCTAAGAACTGCTTTCTCTTTGAAGAAGTATTTCCCTCCTCTATGGATTTCTGGAGATGATGAGACTTTCCAACTTAATTAGTTTAGAATCCATAAAAATGTGTTTCAGAGAAGTGATTTGTGACCAAATCTCTCCTTAATTACAGCTGAAGGTATAATTTGCAATGCCTACTGAAGTGATTTTAAACTGTGGACTGTCTTTAATAAATATTTCTTAACACCTGAGCTAGAAGTATTGAAAGAGAAAGTGAACAAAAAAGTGATTTAAGGGAAAGTGCTCCTTGCACACACTTCCACACCTATCTTGTTAAAATTTTATGGTCATTAAATGAATTTTAGGATTGAGAATTATTTGGTGCCACAACAGTTGATAGATTCACGTTCACAGAGATCCTTTGTCTTCATTTTAAAATAGGTGAAAGCAATGACCTTCTTAGAAAATATCTCATGCACTGAGGTTTGTACATGACACATATCTTTCTGGTAATTAGCTTCCTTTGCTCAGGAGTTCAAATCAACCACCTAATTATGATTCAAGATATTTCATCATGCAAATTCACATCATACAACAAATATCTTGAACTAACACCCCCAAAGACTTGTAGCTAATCACATATCAGACTGAAGGTCACATCTGTGGAAAGAGGAAAAGGAAACTAACATTAATTAGTTTTACTTCAATGCCAATCAATGTGTTAGGTGTTTTTTAGACATTTACCCTCATTTAATCCACAAAACCACCCAGTGGAATAGGTGCTTTTATTGTTCCCATTTTATAGTAGGGGAAACTGAAGCTCAGAGTGCATAAGTAACCTGCCAAAAACCATGCAGCTAAGTGGCAGAAGCTAGATTTTTTATGCACGTCTGTCAGACTCCTGTGTAATGAGCTGCTTGAGGGTAGAATGGAAAATAACAGTAATGGATGTGTTTGATGGACAGGAAAACCAGAGAATATAGTAACAGCTTTCTATTTAGCTAGCTGGCTTGACTAGATCAAAGCAAGGTTCAATCAGGGCTAAACACAGGGATCAAAGAGAAAATAAGCAAAGCTACTATAAGGCTTCCAGATTATCAAAAGGTATCTCTTTGCGACTGTATGCAGAATGAGGCTAATGCTGTTGTGCTTACTCTGACAGTCAAATAAAAAATTCCTGCTTTGGAAGGTTTACTCACAGAAGTGTTCCCAATTTGCAGAATTCTAATAAAAGGCTTTCAAACATTTCATCAATCCATTCTGAGCTATTGTAGCATTCTTTTTGTCAGGGATTTTGAGTGTGTTTATTTGCCTGTGATTATTAAGGCTCTTGTAGAGGCATAAAAAGTAAGCTCTCTTGGAAAAAAAATTAACTCATTAAGTTCTGTTCTGCTTAACCTGCACACTTGCATTGTTTGGTCCTCCCTTCAGAGAAAATTGATGCATATTCCCCTTGTCCTGCAAAACTACTGGCAATTTTGCTGAGAGAAAAATTCTAAGAATGCCTCTTGGCATGGTATAAAGTGAAGACTTACATGAAAATAAATGGAAATGGTTTTCAAAAGAGCTATTTAAGCACTTGAGTGCACTTTGCAACAGGATTTTGTACACACTGTTGCATGCCTAATTGAGCATAAAGTTGCATGGCAAAACATCAGATACTCAAAAAAGATTTTGTGCAGAGACTGACATTCTGATCACTACCCATTTTATCATTGACATAAATGACCCAAACAGTAGGCAAATAGCTTGAGGTACGCTTCCTGTTGCAGCAAATACTTTTTCAACATTTAGAAGAATTGCTTTGTGAAAAAAGTGGAAGGTCACTTGAAAGGCTAGCCATAATCAAATGATGATAATCATCAAATTCTTTATTTTTGTCTTCCTATCTCTGTCTCCTTCATTGTATACTGGTTATTTTTTAATATTTTTATAACTCTTTCCTATTTTCTTAATCCTCTCCAGGATGTTTTTATTACATTAACAATACCAGCATAGTTAAGATTAAGCAAGACAACAAAGCTTAAGTAAGATAGAGATTTACACATATGCATTCTCACACTATCTAGTTGAGGCCACCCTAGCCAACTGATCCAATCGTTTTTGGAAAACTGGTTTATGCAACTTGAAATAGGAGGAAAACTCAGTTCTTAATAATATACTGAAATTAGGATGCTTGGACATTTTTACATAAGTGACGTAATTAATGATGTAGAACTTCAGAAATGGTTCTATGGGAAGTGTCCATCTATAAAATAAACCACTCTAGCTATTTTGACTAGAAAGAGCTTTCTAATACAGGAAATTTTGTGCTTATAAAATTATTAGAAGGGCTGATGGAGCAACATTTAGACTGGGAACCAAGAATAACTGCCAGAACAACACAGAATTGTCCCTCACAGGAGTTGCTATCTATACCACAATCAGCAATCAGGGAAATTAAGAAGCCATTGTAACAATTGCTGTACAAAAGTGTCATATCACTTGATGTGCTATGATTTGGAAATCAGAAAGCAACTGATAGAACTGTTGGATGCAGAGCCACCCTGTGCTCACCAAATCTATACCATCAAAATAAATGTTTCTTATGCTAGTGTCTCTCCCAACATTTAATGCAGTTATGAATGCAAGCAGTGGGTGAATGCCTCTGATTGGTGGAAACCTGAAACCTTAGCTACAAGAGATTTTGGAAATGTAATCTCTTAGCTTTCCAGCCTCTGTCATTCAGAAGGATACTCTAAGAGTTGAAACAGATATTGAATAAATCAGTGTACCACATTTAGCTGTACCAAAGGACCTGGAGGAAACCTTATCACAAATACTAGTTTTAAAAAAGAGAGAAACTGAGATTATTTTTAAGAAGAGAGTCAATACTTGTAAATAATTTTAGTATAAAAATGAATGATTTAATAAAAGCCCATTGCTGGCACATTTTATACCTACCCTAAATTGCTATATTTAAGAACTCAATATTTCAAATAATATTTATTGAGCACCTACAATATTCAAGGAATTGTGCAAGAAGAGTCAGATATGGTCCCTGTCCTTGAAAAATCCACATTCTAACTGGAGATATAAGAGCTGGGGACAATTAACAATACAAAGTAACATGGTAAGTAAGTACTGATAAAGTGCTGACTGGACTAGAGGACTCAGGGAAGGTTCCAGGAAGGATGTGGCATTTGAACTTGGCCTTAAAGAATGAATAAGGGCAAGCAAAAGCAAACTAATACTTGTAATTTTACAGCAATTTTTAGTTTACAGATTATGTTTACATATGTTTTCTTATTTCATTTTCACAGTAATTCTTTCATATGACTACAGAAGTGTTTCCCCTATTCTACAGATAAGAAAATTGAGGTTGAGACCACACATCATGTATGTTTCATTCCAATCCTACTGATCGACCATATCATATTGGCACTCCCAGAGAGATTTAGAAACATAAGAATTCCTATCGAAATATAAAAATGAGCATTTCAGGCAGAGAAAGCAGTATGAACAAAATCACACTGGAATAAAAGTTGTTATACCTTAGAGGCTGCAAGCAATTTAGTTTGGCTGGATTGCAAAGAATACAGAAAAAGTAGAGACACTAGAGAGCAAAGTAGGTTAGGATCAGACAGCAGATAATTTTGAATATCAAACTAAAGCATCTGTAGGCAATAAGCATCTAATTAAATTTTTAGAAAGACATGATTACTGGAGTGAATTATAAAATCATCCATTGATTTGTATGATTGAAATGCAATGTGAAAAAGACTGGAGATTGAAATGGGGGAAATAAGGATCTCATAATTGCCTAGGTAAGAGAAAGGAGGATACAAATTAGTCTGATAAAACTATGAGTCAAGACTTCTATCTCTACCAATACAATTAACTAGATATTTTGACACAAAACCCCAACAATCTCAAAAATGCAGAAATGATGGACAAAATCTAATAAATATCTTTTCAAATCAATACATAGCTGAGCTCATAGGAAACTAAGGAAAATTCCCAGGGATTAAAATTGAAGAGAAAGCTGGAAAAGAAAATGGTACACTGAAGCTAAACCTACTAGAGCCCTGGAAGTGTTTGCCAATCTCCTGAATTAAGAGGCTTGTATTTTAATAATCTGCCACCTAGGCATGAGTGATATGACCTTGGGCCAATACGAGGTAGAGAGTTGCAACAGAGCCTCCTCACCATAAAAAAGCTAAAATAACTACTCAATGAATGGGTAGACTGGAGAAAAAAATCTACCTGATGGCAAAGGAAAACAAGGACGATAGACATGGCTCTGAGTAGATAAAAGCTTCCTGAGAGTAGTATCTTACCAACAGGCCTGACTATATCTATATCTAGTCTTCTGGTTTTAATTTATAACAGCTGCATAATCCAAGAAAACATAAACTGAGAAATTAATTTAACTTAATCTTTGGTTGGTAGTAAACTAAGGTGTCTTTCAGAATCTAGCACACATTTATGGAGATATGGACCCTCAAACCAGGCTTCCCACAGATTAAGTTACACTGATCATAAATTCACAGTCCAAAATTATCATACATATTAAGATCAGGCAAGACATCTCAAAGATAGTGATAATGGTGGAGGCAGTGGTGGTAGTATGATTTTTGCGTCTGCCTAAATTTACATACACACACACAAACATACAGAGCAAATAGGCTAACCGCAACAGTAACCCACAGACAGCAAATCCAGGTGATAAGGTATCATGTCAAAGGCCAGAATATGAGTGAGTGGGACCAAATAATTTAGAACAGAAAGACATATGGAGGAATAGCAGTTGTATGGGAGCAAGAAGTTGTGTGCAAGACAATAAAGAGAACATTTGGCAATCCCAAGAGCTAGGAAACACAGAAATCACCAAAAAATGCTCACTTTCAAAAGGAGGCTTTTCCATTCAAGGTGAAGCACTTTGAAGGCAGCATTGACAGCAGTTGAAACTGGGAAGGACCTTTGCAGGTTCCAACTTGCCAATGAACATAAGGAAACTGTGAAGGGTGCTAGGGTGTCCTGAGCCCTCAGGGTTTGAAAATGTCCAATGGAAGAACTTCTCCAGAAGATTGTAACCCTGTACTAAAAAGAAACTGCTGGGAGTAGAACACAAATGTATTGGGGTTAGAACACTGGGAGTAAGGAGAGAGAAAATTCAGATAATAATGAGGGAAAAGACCAGAGGTACAGACGATGTATAGTACTGAAGATGTGCATGCAGCGAGAGGACATATTTTTATTACTTTACAATAAAATAGAAGAGGAATCTCTAGGGCACGGAAGCTAGAAAAGCTATCCTGGCCCACCCTAAGCCCCTAAAGCTTAAAAGTACAGGAAACTCCATCTTGTTTAAGCATGACAAGAGAAAAGGAAGGTGGTTGAAATCCAGTAAAAGACATAGTAGAAAAAAAGAAGAAAATGATCCAAATAACATACTACAGAAAATGATGGCACACCAGAAAAAAAATACGTATATTTGACCACAAAGCCAATGAAAATTCTAACCTATTATTTCAAAGCAAGCTAAATGCAATTAGGAAAAAAGTATTAGTTATGGCAGAACAAACACAAATAAAAATGAGCAAAGTTAATAAATGAGATAGCTTGGCAACTAGAGCTAACAACTCAGGTAAGAATTGTAAATAGGAAAAAATTGTAAATTAAGAAAAACCACAAGGAATACAAAAATGAATGGATGAATTTAAAGTACAATAAGGGAAGTAGAGAATAGAAAGAAAAAGCAAAGACAAATTGAACATATATTAAGAAAGATATTATTTTAAGTTTTGGAAAGAAAGTGATAAGTACTGAAAACAGACAAAGAAAATACAACATATATACAATAGGAACACTGGAAGAATAAAACCACAATAGAATATTTGAAGGTCATGCTACCTGAGAAAATCAATCCTGAATGATGAATATAAAGATATATTCAAGTAAAAGGTTCATATATTAAGGAAAATAAAATATCATTTGGGAATACAGGTAAAAATACCAAGCAAGAGCTTTAAAAATCAGATTAGCATCAGACTTGTTGACTGCAATGCTTTAAGCCAGAAGTTCCTAAAGTAATTTTTGGAAACTCAAAGAACACATGAAAAACAAAGACCACAAACAAGTTGTTGTGAATATGCAAGAATTCTGGGAATATTGTACATATAAACACTTCCTGAACAATCTACTAAGGAATAAGCTTCAGACTACCAAGAAAATATTCAAATGATTGTGACCATTAAATATATTTCCTATATCACTAAGTATAAATGATGGGGATAAGAGTGAATGGATACATGTAAATGATATGGGTTCTTCCGATGATGATACATTGCAACTATCAAAAATGGTGAGGAGAAGAAGGAGAATCAATGGTAAGTAGAATAAGTTGATTGCTTTATATATATTTTATTGGGAGCATAGAGATATAGCTTTAATTTAGATGATTGAGAAAAGGAAAGGGAAAAAAAGAAGAGTTTGTAGCTATTTTTAATAATGATTATAGTAAGAAACCAATAGAAAGTACCTTAAAAGAAAGAAGAAATTAAGGATACTAAATAAAATAATTAATATAATGTCAATTATCAGAACAAAAAATAAAATCTTCCTGAATACCAACATTAATATGAAAGAGAGAGAGATCTCATAGAAAAAAAAAAAACTCTAGACACAGTTTGATAAAGAACAGAATTGAGACTAAATATATCATACATATTAATAAACATAGTCTTGACTCACATATTAAAACATATATCTTTTATATTGACTGAAAAAGCAGAATCCAAACTTTATACTAAGTTTGCACTTTATACAAAGACATATCTAACATAAAGAGATTCAAAAGGTTAAAAAATAAAAGGATACTCATTTCATACCAAACAAAAGCAAATAATAAGAGAGCAGGAGTCAAGATCTTGATATCTTAACAAGAGAGAATTCAGACTAAAAAGCATTAAAAGAAACAAAGAAACACTTTATAATGCTAAGTCTACAATTCACAATAATGTGGTCAATACTGTGTAGGTAAATATTATCCCTGGTACCCTGGATTATAAAGAATATATGTTTTTTTTTCAAAGTGCTCATAAAACATTTGTGAATAACGACTGTATATTTGGTTGTTGTGAAAAATCTCCATAATTCGAAAAAATGGAAATGTTACAGACAGAATTCTCTGACTACAGTGTAACAAAACCAGAAATTAATTAAGAAAATTTTTTATAAATATCTTTCTACTTGAAAAAAATTTTTAAAGCATGGTAGTGAACAACTCTTAGGTCAAAGTAGAAATATAAAATAAAAATTGGAGCATTTCTTGTAAATAACAATAATGGAATACAGCAAAAGCGGTTATCAGAGGAAAATTATGGAATTAAATACCTGTATCAACAAAATTGAAAAGTCAAAATAAATGAACTACTTAAATAAAAAATCCAGAAAAAGAATAAAAAATAAACCAAAAGAAATAATAAAACCAAATATTAATGAGTTAGAAAATAGAAAACTATAGAAATCATAAGTGAATAAAAAAGCTGGTTCACTGGAAAAAAATTTTAAATGATATATCATTAAATAACCTAATGAAAGGCACCACAAATGCACATAATCAGAAATGACAAGTGGAAAATAATCACCAATTGTTTTAAATGAGACTATTTTGCGCAAATCAATGCAATTCAATTTTAAAATCTAGCAAAAGAAATAATTCCCTAGGCAATATAGTTTACAAAATTTGACTGCAGTCAAAATAAAAATGCTAAACAAACTATTTCCCATAGAAACAAATAGAGACAGTTGTAAAGAATTCACCTGCAAAAAAGCATTAGACCTATACAGATTCTCAGGAGAATTCTATAAAACCTTTAAGGATCTGTTAATCCCAATGCTTCTAAAACTATTACAGAGCATATAAAAAGAAAGAAAATTTCCAGGTTATTTTTATATGGCAAATATAACATTGATAACCAAATGAAAACTACAGCCTGGTATCACTATAAATATTTAATGCAAAAATCTTTCATAAAACATTAGCAAACAGAATCCAGCAGCACATTAAAAAATAACATATGATTTAGGATTATATAACTAATTGGGATTTATTTGAGAATTCAATTGTGGTTTAACATAAAGAGCAAATGAAGACAATTGTAGTAATAGAACTAAGAAGAAAAAAAACACATTATCATCTTTATAAGATGCCTAAAAGGCATTCCACTAAATTTACCAAGCATTAATTTTTAAAAACATTAAATTAAATTAAATCTGTGTATACCATAATACACATAATCGTCAGCCCCTAAACCAGCATATTTCTCAATAGGTAAACATCACAGACTTCCCCACTAAAGTGTGTTCACTGTCTCCACTATTACTTACATTGCATTAGAGGTACTAGCCAGTACAGTTGGATAAGAGAAAGCAACTTAAAGTATAAATCTAGAAGAGGTAAAACTACCTCTATTTGCAGATGATACGATTACATAACTGAAAACCTAAAGGAATTGATGGAAAAATATTATAAATAACAAAAGAATTTAGTAAAGTAGCAATATATAAAATTAAGACACAGAACACAAAAGACCTTATATATTAAACCGAGTAAGTGAAAGATCTATATACTGAAACTATAAGACACTGATGAAAGAAATTGAAGACGACACAAATAAGTGGAAAGATAACCTGTGTTCATGGATCTGAAGAGTTAATTGTTAAAATGTCCATAATTCCCAAAGCCATTTATAGATTTAATGTAATCCCTACAAAAATTTCAATGACATTTTTCACAAATAGAAAAAATCCTAAAATTCATGTGGAATGACAAGAGACCCCAAATAACCAAAGCAATCTTGACAAACATCAAAGTCAGAGGCATCACACTTCTGGATTTCAAACTATAGTACAAATCTATAGTAATCAAAACGGTGTGGTACTTGCATAAAAATAGACACATAGACCAATGGAACAAAATTGAGGGCCCAGAAACAAACCCTTGCATATATGATCAACTAATATTTGACAAGGGAGCCAAGAATACTCAATGGAGAAAGGATAGTCTCTTCAACAAATGGCATTGGGAAAACTGGATATTCACATGCAAAAGAACAAAATTGGATCCCTATCTCATATCACTCACTAAAATTAACTCAAAATGAATTAAAGACTTAAATGTAGGACCTGAAACCATAAAATTCCTAGAAGAAAACAGAGAAAAAACTCCTTGACATCCGTCTTGGCAATGATTTTTTTTTTTGGATATGACACCAAAAGCTCAAGCAACAAAAGCGAAAATAAACAAGCGGGACTACATCAAATGAAAAAGCTTCTGCACAGCAAAAGAAACAATCAACAAAATGAAAAGGCATCCTATGTAATGGGGTAAAATATTTGTAAATCATATATCTGATAAGGAATTAATATCCAAAACTTATAAGGAACTCATAACTCAATAATAAAAAAACAAGTAATCCAATTAAAAAAAGGTCAGAGGACCTTAATTGACATTTCTCCAAAGAAGACATACAAATAGCCAACAAGTACATGAAAAGGTACTTAACGTCGCTAATCATCAGGGAAATGCAAATGAAAACCACAATGAGATATCACCTCACACCTGTTAGAATGGCTATGATGAAAAAGACAAGAGATAAAAAGTGCTGGTAAGGTTGTGGAGAAAAGGGAACCCTTGTGCACTGTTGGTGGGAATGTGAAATGGTACAACCACTATGAAAAACAGTGTGGAGGATCCTCAAAAAATTAAAACTAGAACTGCCATATGTTTCAGGAATCTCACTTCTGGGTATATATCCAAAGGAAAAGAAATCACTATGTCGAAGAGATATCAGCACCCCTATGTTCATTGCAGCATTATTTGCAATCTCCAAGACATGGAAACAACCTAAGTGTCCATTGACAGATGAATGAAAAAAGATAAAGAAAGGAGTATATATATATAATGATATATTATTCAGCCATAAAAAAGATGGAAATCCTGTCATTTGCAACAACACAGATAGACTTTGAGGGCATTATGCTAAGTGAAATGTCAGACAGAGAAAGACAAATAGTATATGATCTCACTTACATGTGGAATCTAAAAAAAAACCCCAAACTCATGGAAAAAGAGATCAGATTGGTGGTTACCAGAAGTGAGAAGGGGTGTGTGTGTGTGGGGGGGGAAATTGGATGAAGATGGTCAAAAAGTGCAAACTTCCAGTTATATGATAAATAAGTACTGCAGATGTAATGTATGACATGATGACTATAGTTAACACTGCTGCATGGTATATTTGAAAGTTGTTATGATAGTAAATCTTAAAATTTTTCATCATAAGGAAGAAAAATTTTTTGATAACTATATGAGGTGATGAATGTTGACTAAACTTATTGTGGTAATCATTTTGAAATATATGTATATCAAGTCATTATGCTGTACACCTTAAACTTAAATAGTGATGTATGTCAATTATATCTCAATAAAACTGGAAAAGAAACCTAAAAAAACCTAAATGCCTTTCAATAGGAGAAGACATAAATTGTGATTGTATTCATGCAATGGAACACTATGCACAATTTAAGTGAATATTACACAACTACAGCCATCAATACAGATGAATCTCAAAAATATAAAAAGTAAATTATGGAGATTGCTGGGAAGATGGCAGCATAGTAGGACTCTGAAGTTACCTCCTGCCATGGACACAACAAATTTACAAATACCTGTGAAACAATCACCTCTGAGAGAGAACTGGAAACTGGATAAAAAGAACCCCAAAACAAGGGACAACACTGACAGAAGTGGAAGAGGCAGAAATACTTTTCTACTGAGGAAAAAAACACATTCTAGACACAGTGCTTCATAGCCAGGAGCAATCTTAAGGTACGAAGCTTTTCCTGGAGTAGCAGGGGATCTGAGTGGGAGATCTATGCCACAATAAGCAGCCTTTGAATTCAGCAAGACTACTACCATAATACCTTGATTTGAAGGCTATTAAACCAACGGGGAGTACTCCCAGAAAAGCTATCAAACATAAGAGAAAGAAAAGCCTGCTCTTAAAGGGCCCACACACAAGTTCACCCATTTCGGAAAGCAACCTAAAATCACCACAAAGAAAGGTGCGCAGTCCTTTGGTGAAAAGAGACTCACCTGATAGGTTCTAGGTGCATCTCGGTGAGAGATGAGACCACTCCAGGGACTGAGACATTGGCAGCAGCCATTATTGTCACCTGGTACAAGCGTGCTGATACAGACACTGGCAGATGCCATTGGATTTCTTCCTCTGGCATGTTAGTACAGGGGTTTGCCCCGCCCACTACAGCACCGATTTAATTCAGCTCAACCAGGGCACACAGCCCACCTTAGGGACTGACTCTGCCCACCAGCAAGCCCACGGAGAACTTGTGGGCCTGCCTGGGTGGGGTATGTGTGACCTCTGCAGCAGGGCGAGTGGGTCTGCCTTGGTGGGGCAACACATGCACACGGGGCAGCCCATGCACCCACAGCAAGACCGACCCTGCCACAACAGAAGGGCACATGTATCCCACAGAGGGGACACTCCTGGAACATTTGGAACTGGTGATGAGAGATAAGCACACAGCTGGGTCCCATAGGGCGTTTCTTACATTAGGCAACATCTACAAGATTGGGAGACATAGCTGATCTACATAATACATAGATATAAGCACAGAGACGTAGGCAAAATGAGGAGGCAAAGGAATATGTTCCAAATAAGGGAACAGCACAAATTCTCAGAAAAAGAACTAAACAAAACAGAGAAAAACAATCTACCTGATAAAGACTACAAACTAATAGTTATAAAGATGCTCATTGATCATGGCAGAATAGATGAACATAGTGAGAACTTCAACACAGAATTGGAAAATATAAAAAAGAGGCAATCAGAAATGAAGAATACAATAATAGAAATGAAAAATTTACTAGAAGGAATCAACAGCAAAGTAGATGACACAGAAGAACTGATCAGCAAGTTGGATGAAAGACTAGAGGAAATCACCCAAGCTGAACAGAAAAAGAATTAAAAAGAATGAGGACAGTCTAAGGGACGTCTGGGACAACATCAAGTGCAGTAACATCCACGTCACAGGTGTCCCAGAAGGAGAAGAGAGAGACAAAGAGGCAGAGAATCCATTCAAAGAAATAATAGCTGAAAATTTTCCTAACCTAAGGAAGGAAACAGACATCCAGGTACAGGAAGCACAGACAGCACAAAACAAAGTGAACCCAAAGAGGCCCTCATCAAACACATTATAATTAAAATGTCAAGAATTAAAGACAAAGAGAGAATCCTAAAAGCTGCAAGAGAAAGGCAACAAGTTACATACAAAGGAAACCCCATAAGGCTGTCAGCTGACTTCTCAGTAGAAACCTTACAGGCTAGAAGAGAGACGCACGATATATTTAAAGTGCTAAAAGGAAAAAACCTACAGCCAAGAATACTCTATGCAGCAGGGTTATCATACCTGCCAGTGTCTGTGTAAGGAGAGATAAAGAGTTTTCCAGAGAAGTAAAAATTAAAAGAGTTTATCACCAATAAACTAAACTTACAGGAAATGTTAAAGGGCCTTACTTAAGTGGAAAAGAAAAGACCACAAATAAGAATAAGAAAATTATTAAAGGAAAAAGAAATCACTGGTAAAGGCAAATATATAGTAAAGGTAGCAGATCAACCACCTATAAAGCTAATATGAAGGTCAAAACACAAAAGTACTAAAATTATCTATTTCCATGATAAGAGATTAAGGAATACACAAACAAAAAAAGAGGTTAAATATTATATTAAAAAGCATAAAATGTGAGTGGACATGAGTAAAACTGAAGAGCTTTTAGTAAGAGGTCACACTTAAGAGTCCATCAACTTAATGTAGATTGCAATTTACATAAGTTATTATATATGAAACTCATTGGAATCACAAACCAGAAACCTATAATAAATACACAAAAAAATAAGATAAAGGAACCCAAAAATACTAAAGCAAGCCATCAAATCACAAGGGAAGAGAGCAAGAAAAGAAAAGAACAGAGAAGATTTACTAACACACCCAGAAAAAATGTAACAAAATGGCAACCAGTACATGCTTATCAATAGCCACTTTAAATGTCAATGGAAAAAATGCTCCAATCAAAAGACATAGGGTGGCTGAATGTATTAAAAAAAAACAAGACCCATATATATGCTGCATACAAGAGACACACTTCAGACCTAAAGACACTCACAAACTGAAAGTGAAGGGATGGAAAAAGATACTCCACGCAAATGGCAATGAAAAGAAAGCTGGGGTAGCAATACTCATATCAGGCAAAATAGACTTTACAACAAAAACTGTAAAAAGAGAAAAAGAAGGGCATTACATAATGATCAAGGGAACAATCCAACAAGAGGGTATAACACTTGTAAATATCTACACACCTAATGTAGGTGCACCTAAATAGATAAAGCAATTATTAACAGACATAAAAACAGAAATAGACAGTAACACTATAATAGTAGGGAACTTTAACACTCCACTTACACCAACGGATAGATCATCCAAACAGAAGATCAATAAGGAAACATTGGCCTTAAACGACACACTAGAACAGATGGACCTAGTAGATATATACAGAGCATTCCATCCAAAAACCGAAGAATACACGTTCTTTTCAAATGCACATGGAACATTCTCCAGGATTGACCACATATTAGGCCACAAAATGAGTCTCCATAAATTTAAGAAGATTGAAATAATACCAAGCATCTTTTCTGACCACAACAGTATGAAACTAGAAATCAACTATAGGAAGAAAATCAGAAAAGCCACAAATACGTGGAGATTAAAGAAAATGCTACTGAACAATGACTGGGTCAACGAAGAAATCAAAGAAGAAATCAAAAAATACCTGGAGACAAATGAAAATGAAAATACAACATGCCAGAATTTATGGGATACAGCAAAAGCGGTTCTAAGAGGGAAGTTTATAGCAATACAGGCCTATCTCAACAAACAAGAAAAATATCAAATAAACAATCTAACAATGCACCTAAAGGAACTGGAAAAAGAAGAACAAACAAAGCCCAAAATCAGTAGAAGAAGGGAAATAATAAAAATCAGAGCAGAAATAAATGAAATAGAGACCAAAAAAAAACAATAGAAAAAATTAATAAAACCAAGAGCTAGTTCTTTGAAAAGATCAACAAAATTGACAAACCTTTAGCTAGACTCACCAAGAAAAAAAGAGAAAAGGCAGAAATAAGTAAAATCAGAAATGAAAGAGGAGAAATTACAGCAGACACCTCAGAAATACAAAAGTTTATAAGAGAATACTATGAAAAGCTATATGCCAACCAATTCGACAATCTGGAAGAAATGGATAAATTCTTAGAATCATACAACCTTCCAAAACTGGATCAAGAAGAAGTAGAGAATTTGAATAGACCAATCACCAGTAAGGAGATCGAAACTGTAATCAAAAACCTCCCCAAAAATAAAAGTCCAGGACCAGACGGCTTCCCTGGTGAATTCTACCCAACATTAAAGAAGACTTAATATATATCCTTCTCAAACTCCTCCAAAAAATTGAGGAGAGGGGAAGCTCTCTAACTCATTCTATGAAGCCGACATTACCCTGATACCAAAACCAGACAAGGACAACACAAAAAAAGAAAATTACAGGCCAATATGACTGATGAACATCGATGCAAAAATCCTCAACAAAATATTAGCAAATCACTTACAACAATACATTAAAAAGATTATACACCATAATCATGTGGGATTTATTCCAGGTATGCAGGGATGGTTCAACACTTGCAAATCAATCAACATGATACACCACATTAATAAAATGAAGAATAAAAATCACATGATCATCTCAATAGATGCAGAGAAAGCATTTGACAAGATAGAGCATCCTTTTATGATAAAAACTCTGAATAAAATGGGTATAGAAGGAAAGTACCTCAACATAATGAAGGCCATATATGATAAACCCACAGCTAATATCATCCTCAATGGTGAAAAACTGAAAGCTATCCCTCTAAGATCAGGAACCAGACAAGGATGCCCACTGTCACCACTCCTATTTAACATAGTACTGGAAGTCCTAGCAAGAGCAATCAGACAAGAAAAAGAAATACATGAGATCCAAAGTGGAAAAGAAGTGAAACTCTCACTATTTGCAGATGACGTGATTTTATATATAGAATACCCTAAAGAATCCACCAAAAAACTTTTAGAAGTAATAAACGAATATGGTAAAGTTGCAGCATACAAAATCAACATACAAAAATCAGTTGCATTTCTATACACTAACAACGAAGTAGCAGAAAGAGAAATTAAGAATACCATCCCATTTACAATTGCAACAAAAAGAATAAAATACCTAGGAATAAACTTAACCAAAGAGGTGAAAGATCTGTACACCGAAAACTATAAAACATTGCTGAAAGAAATTGAAGCAGACACAAAGAAATGGAAAGATACTCCGTGCTCTTGTATTGGAAGAATTAACATAGTTAAGATGTCCATACTTCCTCAAGCAATCTATAGATTCAATGCAATCCCTATCAAATTTCCAACAACATTTTTCACAGAAATAGAACAAAGAATCCTAAAATTTATATGGAACAACAAAAGACCCCAAATAGCTACAGGAATCCTGAGAAAAAAGAACAAAGCTGTAGGTGTCACACTCCCTGATTTCAAGATATACTACAAAGCTATAGTAACCAAAACAGCATGGTACTGGCACAAAAACAGACACACAGATCAATGGAATAGAATCGAAAGTCCAGAAATAAACCCACACATCTATGGACAGCCAATCTTAGACAAAGGAGCCAAAAACATACAATAGAGAAAAGAAAGTCTCTTCAATATATGGTGTGTTGGGAAAACTGGGCAGCCACATGCAAAAAAATGAAAGTAGATCATTACCTCACACCATACACAAAAATTAACTCAAAATGGATTAAAGACTTGAATGTAAGACCTGAAACTATGAAACTTCTAGAAGAAAACATAGGCAATGCGCTGTTTGACATCGGTCTTAGCAACATATTGTCAAGCACCATGTCTGACCAGGCAAGAGAAACAATAGAAAAGACAAACAAATGGGACTACATCAAACTAAAAAGCTTCTGTACAGCAAAGGAAACCATCAACAAAACGACAAGACAACCTAACAATTGGGAGAAGATATTTTCAAACAGTACATCTGATAAGGGGTTAATCTCCAAAATATCTAAAGAACTCATGCATCTCAACAACAAAAAACACTAACAACCCAATTAAAAAATGGGCAAAACACCTGAACAGACATTTCTCCAAAGAAGATATACAGATGGCCAACAGGCACATGAAAAGATGTTCAACATCATTAAATATCAGGGAAATGCAAATCAAAACTATGATGAGATATCACCTCATGCCCGTCAGAATGGCTATAATTAACAAGACAGGAAACAACAAGTGTTGGAGAGCATGTGGAGAGAAGGGAACTCTCATACACTGCTGGTGGGAGTGCAAACTGGGGCAGCCACTATGGAAAACAGTATGGAGATTCCTCAAAATATTAAGGATAGAACTACCATACGATCCAGCTATTGCACTGCTGGGTATTTATCCAAAGAACTTGAAAACACCAATGCGTAAAGATACACGCACCCCTGTGTTCATTGCAGCATTATTCACAATAGCCAAGATGTGGAAGCTACCTAAGTGCCCATCAAGGGACAAATGGATAAAGAAGATGTGGTATATATACACAATGGAATACTACTCAGCCATAAGAAACGATGAAATCCAGCCATTTGTGACAACATGGATGGACATTGAGGGTATTATGCAAAGTGAAATAAGTCAGAGGGAGAAGGTCAAATACCATATGATCTCACTCATTAAGTAGTAGATAATAACAACAACAAACAAACACATAGAGACAGAGATTGGATTGGTGGTTACCAGAGGGGAAGGGGGGAGGGAGGAGGGTGAAAAGGATAATTAGGCACATGTGTGTGGTGATGGATTGTAATTAGTATTTGGGTGGTGAACATGAGAACATGATGTAATCCATGCAGAAATAGTAGTATAATGATGTACACCTGAAATTTATACAATGTTATAAACCAATGGTACTGTAGTAAACAAAACATTAAAAAAAATTAAAAAATAAAGTGCACAATTCAAAAAAAAATCACTACAAGAAGAAAACTGGAAAAGCCACAAACATGTGGAGATAAAACGCTATGCTATGGAAAAACTATGGGGTCAATGAAGAAATCAGAAGAGAAATCAAAAAACACCTATAGAAAAATGAAAATGATAATACAACATGCCAAAATTTATGGGATACAGCAAAAGTGGTACTAAGAGTGAAGTTTATAGCAATACAGGCCTACCTCAACAAACAAGAAAAATCTCAATCTAGCAGTGCACTTAAAGGAACAAGAAAAAAGCAGAGCAAACAAAGCCCAAAATCAGTAGAAGGAAGGAAATAATAATAATCAGAGCAGAAGTAGATGAAATAGAGACTGAAAAAACAATAGTGAAAACAATCGATGAACCTGAGAACTAGTTCTTTGAAAAGATATGCAAAATTGACAAACCTTTAGCTAGACTCACCAAGAAAAAAAGAGAGAAGGCTCAAATAAATAAAATCAGAAACGAAAGAGGGGAAATTGCAATAGACACCTCAGAAATACAAAGGATTATAAGAGAATAATACAAAAAGCTATGCACCAACAAATTGGATAATCTAGAAGACATAGATAAATTCTTAGAATCATACACTCTTCCAAAACTGAATTAAGAAGAAATAGAGAGTTAGGATAGACCAATCACCAGTAAGGAGATCGAAACAGTAATCAAATTTTCCCCAAAAATAAAAGTCAAGGACCAGACGGCTTCCCCAGTGAATTCTACCAAATATTCAAAGACTTAATACCTATCCTTCTCAAACTCTTCCTAAAAATTGAAGAGGAAGGAAAGCTTCCTAACTCATGCTACGAGGCCAACGTTACCCTGATACCAAAACCAGACAAGGACGACATAAAAAAAGTTACAGGCCAATATCACTTTGAACATCAATGCAAAAATCCTCAACAAAATACTAGCAAATGGAATACAGCAATTCATTAAAAAGATCTTACACCATGATCAAGTGGGATTTATTCCAGGGATGCAGGGATGGTTCTACATCCGCAAATCAATCAATGTGATATACTACATTAACGAAATGAAGACTAAAAATCACATGATCATCTTGAGAGATGCAGAGAAAGCATTCAGCAAGATACAGCATCCAGTTATAATAAAAACTCTCAATAAAATGGGTATAGAAGGAAAGTGCCTCAACATAATAAAGGCCATATATGACAAACCCACAGCTAATATCATACTCAATGGTGAAAAATTGATAGCTTTCCAATTAAGAACAGGAACCAGACATGGATGCCCACTCTAACCACTCTTATTTAGCATACTATTAGAAGTCCTAGCCAGAGCAATCAGGCAAGAAAAAGAAATAAAAGGGATCCAAATTGGAAAGGGAGAAGTAAACTGTCACTATTTGCAGATGACCTGATTATATATATGGAAAACCCTAAAGAATCCAGCAAAAAACTATTAGAAATAATAAATGAACGTGGTGAAGGTGCAGCATACAAAATCAACATACAAAAATCAGCTATGTTTCTAGACACTAACAATGAAGTAGCAGAAAGAGAAATTAAAAATACAATCCCATTTACAATTGCAACAAAAATAATAAAACATCTAGGAATCATTTTAACCAAAGAGGTGAAAGACCTGTACAATGAAAACTATAAAACATTGTTGAAAGAAATCAAAGAATACACAAAGAAATGGAATCATATTCTGTGCTCACGGATTGGAAGAATTAACATAGTTAAAATGTCCATACTTCCCAAATCAATCTATAGATTCAATGCAATCCCTATCAAAGTCCCAATGACATTTTTCACAGAAATAAAACAAAGAATCCTAAAATTTATATGGAACAACAAAAGACCCTGAATAGCCAAAGCAATCCTGAGAAAAAGGAACTAAACTGGAGGTATCACACTTCCTGATTTCAAAATATACTACAAAGCTATAGTATCCAAAACAGCATGGTACTGACACAAAAAATAGACACACAGATCAATGGAACAGAATCAAGAGCCCAGAAATAAACCTACACATCCATGGAAAGCTAATTTTCAACAAGGAAGCAAACAATATACAATGGAGAATGGAAAGTCTCTTCAATAAATGGTGCTGGGAAAACTGGACAACCACATGCAAAAGAATGAAAGTAGACCATTATATTACACCATACACAAAAATTACTTCAAAATTGATGAAAGACTTGAATGTAAGACCTGAACCCATAAAACTTCTAGAAGAAAACATAGACAGTATGTTCTTCAACACTGGTCTTAGCAGCATCTTTTCAAATACCATGTCTCACCAGGCAAGGGAAACAAAAGAAAAAATAAACAAATGGGACTACATCAAACTAAAAAGTTCTGCACAGCAAAGGAAACCACCAACAAATGAAAAGACAACCTAACAATTGGGAGAAGATATTTACAAACCATACATCTGATAAAGGGTTAATCTCCAAAATATATAAAGAAGTCATACAACTCAACAGTAAACAACCCAATTAAAAAATGGGCAAAAGATCTGAACAGAAATTTTTCCAAAGAAGATATACAGATGGCCAACAGGCACATGAAAAGATGTTTGACATCACTAGTTATTAGGGAAATGCAAATCAAAACTACAGTGAGAGGGGCCGGCCTGGGTGGCGCAGAGGTTAAGTGCACGCGCTCCGCTTCGGTGGCCCAGGGTTTGCAGGTTCGGATCCTGGGTGCACACTGACACACCACTTGTCAAGCCATGCTGTGGCAGCGTCCCATATAAAGTAGAGGAAGATGGGCACAGATGTTAGCTCAGGGCTAGTCTTCCTCACCAAAAAAAAAAAAAACTACAGTGAGATATCACCTCACTCCCATCAGAATGGCCACAATTATCAAGACAAGAAATGACAGGTGTTGGAGGGGATGTGGAGAAAAGGGAACTCTCATACACTGTGGGTGGGAATGTAAACTGATGTACCCACTATGGAAAACAGTATGGAAATTCCTCAAAAAATTAATAATAGAAGTGCCATATGATCCAGCTATTCTACTTCTGGGTATTTATCCAAAGAACATGAAAACACGAATGCATAAAGATTTATGCACCACTATGTTCTTTGCAGCATCATTCACAATAGCCAGGACTTGGAAACAACTTAAGTGCCCAGCGATGGGTGAATGGATAAGGAACATGTGGTATATAAAAACAATGGGATACTACTCGGCTGTAAAAGAGATGAAATCATGCCATTTGCAACAACATGGATGGACCTTGAGGATATTATGCTAAACTAAATAAGTCAGATGGAGAAAGTCAAATATCATATGATTTCACTCATAAGTAGAACATAAAAACAACAACAACAGCAAGCCAACACATACATACAGAGATTAGACTGGTATTTACCAGAGGGGAAAGGGGGAGGGAGGAGGGTGAAAGAGGTGACAGGGCTCACGTGTATGATGATGGATGGTAATTAGTCTTTGGGTGGTGAACATGATGTAGTCTACACAGAAATAGAAATACAATGATATATACTTGAAATTTATATAATCTTGTAAACCAATGTTTCCTTAAGGAAAAAAAGATAAAGAAAAAAAAGAGTAAAACCAGTGCACCAAATACAGAAAAAAAAGTAAATTGTATAAAAATACATATGATATAATTCCATTTAAATAAAATTTTAAAATATTCAGGTCATTATCATAATATTATTTAGATATATATATGTAGTAAGAGTATGAACATTAAAGATAAATACAAAATCAGAATAGTTTATTCCTGGAAGAGGGAGGAACAATAATGGGGGAAATAGGAGAATAAGGGTACACTAGAGTTTTATAATGTATTATGTATTAAACCACTTAGTTGAAGCTCAGATGCCCATTACATTATTATTTATATCTTATTTTATGTATGATATATTACATAATATACTGGATTAATAAAATATAAATTGTGAGACTTTGTCATAAGGGATGGGATTAAAGGTAGGCTGTTGAATTTGGCCAGGTCATTGGTGATCTTTCAGAGAGAAAATTTCCACAGAATGATAGAGCCAGATGCCAGATTGTGAAGAGTGAAGGAATGACTTCAAGGTAAGGAAGTAAAGGCACTGAGTACATTTCAGTTTTTCTAGAAATTTGTTAGAGAGTAGCAAAGGCAAGGCAGGGATTTTTAAAATGGGATCATAGGTCTACGCTGAGTGAAAAAAAAATTTTAAGTCTTTGCATACAAAAAAGTTCAAATCCTAACAGTGATATTTGGTGAACCCAGATGGTGGATCAATTCCATATGAAGGCAGATTTGCCTTGGGAAGGAGTAAAAACTCTTCTTTGAAATTCTACTAATAGTAAAGAGGTGAGAAGGGTAAAGATCCAGAGATTGTGGCTGTCAAGCATTGTGTATAAATAATCTCTGGGGAATGAAGGGATCAATCTTCCAAGTAGCAAGTTAATAACATTGATCATACCATTGAAAATATGACCATTGTAAACATGCAAATATATACAAACAGGCTATATCATGGGTCCACTTGTTTCTCTAAATGATAAAAATACTCATGTAATACAACCTATAATAAGAGTGTAAATGGTTTTCCTCTAACACAAGCATAAATAATATTTCTGTTAGATAACTTAATTTGGATAAAAAATATATGCTAGTGTTTAAACAAATTGTAGTATTTGTGTCACTGTGCACCATGGTTGAATTAGCTGCATGCATTCTATTAGGTTTAGGGTCTCTGCAAGCCTCTGTAGTCTTTTCAAGATTCTTGCCACTAGATGGTGATGCCGAGGAGCAATGACTTCAATAAGGTCTCTGATAACAACCACTTTCCACCACCGAATTCTTCATCAGATCATAAATTGTTTATCTGTATTACAATAAATATCACTGTGACATAAGTAACCAATTATGAAGTACCCAAGTCTAGGACACGATTGAATATAAAAATAGCAAAAGGAACAAAGAGTTAAAAAGAATAATCTGTTCAGTACTGATGTACTTTCTACCTCACTAAACACGCTTTCAGAATTACTGTTTGTGAAAAAGATAAATGTTTCTACTTAAAACAAAATGATGACTCATTTTGAAGTCACAATGAAACTATAATGGCTCCCAATTTGAGCAAGTCCTCAAGTGTTGCAGCCTGTATCTACTGGCTGCCACCCAATGTTAAGCCATCCAAGTTACATAAAAATATAAGCCATTTAGGCATGTTTCTAAACATTATTTTTTTTTCTGAAGTTGGATTCCTTTATGATGTGTTCGGTCTCATTTAGTAAATAGCTGAAGCTCCACTTCTAAAAATAACCTTCATCGTCAGAAAAACATGATTATTTTCTGGCTTTCTGCTTTCTGAGAAAAACTTAACCGTGTTTAATTGGCTGCTAGGAAATTGGATTGACTGTTACAGATCTGGAGCAAGGTTCTTTTACCCTCTCTTGTTGCTTCCTTTCCCTACCAGAAAGGACATCTTCAGACAATATTTGACTGGGGACACTATTCCCTCAGCTAATAAGTCACTGATTGATGTGTACTTCCGCATGTTGCTCATCTGCAGAATAATAGCCAACGTGTTTTAAACAAGTAGATACTAATACCCTTCCTTATATCATCAAGGTGTTTCTCTCTTTTAAAAAGTAGAAAATATGAAATAATAACTGATTATGCAAATCTCCCAAAGTGTAAGAAAAAATAATTCTTCTGGCTTCCCTATTACCCCTTCAAGCTATGTCTTTTCTCTCTCGGCTAAGCTTGGCAGATAATGAGAGGAGCCAAGAGCAACTGAACTATCAAGACTGGGAGACTGAAAAGACAGTGGGACAAATTACCTGAAACAGTGAAGCAAGTTTAGAAGAGAATTTGATGTGATATTGGTGGCACGTAGATCCTGGAAAAGGATGCTGAAAGAGGGTAAAGGAGCTCTCCATATGAAAATATCATCCCATTAAATAAGTTCTCCTATAAGGTATTCAATATCGACAGAATATTCTGGATATCCAATACCCATGTGAATATTCAATATTGAAAGAGAGGGCAGGTAAAAATTAAAGGATGTTTCAATTACTTGTTCAGTACCATAATTAACGCTTCTTAGTGAGCTTTCTGCTCTCAAAAGCCCAGAGCAGGGGGCCGGCCAGGTGGCACAAGCAGTTAAGTGCATGCGCTCCGCTGCGGTGGCCCAGGGTTCGCCGGTTCAGATCCCGGGCGTACACCGACACACTGCTTGATAAGCCATGCTGTGGTGGCATCTCATATAAAGTGGAGGAAGATGGGCATGGATGTTAGCCCACGGCCAGTCTTCCTCAGCAAAAAAAAAAAAAAAAAAAAAGGAGGATTGGCAGATGTTAGCTCAGGGCTGATCTTCCACACACACACACAAAAAAAAGCCCAGGGTAGACAAGTAGTCCATTAAAAGTACAACTGAGGGCCAGCCCTGGTGACCTAGTGGTTAAGTTCGGCACACCTTGTTTTGGAGACCCAGGTTCAGTTCCTGGGCATGGACATACACCACTCGTCAGTGGCCAGTGGCCATGCTATGGCGGTAGTCCACATACAAAAAGAGAAAGATTGGCAACAGATGTTAGCTCAGGGCTAATCTTCCTCAGCAAAAAGGGAGGATTGGCAACAGATGTTAGCTCAGGGTGAATCTTTCTCAACAAAAAAAATAATAATAATAAATAAATAAATACCACTGAAATGCTTTCAAAATTCCATAACTTTGGAGAGAAATGTTGAGCCTTTGAATTAAATTATACTGTGAATGCATATAAAAAAAGTTACTTTACTTTTTTTTTTATCTTGCCATTTATTTTCATCCTCCACAGTAGTGTGATCCATTAATTCCTATTTCCTAAGATAACTAGGGATGACATTATCTCTACACAATTCCATATACACTCAATGAGTGTTTTCCACTTACTAAATGCAACACATAGAACTTGGAGTATTTATTAAAATAATGTCACAACGTTCCAGACTACTGTTCCCCAAAATAAAAAGCTTTATAATTTAAAATTTCTTTATGAAATAGTATTCCTCTTAAAGCTTTGTCAGAATACTGGCTTTGAAAGAGAAAGCTGCAATGATGTTGATTTCCATAATTAAGAATATAATTTCTATCTTTTAAAAGAAATGTAAATGTTCTCAACTATGAGCAAGTAGAGTGAGATTTGCCCTCACTTAATTGGATTGAATTTTAAAGGTAAGCCCAACAGAGATACTAATTTTCCCAGAGTCACATTATCTATAATTGTGGTAGCTGATGCCAGACGATACATAGCATAGCATCAATATTACATTTACACTCAACTGAGTATAACTTCAAGAGGTGAGACAAAATCTATGTGTCCATATGCTTCCTACTACAAATTTTGGGATGATGATGATGATGGTGATGAGTATAATTATGATGATGAAAGTAACTCATTCATTAAGCACATTATTAATGTACCAAGTACTGTGCAAGGTGCTTTACATCTAGTATCTCATGTATTTGGGTGCTCTGTCTCACATCACAACAGTAGCTTTGCCAGAATTTTGTCTGAATTTGTCAGAATTTTTGGTAAGAAGCTCGTTATGTATTTTATTTATCCACATTATTCACTTCAGCACTATTGATATAAGATGGATCTGTCTTATAGTCTAAGTACATTATCCCATAAGAATTAACCTCAAACCAGCCTTTTTACCTCATCTAGAATTCATCCTTTTTAAAAAAGCTTTATAATTTACTTTACATACCATAAAATTCATCCATTTCAAGTGTACAATTCAATGTTTTTAGTATATTTAAGAGCTGTGCAACTATCATCACAATATAATTTTAGAACATTTTCAACACCCCCAAAAATAAACCCCATCTGTACCCATTAGCAGTCACTCTCCATCTCCCACAAGCCCTCAGCCTTAGGCAACCACTAATCTATTTTGTCTATATATAGATTTGCCTCTTCTGGATAGTTCATATAAATTGAATCATATAATAGGGTGTCTTTTGTGATGGACTTCTTTCACTTAGCATAATGTTTTCAATGTTCATCCACGTTACAGCATGTATTGGTACTTCGTTCTTTTTAATTGCCAAATAATATTCCATTATATAGATATATCACATTTTTGTTTCATTTAAGTCAACATTGTTTTTGGTGTTTGTTTTTTTGAATTAGTCTGTGTGACTTTTTGAACTTCACATGAAAGGGGAATAATCTTTTCAAAACACTTAAACAAAAAAATGCAAGTCAAACTCAGGAATGGTGATATTAATTAATATTTATGGTTCTTTTCAAGGTGTAACAAAAAGTACATTTGGAAGATTATGTAGGACTAAAAATTTAAAACTTTTAATTAACATACCCATCTTCTAATTTCCATTTCCTTTCTAGATGGCATGAGATAGATGTTAATATATATATTTATGATTTTAAAAGAGCAAACTATAATTACTATATAAATATATTAATCCATCAGAATGTTTCACATGGATGTGACTCTTATTTTGATATTTGGAAATTAAGTTTTGAGTTTCTAACTGCTATTATACTTGGTCTTAAGGAAAAGTTTTCCTAGGTGATGGTATCATATGAGGCATCTTCTAATCTTTATTGAGTGAATAACATTTTAATTTCAAATGAAATTATATATAAATGATGTAAATATATAACAGGTGCAAAACTTGCAGCATAAATTGAAACATAAGTGCTGTTATTTTCTGCTTAGACTGTAAGGTCCTAAAAAGAGATAATGAGAACATGCAGAGGTAAGTTAAAAAGAAAAAAAATCTTGTGTTTTTTTATTTGTTGTTGTAATCAACAACCGTGTTCTTTTTTTTACCAAACTCCAGATCAGATTGAAAAATGATATATTAAAAAAGTAGATAAAAATTTAAAATCACAGTCAAGAAAAATGTAAAATAAAATTATTTGAAATTATGTAGATTTTAAGCCTAAATTTACACACAAAGAAATATATGGACAATGCATTATGAGAAAAAATAAATGAATAAATTAACCCTACAATAGTACTTGGGGAAAACACAATGTATGAATAATCTGTATTTTCTATGATGTTTATTTTCTTTTACTGTGTGTTAAAGGAGGCATGTTGCACTGAATTTAAGAACTTCTATTAGGTCCTTAGGAAACTTATTCTTCCTACGGAAAAGGTTCATTTCTCCCATTTGTATTAAATAGTTCATATCATTCAGATGCTTTTGGTTATATATTGTTTTTTAGGATGGATGACTAACACTGTTTAGAAAATAACATTTGATCTAACCCACATAAAAGATTTGATTTTTACCTTGTTTTATGCTTCAATATACCACCAAAGTATTTGTTTCTTAATTTTTTTTCTTCTAATCCCAATAATCATAAATTAGTTGAACCATTTCCAATATATTTTGTATATTTTTAAAATTCTTCAAAGTACTTTATCCCCACCAGTATACAGTTTTAGGTTAAATAGACATAATCTTCTAGGATAGTATTTCTCAAACTTGGCTGCACATTGTCAACATCTAGAAAGCTTTAAAAATTCAGGTGCCTTGTTCACACTCTCAGAGAGCCTTATATAATCCATGTGGCATGTGGTTTGGCATTCAGATTTTTCATGGCACACCAGGTGATTCTAATGTACAGCCAAGGCTCAGAACCACTGCTCTGGAGTTTACATAAAACAGAGGCAATTTTCTTCACCAACTTTCATGACTAGCAAGATATGATATAACAATATTGTCCTGATATCTCTTGTATTTTGAGGATCCACCAAAAACAGGAATTGAAGTTGGGAGGGTGAATTTTGTCCACATGGAATCTAGTTGTTTTGCTAGAAGACCCAGAATTTCAAATAATACTGAGTAGAAGTGAAGGCTTTTGTTGTTGCTGTTACTGTTGTCATTTAATTAGGCAAAATTAAAATGCTTCCTAAAAGACAAAATTCTGCATCGTCTTTCAGCAATGTGAAGCTGTTTATAAGCACTTTCTTGGTTTCGATATATAGGGCAAAATTTTAGAGGCTTATTACTTCCTATGTGCCATCTGGAGATGTGCCACCAGATGGCATGTGGGTGGCAGTGATCATATGGCTTAAACAGAAAATTTCAAATGAATTTTAGGTAACTAAATCAAAGATATTATAACATGTTTTCCCAGAGACTCATGATTTCTCTGTTGAACTACAGATATATTAAGTCCAAGCCTAAAAATAAATTAAACCCTAATAATTATATGTTAGAGAGTAGCACACAGTTTTGATTAAGATTTAATGTTATTTATTTGTTTTTAAAATGCTTTCTCAAGGTATTTAATATAGTTGCTCACATATAAAGGGCTTATAATAAAAAGCAACAGTACCTTACTCCCCAGAAGGAACCACTTGAATTGTTCTTCTGTTGGTTACTTACATGTTTCTTAATTAGTCCAAATGATAGATGAGGATTTAGAGTGTGTTCGAATAAAAGCAAACATATATGTAGAAGTTAGTAACACTTCCAAAAAACTTTAATAGCTGGCAACTACTGCTTAAACATAACCCTGGCTCTATTTCTAAACTAGAAAAGAAGTCATCCTGATTTTATATCGACTTTTCCATGACAAAACTCTACTCCTGGACACCTGATTGCATATCCTTGAGGTATCCAAAGCATTAAAACATTTCTTCTGCTAATGACAGAAGTCTTTTGACTACCATAGCCTTTCTTTTTCTGCTAACTGGTGCTTGACTATTACCTTATAATTAAGTAACTATCCTCTGTTTATTTAGCTAACGTAGGAATTGACTTTTTGCTCCATATAACTTACCAAAATCAAGTGGTGAGAGAAGTATGGGCTCACTGTGCATGTGATGACCATTTTCTCCTCAATTAGGGAAAATTTTACCCACCAAAGGGGTTGGGTTTATTCTCTCCCAACAAGATATTGCTACTAGATGTTTACTGTTTAATTATGATTCTTGATCCACTACGTTTTTGTTGTGTCGTGACCAGAGTAAACTTTTCCTCTCTCTCTCTCTCTCTATGTATATATTTATACATATACATATATATACATACACACATATGTAATTCAGTAAAAATCAAAACATTTTGAAATGTATTATTCTAGAACATAGATTATTTTAAAACAGATTTAAACAAGGAATCACAGTTTTTCTACTGAGTTATAAAATAATTTCTTTACAATAGTCAATCAAGGAAAAAATCTGCATAAGAAGAGGAAACAACATAATCTGGTAGGGCTATTACCCAAGCAGAGGCAGAAGCATTAAACTTTAGTCCATGCAAAAGTATAGAAGATAGTGATGGTGCCATAGCAAATAAGATAGGGAATTTTAAAACTCATGAATAACATCTACCACAAAACTAGGTTTAAAACTATTCAATAAATACCCAAAAATGAGTGGTTAGGGACAGACTACCTATAGGTACAAGACATACATAGTATGAGTGCAGTAAAAAGTGGAGACAAGCAACAGAGCATATGACAGACACAAGAGGAGGATAGCTTCCACTCACCAAGTTCTCACTGGAGAGAGTGGTGAGCAAATTTGAGAATAACTATTGAAACTGGGAAGGATTTTTGTACACTCCAATTCACATATAAAGCAAAGGGTTCTTGGTGAGATAAAGTTGCTGTAGCAGTCTAGACCTTATGAACTCTAGAAAACAACCAACTAAAGCTACCCTCAAGGACAAAGCTTCACAATGAGAAGAAATTGCTAAGAGTAGAATCCAAAGTGACAAGGACAGAGACAATAGGGGTGAGGACAAAAGGTTCAGAAAAAGTAAATGGGAGAGGGCCTTTCCAACTCTAATTATTCTATGACTTCAAAACTTTAAAAAAAAAACTAAAGATGAAGCAAATATTGAACTATTTTAAGGTGTTTCTCAGCAGCTAACCCAAAACACTTGTGTTAGAGCATGGATTTATTTTTGGATTGATCTCTCCTAGTTGATATCACTAGATAATTATTCCTCTAAGTCACAGAATAATAGACTCATTGGATATAGAATAAAGACAAAGATAATCCAACATCTATATAATAGTAACTCTTAAAAAATTAAAATAATGGAACATCACAGATATTATAAACTGTAATTTAATAAAACTTTCCTTTAAAAATAGAAAGAGAGGGGCCGGCCCGGTGACATAGTGGTTAAGTTTGCATGCTCTGCTTTGGTGGCCTGGGGTTCGCAGGTTCAGATCCCAGGCACAGACCTACACACCTCTTATCAAGCCACACTGTGGCAGGCATCCCACATATAAAATAGAAGAAGATGGGCACAGATGTTAGCTCAGGGCCAATCTTTCTCAGCAAAAAAAAAGGAGGATTGGCAACAGATGTTAGCTCAGGGCTAATCTTCCTCATAAAAAAAAAAAAGAAAGAGAGACTTTGAACTACCTATTGAAAGGCCACATCATGTTTCTTGGAACACTGACTTAAAACAGCCAACTCTGAGACATTTGTTAGTAAAATTATTGTATCTTAAATAAGCAAGAAAAAATCTATCAAGGCAAAATTACTAAGTCAAATCAAGTTATCATCAGCCATTTCAACAGCATTGTTAATATCAAATGAGAAAAAGAAATAACATACTTCAGATACTCAGAAAAAATAATTAAACCAAGGATTTTATATCTAATCAAACTGATTTTTCAAATTACAAAACCTGCAAACAAACTGTTATGCAGAATTACCATGTGGAACTGTTATGACTAGATAGACATTCATATCAAGACTGGTGGTGAGCTTTAAACTTATTTATATCATTGAACTAGGACTGAATAATACTGTAAAGAATAGAATATAGTATGTAATGGCTATATGTTCTAACAATTTAGATATAGTACAGCTGTAAAAAAAAAAGGGAGACGACAAAGAGACCCTATGAAAAATGGAGAATTATAATATAGCCATATATCACTGAACAAGGATACATTCTGAGAAATGTGTCATTAGGTGATTTCATCATTGTGCAAACATCATTGAGTGTATTTACACAAACCTAGATGCTATAGCCTACTACACACCTATGCTATAAGGTACTAATCTTATGGGTCCACCATCGTATATGCGGTCAGTCATTGACCAGAACATTGTTATGTGGTGCAGGACTGTAAACATGTTGATTCCCATTTGGTCTTGACCATGAATAAAATGATATAATTTTAGATTAAATTCTAGTGAAGAGAGACTAACAGTACTATGTAAAGATGCTGATATACAGATACCAATTTGTTAAAAATTCCTAAATACTTAAAATATACTCTACTCATATTAAAATAACAAACTATAGAAGGATAAACCATAATCTTTTAAATGGTTACCCATAGGAGGTGGAAGGAAATAAGATGAAGGGGAAGAAATAAAAGATAGTCTTCTTAAGTACATCTTGTCCTCTGTATTTGATTTTAGAACCATGTAAATATTTCATATAGTGATAAACCAAAAATAAATTTTAAAAGATCCATGGAAATAATTTTTTTTAACAAAAGAAAGTACATTTTTACCAAGTTGGTTCCTTAACCACATAGTAAAGTATATTAAAACGTTAAATGAAGTGACATTAAAACACAGTAACATGATTGAACATCCCTAGTAAGATATAATCTAAGGAAAAATATGATTTCAAGACAAATCTTAAATTATATTCAGTAATCATACTATGAGTAACAGTGTTAGTACTGTTATTCTGAGACTAGTGTGTGGATATTGTGTTATAAAACAAGTAAGGGATATTTAATTCTGTCATCCTCTGTGTCCTTGAGAACTAAGATTTTTGGCATGGGAGAGATAAAAATGTAAAATAAAGAGATCAGGTAAAAATACTGTGGACCAGTTTTGCCCATGGTAAAGGCCAAGAAACGGTGATAACCTCAATAACAATGAGCCCCTTTAATGTCCAGACAGTGGTCTTGAAATACCTTTTCCCATTCAAAGGAGCAAGGACTATTTAAAGAACATTTAATTTCAGATCAGGGACAGGAAATGTACAAAATGAACCTGAAATAACTTATCCTGGCAAATGGAACAAAAACAGCCAGAGACAACTCGTGGTGTGGCAAAAAGTAGTGTCACAATTCAAAAGTCAACCCGAATAAGTTCCCACTGGCCAAAGATAGACAAAAAAAAAAAAAATTGAACATCAATAAGGATAGTAATTTCAATGGATTGAAACATGAAATATTTCTAAATCCATCAATTCTTAATAATAATAAAATTTGTCACCTTTGGAGAAACAACTTATTATTTTGGAAATTAATAGGCAAATTGAAAAAAAAAACACAAATATTTATCCTGCTTTTCCTGTATGAATTGGACTACTGGGTAACTAAATAGTAGATGAGGGGAAATTTTTGTTTATAAAATTGTTCCAGTTAATAAGTGAATAAAAATGGATAGAATATCATCATTTTAAAATCACTAACGAATTATGGGATCCAGGCATTGGACACCTATGGATCTTGACATCACAAACAACCACAATAACAACAACAACAACAGCAACAACACTTGAAATTAATTATCTGCTTCCTAGTAGATAAACAAACCACCACCTTTGAAGTGTTTGTGAAAACAAAATTGAACTTTGATCTGATAAAGCTTTCAGATTTAACTGCTAATTTACATAAAATACAGAAGACAGAGGGACATAGTAACTAAAATCATAGAGAAACAATCTGAAAATTAAAGACAAAACAACTTCAAAACAGCAAAAGAGGAACAATACCTTAACTAGAGGGAAAAAAACAATTTGAAATACAGTGAATTTCTTATCAAAAACTACGGAGGCTACAAGGAAGTGGCATAACATTTTTCAAATGCTGAAAGCAAAGAACTATCAACCTAGAATCCTATATCCAGCAAAAACATCCTTCAGGAATGAAAAGGAAAACAAGACATTCTCAGATGAAGGAAAACTAAGAGAATTTGTCACCAGCAGATTTAACTTAAAAGAATGGCCCTGAGGATGTTTTCTATGCAAAAGAGAAATGATAAAAGAAGGAATCCTGGAATATTAGGAAAGAGGAAAGAACACAGTAGGCAAAAAGGTTGGTAAATACATTTTCCTTCTCCTCTTGAGTCTTATATGTTGTGTTTGATGAATTGAAGAAAAAATTGTAACAGTCTTCTGTAGTTCTAAATATATAGAGAGAAAATATTGAGGACAATTTATTGTAAACTAGGAAAGGTAAAAGGATTTAAAAGGAGGTATGTTTTCTATACTTCACTTAAACTGGTAAAATTATGACACCATTAGTCATTGGTAAATTATGTATGTATAATGTGATTCATAAAGCAATAACTAAAAAAATCTACACAAACTGATACACTCAAAAACATGAAAAGTAAATCAAAATGGAATTCTGAAAATAGTTCAGATAACCAATAGGAATGCAGGAACAAGAAAACAGAAATGAAAAAACAGAGAAAACAAAAAGTAAAATAAAACAGTAGACTTAAGTCCTAACATAACAATAATTACACTAATTGTAAATGGTCTAAATACACCAATTAAAAGACAGGAATTAGAAGAATGTATTTTAAAAAATAACCTAAATATATACTGTCTACAAGAAACAAACATCAAACATAATGATATAGGCAAGTTGAAAGTAAAATGATGCAAAAAGGCAAATCACACAAATATTAATATACAGCAGGTGTAGCTATATTAATAGTGGATAAAGATGACTCCAAAGCAAATAAAATTACCAGAGACATAGAGCAACATTGTACAATGATAAAAGGGTCCATCTACCAAGAAGATAGAGCAAGACATGGTTTGTGTAAGCACCAAACAGCTACAAATATGTGAGAAAAAACCTGATAGAACTGAAAAGAGAAATAAGCAAATCCACAACTATAATTGAAGACTTCAACACCCCTCTCTTGACAATTGATAGAACAACTGAAAAAAACAGCAAGGATATAGAGGAAATCAACAAGACCATCAACCAACAGAATGTAGTCAACAGTTATAAAATAACCTACCAAATAACAGCAGAACACATATTGTTTTCAAGTTCCCAGAGAACATATGCCAAGATAGAATATATGCTGAGCCATAAGACAAACCTCAACATGTTTAAAAGAATTAGAATCATACAAAGTGTATACTCTAACCACAATAAAATCAAACTAGATATCAAAAACAGGAAGATAAGAGGAAAAGCTCCCAACACTAGGAAACTAAACAACACACATCTAAATAATATATGAGTTAAGGGAAAGTCTCAGGGAAATCAAAAAACTGAGTGAAAATGAGAAAAGAACATATCAATTTTACATCCATAGCCAAAAATATGAACCTTTGAATGATGTCAGCAGGAATGGCAGAGGAAGAACCTCCAAAAATTGTCTTCTCAATAAAAGAAATTAGATCATTGGCAAAAGTTGTCAAAATAAGCTTCTCCAAAACTCTGAAAATTAACCAAAGACTTGTAACAATCAAGGGAGTGTTTAAGAACAGAGTGCTTTGGGGATTTTAATTTGCCCTAGTCCCATTCTCCTCTTCCCAGGACCATGATAACCTTGAAAACAAATAGTCTCACAATCATAGTAAAAAGTAGCACCCTACTGGCTAGGGCTGTGGGAAATGGGGAGATGTTGGTCAAAGCATACAAATTTGCTTCCTGTTATAAGATGAATAAATGCTGGAATCTAATGTAGAGCATGGTGACTACTGTTAACAATACTGTATTATATACTTGAAGGTTGCTAAGAAAGTGGATCTTAAATGTTCTTACCACAAAAAATAAATGTTAATTATGTGATGTAATGGAGGTGTTAACTAACAATACTGTGGTAATCATTTCACAATATAGAAGTGTATCAAATCAATATGTTGTACATCTTAAAATTACACAATTTATATGTCAATTATATCTCAATAAAATTGGAAAAAATTGTATTTCTATACATTTATAAGAAACAACTCAAAAATGAAATTTAAAAAACAATTTTATTTACAATAGCATCAAAAACAAAAAATAGGAATAATTTTAACAAAACTGTGTGAGACATACACTAAAAGTTACAAAACATTAATGAAATTATAGAAGATATAAATAATTGGAAAGATATCCCATGTCTATGGCATGGAAGACTTAATATTGTTAGATAGCAAATACTCAAATTGAACTACAGATTCAATGCAATCCCTATCAAAATTCTCACTGCCATATTTGCAGAAATTGACAAGCTAGTCTTAATTTGTATGGAAATGCAAGTAACCCAAAATAGCCAAAACAATCTTGAAAAAGAAGAACAATGTCAGAGAACTCACATATCCAGACTTCAGAACTTACTACAAAGCTACAGCAATCAAGACTGGACCATACTTGCGTAAAGATAGGCATATATATCAAAGGATTAGGGTTGTGAGTCCAGCAATAAAATCTGACATTTATGGTCAATTGATTCTATTCAGCAGGGCAAAAATACTATTTTCAACAAGTGGTGCTGGGACAACTGCATATCAACAAACAAATGAATTAAGTTGGTCCCCAAATTCACACCGTATACAAAAATTATTACAAAATTTTGACGGAAATGAAAACTGTAAAATCAAAGACTTTAATGTAAGAGCTAAAGGTATATAACTATATAAAGTATATATGACTATATAAAAGTATGTATGACTATATAAAATATAGTCATAAATCTTTGCAACCTTGAATTAGGCAATGATTTCTTAGAAATGAAACCAAAAGCACAAGCAACAAAAGAAAAAATAGATAAATAAGAAGACTTGATCAAAATTAAAAACTTCTGTGCTTCAAAGGACATTATCAATAAATGGAAAAGACAACCAATGTAATGGAAGAAAATGTTTTCAAATCATATATCTGATAAAGGATTTGTATCCAAGATATATAAATAACTCTTACAACTCAAAAATAAAAATATAACTAACCCAATTTAAAAATGGAAAGGGATTTTAATAGACATTTCTCCAAAGAAGACATACAAGTGGTTAATAAACACATGAAAAAGTGCACAACATTATTATTCATTAGGGAAATACAAATCAAAACCACAATGAAATACCACGTCACACACAACAGGATTACTATAATCAAAAAGTAAAGAAATCAACAGGTGTTGGAGAAAATGGAATCATCCTACATTAGTAGTGAGGATGTAGAGTAGTGTAGCTACTTTGGAAAACAATTTGGCAGATTCTTAATAAGTTAAACATAGAACTATCACTCCTTGCTATATACACAAGAAAATTAAAAACATATGTCTACACAAAAACTTGTCAATGAATGTTCATAGTAACTTTATTCATAATAGACAAAAAATTAAAACAACCCAAAAGTCCATCAATGAATGAATGGATAAACAAAATGTGGTATATCCATAAATGGAATATTATTCAGTCGTAAAAACTAATGGAGTATTTGTACTTTCTACAATATGGATGAACCTTGAAAACATTATGCTTAATGAAAGAAGCCAGACACAAAAGGTTATATATTGTATGAATCCATATATAGGAAATTTCCAGAATAGGCAAATAAATATAAATTTAAGTAAATTAGTGTTTTCTAGAGGCTGGGAGGAAGGATGTATGGCAATGACTGCTAATGGGTACAGAGTTTCTTTTTGGAATATTGAAAATTTTTTTGAATTAGGTAGTGGTGACAGTTGAACAAGTTTTTCAATATACTAAAAACAACTATATTGTACACTTTAAAAGGGTGAATTTTATAGTGTGTGAATTATACCTCAATAAAAATACTATGAAACAAGATATTTTTAAAAAATGATCTTAGAAAATTAAAAGTTCAACAAAATAAATGTCAGTATATTACCTTGGAATAAAGTAATAAAGTCATAATAAATAGTATTCATCTGGACCTCCTTTCACACCTTATACAAAAATTAACTGAAAGTTAATCGTGGACTTAAATGTAAAATAGAAACTATAAATTTTTTAGAAAAGAAAACATAAAACCCTTGAGATTGAGGACTGTGAATAAAGTTCTTAGACTGAATATCAAAAATATGATCCATAGAAGGAAAACAATAATTATACCTCACGAAAATCTAAAACTTTAGCTCATCACAAGATGTGAAGATGAAAAACCAAACCACAGACTGGGAAAAGTATTAGCAAACCACATATCCAACAAGACTAGTATTTAGAATATATAAAAATTCTCAAAACTTTACATTTTTTTAAAAAAATACAATCAGAAAAAGGAAAAAAAGACATTTCATAAAAAAGGATACACAGATAGCAAATAGGCATATGAAGATCACTAACAATTGGGAAAATGCAAATTGAGACCACAGTGAGATATTATATTTTATTATTATAAAAAATAAATGACTAAAATAAAAATAGTGACAACATCAAATGCTGGTGAGGATGTGAAGAAACTTGGATCCCTCTGCTGGTGGGAATGTAAAGTGGTAGAGCTACTCTAAAAAATAATTTTGTAATTTCTTAAAAAACAAAATATGCAACTACCATATGACCCAGCAAATGCACTCCTGGGTATTTATCCCAGAAAAAATGAAAACTTATGTTCACACAAAAATCTGCACATGAGTATTTATAATATTTTTATTCACAATAGCCCAAAACTGGAAATAACCCAGATGTCCTTCAATGGGTGAATAAATAAACAAACTCTTTCATATCCATTCCATGGAATACTACTCAGCAATAAAAAATGAATGAACTATTGATACATTCAACATCTTAAATGAATCTCCAAAGAATTATATTGAGTGGAAAAAAGCCAATCTCAAAAGCATACTCACTGTATGATTCCATTTTTATAGCATTGCTGAAATGACAAAATTATAAAAATGTAGAACAGATTAGTGGTTGTCAGGGGTTAAAGAGGGGATAGGGGCAGAAGGAAAGTGGGGGCTATAAAAGGGCAGCAAGAGAAGGATCATGTGGTGATGGAAACTTTCTGTATCTTAATTACGTTAATGTCAATATTCTGGTTGTGACATAGCTTTGCTAGTGGAGGAAACAGGATCTTTCAGTATTATTTCTTACAACTGCATGTGACTCTACTATTACCTCAAAATAAAATATATAATTTTTAAAAAGGAGTCTAAAGAGACATTTTTCAATTACAGTGCATGAGCCATATTTACACATGGATTCAAGCAAAAATAAATTTAAGTCAGTAGTGACACGTTTGGAAATTCAAACACTGATTGGACATTTGATTACATTAAGGAAATATTGTTAAACATTTTTTAGTTGTGATAGTTTTTTATGTTCAAAAAAGTTTCTATTTTTAGAGATCCATATTGAAATACTTCTGGGCATAAAAATATAATGTCTGAATTTCCCTTCAAAATAAAGAGACCCCATTTTAATGAACCACAAGCAAAACATTTGACTGCTAAAATCAAGAGAATTTTTTAAAGTAATCATTGATTAGGCTTTGCTTTACCTCTAATGAGTCCCGTCTTGTGCAAAATCAAGCACATACTGGACAAAAAAAAAAATTAGAAGAACGTTGCTTATAAAGGACAGTCTCCGCCCTGTTTCTTGTATATAGCATGTCAGTCCTAACTTTACATAACTTATTTTCCCACCTCTCATATCATCCCATTTACCATATTTCCAATTACCCAAATTCTAGCCATTTTTTCATTCATCTTAATAAAGAGCAAATGATATGTCTATTGATAATATTCATAATTAGTTTAGTATTAAAGCAATAACAATAACAACAAAAAGCTATATTGAAACTTTTTTTCACTAAAGAATACAGCAGCTTGAAAGCACAGTCTCCATGTTGCTAGGGTTATGGAAGCACCTACACCCAAGCCATTCTGAATCACCTAAATCTTGTTCTTTTCAGAGACGCAGGAAAACTACGCCAGTCTATCGCGCTGAGAGGGTTAACTAACTTAGCTACTCTAAGAAGATAAACCTACTAACAATAGAGGAGGAATAAGGCAATAAAATGGTGCTCATGGTGAAAATGCCAAGGTGGCATTTTCATTACAGAGCCAAATTCAACTGAATCATATTTCAAATCCTGTAGTAGAGAAATGCATAATTCTATCCTAATGAAGTTTGTATATCTGGCTAAGAACATTTATCAAGATGTGAACTCTCCTCTATTGTCTTATTTGAGATAATAAGAATTCTAGTATGGATATTAAAGAATGAGACAACATGATCTCTGCATTTGGGATTAGCTATTCGTCCAGAATGGTTGGGGCTTTTGAAGATGTTGAGTCACTCTAGTCATATTTCCATAGAGAATTTAATTTCTAGCGATTCTCTGCATTGTGCTACAATGATGAATGAAGTTCTCCAAATATTTTGCATTGTGAAAAACATCAACCTAGCCAGAGTTTTATGAATGGGATGCCAATGGAAGTCAAAATCTTGAAAATGAATTCTATGAAGTAAGAAAAGCCCAAAAAGGGTAAGCAAAGAATATAAGCAGTAAGCAAAGAATATAAAAGTCCCCAATGTTCCCCAAGTAAAAGATGAACACAGCAATAGCCTTTTAAAACTAGAAGACACTTAGTAACAATTTATATTGGTTCCAGTCTGAGTAGATGCATATCTGTCAATGGATTTTCAGTGCCTGGGCACACTGGGCTATTCTGCAGTGACTTTTGGTATCTCTGGGTGGCCCTTGTACCCCATACCAACCCATTTACTCTAGTCAAAATTGCACAATTAGGTTAAAACTCCTCCTCTACATAGGGCAACAAATTTTGTGACGTTCAATTCATCCCATGCAACATTATCAAAGTAGAAAAATTTCCAATCAATCAACATATCTGTTTATTGCACTTCAGATCCTAAGTCATCCCTTTTTACCTCCAGTGTGAAATAGCTAGAAAAAAAAATAGATGTTGTAGCTTTTAGATTTGTTTCAAATCACCTACATAAACACGATAAATGTTAATCCATGGATTAAGGTACAAATCTCTTTTCAGCACATTATCCATTCCCTTTTGATTAATTTCTCCTGTAATAGATATTCCAGTCTGGAGCTTCAATATTATAAATTTTTCTACTAAGCTTTTTCTTGCATCAACTGTGACTTTGTCAAAGAACTGAATAAAAATGAATGAAGTAAGTAATACCTGAATATAATTAAACATAGTCTTGTATGGAAGAGAAGAAACAACAACTTCTGAGAGAGGCAGTGCAGGCTGATGCTAGAGCACTGCTTTCCATATCAGCATCTCAGGATTCTACTCCTGGGTCTTTACCAACTAGTTTTTTGACCCTAAGCCAGTGACTTCTCCTTTTGGGAATATTATGTTTTAACAGTATCTGATCTGGTAATTCCAAGATCAGATTTTTTAAGTCATAAGGCACTATCACTTGTTGTATCATCCATGTGCTTGAATATTTTCACCTGAAAATACTTATTAAAAGTCTACTGTATGCTTGGCTATGTGATAGACATTATAGAAAAAATAAGAAGATGCATGAAACACAGACCTTTCCCTTAGGGAAGGTTACTTGGTGGGGTACAGTAGAGGAATATTTTATTTATTTGTTTATTATTTATTTATAATGCATTTCTAATACTGGATAAAAAACGAAAAGCATCATGAGACAAGTAGAAATAAAATGCTATGGAAATTGACAAAAGGAAGATGTTCCTTTCAGCTAAAAAGATCATTAAGGGCTTCATGGAAAAGGTGATATTTGAGCTGGGTCTTAGAAGATTTTATAAATGGCAAAAATAAAGATGAAAACAGAGGGAACTGGGTAAATAGAGGAAGAGGGTAAGGAAACTGTAAGGACTTCATGGGGTGCAGTGAAGATTTTAGTTTAGTGTGTTGAAATTGTTATAACACTGAGAAATTGGAGGCAGGGAGAGTAGATTTTTTTTATTGGAAGCAACAGATTTTGCTTTGTGGATTCTAACTCAGACCTTCCCTACAGAGCATATTCAATTGTTCTAGGCACTCCTATGTTAGTCTTTTCTTTATTTGTGTATATTTCACTATATTATTTAAAACAAACTCTACTTGGCCTTCATACTTCTATTAGTATAATAACAAATATGAATTTTTGAATAGATAATTTTTTTCATTTAGTTCTTCAACAACAAAGTGTTATGGATAAAATGAGATAAGTATCTAAAGGCAATTTGAATATCAGAAATGCTTTATATAAACAAAATATAATGATCTATTTTCCATGACAAAAACTATCTTTCTACGTTAAGTCATGTGGAGTGTTATTTAGTTACGTGTATGGTTAAAAATATCATTTGCTGTTGTTTCTGTTTGAAAATTTGTTAGCCCATTTAGGTTAATCAATACTTAGTGGCACAGATTTTCTGAAGCAGTTTGCAATCTAGGAGCCCTGGTCATTCTGTTCCCAAGCACACAAAAAGTGTTTTCTTCACTTAAGTGAAGCAGGCCACCCCAAATATTAGACGAAAGCAATCATCGGACTGAAGTTTAAACAATATCCTACACATGATTAATTGTGTTTTGCCTTGGATTCTGTTGGGCCTAGAATTCAGGGAGACCGCACTTCCCATTCTCCCTATTCCCCACCGTCCTTTTAGAGAACTGCCATTCTACAAATATATTCACTAAGAACGAACCTATTCTAAGGCACATACACTTTTTTGTCCCACTGCCTTTAAAAGTAGATTAATACTGCTTACTTTATTCTGGTTGCTAGGTCAAAGAATTTTGTAGGACAATATGACAAATGCCATTTTCTCAATGCTAACAGCCTTCACTGTGAATGTGTGTGTGTGAGTGTGTATGTGTGTATGTGAGGTACATGGCCCTCTTTGATCACCTCCTTTCTTCCATTTAACTCCAGAACCTTAGGTCTGGTTTTCAAACAGTACAACTTCAAAATTCTGAACAGGCTTACTTGGACGGAACTGCAGTACTTTTTAGCACAAAAGAGAACAAGAGGGGCTAAAGGGAGATGTTACCTATACAGAATGGATATTAGTTTTCTGGCACAAACATGACCTCTAAGTCATTTGATGCTACAAACCACAGAGATTTGGAGAGCAGAGTCTTCCAGAAAAAGCCCTTTATAGTGGCTTTCATTTTTGACTTGTATGAAAATCCGGGCATTCAAGAACGAATACGCTAAACTTTAAATGTTTCCAAGCATTTGATAGCTCACAAGCTGTAGCCAGAATGGTCTCAATTTAGGTCAGAGCCTCTTTTAAAGAGAGGATACATTTTTTTATGTCTCCTTCGTACTGTTTTGCCAGAACTTAAAACTGTTAAAATGCTTAGAATTTAAAGTGATAGATGTTACAGAAGCAGCTTCTGAGAAGCTCATGTGTCTTCTTTAAAATCACTGTCCCTTCTAACTTAGATTGTATTCATTGTTGTGCTGAGATAAATGCTTACTACTCTATGGATTTATTGGAAGAGTTCCAGAGTGCTACGTTAGTGACGATTTAGAAATTATTGAATTCTAGTTCAGTGTACTTCTCAGTCCCTGTGGCAGTTTTTAAAGGTCTTAGCCTCAGAAACAGGTACCTACTGAATGTCTGCTAAGTGGAAAGCATTGATCTAAACACTGAGGTAGAGTGATACACGATGAATTTGAAATGCAATATGCTCTCCAGGAGCTTACATTCTGAGTGAGATAACGTGGCAAACGTATCTGAACAAGTATCTATAATTTTGGGTAATACATGCTAAGTACCTAGACGAGTACTAAACATAAGTTCTGTTGGAGCTCTGAGGAGGCAAAAATAATATTCAATAAAGCTGGAGAAGTCTTCAAAGAGAAAAATAAGTCTAAGATGAGCCTTGAAGCATTTCTCAAGGCCATATAGAAAGATGGGTAATCCTTAGTGGTAGGGAAATTGTGATAGACAGTTTCCACAATTGCCCTCAATGATCCCCATCTTCTGATATTCACGCCCTTATGTAATACCTTTCCCTTGAGTGTGTGCTGGACTTATTGACTCATTTCTAATTAACAGAATATGGCAGATGTGATGGGATGTCACTTTCAAGATTAAGTTACAATAAGACTGTGTCTTCTATCTTGGACCCCGACTCTTCCTCTGGGGAAAGTTACCTTTCTTGTTGTGAGAAGGCCCACATCTACAAGACAAGAACTAATATCTCCAGCCAACAGCTGATGAGTAACTGAGACCTGCCAACAGCCACATAAGTGAACTTGCGAGTAGACCCTCCCCAAGTTGAGCCTTGAGATAACTGCATCCGGTCAACACCTTGATTACAGCCTCATGAGAGATCTTGAGCCAGAGGCACTCAGCTAAGCCATGCCCAGATTCTTGACACAAGGAAACTTAGATAATTAACATTTGTTGTTTTGTTTTTGTTTTTGTTTTTGTTTTTTTTGTGAGGAAGATCAGACCTGAGCTAACATCCATGGTAATCCTCCTCTTTTTGCTGAGGAAGGCCGGCTCTGAGCTAACATCTATTGCCAATCCTCCTTTAATTTTTTCCCAAAGCCCCAGTAGATAGTTGTATGTCATAGTTGCACATCCTTCTATTTGCTGTATGTGCGACGCGGCCTCAGCATGGCCGGAGAAGCGGTGCATCGGTGCGCGCCCGGGATCCGAACCCGGGCCGCCAGTAGCAGAGTGCGTGCACTTAACCGCTAAGCCACTGGGCCGGCCCCTAACATTTGTTGTTTTAAGCTTTAAACTTTGGGATAATTTGTTACACAAAAACAGGTAACTAATATAGGATTGGGCTTGCAATGGCTTGAACCAAGGTTTAGAGGTTAAAGGAACCAAAAAAAGAGAAAAATAATCTCCATGACTAGGCTTGACCCTGTGAGGATACCAGTTTTTTGTTTGTTTCTCTGTTTAGTTTTGCTTTTTGTTGTTTGTTTTGTTGTTTTTTTTTTTTTTGACTGGGTAAGTCCATATAAGAGAATAACACAATGTAGAAATAAATCTCTTTATCCTAAGGACTGATATAAGAAAGTGGATTGGCAACTCAAGCAGTTCAAAGGTTATGGATTTAAAGAAGCAGATTCCAATTTTGTGAGCACCTAGATAAGTAATGGCATCAAGTTTGCAAACACTGGAGCCCAGAGTAAACGATGATTACAAGGCAGAGAAAAGCTTTACTATTTCTGAGAAGCTTGGTTTATTTTTGTTCATTAAGGAAATATTGGGTTTTCTTTTCTTTATCTGAAAGAAAAATGATAAACCACGTTTTGTTTCATATTGATAATTACTTTTTGCTAGCAACCCCAAATGAACAGGTAAATAAAATGCTTCACATTTTCTTCAATGCTGTCACTTAAAAGAATTAAACAACTAGGCCCAGGACAAGAGTAACATTTAAAAGAAGACTCTTTGACTAAGCTGAGTTAACTTTTTGAAAGAAATCTCTTAGGTAATCAAGAATTCAATTCTCTCACCACCTTGAGATAACCTGTCATATATGGCCAGCACCATAGCCCAATTACAGATTTTATCTGCTTGGCATAATGTGATTTCAGCAAAGGTGATCCTGTTAAAACTTCTAGTATATTTGGCAAAGTTTAGGAGCAGTCATTCTTGGGAGAAGTCCAGGACAAGCAGGTATTTACTAAATCCTATTTTTGTGTCTTACTACCTGCTGATGGTGTCACGTTTTTCTCAACTTAAGTTAGAGCACATTGATTTTTATGTATTGAACTATCTAATCCTCACAGACAGAAGAGCATGACAGGAATTCAATTACATTTCAAATCGATGATATACTTTTAGAGAAAGCCACAGAGACATGCCTTATTTGTCTCAGAAGCAGCACCCCCCTGGGAATGTAGAAGTGTTAAGAAAGGGTCCTCCTTGTTAGATTATGTCCCACTCAGTTGAAAGACACCTTGAATTATTTAAATTTCAGGCTTGAACAAATTTTTTTTTAGTGTATCTAGTGCTGCTGTTGTAATTCTTAAAAAAAAAAAGTTTAACTCAGTTATCTCCAAATACATGCTTCACTAAGGCACAAGCTATTGCTAAAACTCAGAAACTAATAAAGCGTAACTTTAGCTCCTTCTTTCAGTCTCCAGGTATAGCAAAAAGTCCAAAGGCAAAAGAAACATCGTTAAAATACAATGTTCCTTTTTCACTTTTCCCTTAAAACTAGTTTATGGATTCTTAACTGCAGATACTATATCTTCTCTGCAAGCTAGAACACACTATGGATATTAAGACTGGTTATTGGGTTAAAATTGCATGTATATAATGTCTGATATAGATAGGTATGCATTCTATCACTACTCTTCTCATCCCTGGGAATGAACACGAAGAGAGAAAATGTCCCTATCCTTGTATTTATATACCAGTTGTTACCATGGCATCTAAGTCATGGTAATTCTCTTCTTATTAATGTTATGAAACATATAATATCATAAAAAGTTAGAGTTTCGAGATCTTGCTGTCCAACAACTTCCTTTAAAAGAAGCCAGGTGATCTTCTTAAGGTTACAGAGAGAAAAACTGAGCTTTCTGGCCCCAGTCTGTGACTCATTTAGTTACATTATTTTCCATTACAAAATATTTAGCAGTTAACTAATTCAGAATTTATGAAATTTTCAGGAAACATATTCCATTAACAACTCCGTCCGACTTCCCTCAAGCTACTTATTAAATGGAAACACTTGCCAGTTTTCTCATTTATTCATGCATTCGTGCCACAAATATTTATTAAACCACACTCTGTGAGATAGATAATGTTTCTGATACAGGAGCAAGCAAGGCATATTCGCCTTGCCCTATGTATCTTTGATACTAAATGAACTGGTTTCTTCATGTAATTTTTTCCCACCAGTTTTTTAAGTGGATTGAAAAAAAAATTAATGTTCTGGGAGCCTCTAAAAATCTTAGTTGAAGTGTTTGGCTCTCTCCTATGTTAGAGTAGCTAGTATCAAACTAACTCTCTTGCCAGAAAACACTATGAGGGTGGAATAGAAATATAAACAGCTATTTGAAGTCCTCAGATAAAAATAAAACTAGAACTTGAGAGGTCACATCCCAAAGAAAAGAAAAAAAATTAAGTTGATCCCTGAATTCTCAGTGTATTTTTTCCTCAAATTATTTTCCAATTAAGTATGTGGTATACAGAGTCTAAAGAAAAATTTATAGATTATGTGGCAATCTCACTGATACCTGAGATTATGTCATCAGTGTCATGTAAGGATAAGATAAATGGTAGAGACTAAAAAAATCACCAAGAAACAATAACTTAAAACTTCCCAAATTTGACAAAAGACATAAACCTACAAATTCCAGAAGCTGAGCAAATTTCAAACATGAAAAATGCAAAGAAAGATACCTCATAGTAAATTTACTGAAAACTAAAGACACATAAAAACTTTAAAAAACAATGAGGTAGAAATAACACCTTACTATAGGGGAAAAACCGGTTTGAAAGACAGTAGATTTCTCATTGAAAACAATGGAGACCAGAAGGAAATGGCACAACAGTTTCCAAATGCCCAAAGAAAAGAACTGTCAATCCGGAGTCCTATATCAAGTGAAAATATCCTTCATGAACGATGGGAAATTAAGATATTCTCAGCTAAAGAAAAACTAAGAATATCTGTCACCAACAGACCTATACTAAAAGAATGTCTGAAGAAAACTCTCTAAAAAGAAAAGAAACTATAAAAGGAAAAAAAAACTTGGAACTTAAAAAAAAAAGGAAAAAAAGAACATGGTAAGCAAAAATATAGGTAAAATAGAGTAGACTTTCCATCTCCACTTGAGTTTTCTAAGTTATGTTTCAGGGTTGAAGCAAAAATTATAACATTTTGATGTCATTCTAAATGTAGATAGAGGACATATTTAAGACAAATATAAACAGGGAAGGATAGATGGATATAAAGGAAAGTAAGGTTTCTGTATTTCATTTGAATTTGTCGGATGACACCAATAGACTATGATAAGTTATGCACATAAAGTGAATACCTACAGCAACTACTAAAACAAGCTATACAAATATATAAACTCAAAACACTACATATAAATCAAAATGGCATTCTAAAAATTGTTCAAGTAACCAAAAGAAAAGCAGGAATAAAAAACAAAAAAGGAAATCTTAATACCTAACATATCAATAAATGTATTAAAAGTAAATGGTCAAAATACACCAATAAAAAGATGGAGATTAAAAGAGTATATTAAAAAATGACCCAAGTATATGCTGTCTACATTAAACTCTCTTCAGATATAGCCATAGAGGCATAATGAAAGTAAATGGATAAAAAGAAACATATAAAAAAATTAATCAAAAGAAAGCAAAAGGAAAAGATTTCTGTAATGGTGTCATAAAGAGCTCCACAGAACTTCTCATTGAAAAAACCATGACTGATGAAAATTAAAAAAAAAAAAAACCTCCTGAAAATTACCCTATAGGCATACAGCAAATGAAGAAACAATTGTTCAGTGGTGACATCAGCCGGATGGCAGAATTGGAAATCCCAGCCATCATACCCACACAGAAATGTCAATTTTAACAACCGTCCATGGACAGAAATACCTCTGTGGGAACCCAGGAGTCAAGTGAAGAGATTCCAGCACCCTATTTGTGCAAATGTTCTGAGAACAGATACAAGACTTCAACGAACATGAAGAAAGGAAGAAAAACACTTTACCATGTTACCTCTTCCCCAAGGCAACATAGCTCAGTGCCAAGAGAAATACATGAGCAGCATAAGCACAGGGCTTCGCAGCCTCATGGAACATTGCCTAAGAAGCCACTTCTGCCTTGCGTCACCAGATCACTGAGGGGATTGGCAAAGCTGAATAGTCTGAGGGGAGCTAGAAGCAGTGAAAAGGCACAGGGTCTCACAGCAACCACAACATGGATCTGAAAAACTGACCACAAATACTACTAACTGGCTCACAGACTCCACGAAGAGGCCCTACCATGAACACCATGGGACACCTCACCTGCAGCCCTCCATAACTGGCTGGTATGTGCCCTCAGCACTCTGTGCATGCCTCTGAGACAGCACATGCAAGCCTCCACATTCAGTGTCCATATGCTCCCATACATGATGTACACAAGCCTCCACAGATGGTGAGTGCAAGCTCTGCAGAGGAGGAGCACAAACCCCCACAGAAAGCACATTGTTATCAGCAGTCAGTTCAACTCTGCAAGATTGGGAGAAGGCACACAACCTTGAACACTTTAGGGCCCTACACTGGGAAAAAGAAATGAGAGGCTCTCAGCACCTGGCCTGATTTTGTGAGATTGAAAGAAGACACACAATCCTAAGACTTCTCCCCACAAGAGAGAACAAGACAATTGGGGCGGGCGCATCTATAGAAAATATGACAAAAAGTAATTATTTTCCTAAGCATAGAACATTTAAAAGTAATTCACCTGAGTCACTCTGAATTTATGCCTTCAAGATTTAAGCAACTAATCTGCAAAAGCATCTTGTTATTGCAACATGCAAAAGAGGATTATTACTTCCCAAGAGACGCTTAAAATATTTTTGGCTCCACTGAGTGGAGTTTATATATTGGAATCTTCATCACTCTTAATTGAAAACTCCAGTTTATTAGAATGGTTTTAATATGCTAAACCCCGAACATGGTTAGTCCTGGTAAATTCATTTGCTGAGAATATAAGATTAAAGAATTTTCTCCCTCTTTTCTACTCAAATCATTTGATTTGGGCTGTAACAGTTTGAAATAATGGGGTGTTTCATTGACCTTGGTGCTCATTTATTGCAATCTCTAAGATCCTTAACTCTTGACAATGTATCACATTGTCCTGCCCAGTTGGAAATGATCATTTGAAAACGCTCTAAACAGGATGAGCATGTATCAAAGTAGTAAATAAGAAATTGGAGTTGAGTTTTGATTGAGGTAACTACTTTAGATCCATTGGGAATAATTCACCTTTGGATGATTCTCAGAATTTTGGGGTTTGTATGCCTTATGCAGCTAATGAATTTCCTAGTCCTGAATGAATTATAATAGTAACTCATATGTATTTATTAAAACTTGATGTGCCATCTACTCAAAAATTATTCCAGTCAGCTTCCAATGAGGCAAGTTAAAATACATAAAGAAATTAGGCAAAAGCAAGAGAGAACAAATAAGATCAGATCACAAGGCAGTTCCATACGCAATTGATGAATATGAAAGTAGGTAGTGCTTGGCTTTCTTCGTTTATATTTCTATACATAATGTAATCCAATGGTCCCCATAAAGAAACCTGAAATCATAGATATTCACAAACAGTAGTCTATTAAGTAACCTTTTGTCTACCTATGGTGACACTTTTTAAAAAGTAAACATATAAAATTTAATGATCACTCTCTGAGTTAGACAATTGGGGAAACTGAAACCCATTGACATCAATTTATATGCCAAAATCATGTAGCTGATGAGTTAGGCATTCTGATACCTAGTTTCCTACTTTTTTCTGTTATTCTACTTACAAATATTTTATTCTTACATTGCTGTCAAAGACTTTCAAATATAGCCCATTCACTTGAGTAATTGTCATTAATGATAGCAGTTATATGGCCTGGCAATGAAAAACTATTTTCCAGGAGCATAATCACTTCTTTCAAAAAGATGTACATATAATTCACTACAAAAATTCAAGGTATATTCATTGAATTGGATAAACTTGAAATATGATTACTCAGAAAGGATTAAAAAGTAATCCATAGAAATTAGTGGTGGAGAGTTTGTGCAAATCCGTTGAGCTCCATTTTGTCTCTGCTTTGAACATTTTTTGGAGATGGAATTTTGAATTTATGTTGATTCATTGGCAGACCATAAATGCATCCCTAGGAAAGCCTGTGTACCACTCATACTGAGTTTTGAAATGTTAACAGGTCTGTCTTTCATTTTATTTTGAGTAAATAAAAAGCTAGGAAAGTCAATTAAAATTACCACTCACAGGAAGTGCAGGCAGCAAGGCTGACTAGCTGTGAGAAAGCCAAAATTATTCAAATGGAATGTATTTAACAGGGTTGTTGGCTAAGGAAGAAAAAGCTAATGCCAATTTTTAAAAAATAATCATATGAATTGGCAGAGAGCACTTCCACGTAGCACTAGGCAAATAGCACAGAGAATTCAACATTCCCATGGTGTTCTCAATTGCAGCCTTTTAAAAATGGGCATTATTTGGTTTGGACTGACAATGACAGCCTATGACTAGTAGTTAACATTGAAATAGCTTTCTCCTGGACCTCCTTACTGGGGACATATGTCCCCATAATCACCAGTATTGTGCATATCTCGCTGATAGAACACTATAATTGGGCAAGGATGAAGACCTAACTAATGTGTACATGGGACTACGATATGGACCAATAGTTCTCAGAAGATTTTTACTTAGTGCAGCTGAATAGATGCAACCTTACTATTGGAAATATCAGTTGGATAATGAGGAAATGTTCATTCATTCCAAGTAAACCACAACTTAAAGAGAGCTTCCTGTAAAATAGTGTTTTGAAATCAGATTATTAATTTTAGGAACTTATTAGTAAGGCAGTTATCTAATTCCTCGATTTAATAAGCTAAATAAAATAGCCATCAACATGTAGTGGATCATATGATTAGATTGATCTTGACATAACTGTGTTCAAGATCGTGTGCTGGAAGAACAAATTCTGTCTCTATTCATTCCTAGCCTGGCACACAAAATGGAAACATGCTACAAATGAAATTAATTTAAAGGAGGAAAAAATTTTATATGTGTTATGTCGTCTAAAGTACACTTTGTAGAATGCGCAATCCGAGTTATCCATGACCTCGTTTTGGAATATATAACAGAAAACAGAGATATGCACACTGCCATAGTCATCATTTATTATTTTTAAACAGTTACTTACTTGCATCAAAGGTATATTTTCTTAAGCTTTTTTTAAATTGCAAGGTCTTACACTTCATTGCTGTTTCCTGTTTATAGATGGTTATTAACAAAATGGTTATAGTACTTACAAAAATTCAGAAAGAAAAATCAAAGGTCTGGTGAAAATTGGCCTCAAGAACTGAACAGGTTTTCTTTTTCTTTTTTTCATGTATATGGAAAAGTTGACTACATAAAATAGCCAGAGTTCTCAAATGCACTGTTAAAGAGAAGAATAGCACCAATCTCTGTGTCTCTTTTCTCTCTCTGTCTCTGTCTCACTCTCTCTCGCACACCCCTCCCCCACACACATGCACACAAACACACACTTATCACCATGATCACACTCATGGACCAATAAATGTATAAGAATAGATTTTATAATTCCGGTATTTATGGGCGATTAATATGTCCTGGTACTATTTTTCTTTGTTACTGGAAAACTAAGCCTAAATTGTTGTTTTTTTAAAGTCAGTTCAGAAAATTAGATAGTTCATATTACATAGTACATATTGCTATGGAACATATCAATATACCAAAATAAGAAAATTAATTTTAATTTATTTTTATCATCAAGGCAATCAAATTCTTCATTAATATTCCCGATGTAGGTAAATTTCATCCCATAGGACTTTGGTATCCTACACGTCACACTTTCAAGATACATTGTCCAAATGTCTTGCGATGTTTATGGAATTGCTTACTTTTGGTGGCTCACATGAATGAATGAATGAATGAATGCTTATGGTAAGTCACTGTTTCCCCTCTAACGAACAAGAATAACTCTCTGTTCCTAAATCACATTGCCTAATGCTTTACTTTATCTAGATGTAGTATATAATCTGAATCTGCTCCCACTACAAAGAAAACCCAAATTGTTCTGTTTCTAAAAGTTTAAGTGTGTCATAGGTATTTTTATGTGCCCTGTCTATAATTTCAAAATCATCAGGACTATACGATGGCAAAGAAATATTTGGGGAAGATATTAACAGTTTTAAACAGATTTCGATAATCAAAATTTAAATGTGGAAATTGTTTCACAATACTTACGCTATATTAAAGAGGAACATCTCAAAAATTTTACATAGTATGGTTGTTAGTAGGCCAAGTCATGTTCACATTCTGAAATATTTTGTTTTTACTCCAGGTAAAGAAACATTAATGAGAGAAAAAATTAGACTAGCCAGATAAAACAATTTTGTTAGAATATGTTGACTTCATGCGGAAAAGCTAAATCATATGAATTCAGACCTCAGTACTTAATCTGTAGATCAACTCTTGTTGCAAATATTACCAATTGGACTCAGAGAATCTTGATTTTTTAAAATCCTATTTGGGATTGTTACACTAATGGCTAACACAGGTAAAAGTCAGCTATGTCTTGAGGAGAGAAAATCTCCTGGGGTTTTCTCTCTGAACTTGTCATTAATTTCTGGAAATGTCTAGCTTGGTTCAGACAGAATAACTGGCTATCCAGGAAAAGGCCAAACGATCACCCCAAGAAGATGTCATAGGGAATCAAGCCAGAGCTAGAGACAGCGAGGAGGAGTGGAAAACAGAAATCAAGCACCAGGTTTTTCTGTTTATCTCTAGCTATCTTATGAATAATTAATATAAACAGCCACAAAACCAACATGGGTTTAGGAATTCTTGTTCTTATTAAAAATTAGCTAATAGAAATACAATATTTTGATACATTAAACAAAAAAAAAAACTCTAGTTTTCTAACCAGAGATTCTGTTTTTCCCAAGCACTATTTCCATCTGTTTAAAACAGTTTCCAACTAGTAAGGCTAACATGGTTGATATCGTTTCTGATGAGGTGTCTGTGATCTGTGTGTGTGTGTGTGTGTGTGTGTGTGTATGTGTGTGTGTGTGTTTTGTTTTCTCTCCAGAATCGCTCTGTGGGTTGGTAGCCACAGAGCCAAATTATCTTTCGGTGAAATGCTGCCAACTAAATTATGTTTCCAGTCAGCCTTAACTTATGTTCTAGCTTACTAGAATCTTCAAACACCTTCATAGTTTTCAAAATCATCGCTCTGCAATTACTTCATGCTATTCATTAATACAAAAGTTCAAAAGAAATTCAATATTTTTTAAAGTTAAAATTACCAAAATCCCCTTGTATGTGATAGCAATACTAGGAGTAACTCTCATCAGTGTTTCCTAGTGTATGTTTAAAAATCAATAGCTTGGGCTTGTGACTCACTACAGAAGTCAAATACCAGACTAGATGCTGGTGCCAATTGCAGTGGGGAGTTAAAGTTTATGAAAGGAGTTTCATTTGTACTTCTCAACAGCTTATAAGGGAATAGGCCTTAACTAAGGCTTCTAACAAAACAGTATATCCTGGTTTTTGAGTGATGATTTGAACTGTGATGTTAAATAATCTCTTTTAGGTCCTTGATCAGAAATCTCCCTTCTTAGTTAAGTTAATATGATTGCATTGATTGCTACAAACAAGCATGTCCATTTCCTCTGGTAACATTTTGAATTTAGTAAGTAATAACAGGGATAAATCTACGGAGATCAAGATGTGTCAGTTGGTAAAGAACAATTTGAGAATTTGCATGTATAAAATGATCTTTGGAATAATAATAGTGAATAAACTATTTCTCTTTTAGATAAAAGGTATTTATGGAAAGAATTTATTTTGTTGGAGAAAAAGTGAAAATTGAAAATTTATCATAAAATAATTTAAATCTTCTTTTCTCACTACAGTTAAGAATCAGGAGTTCTGAACTTGACAGACTGCATTTTTCTGTGTATACCCCAAACCACATAAGTGAGCAAACAGTGGTTGACTCAAGGTTTGGCTTTTACGTATTCTGGTCAAAAATAGTCATTTTATTTGCTTATGATAGTGTCTGAAATTCTACTGTTAGTATCAGTTCAGTATTGTGGACCTGCAACCAGGCTTCAGAAGAATTAGATTTAGGTTCCTATTTAAACGACTTATGAATTATACGAATTTCCTTATTTGCTGTGAGAATCATTTTTTGCACAGTGTAAAATGCAACAAAAATATAAGGCAATGTTGTCATTTTTCTTTTGGGTTAAGACATTTTAACTCCTAGAGTTTTAAATTCTGGAAAAAAAAGGTCATATTTTACTGTTACAAGTCATTAATAATTGCTACCATTATTAACTGCTCTTTTTGATACCAGGCCCAATACATACATTATTACATTTGATCTACGTAGTCCTCACCACAACTGCATGAGGTTATACTATTATTATTGCCATTTAAACATAAGGAAAGCAAGGCTTTGAAACATCTGGCCAGATAGAGACCTGCATTTGGATTTCAGCTTCATGATAGTTGTCTGATGCTAAACAGTCATTTAGCTTTCCTCAACTTTAAACTAGATTTAGCAACACCAGCATTACAGAGTTTTTGGAAGAATTGGAAATAAAGATGTCTAGTATTTTTAAGAACTGTAAGACAATAATAGTAGTAGTGGCAGTAGCAGTAGTCAATTACATAAGGGCTAGCCCTACTAGAACCTTCCTTCTTCCTTGCCAAAGGATCTAGAAGAAGCAACTCCCCAATAGAACCTTCCGCAATGATTAAAATGTTCTATATCTGTGCAGTCCAATACAGTAACCATTAGCCACATGTGGCCATTAAGCACTTGAATTGTAGCCAGTGCCACTGAGGAATTTACAAATTTTAGCTAATTTCAATTTTAATTTTAATAGCCACATGTAGCTAGTGGCTACCATGTTAGACAACACAGCTCTAAAGTAGATGAGATTCATTATTTCAGAAACAAATGAATAAAGTAACTCATAGTTTTCTAATAAAATATTTGAAAGAGCTTGTATATATTGCAGACAGAATAACTGATACATTATACTTTTTTTCTTTTATTTCTTGCAGATAAATAAGGCACCATAATGTAATGAAAAGGGCAGTGTACCAGAAGGAAAACTTCTGGGTCCTACTCCCAGATCTGGCACAAAGTAGCTATGTGACCTTGAGCAAGTATCTCACCTTTCTAGGCTTTAGTTTTCCCTTTCTACTTTTCTAACTAACTGAAGATCCTTCTAAGACCTAATTTTATAGGTTTTTGGACTAATTACATATGGATTGGTTTTCTTTTACAAAATACTGATACACATTTTCTTTTTCTCTTTTAACCAACCCAAAAAAAACACTACTTAATACTCAAAAGATAAATTTCTCAGTTTTGTTTCTATTGACATCTGAAGTAATAAGTTTAATATTCCAAGTTCCAATGGGTTTGTCATGCAGAGAGGCATATCATTTCTACTGACCATTAACTCTATTAATACATATATTACTTAACTGGAACTTATTCTTTTTTACCTCTACAAATAGTTTCTTTCTAACACCCATTTATAAAATTGAAAGAAGTTAAGTCTCTGTCCGAGTCCTCTCTGGATGTTACTAACATTATTATTTCAATGATATTTAAAAAGTACTCTTTAAAAGGTGGCCAAAGAACAGAGGCGAATCCCATATAAAACCCCTCCTGACACCCTCAGCTCATCTAATAGGTAACTTGTGTCTTGTCTGCATGGTACCTCAGTTATGCTATTTTACTTTTCTCTAACACACAATACTGTTTAGTTTTCATTTTCGATGTGTCTTAGTCGAAATAGCAAGCACAGAATAGACATATCAGTATCTTAAAGACTTTGCCTCAATATGTATTATCCTAGAATATTTCACAAAGGGTTGTCATTATTATAATCTACCCATAGTTTCATAATAATTATAGAAAATAACACTGGAATAGTAGCCTAAAGTTTACAAAACAATTTGATTATATCATTGATTCCTCTCAACCCTTGTGATAGGTTTTATCATTCCCGTTTTAAAAATAATGAAATTACATATCAGAGTGGTTAAATCATTTGCACAAAGCCACACTGTTAGCAATTTTTGAAAGATAAATTCAAACTTAAATCTGTCTCTTTTTACTCTAATATGAACTCTTCCAGGAAAATACATCAAATATCTCAAATGTCACACGATATTCTAGTCACGTATGACTTACCATTAAGCTAAATGTAAGCAATTGCATCTTCATGTTCTTAAACTAACAGACTGATAAGAACGTCTTTGTTTTATTTACCTTTATCTAAGAATCCAGTTCAATAGTTTTACTATATAAAGGATTTCCACCTTTTCTATCAGTTTGTCCTCTTCATCAAATGATGACAGCCTTTTCATAGGTTTCTTGCTGAAAACTTTGATAGGATAACAGTTTCCCACCCTATCAAATGCCATCAAGCATACATACAGCATATATTTTTACTTGTAGATACAGGCATACATTAGAGAAGGAGTTAATTGTGTCATTTTCAAGGCGAGATGTCTAAGTGAGATGGAGAATCTGATATTAAACACCACTACCACCACAACAACTATGATCGCGTGCGTGCACATTTGTATGCATGTGAGTGTGTGTATTTATCCATATCATAATCTTCTGATAAGCCTCTAGGCTTGTAAAAAATGCTGAAATCTACATAAAAACTTGGTCTGGTTCAGTTTAATTTACAAAATAAAATAATGAAAAAACCGGAGAGAGGCATTACAGCTACTGTAAGATGAGACAATTCTGGATTATAATTTTGACATTGTTTTTAATGTGTTAATAAAATCCTGTGAATGTTGTTTTCTTGCTGAACTTCAAGTTTGAAACGCTTATTTCTAATCCTAAGACAAAAGTAAGTTTAATTTCACATGAATAAAGATTCATTTAATTTCTATTTCAGATATTAATTATACCTTGGTGTATTCTAATTTGTGAGTATTTTCTTGTAAACTTATTTCCTATTCTATGTGGCAAATGTTACAAAATATATATACAGGGTCTTAAAGGCAAAGAATAAATATTTTTAAATTTAAAGGACAATTGAAATTTTTAAACAATTTAAATTTTTCCTCCTCTATATTCTTTGTGCTAACAAAAATGAGAAATTAGTTCCTGGGAAATTAATGTAACTTTTAACTAAACGTAGGTTATAAATATTGGACATCATATCCTGTGGCTAGTCAGAAAACTTAGAAGCTCAAAGTGGGAAATAGAAAGTAAGACGAGTGGAAATAATATTCCTCTTTTCTTTAGAATTCATTTTGTAAAAAGAGCAGAGGATAAACAAAAATGGCGGACCAGACATATTAGATATTTTAATTTGCTTCTCTCTCTCAGGCAGTCTGTAACCAGTAACTACTATAATTAAAGGAAACTACATTTTGTTGTACCTGGCCTGATTGATGTTGGTCTGATTGATGTTGTCCCATAAGTCCCTTAAGCTATCTTCACTCTTTTTCATTCTTTTCATGATTTCTCCTTATTGATCTTCTCTAATTGATGAAACATTGCCATAGTAGCTTCCTTTACTTCCTTAAGTACGGTTTCTTTTAGTTTTTTAATGTATTTATAATGGCTGCATTGAAGCCTTTGTCTGTCAATGAACTCCAATAGTATAAAACAAAAGAGATACCAAGACACATCATAGTAAAAATGGTGAAAGCCAGAAACAAAGAGAAAACCTTGAAATCAGCGATAGAAAAATGACTCATCATGTAATAGGAACCCCAATGTGATTAACATTCTGAAATCTCGTCAGAATCAATGGAGGCAAGAAAGCAGTAAGATGATATATTTAAAGTGCTAAAAGAAAGAAAAGAAACTATCAACCAAAAATATTGTATCCAATAAAACATATCTTTCAAACATGAAGAAAAAATGAAGATATTACCAAATAAACAAAAACTGAGAGAATTTATTGCTATCAGACTAATCTTATAAGAAATACTAAAGGAAGTTATCTAGGCTGAAAGTAAGTGACCCAGAGAGTAATTTATATCCATGCAAAAAAAAGCAAAACGTATTGGTTAAGGGTAATCATGTAGGTAATATAAAAAATATTATAATTGCATATTTTTTGTCCTTTCTTCTCTTAACTGATATAAAAAGCACTTGTAGGGACCGGCCTGGTGGAGTAGCGGTTAAGTGCATGTGCTCCGCTTTGGTAGCCCAGGGTTCACGAGTTCGGATCCTGGCGTGCACCAGCGCACTGCTTGTCAAGCCATGCTGTGGCGGCATCCCATATAAAGGAGAGGAAGATGGGCACGGGTGTTAGCCCAAGGCCAATCTTCCTCAGCAAAAAGAAGAGGATTGGCATCGGATGTTAGCTCAGGGCTAATCTTCCTCACACACACACAAAAAAGCAATGGTATTAAATTATATATATATAAGTATATTTTGGGCCCTATAACATAAAAACTATAATATATTTACAATAAAAAGTTAATATAACAAACTATAAATATAGTTATTCTCCTTTCTTCTCTAGCTTCCTTAAAAGATATAAAATTGTATAAAGCGATAGACGAGAGACAAAATGACAACAAGGTAATTTGGTTTGTAACATATATAGATATAATACATATAGCAATAATAGTACAAAACAGGGAAGGAATCTAGATAGTAGTAAAATTTCTGTATCTCACGGGAATTGTTAACATAAATCTGAAGTGGATTCTTTTAAGTTAAGATGTATATCATGAGCACTAGAGCAACCACTAAGAAACTGAAAAATATAGTGAAAAGGTCATTAAAGGAATTAAAATGTTACACTAGAAAATATTCACTAAATGCAAATAAAGCAGTAAAGGAAGAACAGAGAGAGAAAAACAACATGAGACATAGAAAACAAAAGATAAAATGGTAGACATAAATCCAACTATATCATTAATAACATTAAACGTGAATGTTTTAAACAATTCAATCAAAAAGCAAAAATAGCCAGACTGGATTAAAAAGAGATGCAAATACATATTGTCTATAGAAGATATACCTTTTTTCCAAGGATACTAGTGGGTTGTAAATTAGGATGGAAAAAGAAATATTCAAATAACAACCATAAGAAAGCTATAGTAGCTATACCAATGTCAGACAAAATAGATATTTAAAATATTATTAGAGATAAAAAGGGATGTCTTATAATGATAAAAGCATTAATATAGCCAGAATATATATCAATCATAAACACATATGCATCTAAAAACAGAACCCCAAAATGCATGAAGCAAAAGCTAACAGATGTGAGGGGAGAAATAGAAAATCCAACAATAATATTGAAAACTTCACTACTCCAATTCCGATAATAGATAAAACAACTAGGCAGAAGATCAACAAGGAAATGGAAAACTTCAACAATGCTTTTAACCAAGTAGATCTAAGAAACATCTATAGAACTCTCCACCAACAACAACATAATATACATTCTTCTGAAGCTCACATGGAATATTCTGCAGGATATACCACATGCTAGGCCATAAAACAAACCTCAATAAATTTTTAAAAATTGAAATAATAAAAAGAGTCATCTTTGATAACAATGGAATGAAACTAAAAATTAATAACAGAAGGAAAACTTGAAATTTAGCAATACATGCTTAAACATCAAAAGTTTTTCTAAACTTTGAGATAAATGAATATTGAAAACACTTTGCAATAAATGAAAATGAAATATGCCAAAATATATGGAATGCTGCTAAAACAGTTTGTAGATGGAAATTTATAGCTGTAAATGCCTACATTATAAAAGAAGAAATACTACAAATCAACAACCACTTACTAGCAACAGCAGAATAAAAAAAACTTCACAATTGTACATGGAATATTCTCCAGGATAGATCATGTTAGCCCATAAAAGAAGCCTCAATTAATTTAAAAAGATTGAATAATACAAATATGTTCTTCAATTACAATGGAGCAAAATTAGAAATTAATAACAAAGAAATTTGGGAAATTAACAAATATGTGGAAACTAAATAGCACACTACTAAATAACCAATAGATCAATAAAAAAATGACAAGAGAAATTAGAAAATACATTGAGATAAATAAAAATGAAGATGCAGCATACACAAACTTACGATATGCAGCTCAAGCAGTGCATAGAGGAAAATTTATAGCTATGAATGCTTACATCAAAAAAAAAAAAGATCTCAAGCCAATACTCTAACATTCACCTTAACACACTAGAAAAGAAGAGTAAAATAAACTCAAATCAAGAAGAAAGAAATACAATAAAGATTGAAGTGGAAAATAATGAAGTAGAAAATAGAAAAACAGTAGAGAAAACCAACAAAACCAAAATGTAGTTCTTTGAAAAGATCAACAAACTTGGCAAACTTGTAGCTAGACTGACCAAAAAAGAGAGAAGACTAAATTACTAAAATAGTATTGAATGGGGTGACTATTACTATTAACATCACAGAAATAAAAAGATTATAAGGAAATACTATGAACAACTCTATAGTAACAAATTAGATTACTTAGATTAAATGGACAAATTCCTAGAAAGACACAAACTATTGAAACTGACTCTAGAAGAAATAGAAAATCTCATTAGATCTATAACAAGTAAAAAGATTAAATTAGTAATTAAAAAAAAATTAACCACAAAGAAAATCTCAAGCACAGTGGCTTCATTGGTAAATTCTACATAACATTTAAAAAAGAATTTATATCAATTCTTCACAAACTCTTCAAAAAAATAGAAGAAGCGTGAACACTTCCCAGTTGAATCTAAAAGTCCAGGGGCTGGCCCGGTGGTATAGTGGTTGAGTTCGCACACTCCACTTCAGCAGCCCAGGGTTCACAGGTTCAGATCCCGGGTGCAGACCTAAGCACTGCTTATCAAGCCATGCTGTGTCAGGCAGCCCACATAAAGTAGAGGAAGATGGGCACAGATGTTAGCCCAGGACCAATCTTCCTCAGCAAAAAGAGGAGGCTTGGCAACAGATGTTAGCTCAGGGCTAATCTTCCTCACAAAAAATAAAAATAAATAAAAATAAAAGTTCAGTAATCCCCTGATATTAAAACCAGTAGAGAAATCACAAGAAAACTACATACCAATATCTTTTATGAATATAGATGTGAAAATCTACAAAAACATACTAGCTAGGCAGATACAAGAATATACAGGAAAGATTAAAAATTATGACCAAGTGGAACTTATCCCAAGAATGCAAGGCTGATTTAACATCCAAAAATCAATTATTGTAATATACCATATCAATGGAGTAAAGGACAAAACCACATGTCATCTCAATAGAGGCATAAAAATCATTTGACAACATTTGAAACCCTTTCGTGGTTAAAAACATACAACAAACTAGGAAGGGAAGGGAACTTCCTTAACCTGATAAAGGACATCTATGCAAACCCCACAACTCACATCATAGTTAATAGTGAAAGGCTGGATGCTTTTCCCCTAAGATCAGGAACAACACAAGGATGTCTGCTCTTGCCATTTCTATTCAACATCATACTGGAGGTTCTAGTCTGGGCAATTAAATCAAAAAAAAAGAAGAAGAAAGAAGAGGAGAAGGAGAAGGAGGAGAAAAAAACAACCTCATTAGAAAGGAAAAAGTAACATGATCTCTATCTGTAGATGACATGATCTTGTATATAGAAAATTTTAAGGAATCCACTGAAAATTGATTCAAACTAATAAATGAGTTCAGCAAAGTTTCAAGATAGATGTCAATATACAAAAATCAATTGTATTTCTGTAGAGTAGCAATGAACTGATAATGAAGGTAATAAAGCAATCCTATTTACAACAGCACCAAAAAGAATAAAATACCTAGGAATTCTCTCCAAATTGATCTACAGATCCAACGCAATCCTTGTCAAAATTCCAATGGCCTTATTGGAGAGATTGACAAGTCTATCCTAAAATTCAATGGGGAAAAGAATAGCCTTTTCTACAAATGGTGCTAGCACAATTGGATATTCAAATGAATAAAGCTGGACACCCTACCTCACACCATATACAAAAGTAAACTCAAAATGGATCAAAGACCTAAGTCTAAGAACTAAAAGTATAAAAATCTTTGGAGAAAACATAGACGTAAGTCATCATGACCTTGCATTAGACAATGATTTCTTCTATTTGACATCAAAAGCATAAGAAACAAAAGAAAAAATAGATAAATTAGACATCATCCAAATTAAAAACATTTGTGCTTCAAAGGACACCATCAAGAAAGTAAAAAGCCAACCCACTGAATGTAACAAAAAATGCAAACCACATATCTGATAAAGGTCTAGTATCCAGAATATATAAAGAATTATTTCAACCGAAAAATAAAAACACAAGTAACCAAATTAAAGATGGGTAAAAGATTTGAATAGACATTCATCCAAAGAAGATATAGAAAAGGCCAATAAGCACATGAGAAGATGCTGAACATCATTAGTCATTAGAGTATGCAAATCAAAACCACAATGAGATACCACTGCACACATACAAGGACGTCTATGATTTAAAAGAAAAAAAGGAAAATAAGTGTTGAAGAGAATATAGAGGAAATTGGAACCCTAATATACTACTGGTGGGAAGTAAAATGAGGCAGCCACTTTGTAAAACGTCTGACCATTCTTCAAAAGATTAGAGTTATCATATGACCCGGCAATTCCACTCCTAAGTATACACCCAAGAAAAATGAAAGCATATTTCCACACATAAACTTGCCCAAAAATGTTCATAGCAACATTATTTATAACAGGCAAAAAATGAAAAACCAAGTGACCATCAAATGATCAATGGGTAAACAAAATATGTTATATCCATGCAATCAAATATTATTTGACCATAAAAAGGAATGGGGTACTGATACATGCTGTAAAAATGATGAACCTTGAAAACGTGCTAAATAAAAGAAGCCAGTCACAAAAGACAATATATTGCGTGATTCCATTTATAGGAAATGTCCAAAATAGACAAATGTAGATAGATACTACATTAGCTGTTGTCTTTAGAAGGGAATGCAGGAAATGAAGGGTGATGGCTAAACAATGTGAATTCCTTTTCGCAGTGATGAAAAGATTCTAAAATTGATTGCGATGATGGTTGCATGACTCTGTGAATATACTAAAAAAATTGAATTGTACATTTTAAATGGATGAATTATACGGTATGTGAATTATATCTCAGTAAAGCTGTGTTTTTTTTAAAGATGAGAAATAAAAACACTATCCAAAGACAGAATAAAATAGACAAATGAATAGAAGCAATAAAGAAGAAATGCTGAGGAGCACGTAGGATGCCTTAAAATCATTCAAATCTTTCTGATCTCTGTAATTTACAAAAAACTGAGGAGCTTAAATATATTTATATACCCTAAAAATTTTGACATAGTCACTTTTTCTTGATTTCATCCACCAAAAGTTGTGGGGAGACATGAAAAAGTGATAATAGAAGCTTTTCTTTATTAAAGTGACTAAGATTCTCTATATAAAGGAGACAATAAGTGCAGAAGGCATTTGAGAACAATTTTTCCAAGCTACAGAAAATGCTGTGAAGTTGAAAGGATAAATTTTATCCCAAAATTTGAGTCAAAATATTTATGTTTCAGTATTCAGAAAACATATTTCTATTCCCTTGGTCATATGAGAGGTTTGTTATTATAGTTGAATAGACAATATACAGAGTCTATAAGCCAGCAAAATTAGAACGAGAAGGATTTTTGTTTGTGTTTCTATTATTTAGGAGTGGAAATCAAGGGTGTGATATAAATGAATTCTCTTGCTATCTTGGCCTTTGATTTCTGATATCTTAATCACTTCTTATTTTGTAAACTACCAGGGTTTATGTGAAAATAAATAAGTGTAAATGTTTTTGTTCTTGAATTGAATGCAGGTAGAAAGTAGAAAGCTTTGAACATCAGAACTTAGTCAAAAATAAAAACAACTTAAGCTGTCTGTGGAATATACCCTAGACTTATGAGTAGTATGCATTACTATCTCAGCTTTCTTCAAATATGTCAAAACTCACTTGTGATCCTTTCTTTGCCTTATAGAATATCTGAAAGCAAACTGATTGAGTCACATGAACTTTGCCCAAGCAATATACAGCTTCTGCTTAGTATCAGGAGGATCTCTTCTAAAAATATCTGCATGAATATTGGATATTATTTGATGAATGGTGTTTAACTATATCATAGATGCATTTCAGCTGAATGGCCTATGAAAAGAATATGCATAAAGTCAGGAATTTCAAGGTGCTAATGAAGCATAAGACTGGGTAACTGACATCCAGTTTTCATGGCAATTATAAAAGAGAAAATCATGATCTAAGGGCAATCACCCTACATACACGATTCATATGTTTTTCTAAATGCAGAATTTTATTTAGGCAGAAGAGCAGAAAAATAATGACATAATATAAATTTGCTACTTAACTACACGGGGATGTACAGTTTTAAAACAGGAATTCAACTTTGTTGGCTCCTCAGCCAGATTGGCTGATGGATGATTTGCACTGTTCTTACTATTCAGAAATTGACTGGCACAAATGCACATTTAATTAGCTTGGATTACCTATTGACATCTATTGCATTAACTGGTAAATAATTCTGCTATTTATAGATTAAGGTAAAGGTGTTCTGAGGAAACTTTATGTTTCTTTTTGAGCCATCAAATTAGAAAGTGTAACTCTGAAGCAGATACCCATTTGAAAGATATTGTTGAGCAAGCTGCGATTCAAATCACTGCCCTAAAAGTTATCATGGATTTACTGTTAATTGTTTTTTATGGGGCCTACTTTTTTGGCTGTAATGCTTCATCTTTGTCATACATGCCTAGGATGAACTTTTCTTATGCATATGGTGCAATGAGAAATGAAATGAAAATTTAGTACCATAAAATATGCTTTAAGGAAAGTAGAGTGTGCAGTATTTATTAACCATATTGTTGCTCTAGACAACTTAAATTTCTTGCGTTAGTGGCTTGGATTTTCATATGGCCAGTCATAAGCTTATCTGTGGCTGTTCAATTCACTGTTTAGATCGTAGGACTAATGGAATGTCATCATGGTTTTAATTCTACATAGTCTCTTTCATCATTCCTCATCACCATCATCAAATGTTGACTAAGGTCTCATAACTAGGTCTTGAAGATACTAGATAAAATACATAGTCTCCAGCCCAGTGGTGTAGTGGTTAAGCTTGTGTGCTCCACTTCAGTGGAGGCCCGGAGGTTGTGGGTTTGGATCCGGAGTGCGGACCTACACACTCCTCATCAAGCCATGCTGCGGCAGCATCCCACATACAAAATAGAGGAAGATTGGCACAGATGTTAGCTCAGGAACAATCTTCCTCAAGCAAAAAGAAGAAGATTGGCAACAGATGTTGTTAGCTCAGGGCCAATGTTCCTTACACGCACACAAAAATAGTCTCTGTCCTTAACCAACATAGTTAGAGAGACAAGATATATGTGTAAAAATATGACAATTATTAGCAGTATAAAAATTGCCAATCAAATGGTATAAATGTAAGAGCTCTGGACTCCAGGATGAATTAAATCAACCCCTCTCTTAAAATGAGGTAAAAAAAGCAATTCAACAAAAGATTTTGGTGGGAGACATACAAATATTTTACTGCTCCTGGAAAATAGGTCAAAGGGCAGGCCCAAATGAGAATGGGTCACTAGTGTTTTATCTTAGTATGTGAAAGAAATATTATTAGGTAACATCATAGAATGCACTTCTCTTTATCAAATTCTCTGACTTTAAAAATAAATTGCACTTTGCCATTAATTCTTCACTCTAATCTTTTAAAAAGTATAATCACTTCCCTTCAGCTTTTTGTCCCCCTCATTGATTTTTATGCTTCTGCTGCTTGATACAATTTCTTTGATAAGTTTGACACAAAGCTTCATGATTTGCTCTCACTATTTTTCATTTTCTTGCAATTGCTTGAGTCTTAAAATGCTATTGGGCTGCTTCATTATGCATTTTGTCATCTCATGCTTCAAAATTTTCTAAACATTTTAGGAATTATAATCCACATTCTCTGGGGAGGATAAGAGGCCTCATTTTAGGAGCTTCCCAGGGAGACAGAACCTGAGTCCCTGTCGCAGGTTCTTCCACAAAGGATCCAGATCCCTCCCTCCTCTAAGGCTCTAAGGATCCATTCTCCCCAGCTGTCCTATTCCTTTCTCCATTTCTAGCTTAGAACTTAAATTGGCTTCTCTTTCCCACATCCCCAAACTTACCTCAGTCCCTGCCTGTCCCTCCCTCTGTCAAAGATTCCCGGATACATATTTGATTTTTACTAACACCTTTGTGATTGCTTATGTGAGAATTTAATGACTTCTTATGCTCTGACTGCTAGATTATTTCTCCCTCAGGATTTTATGTCTCTGACAAAGAAACATGCCTTTGAAACACAGTGAATTTAGACAAATGTTATGGTAGTAAAATCAAAATAAGTTAAGATTCTGAAGTGACTTCTCACTACCCAAAATAGTTGTTAGTGTGACACCAAATATGGCATATTTACTCTTAACAAGGGAAAGGATTTGCATTTTGGGTTGTTAGAATTCAACAAATGTTTGTGTTTGTGTGTCAAAAAGGCATTGATTTAAAAAAAAAAAAAAAGAAGCCATGCACTGTCAACTCACTAGATGCACAGAGCCAATTAAAATTACTTTTACAAGTGCCTGTAAAATGTGTACCTGTTGTTTTTCCCAGGCACATAGAAGAATGAGAATATGAATTTTTAGCCAAATTAAAACAGGACATGCGAATAGGAAAGTAGTGGCGGTTTGGGAATGAGTTGAAAAGGAATTAAAGTAGCATATGGTTATTGAGTACTCAGAATTAAAACTTATGATTAAATACTACTTCAATATATTTGAAACATTTCACCACTGTCTCAGATAACAAGAGTGAGGAGTTGAGTGGCTTATAAAAAATTTTATTAGAACTCAGTAAATAGTGATAAAATGCTAGCAGCAGGAGCAGCAGCAGCACATATTTTGTGACTTGACATTCATACTGTGTGCTGAGACCCTTGTTCTAAGCACTAGCTACAATTTTTGCCTAGGATGCCCTTGATAACACTAGTGAAAATGTAATTGTTTTAAAAGTAACCCAGCTCTAGCACTTCTGAAATCATAAATGTAAAATAATTCTTAAATTTAATATTCCTAAATATTATAACTATCTTTGCTAAATTGTCATGTACCAACTATGAAGGTATAAAGGCAATAGTGGTGAAGTGATGAGGGGAAATGCATAGATCCAAGTGAAAATGTGGATAAACAACAAATGTGATGGATACTGGAGAAGAAATGCATTATCGATCATATAAGTCTATACCTTAGAAATTATGTCAAAATTTTTAGGGTATATAAATATATTTAAGCTCCTCAGTTTTTTGTAAATTACAGAGATCAGAAAGATTTGAATGATTTTAAGGCATCCTACGTGCTCCTCAGCATTTCTTCTTTATTGCTTCTATTCATTTGTCTATTTTATTCTGTTTTTGGATAGTGTTTTTATTTCTCATCTTTAAAAAAAACACAGCTTTACTGAGATATAATTCACATACCATATAATTCATCCATTTAAAATGTACAATTCAATTTTTTAGTATATTCACAGAGTCATGCAACCATCATCACAATCAATTTTAGAATCTTTTCATCACTGCGAAAAGGAATCCGCATTGTTTAGCCATCACCCTTCATTTCCCGCATTCCCATCTAATTATTTTGTGTATATCCATATAATAAACACTGGTTGAAAGAAATATTACACTAAGGTAATATTGTGTTGCCTTGTTTCTCTTCTTACTCATCTATGCATTATTACAAAGCTATTTTTTATTGATACAATTAAATTTAATAAATATTTATTGAGTACCTACTGGGTACAAGGATCCACAGGTGATGTAAGGAAGAGTAAGACATAGTTCCCTGTGCGGTACTTCCAATCCTGTAAAGTAATAAGACAATTATGCAAACGACTATAACAAAATGTTGATTGAATTAAGTATCAATAGAAAGGTAGAGGCAAAGTTCCAAAGGGAATCAAAGGAGCAAGTGCGATGCTTGGGGTGGGTCTCAAACAATATAGAGGTTTCGATAAGGAATAAAGACAGTGAAGGCAGATAGAACTGCATGAACCAAAGCACAAAGATATGAAATTGAAAAGCGGGTGTGGAAACAAGAAGTAGAGACTAGAGATAGAGATTTGGGAATATTATTCTGAATGATAAGATACAAGGAGGAAATCCTGGGCATGTCAGCCCATTGGCACACATGGTTTCACCATAAATTCATGCCTCATGCAGAAGCAATGCTGTATGGCAAATCATGATGGTGACTAGCGTATGCAGTAAGTTAACGGACAATGACGCTGGCAGAAACATGGCAAGCAATGACACAAAATCCATATCCATAATATGTTTCTATTCCAATGAAGACAACTCTCTGTCCACAACTCCTCCCCACCATGATGGAGGGTAGCTGACAGATTTTTCAAGATATGGAGGGGGCTCAGGATTGATCCCTGCTATAGATTGACTGTGGACACAACAGTGACAATAGCCAGAAATGTCTTGGGGAGAGAAAGTCTATATAACTGAGCACACACATAATCTCCATCCGTGCCACGAAGACCATTTTTTTTTTCATGAGTTATTTTGAATAACCTCTGAAGTAGCTGAGGATAGAAGTTGACTGACGTCCATCTCGTGGGTCATTTTGTCTACTTGATCATTGAAAGTCACCTCTGCAATAAGAACCATTTAGGGAGAATGCACACAAGACACAAATATCCACACATTTGGGACCATTCTAAGAGGTCCATCCAAATTCCTTATTCCAAAACCTCTTGTCATCAATCCTTTAATCTTGTTCTTGATAAGCTCCAGACCATTTGGTCATTCTAATAGCTATTGTCCACGAATTAGTGTAGATCCATTCTTTAGGCCATTTTGCCCTTCAGGCCAACTGTACCTCCAGATAAACACTGGAGCTTGGAGCTCTGCCCACCTGGAGAATTGTCTTTTCCCATTACCCTTTAGGTATACCCTCTGAGTGGGGTTGTAACGTGACAGCAATCCACTTCTGCCTTGTGATAGCACACTGTCTGATACCAGCACCTTCTGTAAGTCCAACGTGAGTTTTCTTCTCCTGAACCAGATTATCATGTTGATCTTGTCATGAGGCCATTGAAATGGATTGAGGGAGAAGTGGCAGCCAAGAGGAGTAAGTGCTATTGGAGTGTAAGCAGCATGCTTGTGAAATTATTTGTGACTTTAGAACCAATTTGAGAGTGACCCTACATATTTCACTTCTGTTTGATGATGGAAGACTGGTACACATACCTAACTTCATGGCTTGGTGATCAACTACTATCTTTTTTAATGATGGAAAGCTCCATGTTCATACTTAAATAATTACATAGTTAATATGTCCCATAGTCAGGCATTCCATCTCTACCAAAGCATGGACATCATAAAGGAAGTTCTGGGACTGCCTTCAGAAGTTCCTTTTAAGTGATTTTAGCAAACCAATAATAGATAATACTGTATTACTAAAGCCCTCCCATTATTTGAATGGCTCTTCCTTTAAAATTTTTATAAATTAAAACTATAAATATAATATTTCCTTATGTTAACAGCAAATAACTCCCCTGCAAAATCTTTATATCCACTAGAACACATTGGGTTTTACTTAATGCACTAGCCTACATAATTGCTTTCATAGATAAAGGAAAGTTGAGGATAGATGTAGTCTGAAATGGAGACACCAACATTATCTCGGCCTCTCAGGGAGTATCCCATCCTGAGTAGCAGTCTCCCAGAATAAATTTAATTCACCACAATGGCTGTCACTAGTTAATACTCAAAACTTGACAAGTAATATATGTGTGCTTCTGGATGGATGTGTGAGTTTTCTAAGACACGTTTGATTGACATTTATCCATCACAAAACGCTGAGAAAGACTCCCTGATGTGATTAAAAAAAAAAAAAGTAAGATGTATATAGGACTAAGCATTACATGAAAATAGCTGAAGTCTTGAGGATTCAGGAGGTACTACTGGCTTCCCTTATATATAGCCTTTTTCATATTTTACATTTATATGTAGCTCTGTGACTTTCTAAATGAAAGATTCTGGTTTTGAAAGCCAATCTTAGTCCTAGTGTTTCCCAAATCTTGTTTTAATGTATGGAAACAGAATAGGAGTAAGCAAAAATTTAGAACTACAACACCACTATAAAAAACTGGTCTCAAATTGTACCACTTGCAACAACATGGATGGACCTTGAGGGTATTACGTTAAGCGAAATAAGCCAGACAGAGAAAGACAAACACCTTATGATTTCACTCATATGTAGAAGATAAACACACAGATAAGGAGAACAGATTACTGGTTACCAGAGGAGAAGAGTGTGGGGGGTGGGTGAAAGGGGTAAAGGAGCGCATGTGTACGGTGACAGATAAAAACTAGACTATTGGTGTTGAACACAATGCAGCCTATACAGAAACTGAAATATAATAATGTATACCTGAAATAACACAATGTTATAAACCAATATGACCTCAATAAAATAATTTTTTAAAAAACTGGTCTCAACCCAAGTTTCTCGAAAAGCTCTTCTATGTACTTTTTGCCTTCATATGTGAAAATAATTACTGATGTGCGGAAGGAGAAAAATCTTCAGTAGCAGTCATTCTGGTATCCAGACTGGAAGACATGGCTATTTGGGCATCCTTTACATATTATCTTAATTTATATCAACTTCCTTGCAAAGCATGCCACATTGTGAAAACCCAGCTAGTGTAAATCCGTTGTGAGAGCAGGAAAACTCCTATTGGCTCAGTGGATGTTTGTTTGCAGATAGAACGTTGATTGAGAAAAAAAAATCTCCTTTACTGAGCGACTTGCATCAAGGAGACTAAGTGATGCAGAATGAAAAAATTGTATATTCATTGGCTGTGTTGGTACAAATTGAAGGTGTCAAACCTATCTTTTGGCAATGTAAGTTTACACTACAGGCAAATAAACTGCAATAATATAAACAGGCCTCACACAAACTGAAGAAAATTGACTTCCTAGAATCATGTATGCCAAGCCTGATTCAGAACATGGCACATTGCTTTGGAATTGTTTTCGTCTAGGTGTCCTTCACTCATAAAGCTTAGTTGCAGGTACACTTACAGCTACTCCTCAGTATGGTGAAGAGACAACGATGTAACAGGAAGCATGATTTATGGATCAAGTTTACCTTAATTTTACTGGAATGCTAAGAAAATAGGGTGCTCTGAATTAATTTCTGATTAATAAACAGTTGAATAAAACATGTTTTGTGTGGGCCTTATGGCTATAAAACTTTCTGAAATAGGCTGGTTCACATTCCCACCTAGCAGGCACACAGTTATGGGTCTTGCAGAACTTTCTGATTTCTGTCATTAAGTCAATGATTTTGCCAATTGCCCCTTTTATACTAAGACTCCCTTCTAGGAACATAATACATATTAATTCACTTAATCTTCACAAGAACTTTATAAGGTAGGCGTTTTCATAAACCACACTTTACAGTTAAGGATACTGAGGCAGTGAGAGGTTGAACTCGAGCTCTTTAAATACAGAGCCCACATTCTTAATGATGATGTTACACTGCCTCCAAAGCATAGCACACAATCACTTAGATGTCAAATATTACATATCTTTGTTTATTTCTCCCTTGGTTCCAGAACAAGTTTTCAAGTCATAATCTATCCCATACCATCCTTTGCCATTGCTTCTTTCTACTCAATTTCTGGACATTGTCATATGTTTCCAGAACAAATACAGAGTATTCTAATTGACTGATCTATTAGTTTTCACTCTTTACCTCTAGTTCATCAAACACAATTCTACAAGATTAATCTTTCTGGAGCACAACTTGATTTATCCGCCTATACACCTGTCCCTTTCTCTAACATAAGAATCCTTTGATCTAACCAAACCTACACCCTAATTCTACCCTTGCGTCTTGGTTAATCGGCCCATTTGTACCATTACGCTCAATTGGAAAGCCTTCCTCTTTTCTCTCCATCTCATATTTCAATACTCATATTTCAGGTCACATTTTGGGGCTTCCCTGATCTCCACAAAGAATCTCAGCCTACAGCTACTTTCTCATTACCTACACCAAACTTTTGGCAACCATTCAGCATAAGATCTAGCTCTCTGCTTTCACTTTGTAGGTAAAAGCTGAATTTAGAATTGATGGTAGAGTTCTATGGTTATAGAAGGTTTAGCTAATGTTAAATTGAATATTAATTGACCCCAAAATATTCAGCAAAAATTTTGCTTTTACTTAAATTCCTTCTTTTGAAAGAGAACAGAAGCTCCTACTTAATTCACAAGTAAGTTATTTTGAGTCTTGTTAAAAGAAGGATTACTGTTTTACCCATCCAGAGCTCACTTCTCTACTGCAAAAAATTTTTTGTGTTTAATACAAATTAGGAACACAAAGAAAGGAATTATTTGTGTTTAACAGTCTCCTTTAAAAGTTTAACTGGACCATTTAAACATTTTAAAATTACTAGCAATAAATTCACTCTGTACTATGAAAAATACCCATTACCTAGAGAGAGTAGAATCTGGAAGTGTGAACACTTGCAGATTTGAGAATGACCACAATCATGGATATTTCCATGTGTGTGTTTAGGGGAGGAATGGGGAATTAAGAGATGTGATGACGCCCGTTAGAATGGCTATAATCACCAAGACAAAAAACAACAAATGTTGGAGAGGATGTGGAGAAACAGGAACCCTCATACACAGCTGGTGGGAATGCAAATTGGTGCAGCCTCTATGGAAAACGGTATGGAGATTCCTCAAAGAATTAAAAATAGAGATGCCCTATGATCCAGCCATCCCACTACTGGGAATCTATCCAACGCACCTGAAATCAACAATCCAAAGAGGCTTATGCACCCCTATGTTCATTGCAGCATTATTCACCATAGCCAAGAAGTGGAAGCAACCTAAGTGTCCCTCGACTGACGATTGGATTAAGAAAATGTGGTATATATATACAATGGAATACTACTCAGCCATAAAAAAAGACAAAATCGTCCCATTTGCAACAACATGGATGGGCCTGGAGTGTATTATGTTAAGTGAAATAAGCCAGAAAGAGAAAGACAAACACTGTATGATCTCACTCATATGTGGAATATAAACCAACACATGGACAGAGAAAACTGGACTGTGGTTACCCGGGAAGTGGGGGTGGGGGGTGGGCACAAGGGGTGAAGGGAGTCATATATGGGGTGATGGACAAACAAAAATGTACAACCCAAAATTTCACAATGTTAGAAACCATTAAAATATCAATAAAAAAGAGATGTGATGAAAGATAGAGTGACTAAAAAACCAAAATATAACCAACATTCATTTCCAATCTGTGCACGTAGGATTGTTCATTTGGCTTGCATATCTAGTCATAATTTACCAATCTTCATCCAATTATAAGCAAGATATCCACAAATTTATAAGACTGATTTGTGAAAATCAACAATATGGAAATCAGGGGTGGTATTTACTGTCTAAAAAGAATTTACCAGAAAATGTTTTGATCCTAGGAATAAATGAAGTAAATCTTATAAACATATGGGGGAAAGATCAATACAATGAAACCCCACTTTCAATGAAAAGTTGAAATGAAATTGCAAAAGCTTTCTTTTGGGGGAAGATTTAACTTACAGTAAACATATGCAGTTAATGAACTTGAATTATTTGATATAGGAGGTTATCATGGCAACGTTGACAGAAGATTGAAATGTCATGAAAAGCACCACCATTATCTAATGAGGTCTTCATACCTGGTGACAAAAGAAGTGATGATTAAAGTTACATTCTCAAAATCATCTGTCACTCCCACGGGTTAACAATTTTCCCATGTAATAGAAAATGCCTCTGATAAACAGATTTGTCACGTGTCAATTAAAGAAAAATAAAGATGAAAGTCCTCCAATAATGTGCTGGGAAAAAAAGGTAACATGTTTTGATATTTTAGCATTACCAAAATTCACATTTCATTTCAGAACTGCCAGAAAAATAATGAAAAGTGCTGTGTGAAAAACATGGTTTTTAAATTCAATTTCCCACTGATGTGTTAATGAACTTGAAAAAAATCAAAGCATAATATAAAAGGCAGAAGGCAAGTTACAAATAGGGCAAGTTGTTTTTAATAACATACTTCAATAAAAGTAGACAGTACTCTTTTAATATTTTCATTACTAAAATTTTTACAAAGGTATTTTCAATTATCAGCAAATCTGCCTTCTTTGCCCACTAAATGTTTAGAATTTAGAAAAACTTACCGAGAGCCTAAATAGAGCTAACAGTAATCAATATGAACAGGTTTTTCTTGGATAAACAGAAATCTCATGCAGATTTTCCTTGCTTTGTATAATACATGTGCAATTTTTCTTTTTTAATTTTGTGTGCGTGTGTGTGAGGAAGATCAGCCCTGAGCTAACATCCATGCCAATCCTCCTCTTTTTGCTGAGGAAGACCAGCCCTGAGCTAACATCTATTGCCAATCTTCCTCTTTTTTTTTCCCTTTTTCTCCCCAAAGCCCCAGTAGATAGTTGGTTATCGCAGTTGCACATCCTGCTGGTTGCTGTATGTGGGACGCCGTCTCAGCATGGCCGGACAAGCGGTGCGTCGGTGAGAGCCTGGGATCCGAGCCCGAGATCCGAACCCCGGCGGCCAGTAGCGGAGCGTGCTCACCCAACCGCTAAGCCACAGGGTCGGCCCCTTTTTATTTCTTACTTAAAAAAAGGCAAGAGAAAGTATGTAGTAAATTGTTTTGTAAAGCAAGTAATCAAACATTGGGCTACTTTTTTAATAGTCAGTTCAGATTTTCATGCAAAACAATATCCCTTAACAAGTGGGAGATGTTTCATGGATAAGAATTTGCCAGAAACTTTATTGTCAAAATTGAAATAATATAGGAAGTACAGAGGTTCATAGAATATTTTCTGTGATGGATGCAAACATAGGCATTATGTTTTTTAATTTACTTATTACATGAGGAACATGTTTCTACTTAAGAATTAAACTGCCTTATGGTAATTTTTTTAACCTAAAAGGCTACTTTTCACTCTATTCTTAGTTAAGAAAGCAAAATTCTCTTCTCCTAGTAATGCTTTTTTATGTGGCAGCTATTTGCTTGCTGTTATTGGACATATTTAAATTCTTTGCTTATCTTAAGCTTCTTTACTTTTTTACTCCATTACAGGTCGTTGATACCATAGTGGGAAAGTTTTTACAAGGTGCTAACTCAGCAGGAAAACTTCAAAAACTCTTTTAAAATATCTTGAACACTGGTAAAGCGAGGAGGAGAGATTCATCAAAAAAGGGTATGGAGTTTTAAAGTGAGCTTATGAAGCAGATTAAAACAGTCAGAACTTGCAACAGTGGAAATTAATTAGTTTCAGATTTAAGGAAAAATTCTGTAAGAAAGTGTGAAAGAACTTCAAATAGCAGAGTGAAAGTGACTTACATTTCCATACATAAATCGAGGTGCATTCAGATATTTCTTCTGAAATATTCACACAATCATGAACTATTAATCCAAAATTAGGCTTCTGTCACATATATAAAGTATCCAGATCATAAGTCGCAACAGACCCACAACAAGATAGTCAGATCATATCAATAGTATTATTAATGTAATTCTTGGCACCATATTTTAAAAACAAGTGTTTCCAGAAGCAAACAATATTGTGAAAAAGCCTAAAACTCTACAATGTTTAGAGTAAAGAAAAGAAACTTAGGGGACACTTGATATCTGTTTTTAAATAACTTGACTACCATATAAGAGAAGGAATATGCTTACTCAATGAAGCTCCAGAGGGTGAAGCCGAGAGAAATGACAACTCAGTATGAGGAAATATCTTATGAAAGTCAAGAGGAACAGGCTGCCTCCTGAGGTAGCCAGCAACTCATCACTAACCATGATCTAGCAGAGACTAAAAGGCAATCTATCAGAGATGTAATGCTTCAGTAAGATTAATTACACTAGGTTGTTTTTTTAAAGAAGGAAAATTCATAAGACTATCTATAAGATTGCTACAAAAAGGTCCAAATGGTCTCATATAGCTTATTAACCTAAGGAAATTTCAAAATCTCTTGCCACTATCAGAGTAAAAAATACATTTTATGAAAATGAAAAGTAATTTGCAAAATAACTCCATGAATCACTTTTTTTTCAAACTTGATTATAATTCTTATTTTGGTAAAATTTGACTTTTTACAGATTAGCTAATTTCTTTTTAGGCCACAGGCCATTGGTCTATGAATTAATTATATAATTTAATCCTATTAACTTTATATTAAAAATGTATTAATTATTAAGAATATACAATGGGGAAAGGATAGTCTCTTCAATAAATGGTGTTGGGAAAATGGGACAGCCACATGCAAAAAAAGGAAACTGGACCCCTATCTTACACCACTCACAAAAACCAACTCAAAATGCATTAAAGACTTGAACATAAGACATGAAACCATAAAACTCCTAGGAGAAAACATAGGGGATAGGCTCCTTCACATCGGCCTTGGTGATGATTTTTTTGGATTTGACACCCAAAACAATGGCAACAAAAGTAAGAGCAAACAAGTGGGACTACATCAAAATAAAAAGCTTATGCTCAGCAAAGGAAACCATCAACAAAATGAAAAGGCAACTATGCAATGGGGGAAGATACTTGCAAACCATATATCTGATAAGGGGTTAATATCCAAAATATATAAAGAGCTTATACAACTTAACAGCACAAAAAACAAATAACCCAATAAAAAAAATGAGCAAAGGAGCTGAACTGACATTTTTCTAAAGAAGACATACAAATAGCCAACAAGTACATGAAAAAATGCTCAACATCACTAATCATCAGGGAAATGCACATCCAAACCACAATGAAATAACACCTCACACCTAAAAAACCATTATCATCAAAAAGCCAAAAGGCAACCCATGCTGGTGAGTACGTGGAGAAAATGGAGCACTAGTACACTATTTGTGGGAATGTAAATTGGTGCAGCTACTATAGAAAACAGTATGGAGTTTCCACAAAAAGTTAAAAAAAAAGGAACTACCATATGATCCAGCAATCCCACTTCTGGGTGTATATCCAAAGGAAACAGAGGCGGGAAGTCAAGATGGCGGCGTAGGCAGACTCTGAACTCACCTCCTCCCTCGGACACAGCCAATTTACAACTATTCGTGGAAAAATTACCCCGAACAGAACTGAAAACTGGATAAGAGGAACTTCTGCAACAACGGACAATCCTAATTGAGGTGGAAGAGGCAGAAACTCCCTTCTGGAGAGAAAAAACACTGCCTTCACAAGCCGCCAGCTTCACGGCTGCTGGGAGCAGCTCACAGGTACGCAGCCCTCCCTGGAGGCGCGGGGCCCTGAGCCGGGAGCGTCCCCGCTGTGGGCACTTTGTGGACCCAGCACAATCGAGACGAGTGGCAGAATATCTGACTTTGCCTGCTACTAAAACATTGGGGAGTACCCCCAGAAAAGCTGGTTCACAAAGACATTAAAACCAGCTCTTAAAGGGCCCACGCGCAAACTCACTCGTTACAGAAAGCATCCTAAAATCACCAGAAAGAAAGGTGCACAGTGCTGTGGTGAAAAGAGACTCACCTAGTGGGCCCTGGGTGCATCTCGGTGGGAGGTGAGACCTCTCCAGGGACTGGGACATTGGCGGTGGCCATTGTTGTGGCTTGGTGTGGGCGTGCTGACACAGATGCCATTGGAGTTCTCCCTGGGGCCTGCTAGCCCAGAGTCTGCCCCACCCGCTAGAGCACCTATTTAATCCAGCTCAGCCAGGGCAGGCAGCCCACCCTAGAGACTGGCCCCACCCAACAGCAAGCCCTCGGGCAACTTGTGGGCCTGCATAGATTGGTGACTGGATTTTCTGCAGCCTGGCAACTGAGCTGAGTTTAGCAGGGCAGGGTGTGCACAAGGAGTGGGTGGAGAGTGTGGGGTGGTGGCGGAGTGTGTAGGGCTCCCACCGTGGAGAGACTGGGTCCGCATCGGGAGGTCGGGGCATGCACACGAGGCAGGACTGTGTTGACTGTGTGTGGACCTGTGGGTGGCAGGGCTTGTCAGCTGCAGAAGACTTGTGCTTCTCAAAGACCCACATAGCGGGTTTGCCCCACCTTCCAAAGCCTGAAACAATTGGGTGCTGCCATGCTTGAGGCCAGCCCCACCCAGCTGCAATCTTCAGACAGCTGGCAAGAGACCTAAAGGATGGAGGCTTATAGCAATTGTAAGGCCCTGAGCCTAACAACCTGCCACGCTGGGGGCCTACTCACTTAAAAGAAATACTGCAACACACATGTGGTATTAGAACTTGCAGCCAACTGTGCTGGGGCTCCCCACACCTGATAAAGAGACTGAAGGGCCCACAACAACTACAAGCAGCTGAGCATTACAACAGCTGGCCGGGAGCATACTCAGCCTCCCTGGGCGCCTACACGGAGAGCAAACAGGCCACAACAGAAGGACACACGTGGCCCACATAGGGGTCACCCCTGGAACATTGAGAACTGAAGGAAGCACACTGCAGGCCTCCTAAGGCATCACTTACATAAGGTCACCTATCCAAGAGCAGGAGACGTAGCTGACCTACCTAATACATAGACACAAGCACAGGGAAAGAGGCAAAATGAGGAGGCAAAGGAATACATTCTAAGTAAGGGAACAGGACAAAACCCCAGAAAAGGAACTAAGTGAAACAGAAATGAGCAACCTACCCAACAGAGAGTTCAAACAAAGAGTGTTAAGGATGCTCACTGATCTGGGGAGAAGAATAGATGAACTCAGTGAGAATGTCAACAAAGAAATGGAAGATATAAAAAAGAACCAATCAGAAATGAAGAATACAATACTGGAAATGAAAAATTCATTAGAGGGACTCAAAAGCAGAGTAGAGGATACAGAAGAACGGATCTGTGAGCTGGACGAAAGACTAGAAGAAATTAACCAAGATGAACAGGTAAAAGAGAAAAGAATTAAAAAGAGTGAGGACAGTCTAAGGGACCTCTGGGACAACATCAAGCACACTAACATCCGTGTTATAGATGTCTCGGAAGGACAAGAGCAAGACAAAGGGGCAGAGAATCTATTTCAAGAAATAATAGATGAAAACTGCCCTAGCCTAAGGAAGGAAACAGACATCCAGGTACAGGAAGCACAGAGAGCCCCAAACAAGATAAACCCAAAGAGGCCCACACCAAGACACATCATAATCAAAATGTCCAGAATTAAAGATAAAGAGAGAATCCTAAAAGCCGCAAGAGAAAGTCAAGTTACATACAAAGGAAACCCCATAAGGCTATCAGCTGACTTCTCAGCAGAAACCTTACAGGCTACAAGAGAGTGGCACGATATATTTAAAGTGCTGAAAGGAAAAAACTTACAGCCAAGAATACTCTACCCAGCAAGGTTATCATTCAAAATGGAAGGAGAGATCAAAAATTTCCCAGACAAACAAAAATTAAAGGAGTTTGTCACCAAGAAACAAGTGCTCCAAGAAATGTTAAAGAGAGTGATTTAAGGGGAAAAGAGAAGACCACAAATAGGAAAAATTATTTATTTCCATGATAAGAACGTAATGGATGCAAATGCACAAAAAAGAGGTTAGATATGATATCAAAAACATAAGAGGAGGGAGGAGAGGAGTTAAAGAGTAGAGCTTTCAGACAGAGGTCAAACTAAAGAGACCATCAATTCTGTATAGAAGAAGGAAGGAACAGAGAAGGACTACTAAAACACTGAGAAAAAAAAAAGTTAAAAAATGGCAGTAAGTACATACTTATCAATAGCTACTTTAAACGTCAATGGACTAAATGCTCCAATTAAAAGGCATAGTGTGGCTGACTGGATAAAAAAACAAGACACATATATATGCTGCATACAGGAGACACACTTCAGACCTAAAGACACTCACAAACTGAAAGTGAAGGGATGGAAAAAGATACTCCACGCAAATGGCAATGAAAAGAAAGCTGGGGTAGCTAGCAGTACTCATATCAGACAAAATAGACTTTACAACAAAAACCGTAAAAAGAGACAAAGAAGGGCATTACATAATGATCAAGGGAACAATCCAACAAGAGGATATAACACTTGTAAATATCTACGCACCCAATATAGGTGCACCTAAATATATAAAGCAATTATTAACAGACATAAAAACAGAAATAGACAGTAACACTATAATAGTAGGGAACTTTAACACTCCACTTACACCAATGGATAGATCATCCAAACAGAAGATCAATAAGGAAACATTGGCCTTAAACGACACACTAGAACAGATGGACCTAGTAGATATATACAGAGCATTCCATCCAAAAACCGAAGAATACACGTTCTTTTCAAATGCACATGGAACAGTCTCCAGGATTGATCACATATTAGGCCACAAAACGAGTCTCCATAAATTTAAGAAGATTGAAATAATACCAAGCATCTTTTCTGACCACAACGGTATGAAAATAGAAATCAACTATAGGAAGAAAATCAGAAAAGCCACAAATACGTGGAGATTAAACAAAATGCTACTGACCAATGACTGGGTCAACGAAGAAATCAAAGAAGAAATCAAAAAATACCTGGAGACAAATGAAAATACGACATGCCAGAATTTATGGGATACAGCAAAAGTGGTTCTAAGAGGGAAGTTTATAGCAATACAGGCCTATCTCAACAAACAAGAAAAATATCAAATAAACAATCTAACAATGCACCTAAAGGAATTGGAAAAAGAAAAACAACAAAGCCCAAAATCAGAGGGAAGTAATAAAAATCAGAGCAGAAATAAATGAAATAGAGACCAAAAAAAAACAATAGAAAAAATTAATAAAACCAAGAGCTAGTTCTTTGAAAAGATCAACAAAATTGACAAACCTTTAGCTAGACTCACCAAGAAAAAAAGAGAGAAGGCAGAAATAAGTAAAATCAGAAATGAAAGAGGAGAAATTACAACAGACACCTCAGAAATACAAAAGTTTATAAGAGAATACTATGAAAAGCTATATGCCAACCAATTCGACAATCTGGAAGAAATGGATAAATTCTTAGAATCATACAACCTTCCAAAACTGGATCAAGAAGAAGTAGAGAATTTGAATAGACCAATCACCAGTAAGGAGATCGAAACAGTAATCACAAACCTCCCCAAAAATAAAAGTCCAGGACCAGACGGCTTCCCTGGTGAATTCTACCCAACATTCAAAGAAGACTTAATACCTATCCTTCTCAAACTCTTCCAAAAAATTGAGGAGGGGGGGAAGCTCCCTAACTCATTCTACGAAGCCGACATTACCCTGATACCAAAACCAGACAAGGACAACACAAAAAAGAAAATTACAGGCCAATATCACTGATGAACATCGATGCAAAAATCCTCAACAAAATACTAGCAAATCGCATACAACAATACGTTAAAAAGATTATACACCATGATCAAGTGGGATTTATTCCAGGTATGCAGGGATGGTTTAGCATTCGCAAATCAATCAATGTAATACACCACATTAATAAAATGAAGAATAAAAATCACATGATCATCTCAATAGATGCAGAGAAAGCATTTGACAAGATACAGCATCCATTTATGATAAAAACTCTGAATAAAATGGGTATAGAAGGAAAGTACCTCAACATAATGAAGGCCATATATGATAAACCCACAGCTAATATCCTCCTCAATGGTGAAAAACTGAAAGCTATCCCTCTAAGAACAGGAACAAGACAAGGATGCCCACTGTCACCACTCCTATTTAACATAGTACTGGAAGTTCTAGCCAGAGCAATCAGGCAAGAGAAAGAAATAAAAGGGATCCAAATTGGAAAGGAAGAAGTAAAACTGTCACTATTTGCAGATGACATGATATTATATATAGAAAACCCTAAAGAATCCACCAAAAAACTTTTAGAAGTAATAAACGAACATGGTAAAGTTGCAGGATACATAATCAACATACAAAGGTCAGTTGCATTTCTATACGCTAACAACGAAGTAGCAGAAAGAGTAATTAAGAATACCATCCCATTTACAATTGCAACAAAAAGAATAAAATACCTAGGAATAAACTTAACCAAAGAGGTGAAAGATCTGTACACCAAAAACTATAAAACATTGCTGAAAGTAATTGAAGAAGACACAAAGAAATGGAAAGATATTCCATGCTCTTGGATTGGAAGAATTAACATAGTTAAGATGTCCATACTTCCTAAAGCAATCTATAGATTCAATGCAATCCCTATCAAAGTTCCAACAACATTTTTCACAGAAATAGAGCAAAGAATCCTTAAATTTATATGGAACAACAAAAGACCCCGAATAGCTACAGGAATCCTGAGAAAAAAGAACAAAGCTGGAGGTATCACACTCCCTGACTTCAAAATATACTTCAAAGCTATAGCAACCAAAACAGCATGGTACTGGCACAAAAACAGACACGCAGATCAATGGAATAGAATCGAAAGCCCAGAAATAAACCCACACATCTATGGACAGCTAATCTTTGACAAAGGAGCCAAGAACATACAATGGGGAAAAGAAAGCCTCTTCAACAAATGGTGTTGGGAAAACTGGATAGCCGTATGCAAAAAAATGAAAGTAGACCCTTACCTTACACCATACACAAAAATTAACTCCAAATGGATTAAAGACTTCAATGTAAGACCTGAAACTATGAAACTTCTAGAAGAAAACATAGGCAGTACGCCTATGGGGAAAATAAGGAGAGGCTGGTAAAAGGATACAAACTTTCAGTTTTAAGATGAATAGGTCAGAGAATCTAATGTATAACATGGTGACCATAGTTGATAATACTATATTGTATAATTTAAATTTGCTAAGAAAGTAGAACTTAAGTTTTCTCAGCACAAAAACAAAAGTAAGTCTGTGAGGTGATGGATATCTTAATTAACTCAATTGTGGGAATGCTTTCACAATGTATATGTGTATCAAATCATCACCTTGTACACTTTAAATATATTACGATTTTATTTGTCAATTAAACCTCAATAAAGTTGAAAAACAGACAATGGAAAATAATTAAAAATTAAGTTCCGAATAAAGAATTTACTCATCTTTCCAGTATTAAGAAACTTCAATTCGCTATTTATCTTCAAACATTCTAAAATGTTTTCAACTTAGAATTTTTTTGTGTGTGTGTGAGGAAGATCAGCCCTAACATCCAAGCTAATCCTCCTCTTTTTGCTGAGGAAGACCGGCTCTGAGCTAACATATATTGCCAATCCTCCTCCATTTCTTTTTTCCCCAAAGCCCCAATAGATAGTTGTATGTCATAGTTGCACATCCTTCTAGTTGCTGTATGTGGGACGTGGCCTCAGCATGGCCGGGGAAGCGATGTGTCGATGCGCACCCGGGATCCGAACCCGGACCGGCAGTAGTGGAGCGCGCGCACTTAACCGCTAAGCCACGGGGCCAGCCCCTCAACTTAGAATTTTTGACAAGTTCTTCCAGGAAAGTTTACTGCTCAGCTTGCTGGAGACAGACTAGTCTTCAGCGAGTCATGTCCAAAACCAGAGCCAAGCACTGCATGGGAGAAACTAGCCTGACTTACAGCTTTACTTCTAGAATTTTTGTTACAATTGGGCCAATTTGTTCTTCAAGTTGACCATTTGCACCAGGGTAAATATTAACATGAAACTTAAAGAAAGCTGAGGAACTATATGAATCCCAGAATACATGAAGTTTAGCCCCCTCCAACTCTTGGACAAATTCTACTTGATGAATATTAATAAACATATGAAACCTCAACTATGTGCTAGATCTATCAAAACACTGGAAATACAAAAATGACCTATGTATTGACTGTCACTATGCCGCATGCAGTTCAGTCTAGTGAGAGACAGACAAGTGACAAGGGCAATATGATGTAGTATGTGCTACACAATAGAGGTGGTTACCAAGGGCCAAGTAAGCATAAAAAAAGGAAAGTTTGTTACAATAGAGATTATATTTGAAAATGAGTAGGTAGACAGGCAAAGAAGAAAATTCCAGACAAAATAAATGTGATACAAACAAGAAGATCACTTGAAAGAACATGAGTGGTTCTTACAGGGTGAGGGAATTTTATATGGATAAGTGGTGGGAGATGAGGCAAGAGATATAGTCAAGGGCTAGACCAAGAAGGGGTTTTTTTTAAACTCATAATTAGGACTTTTAATTTTATTCTATACATGCAAGTGGGAGCCACTGCCAGATTTTAAACAGCAAAGAGATAAAGAAATTCATGCATTTGAAAGGTCACTTTAGAAGCACTGTGGAGAATTCACTTGAAGAGGTAAGACTAGAAGCAGGAAAGGTACTTGGAAACTAATGCAGTAATATCCTAGGTGAAATACAACATGTTGCTGAAGCAAAGCAGTAGCACTGGAGATGAAGAGGAAGGGATTGATTTGATAGATCTCTGAGGTAGAGTTAATAAAACAATTGAATATTTGGGATAAGGAGAAGGGAAAGGATGGTGGGATGATATCATATACGACTCACTTTTCTCTCTGAGGCTATTGGGTTGATGGGAAAAACATGAACTCAAGATGAACAGCCAATTTGAGAATATTATAAATAATTTTGGTTTTGAGAGACCTTTTTAGGTTTTGAAGCACCTGTAAGACATGCGTGTATTTTGGTAAAAGTTTCCACTAGGAAGTTGGGATTATAGATCTGGTGTTGAACATTCCTTTCTCCAAGTGGCTTCTTAATTACCCGGTGTTGGCATATTCAAATAGCTGTATAGGTTAATGTATTTCATGTATTTGCTCTCACGAAATACAACATTTCCCATTTCTGATGATGACATACTGCAATTAAGCAAGATATTGATTATAATAAAATGCACATAGAATTATAAGGCTGCAAGAAACTTCAGAAATTATTATACTTTTGTTTTGAATAGAAAACTGCACCTAATGCATTCCCAGAAAACACTATTGACTTTAAAATCTCTGGCATAGATGACTAACAACTCCCTTGATAACATGATCTAGCATCTCCCTAAGCTAATAGGAGGATTTTACTGATGCTAGTCTATATCTTTCATGCTGCAAGTGTAGTTCCTTCTTTCTGGTCTTACCCTTAGTGGAAATGGAGAACAGCTGTTTAAAGCTAATGGCAAAATCAGCAAATTTAAAATTGTTGAACACACTTTAGATTTTAACTGAATTATGAACTTGGCAATATTTATGAATTTAAAGCATGAAAATATAAACTAGATTCATGACGATGTTTTTCCAACTGCTTGGAAGTGTGATAAAACAGTGTTCAGAATTCTCAACATTAAAGGTTCAAAGCACTGTCCTTGAAATGATATTCTGTGAATACTAAAGGGATTACATATTTTTGGATAAACTATATGAAATTATTCTTAATCCATACAAGATCTCAAATGAAATGAGTAGTCCTAAAAAATAAAAATAAATAGTTATTTGCATTCCCAGTTGCAATATCAGCCACCTGCAATCTTCAGAACCTCTTCCAATATTGTATCAAACTATAAAATTTATTTCTACTGGAGGTTTGTGTGTGTTTTAAATAAAATATTAATAAACTGTAATAATTTTTATGCAATTCCATGGGGTAAACATAATAATTTTTTGCAGTCCTAACAGCTATATTTATATATGCTTGCTCATGCTCACACTCACTAATTTCAGGGATGGGTAATAAAGAGAAATAAAAAATAAAGAAGAAAAATCATTTCTTTACTCAAACACAATTCACGCCCTGACTAATCGAGTGTAAGTAAAAACATTCCCCATCTTCTGAACCTATTTAGCAATGTTTTTCCTAAGAAAATACAGCTGTGTGGTCATTGTTAGCTAAAGTTGGCCACTTCCAACTTCTTACCTAAAAGGGGAAATGTATAGGGGAACATGTATCTTATGGATGACCTATTTAAAAGGTAGTAGTTTTGTTTATTTTCAAATTTAAGTGATTTTACAGTGTTGTAAATAGACTGAACTATAGTGCAGTAAATGAAAAATGTTTCTCTTGAAAATGCCCCAGGAACCAAAAGGCCACATTAGAAGTCAAACGCATACACCACCAATAAAGAAAAATATATGTAGGATGAACTTATTTGCTCTATGAACTTATTATCTCCCAAGTGTGTGGGGAGGAGAGGGGAGTCATAAACAAAACTAGAACACCTCACCAAAGAAACACATGACCATGGTAAGTATTCCTAAATATTTACATGACTCCACTCCATTTCTAGGACTCACCAAACAACTTCTATCAAGTCCATTGCTTTAAAAATGTCTAAGAACCCTGATCCTGGAGTAAGAAAAACTTGAGTTTATAATCCTGGTTCTACAATGTACTTCCTGGATGATCTTAGTCAAATCACAAACTCTAATCTTTGGTTTTTACATCCATAAAAGGAGGATACTAATGCCTACCTTGTAGAGCCATGTGATGTCTAAATGTTATAATGCATGAAAAATATCTGGCGCATAATGCTAAATTATTATAATTTTTATTACAGCATCATTGCTATTGTATCAATCACGCTGTCCCCTAATTAGCTTAGGGTTGTTGCTTATTTAGTACTACATTTTCTACTGTTTTGTTATGACTGTATTTTTCTTGAGTACACTGGTCACACATCTGAAGTACTCCCACATCAACCCATACACAAATACCTAGCTACTAATACAATGTTTTAGTAGCACACCCATATGTATCTGCCAATATTCTTCCCTTTAGAGAATGCTTCTGAGTACAAACTAAGAAAAAGACTCCTGAATTCTATACCACACCTAGAAGTGACCAAACTTCCATAGCTCATAGCACTTAGTATTATGAAAGGAGTAATTATTAACTGCATCACAAATCTATGATACTTACTAAAGATTGACAGCTTGTGTCTACTGCTTTTATTCAGTCTACCAAGCTGATATTGACAAAATTAGTTCAGTGTCATTCCAGAGGAAACAGATAGAGATGATAAATCATGAGTGGGACTAGATCCAAACTATTGATTAAAGCAACATGGATGGACATTGAGGATATTATGCAAAGTGAAATAAGTCAGAGGGAGACGGTCAAATACCGTATGATCTCACTCATTAAGTAGTAGATAATAACAACAACAAACAAACACATAGAGACGGAGATTGGATTGGTGGTTACCAGAGGGGAAGAGGGGAGAGAGGAGGGCAAAAGGGATAATTAGGCACATGTGTGTGGTGATGGATTGTAATTAATATTTGGGTGGTGAACATGAGAACATGATGTAATCCACGCAGAAATAGAAGTATGTACTAATAGTACTGTACTATTCAGATGATGTACACCTGAAATTTATACAATGTTATAAACCAATGTTACCACAATAAACAAAACAAAACAAAAAAGCAACACATCATTACACACTATATCTGAACAAGCATTAGGGCTATTGAGTGCTCCAAATTCCTCTTCCCAATACACATCATATTTCTATGCACCAAAGGACAACTCCCACAAGAATTGGATATTCTTATAGATTGTACTAAATTTTAATCTACTAGAAGTCCAAACTGTCTCTCCAGATTTGATAGACTAGTCTATAATTTAGGAAATATGATGTTGCTAATTATAGCTCAATGTTTTAAGGTGACCATCAGTATAACAAAGAAGAAACAATTACTAAAATAAACTACTATCTTTATGAAAGCTTCTAAAATTCATGTCACCTATAAGTTGCCTTTGAAAATTTAGAAACCAAAATTGGATAGTGGTGATGGTTTTGAAACTCTGTGAATATGTAAAAAACCACTGAATTGTATACTTTAAAGGGGCAAATTTCAATATTTGTGGATTGTATTTCAATAAAGCCTGTTATAAAAAATTAAAAACCATGTTTGAAAGTAATAGAAAAAGATCCCATTGAATCCCCCCAGGAGAAAAAAAATAGAGCACTGGTTTCAAAAGAACTTGAAATTGTCAACTATGTTTTATAAATTTAAAGATGATTTAAGGATGATTTCAACAAACTTTTGAAGCACATTAAAGACATTTTACCTGTAGGCATTCTTCCTAACTAAAATCTAGGTGAATTACAAATGATCCAGGTCTAATGGTTAGTATCTGTAAAATTATATAAAATAAAAAAGCCAGCTGCTTCATTTTCCTTCCCTGTCATCATTTGGAGGGCAAGGGGGTGCAGAGGAGAGCAGAAATAGGAGGAAATAATGAGTCAAACTTTTATTAACTAAGAATGAATTAACATTGCCCCAGGTGGTCTCCAGGGCTCTTGTTACTTACCTTCTTCTTTCTAAGTTTAAATCTGAAGCTAGGGAAAAAAAGATGGAAAATGCATAAATCACCCTCAAATGATAATGTAAAAGTAAAGAGGCCATAAAATTTAAGAAAGGAAACAGTGAATGGAATGATAAATGAGAGACTGCATCAATAGAAACCATTTCAAATTCAAATTCAAATTTCCACTTCCTGAATCAATCTCAAATTAAGACTATGTGAACAGTCACACGCTTTCCAGCTTGAAAATATAGCAACCATATTGAAGTTTTGCTACTCCTCCTCAAAGGTGTTTAACTAAATGTGATTGGCACTCTCTCTGTAGATGTGGAAATTTAGCTTTACATTCCCTTAAATTACCAGAGTGATTCATCTGAAGTTTCTTATGTGTAACATCCAATTGATTCACCATCAAATTTGGTCAGCTTTGACTTCCACTCTGGTTACTAGATGGAGAGTTTATCATGGGGGTATCAGGAATACCAAGTTATTAGGGTTTTTGGTTGGGAAAACTGCCATATATTTTTTCTATGATTATTTTCTGGTGAATATTCTATAGCTGAGAATTTTCCCTAAATCTTATAGATCTTACCTATATAAGGCAAATAAGAAACTTAATGAATGTCCAATTCTTCAGGAAAAGGCCTTATGTAATTATAAGCCTTTCACATTTATTAGCTTCTTTGTACGGAAATATAATGTCAATGGAGGGTTAGGTTGTCATATGGGTTGATTGCAATATCCTAAAAATACTTTTTTTCCAATAATATCTAATATTAAATTTGGAAAATTAATTGTATGTTTTATACATTAGTGAATAGAATACAAATGAAACATTGTTGCTGTTTCTTGTGTAGTGTTGACTTTAAGGGACAAAGGGATATGTAACTCTTTAACTAGCTGTAAATGAAGATCGAACAAATCACCTATCAATTAATGGATTCTGTTCAGGAGAATAAGTCTAACAGCCCTAACTAGAAAATTAAAATATCTTCAAAAAAGAAAAAAAATTATAAAACTTTCACTTTTCAAATGGTTAGAAGACTAGCAAGGTCTTCTATTACTAAGAATTATTGCACTTATGAAATAGTTCACAATCCAATTCCCAGTGTAGTAAGAAACATTATGAAGCCAGTAAGGGCAAGGTCTATACCAGCAGTCTTGAGCACAACTGTCAAAATAAAAGAGAAGTTTTTTGATAACTTAGCATTCTTCATTTTAACAACTTTTGAAGTTCATGGTTCTTAAAGAAAACTAATAGACTGCATTTCATCTATAATAAGTCTGGGTCTACTTTGATTTGCAGTTTAATCTGGTACCTGATCAAACTGTCTCTCTATAATCATCCTTTTTTGTACCACATGGTGCATGTTTTAGCTTCCTTAGAAAAGCAGTCCGAACTCAGGCTTTGCAACAAAGTAAGAAGTCAAGTACTTAAAATTTTTCAACAGTCAAGATGATTGAATTGTGGTGCACTATCTGCAATAGCACAGGGGTGACTTTTTCAGAGAAAATGTCTCTTTAATAAATCCAGTATTGTACTTTAACTCGAAGCTTCTTTCCCATTCCAAATGTAACCAATAGACAACCAGCATAGTCAAGATCAAAACTGTGGGTCAGTTTGTGTATTAATTTTGGATTTGGTCACTAAATCACCTAGTGCTCATTGTTTTCCTAAAGTAAAGCTTTCTTAATTAACTTTATTAATTAGTTTTGTGAGAGATTATATACATACTAATGGTTCTTCCGCACATTTCCAAACCATATGCATCAAGATAATTTTTTAAAAACCCTCAAATTTAAAGCATTTCTAGCCATGGTTACACTGTGAAGTTATAAATATTTCAGATTACACAGCATGTAAGTGAATGCTGAGTAGGGCTCAGCAAGTCAAATTTATATTATTAATTCATCCATTCTACTGGAAGGAGGGTGAGAGGAGATATATTTATTTCAGTTTTACTACACGAATACAGTTATTAGCCAGATTAGTGATGTGCGTTTCTATGGAAATATTATTTCTCTTGCTTCAATTTTTGAAATATTACCCTAAATATCATCTTTGTTGACTGCAAGCTTCCAGGAAAACTTAAATCTTGGGTTTCTACTAGAGCAGACATATACGGAAGTAGAACAAATAGAAGAAAAGTCTTGCCTACCCTGGGATAAATTGTCACTCCAAATAAATTACATAAGCAAGGCACTGTTTTTTTTGTTCCACCAGTAAGTTTTAAGGTCATGTGCTTTCATTTGATGTGACCAAATATTAGGACCATGAAACTTTAATCACCAGACATAACTGTTTAATGACTTTGTAATATTTCCAAAATTTCAAAAGAATGTAACATAGGTTCTTAAGGCAATTTCAAAGGAGATGTTAAGAAATATTTTGATGAATCATAACATATAAGTAAGTCTAGTCTTTAAAAGGTAAACCATCTTTTTAGATTTACATGTTCTGTTGGGATTTTTTTTCTTTGAAGGGTGGAGTTGCAGATGATTCTGTTGGGATTTTTTTTTTGATGCCATATTACTTTATCACAAACTTAAAAAAAAAAACACTCAAAATTCTCAACAAGCCAGGGCTACTGATATAATCCAACCACAATACTTTGTAATCAAACCAGACAATAGAGATGCTGCTTTTCACTGTCACTTGCCTTGAAATAATTTAATAATCAGTACTTCTCTACATCTTTAACTTCCTTCCTTGTATCTTTTAAACTTCAGCCAAGTTATATTGACAAAAAGATTGAGGTCATCATGAAGGCAGAAATGCGTAGACAAAGTTAAGAATGACATATTAAACCCTCTAGTTCTTGATTTAATAGCTTTTTTGATTATTGTGTATAATACTAAAAGATAAAGGTTTATTTTTGTATCATATCTTAGTAGATTAAGATTACTGGCCAAATGGAAGGTTAACAAAGTTGAATTCTCTGGCAAATCTTGCCCCCCAGCTTTGCTCTACCAGCAGTGTAAGCATTCATTACTCTTCACTACAAGATCACTTACTAGAGTATTTTTACTATAATTTTTCCTACTAATAACTAGAAGATGCACAAAGAGGAAAATTATGTCACTTCAAAAATCAACAGGCCAGAAAATAAATTTCAACTCAGGAAGTTCCACTCCAGGACTCTCATTATATGACAATAGGCATCTAGTCATTGCTGTATTGGCTCTTGCTTCAAATTAAACTCTACTTTGAGAAAATGGAGGATTTCTATACTTGTCCATAAATAAAAAGTATATAAAATTTTTGATGATAAGAAAATATTTTATTTAAGATTTTTTCTTTAGTCTTGAAAGACATTTGCTATCACTTGCTTTCAACGCATCATCTTGAGTGAACCTGTGTTGTTCTAGACTTTGAAATACGTGGAGACTTGGTCCTTCAAACTGGTTAGTGAAGAGGAAAAAAAATCCTCATTTCTTTGGTATAATGTTACAGTCTGTGGCACAGACTACTTTATATTACCAATGCAGCCTGATTGAGACATTTTATTAAATGAGCATAGTTAATAGGTTATTCACAGAAGGATAGATAGGAAAATATCTATCAACTTGTCAAGTTGATAAATTGACAAGTGAAGCCTTTTTTGAGAGAAGTGGGGAGGGGGGTCACTTGCATAGGGGAATGATGCAGGTCTTAATTCTATGTAAGTATATCATGGTGGGAAGAGAAAGAAGCAAAGTCTGATACAGAGAAGAAAGTTGCCATTAACAAAGCAAATGATTGGTGCTTATTAATCAACTAAGTAATTATTGTTGGCCAATTTCCCAATGATGATGATAGAAAAGATGATGAGATTGGTGGTAGTGGTGGTAGTGGTAGTGTGTTTTTGATATCTGGTTTGGTTCTGCTATGCTAAATCTGCATAATGTATACAATATACATTACTTTTAGGAGATGGCAAATATTAAGGGTTTGCCAAAACTCCTATGGCAAATTTGATAACATAGATAAATTAGAACATGGAATATAGAGTTTATAACCCATGTTATTCAAATGGATTAAATCCAGTGGATTACATTTTTTATTGGGGAAGGTATGGATGTCAAGCAAAACAAAATAACATAGCTGTGTGAGTTCTGTAGTGAAATTGATTATTGATTAAAATTTTACGTTCAAGATTTTTCTGTTAGGTAGCATCTTACAGTGAAATGTAGACTTCATTATCCATATTCTTGCCTAACAAATATACACAAAGAGGAAAATTTTACCTTTTTTCAAAAATACTGAAAGTTTTCAATGGGGGATTTTTGGGGAGGAAAATGTGCCATATTTAAGACATTAGTGATAACTAAATTCCTTTTTATCTTTTTTATCCCATCTGTAAGTCAACTGTGAATAACATTCAAAGGAGATTTATAAACTTAAGCTTTTTTTCCCCTTTTGAATTACAAATTCTAGTTTAAAGAGCTCTTTCTCATTTTTGAGATGTGTGCTTAGCTCCCATGTGCATTGGAGTTACAGTATATGTCTATCTAATGTGCAGCATGTTCATTGCAGCCTCAGGGAAATCAAGAAACAATAGCTCTCTGAACTAAGCTTAACTTGACATCATACTGAACAAGCGACTTCACTTATAACGCAGCTCTATGTGATGACAAAATTATTTATTGAGTTCCAGGAAATATTTTTGAACATTAGCTTCAATTTTATCTTTAAAAAATCTGGCAGCACTGAACTAATAACGAATAATAACTCTTGTGACAAGAATAAAAGAATAGAGTCAAATAAACAAAAGCAGGTCACTCAGTTATACAAAGACAGCGTGATAAGGTACATATTTTCAAAATTCTTAACTCTATGTTCTAAGCTTGATTTGAGCATGTTCTATAACTTATTCTTCACTCCCATTCATCACATCTTGGTGAACCATATCATTTCTGACATAAAACAGTACAACCAGAATTTAGTTCAAAGGCTTCTTTGGTTTGGTAGTTAGCCTGAAATTCTTGCCAATTTGTACAGTTACATAAAATGATTAGTAGGGAAACAAAAAAAAGCTGCCCAATACATTATTTCCAGGTGTGCTTCAATTTGTTCTCTATGCCAGTTCTTAGCAAAAATTTTCTTTGTGCAAATCTCAAGAGTCTTAGGCAAAGATGTTACTGGAGAATATTGAAGTCCATGCACACATATTATACAGATTAATCAAAAACTAATTCTCCTTTCATTTAAAGCTAACATTCAATTTGTGTTCATCAAATTCCCATGGTAACATTCAATTTAATTTACATCTTTTAATCATACCCCGATATTTTTAATTTGATCATTTTTGTATAGTATTCTAGACTTATCAAGAATGATAGTATCCCAACATAATACTATTGTTTTCGTGATAATAAGCTCCCCAGAGCTTATTTTCCATGGAAGTCAGTAGCTAGCAAGTGCACCAGGTTAAACAGAAGTGTCCTTTGGACTTGGTAAGAATCTGCTTCTTTCCTGCAGCAAAACTGAATCTATGGCAAGTCTGCAGTGCATAACTTTCTCGGTCTTTGTTTTCAGAAAATTCAATATTCTTTTTTATCCCCTAAAATTAGATTGAGACAGCATTTATGGATTCTGCAAGATTTAGGATTGGAAAGAGCTTTAAATGTCATTCATTAGCTACCTGTTTTTCCCCTTTTCTCACACATGACTTTTTTTTGTAACATCCCCACCAATTGATTAACCTCTGTAAGGTTGAACACCCCAATATTGGAGAACTCACTCCCTCCAGAAACAACTGATTACACCTTTGGACAGTTCTGAATGCTATAAAATTCTCCTATAGAGTCAGAATCTGTAGGGTTCACCACTAATTCTAGTTTTATTTTCTTGTGCCTGTAGTTTCCTTTAGTTCACAAATATTTATTGAATGCCTAGTTTGTCACTGTGCCAGGCACTGAGGGAACAAATACAAATAAGACATGAATGCTGACCTCAGGAAACAAATCAAATCTCTTTACCATAAGAAAATCTCTCAAATATTTGAAACCAGCTAGCATGTACCCCAAGAGTCTTGTCTTCCAGAGGATACAAACCCATAGCTCATCATATAACATGATTAAAGCCCCCTACTCACCTGAACATTCTTGTGGATGAACTCCAATCTACTGATTTCATTCTTAAAATATGTGCCTGGAAGTACCAAATAGAACCCAATTGTATCCTGACTCTTTCTTTGAAAGTTGCAAAAGCCCATGATAAAATTAGGTTTCCTGGCAATCATATCACACTGAGGACTTGTTGATCCTGATGCCAACTAAAATCCACCAAGTGTTTCCTTCTTCTGTGACCAAAATTTGTGCAGAGAAGTTTGGTAGCCAAAATTCAGCATCTCACATTTACTCCTGTTAAGTTTCATCTTGGTCAGTTCAAATTGTCATGATCTCTTCACATGATAGGCCAATTTGGTCAAATACCTTCTATTTTTATATTCAAGTCCTTGAGAAATTCAGGTTTTAGCAGTCCTGCCCTTCTTGACCTTTCATCCTAACCTCTTTTGTGTCAACAATCAGTAGTTATCATTGCAGTTTATATTCTTTGTGCCCAGTATTAGGATAGATGACAACAAGGGAGATGAAGAAAAGTATATGACTAAATCTTTACCCTTAAGATCCTTATAATTTCGTTGAGGAGACAGTTCTTACAAAAAGAAAAGAGGAAATTAGGTAGCAATGCATGATGGTGTATCTCATGTGAAATAATATAATAAGACTGATTTACGGACCAAGAAAACCAAGCCCATTACTTTAGAGATGACTCTCAAACAAGCAAATATTGGATACATGGTAAAAGCCCCAATTACTACAGGAATTCAGGGTAGAGATTAAAGTAGTCTGAAAGAGTTAGAATAAAATAAAAAGGTAGCAAGACTGCTAGTTCAAGGACCTAGTAGTTTTGAGCTAGGAATGAAAGAAAAATCACTGTTGCCCCTGCCTATCAATCTTAGTTTAATTTAAACAAAAGGCCCTAATTGCCGTCTTTCTCACTGTATGCTGGAAGAGTGAAACACACGTCCATAGTATAAAATGCATTCATCATAGCATGAATGTGCTCCATGATGGCACATGTCTCTCTAAAGAACTGATATCTCAGTACCTTCTAGCTCTTTCTTCTCCTTGGTGAGGCTACTAGATTCCATGCCCCTCCCTACTCAAACTTACATGTCTATTTTGTTGCTTTTTAAAATATGTATTTGATTACTAGAAGCCACAGCTACAAAAATGTCAGATATAATTAAATTAATTCAATAACATTTGTTTCAAAAAAATTAAGCACAGATTTTTAATCTAGATATACCTTTTTATTCTGAGAAGTGGCAAAAATATGTAGATGGGACCTTCAAATCCACCCAAAAGGTTTTCAGTTTCTTTCTCCTCCCACTCGTGAGGGTATCAGAGAACCAGAGTTGATTGCTGTTTTTCTGCTGAAACAGGGGACATTTCCAAAAAGAAGTTGCACTCAGAAAAAGACTGACATGATCAGAGACTGCCCCCTGCCTTCCTACACAGCACATAGAGTTCAACTGCTTTGTTTTTCATTAAAAAGAATCCTATCAACTTTAAAAAGACTTCGAATACAATGGGCCATCTGTATCTAAGATTTTTTTTCCCATTCAGTGACGCTGATGGAGGTACAGTAAGAGAGAAATTTGCTGTGTAAAATACCATAAAAGTTTACCTCTCGATATATCATGCCTCAATGATGGACATTATGGATAGGATCCTGGGTTTTTCCTGCTAAGCAAAAATATGAAATGCTGAAAATAATATTTTTTAAAATTGTATAATTACACACAAAAAAAACTCTAGCTACCAGGATTTGCTTTAAAACTGAAAAAATATAAGTGGAAGGATTATCAAAATGCCTTGCATTTATGTTCTGTGGTAAACAAGGAGGAAAAAAAATCTCCGAGTAGAATTTTTGTGTAGCTTCTTTTGCTCTGCAAAAAATATCTGCCTTAAAGTATTTTCTGAGAACTCGATCACTCATTTTTAAATGGAGCATAGTCTATAATCTTTTAGGTTTGTTAAAATAGGGCTCTCTGGTCAAGAGAAGAAATAGTAATGAGTAGAGAAGTAAACTTTTCCAGTCAGTTACTAATATTTATAAGAAAGTTCCCAAAGTCTTAAATGATGAGGACCTTTTCTTATTTAATAACAATCTCTTAAATTCCTTCCTGAATTTTTAAATCAGTAGTTTTGGAAACGTGTGTATTTCAGGTGGGGGAAAAACCTCCTGGTGCAAAAGTTGCGTAAACACGTCTATATCCTTAGAAAACGAGTTTTTGGAAACTGTGTTCCGGGGGCCGCTGGGGATTTGTGTCAAACCGAGGATTTCACAGTAAATGACTCCTCTTTCCAGGGACAACTTCCATAGACCTAAGGAAGGGAAGGGAAAGCCGAGTCTCGGCTGATTGCCCACGACATTTTCGGCAGGAATTCGAGAAGACCTCTCTGGCGACGACAGAGCGCGCCGGCATGTACTTGTTTTGAGTTTGCTTCCCCGATCTTAAAGTGCGTCCTAAATTTCTCCTTACACTATACTCTCCGGGCTAATGCTGCCAAAACCTCCAAAGCCCGTCGCAGCTCTTGGGCCAGGCTGCAGTCCAGAAAACCCAAAGAGGCGGTAAGCGCCGCCAGTGCGGGGAAAGCGGAGCCGGCGCTCCTGGCTGAACCCGGCGCCCCAACCCCGCAACGTCCCCAGCTCCCGCTCAGCCTTAGGGCTCCCGGCCGCCGGCAAGCGCCGCTTAAAGGCGAACTAGGTGCCAGCGTGTCGACCCGAATGCAGAAGCCTAGGCGCGCTTCAGCCCGCCGCGCGGCTACCTAACTTTCTCTCTACTGCCCCGGGAACCTCCCCAAACCCTGAGTGGGCTTCCCCTGGGTCCCTTCAGCACTTTTACCTTTCTCGGGGAGAAGGAGAGAACAGCCTAAAGAGCGAGATACGTAGTAGTAATAATACTACTACTAATAACAACAACAATAATTATTGTAGTATTATTACTATTAGCCTTCTCATCATCCCCCTTATCTTCATCATTGTTGTGGTCAGCGGCTCTAAGCTGCTTCCCCCAGGAGCTGGTGAGAGTCCCCGGCTTCGGCAGATGCTATCTCCGGCTCTCGGCTCAACAGAGTCCATTTTGCCTTAGCGAATATATCACGGGGATTTATATTTACATTTTTAAAAGTAAAACCAATGTCTCAGCCTCCCACAAAATAAATATAAGACCCTCCAGAAAAGCCAAGACGAAGCACTCCGTGCTCACGGGGATAGAGAAAGAGGACACTTGGGGAATATTTAAAGATTAGTGCTTAATTATTTAAAGAGAAGACATACGTTTTTTTCTTCGATATTTATAAATTACTGTTCGCTAACAAAGCATTTCTAAAGATGTGAGCGTTGTGCAGTCCGTGGTCTTGGCAGCGCTGTCGCCGCCACCTGTGTGGCGTCATACAGTAGCATTCAACAGATGCTTAAGAAAACTGCGATGGGTTTTTGCTTTGCGAAACAGAACTTGGATGTGGACAGTATGTTCACTGCCAAATTAAATTTCAGAACCCTGCAAAGTGTTTGAATTCAGTGGGGATGGAGGGAATCCGAGGGTTCCCAAATGCCCCTATTGGAAAAGACCGAAAAGTTCCTTTAACAAATCGGGAAACCGAGGCACAGAAGGAAGTGACCCAGAATTAGGAAGGGAGCAGAGCCTTATCATTGCTTCTATCTCCTCCCCTATCCCTAACTTTTGGGGCTACTGTGTCAAACAGTCCCAGGAGCGGCCGGCCGCTTCCTTCCCTTCTGCACTCTGTGGAGTTCGATCCTCCAAGCCGCTGCACGGCCTCCCTATAGCCTCTTCCGTATAATCGCCACTCTGCCGTCCGGTCCCGAGTAGCCGAACCGAACCAGAGTCTCGATGTCTTTCTTCGGTGCAGCTACCTTGGACCAGCAGGGAGCCAGTCCCCACTTCTCCCACCTGCGTGCCTCGGTAGGGTGCCGCGGAGCCTCGGCCAAGACTTGAGGCCTCCCACTCCCATTCTCTTTTAGAAGAAATCTCTGCTCCCTTTCTCGGTGGGAACATCTACGCTACTAAGCTTGGTCTTGGTGCCTCCGAGGTGTCTTCGCCAGGGACGCCCTGACAGCCTTTCTCTGTGCTGCAACCGGGACCCCTCAGGCACCTGTCAGGCGCACTGGAGCCCATGGAGAAGAGCTCTGCGGGGTTGCAGCTCATTAGTTGCCAAAAGGGAGATTTTGTGGTTCACCCCTTGCCCTGATGCCTTGACCATGCCATGGCAGCCCTCGCAGCGTCTGGGCAACCTACTGCCTGTGGGCTCTACGCTCTGTGCCAGAGACATAGGTGCAGTCTCACCTCAGAAGCAGGAAGGAGCTGCCTTCAGGGTGTAATTCTAAGCACTTAGCAGGGGGCCTGTGGGGTCAAGAAGGAAACTAAACTGTGCCCTCTTGGGGTACGAAGGCCAAGGGCTTTCCTTTCTCCCTTCTCTGTATTTGGAGCTGGAGACAAGGCTGGGGAAGGGGGCCTTATAACAGGGCCATGGCCTTTGCGCACTAAACATGTTGGGCCCTGTGAATGCCTCAGTTGCTCCTCTTGAGGAAAGGGGCAGGAGTCGGAGCCAAGACCCTCGGAGGGAGTTTCAAAGCTCAGTGGAACTTCCAAGACTTGAGAAGTATTGAACTGAAATATTCAGGTAGGGGTGTGTGTGTGTTTGGGTAGGGGTGTTCTTTCAATCCTTAATGGTGCATTCTTGAGACCCTCCCCCCATGACTGACCCCGGTTCCATTCAGTATCCAGGCCTCATGAATCAAGTTAATCACCAGGGCCGCCACCACCATGGGGTCTCGCGCCCCCTGCCAGCGGGTTCCGGATGCACTAAGAGACTGGTCCAAACAGGCCGGGGGCAGTGTAACCCTGAGAGCTGATTGGCCGCTCTTGGCTCCGCCCCTCACCCCGCGTTTGGCCCAAGAGCGCTGTGCAGCCTCACCAGCGCAGGGTAGGAGCTCTGGTGCTCGCCGAGGACGCTCCCTTCCTCGGTTGCACCGATCTTTCCGATCCTGCCTTTGGAGCAGCTAGATTGGCAGCCTTGGCTGCTCCACGGGCCTGCCTGTCTCTTACCTGCGATTGCATATGAACTTTTCTTCCCTCTTCTTGCACACCTTGTCGTCGGAGTCGTCGAGATCGTCGTGGCGCTCGCGTGATGGCCTTCGTCCGTTTAGAGTAGTGTAGTTAGTTAGGGGCCATCGAAGAAGAAAGAAGACGCGAATAGTGCAGAGATGCTGGAGGTGGTCAGTTACTAAGCTAGAGTAAGATACCGGAGCAAGACCGGCCAAACCTGTCCGGGGGCGCAGGGTCGCCCCGAGGAGGTCGACTTGCCGGCGCTTCCTATCGCGCCGAGCTCCCTCCGTCCCTCCCTCCGCCGAGGCGCGAGATTGCGGCGCGCAGCGCAGCGCAGCGCATAGACTGCCAGGGGCTCCGCTGGGCGATTGCAGCCGAGTCCGTTTCTCGTCCAGCTGCCGCCGCGGCGACTGCTGCCTTGTCTTCCTCCCGGACGCTTGTGGTAAGTTGGAGCCCCAGGCGGCATTGCTAGCCGAGACCCTAATGGTTTAGGCGGGGGATGGGGTGGGGAGCGGGGACAGGTCCCGGATGGTTGCAGCTTGCAGGACCGCACTGGCCCGGGCGGGGGGGAGGGGGGACTAGGGAGGGACTCTGAACGCGCAGATCGCAGGGAGACTGGGGTCTCTGGGAGGAGAGAGGGGCTTAGGTTCCACGAGAGGAGCACCGGCGTCTCGAAGAAGGTTGGGAAGCGGGGACTCGAGATGAAGGTGCTGGGCGGAGGCGAGGGTCTCTAGAACCCCGCGCCTGGGAAGAGAGAGAGAAACTGAAGGCGGGCGTGGGGTCTCAAGAAGTGAGAGAAGAGGGAGGGAGACTGAACGTTGAGTGTCTCTGGGCAAAGATTTAGGCTGCAGAAGGTGCAACTGAATTGAGGGTATGGGCTACGTTTACAAGAAATCCGATTTGGGGCAAGTGGGAGGGGGCACGAGGCTTGGGACAGTGGGGACAGAGGGGGGCGAAAGATTTTCTATTATATTCTCATTGAAAACCGACCCTAATTTTCGGAGGGTCTCAGTGAACACCGGTAACTCGGGGGAGATAAACACTGCGGATCTGTGTCTTGGTCTAACAGCTGTTGGCTGAATCTGAACAGCGCTGCTGATGGTCACGTAAGTTTAAGAGGAGAGTATAAGGGCATACAGCAGGCCTTTTTATTACCTAAGCCACTTGGTGACAGCTTTATATTTTGAAAAGGATTGCGGAGAAGTCTCCAGCGCTGCCTCTTATTCCGGTTCCTTTGCTCAGTGTAAGCTGACAAGCAGCGTGCCTGGGAATTACTAAACGTGAGAACAGGTTGCCGTTCCTGACGCCACATAAACTTCGTCATTGCAAAACGTGTCTGTGTCTGTTTCTTTTCTGCGTCGTGCCATTTGCCTTTTGCTTCCTGCTGAATAATATGGTACCGGAGGTGACAAACATTTGTATTGTGTTCGAGACCCCTGTATTTTAAGCGACCGCCCTCCTCCACTCAAATTCAGCAGGCGACACTCCGCACTAAGAGAATATCTAATTTGGTTGAGAATCACTGCCAGTACCGCACAGCTTCTTCATTAATATTTACCATCACAAGTCCCATCCAAAGAAGCCTCTGACTGCTGAGCCGCTAAGTGCATATGCCCCTCACCACGTGCATTTTAGGCAGGCTAACCGAGGGAACCTCGCTCTTGGGGGAAATAGCATTGAGCTAACATGATGGAGGTTGGGGGACACGTTGCGCAATAAGTAACCTCTGAGCTCCCCAGTTTGCAGACATTTGTGACCTTACACACAGAGGTGCAAAAGGACATCTGGGTTCCAGAGTTTAAATTTTGATTAAGAAGTTTATCTACACATCAGCCATTCTGACAATCAGAATATGGACACGGTAGAAACAAGGTGTTACTGCAGTTGACTACGTGTGTGTAGACACAATGGAAAATGCCAACTGACGTGCCCCACAGAAAAAATGATTTCTACCATGATCATTGCATTTCTTTTCCAGTGTTTGTCATAGAGAATATCATCCTTTCAGAAGAGTAGAATTTCTTTGCACCATGATACCTTGATCTTTGGGAGTCATTTACCCACCCCCACAAGTGGGGGGAATAAAATATTTTTTCTGTATTTTGGGGAGGTGGGTTATAGAATATTTAATTATATTTTTCATTCCTTAAATATGTTCTTCTGATCCTCCTGGGGAGGAAATAAAATATTTATTTTTTTCATCCGCACGATTTCTTTCCTAATAGCTTTTATCTACAGCAACAAGCCCAACGCCAGTCCTGAAATTCGGAAGGTGGATCAGGCTTGTGATTGCAATGTCAAGGTAGGAATTGGGGTGTTTAAGCCAACAAAGACAGTGTTTTTCTATCTGCAAACCCCAGAGAGGGTTATTAACCCTTCCTATACTTTCTTGATGGACTTCTATCTAGAGCTGTCATGGATGATGGTGATGACTTTTTCAGATAATAACAGGCTTTGGTGCAGTATGAATTCATAGGAAGAAAGGTGAGAAATGACATTTTTGCGAACCTACTGGATGCCAGGCATGGAGCCAGGAGCATTACATATATATATTATTTCACATGGTCTTCATAGCAAGCCTATGAAGAGGAAGAGAGTATCCCCATTTTATTGATACCATTGGATTTTTTCCTTCCATTTCTCAAGGTATTCTTGTAGATTAATTTAAGGCAATGGAATAAGAAATATTTCTTTGTGCTTTCAAGGCTACCTGGGAGGAACATGTTTGTTTCTTTAGCAATAAAAGTAAAGTCTAAAAAGGCTAACATCTCTGATATAATGTTGGGCTAACCATTAAAGGTTGAAGCAACATGGCCATCTCACCCACAGCGGTTTACAGATAGTATATTACTCCTCTGGAAAACAAATTCTAAAATTGTGTTAGATTTGCAGGATTATCACTACCATTTGGAATTTAATTATTTAGGAATATTCCTGCATTTAGCTGGTAAATACCTGAATCTAAATAATAATCTGAAGCCTGCATCAAACCTCAATTGTTTTACTGTTCCATCTATTTCCTTCAATTAAAAGTTATTTCTCTCCAACTAAAGGAAACACAAAATTTAAAACAAAATTTGGGAGAGAGGTTATCAGTAACCAACATTAAGTATCCTCAGCAGCTCAATAAAATGTTCAAGGCTTGAGATTGAAGAAGGCGGCTGCTTGCTGAGCCCACTAGCAAATAAGTCCCAAGTTGTAATGGTTCCAGAAGCTCCAGACTATTTGGGCAGTGTCATTAAAGAACCTCTTACCACCTTACTTTTATAGCAGTGGAATACCTCACAAAATGAGAATGTATGGCACTTGTGTTGAGATTATTTTAGTAGAGCATCTGGTAAAGCTTAGTGTTGTCTAGTAGAAAAATAGTAAATTATGTCCCACTAACAGCCTGGATAGCCATGAGCAAACTAGGAAAACCTGACCATAAGTTGGGGTTAATAACATATTATATTATTGTAATATAATAATATATATTAATATGTTACATGTTAATGTAACATGTAACATATTAGTATAACAATATATTAACCCCATCTGATTGTTGTAAAACAGATATTAAGCGTTTTAAAATTTTTAAATTATTGCACAAAACTATATTTTTTACTATAGTTGTCACTGTTTCAGGATACCTGTGTTATTTTATCTACAACTTCTGTACTATTGAATCGCACAAAGAAACCGTAATGAGTGTTCCATCAATCAATCACTCCATCACTGCCTTTCTTCAAAACATTTTAAGACTTCCTTAAAATTTCTGCAAAACAGCCTAGTAATTTCCATTTTAGACAAATAACATTGAAACCAACCAAGAGGTTAAGCTGCACCATCATTTAACCAGTCACTAGCAGATTTAGTAGTAATGCTCACGTGCAGCAACTCTTTGGCAGTCACTTCTGACATTTTAATGCACAAATGACATAGTGAAAGCAGGATTTCAAATAAGATGCACATGAGCTGGAATCTTAATTATGTTTTTGTCTCCCTGTACTCAACATCTCTACTTCATCCTATCTATTCCTTCCTCCTTTCAGCTATGGTTAAGACTGTGCCATCAGCAGTTTACTAAGATATTTGCTTATTACAACATTGTACATATAGTTGGCATTTAATGAAATCAACCTTGTTAATTAGGGTTAACCTTATTCACAGACAACTACTTCCATGGTCTAATTTGAGAAGCACTAGAAAGGCCTTTTGGCCCCCAAACTAGTAGCCTTCATGGTTTTCCACAGCACTTGAAATTCTACATTCAGGAATTTCCTTCTTTAATATTTTATTAGTCATTGTTTCCTTTAAATACAAATATGCACTTAGAGGGATAAAATATGTTTATCATTAGCTATCAATAACTAAGCATAAATTTATTGACAGCTATCAGAAAGACTTTAAAACTGCATTGTCCAGTACAACAGCCACCAGTCACATGTGGCTATTTAAATTTAAATTAATTGAGAATGAATAACATCATAAATTCAGTCCCTCAGTCTCACAGACTACATTTCAGCTACTCAACAGCCACATGTGCCTAGTGACTACCCATTGGACAGTGCAGATATAGACCGTCTCCATCACTGCAGGAAGTTCTTTTGGATAGCAATGTACTAGAAAGTAGGGACCCTCAGCTTTTTCACTGCACACTTCCTCCACCTCCTTACCTTAACCAAAACCTGGATTTCTCCTACTTGGATTACTCCTATAGAAGCTTTCCTACTTCCTGACAGATCTCTCAAAGGGAGATGAATTAATTCTTATCCTCTACCTCTCCCCAATTCATGAATCTTATCACTCCTTCATATGTAAGGGCTTAAAGTTATGGTTGAAACTCTCCTAGTTCCATTTTGTTTTACTTCCAACACACTAGAACATGTCTCTTCTATTTTTATTTAAACAACCCTTTATTGAAGCTTACACCACTCAAACATTTTCTTCTTGTCTCTGCTGTCTATACCTTCACTGAAATTTTTGGCACTTAACTGTTTCTTACTGTTCGTTTTTAATTTTGCCATTCTCTGGGGACTTCAGTATCCATGAAGATAACCAAATAACTGCCTAGCCTCAAAATTCCTTGACCTCTACTTTTCCATTGTCTTCAGCTTCAGGCCCATGGACACACCTAAATTGCATCAATTTCTAAAATTTTAAGTTCAGAAATACTACCCTCAGATTATGACATTCAGTACCTCCCTCCTCCCACCTCTGCTTCCCTTGTATCTGCTCTTCAACCTCATCAAGACTTCCTGGGCCCTTCCAAAAGCTTTTAGTTATAATGCCCTCTCTTGGCTTTATTTTCTTCCTAGTCTGACTCTCATGCTGGTCATGTCAATGTTTCTCATCATCACCCAATACACACTCTTCATTGCCCTTCCACTGCCCCCACCTTTTACCTCCACTATTTTGAGTTAATCTATCCTATTTTCTACCCTGATTGCTGAGCATTAATGAAGAAAACTAACAAAACTACACATTTTGAGTCTCCAGTCTTAGCTGGGCTCTCAATACTGCTCAGCAATCCTTTTACACGCCAATTTTACATATTAACTCCCTTTCCTATATTGCTAGACACATGTTCCACACTTTTGCCACTCTTCTCTGCTCCTCTATTCCACTCCCATATCCCCTAATTTCAGGAATCTTACTTTCACACTTCACAGAGAAAACAGAAGCTAAGGAGATGTATAAGGAAGATATCATCTTCAGTAGCTTCTCTCTCCTCTACCTCTAGACATTTATTTATTACATCTATCCTTACTTCTTTTGCTTTGCTTCAGAAAAATAAATACCTTTATTCTTCTCCATCTGTGCACAGCATCCCATTTTCTTCCATATCCTGAAGATCTCATTCACAATATATTCCTCTCTTTCTACAGTGTCTTACATGGTTCCTTTTGGTTGCTTGCCCTCCACATAGAAACTTCTTTAGTCTTCCTTATATTGAAAGATAGATCCTTTGTGACAGGCTACTGTTAATAATACATTTCAAGTTAGTTATTAAAATAACCACACTTTCCTTCTGACCCGTTTTCCATTAAATGTTCTCATGAGCCTATTCCCCCTCCCATGCCCAATCACACTCTTCTATCAGAGTTTCTTTTGGCACAGAGAAAAACATTGTGTGTATATAGGTGGTCAGCAATGGCCATCTCATCTGTCCTAAATTCTTAAACATGTTTCTCATTATTCAAGTTCAGGAGATTATAAGAACATGGTTTCCTCTGGTGGACAATTAGGGAAGTAGATTTCTGATAAAAAGAGTGAGTAATAGAGGAAGCAGAGCATAGAGAGTTAGTTCAAGGCACCTTGGGGCAGCCCGAACTGCTGTATGAGGTGGGTAGCCGAGCATGGAAAAAATGAAGGTGAGTAGTGAGTGTGGCCTTCCAAAGAAAATGAAGTGGCTTGATTGCGAGTGAGGAAGGGATGGTGAGCATTTAGAGTCGAATCAGCGTTATAATGCAGGATGTGGGGGTAGACTCAACATAAAAATTTAAAAAATGAAAATTAAACACTGCTGAAACCAAAGACAATGTCAACTAAGGTCTAGGAAAGAATAGCAGTAAACAAACTGACTTAGGTTCTGTTTATCTTTTCATTTTTATAAAAAATGGCTGTTGTCTTTAAAGTCATTAGTATGCCCATGAGTAAATGTGCCAGTGTTCAAACCTTTTTATAAGCGTATTTTAAACTCACATAGCTCTCATTTTATCTCAGTAATCAAGACTTACTCAATACTTTCAGGTACAGCTTCCTATAATCAAAGTCAGAAGACTTGCCCAAGTTAGCAAGTAATTATCCTTCATAAAGAGGTATAAACGATGATGATAATAGCTGTTATATGTTAAAAATTACTATGTACTACACATTTCTAAGAGATTTACATGTATTTGCTTATATAAACCTCACAATTACCATAAGAAGGTACTACTAATATCCACAGTTTGCACATGAGGAAACTGAGGCACTACAAAGAGGTTAAATAATCCGCTCACACTAAATGGCCAAAACCAATCTTGAAGCCAGGCACTTTTGATTCCAGAGACCATGCTGTTAAGCAGTAAACTCTACTGCCTTTGTTTAGGAATTGGCTAATTCTTCTTTCATACTGTAGCCACTAGTCTTTGGATAGAACAGATTTGCACGTGAACATGAGGATATTATTACTGACAGTGTCCATTAATCATTAATATGCTGCTTGGCAAGGTGATAAGATAGGCATGTAACATTTCATCTGGAGATTCAGCTACTAATAAAAAAGTAGAGCAAATGAGAAAGTACCATTAATGCTGAGGGACTGAGGGACAGGAAGCCTGAGTGAAGCTCAGGGGAGTTACAGAGATCATTTCAAGACTGAAATGAAATCAGGGAAATAACACTATTATATAGAGACGATGACTGGAAAGGGTCAAGTGTTACTACAGTGAGTTGGACACATAAGTGTGTGTGGTTTGTCGTATACATGACACCACAACAAAGGCTATTCGAATTTGGTCATTTATACAAAGTTGCCTACTTGAAATTCTAACAGGAAAATTGAAGTTCTGGAAGTCTGAGACTGGAGTGACAAAAGGGTCATTAAAAATCATTTTATCGTTTATCATTAATGATACAAATCAAATGATTTTATCATTAAAAATCGTGTATCAGAGAGGTTTGAAGTGCTGTCTGATCCCATTTGCCGTATATTACCTCTTCATGCTGGCATCAGGAGAAATAATGTGATAACTATGACTCGGAAAATAAGTATTTTAAAAAGCAATTGTCAATTTTTTAGTTTACTGATTTGAGCTCAAGTAGAAAGACTGTATCAGAGTACAATACTTAAACAAAAATTGATGAGGGTTAAAAAGAACATACAAAAATGCTGTGTGTTTAAAGACTTTCTTTAAAGTTGGTTTAAAAAAACCAAAACCAAACCGATTACTTCCATTTATTACTTCCATTTTAATAACACAAAAACTATGATTTGTGATTCAACAGTAATTTATTACTAGAAATACTAGAGTAAGATTGGAGAAGTCCAGTACTGTGGTATAAGGTCCTCCTCCCAAATCTATCTAAATTCTACCTGGTCTTCAAGGTCTACTTCAAGCCCCACCTCTTGCCTAAAGTTTTTGCTGACTAGTCCACATATATGGCAAACTCTTTGCCTGTAGTAGGTAAACAATTAATGTATCTTTATTAATTGTGTTGCCATATATATACATATTTCTATATCTATCTCTCTATCTCTCTATCTCTCTATCTCTCTATCTATCTATCTTCCTAGGAATGTATGTTCCAATGCTTAAAGTAGAGGTGAAAGAAGATAAAGGATGAACTAAAGTATAATTTTTAGCACACTTGCACAATAGCATCTAGCAGAGTAACAGATTTCTCTGACACAATTTCCCTAAACGATTAGAACAATTAAGAAATGATAAATCTTCTTAAAACTAATTTAGCTAAAGCTTAGCCCTATGATATACAGTTTTATTTTTCCATTTCACAGCAAAATATACCATGTTATATATATCACTCATGCGCCACATAATGGTGTTTCGGTCAACAACAGACCATATACATGATAATGGTCCCATAAAATTAGTACCGTATAGCCTAGGTATGTAATAACCTATACCATCTAAGTTTGTGTAAGTACACTCTATGATGTTTGGACAATGACAAAATCACCTAACAATGCATTTCTGAGAACATATCCCTGTCGTTAAGCAACACATGACTGTACGCACATATGTGTGTGTGTATATATATACATATATATGTGAAAGAGAGACAGCGCTACACCCCATTCTATTGGCCACATACATGTCTGCGAAGATATAATCAAAGATTAAGGTCAGTTCTGCATTCTGGCTGTAGAATTCTCTTGTTAGTTAGCCTTTAATTAGTAACCTCAAAGATCTACACTCATTTCATGGTATGGATTGATGGTTCAGAGTGAAGCAGAACTTTTTCTTTTTAAAATAATAATTCCCAAATGCCTTTGCCGCAAATAAATTCGTAAACAAGAGCTTTATTGCCTCATTTTTATAATGCCATAGGAAATCAGAGGTTACTATTAATGAATTGCTTTGAGTGATAAAATCATGAATCTGTTAGTTTTTTTATATTAGATTAGAATAACAGTTAAAATTTATTTAATGCTTTGTGGCTTGTAGATAGATTGTTTTCACATTTTTTTGGTTAGCCACTGACTCCCACAGGGCTAATAGGCCCATATCTTATATTATTAAATGTAACATCAGTCTAAATTCGATTCAGAGAGAAGTTGATGACTTTATTCTTGGTGGAAGTAAAACAAAAAGGATCTGGTATCCCTCCAACAAATATTTTTTTAAAATCAAATTTCAAGAAAGCAGAAATGATCTGGTTTCTCAATAGATTTATTTCTCTAGTCTTTTCATCATGCTTCTATATCTATTTAAAAAAAATTGCTATACAAATGGAAAAGAATTTATGATGTATGGTAGAATTAAAAGCCCCAAAACTATTCATTGATACAACAACTCTTTTTTTCCTCCCTTGGGAAGGTATCTTTTATTAGGTTGGTTACTTCTTTTTTTAAAAATTATTTTTATTGTGGTAAAATAAACATAACATAAAATTTACCATCTTAATCATTTTTAAGTGTACAGTTCAGTAGTATTAAATACATTCACACTGTTGTACAAACATCACGACCATCCATCCCCATAACTCTTTTTATCTTGTAAAACTGAAACTCTATACCTGTTAAACAATAACTCCCCACTCTCCCCTCCCCCCAGCCCCTGGCAGCCACCATTATACTTTCTGTCTGATAAAACGACTTTTGCACTCCAAAAATCTTAAGTTAGAAAGTACAGATTCACTAGTTTGAAGGTTCATTACCCTCCTCTCATTGGATAATGGTCTACCTCAACTTTTCATGCTTCTACTGCAAAACTTCAGCCAATTATCTAAATTTTTGTAAGTAAATTTACAAAATTTACTATGTTTATCTGCCAAATTAGTCAACAATAATGTGAAAGTAAATTAAAAACCTGTAAGAATCAGGGAATTTCAGCAAGTATTTGTGGAGGGACTACCATATGCCCAACACTTTATTGAATGTTAAGAGAGGTGATACACGTATTACACAATACTTCCCTAAAGAAGCTAATAATCCCATTAGACAGAAAAGGCAATTCCATCTGATATGTACCCATACTAAAACATTTCTTAACTATTCCCCTGATAGGACTGTTTTACTGTACCTGTAGTACTCCAGGATTAAGCATAATCCTTTATGTAATACAAGAAGAAGGGAAGAAGAATTCTGTGACCTTCTTACCTTCCTCAAGCATTAGGAGTACTAAAGTGCTAAATAAATAATCAAAGAGAGGCAAATGTACAAAAAAAGAGGCAATTCCATGTAATAATAGAGTTCTGCAATTTATGGTACAGACACATTGATTTCTCTCTTTCCTACCCTCCCATTCAGGATGAATGAAAGAAAAATGGGTGGGTCACTTGCTGTACTTGGGCCTCAGTTTCTACAATTATAAAATGAGAGAGTTGTACTAGGTGATCTGTCTATAAGCGTTTTTCAAAACAACCTCTTTGTTACAAACAAGAATACAGAAACCACTGAGGTCATTACATCCCTAATGTTACAAATCTAGAGACATAAATTATATGAATATATAAAATGGGGAAAAGAATATGGAGAAAACTCTCACAAGTTTTACCACTGAAATGAAAATAGTCAGAATCTAAAAGTTAAAAACTTTGAAAACCTCAGAAGTTAATACGTTGGTATAAAGTAATTTGATTTTTTTTCACTTTGGTTTTGTACTTTACTTTGGGTAAGTACCATTTTCAGAAGAGCAGCCAAATTTGTTCATATCCATAGTGGGTATTCTAAGTCTCTGGATTCAGAGTGAAGTAATAAGATCAACTAAAAGTACATTTATTTCTGTAACGTAATACATAAACTACGTTATGACAACACTTACATTGTTAGGAAGTTTTTAAAAATACTCTACCCTTTCTCCCAAGTTTCTTTACTTTCTCATGATAATTGAAATAACGCTTGTTCTTTCTGCTTTGGAGCCATTCTTGGATCACCTTTCTCCCTCTACTCTCAACTAAATTCATCGATATAGCTTCTGAATTATTTTTACAAAATGCTGCTCAAATGTGTCCCTTTTTTCATTCCCATTATGATTACAGAATCTTAGGGTTCATGCTTGAAATCTCGCTTCAGACAACTCCCCAATTCCATGTTTGAACTCTGCACATCTCCTATTCCCACCAACATGGCACAAAATAATGCTGCCCAACTCCTGGGCAGAGCATATGTATGGTTAATAGCTACCAGATGCCAAAGTTGCTGTGAAATGCCAAGATAAAATAAAAAGACTACAGGATTGTCATGAAGTAATGAGCTCCAGGTAATGGGTGACATTGGGAAATGACTGCAGACAGTCTCATGCTTAAGTCAGAGAAAAATGTACTGTTTTATTAAGGAAGGGGGTGAAGGGAAGATGAAGGGTATTATGCAAACTAAAAGGCCAAGAAACAGTGCTTAAAATTCAAATGTGCTATGATTTGGTATATGCTTTGTGAAAAGACTATTGGCCATATAAAAAAAATCATCTAGGTTGATACCTGTGTGCATAAGAATACTAGAATTTGAATTTCAAATTTGAAAGGAAGTAGACATTATTGTTTTCAATACTTAGCACATTGTATTGCATGTTGTTGCTGTTATTTGTTTTTTTAAATTTCAGGGCCTCCTATGTACCAGTCATGGTGTTTAAAGTTTTATATGCATCATCTCATTTTTTAATTTGAGTCTTTCCTATTGGATTATAAATTCACATAGGACAAAATTATTTATCATTCATGTTTATACCTCCACCCCAACTACCCTCTGCATACATCATTATACATTGTGGGTTCTTTCAATATATATTTGCTGAATTATTAATATATAAAACCACATGAGCAGTGTGGGAAAAGGTTTTTATAGTGCAAATTTAGAGTTAAATGACCTGGTTCTAGTCTTTTCTGAGCCTCTATTTACTCACCTATTAAAAAAGTAAATCAGACTAGATGGTTACTAAGATCGTTTCTTATTTTTTTTTTTACTGAGGAAGATTCACCCTCAGCTAACATCTGTTGCCAATCCTCTTTTTTTGCTTGAGGAAGATTAGCCCTGAGCTAACATCTGTGCCAATCTTCCTCTATTTTGTATGTGAGTCGCCACCACAGCATGGCTGACGAGTGGTGGAGCTCCGCACCTGGGCCACCAAAGTGGAGAGCGCTGAACTTAAGCACTACACCACGGGGCTGGCCCCAGATCATTTCAAATGTTGCAATCTTAAAAAAATTCCAACAGTTTTCCAGTTCTGAAAATCCACGTCAAATAATAATGCTCAGGTAGTTGATTTTTACAGCCCAGAAGATAATGGTCATGACATTGCAACTACATAAGAAATCCTTAAACAAGCTAAAGCCAATCCTCACTTAGAACCCTGATCTTGTCATTTTCCATTCACTCCAGTGCCCTAAATTTGAAATAATTCATTATTTAAAGATTACTGAATGAGTGAAAATGTCTCTTCTTTTTGTCTTTATTACTTAAAGTAAATTTAAGACATCGTTGGTTATAACAAGTTAAACATAATCATTTTTAGGTAGTTTAAATTATACTGTCTGCAGCTACAAAGCCTCTATAAGAGTTCATGAATATCTTGCCCAATATCAATGTTGTCAACGCTTAGTTTATGATTGTGCTTCATGATTAGAAATTGTCTTATTCCTTTAACATATTCTTAAATTTAATTGGATACGTAAGCTATTACTTTATAAAGGGCTTCAGAAGAAAAAGAAATATGTGGACAGATATTCATCTAGAGGCCTTTAATTAGATTTCATATGATCTTTTTTTCCTTATATCAGAACTCTTCTTTTATGAGGAGTATTCAATTCACTGTATTTATGTTTAGAACTCTTGAATCTTTAAGGATGACCTCAGATGGTAGGAAGGAGAAAAGGAAAGGTTGTTTATAGCTTGTTCATGACTTCTCTCTGTGTTCTATCTTGATTTCTAATAACTTCCTCCCTGAAAATAATATCTAGTTCCTTTGTTATCATCTTTACTGAATCTAAAGTTATGCCATTTGTGTTGGTATAAAATAATTTCAAAAGAATTATCTAAACTTTTGTCCTCAGCCAGATTTTAACCTGTGGCACTCAAGCCTACTCTAAATCTAGCGGAGTAATCATGTAAATTTCTATCATCATCACCACTTAAATATTTTTTGAAGCTTAATTACACCTGACATTGTAAAAACATGGCAGAGAACATAGCATTTATTCTTAGAGTCACAAAATGGTCAAGCCAGTACTTAATGATCATTTTTTGTGTGGTGTGATTCCTACCATGAAGGAATTTACATTTTATTTGGTAAGATAAAATATACAGACATGCAACAAAAATTGAGACAGTATATAGTGAAGTGCTAAATGATGTGCCATGTACAAATGAAGAGAGAGAAATAATTAATTTTATTTATTGGAATTTTATTGGAAGAGATAGGAACTGAACTGAAGCCTGAGGATAACTAGGGTTTAAGTTGACACAGATGAAAGAAAACATTCCAAAAGAGTGAGAGATGTTCATGTTTCAGTGTGAGAAAAGAAATTAGGAACTAGTTACTGTGGGTAAGATAGTAGCCTTTGATTCAAATATATTTAAGATAATGGTGAAACATGCATCATCAGATGTTCTTTGGATAGCTGACAATATGATATTGGATCTCTGGAGACAGGTCAAGCCTGGAGGTAAAAGAATTTGGAGCAATCCATACTACTATGGTTTAGCTGAATTTCAAAACTTTCCAAGGGAGATAAAGTTGTAGAGAGAAAAGAGCAGAGGTCCAAACATTAAACATTGATTACTCAAAGCATTGGGGAATATCTAAGGATCACATTTATCTCAGAATCCTCAAAATGAAACTCTCAGTTTTTTTTCCGGACTTTATACATTATTACATTCAATGATTGTTAAGGTTCTGCTCTGTGCAAAACATTTGACTGAGTACTCCAGGGCCTCCCAGAAGAGGAAAAAATATTTAGTTTGGAGACTAGTTGGAGATCCAGTATATGAACTTGACATAAAGGATTTGGCAAAAAAGGGTCATTGTTAAGCTTAGAGAACTTTCAGAGAGTGGAGTAGACAAAAAAAGAGATTGTATGGGGGGCCAGCCCCATGGCCTAGTGGTTACGTTCGGCGTGCCCCACGTCGTCGGCCTGGGTTCAGTTTGGGGTGCCGACCTACACTACTCATTGGCAGCTATGCTGAGGTGGTGACCCACATACAAAATAGAGGAAGACTGACACAGACGTTAAAAGAGATTGTATGGAGTTAAAATACTGATATCAAAACCTCTTTGCCCCAAAGCCCAAGGAAGGAATAGAAATTTGGATAAACTCTCTCAGGTGCCTTTTTCGCTATCACCTAAACATATAGTGACCAAATCTTTTTTGTACTGACTCAGAAATTTTCACATGAACAATATTTTTGTAAAAAAAAAAAAAAAAACTCTATGAGTCTGGAGTTATTCATGCTCAATCCTGTTGCTCTTAAATGACAAAAAATAAATCAGCAAACATGAGTTACACCTTCTGTGTGTCCTGTAATGTATTAGGTTAGTTGAATAATGCAAATGCAAATAGTAAGGTAGGAGTCATGTGAATTATTTGTTCTTAGCAAGCCCTTAGATATCTGAATTATACTTTGGCTTATATTACAAGAAAGTAAATGATGGGGTGTAGAGTAGACTCTCAGATATCAATTGTCTGAAAATCAAGTGGCTGTTAGTTCCCAACACCAAAAGAGTCATTCGTTTTTATTAGATAATTTATGGAGTTTGATATTTTTAGGAATATAGCAAAGTACTTTGTAATTCCTAAATGCGTGGATGACGTTATGAAAGCAACAACACACAAAGTACTAATCATTTTAATAAAGCGATAGAACTCAAGTACACTGATAACATTTGTAATAGATTTAATATTGCTTGTATTTTAAAGATGAATAAATTAAGGCTTAGAGAGGGTCCCTGACTTGTGCCATGTCACACAGCTAATTATTGGCAAAGCTTACAAAGAGAACCCAAATCTCTTAAGTCTGAAATCAAGTTCTTTTCCACCATGGTTCACTGCTTCTTGAAGGCTATTTGGCATATTAAATGAAAGCCTTTAAAATTTTGACTACATCATACTGTCCTTGAGAATCATGTCATGCTTAATAAATTCAGAATGAACAGAACGTGCATTCACATTGTTGGCTTCAATAATTAGAAAGTTAGTACAAGTATGTAAATACTTTCAAGATTATGACTTTTATTCTTACTGACATATAGGTAAAAGATGTGTGTGTGTGATATGATATACATTACACACATATATTCACAACAAGAAAAAAAGAATTGTGAAAAAGACAAATAAGAGCATTTTTTTGAGATTTAAATTAGACGACTGACCAGTTGACAGGCCATGTGCACTTATTTATGTTAACCTTTATTTCTTAATTTGTTAGAGTAACTGAAGTTTGAAACAGCTCAAAGCTGGATGCTTCCTTTCTGTAAATTATGTCTCTTAAAATGTACAAATGCAAGGATGAGTCACTAGCTACGGAATTCCAGCTTTAATCCATGATGTCATTTTTATAAAGAAACAAAACAATGACCTTCATGTGGTTTTGAGGACAATGAATCTGTGAACTATAGAGTATGTGAAGGATGAAATCATAATATGAACAATCAAATGAGTTCAGTGGCATGATCTAAAAGGTAAAAAAATAAAGTACGTTTTGTACAATGAAGTCTGTTTACTTCTGTGATTCTTCCATTATTCACTCGCATCTGCACCTTGCATATATTGGATTGATTTGAAACCAAATTGAAACTTTCACGTATCTCGTAAGCAAATTTTAAATAGTTAACTTTCATTTAGATGTGCACCAGAAGAAACAGTAACCAGAAGGAAAATGCATAGCTCAAGAAAATCTTCAATGTATTTGGTTGAAACAGTGGTTTCAATTTTCAATCTTTTCAATAATAGTGGTTTCAATTTTCTATTCATTCAACCTTTTGTCAGAACTTTTAAAACAATAGTATTACTGAAATTGTTATTTATATTTGCCGTTCCATCTAGTCAATACAGAACAGAATCTCTGAGGTAGGAGGTGGTTCAGGGAAGAAATCATGGGTACTTCTAGTAAAAAGAGGAGAGGAAGGAAAAGGAATTAACAAGTCCTGAGCCCGCACCATATCCTAGTTAGTGCATTTGACAAGGTACATATATCTCATGTAATTCTCACAACCACCATAATAAATAGGAGATGGAGACATAGAGAGGTTAAATCGCATGCCCAAACACGTAGATAATATGGGGTAGAGCCAGAAATCAAACTCAGGTCTGTCTGACTACAAAGGTTGTGTATACGTTTTCCACAGCACCTTGATTAACGGCCTTGAGTTTTAAAATTATGCCAAATACTCAAGCACAAAATCTACTCTTGGTATAAAATTTACTTAGTCACTGACAATGTTCTCAAAGAACTAAATAAATAGAAGACAAGTCAAGAGTCATATAGCAGCTTCTACAAACCAAGAATGTGTGTACTTTCAAAGATCTCAGTTCACTTTTAAAGGTGAAAGAATTATTATTTACTAGTAGAAATAAAGATGGAAAAAGTGTGCAAAATGTTATCTAATAATAGAAATTGGCAAAGAAATAGGAAAATGGAAGAAATGAATCATAATATTTAAAAAAAGACCAGGCATACATTATTTAATTAGAGATCTTCATGATGAAGAGTATTTGGAGTATGTAAAGGTAAAAAAAAATGAACTTGAAAGCTTTTGAAGGTGGTGTTTAAGATTAGATGAAGAGTATTGTTATATTTGCATGGGTTAATATTGTTATCTGTCTACTCTTCACCATATAGTAAGCAAGTCTTCTAAGGGTAGTTTGTTGAATAGTTTAAATAGGTTTTAGAGTCTAAGCTTTCTCATCTTAAAAAATGAGGATAATAATTTGTGCCTTGAAGGATTGCTCCAAGGATATAATGTATAACGTATATGCAGAACCTAGCACATAATAAACTCTCAATAAACAATAGAAGACCAGACAGATTCACCTTAAGTTCCCCCAAATCACATTTACTAGGGGAAAAAAGGCAGTCAAAATAACACAAGGGGCCGGCCCCGTGGCTTAGTGGTTAAGTGAGCGCGCTCCACTGCTGGCCACCCAGGTTCGGATCCCGGGCTCGCACCGACGCGCTGCTTCTCTGGCCATGCTGAGGCCGCGTCCCACATACAGCAACTAGAAGGATGTGCAGCTATGACACACAACTATCTACTGGGGCTTTGGGGGGAAAAAATAAATAAATAAAATCTTTAAAAAAAAAAAAACACAAGAAACATTTTGACTCCATATGCTGTGAAATTCCATTCTGCCTTTATATCTTCATAACATAATTAATGCTTCTATTTTAATCTAATTTCATATATAATAGTCATACATTTTCATAATTTAACAAGTTCAAATCTAAACATGGCATCTGCATTTTAAATGCAAGCACATTAATGTCAAATTTTAAGGCTCCCATTTTATGTCTTTTTATAACTTTAAAATGTTTTCTTCTGGTGTGTAATTTCATATTGATAATATATTTTGTACTGAGTTTTTTCCATGATTTTTACCGTGAAGCTTATCACTTCAAGATGAGTAAATATTAGATAGTTTTTAATAAAAATGAAGCATACCAAACAAACCCACCTGCTATCTAAGAGTATTTTAAGAATCAATTTCCAAATACTGTTCAGAGCAAAAGCCTATGTAGTATTCAGAATCTTTCACTAGTTTTTAACTCAATTCTAAATTCATTAGCTTTAAAATCTTTTTTTTTAACTTAAATTATCAGTTATATATATGCTGGTACAATTTAAACAAAAAGAGAGCTGAGAGAAAGATAATAGCTTGCATAACAAGGTACAGAATCCCCCCAAATAACCTTTAATGAATATCAACTGTGAATAAATCAAATAGTTTTTGCCCATAGTAAAGAGTGTCTGTTACTTGGCCATTTATTGGATGCTTAGAGATGACATTTTCTTCACCAGAGAAGTGACTGGAAAGTATTGTTTAGTGTTAACATTAATGATTAAAAAGAGTCATCTCAAATAGAAGAGTTTGCATCATTCTTATTATACATAAACACTGAATATTTGTAGATTTGAGATAGGGGCCAAATAAAAATTGACCCTTGGAGCCACCCCTGATGGCCTAGTGGTTAAAATTCGGTGCTCACCACTTCGGTGGCCGGGGTTTGCTTCTTGGTGGCAGCACCACACCACCCATCTGTCAGTTGCCATGCTGTGGCGGTGGCTCACATAGAAGAACTAGAACGACTTACAACTACCACATACAACTCTGTACTGGGGCTTTGGTGAGGAAAAAAAGAGAGAGGAAGATGGGCAACAGATGTTACTTCAGGACGAATCTTTCCCTGCAAAAAAAAAAAAACAAAAACAATTGACCTTTGAAAGTATCCTATTCAATTAAAAAAGACTTCATAATGCTTTAGTTGTTTTGCATATTTGTCACAGTTTTAGTTTTTCTTTTTAATGTGCTGCTCCAGCTTCCACATCATTACAAAATGTTGACACATTTAGTTTACACGTGCAGAGCTTCAGCTATTAGGATTATTATTTCTAATTAAAATATGGCCTTTCATGATTCTTAGATGTATAAATGTTTACACTATTATTATGTGAAATTAATATATTCCCCAGTATATCTTTTAACAATACAATCTTTCAAAGTTATTTTAAGATCTCATTTTTCATTTGAAGTAATGGATTCAACCCAAAATCTTTTTTAACAGTTTCATTGAGATACCATTCGCATACAATGCAATTCAATGGTTTTTTGGTATACTCACAGAGTTGTACAACCATCAGCACAATTTAAAACATTTTCATCCTCCCCAAAAGAAACGCTATACAGGTTAGCAGTCACTCCCCACTCCTCTAGCTTCTCCCACAACCCCCCTCCCCCCAACTCGAGGCAACCAAAAATCCTTTCTATCCCTATAGGCTTTCTTATTCTAGGAACCTGCAAACTTTTAACAGTTATCCTTGCTGGGAATGTCAGAGAAGTTGTTTTATATTAAGAGGAGTTGGCAAATAAACAAAAAATTCATGGTTAAAGTCAGGCAATAGGGTCTTGACTTATCTGGCTAAATCTTAAATTGTTTCACACTTCTGAATAAAATAAAATTTTGTATCTGAGCTTCCATCATCCTTTTTGTTACTCAATTTTATTTTAGTACTGTAAAATCAGTAAAAAGGAAGGCGTCCTCACAGTACTGCTGTTCAAAATCAATTGATTAGGAAAACCTAAGTTTCAAACCCAAGAAAGTTAAATTTCTAGCCCATTTCTTTCATTTTTTCCATTCTATCCAATCAACACTTGGCAAACATGACTATCCTTTCCAGAAAGGAGGCATTTAGAATAGAAAACTTTTGTGTATATGCTATTTGCTGTTGAGCGCCATAAGAAGCAGTTGATTCAAGTTTGCCATCCGTTTTTTCTAAATTTCTAATATGGAACACACTTTCTTAAAATTACACCTATTCAGAGGATTTTTATGAAGTAAAACTGCCTCTCATTCTGATTGGGTTTGCACTATTCTTTTACAATAATGGTGTGGCACATAACACATTAGTAGGAACTTTCAACTAGTATACATGTTAGTTGCCAACATCAAAAAGTTTTTTAAAGCACATAAACCTGAATATAGAAACTAGGACCTTCTACCCAAAATATGATATCCATTATTTAATAGACTTCCCATTAAAACAAGCAATCTTATCATATCTAATAAAATATATAAATAGATCCTATTTACATCCCCAAGTACATGTTTTAATCTTTTTTTCTGAAGTACATATGCTTTATGCACACCAGAAATAACTGTTTTTGTTATCTGCATTGTGTTAAATATGAGGATGCAATAGACAATGCATCATTTTCTATCTGCAAGTGTTCTCCAGTGGTTTTGTCTTTTGTAATTGCTCCTTTGGTTTGTCACGTTCTGTCGGACTTCTGATTCATTGTTCCAAGTGTCACCAATAGTCCACTCCATTGCTCTCTTTGACTTCACACAGTAAGTTTAAAAGGCATATCATGTTAGACAAAGATTGAGGTATTAAAGAATCCACGGTAACTTGAAAAGAAAGGTAAGAATATACAAATCAATAAATCAACAGGATAAGGCAAGGGGAAATGTGTGCTTTAAATAGTCTCAATAAAACTCAGTGAAAGGGAGAAAAAAATGTTTTGAACAAAGGATAGAAGAAATAGAAAAAGGGGAAGAGCGTACTGTATAGTTCCATTTATGTGAACTTCTGGAATTGGGAAAAATAATCTATAGTGATAGAAGTAAGAAAATTGTTGCCTGGAGTTGGGGAAAAGGAGGATGGAAATATTCTATGTCTTCATTGGCTTGGCAATTACACAGGTATGTATACCTTCATCACAACTGACCAAACTCTATATTTAAAATATGTACATTTTATTATATGTAAACTATACTTCATTAAAGTAGTTTTTTAAAAGTCAAAGTAGGCAGTAAAGGGTAGCATTGAGTGCCGATGTGGTCATGTTTTAATCTTGAATGCAAGATGACATCCTTCTTTTTAAATATGGAATATCCGGGGCCGGCCTGGTGGCGCAAGCGGTTAAGTGCGCGCGCTCCGCTGCGGCGGCCCGGGGTTCGCTGGTTCGGATCCCGGGCGCGCACCGACGCACTGCTTGGTGAGCCATGCTGTGGCGGCGTCCCATATAAAGTAGAGGAAGATAGGCACAGATGTTAGCCCAGGGCCGTCTTCCTCAGCGAAAAAAGAGGAGGATTGGCGGATGTTAGCTCAGGGCGGATCTCCTCACAAAAAAAAAAAAAAAAAAAAAAAAAAAAATATGGAATATCCATGTTACTCCAAAGAAGTACATTAAGCTTTTTTGCAATGCTAGCATTTACTCCTTCTGCTCAGCATTGAATACTGGCATTTTAATGTTGACTATTAGGCACAGTAAGACACGCATTTCTTTAATAGATTTTCCACTTTAAATGCCTGTTTCTTCCCTATTATTTCAACTGAGGAGAAATAAAGCAGCAAACTTCTCTATTAAATTATTACAGGGTTCTTATGACTTTTAAAGCACAATTTTGAATTGAAACTACTATTTTATAATATCCTTTCTCAGGGTAGGCTGAAAGCAAAACAACAACAATTTTTGTAGGAAAAGTAGGATAAAATTTGTTTTGAACAATCAAAAAATTACCCTTCATGTTACTTTATAAATCAGTTATAAATAGCGTCAGAGGTAATAGGAATGCACATGTGAAACTGAAAAATATTCTACACACTATTTTGTAGGAGGGAAGTACACAGTGTTTGAATTAATATGTAAAGTGAGGCTGTGGTCAGGGGCATCTTTCTTTTCTATCTAGAGTCACTAGCCTGCAAAGGAGAAACATCTATCAAAATAACATGGGAATTTTCAAAATAAACAGTTTGGTAAGATGGATAAAAACTTGAAAAGACAGGCCATTGATAATAAAATATATCTCAGATTTATGTATAAATAGCTGAGAGAAAAAGACTGAGAAAGGAGAGTGTATGATAGATGCACCCATATTAATATAAAGAATGTCATGGTCGTGGGGGACGGGCAAAGCAAGTGGGGCTAAAGAGAGAGACAGAAATTGAGAAAAGATTTAATTTCACCTAGGGTATTCCAGACTTTTTCAAAATTAATTAAAATTTTAGAAATGTACATTAAAATGTTACAAAACATCAGAAAATATGTTTTCAATGGATAGATCTTGAATCAATTTTTTTTAATTCACAGATTTTTTTTTTAGGAAGGAGCAGAAATGCTTTATTATAAGATATATCAATCCGCCCCCCAAGAGGGGGAAAAACTACAATAAATAAATCATTCATGAATAAATGGCATAATCATAGTCGTAGCTCACATTGTTCTGACTGCAGTAGTCAGAGTTAACCACTAGGGGGCTGTAATTCCTTTGGCAGCAGTTCTCTGGCCATAAACGTTTTATTCTCAGCACGGGTATCTGTTCGTTAGATAAAATTAATGGGAGCTACAGCAGGTAGAATGGGTCATTACTGTGTATTGAAATGATTTCATGCTTTACTGCAATGCTATGTATAATTTTGATTGTACAGACTAGTAACTTGGCCACCAGCTTCTTCATAGAGCATGGAGTCTCATCATTGCTCAACGTTTGCTATTAATTTTATACCTCTGCGCCTTGAAACATACTAGATAGAACCAGTTTTACCTCCCTTTTCATGAAGAAATTATTTTTATTTACTATAGGTCCCCTACCATTTTATTAAAATAGAAGTTTAATGTGATCATGTGTTCTCACATATTTATTTCAATAAATCTTTATATTATTTGGAGCTGTAAGAGAGAAAAGAAAACGCTAGTTCAAATGTATAACATTAAATATATTTTCTGAAATTTAGATTAAAATAGCAAAGCTTTTTTCCAAGTTGATTTTCACTAATTTGAAGTCAGAACTATTTTTTATTCACCGTCATAAGGGATGAAAAATATAACAATTTGTTGTTATAGTTCATTGTATCTTGGATGATTAAAGGGGTAGTCACATAAACTATTTAAATTGTGGCTTTAAAATTTATCACATAAATATTTTATACTATGCTTCAAATATGGTAGCTTATATTGATAAGTTTATGAGCTAATAAAATATTTTAATATCTTCAAATAATATGATAATTAACATTTCCTGTGTATTTCTCATAACTCTAATGGTATTTACATCACTCCATTTTACCTACTTGGATGAATGGAAGAATCAGCTTTCCTCTTGGGAAAACTTTTCCTCTACCCTCTTGCGTTTTATGACTGGGGCCTGCAAATTAAACTGACAAAATGAGAGATTAACAGGAAAAAAAGGTTTATTTTATATGCATATCAGAGCCAACAAAGAAAGCAACTGGGGGCCGGCCCCGTGGCTTGGCGGTTGAGTGCGCATGCTCCACTGTTGGCGGCTCGGGTTCGGATCCCGGGCGCGCACCGATGCACCGCTTCTCCGGCCTGCCACGTCCCACATGCAGCAACTAGAAGGATGTGCAGCTATGACGTACAACTATCTACTGGGGGGCTTTGGGGGAAAAAATAAATAAATAAATAAAATTTAAAAAAAGGAAAGCAACTGGCTTGTGAAATGGTTCAAGTTAAATAAAGGCTTATATACCTAATTTAGTAGGGAAAAGGGAGAGGGTGAGGAATGGATTCTATGGGCAAAATAAATAGGTTTCTTTAGGAAAGATAAATGGGTTTTTAGGAGAACACACAGGAGATGTTTGTGATAATGTTTGTTTATACAGGTATGAGTGGTCTTTCTGTTTTCTTCAGAGCCATAAACTCCCCTGGAGAGGGAATTTATGGTAGCGTCATTTCCCAAAAGTTACTGCTTTTAGTCAGATAAGGGAAGCTCGAAGGAAGTTTTTGTTCTACATCTGTTGAATCTCAAAATGTCTTCGAATTAAAGGAATCTTTATACCAACTCTGGGGTTCTGAGTGGGTTCCCACAGCTTTGTATTTTAGGAAAATCTCTGTATTTAAAACTTTTTGGTCATGTTTTGCGTGTTTTGGGAAACTTTTTATGCTTAAAACACGGTAAATATTAACCTTGTTACACCAACTTTATTTGTCCTACTGCAAAAATGTAGCTGGCTAATATTTGTTTTAATTTTGTTTTCAAGTCCCAAAATAAATACTATTGATTGATACTTTTAAAATAATTGATACTAAAATAGTAATTTTTCAAATGTCATTTCCCCTTCCAGCTTCTAGTATCATTTTAATACTTAATGGCAAAATACCATTTAACTACTCCTGGTCTGTAATATTTTATGTGAAATAATGTTTTAACTTAATATTTGACTTAGAACTTTGCTGATTCATTTATAATACTTAAATGATATTTAATTTCCTCTTTGACATTGGCACGCCTGCTATACTGTTTGTTTTTTAATTCATTTTATGTAAATGAGACTCTTTCTTTTGATGTTTATGGACATCAGCCTCATTACTTTTCAGTTATGCTTTATATGTGAATAGTGTAAATAGTTATTCTAAATAGCACCTTACTTGTAGAGTTCTCATTGCATTTTTCTAAATGTTTGCCTTTAGGGTTATCAACCAATATCCACGAGCATCTGTAGGCCAACCATCACCATCCTTCAAAAATAATTGTAAGTATACCCATAAACATGCTTCCGGACTCTTATTTTGCAATAATATTCAGTCATTATATTTAGGCGATTTCTATTATTTTGCTAATGTAGACCTACTTCTGAACTAGTAAAACATTTGCTGTTAATGACTTACCAATTTGAAGAAAAATGTTATTTAATTGGTAAATGACATTTTAATGAAGTATAAAAAAAATTAGCCTATTTTATTAAGAAATAATGTTAGACGACTTTGCTGCAGTGTTTAACCACCACCCTGACTTTATACTAAATAAATATGAAATAAGATAGCATAAATAAGAACAATTAGGTTAGTGAAGACAAAATATGAATGTTCAATTTTCTCCTTCAGAAACGAACTCTTATATCCAAGATTGGGGCATAGGTAATACAGCTATTGTTTTCCTATTATAAATTTTAGAAAGCAAAGCTCTTAAAAATGTTTTTGATGGATAGACCTAAAAATCTCAGATGGAGTAGGAGAGGAGACTGAGAACTTTGTTTCTCAAAAGGGGGTATCAATTTAGTTATAAATGCTGAAAAATACCGATCTAGAGAATGGACCATTCTGCATTCTATAGGCTTCCTGAGCGTGATATTACAAGTTAGGCAAGATGGATCAAAATCAAATCCATTATTCTAAGCTCCAGACTTCTCAGGGAATTCTCAATTAAATTTCTCATGGTTCTCAGAGTCATACACATATATTTAATACTACAAAATGTTTTTAGAATGATAGTGTTGGAGGAAGAACTGATAACATCTTAGAGGTTAACTCACTTTGACAGTAAAATTTTAACAGACCTTTTAAATATAAAATTAATATATACTCATTATATAAAAGAAATTAAATAATACAAAAATAAAGTAGAAAGTGGAAGTCTGTCAGAATTGGAGAGAGGTTAGAGATGGAATAGTGTTGGGAATGTCTGCTGAACACATTATTAACGATCAAACAATGAAAGAAGAAAACAGTTATTGTACATCCAGACAGTTGCCTCAAAATGGCTGCATTAAAATGTACCTGTAGTCAGAATGGCCAACATCAAATTGTCCTGCTTTGTCATCTAACGACTCGTCATTTAAGATGATAACAAAGGTTACATTTCTTTTTTTTAATATATATTGAAAAAGTTCATGATGCTATAGGCAGCTTTCCATAGAGAAAAAAATGAAATTCAAAAGTGTAAAATGTAAAATTTTAAAGAGCCCAGCAGTTGTCCTGAGAGTGCACAGGAAGTCACTCATCATAAGTGTGTGAAGATCCACGTTTGCCGGCAGATGTTTTCACTGTGTTGGTGAAATAGGTTAACATGAACATGCAGGTAAGTTTACGCTTTCAAGCTGCAAACAGTGCTCACACGAGGCCATCTCACATGTATCAATGGCCTCGTAAGCCCTGAGTAATCCCTGCCTGGTAGGAAAGACCAAGATCAGTCTTAGTAGAATGTGACATAAGCCAATTTCATCTTTAGTATCTCCCCTTCAGTGCTGTTCTCTCCTTACCATATTGTCTCCATGATGAGTGCCCCTTGCTCTTCTCCCAGACCTGTGCACCCCCCTTTGTACACACACCTGTTGACACCTTGTTCTTATGCTGCTGTTAATTGGAAAAGATTAGATACACAAATTCATCCTAGGGTAGCAATACCTTACAAGTCCTACTCCATCCAGAGAGAGGCATGTTTTAACATTGAAAAAGGCTCCAACAGTTGAATTCCTTGATGGGCTGAAGGAAAAAATATGTCCCAAATCTTATCACGTCGGTATGGAAGGTTGTTGCCCACTTCACTTCTCCAAGAGGCTGGCTCGTCAGGGCATGTTAATGACATGAAAAATATATGTACAACATACTTAATATAAAAGGTTATAAACTGGTTATTTATGGTAAATAATTTAATGTTATTAAATGTGTTAATTCTCACTGTATATAGAAGAGTACCAAGAGTTTTATTATGATGTGTATCCATCCACAACCTGAAATTCTTCAAGTGTTTGAAATGTGGGTCCCTGATGATTTCTGTGGCTATTTTAAGCTATATAAGATTCAATTGATCTTAAAAAATAATAGTCAGTTGACCTGATTTTTCTCTAGCTAATACCTTCCCTAAAGCCCTACTTATGTTACCCATGCTACTGTGAGATAAATAGATACATGCAAAGACAGAGAGAGAGAGATCTCTCACAAAGTAATAATTTAGGTCATGTATTCAATGTCTCCTGTGAAAAATGATCAGTTGACCAACTGTGCTTCTCCTGAGCTGGATAAGGTTTGTAATATCAGTAAGTATTAAAGGTAAACATTATCCTTTTTCTGTAAAACTATATTTAAAGTTTCTTCACAGAAAGGCCTAATGTAATGAAGAAATGGTGTACATACATTGGCTCTACAACGTCACGACAGGATTTATACTTGTCGCTCTCTTAACACCTATAGTAACAACTTAAGAATTTTTTTTTTTTTTTGTAAGGAAGATCAGCCCTGAGCTAACATCCATGCTAATCCTCCTCTTTTTGCTGAGGAAGACCGGCTCTGAGCTAACATCTATTGCCAATCCTCCTCCTTTTTTTTTTTTCCCCAAAGCCCCAGTAGATAGTTGTATGTCACAGTTGCACATCCTTCTACTTGCTATATGTGGGACGCGGCCTCAGCATGGCTGGAGAAGCGGTCCGTCAGTGCTCGCCCAGGATCCGAACCCCGGGCTGCCAGCAGCGGAGCGCGCGCACTTAACCGCTAAGCCACGGGGCCAGCCTAAGAATTTTATCTTTTATCTTTTTATCTTTTATTATGTGCTTGGTGCTGCTACAAATAAATACAAGTTCACTTAGAAATTTTTTTTCATTATGAGTTCTTTAGTATATAACTGAGTATTATTGCAGATTTCTTTACTCTAGGTTGCTAAATTATTTTAATTAAAACATAAATAGACTATAACAAAAATCAAATATTACCTACATTGATAGACAATTCCATTATCTCACTCTGCAGTGTATTGTATTTATTTGCCTTATTCACAAATATTTTGACTCTTTGGAATTCATAAAATTAAATATATTTTATTGCTCTTCAGCTCTTCATTTGGTTAAATTAAATAATACACAACCAAAACTCATGAAAAGTGTACAGAATTGAGTGTTGAGTAGCAGAATATAGTGTGTCCCGTGCAGAGTATATGCTTTTCATATCACCTACAGGAACTAACACAGTGTCTTGCACATGTGTTTAATAATATATTCAATAATTAGTTCAATAATAACTATTGAACTAATAATGATAAAATAATAGCTCTTCTAGAAGAGAAGTACTCAATCAGGCGTGCTTTTTAGTAAATAAATATATATACAAATTTAAAGCATAGGAAAACCTGAGCCTTTATAAGATAATTCCACATTCTTCAGTTTTTACTTTTGTTAATATTCAAAAAAATTAAGTGATCCTTTATGACTAATTGAACTCAAAAACATGACATTAACCAAGTACTTAAAGAAATGTTTATTGATTTTAATAATCTAATGGAGCCAACTGATAACTTGAATAACTATATACCATACATATTTTTCACTCTGAGTAGCCTGTACCAACATCCAACAAGGCTGACAACAGTTTAGAATGCACACATTCTAAGATATTTCAGTTTTTCAAAATAAGTGAAACTTACTTTATTTTGGAAAGGTAAGTAGCCAAGCCATTTCAAAGTAGAGTTACATGTCCATCAATACTAGATAATAACAGTCAATTTTATATGTATGTTTTCTGGTTTTGAAAATACGCCTTTTGAAAATATGCTTGTACTTTTAAACTATACATTTTCAAAGCATCTATCTCCTTAAATATAAAATATGGGTGTACGTTAAGTAACTGTAACAATTAAATTAACATATGTCGTATAAGAGGATATCATAATCAGAGTTTATGACACAATGTTGATTTTTTATTTCACTCATTTAAATATTTATTATTCTTACCTTCAGTAGGTATTGCTCTAATTTAAAAAATAGCACATATCTTTCAAATAAAATACAGATATTTTAATGATGTGGAAGTTTTTACATGTTGTGTAAAACGAATATTTGCATATTGAATCATGTTTCTATCGCATTTTACTCTTATTTAAAAGTGATGTTTCCCTCACCAAAATTAAACATATGACCCAGACAAGTAATACATTGCATAAGTGAGCTTGTTAACAATTGCTTTTTGAAATATTCCCTCTTTGTACATCTAGGTATGGTTGTGCATTTAGCTTTCTCAAAACTAAGTATCTTTATTTGTACCTTTAGAGATATTAATAAACTAATACTAAACTAATAAAAATATAATAAAATATGAAAATCAAATCATATATTTGTGGTATGTTCCTTGAAAGTATATGTCAATTAAAAAATATATATAATTAGGGGGGCCGGCCCCGTGGCGTAGTGGTTACGTGCGCGCGCTCTGCTGCTGGCAGCCCAGGTTTGCATCCCAGGTGCGCACCAATGCACCGCTTGTGAGGCCATGCTGTGGCGGCGTCCCATATAAAGTGGAGGAAGATAGGCACAGATGTTAGCCCAGGGCCAGTCTTCCTAAGCAAAAAGAGGGGGATTGGCATGGATGTTAGCTCAGGGCTGATCTTCCTCACAAAAATAAATAAATATATATATATAATTAATTGCCACTCCGTTGAGTATTCTCATTGACTTCATAGGATTTTGATTATGTGAGAACATACTCTCAATGTGTTGCAAGTTTCTTAGCATCATTGGTAATGACACAGTCATTTAGAAGGTGGATTGGGCAAGAAACTATCAGTCATCATTGAACATCTTCCTATCCCTTATTCCCATAAGCAAATTCATCACTAACTCCTGTCAGCTTTAGCTCTCAAATATCTTCACTTCATTTCTACCATCATTATACCAGTTTGGCTGGCCGTTATCTCTTGTCTGAGTGCTGGAATAGCCTTCCACACAAGGCTATTTGCCCCACACACAATAGGGACCAGACAACTAATTGCCCCAATCACACATTTGCACTCCCAAATCCATTCTCCCAATTCTTATTGCTCTTTGAATAAATACCAAAATCTTTATCATGGTTTGTAGGAGACAGCCTGATCTGGCCCCTGTCTACCTCTTCAGTATCATATTTGACTCTTTCCCCTCACCTCCCTTATGAATGCTTCAGCTACACTGTCTACTTTCAGTTCCTAGAATGCATCATGCTCTCTCTTCTCTTGTGAATATTTCCTTGCATTTCGCATCTCCTGACACATCACCAGTTAACTCCTATTAAGCCTTCAAAGCACAACCTAAAAGATATTTCATCTGGAAATAGGGAAGCCTTTCTGCCCACTCTAACCCCCCAAGACTAGGTCAGCTTCCTCTGTTATATACCTTCATAGGTAACACTGTGTAACTTTCTATCATATCACTTATTGCAGTTTATAATTATACATTGATGTTTGTGATTAATTGGGGATTGCTATCTTCTCCACTAGATGTGAACTCCATGAGATCAGGAACAGTATTTGCTTTTGCTGAATATTGTATTCTTAGCACCTGGCACAGTGCCTAGCATATGATTCAGTAAATATTCATTGACTGAATAACTGAATGAACAAATAGGTATTATCTATTAAAAAGTCGTTTGTGTAACTTTTTGAGATGGTTAATCTGTGGTTGTCCAATTATAGAGGATGTTTTTCTACCTTGCCCCCCAACCTCACAGTGGTAGCTGTAAATATTACAGCCTGGTGAAAAATGAGAAGCCTCAGTTACTAAGACCTTAACATAGGATTGTAGATATGAGCTATCAACTAACTGTGACAGCAGTAAAAAGTATTGCCATGACTTCAAATGTAGCATTAACTATACAAGCAGCTGACGCTTATAAATGTCGAATACCACATCTGAGTTGTTGAGTGGTCCAACAGGGATTTTGAATAGGTCTCTCTTGCCCTGTTTCATGCACCAAGTGCTTCATATTCAGAAAACAAAATCATACCACTGCTATGCATTATTAAATAAGCAAATTCAAATTTGTGATAAATGAATTAGAGGATAAGCTGCAAAATGGTAAGAATTATTGCTAATGGGGCTTACACTTCACACTAAAAAAGTAGAATATATATATATTGAATGTAGTATGAATATATCATTGAATATATGAATATATGGAATATATATATTGTATATATGTATGAATATAATTGAAATGTGATGTGACTAAATGAATACATTGCTAAGTGATATAATTCTTAGTTCATATTTCTTCCTGGCTAACTAAGCTTTCTTATGGCTGCTTTGATTTCATATTGTACTTTATTTTTATTCTGCTAAATTGCACTTTGCTATTCTGGAGTGACCCAAATTTGTCTTAAATTACATGTATCTGCCATAACTCATACATTTTAATATCCTAGTCATGTTTTTATTTTTTCATCTGTTAAAATATTGACAAACAGTTTTAAGACAGCATGATGAGTGCTAGAGCAATAATTCTCAAACCTTATTGTGGATAGAATCATCTGGGGATCCTGTTAGGCTGCAGATACTAATTGAGTAGGTCTGGGGAGGAGCTGGAGATTCTGCGCTACTAACAAGCTCCCAGGTGATGTTAATGCTGCTGGCCCAGGGGTTACACTTGTAGTAGCAAGGTAATAGGAGGTGGACATATTTTTCCAGGGCCAGATAGTACATGTTTTTGATGTTGTGGACCACATGGTCTCTCAATTACTCAGCTTTGCTGTTGTAGCATGAACAGCCATAGACAACATATAAATGAGCAGGCATATCTGGGTTCCAATAAAACTTGATGAACACTGAAATTCAAATTTCATACAATTTTCACATGGTATGATATATTATTCATCTTTTGATTTTTTTCCAACCATATAAAAATGTAAACACCATTGTTAGCTCGTGGGCCACAAAAAAACAGTTTGTGGTTTGCTGACCACTCTGCTAAAGTATCCATGGATAACTGCCAGAGGCTGGAGGTGTGTGGTGCAAGAGGCTCTGTAGAGAAGATTACAGTTGAGCTAGGACTTAGAGAAGTAAGGCTTTTCTGGGTCGAGAAATGTGAAGTAGTGAAAGATAGCGATATGGGCAAGCAACAGCATTAGTGTTTTCTAAGCTGAACACATAGGAGTGTGGCATGAGAACAAGCCGTTCTGGGTTGAGAAGGCTCAAAGGAAATGGGAATTCCTTACATGCATATTTAAATGGTTTCAAATTTTAATGAGTAGTGGTGTCAGGTGAGCAAGCAGAATGAGAAGTGGAGGATGCTATTAAGTTCCACATTTTGGAATTTCAAGAGAGAAGTGGTCTATTGGGAGGGAGAAAGAGAAGAGAATTGATTGAGGAAACCAGGAAAAAACTACATTTGAAAGACCAGGACTTTCTGCCAGTGACTGCAGACTGTTCTCACATGAAAGCTTTGTAGAAGCATTTATATAAATGATTAGGATATGCAAATTCATTGTTGAAAAGTGAAATGAGTATCATAAAGCCAGGCAGAGCAAGGCAGTCAAGCCATTTGTCCATTATTACAAACTACATAGCAGACAATAGGGGAGCAGAATTTGCCACTCCAAATTGTGTATGTTTGGCTTGACAGTTATTTTGGGCTGATTATTTTTAATGAACAAAAGACTCAGGAAGAAACTTTGACCTTCCTCCTAACTGCCTAAAAGAATTTAAGATAGAAGGCCTGTTCCAGGAAGGAGCTATCACCATAGAGAACTATAGTATAAGATGAACTGGATGTGGTAGACAGGGAGGAACCTAACAAGGCCCATTTGATCGAAGTCCTCTCCATGTCCCATTGTCTCTACAAGGCATGGCAAACATTAAACATTTGCTTTTCCATCTCTGTGTGAATTGCCTTCCTCCCCTTTGAAGTCCCAAACCACTACCCCCAACATCCTCCTTTGTCTTTAGCTGAAGATGGTATTTAAGGTGGTGGCTTCAGCCAATTTGGTGAGTTACTCAGTTTTCTTGGGTCTCTCCTATGTGTACGTGTTATTAAACTTTGTTTGATTTTCTCCTGTTATTCTGTCTCATATCAATTTAATTCTTAGAGAAGCCAGAAGGACCTAGAAGGATAGAGGAAAATTTCTTCCTCTCTTACAAGACTAAAAAGGGAAGCTAAGAACTGAGGATTGAAGATTTAAAAAATGGTCTCTACAAATGCCTCAGCCTCTGACAGACTTTGTTGATGTGCTACAGAATAGGGCATACACACCAAGGGGTAAAATGAGCATGTAGGTTTTATAGAAGATGTTTCTATTATTTCTCTGGAAGTGGCAGTGGAGTGAGATGATAGACTATTACAAAAAACATCAGAGTTGAGAGTTATGACAGATGGAATATCAAGTACAAAATTAACTCAATCCCAATAGTTTTTGGAATGCTCTTCTGCTAATTCTCTTTTCATTTCCCATCTCATCCTCCCCAAAAGGACTTTGTCTATTTGTTCTGGAATTGTGTTTCATTGAAATGCTGGAAGTCAATTAAGATTTGTTGAGAACTTATTATACACAAGGGACTTCAGGAATTTTTCTTTCAATTCTCCCAACAATCTAATAAATGGGGAATTTTTACCACTATTTATTTACCCATATCTCACCCAAAATAGGGGGTGCATCTGGTAAGTATCTACTGGTAATTAGCTCTGGCTTTGTCATAACCCAGGGATAAAAAAATGAGAGGCAAAGGGAGAGTTTCCATTTTTCCACAATAGAGGGAAAACTAAAATTTTGGTTAGAAAATTTTATCTTATTTCTAAACACTGACTAACCATGAGAAGAAAGGCAACATGGTTTTATTAATGAAAGTTAGGAAGAGTAGCAAATGTAGACATAGGAAACTTATATGTTATTTATGTTTTAACATTCAAAGGACCTATGACCAGGTTTCCTATCAAATGAGGAGAGAAGTTACATATAGTTATAAGATAAATTATCATTTATTGAGCATCTACTCAATGTCAGGCAATATGCTAAAAATTATATGAATTGCTCCATTTAATTTTCATTATATGAATTGCTCCATTTAATTTTTACAACATCTCAATGAAAGTGGTTATTATTATCCATACTTAACATATGAGGCCTAGAGGGCTTAAGTGAGTTATCCAAGGTCCCCTGAGTCCTATGGTTTTGCTTACCAAAAGTGCTATTGTGTAAATCCAGTGATATTAAGTACATAGCACATACCAGATGCCAAACAGAAGATAGCTATTGTTTTCTTGCTATTATTGTCATTAGTATTATTGCCATTTACTTAACTCCTCTAAACCTTATATACCTCAACCACAACCTGTCAGTATAATATGTTTGTCAGAGGGATTACATGAAACAACCCACTTAAAATTTCTAGCATATAGAAGCCACTTATTAAATGTCAAAACTCTATAAATTTTCTCTTGAAGAATGCTTTTTATGTTTAAATAAGGCCAAATAAGACAGTAGATACTGCTACTTCCAATTATTTAGTGGCATGCCTCTGAGTAATGAACTTAACAGTTTATCGTCAGAAAATAATATTTGACCAGAAAATGACTTTGGTTTAAGTGCCTGGAATCAGGAGGAATTAAAAGAGTTTATGGCTGAAATACTCAGCACATACTTCAAAGTTTCCGAGTTTTTTTCCCACCGCATCCACTACTTCCTGTCGTTTGTATCTTGAAGGACTTAAACAGATGTTTCTTAAGTACTTGTGTATTTAACAAAATAGTATTATTTGTAGTGCTATTAAAATAATATAATTCATTCATTTCTGCCCCACTTCAAAAGCTGTCTTTTAATAGTGGAAACAATGTTTATTGATAGTATGGAAGTGCTCAATAGATGTGTTCAATAAATGTTGGATGACAGAGTGAATCAATGACTCATTTCCATTATTTATTATCTTTATATCTTTAGATTTCTGCAAAGAAAACTTCCTCTAAATTGAATATATACTTATCTCTGCAAATTCATTTTAACAAGACACATCGTGTTCCCCTGAATATAAAAACAGAAACGGATTAGTCTTCGTTACACTATTTTTTTTAATTATATTTAAAATTGATTTTGGTACTTGATGTGCTAACACTTAAGTGCAGCGCACTTACGTGCTTCCTTACATTGTTGTTCCTTGGTGCTTTTCTTCATTTAATATTCATTTTGATGAGTTTTGGTACTCTTCATGCCTTTAAAGGGTCAGCCAAATTTGCAATACAAACAGATACTTATGTTATTGGCTAACAGTAACCTCTGATTCTAAAAGGAAGGAAAATGACCAAGTATCTCTAGCATCCTAAAGAAACTTGATATTCAGCGTCTTCTCCAAATTTGTCAAATAAAGGCAGAGCTAGGAAATACATTTTTAAAGAGAGTCATTCTACGGGAAAAAATGTTTACTTGAGAGTTTATCATTGAAAAGATAGCTCAGAGAAAGAAAGCTATAAGGCCAATGAGGGAAAACAAATGAGGTAAGATTAGCTTGTGTTGTAATAGTGTGTAAGAGTGGCCTGTGAGTTACACTGAAGACAGAGTTGAATTTAGAACATGGAGAGGGCAGGAGGAAGAGCATTTCAAGTGTGTGGGAGTGGTGGGGAGGGGGGTGTCACAAAATGCTTGGAATTGAATGAGGCAGAACTGATGGGGTCTGTGACCCTGTTGGGTTATACTCAGTAACAGACAAAGTGGAATAGATAAGGTGAGAGCAACATGGAGAAGATAGTAAGAGGAAAATGCTATTAAGGGGCTTTCATAATATTTATAGTGGTTCTTCCAAAGAGAAACTCTCGCAAGTACTTAGAAATATAAGACTGGATGTCTCATCTTTGTCTCACGGTTCTGATGCTTCAGTATTGTGCTCTCCAATTATTACACCTGTAGCAAACATCCCCTACCACCAGGTGGCTACAGAGTCATGTGATGCTAAGATAGTTTTCCAGTGTTTGGGACTCTGGTGTGGTGAAAGTTTTTCCAAGTCACAACTTTAAAAATCTGATAATCTATCTAATATCCTATCTTCTATCTAGACAACTTTTTAGAAAAAGTTGAATTAAGTTCATCACTTCTCAGTATACATGAGCTTAGGGAATTGATTTATATGTGAGATTCCCAAGGGAGGCGCCAAAACAAATGAAATAGAAGAAATAAATATGATTTGTGTCAAGTTTCTATATATACTACACTATAATCCATGACTTATTCTCAGATAACTTTCTTGAGTGTTATTTGCTATCCAACGTTGAATTCTGTCATTCAAAAATATTTTTTTTGTTCCTTTCCCACAATTGACTGATTGAAATTCTTTATGGCAGAGTTATAACTGTGAGAAAGGATATTCACTGAATTAGAGGAAGTGGAAAGGAGAGTGAGGCTCTGTAAAGCCTTCCGGGGAAGGTCAGCAGCAATTTGGAGAGTAGGAGTTGGCAGAATAGAAATCCAGCATCTCTGCCTTCATTATACTTTATGATATCATGCTCCAGAGAACATAAAGTTCTCAGTTTATTTTGGGGGAAAATTATATAAATCCAAGATCATTATTTTTGACTCTTCATATTAATAGATAGTGCATTAAGTTTGCATTAGAACGAAAAATGATGTAACCTAGTTTTTAAAAAGCAAAACACTACAATTAACATATCAAAATACCCCATTACAGGAGAAGGATGCTGTTTATTGCTCTAAATTATTCAGAAGTTTTCACACAATTTGCTGTAAACATCTGACTAATAGAAGAGTCCAGATCTAGTAGTTGATGACGATACACAGAATTTCATCTTTATTCTTTCTATTTGTGTCTGTGGAGGTTATCACAAAGAACGAGTGGACTGAGGTACCAGGATAATATACCCTTAATTATTAGATTAATTAACTAAAATAATTATGGAGGAGTATTATCTGATCAGCACTATGCCAGGAATTATGGGGGTTGCAGATAACTGTTCGCCAAGATCTCTGACCTCTCAGGTTGCTCATAATCTTATTGGTGAGACAAGATTAATCAACATAAAACAACAAAAAAAGGCAGATGAGCCAGCCCTGATGGCCTAGTGATTAAAGTTTGGCACTCTCATGGCTGTGGTGGCCCGGATTCCTTTCCCAGTCGCAGAACCATACTACCCGTCTGTCAGCTGCCGTGCCATGGTGGAGGCTCACATAGAAGAACTGGAAGGGCTTACAGCTATGATATACAACCATGCATTGGGACTTTGGGGAGGGAAAAAAAGGCAGAATGTTACAAAGAGCCAAATAGTGTGCTCTAAACAATAATGATTTTGCAAGTACAAAAAGGGTAGGAATCAATGAAGCCTACATTTCAGAGAGAAAGCCTTCAGGAAGTGAGCTTATAAATTGGGATGAATTGTATACATATTTGCCATCATTATCTCTTCTATCTCATTAAGCATCCATTTGTCTTTTTATACCCTATCCAGGCACTCACTTAAGTACCTTCAGCATGGTAGACACTCCATAAATATTTGCTGATAGATCAATTAGTTTTTTGAGAAGGATATAGTAAAAGCAAGCAAAAGAGAGACATTTTGTTTTTTCTGTCAAATATATAGTTACCTTGAGAAAAAGTCTGTATTGACCATGAATACAGTACCTTATCATTAATTCATAGTGCCAATCTGAAAGGAAAGCTTATAGATCTGCTTCTTAAAGAGTGCAATGCCCAGTAGCTTACCCTCACAACATTGAAGAATGAAGGTGAAAATGTGAATGCCCATAGGATTCTGAAAACAGTTTTAGGTCACTGGTCTGCTTCAATTAGTCATGACTTATAATACCAAGATTTTATAAGACAAGTAGTCAACTTTTCAGCAGAAATGTTTCTCTAATGCTTGGTATATTTAAAAATTGATGTAAATATTTATTTAAATACTGTAGGTTTGTTCTCCTTTTAGGAGCAGTATTTAAGTAGTATCTATCTTATGCCTAGGAAAAGTAGGGTTTTTTTAAAATCTTCATATCTTTACATTAAGGAACTTTTGTTTCTTTAGAGATGCTTCTCTCAAATTTCAGTCTTCTACAAAAACAAAAGACATTGTATGATATTGTTGCAATTAATATTAGGCAAGTATGTAATTTTACTGGGATGTGGTTAGACGTGATTAGAATAGTGGCATATCACCGAAGATAGGGATAGAATGACAGCCATTAAAATAAAAGCCTTGACTAAATTTCTTGTGAGTAAATTACCCCTACTACAACATGGTATTTTGACGAGTATGCATATTGAAAGTAGTGTTATAATTTAGGATTAAGGCTGTTGTAGTCATACTTACATATAAAACCATTACTCTAGGAAACAGCAACTGCTTTTCAAAACTGTGGAATAATGAACACGTCTTTTTCTGAATGACAAATTAAATGGGACCACAACTTCATACATGAATGGTCCTCTAAAGGAAATGTAAGCTATTAAAACCCATAATTAATAAACAATGTGTCACGTTATTTTCCCTCTTTTTGTATTTGTATCCATCAAGTGGTCTGCACATTCAAGCAAGTATCTATATTCTAACTGGTTAACCAATAGTTTGGAAATAGGTCTCCTTCACCGGAAAAACAGAAACAAGGGTTAATTCATATTTTTCCCTTCACTTTGGCATTATTCTAGAATTTTAGGCAGGAAAATATGTTCTTTTATGAGTCACAGATAAGCCTACACGTGCGCTTTAATTTTGGGGGTGAACTTTTTTCCCTATGCCTGAATTGGGTACTGCTTACTTTTAAATTGTTTTCTTCCTTCTCATTTTTTAAAATCTTTAGCTGAGAAGAGCCACCTGTAGTTCTTATTTTGCTGAGAAAGTTCTGGTATTTGATTCCATTCTGTTTCAAGTGTCTAAGAAAAGTTCTAAACCTCAGCTTTGGTCACGAAACTTCCTCATCTGGGGAGGGTAAGCAAGAAAGAAAAGGAACATTTTATACTCTTTATATTAATAAAATTTAAAAAGCTTGAAATAACCAAACATTTTAGTGAATATGACTCAACTAGATCTCTTATGCATTACTGGCGGAAGTATACATTTGTACAACTACTTGGACGACAACATTGGCATTTATCTCTTAAAACTGAATATTCACAATGCGTATACAATGTATTGTTTTATTTTTAATTGATTAATTAATTAATTATATCAGTGGAGCCATATTTTGCGAGATGATAATGGTGCTTCACACACCAAGGATTATAATTAATCCAGTTCTATGCACTTGAGGCCAGATTATTCTTAGAATTCCAGGATAGCTGAGCACCCAAGTGGGCATCATTTGGTCGTGCACCATACCAGGCTAGGGCAAAACTAGAAAGGAGAAAGAGAAAAGCCTGTTTTGCTACAAACACTATACATTTAGAGTAGGGCTTGGTTCATAGAATTTTATCAATGACTTTATAAAGCAAAAAATGAAAAAAGAAGTAATGATGAATATTTACCAGTGGCTGCTTAAGGTGGCAGATTTTTATAACCAAGAGAAAAAAATGAGAGGCACATCAAATGGTTAGTTTTATGTTTTGTACATTTGGGAGAATGTGAGTTCCTTCCAGATGCACAGGAAAAATATGTCTTTGCCTTTCACATAATTCAAGGGTAATGATCTACAAACTCTCGTCAGGAAACTTGAGGCAATTTTAAATAGTCATATTCAACATTCAACATTTAAGCCAACATAAACAATTAGGAATAAAACAACTTGGCTTTTGTGAGAGGAAATTATAAAATGAGTAGAAAAAAATGTAGAATTAGAATTATTAACCAAAAAAAATCCAAATTTTTCTAACCAAGTTTCTTACAAATGGTAATTTGAAAGAGAAAGAGAATTGCCATTGGCAAGGAGGGAGATGTGACAATAGCTGTTTTCTTTTTTAGCTGTGACAATAGCTATTATTTATCAAACATCTATTAATGTCAGGTACTGGACTGGACTCTGCAAGTTCATTCTTCTAATTCTCACAACAGTCAACAGTCAATGAAGTACTTATTATTGATCCCATTTAACATATGAGGAAACACAGGCTAAGAGAGCTTAAGTGAGTTTCAGAGGTTCCACAGCTAGTGAGTGACAGAGCTGGGGTTCTGAACCCAGACTGCCTGATTCTAAACTCACATTTCCTTACCCTGGAGCTGACCCATGTATACAGTAGCCATGCTAAGTGAATGAAACAATGGATCCTGAGATGTTTCAGGTCTCCAATCCACTCACTCCTCCAAGCTGGTTCTTCTGCACAGAGCGTGGGGTCCCAATCCTAGCTCTGCTGTCTAGAGCACTGGCAAGTGACCCATTGGGCTCCTCCTTGACCAACTGGGCATCGAACAGTGCAAAAGCAAACTCCTCTACAAAGCTGGGAGAGTCATGCTGTGGGCTACTCCTGCATGCAGGTGGGTACATATCTCCTGGGTCCTGTGACCCTGCCTAAGAAAAGTGACGAGGTGGAGAGACAAATCAAGCAGCTCAGTACCTGCTACTACTAGATAAAGGTGACTATGTTCATATCAGGTTAATAACAGGTACTCAATAAATATTGTCATCGTTATTACATTATTATCACTATTATTACTAGCTGTGTAGCTCTTAGCAATTTACATTAAGCTCTCTTTGACTCAGTGTCCTAGTCCATAAAATAAGGTTGACACTACTGGAATGATCTAAGATTGTCATGGTGATTACATTACAAGGTAAATTCATTTAAATTTCCTGGCAGATTGCTCATTAAGTGTTAGTAGGACAGGAGAGATGTTTTCTCCTTTTGGTGTGATAAAAATGAGATTGTAATTGTCTTGTAAATGTTGGCTCCTGTGTATTTTATTTCCCCACTTTCCTACTAGCTTCCTGACAGACTAGCCTTCCCCAGCCTCTTCATTCCCTGTATATAACAGTCTGTTTAAACTTAGTGCTGACAGAATTCCTTTTCCAATTGTTTCTTATAATTTAGATCTACGTTCAAGACCCATTCCCTACATTCAAGGCCCCTTCTTTCCTTCATAATACTTTTGAATACTCAAGTCCCCACTAATCTCTCCTTCTACCACACAGTTTGGCAATGACTGCTTTCCCATGTTTTCGTATTCATTTATGTTGTTATCTTATTAGCTAAGTTGTAAATTCTTTGAAAGCAAAGACTCTATCTTCTCATACATCTTAGTACTTACTGCAGTACCTAGCCCAGTGCCTTGCATAAAGTAGAAGCTCAATAAATAATTACTGATAGATAAATTCATGTAAGTTATCTATGAAGTCAGTCATTAATTCTTGTAACCAGAACTCAAAGAAAGCTCTGGAAAATTGACCTTCTGCCAGAAAGGACCTTGGACTCATAGGTCTAACCTCAGGTCATAGCTATGTTCTGATAATTAGGCCAACATTGTAAAAGAACGTACACAACTTGCAGCTCATTATAATCTTACTATTTTCAGACAATTGAGATGAAATATATCAGTGAAAAATATATATTGAACTAAATAAATCTTTGTTGATTGAAATACAAAACCCAGTAAAAAAAAATTTTTTTTTCTGACAATTGGCAAGGATACATTAGCAAGACTTTTACATGGTATATTTTTTTAAATTGTTGTTCTTTCATCTGTCATCTTTATTAACACTATTGAACCAAGGATAAAAGAAATTTGAATGTCAACTATGTGAGTGATACAAAATGGAAGTAGAAGATGGGCCATGTGCCTTTATGTAAACTTCCTTGTCTTGAGGTTCCAAAATTGGCCTCTTTTTTGAAATGAAAATTAATATCTCTTTCCTTAGAAATAAGACGGAATGGAGTGTTCATATGACCTACTAACCTTTTGAATGAACGTGTTATAATGATGCAGAGTTTCATTATTTTCCTCTTATTATTCAATGCAGAATAAATACTATTTGAATATCCCCCTACCTCTCCCCAGCCATACACACACATATTACATTGATAACAAGATGTGGGAAAACAGTCTTTTAAATAGATTTTTAAAACTTAATTTCTTAAAATAATATAGTCTAGGGGCTTGTCTTAGAGGTCCATGTGGATAGGCGAGAATCTGTCAACATAATGTCTGTTTTCGGCATTTTCCCTAAGGGCAACATGCTATTTTGTTTCCCCTGTAATTATTTTTGCTTCTTTTTTTTCCCTGCTGGTGCACTTTAATTTCGTTTGGAACTCTGAGGATGGAAAAGTATGATTGATTAGATTTTCTCATAATATAAAACAGTTTTTGTGATAAAGACTATGAATTCTCTTGGTAAACAGCTGCTTATGGTTGAATGAAGTGTTATTTAGCATAGAATGTAGTATTCAACAGGAAAAGCAATTTATCTAAGAAATGCCTCCTCCCTTGCTGCATTTACCCTCTTGCAGCTTGATGTATCTGTATTGCCTATTTATTCTTTATTACTGTCAAGACAGCAAATTTCTATCTAGAGCAGATGGTGTAATTGCTGTTGTTCAAGTGCTTAAAATTTATTCCGCTGCAAGGAATTTTTATCATTAAACCTCTAATTTAGCAATATTAATGAATTGAAACTATGGACTGTTCTGCCTGGGATGTCTGAACCTTTGTTATATATCTGGACATAAAAATATATATTTGTATTACGAAAATTGTATCAAAAATCTTATTTGATTATTTCTTAACAAATCAATGTAAAGGTTTATTTCATTAAGTTAATATATAGTATGACGGTAGGTAAATGCTGTAAAATTTTAATCAACCACTAGTTATATACAAATTTATCGTGGACTTGTTTCCTTTACTAATGTCTCCATAATTTATCCCAAAAGAAATTAAGCATCATGATTTGTGTCTTGATAATTTTTGAATGGAATGTTCAAATTTAAATCTATATTTAAACTTCAAATTTGGACCTCTTTGTCCATAGCTCCTAACATAACCTCATCTCACCTACCCCCTGTGGAAAGCCATCAGATTTCATATTTTACCATCAGGGAAGAATTAGAGAGAATGCCATTTTTTTCACTCTCAGCTACATTTTCAATATTGGAATGATTACAACTGGACCAACAAAAGTTTTGCATTTAAATTTATCCTTACAACTTTAAAAACTAAGACAACTTGGGGGCCAGCCTGGTGGCGTAGTGGTTAAGTTTGGCATAGTCCACTTCAGTGGCCTGGGTTCATGGGTTCCGATCTCGGGTGCAGACCTACACCACTCATCAAGCCATGTTGTGGCAGCGACCCATATACAAAATAGAGGGAGATTGGCACCAATGTTAGCTCAGGGTGAATCTTCCTCAAGCAAAAAGAGGAAGATTGGCAACAAGTGTTAGCTCAGGGCCAATCTTCCTCACACACACACACACACACACACAAAACTAAGACAACAAATGAATATTTTGTGGAAATATTCATAATAATTTTTAAACAAATAACATACAGATAAGTATTCAATAAATAGAATTCCACAACTCATCATGATTTTTCAGTAGTTACTACTTTAGTGTAATAGGGTAAATTTTAAACATTATCCTGTAGTTGGACAATTATATAATCAGCAATGGAATGATTCTAATTGAACACATATTGAGCAATCAACTATTATTAGGGTGACCATACATTCCAGTTTGCCCAGGATAGTCACAGTGTAAAAACTTAAGGCATAAATATCAATATTTTCTTCGACTCTCAAAAGTGTCCCAATTTGGATGCTAAGTTCCATGTTTATTCTATTTCTTATGCACCCATATAAACCTAAGAGTTACATGCTGACGTATAAAAAGAACTATAAGCAAATGTCTCTTACCCAGAGGAGCATGCAAATTTATTAATGACACAAGAAATACATATGAAATCATTGCAAAATAATCCCTAATTCTTTGTATTAACATTCTAAATTTGTGGTACAGGCAGTAAGCACTGTGAGAATTCAGAGAATGTGGACTAGGGTGGTTAAGCCTAATTTAAGGAGTTGCTCTGCTAAAGAGCATTACAAGCATGAGGTCACATGGACAAAGTTCTAGGGATGGAGATGATTATAGTTCACAGCTGAACAGTCAACAGTGGAATGATTGAATACAAAGAAAGGTATGGTGAAAAAGAATAATGGATAAGGACTCAGAAATTCTGGTCTCTCATCCTGGTTCTGCCACTGGCTAACTTGATGTTATTGAGTAAATTACTTCTTCCCTTTGGTTTTAGTTTTTGCATCTGTAAAAAGAAGGAGTGAACTGGATTTATCCATTCATCAGTTATTTATTGTGAGCCTACTGTGTGCAAGGTACTCTACTAAAGACTATGTAAATTATCTCTAAAGTTCCTTTCCTGCTCTGACTTCTGTGGCAATCACTTCCATTACCAATGTTTCCAGTGATTTAGTTGTAGCTGGTTTGGGATCATGTGCTTCTCTGTCAGAAAAAGAACATTTCTTACAGGTAAGTGAACCCAAACCAGCAAATATTTCGTGCGTTAAATTGACTTCAAACTTTTCCTAGCAAGGGCCCTCTTTTCCTAATTGGATTAAGACCATATTTTCATTCCCTGTGATAATGATGCAACCCCATAATGATAGGGGACTCTGCCAGGAGAAGCTGGCATTGCATATTTTCAGAGCATGAAAACGCCATTATGCTAACAGGTAACCGAGGCTACATGCCAGCTCAGCTGGGAAGCATGGATACTATGCACTGGTCTCTTTTGTCACTTCTCGTGATGGAGGCCTGTTCCCCAATTGCTCTACCACCCTGATCTCAGGAAGCTTGCTCTTCTTCCCAGTGCTAATCACTAAAATGAGAGATCATGCTCTCTGCAGTGAAGTTGTAGCAACTGAACAACAAGGAACTCTACCAACTCTGAGAAGTTGAGATGTCTTCTGTGAATCCAGCTGGTTCAAGGCTGCAGGCCCACTTTCCTGTTGCAGGGAGTGGGGAAAGTGGCCCTAAAGCACCAGAACGGATTATACGTCACTTTTAATAACGCACGTGAACGCGCCACTCCATTAACTGGAGAAGTTGGAGATAAATCTAGTCTAAAAAGAATCTGAGGAGCAAGGGAAAATGATTTTTACTGGTCTAATATTTATCCTGTACTTTAAAATTGTGGTGCAATAAAAGTAGTTGTTTATCCATAAATAAATCTGTGCCTTCTTAATATAGTAGATACAAAATACAAGATCAAATATAAGCAATGTTTAAGTTGACGCTTAGTTATTTTACCTTTGTTACTTATCAAAAAAACAGAGATAGATTTTTTTTTTTGGTAGAAGGGCCGGGATATATTTAAATCCAGCTACAATTCTGCCTGACTAATGTTTGCTTTCAGTACTGACAGCGGTGGTCATGGTCATAGTGGTAGGGGATGAGATGGAGAGAAGTCAAGATTTTGTGAAGAATTGTTGAATGAAAAGTGAAAGTAATAGAAAAATTGGGGCCATAGTAGATGTTTGATCATAAATGAGTGCTGCAAGGAAAGCAAATTATTGAAATTTAGAACTGAGGGTATTTCTTTTCTCCATATTGTACTTTTACACACAGGATGCTTGTAAACATTGCTTCAAGGGGTTTCCCCTTACTTTTTGTGTACCTAGGCGTGGGAAGGGAAACTAAAATCCTTTCAGGAAAATATTCTTAGTCAGTATCTTTCACTAATAAAAAAAAAAAGTGAATTCCAAGTGCTAAGAAATTTCTACTAGCTTTCCACATAGTCCCATTGGAATTTTTAAACTTTCAGTGTATGTTTTTCAGAAAAACATTCTTCTGTACACTTAAATTTGTAAATGTACTAAGGCGACTACATAAAACATTAAATCAGAGATATGAACAGCTGAAAACTGATAGGAGCTGAAAATCGAGTTGTAAGTAAATCATTGGCAATCTGTCTTTTCAAATATATTGCACGTGAATTTTAAATCAATCTGTTCTATTCTGCCAGTCATATTAGACTATTCTACCCTCTTGGTTTATAAAGCACTTAAACTTTGAACACGTCTGACTAAAAGTGGGGGAGTAAGAAGAGGAAAAGCAAAAGGCATATGGAATCACTTGACAATGTGCTGAAATATGAAACTGCAGACATTTCTGACTAAGTGTATGTCTAAAATAAAAGCCAAATTTGACAGTAGATTACTTTTTTTTGACAATGGGCTCAATTATTTCAGGGTCTAGAAGCAAACACAATTCAAACCTCTATTCAGTGTGTGTGTGTGTGCATTTAATCACTGTTCTGTCAAAATAAGAGTATGATCCAAATTGTATGCCTCATTCCAAAACTTCTAGAGACTGGGAACACCTTACAGAGCTGTTGCAAGGGGACAAGCATAGGATGGAAGAAAAGAAAGTGGAGATGCTAACTCACACTGGGATCTGGAGGGGGTAACCAGCCATAGAAAACTCGAAAAATCAAGGCTTCGAGCAAGGCAAACTTGTTTTTAAAAAGGCAGTGCAAGGCTTCATTTTTTGCAGTTGAAGACATCCAGGACTACCTAAGGGAGAGTGAGTGTAAGAACAGCAACAAAAAAAGAAAGCTGAGTTGAGACCAACAGGATGGTGGGTATTCTCTTTCTTCCTGACGAGATAGGACAGAAAGAATTGTAAGGTAGATCTGCACCTGACTGGGCTCTTCGTCCTTTTAATGTAAAAAGAAATGACTGATTAATGGGAATGTTTCACTAATTTTCCCAAACAAACCTACTTATAGAATTTCAGAAAGAGGGAGTGCTTTCTCAGATGAGCTAATGTGAACCTACTCATGCCCTGAACCACGTATTGAAAACAAGTTGAGAGAGGGCAATGGAATAGCCTGTGAGTTCAATAGAATATAAAACTTTATAATTTAGGGACAAAGTTTGTCAGTTTTAATACCTTCAAACAGGGATTTTACAGCATCTGTTGCTGTCCATTTTTGAAATGCAGAGCATGAGATGTCACATTCCCGGGGCTTTTAAGTTAGTAAACATAGGTCAAATATGTTGTAAATGGAATCCTTGTACAACTTTATACCTTTTAAAGTGATAATTTGTAACATGTTTTTGACCATTATGTAATACTATCTCACTGCATTATGTGATACTCTGTCAACTGTTTCAATAATATTCTAAGGGAAGAATGACTATCCTTACCGATCTTTAATATTTTTGCTTTTGTTTGAGCAACTTCATAAATAAATATTTATTTGGTACATTATTTTTATTATGAAAAGAAAAATAAATGGCTTCTCTTGTTACAAAAAGTAGCTGTATAAATATTCTAATCAAACTTCTATTGATTTCTATTGTGATAAAACAATGTGAAATAAACATCTCAAATGCCATTTACTGATGATTAAATCGTAAATATTGTTAAATTCCATTTACAAATTCTTTGAGGAGTTTGTTTTTTAGAGGAAAACATCATAATCAGAGTTTGGACACATCTTTTAGGGGACTCCCAGCCTTTTTCAGAAGGTTATATTCTGCCATAGTATAAAGGATCCTGGTTTGTTCGAGTAATATTTTCAATCTAAAATCTAGGAGGCAGGTGCTCACTTGTCCTCCTCCATGTTTGGAAAATACAGGGAGGAGGCCATAGTGGCAACTGTCACCATGATTGATTTCGCTGGGATAGAAGATTGACCAGTTGATTGTAATTAATGCATTGAGGACTCTCAGAAAAGTGAAACTGTTACACTGAAACTACTCAAGGTAGAACAAAGCAGAAATGTTTTGAAACTTAAAGATTTTGAACTGCAAGATACTTTTCTCATGTCATCTTTTCTTCTAAACAGCACAATTAATGTTTAAGCCATGTGTTGTTCACAGATTATAATGTTGTAATGATAAAATGTGCACCCAAAAAACGAAAATAGTGATAAAATGACGGAAATTCTTTATTTTAGAACCTTGTATTTATTTGAATCTTGTATAAGGCTACTTGGAAAATCTTTGTAGCATTATAAGTAGATGTAAGAAGAATTACATATGATCAACATATTTTACAATCCTCCTGTCCTTAAGTCTGAAGTGTATTACAGGTTAAGCTCCAGCCAGAAAATAAGATTATTTTATAAAACTCTATGACTCTCAAAATTAAAATTCGAAGTGACTGTGGTATCCCATAATACTAAAATAATACTAATTATAAATATAATCATAATTAAAATGCAAATTTGTCATCCATTTCTTTATTCAACAAATATTTATATAACATCTAATATGTGCAAAATATTTTCCATGCATAATTTATTGTTAATGATCATCATCTCAGCAACCTAGTAATGGAGGTAGTATTATCTTCAATTGACTGTTGATAATGCATCCCTGAACCATGGAAAGTAGAATTGGATGTCATCACTCTCTACATTTCTGCTTAAATGTATTTTACATTCTCTTTGAACGAAAAGGTGAAACACAGATATCATTGGGAGTGATTATTGAATAGGAATAATCAAGGGAAACTTCCTACATGACATGGACCTCTGGCTAGGGTGAAGTACACAGATGGGCCATTAGGAAGTGGAACATTAAAGACTCTGTCAATCACATCTTATTATTTGCAAGACCACGGGTAGAATTTTATCCACATTTTGATCTTATGAGACTCCAGTCTCATACTGCACAGAAAGTGTCATAGGGTGTTCCGAGGCTATGCCATGTCACAATGAAGCTTGAAAGCAAATGCTTAACTGCAGTTTGGGTAACAAATTATGCACATTTTAAAAATTATTGAAACATTTTGAATTTGATATTTGATACAGTCACACAAACATCTTTTGAAGACTTAATGGATACCAGGCTCTATGCTAAATGCAATGAAGACAAAAGCATATTCTGTGCATTCAAGTAGTTTATATGTCTGAGGGTAGAGATCTCTTGACCTGTTTTCAAAAGTAGGACTCTTCTACCTGATGCATTTGAGTTACATCATCTTTTATTTTATTATGCTTTCTGTTTTTCCTTGTCTCTCAAACTCAAAGGATTAAGCGTTCATTGGGAGTAGGTTTTCTGCTTAAGCAGGTGTTACCTGACTACATTGGCATATAAAATTCACAAGTAGATTCAGATATTTTCTCTTAACATAAAACTATTTTCTGCTTTTGCTGAGTCCTTATATTTAAGAACATGAAATCAGGGCCCTTGTACTCTGTTGGAGGCTCTTCTGATGTGGAGACCTTGGTAAGTATATTCTCATTTAAAGGTGAAAGAACCAATTCTGTGAAATGCTGAGAGTGATTATCTGACTACCTCTTCAAATTGATCTCAAGAACAGAGAAGTATGACTATATTTCCCAGCAGATAATAATGAAAAACGATCACTGAGAAAGGATATTATGCCATTCCATCAGGATGTGGTCTTCATTCAGGCAGTGATAAAGTACACTGCATTAATTTCTATACATCTTTGGAAATATCATCTGCATTTTCCTAGCGTAGTTCTTATTACTGTACCTTACATGAAAAGAGATGCAATTCAAGCAGAGAAGAGGGAGTTGCTATAAATTATGACTGAGTTTTTCATTAATACTGTGTGATATCTATATCAAAACTTTTTAAAAACCTGAGCAAATGTCTTATTTTGAATCTAGTGAGTATTTTATGTATAACATGAGTAGATGCCATTCAGAATAATAAATGTGACATATTTATTTATGTATATTTTTATTTATTTTGTATGTATTTGTTTTTAATTGTTGTCTCTTGGTTTTTGTTTGGTTTGTAGGGTTACTATGCCAGAAGGATAACATTCTTCTAGCTTCTGAGTTTCTTTAGAAAAGTGTATGATGTTGTAGTTTAGGGTATTGCACCATATTGTCTTATGTATTATTTTTTTTTTAGAAACCCAGTTCCAACCATCTTAGCTAAATATGGCAAACATAGTGGCTCATATATCCAAACTAAAATAAAGTAGGGGGTAGTAGAGGCCTTGGAATTGATGGCATCCTGGAACTTGAAAAGTGTCAGAACCACTCCCTTTCCCATTTCTTCCTTTCTTATTTCAACTTTTATCCGTATGCTATCCTCATTCTCTTAGGCAGCTCCCTGTGTCAAGAAATGTGGCTATCATCATCTCTAGAGACCCATCCTTACAGATCATCCAGGGAAATTGAGAATGCTTTCCCTTAATTTCCACCTTGGAAAAATTGAGAAGGACTATAATCGACTTATTTGGATCAAATCATGGTCCATAGGATCATTAGAGTGACCAAGAGGCTAAGATACTATTATAGAGCTAGACTGATAGAGTACCCCCCTCTGATTGGGGGAGGGAAATTCAACAGAACTGTATAGAGTGGAGAAAGAAGTGTTCCCCAAAAGAAAGAACACACTGGTAACAAAAAAAGGAAGGAAGAAATAGTGGAAAGACAAAAACAACTGACGTCCACTACATAATCCAGTAACAATATTATATATATACATATATAGGTATATGTATATCTACACACACAGATATGTATATACACATGTATATCTCCTTTTAGATCATCAGTAGATTTTTACAGTCATGCTCATATAGATTCTATATGCTTTCTGTTAATATTATTTCTGGTTTGTTCTTTTTTTTATTGAGGTATAATTGCAAATTAGTTGGTAACAAATTGTTTTTTTATAGAAAGATTTCTTGGTTTGCTCATGAATTTTCACTTTACTACTGACACACACATTTGTTTTCTTGTTAGCAATAAATTTTAGAGCACAATGATTTGATAATTGGCTCCCAACTTTTGCGTATTGGTATTATTGATGAGTAAATCATGAAAAAAATTCAACAATGAATTTTACAAAACAGAACCTGCTGTCTAAGAAAATAATTAGAAACTGAGAGACATGATGTTTAAAAAAGAGGAAACAATGTTATTACTAATGAAGCAGATGTGAACTTTGTGATATCATATTACTTTTGCTTCCTTTCTGGTTCATAGTTTCTATATAAGATTTCCGGATAAACGAGTTTTTGCAGTTTACAGAGCATCTAAAAAAACATATCTCTTTTAGTGTTCACAAGAGCCCTAGAAGCTAGATTACTAATTAGTCTTAGAAATGGACGGAGCAATATTGATTACTTTGTAGTCTCTATTTTGTCTTCTTTAATGTATGCACTGGTGTTTTTTATGCAAACTTCTCATTGCAATAATGCTTTGTTAGCCGTCACAAATTATTTATTAACATCTTGATTTTTTTAAATGAAATATGCACCATGGATAAATTGGGTGATTTAACCTGGATAGTACAGAATAGGAACAGGGTGAGGGAGAGCCTTCAAGCCTTTACTTTCTCTGTCCTCTCTGCAAAACCAAAATTAATCAGTTTTAACAGGATAAAGCTCTCAGTGTGAAAGAACTTCGCTAAGAAATTATGAAAGTACAAGTTAATTAGAATACAGAGCTACTTGCATGGGATGACATTTATTAATTACATGTTCTTGGGCTGGCTCAATTTCAGGCAATTTGCTGCTAAACAAAACAAAGAAAGTTTCTGTTAGTTTTCAGTCTTGCAGAGAAAAACAATCCCTCAATGCTTAGTTATAGAGAAATCCCTCATTTATAGAGAAAGAAATGCTCTATAAGGTGTAAAGAAAGCAGATTTTAGATTAAAATTTTGGGACCAGTGTTTTTGGAGGTTTATTCCATTTGCAATATATTACCACTCCAATTATGGTTAGTGGAGCAGTTTGGGAGCTCATGTGCTTGCCTAAGTGAATAGCTGAGATTGTTCAAAAATCGATGCAGCTAGTGGGAGATAAGTGGGAATTTGCCTTGTTTTAGGCAATACATTTCTGAGAAGTTGTATGTAACAGAACTTTTACCAAGTGAGTCATATTTTAAGTGTATGGAAAATGTTTAAAACACCTCCTGTACCTCCTGGATTCACATAGGAGGATTACTAGAACTACCGCATTGTTCCCCCTTCATGCTTTTCCCCTCACACTGTAATCAGATTAGCATCTTATTCTCGAAAATTAGACATGTCGCTCCTATTTAATGGTTTATTAAGTTGGCATATCACCTACTTATGATATCTGAAGGTTTTAGTACTTGAGCCTCTGTTAATAAGAGTTACATAACTTTGCCAATAAAATAAGTGCTGCTAGAGGCTTTGAGGTAATTATTTTGTCAGAATTGAAAGTATTAAGAATTGGTGGCAACATGCTGAGGAAATAAATGAAAAGCGAGAGCATACTAAATAAGGTCTTAGTTCTCAAAGCTGAGTTTCTTAATTGTGCTTAGTCCATAGTTATGATCTAAGTGGCTGAGGACCTCGGCATATGGACTAGACACGTAGCAAGGAGAAGATGAGTCAATAGAGAATGGTGGCTCAAAAAATCGCCAAAGGATATTCTCTACAAAAAGCATTTCAGGAATAGAGCATTTTTCAGCACAGGACTGTGGGTAACTGGAGGGGAAAGACACGTGAAAACAGTCCACAAGAAAAGCAGAAGAAAAGCTAGCACTTAATACCGATATTGTTTTGGGGGGCAAATGGAATTTCTGAGCCGGTGACAAGAATCCCTGTTCTAATGAGGACTGAAAGGCCACTTAACAGTTACAAAATAGAGGGAAGGAAGCTTGAGGAAGCTCAGGAAGAAATAGAAGAAAAGAAATAGGGGCCGGCCCCATGGCAGTGCACGCGCTCTGCTGCTGGCAGCCTGAGTTCAGATCCCAGGCGTGGACCTATGCACCACTCATCAAGCCATGCTGTGGCGGCATCCCATATACAAAACAGAGGAAGATGGGCACAGATGTTAGCCCAGGGCCAGTCTTCCTCAGCAAAAAGAGGAAGATTGGCATGGATATTAGCTCAGGGCTGATCTTCCTCACACAAAACAAAAGAAATATTAATATCAAGTGGTGACAAGAATGGAAAATATGGAAGAAAATAGGTACATTAAGGCTCATATAAAGGAAAAAAGTGCTTCAAGAAGACAGCATGAAGGTGATAGCTCCACAGAGGAGGAATTAATAAATATAAGAAAATATAACGGAAAGGCTGAGAAATGGTCAGCAGCTTCCCCAGGGGAGCCGTTGGGGAAGGGTAGAGGTAGGAGAAGGAGGGAGAAAGAAAAAATTTTGCAAGCATAAACTTGAATGAATGACAAAGAATTAGGGAAGCAAGCTAATAGGAAACGGACCTTGAGAGCAGAAAGACCAAAGTCAAAGGGAGAATTAAAGAGAGTTGAAGGGAAATCTTGAAGAACTAGTTAAAATCAAACAACCAAGAGTAACACAGTTAAAAGCATGTACATGCCCTGTGTTTAGTATAAGAATATAACAGGCAGGATTATAAAAATGCAAAAGGTTGTGGTGGTTTATGCAAGTTCAAGGCAATAAACTAAATAGTGAAGAGAATATTTTTATGAAAAGGGACAAATATGGACCGTTTCTGAATGAACAGTGTCAGTGACTAGACTTTTTCCAAAACAAACATAAAGGAGTTATTAAAAATATAGGAAATCTGGGCTGGCCCAGTGGCGTAGTGGTTAAGTTCACATGCTCCACTTTGGTGGCCTGGGGTTCGCAGGTTTGGATCCCAGGCACGGACCTACATACTGCTCATCAAGCCATGCTGTGGTGGTGTCCCACATACAAAATAGAGGAAGATGGGCACGGATGTTGGCTCAGGACCAATCTTCCTCACCAAAAAAAAAGTAAATATAGGAAATCTAGGAGGGAAGATGGATGATTGTGGATGAGATGGAAAACAACAAAAGAGAGAATCAGGTTTGTGAATATTATGCACCATAAAAAATGAGATTATTTCTTTTTTATCAACGATCAAAAGTTGTAAAGATTTTTATATTAAAAAAAGAATTCTAGAGAACATAAAAGAATTTATATGTTATTTATATTTTCAGATTAACTACAGTTCATCTTCGAATCATTAAGTAAACATTGGATTGATTAGTTAAATTTATGTATCAATTCAGGAAAGTAATTTTAAAGATTTTGTTCATTGACAAACAGTTTGAAATTCTTAGAATTGTCTAGGTTATTAAACTTATTTAAAGCATATTTAAATTTTTGTAATATTCTTAGATACATCTTTGATTTGACCATGTGTTTGAACATTTTATTTTTAATGCACACTAGATATTTGCTAGTGAGGGGTAAATTGTCTTTAAGTTTAGGTTCCAATTTCTGTCTTATGGAGCTATAATAAATTCAAACTGACTTTACAACTTTTCCTGAATCCATACAGTAGTTTTAAATTCCTTTAGAAACACATCAAATATCCTTTGCATATCTGTCTTTTCATCCAGAAGTATAAGTTTTCTAATGTACACACACTACATAAAGTACTCCATATAACTTTAGGATCTCTTCTTTATATCAAAAAACAATATTTTGGCAATATGCTTCAATTCTCATTTTCCAGTATGACAAAAGGTCTTTACATTCAATTTTAAAATCAGCATTTCTATTTTCCTCAATTTCAAGTATCTGCAAATAGTTTGCTTAGCACTGTTGAGTTCAGTAACAGTTTACTAAATGCCTATTATGTGCCAAACACTGTGCCAGGTGTTGATGACCCAAAAAAGATTAAGTTATAGTTGCTGTTAATTAATTGCTCCCAGTCTCACAGAGGAGACAGATGTGCAGACAAATAATTAAAATAAGATGGTATGAAGGCAATGACAAAATAAGTATGAGGTCCACAAGTAATCTAGAGGAGGGACTGGTTGGCACTGTCAGGGCAGGCTCGCAGAAGACATGGTATCTAGCAATGCTCTATGTAATGACTCTGAGATGGTGTAGGGGAGGAAAAAAATTTTTCCTCTACACTTCCAGGTTCTTCTGGTTGGTTTGATAATCAAATTGACATGAGGCAGATTAACAGGAGAAAATCAATTTAATTATGTGTGTGGGGGGGCCCCACAAAAACAATGAGACTGAGGGACAAGTTGGGCAGTTGACATTTGTGCGCTATTCTGAGCTAAGGAATAGGATGGGAGCCTGGGGCTTCAAAGCGGAGGAGGGTAATTCACAAGACAATAAGAAGAGCAGGTGATTGGTAATTAGATGTTTGTCCTGCCATACAGGTAAGTCATTCAGATAAAGTTCCCTTTTGGTAATAGTTCTCTTTCTGGGCCAGGCCCCCTATCAAAATTCTTTAGTTGAGGGAGAGGTAAGATTTTTTTTTTCTTGAATGTGCTGAGTCTTGATTGCCTTCCGTTCAAAATAGTCTGCATACCAAAATGGGAAATTTTCAGGTGGCAAATTTTGTTCCCACAATGGCCAAGTATGGAAAGGGTAACAGGTAATTCCAGACAGAAGAAATAGTATGTGCTAAGACAGAGATGTCTTAAAACAATGTAGTCTGTGTAGAGGAGGAAAAATAATTTTCTCTTTACTCTTCTGAGTTTTTGGCTGAGACTTCTTGTAATAAAAGACAGAGTAATAACAGATAAACTAACAGAAGTTGATTAAAATGTATACCTCCCATATACATGGGAGATACCCAGGGAAACTGAGTAACTCCCTGAGAGGGCCCAAGCAACCATCTTTAGCTAAAGACAAAAGAAAGATGCTGTGGGGGGAGGGAGGCCAGTTAGGAGAGGTTACCAGGAAAAGTGTGGTAAACAAGGGTAAGGTTTATTATGCAGATTTAAGTGGGCGTCTTCTCCATTGATAAGATTCCCTTGTGATTTAGAGTCATCCTTCTCTTCCTGGTACAGAGGCAGACACTTCTACAAATGGAGATTTCCTTTATAAATGTAAATTTCCCTGATAAAAGGATAACTTCTACTCTGTTTTCAGAGCTTCTCCTGGTCTGCTATTTCTCAAAAATAATCAGCTCAAAATAATCTTATGCCAAACAGGCATGTTCTGGGGTGGCATACTCTTCTACCCTTTATCCATATTTTGGTATTGCTGTAATACTACTGTCTTCTAGAATCCTCTCTTTTTTCTTTTCCTGTAAAAGATATGCCAACTAACAGGTTGATGTTGTTATTATTATTGCTTAGATTGTGTCAGGTTCTGTATTTTAAATAGTTTTCTTCTATGTATTTCATTTTTTAGCAATTTTAGGCTAATTTTCAGAGACATGAGAACTATAGTGGGCTAGATAAAGTTTTAGGATTCTGTTCTTCAACAGACTGATACTTCAGAATCTTCTGTTTTTTATTAGGATATGGAAACTAACAGGTATCAGGAAGTTTAGTTCAGCGATAATTTATTGATTGCCTACTGTACACTAGTTTCAGATACTTTAGCGTCAGTAGTCCTTGGCTCTAAGGGAATAGTAAGTAGCGCATCAACTCAGATACAGGCATTATATTCTCCATTTTTCCCAATGATTTCGTGTAAGTATTTTCCACATATGATTATGACAATTATAGTACTAAATCCATAGTGCCTAATACGCTTTCAAGCACTTGGGAGAATATTCCATTTTCACTTATGAAATTCAGGTTTTATTCAACACTATTTAAATGTTATATAGAAAATATTAACAGTTGGGAGCACATTTTGTCATCTCCGTCTATTGGCCAACAACGCAAACAGTAGTTTTTATTCTTGTGGGTTTTTTCTTGATGATTAATTTATTTTGATAATTCCTAATGCAATATGATACAGCAGTATTTCTTTTGGTACAGAGAAACACAGCCAGTATTTATCCTACTGTTAACTGCATTTTTTCTGAAAGAATGCTTTGTTTTTTCAAAGGGGAGGGTGAGGGTGGGGGATGGGGAGGGCATCAGCAAGGCTTTTAGCTGTAGAATCTGAGAAAAGCAAAGATAATCTTTAGTCCTTCCTCTTTGGTTTTAAAGAATATCCGTATGATATCACCATTCAATCGTTTCCCCATTGAATGACAGGTGAGGAGTAGGAAACATGGTTTTATCCACATACAGAGTGGCTCTGTAATTCTGCATGACTGCCTATGAAATGGAGATAGCATGGGCCTGATGTGAGTCTACTTAGGCAGATCTGGAAAATGAGGACAAAATGGATGACATAGATCTCTATGTTGACTAAACTTGTCAGTTATTACTCTATTGCAAAGTACCATATAAACAACTAATTAAAGATTACTAAAGAGAGATAAAAGGAAAATCCTCAAGTCCAATTTGCAGGTCACTTACAAGGTAAAAGAGACCCCAGGTGGAATGTAGTTGAATGTATTGAGAGGATTGAGAAATCACCGGATAAACTTTGAAGGTTGGTTTTTAGTTCATTGTAACACATCATTCCATGCTTAAAACCATTCAGTGTCTTCTTATCTCAATCCTTACCATGATTTACAACACCTTAATAAGGGCCCAAGTTTTTCTCCCTAGCCTCATCTTACACAATTTATTCACTATTCCCCAGCCACAGTGACTCACACCCATCTTAAGCCATTTGCACTTGATGCTCTCTCTGGAACACTATTCTCCCTTATTCTCAAATGACTAATCCTCCTTATTCTTCAGATCTTAGGTCATATGTCACTGCCTCAAAGAGTTCCACACTGACCACCCCATCCAAATTACTCACCCCCACATGAAAGTTTATCTGTTTTATTTTTCACAGCATTGATACTATATAAAATTATCTTATTTGTTCACTTCCTTATTAACTCTCTCCCTGCCCCTATAGTGTAACCTCCATAGTAGCCAGGACCTTATCTGTCTTGTTCACAGCTGTATCCCAAGCAACCAGTTTGCATGTTTATTGAAGTAAGAATGATAATAGTAAAAATAGACCTCAGCCAGCTAACCAATTAAGTCTTAGATCTAATTCAGGGCAGTAGAATTAGATAATGATGTAGGAGCTCTTGAAAATATTTCAGAGAGATACAAAGATGATGAAAAGATTAGAAAACAGGAGCTGTAAAGAGGAGAAAATGGTGATATAAGTTGGAGTATTACTACTTCAGAGTAAGAATCCATAATAGTTGCTTGCTTTTTACAGTTTACAGAGCACTTTTGCATGTATAAACTCCTTTAATCTTTTAAATAATAAATAAGTAAATTTGTTATTATTATCCCTGTTTTATAGGCATAGAAACGGTGGTACAGAGAATTTAACTGACTTGTCCAAAGTCACGTAGTTATAAGGTATAATTCATGTTTTCCTCGTCTCATGTCCAATATTATTGTGTGACACCACCTCTAGTTTAGTCTGCAGAGCAAGGAGTTTAATTTGAAAATGTTGCTTATTAGTTTATAAGTTCTGAACAGTTATCCCAGGTTGTTCCCAGATATCTTCGGGATTCATTGGATAGACACTCATCTCTCTTGTGTGGTTTGGAAGAGGGTAGAGAGTAAGAGATTACTTAGATATGGTCTCTTCAAGCTCTAAGATTCTATAGTCTTTCAGCCAAGTTTTCGACTTTCAAAAAGAAATCATTTCAAATTTATTTAACATTTAAAATTTGACTAAACGACCCTACCTTTTGAGCTTGATATCACAACTGGACTTGGCTCTAGGATGTACTCATTGCATGGGCTGTGTATATTTTTATTCAATACCCAGAGCATGCAGTGTGAACATAATAGAGATTGAAAGACAGCCAGAAGGGTAAAATTTGAATTCTTAAAGAGTAACTTTATGTTTCATGTAAGTTTATTAATTCTCCATTTTAAGCTCTTTACTAAACCTGTTTCTGAACACTCAATTCCACAACCCATATTCCAAATTCCTAACTGGAGTCTGTGTACTGCTTCTATTTTTATAACAGATTTTTATTTCTCTTTTATTTAGATTAAAAGTTTGTTAAAATTTCACATGGATAGTTAAAGTTAACTTTCAGTAATTGTTAGAAGCATTCTTTTAATAGGAGTATAAAAAACACATTTGGAAGAGTATAATTAGTATGATTTTTAATCATTTTATTGAAATTTCTTTTGCTGACACATCCCCTTAGTATGATTTTGCCCCCATGATAACACTGGTGAACATATCTTGTGATCAGCTAACTGGATGTTTCTTTAACTCACTTATTTAAAATTTTCCAAAATTTCCAATATTTTTACAATGAGAATCTAGGACCTCAATAATTATAAATTGATTGTATGTCCTTAAGTTGAAATCGGAAAAAAAATTTCCTAAAGTATTAGAATTTAATGTTTGATTTGAAAGCTGTGTGATCTTTGCATAAAATTCCAAATATAGAATATACTTGCTCCATTCGTGACTATATTCCTTATAATTAGAAAATTGTTTTGTTATTCTTGTTTTGGCATCTCCTTGCTTATATTAGGATTCAAAAGCTGAACTTGAATATCTAATAGCAGACTAAATATTTAGAAGTACTTATTAAGAGACCTAGTTCAAAACACGAATAAAAAACATTATAGGCCAAAAAAAGGTAACACAAGTTTATTTGAGTGAACCTATAAATAAAATAGAGATGAAAAATGGGTTTATAAGGAAAGAGGAATTCTAATAAATGCTGATTAGAAATATTGGGGCATTTTCTGTAATATTGTCAAACTGAAAACTATGGTATATAGTTTTAAAGAAAATGTCAGAATACATTCAGCACATTGTGTTTCTTCATGCCTGGCATATAGCAGGTCCTCAATAAGTATTTGTTGAAAGAATAAATGAACCAACAAGTCTTATTTGAGCACCTGTTATGTGGAGGATAAAAAACTACGACTCAGAGCTTATGATCTAATATGGGAGAGAAGAAATATAAGACGGATGCACAAATGACCACCATATAAGAAAGTGTGTGATAAGAATAAATGTGTCTTGAAAGGAAGACCAAATCGTTTCCCACCTGGGAAGGTTTTAGGGAGAAAAAGGGACTTGAGCCTCGGAATTGGTAAAAGTTAAGTGAGCAAAATTATTTATTGTAGAGATTTAAGCAAATATATGAAGATCACTCAATCAATATTATCATAAGACATTCAATAAATTAAAAACAACAAATATTGGATCATCAAGAAATCTTTTTATGATCATTTACTCTTAAAAATTCCATTTGCCTTTTACTTTAATACAGCATGAAATAGTCTAAGTTCCCACAAGCCTCTTTGTCTCTTGTTTTTTTCCCTTAATCTGTTACATACATCAATTCTAGTGTAGCACATCCAAAATATTTCAGTAATTGCTCTGTCAATCATTTGTTTCTTCAGGTTAAACTTCTAAGCTAAAGTATTAGAAATTAATTTAAATAATGAAAATAGCATTAGATATTTCTAGCATAAAAACTTATAACTGTTTTTCTTCCTGAGAAGATGAAAGACTTTAATATTTTTCTTTTTGTTTCCTTTTAGGTCATCTTTGTGAGAAGTAGCTGGTATTAGGAAATGTTGATTTCATCAGAGTAGGGAGAAGTGTTAAGAGTAAAGCAAACTGAGTGCCCCACCCAGAATATTGATGCCTATCTTGTGAGTGATATGAAGATCACTGATTCTAAGCTAGTTTTCTCACTCCTTTCCTGCGTATTGCTCCTAACCCACTTTCCTGGTTATAAGATAGAGTCTAGCTATGGCCATTTCCTTCCTTCTCTTTCTCCTTCTTCTCCTATTTCCTCTTGTTGTTCTTTCATCTTTATTAAGTGTATAGGGATCATGCAGGTTTTGTTCACCATTCTATATCCAGCTACTAACACAGCCCATGGGCTTGAATGGGCATCCATATAAATGTTTGTTGAATAAATTAATAACCACTTGCTCTGGAAAAGTAAACTCATTAAAATATAGCAATCTAAGAAACATAGTATGGGAAGGTCAATCTGACTTCTGAATATACACTCAGTGCATACTAAAATAAAATCCAGATGGCTTCTATTTTATTAACTCTTTTGAGATATTCTACTACTACTACTCTACCCAACTCTGCCTGATAGGACAGAAGACTTAGGGTCTACCTGCCCCACATCCACTCAGCACTTATTAGCTATGTAACCTTGAGCCAGTGAATTAAACTTCCTGAGCTTCAGGTTTTCTCACTGTAAAATGTGACTAACAGTATCTTGTCTATCTGAAGGCAGCAGATTTAATGAGAAAATCTATTGATCTAACTTGCAATGGATGAAAATGTGAATATAATTTTTATTTTTATTTATTCATTTATTTATTTATTTTTGCTGAGGAAGATTTACCCTGAGCTAATCCGCTGCCAATCTTCCTCTTTTTGTATGTGAGCCACTGCCACGGCATGGCCACTGACAGACAGTGGTGTAGGTCCACATCCGGGAAACAAACCTGGACCTCTGAAGCAGAGCACGCCAAACTTAACCACCAGGCCACTGGGGCTGGCCATGAATATAATTTTTAAAAATATATGTGGAAAAATTTATGTGGAGTTTTTTGCTCTTTGCTTATTCATTAATACCAATAAGTTACTATAATTAATTCCACATGAGATTCCAAAAACCCCTAAATTAAAAATAATACATATATATGTGTATTTTACTAACAGAACTCATGACACCTACTGAGTAATGCTATTACTTAGACGTTTGTAATCCCTGAAATTTCTAAACATAAATTAAGATCAAAAGTTTTGTCGTACATGATTGTATCCCTAGATGTTTAATGATATATTTTGAAGGATTAAAAATTAAAGAACCATTGCTAATGGCTGTTCAATTGCAATAATTGTAGAATACTTTTATTGGTGAGTTCTTTTTTTTAACTTGCACTGGAAATTTACCCCATATTGTTCTTTTATTCATTCAATAAAGTTGTACCTAATATTTGGTCCTGTGTTAGAAGCTGTAGATGCAGCAATGAATGACACAATCCCTCTCCTCAAAGAGATCAAATTTTATTGGGAGAAGCAGGCAAGTAAGTAGATAATTAAAATATTGTGTTGTAAGTGCTACAGCAGGAGTGAGCTCAGGATACTTTGGGAGCACATGAAAGCTCTCCCAATCCAGCCTCCAGGTGAAGAAGTCAATCAGGGAACGTGTCCTAGAGGAGGTGGTATTAGTGTTGCACTTCTGCCTATTCATGTCCTTCCCAGGGAGGTAGAAATGCAAATTATTTAATATTTAATGTCTGAGTGAGAGCTATAGTAAGAATTCATTGTTTGATTACTTTGAGTTTTGTGCTACATGGAACTTCAAAACACATTTCTGGGACTAAAAGTGGAGATGAAAAGAAAAAAAAACTAAGAGACAAAGATGCAGTTTTCATGAACCTGGTAAATAAGGAATGAGGTGTGATTAAGAATCAGATGTTCACTAGTAAAATTCCTGGAAATTAAGAATTAGGAGGTTGAATGCAATCTGATACGTGACAGTGCTAAGGATTTTTCTTAGAGGGTGATAGACTTTTTAAGTAACAAACAAGACACACATTTTGAGTTGTGTGCATTAGGTTGTTTATAGAACTGAGTATTACTATCAGGGCAAGTTGCCATTGCACTCCTTCTTTAGATGTGTTAAATGGTCTGGCAAACCAACTGTCCAGCTATTAGCCAAAATGCATTGATATGTTGTAACAGTTACTTTAATATCTATTCTTAATTACACTCCTTCAATGTGTTCTCAATCCATATTAGAGTATTGCTAATGAATTATGTTAATATTCTTTTGTTATACATGCTCATTTCATAGTTATCGGTTACCTTTTTATTGTTCCTCAAGTTCTTATGTATTTTTGGCACATATCATCACCTAAATGTTCCTTTACTATATTTTTATAAATAATTTTGCAACCACCTCATGTACCAACCCAAAAAATGTTAGTAAATGACTTGGCTGACTACAAATCCTGGAGGAGATATAGCTATATCTGCCATTTTAGGGGACTGATGAGGCTACACATTGTAGAATTTTTTTCTACCTCTTAAACTCCTTTGACTCATTTGACTGGATTCTTTTGGAAGATACTGTACCTTCTCAAGTTTTAATTGCATAAAACTCTACTCATTTGAATTGACTTGTTAATTAAAGTTGCAAAAATAACTTGCTGAATCATGATACATTTATTTTGATTATTTTCATCCTGGCTTTCTTCTTATTTTCACTATCATTTCAAATATGCATTTAATTTTTGTTTGCATGGTCATTTCAGCCAGCTTACTTCGTTTCGGTCACTTTGTATAAGAAAATGAATCATCTCATTGTTTCATCCATTTGATTGATTTCTGCTGCTGTATATACTTTTGAGCTGTCCCAGATCTTTTCTGATCTTCTCTGTTATCTTTTCTGAACTTCTTTTATCACAGCATCACCTATCATCTTTTTATGTGCTCACTTTGTTGCTCTAAAGTAATTTGTCTCATTGCTTATTGTTTAACTAGGAAAATTAAAGATGGGGATGGAGATGAAAATATTAATTTAATTTAATCTCCCATCTTCTTCCTGTCCTCTCTGCTTTTACACAGTATTCTTCTTAGAATATTGCTTCAACATGAAAAAAAGGAATACTCATTTAATTACACATCTATCCATTTATTCATTTATTTTGTAAGTATCATTAGCACAATACTTCACACACAGTTGGTTACAAATGAATGGATATATCCATTAGTTAATTAATGCAATAAAAGGTCTTATTTCTATCAAGTCAAGTTCTCTTTTGCTTTACTTTTAAATCACTATGGTCTCAAAAAGGAGAGAGAGAGTGAGGGTGTATACCTATCTATCTATCTATCTATCTATCTATCATCTATCTATCTATCTATCTATCATCTATCTGTCTATCTATCTATCTATCTATCTATCTATCTATCTATCTATCTCCAGTACTGCTTAGAAAGGGTTTACTATGGTAGACTTCAGTGTCAGGTAATGTCAAGTAATTTTCTTTCTGGAATTGGTTTTATTTTGAGCAAAAATTACCTAATATAAAAATATTCTATGTATGAAATCGCCACTCATCATAGATCTTTCACAGAAACCTTCTCATGGAAGATGGATAAATTTTTCTGAAGTCATTTTTAAATGTAGCCAAATTATATCAGATCATATACCTTGAAAGTTAACATGCAGATAATTTCATTTAATGTCAATTTGGGTCAAAAGATATCTAGAAAAGGGAATCTGGGAAAAACAGACAAAAAAATTAAATATGCTTCTGTCATGTTTAGCTTGGTAGGGAAAAGGTCTAACTTATCTCAAGAAATAAATATTACATAATAATAAAATAATAAATGAATAGTGTTTACAGTGATAGTAGGTAGTCTTATTTCCAAAAATGAATTTTCAAGCTCTGATTATGAAACAATCTTATAAATAAACAGCTATAGCTCAATGAAATTTAGAAGCATATACTTTCAACATAATTCAATTAGTTGCTATGTCTTTTGTCACACTTCTTGATTTTCAAGGTATTATTTTAAAACTGAAATATTTCGGGCCAGCCCGGTGGCATAGTGGTTAAGTTTGCGTGTTCTGCTTCAGCGGACCGAGGTTCGCAGGTTTGGAACTACTTACCACTCATCAGGCCATGCTGAGGTGGCATTCCATATAGAAGAGCTCCAACTCTACAACTATGATATATAACTATGTGCTGGGGCTTTGGGGAGAAAAAAGAAAAAGAGGAAGATTGGCAACAGATGTTAGCACAGGGCCAATCTTCCTCTAAAAACTGAAAAATAAAATAAAATAGAAATATTTTCATATATCTCCTATACCCTGATTGCTCTTTTATTCCAAAATAATGATGCAATAGAACCAGAAAAAAATCATCTCCCAAAATGTATTCATTCGTGTGGTATTTTATGTTTTTAAAGATCACTGATGTTTTAGAATATTTACCCAAATTACTTTTTATTTTTAATTGTTTGAATCTTATCTTAAGAGAGTGATTATTTTTTTATATGTCAGTCATTAATAGCAGGTTACACGCATAAAATGCATAATAATAAGAATAAGAGCAAAACTTTTCCACTTAATAAATAATTCGTGCAAATTCAGCAATGTACCTGGAAAATGCATTCTTTAACCTACATGTAATATAAAAAGCATTTAGTGATGTTAAGAAGTAACCAATTTTAATGAATAGGAGAAATCTGTTGTAATGTCGTAAGTCTACTTCCCTTAGCACACAGTTTGTCTAGAGCAGGCATAAATATGTTTCTATACTTCATGACCCACTTAAATTCTTCAGAGGAGTTATTTTATTTCATTTTCATATTTTTAAAGTTCATAATTTCCATGATAAAAACAGATTATTGGTAACTATAGTGTAGAACTCCTGAAAAACAAGCCAACAGTTTGTTCTTTTCTTTTGGTGCCTTCTGTAAAACTATTGACCTTTGTCAATTAATTGATGGTTTGGGAGGCATTCAATCATGTCATGAAGATCTAATCCATCTAAAATGAAAACCAAGGTACTCTGGCTTAAAATCTCTTGGTTACTGGCAAGGCCCTTGATTTATTCATCTTTGAATTCCCAGTATATAGATCAGTATATGGTAGTTTCCCATTAAATGTTTACTGAATGAATTAAATTAATTAGTTTCTTTCATCAGGCATTTTTAGGGCACTTGTTATTCTGTCTTCTGTCTCTAAACTCCTACTGCACTTGTTTGTACTACTTGATTACTATTTAAATACATACCTTATTGTCTTATGATTGTTTCACTAAATAGTTTAGCACTTTATTTTATTCATTGTAGCTTATCAACAGAATTAAATTATATGTTTCTTGTAGGCAGGAACCAGGTCACTCATTTCATTTGTACCTTTTGTAAAGCCAACACATAAATACACAATAAATATTTTGCTGGTTAATTTGGACAGTATGGGTGAATGTGAAAAAATACTACCACATTGCCTTATAACAGTCAACAAACCATTCCAAAAAGGAACATGTGTTTTAAGGAGAATGGTAATTTTTGTGTGTTATGAAGTAAAATTTATTTTTAACTCCAGAATGTCAGTTAAAAATGCTGAAAACAAAATTTGCATGAAATAATTTTTTTAAAAGAATAAATCAGTGCTGGGAGAAGTCTTCCATTTTTTACCTTGCAGAATGTACTTGTTTCTTAAATTTTGAGTTAGTTTTTATTTGAAATTCAGCTATGAACTATATTTATTGTCTAATTTCTTGATTTGTGGATAATATCTTGCTCTTCTGTGCCTGTTTACTTTCCAACTAATATTAAGACTAGAAGGCAATATGTGTTCACTTCATTGTTTTATTTTTATGGTCTAATGTTTCCTTTTTTTTTTTTCCTTTTTCTCCCCAAAGTCCCAGTAGACAGTTGTATGTCATAGCTGCACATCCTTCTAGTTGCTGTATGTGGGACGCCACCTCAGCATGGCAGGACAAGCGGTGCGTCGGTGCGTGCCCAGGATCCAAACCTGGGCCGCCAGTAGTGGAGCGCACACACTTAACCGCTAAGCCACGGGGCCGGCCCCTAATGTTTCCTTTTTTTTTTTTTTTGGTCATCAAAGAGGTTTTGATAATGTGAAAATAACATATTCAGTGTACGGAGTTTTTCTATGCTTATTTCAATTACCCAATGCCAAGATTAGAGATTCAAAGAATAGGTTTTATACATTTAAACCTAGCAGGTTTTTGAGAGTATGACTTCATGGCACCAATAATCTCCTAGGATATCCAGCATAAGACTCAGCAACAACAACAGAAAAGATTTACTTAGTCTTTTCATGCCAATCACTTTTCATGAAATCTAATTATAAATAACTATTTATTTATCACACATCTATCCACATTCTGCCCTCCTTTTGGCATCCAGTACTCTCCAATCCCTAAGCTGTTCAGGGACCGCTACTATAATGCCAACCGTGATTTGGTTCTTGACTTTTACTTAAATCTCTCACGCAAACACACACATCAATCAAGTCTTACATTGCCTAGGTCCCATTCTTTTAAGGTTTAATTTGCAAATTGATCTACGATGCTATATTAGTTGGCTTGTTATCCCTTTCATATAGAATCTTGCTGCAAACTAGTTAGTCATTTCAAAGTATTTAAACATATGCAATGTATTTGTATGTATTGCACAGTCGATATGTTGTTTTATTCTCTATTGATTTCTTTTTATTGGCAATTGTCTTCCTCTTTGGGGTTAAGACAAATGCTGAAGTAAAATAGTGGCAAAGTTTTTCAATATTCTGTGGGAATATGAAATGAGGAGCCTGCCTTTTCGACATAATGAGGCGTCTAAATACCTCATGTAATATTTCTTAATTTCATACTTATCACGCTCATGATAGAGAATGTTGACAAGGGTATAGAGCTACTGAATATTTTGCTTAATTTTGTTTACATCAGTATGATTATTATAAAATTACATGTTTCTTTGATTGGAAGAAACAATAAAATTCAGTAAGCCCTAAACTGCACTCAATTTGCTTTCATATGCAAATACTTTCACAACCTAGAATCAATTTGAGGTGATTTCGTTCCACAGTATGTTCTATCTATCTATCAGTCTATCTACCTACCTATCAACGCACACATCAAGATGTAGATCACTTATACAAAAAAGGAAATTGTTCTCTTGATTTATGACTTGAAAATCGACTTAAAATGAATAAATGATTTGAAAATAACTTTGTAGGTCTTTGCAGACAGAATAAATACCAGGGGTTTTATAATACAATGAAATATACTTTTTTTTCTAAATGACTATGCAGACATATGTAGAAACTGTTATGCATTAAAAGGATAAATGATCTGAACTTACGATGGTAGTAATTCACATAGTCTAATAAATAATGCTAATCTTGCCAGAAGGAGATCACATCTTATTCTTTTTAAAATTGTCAATGAATCAGACAATTTATCTATTCTGTGTTGGGAATAAATGAGGAAATACAGAAAGTAAGGGAGAAAATCATCTTAAAATAAAATGTGTATAATAGAATTGTGCTTGATTGTTAAGCAATTGCATAAGTAACAAGAAAATCATGATGCCTAATGTGATTGTCCTAAGTTTAATAAGAGTGACTAATCCCATGAAAGAGTACTCAGTTCTCTGTAACTAAGAAGTAGGTATATGACTTAAGTCTTGTAATATGTGCTGGTAATAGCCTGATTGAGTCTCTTCCACAGACCTCACCTTAGTTCTTTAACTGCTTTAGGTCCCAATTAGGTTGTAAGCTCTCCTACATCAACTGTCCCTTCTTTTTGGTTTGTGTCTCCCCCAGTACCTAGGACTATACTGAATTCTTAATCAGTAGTCAATAATTGCCCATAGAACCTAATGAAATATTTAGTGTATTTGTTCCAGCAACATGCTCAGCACTCTTTCACCAAGGAGAGGAGATAATAAACAGGATGTTATGATAGTAAATATACACTGACATGGATTTTTAAATGAAAAATGAAAGAAATTAAAATCTTAAATATTAAAATAGGTACATAGAATAGTGTCTTAGTCTGTTGGGGCTGCTATAACAAAACACCACAGACTGGGTGGCTTATAAACAACAGAAATTTATTTCTCATGCTTCTGGAGGCTGGAAGTACGAGATCAGAGTGCCAGTATGGTGGGGTGAGAACCCTTCTCCTGGTCTCCAACTTCTTTTGTCCTCACCTGGTGGAAGGGACAAGTGATCTCTCTGGGGTCTCTTTTTTAGGAGAACAAATCCCATCATGAGGGCTCTGGCCTCCTGACCTAATCACTTCCCAAAGGCCACACCTGTTAATACCATCATATTATGGATTAGGATTCAACATATAAATTTTGAAGGGACACATTCAGACCATAGCAGGTATGTAGTCACATTCCTTATGAAGCTTTGAGTGAAAATATGGCAAGGAGAGGATCATAAACAACTGCTTGCAATTTTCATCCAAAGCTCTCAGACAATTCAACAAAAACCAAACACACATTTAAAAAAATCATTTCTATCTCTCTGTAAAAGTTTTTGTTTTGCTTTTGTTTGTTTTTGGTGGACTGATTTTATATGATGCTAAAATCTCTGAAACAACAGGACTGTCTTCTAAATTTAACCACCACTGAGTAACGGAAAAAGTGTTTCTAACAACCCTGTTTGCTTTTACTGTAATTGCTTATTTACCAGGTTGGCCTTTCTCCAAAAGATAAGCAGGAAGGACAATAAATCAACTTACCTAATAGGTATTTTTATCAATTGAGCCAGAAGGGGATAGGTCGGATCTTTGTCTCAGCAGGTAGGACTTTCTAAGAGGAAGAATTAGATGAGATCAGGAGGGGATGTGGCAGGCAATCTAGTAAGGTCCTAACAGTAACCAATAGGAAAGTCTCTGATTAGGCAGGTTATGAGGATTAATAGCGGGAAGGTCCAAGCATGTGGAAGTTTGTTTCAAAAGCCCAATCCTTTGCAGCAGGTAGAAATCCCAGCACGTAGGCAAATCATGACATCAGTGGAGACTAGATTAAGTATCTTTCTTCCCATCTGGCATATACCTGTATGAAGGTTTTTTTGTGTGTGTGTGAGAAAGATCAGCCCTGAGCTACCATCCGTGCTAATCCTCCTCTTTTTGCTGAGGAAGACTGGCTCTGAGCTAACATCTATTGCCAATCCTCCTCCTTTTTTTTTCCCCCAAAGCCCCAGTAGATAGTTGTATGTCATAGCTGCACATCCTTCTAGTTGCTGTATGTGGGACGCGGCCTCAGCACGGCCAGAGAAGTGGTGCGTCAGTGCGCGCCCAGGTCCAAACCCTGGGCCGCCAGTACCGGAGCACACGCACTTAACCACTAAGCCACCGGGCCGGCCCCAGGCAAATTTTAATTGAGGAATATTTTACAAAATACCTGACCAGCATGGCCGGAGAAGCAGTGCATCGGTGCGTGCCCGGAATCTGAACCCAGGCCGCCAGTAGCGCAGCGCGCGCACTTAACCGCTAAGCCACGGGCCGGCCCCTGTATGAAGTTTTTTGATGCAGCAGTCAAGTTTTTATTCTCCAGCCACAATCACTGTGGCTGCCACTGGCTGTGAAAATCATTTCACTTTAACACAAAACTACTTCAAGCTGTTTTGTAGTTTAAGGTGGACTTTTCCACAATGCTGAAAAACATTCAGTTTTCTACTGCTGATTTGCATGTAAATTTTTGGTTAATTTCTTAAACAGCATTATTGAGCATAATTTAAATATTTGGTTAGTTTTTGATATGCCTTTCCTCTTGGCACATATACCCTGTAAGAAACTAAAGGCAGCTTTCTTTTATTAGTATCCGTGACACATTATTTTCTCCTTTCGTTAAGAGAGATTTTGCTTCTTAAAATGTATTATTTATCTCTCTGATATAACACTTGCCTCTCTTCCATCCCTATCATTTACGATCTAATTATTTTTTTGGACTAAAATCTGTTTATAAAGAGATGTGTTTGCCTGCTTCATGCTACTGACAAAAGATTCATAGTGAAAGTAGGGAAAGCGACATGTTCAATTATCAATAAAACATATAAGACAGGAGAAACAGATTAGAAATAAGAAGATACAATCACCGAGTGGCTAAACAGGTTGAAATCACAAACTACAATTGTGAGTTTTGAGCTCAATTCTGTTCTGAGCTTGCTCTCTTTGCTTCAGTTGTCTCTGTATAAAATGGAATAATAAGGAATGCTAACCAACCTTCAGAGATACTTTTGAGGAATGTTGCCAAAAATAATAAAATGTAATAGTCACAAAGATAATTTTCTAGAGAAATTGAAATGAAAATCAACCTGAGTATCTGACATCGTTTTTTAAAAGTTTATTCAGAGAACCTTTCTTTTTTATAGTCAATTATCTTATTTCTCTTTATGATTATCTAATTTTATCATATTAGCATCGCCGAGGTGCTATATTATGTATGATGATTAGAGAACTTGAATTCTGAGCAAAAATTACACTTTAGGATTTGTAATAACATCGAGAAGATTCAAGATATGAGCTTTGTGTTTGTTTATTTACATCAGTAGTTGAACACTCGTTTTTTTTTTTTCCTTCTAGTAGACGATTTTTAAGGACATTTACATTAGAGCTTTCTTTCCTAACTTATACACATATCTAAGTATTATTTTGTTTCTTTCTTTAAGCATAATCCATTGTACAATCAAATTAAAAAATAATTTGAAAATGTCTTAAATTCTATAAATAGCAATATTGGATACTATAATGCAACGGGTAGGTTATTGGTGATAGAGCTTTATTTTTAAAGCATACTTCATGTTTCAGAAAACGTACTGTAAATTACTTCCCTATGCTTTTACTTTCTTTTTTCTTAAAATGTTACTTTGTAGCTATAGCACTGATGTAGATAATAGAGCTACGTTACAATAGCCTTGCATTATATTGATTTTCTGCTAGGCTGTGTAGCATTCTATAGTCTATGGATTATCGGAATCATTGAACTCTTTTTTTTTAAGTCAAACTTTTTAAATTCAGAGTGGACATGTATTGGGGATTATTAAGTGAAAAGTAAGAAAAAAGTATGAGGTTTGGGAAATACTCTAAATTCCTTCAGAAACAATAATGTTGTGAATCAGAAACTACTGTTTTTTCCTTTGAAAACAGTTCTTTTACTTTGCATCATGTGAGATTTCTTAGGAATGCAACTGTTACATTATAGCAGAACAGACAAGTGAAGTGATGGGGGCTATTAATTTGATCTTGAACAATAAGTTCAAGTTTTCTATAGCATATATTTATTATTAAAATAGGTTACAGCAAGCCCTTTGCTAGTTACCTCAATCGTTACTTGCTATCACTATATAATTATTAAAATAATTTAATAGTTTTGAAATTTGATAATTCAGGCAATCATTGAACTCTTAATCATTTGTTTGTTTCTTGAGTTTTAAGTGAACTCTGGGTTCTACCAAAGAGAGGAAAACATAATATCACATTCTAGGAAGCTTGATATATTTGAACCTGTAAGCAACAACTCTAAATACCAGATTATGGGCTAATCTGAAAATAAAACTATCATTTATAGAATCAGTTGTCTTTTGACAACAACAAAAAAAACCCTACGGAACAAGAATAAAATATTAATTATTTACACATGGCTCTAATTCTGCTCTCTGTGAGAGGATACTTGGTTTCTCTCTTTAATTGTTGTACTGAGACATTGAGAATAAGACTTAATAAAATTTTAGAGAAGAGGATTTCTTTAGTTGTGTTTCACTTTTTTTTAGTATTAGTTACTGAACCTACTTGTAATCTGACATAAACAATTGAATTACTAAATTAATCTAAAAGAAGCAAAGATCAGACATCTATACTAGGAAGATAACATCTTATTTTTGCTATTGCTCAATCTAACACTCAAAGCTTACTCTTTCCTTCTTCTTATATGCTAGAAATATATACTGAGTTGTATTTTGAGGAGTCTAAACTAAGTGAAGAAAGGACTGATTTGCTGAACTTTGGGAAGCTTGTGAGAATGTTCATGTTATTTATTACATGTTGAGGGTATTGAAGGTAGACCTGGAGCTGGGGAACTAGATGGCGTTGAAGTCACCTGCAACATTAATTTCTAGGAAACCAAGGAACTAAATTGGACCCAGTTAGCTTTTCTCAGTTTTGTGACCGCAGATTGCATGCAGACCCTCTTGCAAATATGTATTGCAAACCCAAGGCATCTATAGAAGCAGAAGTCAATGTGTCCTGATTATAAGCAAGACACATGATCTATACTGACAGGCAATGACATAATTATTGACTGTTTAAACATGTCCAAAAATTCACAGATTTTTTTATTAAAATAATTTTAGCAAAATTCATTTGCATACTTTCTTCTTATGTATGGTAAAAATTACTTTCCTCTAAGCAGGGTAGAAAATATCACCTATATCTGCCGATGTCTTGGAAGAGAGAGGACATACCAGAACTTCTGTTTCATTAATGTTGAAGAGCAATATACTCATACCCAGAATAGAAGCGTACCTTAGATTCACTAAGCATAGTAAATAATGGAAGGGTTTTGATATAATAGACTCTCTGTGAAAAGTCCTATGATTTTTTTCTTCTCAGCACTTCTTCCTTTGTAAAAGATATGGCCTTACATTTCTACAGTGAGACTGTTAATGGGTTTATCCTCCTAGTATAGATGCCTAATGTGCTCCTTTTAAATTAAAATAAATTCTTTCAGCAAGAGCCTTACACAATACATTTGAAGGTACTTTGAGAATGCGTTTTAAGAATACCTGAAATTAATGGCTAATCATCCTAATTCAAAATGATGTGTACTGTCATCTACTTTTACACTTCACCCATGTTTTTGCCTTAAAATTTTTATTTAGCTCTCAGTGATGCTGTGAGGGAAGCCATCCTCTGAAGGACCAAAATTCTATAATTATTTAAAAGATGTATATTTATGGCTAAATTTAAATTTAAGATGGGTGGGTGTAGAACCTGAAAAGGCATAGATAGAGGGAGTAAAAATAGGTTTTATAGTATATGTGCTCCAATAAATAAACTCCACTCCATATATTTCCTTTTTGCAAATACTCTAAATCTGACCTCATTCTCCGGTGCAGTTGCAATTTACATATCTCATAACCATCAAAACAATAATATAATCATAAAAATGGGTACCAAGAATGATTTTCTTTGCCTATAGTATTTCATAAAGATGCTCCTATATATAACTCTTCTGCTTAGGAGGATCTAGAAAAACACAAAATGGAAGAGAGATTTTATAGCCACAATATCTCCTTGGAATCATTTAGCTATTTCAAGTAATGTTACATACTTTGGATCAAAAATTAGCTTCTACTTCAATTAAAACATATAAAATACATATGTATGATATGGTTCAGGCTTTTTTTTTTTTTTTAAAGATTTTATTTATTTTTTCCCTCCAAAGCCCCAGTAAATAGTTGTATGTCATAGCTGCACATCCTTCTAGTTGCTGTATGTGGGACGTGGCCTCAGCATGGCCAGAGAAGCGGTGCATCAGTGCGTGCCTGGGATCCGAACCCGGGCCGCCAGCAGCGGGAGCGCACGCACTTAACCACTAAGCCACGGGGCCGGCCCTCAGACTTTTTTAAAAGTGAGTAATTTTCAGAAGGTAATAGTACTGCTAGCATCTCAGGGCATGAACAAGTATTTTCTTTCAAGTGACTTACAGAGGTCAAAAGTAAAGATAAACGTGTTATGCAATATTATCTATGGTATATTTTCTATATTTGTGTCAATTTTTGATATATAAAGGACAGTAGCACTAATTTGCCTTTTTCACTCCATTTCCTATCAACAGATTCTTTTATTATAAAGTACATTTTAATAGGTAAGATGTCATAAAAACTGATAAAAATTATTGCAATCATAGGGTGGTTTTTAATCTTACAAATTAAGCTAAGAAATATATTTGCACATAAATAATTTGCTGGTAATAAATCAGAGTTCCCTCAGCATGTGAAATATTATTTTAATTTGATGAGCAGGTTGGTACATTAGAACTATTTTATTGGATTAGAAAAACTTCGTAAAGCCTAATTCGCTGGTGATTTATGTAATAGTGCCCAAACTATTGCTAAGCCCTCTTTGTCTATTAGTTAGAATTTTGATGATCAGATGAAATGTGAATCATTTAATCAAGCATAATAGTCATCAAGTAGGCCAGTATGAACCAGGCTATTGAATGAATTAAGCTTATTACCGTCAAGAACACCAATTTCAACTCTTCTCATTCAATACTTGCCAAACAAAATTGCAGAGAAAAAAATAAAAGGTGACTTTGACCTAACAATAGTTGGTTATTTCCAGACCCTTCAATTTACTTCTGAATAGTACCAGAAAAGATATACTAACTACTTTATTGAGAATACATACATTTCTATCTTTTAAGCACTGAGTTGAAAGAATACTTTTGTGCAATAAACCAGGAGTGTTTTGCACTGATAACAGCTCACATTCATTGAACACATGCTATGTGCTTGGCATCATTCTAAGAATATTACATGCATTTTCACTATCTCCTAAAACAACTTTTATGATAAGTTTTGTTAGTATCCCTATTTAAAAGATGAGGAAACAATTGCAGAGAGGTTCAATAACTGGCCCAGGATCATACAGCTTGTATATGGCAAAGCTGTGACAACTCCTATAGCAATTTACTCCATAAGGTTTTCTACTTTTATGATTAGAAAATCATTCTTTTTGTGTTTAATCTTTATTAACTATGTAAATATCATACTGACTTTTGCCCAAAAGCAGTGCATACTTACCCTGAAATAAGCAGTTGTACAGTTAAAAGAGAGTTGATTTTTCTTCTTCTGAGCTTAGCATGCAATAACACACCTTATGATGTTTACTTACCTAATAGTGTAGGTTCGCTGTGTATAATGTCTATGTATTGACCAAAACTGAAATTTATACAAATATTAAATTTCTCTTTAAATATATAAATTTGTGGCTGACGGATGATTAATACCCCCTGCAAGCAAACCCACAGACTGTTAAGAGTTGGCCATGTGTTTGCTTTAGGCAGTTTGCCTGAATAAAATGTATTCAGGAGCAAAATATTCTTCTCTTTCACGAAAGTAGTCTCTTTTTATAATTAATGTGTGTGTTTAACTGGAGAACAGAACTGAATAAAAAATTGACTTAAAATTCATTCCTATTTCAAGTTACTGGATACATTCAGTGAATTATCTGTTCTTGGCTTTATAAATATGCCTGGTGGCAAGCCGTGTAAACCATGGATTGACCTCATCATCAGACTTATGTCATTTATTTGATCTTGTGAAACACCATTTCTGGTCAATGATTTTAATTAGGATGTATCTAATATCTTTCCACTTTATAAAACTGTTTCTGTATAGTTCTTAACACACCGTGGGGGAAATCACACTGAGATTAACATTTAAATTTTCATATATGCCCATCGGAATACACAGAAGCAAAATATCCTCGAATGCTTTCTCTACCAAAACTTATGGATGGCTCTTGATAAATGAGTTTCAGCAATTTCAGATAAATTTAAATGAAAATCTGATTAAAACGACAAGGAAGCAATTACATGTAAATATAGTTATATGCCTTGTCTTCAGATCTTCGATGCTTGATCCCTAAATGACATAAAAATTCTTATTAATTTCAATGACAGCTTTTAAAATGAGCATTTTGCTATGTTACTGGTAACTTACACTTTTTAATCAATAGACTGAAAATTCAGAAGATTTGGGTTTGTAGCATTTAGATTGTTTTAGACTTGACATTTGCTTTAACTTTTAATTCAGTTATTTTTGCATTTCCATCATGGTTAACATTGCACAACAATATAGCATTTATTTCTTCAATTGTTAAGTTGATCTATGAAGGCTTAGAAAATATGTAACATTCCTTAATGTGAAATACCATAAAATTTTCAGAATGTTTCTTTGATCCTTAGAATTATTATACTGTAGTCATTGACATTATTGATGGGGACCATATTTTTAAGAAGTTGGCATGCACAACAATGGTTTCAGGTATTACCATTACTCAGTTGGCAGTTCATTGGCAAGTAAAAATAAAATTTTCAGATACCATTAAGATCTGTTTTTTAAAAATATAGATCGTTGTATTCACTTGCAACATACTTGAGAATGAGTCTAATATGCACTTGTCATAGAGCCTGTTCATAGAAAATGAACACTGACAGTACCCAAATATTCATCTTCTCCTTCTTTGTAAATTATAGAAAGGAAAAAGTCACTACTGATTTACATAAATATGTGCCAAAATAGTCAGGATTCTGTTAGATATAGGCAAACAAGAAACAAGAAAAAAAAAATCAGGAGCATCTACCTTTATAGGAGAGAAGTGTTAAATCTGAAAAGTAGAGGAACTTGGACTACAAAATTAAAGTTTATTTGAAATGTGGTTTAAAATAATATTTGACACCATTTGAATAAAATCACATAAAAATTTCAATTCCATTTTATATCTTGGGTTAAATAAATTTATATGTAAGCATTTACTTATGCAAAATAATTTTTTTAAAGGAATATGCTAGCTATACGACCTTGGGCAATTTACTTAGCTTTCCTGTAAAGTGGGTTATTCCTCACCTATAAAATAGGGATAACAGTTTTGATATTAAGATTAAATGAAATAATGTAATTACATACATAGCTAAAAATAGCTACAGCTAGTCTCTACATTAAGAATATTCACAACATCTACAAACGCATACAGACAACCAAGATTTCAAATTAAGGCATGCACACTTATTCTGTGGGTTTTCAAATACGACTTTGGAAGATATAGCAGCCATATATATCCATATATATTTAAGTTAATATGCAGAAATTGAGATGATTAGGCTATGTTACAATTTTGCTGTTCTTAACTAGATTGTTTGGTCAGTGTTTCCTGCTTTAAATTTTTATTATTAAATAAAACAGGAACAGCGTAACTATGAAGGAAGGTTATTTTAATTTAACTATAGCAAGACTATTATGGATCAGGAGGCTTATCTGATTCCATCCTTAAAATCAGCAGGATTAAGTCAAAGTGCTGCTTCTCATGTGTAACTGGACTTAAAAATTCTGGTTCTTCATTAGTGAGCCAGACTTTCTCAGGGCAAAAGTTGTTTCCTGGTTGTCAAGTAGACAAACTTCAAAGCTATATTAACTCTTAAGGTTGCTAAAGAACTATAATTGACCTGAAGTAATAACTCACTGAATCTTACTTTAGTGACCTGAATTAATTAGAAATTAACTTCAGTTTGAGATGAACCTTATATTGAATAATAAATTCCAAGAAAACAAGAACACTCAGAAATACAAGTCATGCACTACATAACAACATTTAGATCAACAATGGACTGCATATATGATGGTGGTCCCATAAGATTTGTTCCACGTTGCCTAGGTGTGTAGTAGACTGTACTATCTAGGTTTGTGTAAGTACACTCTAGGATGTTCTCCAAATGACGAAATCACCTAACAATGCATTTCTCAGAACTTGTCCTCATCGTTAAGAGATGCATGACTGTAAATTATTTCACCAAATTATCAAAATTTTTACTTTAAACATCATTTATATCTTATCTTTTTATGTTCCTAACACTATTTACAATGGATTTGATGGAAAAGATGTGAATTGATAAATTTGACATATATGATATTAAACTAAACAAAACAGGATTTTGAAAATAAGGTTAAGAAATCTAAGTTTGTTACAATTCAACTTTTTCTTCATATAATATCAAAAAAGCCTCTTGGCCACTGCCTCTTCTCAGGATCTCCATCCTCAATGGAGGGCATGCAAATAAATTCCGAAAAGAAGAAAGACATTCATCATTTGGCATTTGCTTTTCCTGAATCCTAATATTCTTCTTATAGACTATCTGCATCATATGGCAATGCAAGGTTTTGTTTTACATGAAAAATCTTGATATTAAGTAGAAAAATATGGCTATAGAATTATATATTTGATTTCATCTACATGAAAATATACATAAGTTTAAAAGTAGTTGTATATGGGTGTTAAAATCACCTGGGATTTTTACGTTTTTTTCTTTTCTGTTTTTCAAATTTTATACGATGGGCAGCTATATTTTTATAAGCAATGGAAATAATAAGTGAAAACGTTAGAAATTTCTTTGCCACAAAGACTGAAAGGAATCTCAAAAAATTATACTTCTATAACTAAAATTTTCTGCCTCTAAATCTCTCAAAATACTTACATTAATAATATATTATAATACAGTCTAATGAGAAAGCACAGTTGCCATTGGCTTCTTCAAGCCTATGTTTGATGAATCTTTGAACTGCCAGCTTGTTACGGACAGTAGAGAGAACAGCTCTGTTCTCAGCAGTTGTGTTTTTCCAAAGACAGTGCCTTAGAGCAGTGCAGGGACACCTTTTAACACAAGAACAAATGTGTTTGTGGCTAAACAAGATCCAGGCTCTGCAATCACAGCCCAGCAAAGAGTTTCATATCTTTCCACCTATTTCATAGTCTAGTTTTCCAGGATATATCTACTAAGAAAATCTTTATCAGAAAAAAAATGAGTGACATATGGGTCATTCTATCCAGTGTCCGAAGCTATGTTTCTATGGCAACATTTAGAATTTGAAACACTCCAAGGGCTATCATTTCTCGTGTTAAACAACAAACTTTCTTAGGGAAACTGCTGAACTCATAGCAATGACCTTAACAGAGTGAGACATTTTCAAGAATTTATTTTTTTTCTAAATCCACAGTAGGCAGGAAAAAAGGAAAAATGTATCTCTGCTTCCCCACTTCAGACAGGTTTCTCATTGTGCTTCTGCCCGTATTTTCCCAAATCCTAAATATAAAAATTTGAAATAATATATTTGTGATATGTAATCAAGGCTGATCAATACCCTTAAGTCAAAATGTACAGCACAATAAGAGATACTTTATATATTGCATAGTGTCTTAACCTTAAAAAAAATTATAATGTCTATTATTTCATTTAAGCTTCCAATAATCTTTCTAAGTATGTAGGACAGTTATAATACTCACTCAACAAATGGGTAATTAAGTTATGAGGGAGTGTCTTGCCTAAAGTCAAACATGTATTAAAAGCAGTGGTGGTTTTAGAACCCATGTTTTCTTCCTTTAAACTCTGCCGTCTACCAGACAGTCTTCTTGATACTGTATTCATCACTGTGGTCTAAGAAGGTGAGGGATCTTAGATCCTATTTCACAGTTTCATATTCTGTTCACAATGGACTCTGAATGCAAAATCATATTTATCTAAACTTCAAAGAAATATGGAACTATAGTTAGTTTGATTAGAGATAAATATAAAAGGCGTAGTGCCAGTTGCTGCCTTTTGCTCCTACATTATATCTACAAAACAAGCAAACTAGAGGCTTTGTAAATATTACATTAACATTTTCCTCAATATAGATGTATTATAAATAATCTAGTGGCATAATTATGAGAAAAGCTTGCATATTCAGCAGCAAATGTTCTGCATTATTTAATACATCTGTGGTTAACCAGGTTAAAAGTTTGTATGTATGTGATATAGGTGCAAACATATTCCTTCTTATAAATGTTAGACAAAATAACTCCAACACAATTTGACTTTGGTTAATTGGAACCGTCTGGCAATAGGAGTTCAGGTTAAATCCTTTTAGTTTTTAAACGTCAACACTTATAGTTGTATATGCTTCTAAAATACATGAGTCTTCTGTTCTTGTTTATATTCAAAGATCTGATCTATCACTTACATCAATGGAAGAATGCCAAGGGATACCAAAGAGGTAACCAATCTATATTCACAGGCTCAAGAGTGGAAAGGAACACTTAGAATGGCACAGTCTAATTTTTTCTTAATGTGTTGTCCTTAGTCTAACAGGTACTTGTTGAAACATTATTTTATGTTCTCTCCTTGGCAGTTTCAAATTAGGGACCTTTAGAATTTTTTTTTTTTATTGATGTTTTAATGGTTTCTAACATTGTGAAATTTTGGGTTGTACATTTTTGTTTGTCCATCACCACATATATGACTCCCTTCACCCCTTGTGCCCAACCCCCACCCCCACTGCCCTGGTAACCACAGTCCAGTTTTCTCTGTCCATGTGTTGGTTTATATTCCACATATGAGTGAGATCATACAGTGTTTGTCTTTCTCTTTCTGGCTTATTTCACTTAACATAATACGCTCCAGGCCCATCCATGTTGTTGCAAATGGGACGATTTTGTCTTTTTTTATGGCTGAGTAGTATTCCATTGTATATATACCACATTTTCTTAATCCAATCGTCAGTCGAGGGACACTTAGGTTGCTTCCACTTCTTGGCTATGGTGAATAATGCTGCAATGAACATAGGGGTGATAAGCCTCTTTGGATTGTTGATTTCAGGTGCGTTGGATAGATTCCCAGTAGTGGGATGGCTGGATCATAGGGCATCTCTATTTTTAATTCTTTGAGGAATCTCCATACCGTTTTCCATAGAGGCTGCACCAGTTTGCATTCCCACCAGCTGTGTATGAGGGTTCCTGTTTCTCCACATCCTCTCCAACATTTGTTGTTTTTTGTCTTGGTGATTATAGCCATTCTAACAGGCGTGAGGTGGTATCTTAGTGTTGTTTTGATTTGCATTTCCCTGATGATTAGTGATGTTGAGCATCTTTTCATGTGCCTATTGGCCATCTGTATATCTTCCTTGGAGAAGTGTCTGTTCATTTCCTCTGCCCATTTTTTGATCGGGTTGTTTGTTTTTTTGTTGTTCAATTGTGTGAGTTCTTTATATATTATGGAGATCAACCCCTTGTCAGATGTATGTTTTGCAAATATTCTCTCCCAGCTGGTTGGTTGTTTGTTCATCTTGATTCTGGTTTCATTTGTCTTATAAAAGCTCTTTAATCTGATAAAGAGGGACCTTTAGAATTTATATTATTCCTTTTATTTTCCTGGGGTTTGTTGTTGTGCAGTGAACTAATGACTCATCAAATAATACATGATGACCTGACATAGTTGCTGTAGCTTCCCAAGCTGTCAGACATAGAAATAGTTTAAGTCCTGGCATCTTGATCATTTCATTGAATAAAAATCCAAAGTAATAACAGTTGCCAAAAAAACATGAAGAATTATTGTAACATTGAGAGATTTTTAAAGCTTTTAAGGGGTGTTTTGATAACCATACCTAATATTGAGTAGGTAAATATCAACCCTGAAAATCATTTTCTTGCAATCATAAGTTTTGTCTGTGGATGCCTAACATATATAGGGAAAAACCAGATAAATGAAATTGACCAATCTAGTAAAATGACTAAGCAAAAAGGCTCCCTCTCCAACATTCAGAATTCCCCTTAATCTTGTGATGTAATCACCTTTGATTGTCCACAGCAATTATTCCATGCTGAAAATAGAAATGTGTTCCATGTCAGCTTTCTGAGGTAAGAAAAGACCCACTTTTTTCTTATTGATGTTCTAATAGTTTATAACATTGTGAAATTTTGGGTTGTACATTTTTGTTTGTCCATCACCATATATATGTCTCCCTTCACCCATTGTGCCCACGCCCACCCCCATTGCCCCTGGTAACCACAATACAGTTTTCTCTGTCCATGTGTTGCTTTATATTCCACATATGAGTGAGATCATACAGTGTTTGTCTTTCTCTTTCTGGCTTATTTCGCTTAACATAATACCCTCCAGGCCCATACATGTTGTTGCAAATGGGACGAATTTGTCTTTTTTTATGGCTGAGTAGTCTTCCATTGTATATATATACCACATCTTCTTGATCCAATCATCAGTCGAGGGACATTTAGGTTGCTTGGCTATAGTGAATAATGCTGCAATGAACATAGTGGTGCATAAGCCTCTTTGGATTGTTGATTTCAGGTTCGTTGGATAGATTCCCAGTAATGGGATAGCTGGATCATAGGGTATTTCTATTTTTAATTCTTTGAGGAATCTCCATACCATTTTCCATAGAGGCTGCACCAGTTTGTATTCCCACCAGCTGTGTGTGAGGGTTCCCGTTTCTCCATATCCTCTCCAACATTTGTTGTTTTTTGTCTTGGTTATTATAGCCATTCTAACGGGCATGAGGTGATATCTTAGTGTTGTTTTGATTTGCATTTCCCTGATGATTAGTGATGTTGAACATCTTTTCATGTGCCTATTGGCCATCTCTAAATCTTCTTTGGAGAAGTGGAGAAAATACCCACTTTTGAAGAAGAAAATAAAAAGATCATTTGAGCTGCAAAATGTTTCCATTTTTATGCATATTGGAAAATTCATTGCTAAGAAATCATTTGAAAAGAAAGAATTCATTGTGATCTGCAGGAGTAACAACTTATGAATTGCAATATAAAGTTTTTCTTTCATAAGGATTCATTAATTGCTGAAAGAATTACTCATGAGAGTTTTTAAATAGGAATGTGGAAAACCACTTCTCCCAAAAAAAGGGCTTCAGCAATTTGTTATTACTGCCTTATGATGTTTTGTTTTTTGTTTGTTTTTTTTCCTTGCTTGCTTGCTTTTTTACTATTAGATCAGAATGAATATGCTCTGCACAAAGTATTTTTTTTAATCCTTAGAAAATCATTAAAAGACTTCTCTGGAGTTATCTGCTTTTGAGCTAAAAACTAGACAAATAACAGGTGGCCTGAGTGGGTGAGTGTAAAATTCAAGGGATAGAGGAGAGATATTAGCTTACTTGAAATCCTCCTCCAGTTCAGTGTTTGAACTCCCTAATTCAGTTCAAATCCCGGGCAATTGTATTTGATTTCATCTCTGTAGGAATAAAGGCATAGAATCATAAAGTGTCTGACATGTTCAAGAAATGTATTATGATTTGTGTTGGATGTGTGTGCACGTGTGCATTTGTTGTATATTTGCAGGGCCAGTATTGAAGGGGGAAATGAAAGGTAGACTATGGGAATTTTGTGAAGGGCTAAAGAGTTTGGACTTTATTCTGTGGTCGATATAGATTTCTTGAGCTCTTGGATAATATGATCATATCTCATATAGGAAGTAAGCTATGGTAGCAATGTTGAGAAGAATTGGAGCGAGTAAGAGTCTAGAGGCAAGGAGAACTATGTGGAGACTGTTGGACTAGTCTAGACGAAAGCTGATGAGGGTCTAGATGGAAAGGAGGGGACAGATTCTGAGATATTTTGATGAGCTGATGCTTAAGTTTAAATTATCTGGGAAAACTACCAGTGTATAGCATCTCAGTGAAGTATTAGTAGTATCTTCTCCTTGGATGGCAAACCTCATTTAACTGCAAGGAAATGTTCAGCCCTAGAGAATAATGAAGTACTTACTGATATTTTAACCATGGCACAATGAAACAGTATACTGGACAGAGTTAAAAATACTATTTTTCAGTCACCAGCCTCTTAATGACAATATAAGACCTTGTATTTTAAAATACCATAAGACTTGGAGATTTTAAAAAGTGAGGAGCTCAGAAGGTAATCCCACATTAATAAGTCACAATGGCCTTTATGGTGGATAAACAATATTGAGTACTTGTCAATAAACGGGAAAAGAATGATAATTACAAACAGGCTAAACTTTTGCAATTATTTTCTGCCTTCTTAAACAGAACATAAACGAGTTCAATCTGATGTATCTGAGATTAGGAAAAAGTGAAAATATTATTATGTCCATTTCTAATATACCACTTTTCCATTTTATGGCTTGCCAAATCATCAAAATGATCCTCTAGGCCAGGGCTAAAAGAATAGTGTCCTAAAGCACTCTTTTTTACTTTTGTTTTTTTCTAGAGTTCTTATGACATATAAGGACATTCAGTACAACTTTGAAACAATGCCATTTTACAATATAAAATTACTTTTGAACCAGAAGGTCTGGCCACTCTCCTCTCCTTTTTCCTCTGCTTTGAATTATTTTTGGAGCCCAGCATAAATCAAGGTAAATAGACCCTGTGAATAGAATGTTGCTTCTTCTGAACACGTAGTAAATATTAAAGTTGGATCAGACAGTATGTGCTTGAGAAAATATTTTAAGCCTGTATATTTGCGTATGTGTGCACACACATTTATAAAGACTGATGTAAAACAGACTTCAATTTAAAGAATCAAACTAACCTCCCTCAAATCCTGTCGACCCTCCCACTGTCTTCTTACTTCCATGTTCCTAACTCAAACTGGAGAAAAAGTAATAGGCAAAACCACAAAATGCTGATGTTGATTTGGTAGTGAGGATGGGAACAAGAGAGAGAAAACCAAGCTCTTGTGTTGCAGTAGTATTGAAGATTAGCAGCCAGACCATCCTCCAGAATGAATACAGCCTCAATATTAATTGTTGAATAGGAAAGATGGCATTTACTTTGCTTTTTTCCCCGTTTCAAATTCTAGCGATCTCGATCTTGCGAGGTTCGAATGAGATGATGAATGCGAAAGCACTTTGCAACCTGTAAAGTACCATAGATTTTAGGAACATTGTACATTTGAGTCCAGGTGACAACATTTCAAAAATATAGGAATTTTCATCTCTCCTACCCAGATTTAGTTTCTCAGCTACCCACGCATCACTTTGAAAATGTTAGCCTTAAGAAGTTTCATTTTTATTATGTAACTACTTAGAAGAGCTATGAACTTAGCTAATAAAATGTTCTTGCTGCCTGAGTAATCTGACAATTAGAAGAGCTTATTTTCACACGCAAAAAGGTGTCCTCTTAGACTTCCACAAAAGTTTCCTAAAGATAAAAAACATAAACAAACTGTAGATTAATATAAGACTTTTTTATAAATAAAAAAGGCAGTAATATAAAATGTTGAGGGGCCGGCCCTGTGGCGTAGCGGTTAAGTGCGTGCCCTCCGATGCTGGTGGCCTGGGTTCGGATCCCGGTTATGCACCAACTTACCACTTGTCAGGCCATGCTGTGGCGGCGTCCCATATAAAGTAGAGGAAGATAGGCACGGATGTTAGCCCAGGGCCAGTCTTCCTCAGCAAAAAGAGGAGGATTGGCATGGAGGTTAGCTCAGGGCTGATCTTCCTCACAAAAAAACCAAAAAAATGTTGAGAAAACAAATCACCTAAACCACAAATTGCAAACACGTTGTTAGACTCTTAGTGAAATGATTATGTGAACAATTATGAATTGAGCCTCTTCTGTGGGTATGGGCTTGATTATTTCCCTCTTTTTCTCATTCTATACTTAATGTGCAGTTATGATGTGCCCTTCCTTTTCCTACACATGATGATAGCCGATCCTTGGCAATCTGACAGAACATTATTATTACAGAATTTTAAAAGTGATTGTGAACTTAGAGATTATCCAGTGAGAAAATCACACCCATATAGAATGTAAGCTCCATGAAAGTAGAGGCCATTTTATATCAATAGCTATATTCCTGAACCTAATAGCTTGTATATAGTGCATAATTTATGTTTATAGAAGAGGAAATTGAGCTTTAAAGATTGAGGCTTGCCCAAGTTCACAAAACTAGAATCTAGATCTTCACTCTTAGCTCAGTGCTTTGCCCATCATGCCACATTGAGCCTCCTTAAGGATCTGATGTCATCTCCAAATAAGTAAAATTCAGATTGTAGAATAATATTTTCTCAGTTATTAACATATAACTCACACTTAATTCATAACTCTTGAATATGATTGTACTGATACATACTTGGCAAATTACAAACTATACCTACTTCACTTGGTTTTACAATCAGACGATATTTGAGTACAATTTCTCTACTTAAATTTGGAACCATGGGGAACACAAATAGAATTAGGTCACTAAAATAACAAGTAGGGTATCGTTGTCCTCTTTGAATAGGCAGTAATTAATTACCAGATTTAAAACCATTTCTTATACCCACGAAGTTTCTTAATTATCTTACCCAGAATGAAAGCTAAAGAAAAAAATTCTCCAGAAGAAAATTATACATAAGATTAGTCGATAGGTTATATTCTATGAGGATTGAAAGCATTTAATTAAGCAAGTAATACATACAAAAAGACATGTACAGAGACTTTGTTTAAAGCAAACTTTGGTGGTAACAAAAGTATTGTATCTCCCTGTATCCTGTTTGTCCCAAAGTTTTGCAATTTCAAACTCAACACCTTTCACAGGAAAAGCCTGCCATCCCCTTCTACTGATAAAAATATTGCCGTGCAGCTCATGGTGCCTATTTAATTTAGATGTTGGAAAGGAAAGTAGCGTATTATACTAGTTAACAGTGGTGACAGTCACGTGGAAACCTCATTTCATCTGATTATCAGCTTTGTGCTCCATCCAGAAACCTATTTCACCATTGAATACTTTTCAGTATCTTTCTGTCTTATAACAAAGTTAAATATACTGTGCCAAAAGTTATCCTCTTCCACGTTCTATCCCCTGAGGAAATTGAGGGAAGTTGCTCATTTTATTCTAATTGAGATTACTATTTATATTTAGATATCATTATTAAATCACCCCCTTGGTCATTGCCAGCTTTAATAATAATTATTATAATTAACATCTATTGAATGCTTTCTACATGCTATGTACTTGAGGATATCATGTTTCCCACAACTCTTTGAAGAAGATATTACCTTTATTTTAAAGAGGAGGAAACTGATGCTTTGAGAGAATGGTTTGTCCTAAATCAGCTAGTGGCCAATCAAGCCTTAACATTGAGTAACATTGCAAGAAACAAAAGGATAAAGGGGGTTCAAGTTATGATTTGCAGTTGGGTTTTCTAAACTCTAGCTCCAAAGAGAGGAAAAGGAAATAAGAAGAGTCAATGGGGTCATCAGTAAGTTTCAAACTTTTGAATGAAGTGATCACGTTGACCAGGCTTTCCCTAATTTGCCTTTTACCTCTCAGACTAATGTGAAAAGCATGCTTCTGTAAAGTCTCAGGGGTTTTAGTAATCTAATCCCAAGAGGTAATCATGATAGTCAGCTTTCTTCTTTCTATAGTATAAACCTATGCTGAAAGGACTACTCCTAATGTTGCTGTAACCTGTTAGAATATGTTAGAGCTCTCTACTGTCAAAACATGTTCCTGGGCCAGCCCTATGGCTTAGCGGTTGAGTGTGCACGCTCCGCTGCTGGCAGCCCGGGTTCGGATCCCGGGTGCGCACCGACGCACCGCTTCTCTGGCCATACTGTGGCTGCGTCTCACATACAGCCACTAGAAAGATGTGCAACTATGACATACAACTATCTACTGGGGCTTTGGGGAAAAAAAGGAGGACTGGCAATAGATGTTAGCTCAGAGCCGGTCTTCCTCAGCAAAAAGAGGAGGATTAGTATGGATGTTAGCTCAGGGCTGATCTTCCTCACAAAAAAAAAAACATGTTCCTCACTGCTTATCTGTTTTCTGTTAATCATGTTCCCCTTTCTGTAAACATGAGGCTTCAAAAACATATTTGTATGGCTATCAATGTCACACACACAGACAAAAAGAAAATGCATTATAGGAAAATGGGATATGGGACAATGGTTTTCTTATTTTAATTTTTAAAAGGAATTTTTCCATCTTGAGTATCTGGACAATTTAACACTTATTTTTAGTCAAATTTTGCCACCTATAAAAATTCAGTTGTTTAAAATGTACATGCCATTAATATATAATTACATTACATTCAGGTAAAGAATTTAAAGATTAGGAAATTCATTTCACAGGAGAACACTTATTTTTTCAATAGAACAAGGAACGAATACCTAGAACCATAAAGAAGCATACATTAAAAGCATTAATAGAAGAAAGATAAATAAGTACCTTTAAAATGCTATGACTGAGATTTAATTGATGTAGATTGAAATTTGCCATTTTTCTCTCAAGGATAACTTTTTAGATGTATTTTTAAAGTGAGTAGTACTGTTTTAAGTAGAAACCAAATCTTTCATAAAACTGGACTACTTAGTAGCTATAATTAGTGGGTGGTAACACATTTATATTGAAATTTCTAGATGACATTTCCGTATGTAAATGTGCTTTTTATATTATTTAATATGCTGCTCTTTTTAGAATTTCAAAGTTCAGGGAAATGAGGCTGCCTTAGAAATGAGATTTATTTTTCATTCTCTTAAAAGAATACTTCATTAACTTTCTGCTGCTTATTAAGTTTTATAGTAAGGGCTCCTAACATCTCCATTGAAATAAACCTTTTCTTTTTGCCAACCCAGAAAAAACAAAGCTACAATTCACTTAGAGATAAGATCTGTCTGTCTCTTTCCTCCCTCCCTACACCTTCCTTTGCACCTGCCCACTGTCTTATCCTCATGGCTCTGAAACCCTATAAAATACCTGTGTATAATAGGCTTCATCCAGACTGCTTAAGCTTCTTTTTTTTTAGAAAGTGGAACACTCTATTGCATATAACTATTTGAAAAGAAGCAATATGCCCTTATTCACTTCATTCAAAAGTTTCCATTAATTTAACATTATTCAAATGTAAATAGAAGCTCCTCTTTCTGCCAAATTAGAAAATGCATACCCATACTGATGACACCAGGCAAATAGAGCTCGCTGCCTCTCTTACTGATATAATCATAGTATGAGGTTGTAATTATGGTCATAAGATAAAGAGATGGGCCATGACGGAGGTATCATAACTTTGTATTACTCTTGGAAATATGATGAAATACTTCAGTGTTTGAAATAGAGGTTGAATTTTTAATTATTTTTAATCTATCAGTGGTTGTTACTGTACGGGAGGAAGACAAATCCTCTACCCTCTAGGTCCTTCTGGCTGGGCTACAAATTAAATTCACATGAGACAGAAGAACAGGAGAAAATCAAACAAAGCTTTATAACATATATACATGGGAGAAACCCAGGAAAACTGGGTAACACTCAGAATGGCCAAGGCTGTCATCTTAAGTACCATCTTCAGCTAAAGACAAAGGAGGATGTTGAGGGTAGGGGGAGTAAGTTGTGGGAGATTGCTAGAAAAGGACAGTAAACAAGAGTAAGGTTATTATGCAGATTTAAGTCCTTGCCTTCCACACTGATGAGAGTTTCCAGAGATAAGGTCATCCCCCCTCTTCCTGGTACAGAGAGGGAGACATCTTTACAAATGGAGATTTCCCTTGCAAATGTAAATGTCTCTTACGAAGGGTAACTTCACCTTCTACTTGGTTTTCAGAGCTTTTCCCATGTCTGCAGTTTTTAAAAGTAACCAGCACAAAATAATCCTTATGCCACAGAGACACATTTTGGGGTGGCCAATTCTGATCCTCCACATTATATACACAAAAGATAAATGTTTTCCCTGTGATTTTCTTTATAACACATGTTGAATTACAAATGATGAATATAATAGATTGAGGATAGAGAGAGAACTTATCTTTATACTATTGTTCATCTATGCTAGTATATCATTTAGTCATACAAAACAAATACTTCCATACACAAAATGTCCCTGAATGTTGTATTGGCACTTTTAAATCTTTTATTCCTAGTAAACGTAAGCTGAAGTTTCACTGAAGTATTGGGTGAAAGTGGGTGGGGGAGACTCATGACCCATCAGACTCGTACATTGGCAAAGAAGAATAAGCCTTAAGAACCTAGACAACAGTGAAGAATCACCCTATATTCAAAATGCTTGACTTCCGAGAATTTTATTTTTTTACACTTAAAAAATTTATTATGAGAATTATCTTTTGAAAAAACAATATCTTCTTTACAAGTTTGTCCAATTGTTAAGGTACATTCCTTTCCCAGAAAAAAAATGACCTTTGGCAGCAGTGAATATATTTAATTAATGTAACTTATATTTTTATGACATAAGAAAGCAGCTTTATATTGAGAACCCTTTGAGATAGTCTATATCAGCAGACTAAAACTTGGTTATTATTAACTACTTATCAATTTAGTATTTTTGTATTTTTGCATCAGTTTTTTCTTAGAATTTCACTGAAGTGCCCTAAGATACTTTGTATTATGACTGCTTCTCACATTTTGTAAAATGGTTTGCTTACCAAGACTGAAGAATGCAATAAGATGACATTATACTCTGATCTTAAGTAAAGGTATTGCTCTAAGAACTGTTGGCCTAGTGTTAAATGTAGTTGGACAAGAGTTCAAAGATTATACCTTTATTTAAAAAGAGGCATTGAGTATACTAAAATTAAATATTCTTTATAAAGAAAAATTATGCTTTGGAATGTGCTTTCGTTTTCTTCTTCAAAGCCAGATGTGTAATAACAGAAAACGCCTCTCTTATTTTGGTCTTGAAATTTGTAAAAGTTACTTTTGTTTAGTAGTTACCCTGGTTCTCTTGGTTGTTTCTTGGAGAGGGGAGATATTTTTCTAAAGAAAAATGGACAGATAATTTTCACTTTCATAAGACTATTTAAAAACACACTAAGAATAAGTGCAAAAGCTTTTTTGGCATATGAAGTATTGCAGCTTTTTAGCAAAATACCAAATTTATGAAAATGGGAATGGTAGTGGGAGGATTGTATTTCTCCTCACTGTGGTACTTAAAAATATGTTTTTATAGGAAAAAGACTAAAACAAGATACCTTCTTAAAAATAACCATGATATAAATAAATTTACTATTTAAAAAGTTTAATTTAAAACAGCTCTTTATTATCAAAAACTTATACTGTAAAACTTCTATCTTTAAGTGTAGACAGGTGAGAAGTTTATATAAATACTTGAATCCATGCAATAGATTGAAAGACTACAGTCTTTCAACTAATACTGAGATGTAGTTTGATGTACTGGAAAGAAAACTAGAAGAGCAATAACAGAATTTGTGTCCTGTAGTCAAAACATTTTAGTAACCTAAAATTTGATGAATATTTTTTCTAAAGGCTACATTCATTCATTTTTAGAAATTATTGTTTTATTAATTTGTATTATATATACTATAAATACCATTAATTTGTATCATTAATAAACACCATGATAATGTATTAGTGAACCAGTTAACAATAGCTATAAGATTGATGAATACTTAAATTTTTATTAATAGTTTCTAAATGCCCTGGACTAATTAAATCTACTCATCCCACAAGAACAATGTTTAATTATCTTGACTATATAGCTTATAAGCAAGATGTTAATAAAGTATTCTTGTTTCACATCTTCAGTGGTACTTTGGTACTAACTTTCAAAAGCCATGAGATGAATTCAGCCTACTTCTTTATCTGTAAATCATGAATAACATGGAGATTCATTCAATAAAACTATCCCCTTGAATTGGTGACATTTCATTGGACTGATTATATGAATTCCAAATTAGTCAATGGAGTATTAACCTACTACTGGAACTGACCTAATTTTTATTATTACTGTGTGTGTTTACATGTGCTAATACAGCTTTGAGGAGTTGAATTCTTTGCCTCAAACAAATAAAACTGAAATAAGAGGCACCTGTTATCAGTGGGATTGTCAATCCCTGGATTGCCTGTCAGATGCTTTCCTAGTGCCACACATTTATCTGAGACAGGTTTGACAGGAGATTATCATAGATTCTTAGGATTTTAGAAAGAGAAGGAATCTAGTCCAATTGTTTTATTTTACGGAAGCAAAAAAGTGAGGATCCAATTAAGTGTTTCTACCCAGCCCCTCCTTTTTCCCCATTAAAAATGTTACTCTTCAAGTCAATGAAGTTTAACAATATCAAGCCTTCAATAAAGGGCAGTTGACGTAGAGCAAATCCTTTTAAAATCAACAATATAAATAAAGGTCATTTTGGTAACTCTCATGACAGGCCTTCCTTGTTAGCATTCATCACTTACTTTAAATATTTTATTGTCCTCAGACATGATTAAAATGCATCTTTCATAAAAGTAACTGTTATCTAAAACTTTTGACCAGATTAGGATATGAGACTCCTCTACCAGAAGGAAGAATATTTAGTGACTCTACTTCACAGCGTGTTCCAGAAATAATTCTCCAGGGGTTCCACATTCTGCAGAGCTCTTCTTTGATGGGCAAATAGAAAGAGAAACAGGAATGTAGGCACTCTGATGCTACTGAGCACATATTTGGAACCAGTTTTTCTCCAATCAGAAAGTACTAACTTTTTACTCTTACTTTGAAAAGGTATTTCCAGTGGTAACTCTTGGTGGTTTATTGCTAAGAATATTCCTCTTCAGTTGAGGCTGAGGTTTCAGTGTGACAATGTTTTAGGGACTTATTTCTGAGCAGGCCATAGGTCTGTTGGGGGAGGAGCAAAGTTTTTATTTCTAATTAAAATAATGTTTTGTGAATTATTTAAAAATATAAGTTTTTAAAAGTGTCCACAATTTAAAATATTTCATTTAATTTGGAAAGTAGGCAAAGATAGAAAGGAAGGAAAAATTTACCCATATTACTTCCATCCAGTATATTTATATTTTTTATTAAATCAATTTTCTAAAATAACATTAAAAAATTATAAAAACAGATTTATGACACATATCAAGGAACATAACTGTAAAATAAATAAATTAAATAACCATTGTGCAATTATATTATATATACCGTTACCTTAAATAAAAATAACAATACTTTTGTAATATAATCTTTCAGATAAGAACAAAACAAATAATAAAAAACCTCATTAATTTTATTTTGTTTTCTTTTTGAAAGAAGAGTGAGAAAAATTTTAAATTACTTTATTTTAATATTCGATGTATCTTATGTAGCTGAAGCTTTTCTTAGGATAAATAAAATTTGTATGTAAAGTCAGTGATGGTGGAATTCATGGCATTGACTTTATTATGCTGAGGTTCAGAAGAGATTTTGTGAATCAAAAAGATTATTCTTGTCATTTACACCAGTTATCTTTTCTTCCAATAAGGGTTTAAAACTTTGCAAAATATTATGCAGTTCAGTTACTTGGTAAGTATGAGAAGTGATAAAATGGAAAATACAGATGAAAAACAATGTTCTGAAAATTTACACTGTTCAGAAAACAACTAGGTCTAATGCTAGTTCATAGACACAATTATATTTGTACTTGCACAATACATTTTGTGCATTCTTCATCATTTAATAATGTATCCATGTTTTATAAATTTTCTGTACTTTCATCAATTTGAGAATTTGAATGTCTTTTGACATCACCTCAAGGTATCCTATACCTTAGCAGTTAGTAGTACATTGCTTACAAAATTAAATTAACTTTTGTTGTATCTTTTCTTTAAAGACATTTGTAATTCCTTTAGAATAGACAAATGCCTAAAATCTGTTTTTACTTTATTATGAATTTTATATTGCTAACAATTAAGATTAGGTTTGTCTAACCTCAAGACCAACCTGGTATGATCTATAAAGTTTAACAATATAATTTCAGAGTAATGTAAGTTTTGAAAAGTATTATTTTTTAGTCAACTAAATAATGGAATAGACAATTCATATATAAATGTAAAGTGCATTTGAGATTCTTAGCCTTATGGTCTCTTAATACAAAATTTATTTTATTAGCTTTTCTTTATAAATATTAATTCTATTCTTTGTCAATTTTTAATATCTCAAGCTCTTCCTTTTGTACTATGCTTCTAATCTTCATTAAAGTTATCTGTTGGATTGTTATAGATGTTAAACTGGTCATAAATGTTAAACTCTGTTCCAGTTGTTTCATAAAGCACAACAGTGTTTTTAAAAAATGTGGAAATGAAATTCACATTAGAATCTGGGCAAAGTACTATATCAATGTTGTAATAATTGGCTCACAGTGCACATAGCTGGTCATAAAATGAGTTATAATTACCCAGTAATGATAAATATATATATATAAGGTATTGAGACATAATAAAAAAGCCATCATAATTTAAAAGTCAAGTGTAATAAGTAGTACACTTAATTCAGCTATTGCTACCTGGGATTAGAAAACTATTTTATCATTCATTCTTTGATGAAAGCTTTAGTGAAATAAGAAAATTGAATAATAGAAAGGAGAATTCTAATTTTAGCAGAATTTTATTCCTGGCCATAGAAATGTGGATGAGAATTTCATCTTCAGATCTACTTATTATATGGAAAGATACAATACTGAAATAGTAGAAGAAAAAAAAGGAAGGACCAAATTTACAGATAACACTCCTCACTCCCATCTTAAGTTCCCTTTTCCAGCCAACTCTCATTTATCTTTCAAAACTCACTTACTGTAAGGAAGGTTTTTTGAAATTCCCATGTCTCTATTGGCTCTCATGACACCTTGTATGTACCTCTATCATAGTATGTAAGTCTCTGACTTGCAATTGCCACTTATTTTTCTGTTTCTCCTACTAGACATTTCTCTAAAACAGGATTATTTAATCTTGCATCCCCAGAAGTTACTACATAGTAAACGTATATAAAAAATGGTAAACAGCTATTACTTTCCAAAAACCAAAGTCCATTGTACAAAGCTATAAAACAGTCATACATAGGGTTTAAATATTAGCCCTTCTTAATGTGTTGTGGGGTATCATACTGTCCTCACAAACCATGATTGCTGAACTTTCCTAGTTTCTACTAGGTTAGGGGGATGGTGCTTTTTGGTAAGGTAATGGAGCGTCTCTGAGGAAACTACAACTGAATTAAAGATTACATCGGTCACTAGATCTTTACTCAGCTCTTCTTCTGAAGCAATGAATTTTTTACTCAAGTAAGTGAAAATAGAAAAAAATCATACCTTTGTTTTCTGTCATGATAAAAATTCTCCACAAGATAAGTAAGCTAGATACTGAAGAGAGAAAGGATCACAGCCTTGTAGAATCAATCAGTAGCATTTTATTTGAACCAGGTCTCCTTTGCACTAGACTAGTTGTTTCTCTAGACCAGAGTCAAACGGTGTTTCCGACAATGATTTTTTAATAATGAATTTAGAAGGGAAAAATCTGCACAAATGCTTACCTCCTAAAAGCTCTGAAAATTCAGACAACTACACTTTTAAAAACATCTGCCCAACTGAGAGAGAGAGAGAGAGAAAGAGACTTGGTTTTAAAAGAGCGCGATTTTTTATGGCAAATGTCTTATATTATCCAATGGTACCTTGCCATGTAGATTTACCCTCTAGGGTGTGAGTGTTATCCAAGAAGGGTCTACTTAATGTAGAGAGAAAGTTCACTTTGAGGCTAACACAATATCATTCTGGTTCCATTTTAGTTAATGTTACATCAGTTTGGCTTCCAGAATGACATGAACTCAGTTTCTTGAAATAAGGACATATAAGTATGTCGGGGGAAGAGGGAGAATCTCCCTCTGCCCTTTCCCTTAAGGTTCTTCTGGCTGGCCAAATAATCAACAAGACAGGTTAGCAGGAGAAAATAATACCAAGTTTAATAACATGTATACATGGGAGAAGCTCAGAAATGAGCAACTCGTCCCTCTGTCTAAGCTGCTTGCTTAAGTATTGCAGCTAAAGGCGAAGGAACGTGTTGGCGGTGGGTAGTGGCCTGGGACTTCAGAGGGCAGAAGGACAATTCTTTTCAGGGTCATCTATTGATAATTTGGTCAGGGAGAGATAGAGTTTTTTGATAAAAGGGGCTTGGTGCCCCTCCCATTGCAACATCTATTTTACATTATCTTTATAGCCATCATGATAGAAGATCTGTTCCAGGAATGAGCCACCATGCCAGATTCTCTAGGCAGTTAGTGGGGGAGGTCAAATATCCTTATTGTCTTCAGCTCGAAATAATTCGCATACCAGAGTGGTGCTTCCTGGGGCAGCTTGCCCTGAGCACCATCAAGTACATTTTCTCAACTTTAAATTAGTAAATAAATAGGCTTTTTGTTTGACAAACCAGACTCAATGGAATTTTTTAGTACAACTTCGCTGGTCAGGGCCTTATCAATAAAGGGAACACTGGGAACACATGCATGACTGTGGTATTCCCAGTCATTTCTATGAGACTGCAAAGACAGCATCATTTTCCCCAAATGGAAGTGAGAATAGGATTTTTAATACCTCAAATGATTCATTATAACCAAAACAATGCAAAAGAATCAGACCATAAACTGCTATTTATTATAATTTTAATACAACACTAGTCTTCATATTAGTCAGTAACTTAATAGTTCAAGTGGAACTCACAAAATGGTAGATCAAGTTTGGTTTGTGACACGGTAAATTTTTTGAGTGAAATTAAGTTTGCAGTTATTGCTGGAAACATTTCTTGTCATTTGTAAGATAACTCATCTCTCATTTTTTAAAAAATCAGTATTTATAAAAGGTATCAATTTGACAGCTCTGGAGACATACTTCAAATTTTTTTATTCATATAATAGGAACAGCAACGCAGCAACTTTCTGCGTAATTGCCGACTAAAGCATCTGTCACGTCTATCACTATTTTGAAAAGTCTGTTTCCTGGGTGAGGAATTATTTTGGTCAACACAGCAGCACCCCAGAAAAGCAGCCTTTTTTCTTCAGAGCACTAACAATGATCAAGACACTTCTTGACTCTTGGGAGATGCAGATGTATATCTGGTTAAGAATTTTCAATTTGCAACCCAGCCATTTCCTCCTCTACAAATTGAGGGCAAGAATTAAACATCTTAGCATGTGGAAGTTCCTAGCATAGTACCTGGTACTCAATACATGATAACCTTTCTTTTTTTTTTTCTTTCCCCCTCCAGAATATACTGAAAAGAAACTAAAACTAGCACTACATGATTTTGATTGCCTGTTTTCCATCTGCTTCAATATCCTTCAAGATGTTTTTCTTTTTTCTGTATCATTTTCTTCTGACCTAACAAAAAAATTCTATATAAAAAACAGAATACAATGAAAGAACTTTAACTAAAGACTACATTGTAGGAAATAACTCACAAACAAAAATAGATGAACCATAAAGGATTCCTTTACTCCATACCGAGTAAATTAGCAACTAAATAGTTAATCATTGCTTCTGGGATAATAGAGCAAGTGCTCTCTTGTATACTATTTGATGATTAGCTTGAGATGAATATTATGAAAGGAGAACTCAGTTAATACAGATTAAAAACAATAAGCATGCAATGTTTTACTTATTAATTCTATGTAATAAAACATTAATACTTTAACACAATAATAGAAAAAATGTTGAGAATGATTCAATAAGTGTATTGTGTGATGAAAAACATGGCCTACACCCTAGACTGAGACCCCTTTTGTCACTGCACTCCTTCCTATTTATGGACAGGAGTTGGCTCATTAAATAGGTATCCCTTCAATGGGTATCATTATTTTTATTATCACAATCCTATCAATAACAATAATAATTTTAATTTCTATCATTCTCAATTCTCATAACAACCCTAGGAGATTGACACCATTATTAACGCTGTATTATAGAAAAGGAAATTGAGGTTCAAAGTGATTAAGTACCTTGTAGAACAAGATCACACAGTGAGAAAGAAAGGAATTTTCTGTAAAAGAAATATTAGAACACTTCCCTCTTGGGTTCCCTTGGACATTTTTTACTCACTAGTCAAATGCTAATTATATGGAAATCAATGGCAAACAAGTGTGTGTGAGCCAGAAATGGGCATATGCATTTTGGTCTTCTATACAAGACGTGGTAAAATAGAAATCACACTAGCAAATGCCTGATGCTAAACATTAGAAGTGACAAAACAATAACGGTGAAGTAGCCTACTTAACATTGAAATTAAGCTTACGGATTTTGGTTTGTCACATATTAATGAGAAACGCAATTTAGAAAGGATTTCTGTATAAACCAAAGCTTACTGTTTATCATATAACCTTTTGCTTTTTTCTTAGCTCTGTATCTTTAAGGCAAGTTTTTAAAAATTTATTTGAAATTTATTTTTTTATTATTATTTTCTCTATCTTACATGCCTCCTTAATTCTGTATAAATTCTTGACAAAATCTCAACTATTCAATAGTTTCTTCCTTGACCAGGTATTTACTCAACTGCTACTATATGCCAGGTCCTGTCTTAAGGAATTTACTGTCAAATATCTGCAGTGATAGTCAGAGACATGGTTTGGATTCACCTGATTAATTATATTTGGTATTTTTGCATGTTCAAAATAAATTACTTCCAAATATATTGGTATAAATAATAAGTTGTTTCATAAAATGTGTTTGTCCCAGATGGCTACTGCTTGTTAGAAAAAAGAATAACATCTATATATCTTGATATAATCACTGCTACTAGCTTAGAGTTCTTGAAACCTTAGGAGAGAAAATGAAACAACAGAGCAATGTTGAAACTTTTCCTGCTAAGGGAAGACTGAATCTTCCCTAAATAAGAAATATTACATTTTTCCTAAATTATTATCTTTATTTACACAGAGAAAGAACTCCTTCAGGAGAAGTGACTATCAATTTTTCAATATTTGTTCCTTTCCTATAAGAAGAAATGAACCAGAAATTAAGAGCTTTGGGTTCCCATTGCTGGTTTTACAGGCAGTAATATGGTCTAGCTAGACAAGTAGGAAGCTGGAAGAGAAAGAGTTAAACAGAAGTGGCAAATCAGAACTTTGTTTCTCATTTAGTACCAGAGGTCAAGAGCTTATTAAGTGTTTGAGAATCAAGAAATTGAAGTTGTGCCTAGGGAGCTAAGGTATCTGTAGTCCCAGTCTGCACAGGTGTCTTCAAGCTGAAAAATGCAGGTGGAGTTAAAGAATCTGAGGCATTCATTGTCAGGAGCAAATCAGGTTTTTGGCCATTGACTAACAGAAGGAGAATTGGAAGGGAGCAACCTGACTCCAGTATTCAGCAGGAGTAAGGGTCCAGAATCTCAGAATGTCGGGAAAAGAAAACAGGACTCTGAGCCTGATGGTTTGCTTTCTGATCCCTTTTCCTGCGGAGAGTAGGGATCCCTGGTGCTGCAGGTGCATAGATGAAGTAGTTAGGAATGAGCTGGAGGGGCTGGCCCCGTGGCGTAGTGGTTAAGTGCGCACGTTCCACTGCTGGTGGCCTGGGTTCGGATCCCGGTTGCGCGCCAACACGCTGCTTGTCAGGCCATGCTGTGGCAGCTTCCCATATAAAGCGGAGGAAAGTGGGCACAGATGTTAGCCCAGTGCCAGTCGTCCTCAGCAAAAAGAGGAGGATTGGCATGGATGTTAGCTCAGGACTGATCTTCCTCACAAAAAAAGAAAAAAAGGAATGAGCTGGAGAGGACCTGGAGGACTGCAGGTGTACACTAATTGCGACGATAGGGGTGGTAGGAGTTTGAGGATAGGGTCCAGGAATGATCCTTTAATGTATAGAGGATCTTTGTACTGTCATTTTTTAAATCTCTTCATTGAATTCCCAAACCTGTCTAATTACTTCATGGGAATGATTGCAAAAATGAGTTAAAAATGTTTTGATGTCTTTTGGTGAAAAGGTTCTTCATGAGTTCCAGATGTTTAGGTTAACCAGAACGTGTTAAAAAAGTGAACAATTCAAATTTTAAAATAGAGGAAAGTTAAGGTAACTGGATTGTGCTTTTTTTAAAATTTATAGTTTGGCCTGGTGTTTTGCTTCACTTTAGTATCTCCTTTATTACAGCACACAGCAAAAGAAAATATTGACATACATTTCCAGATTGCTATACTGAAACATTGGCTCTTGGAGGAAGAATTGATTGGCAATAATTGCTCCCACTAATATAGTTTTTTCTTTTAGAGATATGAATGGAATTGAAAGGAGACTTCATCAATGTTTCTGAAAAGGCATGGGCTGGGATCTTTCTAGGGTAACCATCTGTCCCCACTTGCCCTGGGGTGAGGGGTTTCCTAGGACATGGGAATTTCAATGCTAAAGCCAGAAACAACCTGGGTAAACTGGGTCAGTTGGTCACTCTCACTGAAGAATTTGAAATGATCACTTTGATAAAAGTTTTCCATTGACTGAGTGTTGATCCACATTTATATCGACACCCCTGTAAGTAAAGGAAGCTCTGTTGAGATTTTAGAAATATCTGGGCCCAGAGAGTTCCTTTTGCAACTGCGCAATAGAGTATATTGCTCTCTCTGTTGTGAAAGTTTAGAGACAGAGCATTTGCCTAATTCAGGACATTCGGTCTAGTCAACAGCCACCAATATTAACACATGTTGAAAGAAGACAACAAAATTCAATAGTTGTTATTGATAACTTTATTTTATTTTTTTGTGTGTGTGAGGAGATCAGCCCTGTGCTAACATCTGCCAATCCTCCTCCTTTTTAATTTTTTTTTGCTGAGGAAGACTGGCCCCGGGCTAACATCCGTGCCCACCTTCCTCCACTTTATATGGGATGCCGCTACAGCATGGCTTGCCAAGCGGTGCGTTGGTGCACACCCAGGATCCGAACCGGCGAACCCCGGGCTGCTGCAGCCGAGCGTGCGCACTTAACCACTTGCGCCACCAGGCCGGCCCTGATAACTTTATTAAAGCAGGAAAAACTGGAGGTTAGTAGTGGTGGGGAACCTAAAAGCATTTTTTCCAGATCAAACTAGAACAAAGGAAAAGTGACAGAAATTTGATCAGAAATGTAGAGACCATTGTTGAGGTGGGACGGAATTGAAGATTTTAATTTAACTAGTTATAATTGGAGTTGTATTTTATAACCCCAAGAGATTTTACAAATTTAAAACAGGAGTGATTTTATAGTATAACAGAGATTTTCTGCTGCAATTTACTGCATTTCATTTCCTGTATGTTCATACTGCATTCTTTGACTGTTATGCAGCTACTTTCTAGCTGATTTAAATGGACAGCCTTATGGAATTCTGGGATGAGTCTGTATTTTGAATAAATATTCATTGAAGATTTAGATTGTGATATGTGTTATATGCAATTTCACTCATATGAAAGCTTTCATCTCTTGAGATGGAATAATGTGAAGTCTATTAGTGCATAACAGGAGATATGTTTTAAAAAATATCTTAAATGATAATGTTTTTTATACTTCAGAAGTATTTACTTTGAATATTAGATAATCCCAGAAAAAGCATTTCACTCATCTCTAAAACTTTGGTAAGTTACAAGTTATATATTTTATTTCAAGAATATAATTTTAATATTCATCAGATACCTTTACTGAACATTATCATATTTCAGCCAAAAAAGACGAGAGCATTTTAGAAATACTTATTTCTACCTACTCATTCCATAATAAGACTTCAAGTAATTCACTATTATAAAACCCTTAGTGAATTCTATAGTCAGCTAGATAGAATATGCCAGTTCTTCTGAACATTTCCAAAAGGAATGTTAACTTTTTATGTTCAAAAATTAAGTTGCTGTACCTTATCACATATAGTTAAAAGATTTAAGAATTTAGTGTAAGGTCTTTTCTATGTATACATTTATTAACTAGAGGTGTCTGGCTTGGGCATCACGAACTGAGTTAGTATCACAATATATCCTTTAAACTTCCTGCCTCTACTTCTTTCACAGATTACTGTCTGGGGTGTTTTGCAAATGCTATAAACCCTCAGTGAAACTCTTCTTTCAATGTTAAAATAGCTTTCTAAGTGCTAAATACTATAGGTATTATAAGAATAAGAGTTATGACAAAAGATCATCAGCAGAAATGCTTCCTGGAAGATAAATTTGAACACTTAATTAGCACACCAAACATTATTAGCCCATTCCCATCTCAAAATACATAACTTGCTTTTTTTGGGAAGCCAATGGCTCTAGGGAAATGTAGCCAACAGATATTTCTTGAGTGCCTACTACGTACCAAGCACCACGCTGAGACTTTGGAGCAAAAACATAACATAATACAGGGGAGAAAACGAAAAGAACCATGGGAATGGAGCCATGTGCAAGGGCTCAAAGGGGTTCAGAGGTCGGAGAGATTATTTCTTGCTGTCAAGGATCATATAAGTGGAAAACATCCTGTTTTTATGTTTTTACGGAGAAATATTACAATATTCCTTCAACTTTTAGATTAAAAACAAGCATATAAATTTTTCAGTATGTATGCCAAATAAGGAAAAACCATGTTTCAGTGTTTTATTTTTGTTAGGTAAGATAGAAGGATAAAGGGAGGAGTAGAAAAAGGTAAGTGAAAAGGACCGACAGAGGGAAGAGATATACAAAGGGAATAAAGGAGGTTTACAGAGACAGTGACAACAGGACACACATTGTAACCTAAAGTTGATTCCTTGCTCTCTCAATTATTAACTTTGTGGCCTTGGGTAAGACTTGTAACCTCTCTGAGCCTCAATTTCTTCCTCTGTAAGATAAACATAATACCAATCTCAAAGAGTTCTTTGTGAGGATAAAATGTAAAACATATCACACAAAGCAGAATACAAATAAACAAAAGTTATTATTAATATAGTAGACTTCCATGGAGTAATATCATTAACGTGATCATTTAAGTCATTACTGCTAAAAATATTTCATACATCTAGGTAAAATGGGGCTATGGTAGGTACCAACACCCAGTATAGGGAGGTAGCATGTCTATCCTGTGCTACTCCACCCCTTCCAACTACCTGTTTGTCCACTGCTCCATTATAGCATTTGCTACCCTGTATTGCACTTTATCTAAGCATGTACCCCCCCCAACCCACTGTGAGGTCTTCAAGGAATAAGGATGCTGTTTTAGTCATTTTTATATCTCCTACCATCTGGCATATATAGCAAGTACTTAATAAATGTTTGAGGAATTAATAAAATCCACATTTGTTGAAGAACCTACTTATAAGCTAGTTATTACAGCTCTATTTGGAATAGGCTAACATAAATTAGTCTACTCTGCATGTTCAAGTTGCACACCAAAACACTATTTTTCTGCTTTGAGTTCAGACAAACCTAAATTAGAATCCTCACCTCTTCCTTAATCCCTCTATGGCCAGTTTCTCTGTTTATAAATTGGTGTAATGGCACTTTTCCTCATAGAATTGTGGGGGAGGCTTTAATAAGATAATAAATATAAAGCACTTGGCACATAGGATGAACTTGCTAATTTCTTTTCCTTTAATTTTTAATCTCTCTACTACAAAGAACTCTCTTAAATTTCAAAATTCTCAATTTCTGTAATTCTACACAGAGTATTGAAATTAAAGATTTACAATGCTAATGGCTGTGAAAAATCTATTTTGATTTAATCCATTTAATGTTCACTTTAAGATCAGTAACTTAACCTGACTACAAGAAAAAAAGATACATGAAGAAAATAAAGTCATTTTAAAAATATGGTTGAATCATGAATCACAGCAATTTCCAAAGATAAACTGTGGTTTAAGATCGCTGGAGACTATTATACCTAAGGGGTCTTTGTTCTCTCCACTAAAGACTAAATGGTAAAGAAAGTTAGGTTTCCTGAAAGTACTATTGCAACAGCAAGGTATCAACCCCTTTCAATTTTTGTATCTGAATGAAGACGGAGTCTTTCTTTATAGCAGCCGAGGCACCGTTATCCAGGACAAGATTAACAACGGAACGATGGGGTCCTACCTCACTCACGTCACTGTCATAACTGATCGACTTAGCATATTAGAATTCAGATGAAAATATAACTAATAGTGTTTAATTTGGAGAGTAGTAACTTAATTGAAACGTTAGTTACTATTAATTGCAATTTGCCTTCAAATCGTTTAACACAGCAGTGATGTTACAATAGAAAAATAAATTTGAAGAAACAAAGTGTTCTAAAGGCTAAAGTTTTGTTCCGTGTTCTAAATAAAAGGTGGAATAAAAATTGAATTCAAAATGTGATAATCGATTTTAAAAAATAAATGATTTTCTTGGATGAGGAGGCTTCAGCATATGCTTGTCTGGTAGATCTCTCTATGTTGTTGAAGATAATCAAGAGTTTAGTGGATTGGCCACTGTATTTTGAAATACTAGTAGGCTGACAGAATGTTGCATTTAACCTGGTGTTCATGAAGAATGTTGGGAATAAAATGACATTATTTGAAGAATAATTAGGGACATATATGAGTCATGAAAGAGAAGCATATTCATATTGAGAATTATAAAATAGTTTCAGATAACCAGTATAAGACCTCCATGTAGAATCTCCCAGGACTTCTTGCCTCTTAAAAGATGATAATGTGCCTGTTGGCCCTCTGTATATCTTCTTTGGAAAAATGTCTGTTCATATCCTCTGCCCATTTTTTGATTGGGTTGTTGTTTTTTTGTTGTTGAGTTGAATGATTTCTTTATATATTTTGGAGATCAACTCCTTGTCAGATAGGTGATTTGCATATATTTTCTCCCAGCTGGTGGGTTATCTTTTCGTTTTGTTCATGGTTTCCTTTGCTTTGCAGGAGTATTTTAGTCTTATGTAGTCCCATTTGTTAACTTTTTCTTTTGTTTCCCTTGCCCGGTCAGACATGTTATTTGAAAAGATGCTGCTAAGAACAATGTAAAATAATGTATTGCCTATATTTTCTTCCAGGAGTTTTATAGTTTCAGGTCTTACATTCGAGTCTTTATTCCATTTTGAGTTGATTTTTGTGTATGCTGCAAGATAATGGTCTACTTTCATTCTTTTGTGGCTGTCCAGTTTTCCCAACACCATTTATTGAAGAGACTTTCCTTTGTCCGTTGTATGTTCTTGGCTCCCTTGTCCAAGATTAACTGTCCGTAGATGTGTGGTTTTATTTCTGGGCTTTCAATTCTGTTCCATTGATCTGTGTGTCTGCTTTTATTCCAGTACTATACTGTTTTGATTACTATAGCTTTGTAGTATATTTTGAAGTCAGAGATTGTGATGCCTCCAGCTTTGTTCTTTTTTCTCAGGATTGCTTTGGCTATTCGGGGTCTTTTCTTGTTCCATATAAATTTTAGGATTCTTTGTTCAATTTCCGTGAAGAATGTCATTGCGATTCTAATTGGGATTGCATTGAATCTGTAGACTGCTTTAGGTAGTATGGACATTTTAACTATGTTGATTCTTTCAACCCATGAGCATGAAATATTTTTCCATTTCTCTGTTTCTTCTTCAATTTCTTTCAATAATGTCTTATAGTTTTCAGTGTATAGGTCTTTCACCTCTTTGGTTAAGTTTATTCCTAAATACTTTATTCTTTTTGTTACGATTGTAAATGGGATTGTACTCTTGATTTCTCTTTCTGCTAGTTCAAATACTGCATGAATTCACTCATATGTGGAGTATAACAAATTCATGGATAAAGAGAACATATTGGTGGTTATCAGAGGGGAAGGGGGATGGGGGTGAGTGAAAGGGGTAAAGGGACACATGTGCAGTGACGGACAATAATTAGACTACTTGAGATAACCATGATGACGTCTACACAGAAAATGATAAACAATAATGTACACCTGAATTTTCACAATGTTATAAACCATTATTATCTCAATAAAGTTACTGGGAAAAAAAAGATGATAATGGAAAATAGATTACAAAGAGCTGATATATGTGAAATCTATATCATTGAATACAGAAATCTAAAATCTCTCCATAGAGAATTACTATAAATAAAAAGGGAACAAGTCTTCGACAAGGTATAGCTAAACCAGGGTTTCTCAGCCATAGCACTATTAACATTTTGGGCCAAATAATTCTTGTTGTGGGGGTCTGTCCTATGCATTGCAGGTTGTTTGGCAGCATTCCTTTATCCACTAGGTGCCAGTGGCAACACTCTTTCAATTATGACGATCAAAAATTGTTCTAGACATTGCCAAATGTCTCCTGAGAGGCAAAATCACTCCCATTTGAGAACTATCGACCTAGACACTAAATATTTCAGCTGGAGTGAAGAAATTTAGAAAATGAAGGACAATCACTATACCCAAAAGATACCCACAAAATAAATGCTATAGGAAGAACAGGAATTATTACCTGATCTAGAGCTGTGCAACTCTCCTATATTCAAGACAACGTCCACGGGTCATTCAAAAACAATTCTGTTGGACTGCTTGATCCTCCTTTTTGAAGAAAAGAGCTGCTTTCAGTGTCTATGAGTCATAAAGAAAAACAGAAGCCAGCAAGACCAGCAACTTTCCATTATTCTAGCCCCAAGTTAAGTCTCTTGTTAGTGCCAGCCTGACTTTAATCAGAAGAAACTAGGATGAATTCTTCAAAATATTTAGTTATAACTTGACAAACTAAAATATTTTAATGTTTTAGTTATTTACTGTTATGAATTAGTCATTTTTCCCCACCATGAGATACTAAGGTGAATGTTTGAGGTTGGCAGTAAGGGTAGGTGTTACCATTAAAAATAAAAACAAGGAGAAGAAAGAACCCTAATGAAACACATTATTTTTTTGTACAGTTTGCAATGCCTTGTCTGAAGCTTAGTCATTTTTTTCTACCTATGAAAAGATAGGCGTATAACAGTATGACCAAGCAAAATGCTAGAAAAGAAGAAAATGTTATTTTGTGTCAAAACACGATTGTAATTAGCAATCAAATTTTACTACATTTTTTTTTCTGAAAGTTTTAACAAGGAGTATCTTTGGTTCTTTCTGTCTCAGGTTTTGAAATTGCTCCACCTAGCTGTTCCTTGGCAAGCTCATGTTGCTCATCTAAAGAAAAAAAAAGATAATTAATGAAATTGTTTCTTTTCCTTCACTCTTGAAAGCTTGAACAAGAATTCATTTTTTTCTTGGCTTCCATTTATTAGCAATTTCTACATAGTAAAATAGATATTTTACATAAAATTTCCTTATTATTGTAAACACCCAAAATAAATTTCATCTGCTTGGGCTTTATAAAACTGTGAACTATATGTGTTCCAAGGCCTTTTAATTTTATTCCACAACTAAGTACTCATTAGACAGTTTTAAGGTAGAAATGTTCAACAAGAATTATACAGACAAATCAGAGGGACATAGTATTTCCCACTGAACACAATTTTGCATTCTTAACTACCTCGTCTATTCTGGTTTATCATAAACCTAGTCTAGCCCAGTTATTTTTAATTTATTTTCATCCCTTTTTCATTCCTTTTACGCCATCTCTCAAATTAGTCACTTTAGAAATCATAGTCAACTCAAGATGATTTATGAGAAATACACAGATTGGGAATAATGTAGCCAGCAAGGTGATTAATTTTTAGATGTAATATTTTCCTCCTTCTTGAAAGGATTCATTTTCTCAACAGATGTAGTTTTCTTTCTCTGTCACTTTTGATCCAATTCAACATATCTCTCTTGCTATGTTTACTGATGGCCTAAATTTTTCCATCGTGAAATAAAATCACAATTATTTGGACTGTACATGCTACTTGGGGAGATTTTATTCTTTTTTTTTTTTTTGCGAGGAAGATCAGCCCTGAGCTAACATCCATGCCAATCCTTTTTTTTGCTGAGAAGACTGTCCCTGAGCTAACATCTATTGCCAATTCGTCTCCTTTTTTTTCCCGTTTTCTCCCCAAAGCCCTGGTGGACAGTTGTATGTCATAGTTGCACGTCCTACTAGTTGCTGTATGTGGGACGCCACCTCAGCATGGCTGGACAAGCAGTGCATTGGTGTGCGCCTGGAATCTGAACCTGGGCCACAAGTAGCAGAGCATGCTCACTTAACTGCTAAGCCACGGGGCCGGCCCCGAGATTTTTATTCTTATTTTGAATTGTCTTCTGTGTAGTTGGAGTATTTGGCACACTGAACAAACAAAATTTCTTTTAATTACCCATGTATGTGTTTAGATATATGTATGTAATGTATATTTTCAGATTTTTGCATTATCTCAATATTTATGAAATCTTAAAAATTTCCCTTGTACAAGTGATAATGTCTTTCCAGTGGACTTCTGATTGATCCTGGAAAGAATGCTGTGAGGTTTTCTGATGAAATAAGGAGTATATTTGACATTAATAAAAGGTTCAATGTTTCAATTCAGGATCTAGATTAGAGATTTAGTTTAGATGTTTCTCCAGGATTTAGTTAAGGAACTCTCCCACTAATAAAATAGAATTGACCTGTAACACTTTTCCTAAACAAGGATATTAGAAGTTCATTTGAGCTAGAAAAATGTGTCTGTTTTGAGGAATAATTCAAACACATGTATCATCTTAGCTCCAATGTCAGCATTAACTAATGGGAGATTTTTTTTTTTTTGGTAAGCATACAAATAAACGAACATTATCAGAGCAGAACATTTCTTTCTTCATACAAAATAATTATTTTTTAAAATTTTTATATGCTTTTTATGAAACTAATATTCAGTAATAATCACATTTATTACTCTTTTTTTCCTTGAGTAGCTTCCTGGGAAGTAATGCATTTGGAATGATAGCATCTGTGATTTATGTACATTGTTGGGGAAGGAGAATCCCCCTCCACCCTTTCCCTTAAGGTTCTTATGGCTGGCTAAATAATTAAAAGACAGGTTAGCAGGAGAAAATAATACCAAGTTTAATAACCTGTATACATGGGAGAAACCAGGGAAACTGACTTTCTCAATACAATAGCAGAGATTCTCATCTTAAATACTATCCTCAGCTAAAGACAAAGGAGGATGTTGGGGGTGGGGAGGGAGACAGAAGGGAGACGGATATTACAGTAATCAAGGGTATGCAGATTTAAGTCCTCTCCTTCCACATTGAAAAGTTTCTAGAGATGAGGTCATCCCCCCTCTTCCCAGTACAGAGAGGAAGATACCTTTACAAATGGAGATTTGCCTTATAAATGTAAATGTTTGTCTGGCAACTCTTTGCAGGGCTACCTAGAGAATGTGGCCTGGGAGAGACAGAATTTTTGATAAGAGGGGCTTGGTGCCTTTCCTGTTGTAACAACTATTTTACATTATATTACAGCCATCATATGATAGTAACTCCTTCCTGGAACAGGTCTTCTATGTTAAATTCTTTAGGCAGTTTGGGGGAGGTCAAATGTCCATCAGAGAAAATAATCAAGGTAAAGAGATATATTTCAAGGTGGCTAATTTTGATCTCCCACAACATCATTACATATTTTCTGATAAATTGGTATATTCAGTTGACTGGCAGGTTTAATTTTAAGCTATTAAGAGAATTTTCTTAATGAAGAACTTTTTGTAGGAAAAAATGAAAAAGTAATAAAATTGTCATTGTAACTGAATAGTTTTTAAAAAATAATTTTGTATCTCTAAATACTGAGTCCTTAGATTATATGCAAAGCCTTAATGAATGACACATTTTGAGTTGAGGAACAATCTTAGGTTGTTCTTGACCCTCTGTTTTGTTTGAACCAACAGTGTAGTCTTCTACAATTGTCCCCTTACACTGAATATTTTGAAAACCATATCTGTGGTAGGGACTTTGCCAGGTGCTTTGTTTATTATTTCATTTATTTACTTTCCCAGCTTTATTCTAATTCACTTAGCCATAATGAATAACATATTTTGAACGGAAGACGTCTTCTAGGCAGCTCTTCAGTGACTTCCTCCCCTCAGGTTATTTGCTCTGAGTATATTCAACATCTACTCTTCTGAGCTCTGTGTTTTCTGAGGACACTCAAAAAGCCCTTAATTTGTGGAGAAAATAATTCGGGTCAGTGAGTGGATAGCGATCTTCATTATAAATTTTTCATACAAGAGTGTGAACCCATTCTTGCTAAGGACTGTGTTTTATTTATATGTTAGTCCCCAGAAGTCTGCCATTATGTGCCTGGCACATAGTGAACAATGAATGAGTGAGCTTGTTGGTATGGACATTTTTATGAATAATTTGTCTCCTCTTTAAGATTATATTAATTCTTTTCTGCAATATTAAGAATTGGTTTCTGTAATGTTGGAAATGGCTTCATGGAATTATTTTTCCAGCTTTTTATCTTTGGACAAAATAGGTATTGTCCGTATTTTATATATTGGGCAAATCAAAGTGCTTGTCAGAGGATACACTGTTTGTAGTACGATAAGATCACTTTTTTTCAGTCGATGATTATTGTATTGAATGCTAACGTTGTGTTCTCTAAGTACCCTTTTAAACTTCCTCTAATAACATTACGATCTCAGAAGACTACTCTCTGAAAAGTGCTCCTGGCCAACATGAGCAAAAAGTATTAGACATTGTTATCTGTGTGCTTTTGAGAATGTTATTTTATGTACCTAATAGAGTAATGTCAGAACAAGCTTAAATAGTTTCTTTAGTCTACTTAAAGTTGGCATTATAGTGCTATGTCAGCATTCTTTACCAAACATACCTCTGTTAAATTATGTATTTGAAGAAGAATGCAGTTAAAATACCTGCATATATGCTTCAGATTACTTAATATGTCACCAGGTAATTTAATCATATTGGCGTGATTTGTATTAATAAGATCGTCCGTAATTCCAGATAAAAACAATGTAGCTTCCAAAACTCATTTGCTATTCATATTTGGACTTGACATTCTTAAATCAATATGATAGAATAAAATAAGTAATCAACACAGTATCTTCTTAGAAGATTACCCAGATGTTTGGTAAGACCTCAGGTGATCAGACAGGTTCTCTCTCCTACGTCATAATCATGATTTTTAATAACATATTCATGTTCAATATGGGAGAAAAAGAGATGGGGTGGTTATAAATTTGTCTGATAACATATTGTATTCCTAGTATTCAAGAACATTTTAGTAGTAGAAATAGTAGTCATATTATTCTGTATTCATTTCCATAGTGTGTTTAAAACCAACGTCATCTATCTTCTTGGATTATGCTCTCCCATCTTTATAATAAAAGTTGGCTGAAATGGAAGGTTAAAAAACAAAACAAGACAAAGAAAAAAACTCATCAAAAGTGCAGACAGAATCTCCCAAAGAAATCTAAGGGAATTAGATGAGAGTTGATTTTTGAAATATTGTCACGTCATCAGCAAATTTCGTACTGTCGGGGGAGAGGGAGAATCTCCCTCTGCCCTTTTCCTTAAGGTTCTTATGGCTGGCCAAATAATTAACAAGACAGGTTAGCAGGAGAAAATAATACCAAGTTCAATAACATGTATACATGGGAGAAAGCAGGGACACTGCGTTTCTCCACACAATAGCAGAAATTCTCGTCTTAAATACCATGTTCAGCCAATGACAAAGATGTTGGGGATGGGGGGAGTCAGTTACAGGAGATTACCACTAAAGCACAGTAAACAAGAGTAAGGTTATTATGCAGATTTAAGGCCTCAACTTCCACATTGATAAGTTTCTAGAAATGAGGCTATCCCCCCTCTTCCCAAAACAGAGAGGGAGATACCTTTACAAATGGAGATTTCCCTTATAAATGTAAATGTTTGTCTGGCAACTCCTTGCAGGGCCATCCAGAGAATGTGGCCAGAGAGACATAAGATGGGCTTGCTGGTGCCTTTCCTATTGTAACATCTATTTTACATTATATTACAGCCATCAGATAGAAGATCTGTTCCAGGAAGGAGTTACTATGTCAAATTCTTTAGGCAGTTAGTCAGGGAGGTCAAATGTCCCTCAGAGAAAACAATCAAGGTAAAGAGATATATTTCAGGGTGGCCAAATCTTGATCTCCCACAGTACCATGACCTGCTTCTTTTTGACTCTCAGTATTTTTTGATGTGATAACCATAAAACTCAATATGGAAAGTGACCTTGCATGTTCAACCACAAAGATTCAGTAAGAAAATCATTGTTAAATTATTTGCAGGAATCTCCAAATTCCTGGGACTAACAGCAGACCTCAGTGTTCTCCACAACTGTGGTTATGTTCAGGCAGAGCCAGAATAAGATTTTAAAGACTCTAAGCACTGAAAAGATTATGGTGTCTTCCCATATGATACTTAGAACATGAGCAAGCCACAATAAAATTTTAAAACTAATAAGGTAATATACTTTAAGAATATTTTTAGTAATCTATTAAATGTTGCATAAGCTCAGTGCAGAGACAAATATTCCTTTACCTGAGACCTTAGGGCATCTTGTTGAGGGCTTCCTTTTAACTATCCTTAGTGTCACTGAACCCAGTAGATTCACCTCCTGGCCAGTTAAATAAGACTCTACATCAGTGGAAGTTGTCTCACAAAGTAAAGTGTGTTTGCAGCAAATAGGAGACCATGCGGAATCATTTCCAAAGTCATGGGTTCCCGAACAAAGGGAAGCAAGGGCATTTTATTTTGGATGGGGAAGGAATATTCAAAAGGGAGAGGTGGGTATTTGCTTGCACAGGGTCAGTTGGAAAACATGCTTCCATATACACTGCAGGTTAAGGTGATAAGGCCTAAGGAAGCTCCTCCTGGAGAGATCTTAGCATTAAAAATAAGGCAAAGGTCATGGGTGTTGCTCTTGTGGTGAGGCTTGGTCTGGTTCAGGGTGGTTGGTGGTTGCATCTCCTTAACATAACAACAGGGAAAAAAAATTTGGAAAAACAATTAAATGCTTCCAAACCCACCCTTGAGTTCCTCAGGGCACATAGTCGGTGACACTAGCACACCAAAACAATGAATACTTATTCTTGCTAGAGTTACCAATTAATTTGCTTTTTCTCAAACATATTCTTCAGTATCTGTTATGTTTACATTTTCTTGGCCTACTAAATTTATATTGCATCCACAGAAAAGTTTTTACTCTCCTTTGCCTTACATAATCTCTTTCAAACCTCAGTAGTAGCACAATGTCCTCTATATTTCTAACCAATAATCTAGAAATTACTGCTAGATTCTAGGATTGGAGGGTTGCAAAGGGATAGAAAAGCCTTAAGCATTTTTTTATTTTAATATTTTCAGTTAATTTCACAGTTTCCCACTGAAGCTTTAAAGTTAAGGAGTAAGTATTATTGATACCTTGCTTCTCTTTAGGCTTGTTGTCTAGGAGATTATATCTTCTGGCATTTTAAAAAGAAGAGTTTGCTGACTGCAATATCATCCTCTAAGGGAAATTTGGTGTACAAAGGCAATTATCTAATTTATTAAAGCTTATAGAAATTTTGTATTTTATTTTTTTGAGGAAGATTGGCCCTGCACTAACATCTGTTGCCAATCTTCCTCTTTTTCTATTTTCTCCCCAAAACTGCAGTACATAGCTGTATATCATAGTTGTAGAGTTGTAGCTCTTCTATGTGGGATGCTGCCTCAGCATGGCCTGATGAGCGGTGCGTAGGTCCGTGCCCAGGATCCTAGCCAGCGAACCCCGGGCTGCCGAAGCGGAACGTGTGAACTTAACCACTGCACCACTGGGCCAGCCCCTGTATGTTTTTAACAGTGAAAAAGATTACTCAATGGGGACATTTTAAATAGAAATGATCCTTTAGTTGTATTAGAAACTCCTAAAATGAATCTTGAAAAAAAATATGCCGATTGTTGTATCATGGAAACAAGAACCTAGTTCTGGGTTCTGTTTTGTTTTTGATGTTATGGATTCAGACTCCTTAGGTGAAATTAGGATTGGGAGTTTTAAAACATGTTTGCTTGTGTGTGAGTAGGACAAGAGACAACAAAGAGAAAGAAAGCTCTTTGACTTTCCTAGCGGTGAATACCTGCTTTTCCTAAATAATCAGCTCTCTGTCCTACTGCTCTGTCTCAAAATCAATTATCTTCAACCTCATCATGTTTGTCTCTCTTTACCTTCACGAGTTCACAAGTTCATTGTAATAAACACAAAGAAATCATTTTAAAATATTGTATTATATAATTCCTAGCACCTTGATCTTTATTCACTAGTATTTTGAGGAGCTATGAATTTTGTAATATCGGAATTATAAACATTAATTTAAATCTTCTCCCATTCAGTAGTAAACACTAGCTGGGAACCACTAGTGCTATAGAAGTAGTAGCTACAGTGAACTAATTCCCACGAGGTTTTGTAAGGGGCCGGCCCTGTGGCTTAGCGGTTAAGTGAGCATGCTCTGCTACTGGCGGCCTGGGTTCGGATCCCGGGCATGCACCGACGCACCGCTTGTCGGGCTATGCTGAGGCGGCATCCCACATACAGCAACTAGAAGGATGTGCAACTATGACATACAACTATCTACTGGGGCTTTGGGGAGAAAAAGGGAAAAAAAGGAGGAGGATTGGCAATAGATGTTAGCTCAGGGCCGGTCTTCCTCAGCAAAAAGAGGAGGATTGGCATGGATATTAGCTCAGGGCTGATCTTCCTCACAAAAAATAAAAAATAAAAATTAAAAAAAATTGAACAGTAGAGTTATGTGCTCACCCTGACTCCCCAAACTCAGCAGAAGGCTTAATATGAGGTCGCTTATCTTGCACATTGCAAATATGAAGTGCCATATCAATGCACCATGATGATAATAATGATCAGTTGCAGTGAAGCTTAATGTCATACTTCCCATTTAATTATATCTTAAGATTTGATTTAGCAAATTTTCCTCTTTTTATTAACAGCAGGAATCATATATTCACACTAGGAAACAAATGAATGCCACTAATGAAACAGTTTTGTTTAAGTAGCGTGCTTTCAATATGGTTCACTTCTTCAGTCATAGAAAGAAGCATGTTTTATAGAGTTTTGAACAGGATTATATAGGCATTAGTCCTTCTCTCTTCAAGTAAGACCACGCCCTATGCACACTAGAAAAAATGAAAATATATCCATTATCTAAAGGCTGAGGTAAAATTTGATTCACTGGTGCCTCTTATTAGCTACAACAGTCAGGTCACCCATCATCCCTTGCAATGTAGTGACTTCTAAGCTATACCTGTATCTGCTTTACCCTTCTTTTCTGCTGAGGAAGATTCGCCCTTAGCGAACAGATGTTAATCTGTTGCCAATCTTCCTCTGTTTTGTATGTGGGTCACCACCAGCATAGCATGGCCGCTGATGAGTGGTGTAGGTCCACACCCAGGAACTGAACCCAGGCCGCTGAAGCAGAGCGTGACCACTAGGCCACCAGGGCTGGCCCTGCTTTATCCTTCTCCTTTCACCCCTACTTGGAAATAAAATCTGTATCTAATCAATAGCACCTACTAAGATGATGCTTGAAATTTACTAAGAAACCAATAAGTATTTGAAGAAGAGAAAAGAGAAGTCTTATGTATGCTACTGAAAATCATGAAATTAAGTATAGCGTTTACCTATACCATTTGAGTGTGGAAAATAAGATTAGAAACTCTGGAAACAATGTTTTTTTTCCAACCAAGGAAGTCCACAAAGATGGACTATGATAGAAGTTACAGGAGCAAAACTGAATGAAAGTACTTTTATAAAAGGTTTTTGGTTTTTATTTTTTATTTATCTTAAGTTCAGGTTGAAAGTGGTTTTATTTCCATTGTTTTGGACTCTGTTAAAGATGTACAACCCAAGAGGAAAAGGATTGATGATTATTGACAAAAGTACACAATGTTGATGATACTTGTTGTTCATCTTTCTTCAATTTCTTATAGTATTAATTCTCTGTGGGCCTAGGATTTGCCCTCATAATATATAAACCCTAAAGAGAAGAAAATAATGTCTTGTTCCTAGTGGTTGCTTATTAATGGTTTTCTATGAGGTTTCACTGCAAGGACAAGATTTAAAAACTTAATAATCCTGCTAGTTCTTTGAGCAATTTAGAGCACAGGAGATATTTAAAGTTTTATGACATTCTCCTGAGAAGCCATCATCTCTTTGCCTTTCCTCACATTTAAGATTTTAATTGCCTCAGTGTTTCAATAACAATTATAGCCTACTCAGAAATTTTCTTTTCGTGATCTGACAGCTCTGAGTTTTAATTTCTGAGAACTTTTCCTTAAGTAGGTTCTATTTGTTATTCAAAGTCTCAGTTCAGTCTGTGCAATATAGGACCAATTTCCCATTTACTAGCTTTGGATTCATCAGTTTTACCTGATTCTGTATATTAAGCAAGCAGAGTTTTCCAATGTTTCCATTTTCTTTTGTGCCACCAATCTAAAAATGTACAGACTCGATCACTTGTCTTATTAGTCTGCATCAATCCAAAAAAAGTATCTTCAGCTTTTTTGGCATAAATTTCATTCAATTCCTATTCATACTTGTTCAAATCCAATAAAGCTTTTCAATTAAGATGGATTGTGGCAATGTGCAACACGCAATTTTTTCCCAAACTTCTTTGTCCTTCAGAACATATCTTTATAAAAAATTTGAGCCTGATTCTCATGTTTCTATCTCAGAGAATACTAGAAAAAATAAATTAAATTAATTAAAATGTAAACATTTTAAATGGCAGTGAACCCATTTCCCCTCATAGGGAAAAAATAGTTTTACCTAACAGAGAACAAACGTTTACCTGCTGTATCCTGCAGGTCTTCTGTTCCTTGCCTCTCTTCTCTGCTAGTCATTTTTCTGAGACACTACTTTTTGTTCACGCCATCATCTTCACTCTGTTGTTTCCTGATATCTCACAATCTTTCCTACTTCTCACACTTTGACCCTTATTTGCTCACATCTCTGCCACTATAATAATTCAGCATTTTCCCTATACCTCTTATATTAACTGTTAGTTTTGTCTTACTGTGTAACACATTACCAAAAACCTAGTGGTTTAAAACAACACCCATTTATTAGCTCACAGTTCTGTAGGTCAGAAGTCCAAGGGGCTCACCTGGGTTCTCTGCTTAAGGTCTCAAAAGGCTGAAGTCAGTTGTCTGCTGGGCTGAACTCTTATCTGGAGGCTCTGGAGAAGAGTCTGCTTCCATGTTCATTCAGATTGTTGGTGGAATCCAGTTCCTTAGGGCTGTAGGACCGAAGTGCCTATTTTCTTGCTGGCTGTCAGCTGGGGGCTGCTCTCTGCTCCTAGAGGCAGCCCACTTTCCTTTTCACTTCAGAGCCAGCAAATGCACATAGAATCCTTTTCATGCTTCAATACTCTCTGACATTCTCTTCACTTACAAGCCAGAGAAAATTATCTGCTTTTAAAGCACTAATAGGATGAGATTAGGCCCACCTGGATAATCTCTTTTGCCATATAAAGCAACAAACTCATAGGAATTATATCTCCTACTGACATGTTCCACTCACACTTAAAGGGGACGGGATTATGCAAGGGTGAGGGTCATTGGGGTCATTCCAGGATTTTGCCTACCATACTAACCCCTTATCATGGAAAGCCTTCCAGTGCCTTTCAAATTTTTTGGCTGATATCCACAGCATTGATGTACATTTGTAGTGTGCAACTCAGAACACACAGAAATAAATGTTTTACAGAAGAGTATTTATTCTTACTGTGTGCAATAAATGATATTTTCTATTCTCTTCTATTTCATAAAAAGAAAAGATTACCTTAACCTGCTAAATTTAGAGAAAAATCTTTTTTTGTTTCACCAGATTGGGAAAGACAGTCACTTTTTTTTCCTTCTTTGGGAACCCATTTGTAATTTTGGTGACCTGCAAAATTGATCTATCAAAATTGGGATATTTGAAGTTAGTTATCTGTTATTTATTTATTTGTTCATTTATTTATTTATTTTTTTTGGTGAGGAAGATTAGCCCTGAGCTAAGATCCGTTGCCAAGCCTCCTCTTTTTCCTGAGGAAGATTTGCCCTGAGCTAACAGCTGTGCCCATCTCCCTCTATTTTATATGTGGGATGCCTGATGCCTGCCACAGCATAGCTTGATGAATGGTGCCTAGGTCTGCACCCGGGATGCAAACCTGCAAAGCCTGGACCGCCGAAGCGGAGCACGCAAACTTAACCACTACGCCACCGGGCCAGCCCCATTATCTGTTACTTTTAATAGCAACATATTCTATTCTCCTTTTTACAGTAGTGTCTTTGCCATGTGCACATAGAATTACTTTTCACGTAAAGAAAGAGGCTTGGGAATTCAATACATACTCACATAGACAGTTGCATCTAGGTAGGAGCATTTTATTCTGTGTAAAAACCACCACAGTGCCCACCAATATAAATGACCACTTTTAGTAGTTATTTTGGTAGTCACTAGATGGCAGCTCTAAAATGTGTGCTGCCCAAAATGAAAGTTGCCTAGAGAAGGGAGTCTTATTTACTATTAGTACTCTACCTCAGACAATCTATGGACTCTTAATATTGTTCAACAGTAAAGCAAGTAGTATGTAGTATAGTTTAATGTCCTCCAGTTTTCTTTTAGAAATGTTTATAATAGCTTTTCCTTTTGCTTTAAGCTGACTTTTTAACATAACTCATCATACAACTCCAGCAGTATAAGTGGCTTTAGGTCTGCTAGACTTGAGACTGAAATACAATTTTTTTCTAATAACCTTGTAGCCTAATGAAAAATTGGCATAGCATGAATCCTCCTGATCCCAGTTAATTGTTACCTCTTGAAGAAGCCATATTTGACCAATGAATGTAAATTAAACTCTCTCGCAGCACCCTATCCTTTCCCATCTTAGCACCAATCACAACCTACAACGATGTGGAATTGGTGTGATTATTCATATAAGGTCTGTTGTGCGCAATAGACTTTCTTCTCCTCTACGAAAAAGGATCATGTCTATTTTGCCTATGACCGTGTCACCAGCACCTCACACACTGCCTAACACATAGAAGGCCTCAATTAAGGCTATTCAGTAAATTAATAATGAATATAAGTATTGATTCTTTTCTTTTTTCCTCATCAAGTGTTTTTTGTTAGAGACCTTGCTAGCAGTTAGGTACATGGAAGCTTTTTCTCAGGCAGTACCAAGGCTAAAGTGAATCACCTTTACTGTCATTGTGAAAAGAAGGCAACCACTTTCAGGTATAGTTTCAAAGTCTGCCTTTACAACTTTGTAAGGAAATGGTTGATTTTGAAAAATCTTTCCATGCCTATAATTTTCACTGAGGAAGAAAAGAAATATCAAGCTGCTAGCCAATGTGTTCTTTCTTGCAACTGTATTTTCTGTGATCCATCTGATTTTCTATGACTGCCAGTTCCCTCATTAACATCAAAGGCTGCTGCCACAGATACTGGTCTATTGCATTTCTTATGATTCAATTATGAATTTCTTGGCAAGAAAAGCATGAGTCTACAGATTTGAAAGAATATATAATATGAGCATAATAAATGTATCTCTTCGTTTCATTCTAGCAGTTTATACTGGCAGGTGATTTTGTACTCATTCACATTCTTTTTCTTTTATAATGACATAAATAATGTAATGAAGCATTGAATTATTCCTTGAAGTGGAATATGAATTATGCCTAAGTGTAAATAAGACTGGCATGCTACTCTAAATCATTATGAATATACGTGAAAGTATGTGATTCTACCTGCCTTTGTCAATAAAAAAGCATTCTATCATGTTCTAAAGTTTGATGGACATAATACATCTTCCCTAATTCACTGGCTTTTCATTTTATTATTGTTATATTTGAATAACAAATGCTCTGCAGAAATAGAAGCCTCAAGAATGTTTTGCTGATGGGCTTTGAATCGATATAAATATTAAATGAATTCGACATGCTCATTTTTTCCACACTTGCTTATCCTGATTGCTCTGAACTTAAAAGTAAAAATATCCCAGGTAGTTGACTCTTTTAGGCTCATTTCAAGATTTAAAAACAAAAAAAAAAAAATTCTGAGCTCTAAAATTTGGTTTGTGTAAGTACACTTTTCAGGTGGCTTCACCCTCTTTATAGTAGACTGGCTTATAGTACCATCCTAAGCTGAAATCTGTATCTTTTGCCAATCCAGTCAAGAGAAAAGTAGTAAACAAGCAATCACATATAATTGACATGTAATTTTATAAAATAAAAATATTATATGGTAATAAATTGAAATATAATTGACTAGTCTTTTAAAAAATTAAGATTTTAAGATTTGTCCAGGCTGGGTTTTTCTAGCATTTATTAAAAACAGCCAAACCAAACAAAAAAGATTTCAACTGCTGTTCTATATAGAGAGCAAATACAAACTGTCAATGACTACCAGACAGCCGCCCTAACTTAACTCAGAAAAAAAATCTCTAAGAACTGTTTATCCTTAAAACTTCAACTGAAAAAACTCAAGAACTATTTTTGAGTGCCTACTATGTGTCTACTTAAAAAATGACGAAGTGAGGGGCCGGCCTGATGGTGTAGCAGTTAAGTTTGTGAGCTCTGCTTTGGTGGTCCGGGGTTTGCAGGTTTGGATCCCGGGCACGGACTGAGACACCACTTGTCAAGCCATGGACTGAGACACCACTTGTCAAGCCATGCTGTGGCGGTGTCCCATATGAAGTAGAGCAAGATGGGCACGGCTGTTAGCCCAGGGCCAATCTTCCTCAGGAAAAAGAGGAGGGGAGGCATTGGATGTAAACTCAGGGCTAATCTTCCTCACACACCAAAAAAACAATAATCTAGGATTATTGGTTGGTGGGACTATCTCTATACTAGTTTGAATACATAAACTAGTGTGTTTTCCAACAGAACAAAATTGCCTTCTTTACATTTTTGCACTAGTCATGGAAGTGTTAATTGTATCTAAAAATCACTGTTTCCCTGCTATTGTTGTGAGTAAATTAAATGATCAAAGCAACTGTAAGATTTAACAAAGTTTTGCATAAACATCTTATGTTTGAGAATACTCCTGCCAACATATTCCTGCCAGAGTTAGTCCCTGGAACAGTATGCATAACACAACCGCATGGGGCTTCCAGACATCTAGGAATTAGTACAGATTTGAGAATAACAATTTTCTTTCTCGGGGCCAGCCTGGTGGAGTAATGGTTAAGTTCATGTGCTCCGCTGTGGCAGCTCGAGGTTCACAGGTTCGGATCCCTGGCACGCTTATCAAGCCATGCGGTAGCGGCATCCCATATAAAGTAGAGGATGATGGACATGGATGTTAAACCAGGGCCAATCTTCCTCAGTAAAAAGAGGAGGACTGGCAACAGATGTTAGCTCAGGGCTGATCTTCTTTACAAAAAAAAAAAAAATCATCAAAAAAAATTTTCTTTCTCTTTCTTCCTTCTGTTCCCTCTCTTCCTCCCTCCCTCCCTCCCTTCTTTCCATCCTTTCTTCCTTCTCTTCTTCTTCCTCTCCCTCTTTTGTTTCTTTTTTCTTCGTGCATTTCTGCCTGACTTCTTTTTGCGAATATTTGAAAAGCCAAGTGTTCAAGAATGCATTCCAAGCTACTACTGCATTTAATTTTGTGGTCTACTACATTTCCTTCATACCTTTCACTTAAAGGGAGGGTATGAGACATCAGTACTAAAAATTATGCATAAACTAGTGAGACTTTAATCGTCTGTGACTGTTAGGGGCCCTTTGCTCTTGGCAAAGCTCAGCATCAAAGGACTGGAAAGAGAATAGATTTGCTTCTAATCTTGGCGCTGACAAAAATTAACACAGGGATATTTATCTCTTCTGGATCAGTTTCCTCAGCTATCAAAACAGGAAGTTGGATGGCCTTCAAGTGTTCCCTTTCAATACCTTCCCTGAGAGTATACTTATTAGAGAGAGATTGACAGGTACAATATTCAATTTGGAGAATTTTATAGTTTCTTACAAGAATCAGAGAACCACTGTAAGGGTTAGTGGTACAGAGTGAAAGATTATAAACATTGGAATGAACAATTCTGAAACTGAATCCTACTCTACCACTTACTATCTGTATGTGGTATTTTAACATCTCGGTTTAATTTGTAATCTCGTATTGCATTGTTGTCATGGTAAGGATTAAATCAGAAAAAGTATATAAAGTATTTCCCACAGTGTTTGACATATAATAGTAAATTAGTAGAAGGAAACAATTATTATGCATCCCCTTTTCATACTCTTTTCATGTTGAGAAATTTCTAGAGAGATTACTCAATCAAGAAGATTCTTTATTCTTCTGTCTATCTTAGAGTGATAGATGGTGACTTAGATAGTAAAACTTTCCAGGGCATACCACAGTGACAGATTCAATGACATGAATTTTATAAAGTTCTATACTAATAGCTTCTCTACTGCCAGATGCAAAGTATCAAGCCAAAAGGTATGTGGGAAGCTGATGAATAAGTTTCCACAAATGTTGGCATGAGCTGGGTACTTGTTTTATGAATGTAACTTCTCAGTTTTTGGCAAGTTAATTGCAATGACCATTTAGAATTATTTCTGGCTTTCTCTGAGTAGCAGGTGTTTTGTAGAATCTGTAGAATTTTTCAAACTCATATATATATGTGATGTAATACGATCGGCTATGGAGACACCACATTGCCAACTCTGCTATTTTTGGCTGTCATTTTTTTTAGTTGCTTCTCTATACGGATGATTTTAATTTGTACCAAAATATCTTAGTAATTTAAAATAAGATTTTAAAAACTTAAGAAATCTTTCTTACAATAGCAAGTAATACAGTAACAACTGATTTTATTTCAGAACCCCAATACAAGCAGATGGTAGGAAAAAATTGAAGAGAGAACAATAGTGAATATATAATCACATTTATGTTGGTCAGTAACCTTAAAGATCGAGGTAATTTGCCAAAGTAGCTTGCATAACTTTTATTCCTTTACCTATAGACGAGATGAGTAAAATATTGAAAACATTTAGAAATTATACTAATTTATTTTACCATAAATTCTCAATTAAGAAATAATCGATAATTGATAATCAATGGAAAGAACAAGAATGCAACCTCTACATGGGCAGAGGTGTTTGTTTTATTTACTGGTGTATCCCAAGTGTCTAGAATATTGCCAAGCACATAGAAGGCATTAAATAAATGTGTTGAATAAATCAATAATGCCCTGATGAAATCAGAAACTCTTTGCTTATATTGTTTTCCTAAATGTGTTGCTTTTTTTAATTCTCAAAATGTTCTTTTAGAATCTTGACCTTGCAATTTACTAGGAAAAACTGCTTAATCTATTTGAACTGAGCAATTTTTTCTGTAAAATGAGTTGTGGAACTTAAATTAGGTGAAATTAATTATAGTGCCTGGCACAGAGTAGGTGGTCATTAAATGTTTGTGGATTTTGTTTTATTAGCACTGTATCGGGATTTTGAAAAACTAGGGCCCTATAACTTTAACCTAGACATTGTTATTTATAAAATAAGAAAACAGGACTCCTTATGACAGTTTTTAAAATGTAACAATAGAAGTAACAACACCGCCTATGATTTACTACTTAAAGAAGAACAAATGTTCATGTTGATGCATATAATACATTTTTGTTAAACAAATGCATAATTTAGTTAGCATCATATGCAGTTTAGAAAAGCAAAGAATTATTTAAATGCCATTTTGTTGACATTATGAAATACTGAGTCCCTGAAATAAGAGAAAAGAACAAAATACTCTCCTTAATCTATTTCCCAGCATAATTTAGAAGGTCTATAAAATCACATGTGAGGCAAAGGTGTCACACTATACCTCAGTGGTAATTTGCCCCAAATGCATTTTCCTTTATAAATTTACTGAGTGAACAGAGGCTTCCAATGAGAAATGAATACATTTAATCAATGCAAATTTTCAATATATTTAGTCACTGATATTGAAAATTATGCCCAGTCATACTTGATGGAAATAATTTTGAATTTACAGCTACTAGAGAAATTCATAGCAAATTTAAATACTGTAATATGCATATTGCATGGGTAAGCTGTCAGAAAGGCTTATTTACAGTCACCTTCCTCTAAATGGTCACACTGTTGTCCTGCAAGATTTTTAAGACCTTTACCAAATTAGAGCTATGCCATGTATTTACTGAATCACCATGATTGCACCTCCCTCGAGAGCTTAGACGAGAGAGTTCAAGTTGTTGTAAGCTATTGTTAAGTAGAGGGGTTGGTACTGATGAAAAGATTTTAATGAATTGGTATTGAAAATGTGGTTTACCAGAGGACTACTTTTCTCAAAATGCATTATCATGACATCCATTAGGAAGAAAGTCATCAAAGAAAGATGCCTATATAATTTTATAGTATCTAGGAAAATCAGTTTTTTATACAGAAAATACATCATCCTCATCATTTTAGGAGATGGTTAACAAAGTTTTGTGTTTTGTTTGTTTTCAACAACTGGACTAGTGGCACATTAAGGTGCTAAAAATAAAAATTGGGTTGGGCATAAAATAAAGAAGTCTGTCATATTTGAGAAAACTAAATATTTTTCATGCTATATTACCTGAGAGCATATCTCATTTGTAGTTGTAATTTCGTTTGAAATACTTTCAAACACACAGTAGTAGAGACAGTAGTACAATGATCCTCCATATACTCATCACCCAGATGTAATAATTATTAAAATTTTGCAGTGCTTGATTCATATCTTCCTTTCTCTTTCTCTCCCACTCTCTTTGTTGAATTATTGTAAATCATTTTGCTTTACTTCAATATGCATTTCTAAAATTGTAGGTATATTCTTACATAACCATGATCCAGTTATCATACCTAATAATTTTTTTTGTCGTAAATTTTTTTTTTACTGAGGTAACATAGGTTTATAACATTATGTAAGTGCCAGGTGTACATTATAATTTGTCATCTCTATCTACTATAGCGTGCTCACCACCAAAAGTCTAATTTCCATCTGTCACTGTACAATTGACCCCTTTTACCCATTTTGCCTGCTCCCACCTCCCTTGCCCTCTGGTAACCACCAATCTGTTGTGTGCTTATATGAGTTTGTGTTTATTTTGTTTTGTTTATTCATTTGTTTTGTTTTTTATATTCCACATATGAGTGAAATCATATGGTATTTGTCTTTCTCCATCTGATGATTTTGCTTAGCATAATACACTGAAGGTCCATCCATGTTGTCACAAATGGAAAGATTTCATCTTTTTTGTGGCTGAGTAGTACTCCATTGTATATATATGCCACGTCTGCTTTATCCATTAATCTGTCAATGGGTGCTTAGCTTGTTTCCAAGTCTTTCTATTGTAAATAAGGATGCAATAAACATAGAGGTGCATATAATTTTTCAAATTAGTATTTTCCTATTCTTTGGATAAATACCCAGAAGTGGAATAGCTAGCTGGATCATATGGTATTTCTATTTTTAATTTTTTGAAGAATGTCCATACTGTTTTCCACAGTGGCTGTACCAATTTACATTCCCACCAGCAGTGTTTGAGGGTTCCCTTTTCTCCACATCCTCTCCAACACTTATTTCTTGTCTTGTTAATTATAGCCATTCTGACAGGCATGAGGTGATATCTCTTTGTGGTTTTGATTTGCATTTCCCTAACAATTAGTGATGTTGAACATCTTTTCATGTGCACGATGGCCATCTGTATGCCTTCTTTGGAAAAATCTCCATCAGACCTTCTGCCCATTTTTTAATCTACTACTTTATTTTTTTGTTGTTGAGTTGTATGAGTTCTTTATATATTTTGGATATTAACCCCTTATCAGATATATGATTTGCAAATATCTTCTCCCACTTGTTAGGTTGTCTTTTTATTTTGTTGACGGTTTTCTTTGCCATGCAGAAACATTTTAGTTTGATGTAGTCCCATTTGTTTATTTTTGCTTTTGTTTCACTTGCCTGAGGAGACATATCCAAAGGATGTTGTGAAGACCAATGTCAAAGAGCATGCTGCTTATGTTTTCTTCTAGGAATTTTGTGGTTTCAGGTCTTACATTTAAGTCTTTAATCCATTTAGAATTGATTTTTGTGTATGGTGTAAAATGGTGGTCTAGTTTCATTCTTTTGCATGTGGCTGTCCAGTTTTCTCAGCATCATTTATTGAAGAGACTTTCTTTTCTTCATTGTATGTTCTTGGCTCCTTTGTTATAACTTAGTTTTCTGTATACTTGTGGGTTTATTTCTGGGATATCAATTCTGTTCCATTGATTTGTGTGTGTTTCTGCCAATACCATGCTGTTGTGGTTAGTATAGCTTTGTAGCATAGTTTGAAATCAGGGAGTGTGATACCTCTGGCTTTGTTCTTTTTTCTCAGGACTCCTTTGGCTATTTGGGGTCTTTTGTAGTTTCATAAAAATTTTAGGGTTTTTTTGTTCTATTTCTGTGAAAAATGAGATTGCATTGAATCTGTAGATTGCTTTAGGTAATATGGACAGTTTAACAATGTTAATTATTCCAATCCACAAGCAGGGAATATCTTTGCATTTCTTTGTGTCTTCCTCAATTTCCTTCAGTAATGTCTTACAGTTTTCAGTGTACAGGTCTTTCACCTCCTTCATTAAATTTATTTTTAGGTATTTTATTCTTTTTGCTGCCATTGTAAATGGAATTGTTTTCTTAATTTCTTTTTCTGATGGTTCGTTGTTAGTGTATAGAAATGCAACAGATATTTGTACATTGATATTGTACCCTGCAACTTTACTGTATTCATTTATTATTTCTAATAGTTTTTTGGTGGGTTCTTTAGAGTTTTCTATATATAGACTCATGTCATCTGGAAATAGAGACAGTTTTACTTCTTCCTTTCCAATTGGGATGCCTTTTATTTATTTTTCTTGCCTAATTGCTGTGGCTAGAACTTCCAATAGTATGTTGAAAGAGAGTGGTGAAAGTGAGCATTCTAGTCTTGTTCCTGAACTTAGAAGGATAGCTTTCAGCTTTTCACAGTTGAATATGATGTTAGCTGTGAGTTTGTCATATATGGCCTTTATTATGTTGAAATACATTCTGTTTATACCCATTTTATTGAGAATTTTTATCATAAATGGATGTTGAATCTTGTCTAATGCTTTCTCTGCATCTATTGAGATGATGATATAGTTTTTAACCTTCATTTTGTTACTGTGGTGTATCATGTTGATTGATTTGTGGATGTCGAACCATAGTTGCATCCCTGGAATAAATCCCACTTGATCATGGTGTGTGATCCTTTCAATGTATTGTTGTATTCAGTTTACTAATATTTTCTTAAGGATTTTTGCATCTATGTTCATCAGAGATATTGGCCTGTAATTTTCTCTTTTTTGTGTTGTTCTTGTCTGCTTTTGGTATCAGGGTAATGTTGGCCTTGTAAAATGAATTAGTAAGTGTTTCCTCCTCTTCAATTTTTTGGAAGAGTTTGAGAAGGATAGGTATTAAATCTTTTTTGAATGTTTGGTAGAATTCACCAGTGAAGCCATCTGGTCCTGGACTTTTGTTTTTTAGGCGGTTTCTGATTACTGTTTCAATCTTTTTACTTGTGATTGGTCTATTCAGATTTTCTATTTTATTATGGTTCAGTCTTAGAAGGTTGTATGATTCTAAGAATTTATCAATTTCTTCTAGATTTTCTAATTTGTTGGCATATAGCTGTCTTGTAGTAGTCTCTTATGATCCTTTGTATTTCTGTGGCAGCCATTTTAACTTCTCTTTTGTTTCTTATTTTATTTATTTGAGACTTCTCTCTTTGAGTCTAGCTAAAGCTTTGTCAGTTTGCTTATTTTTTTCAAGGAACTGGCTCTTAGTTTCATTGGTCTTTTCTATTGTCTTTATTTCACTTATTTCTGCTCTGATTTTTACTATTTCTTTTCTTCTACTGACTTTAGGCTTTATTTGTAGTTTTTCTAGTTACCTTAGGTATAAGGGTTAATTGTCTATTTGAGATTTTTCTTGTTTCTTGAGATAGGCCTGTATTGCTATAAACTTCCCTCTTAGTACTGCTTTTGCTGCATCCCATAGATTTTAGTATGTTGTATTTTTATTTTCATTGGTCTCCATGTGTTTTTTGACATCTCCTTTGATTTATTCATTGTCCCAATGGTTGTTCAGTAACACATTGGTTAGTCTCCACATATTTTTGATTTTTCCAGTTTTCTTCTTGTAGTTGATTTCTAGTTTCATACCGTTGTGGTCAGGAATGATGCTTGATATGATTTCAATCATCTTAAATTCATTGAGACTTATTTTGTGTCCCAAAATGTGGTCTATCCTGGAGAATGTTCCATGTGCACTTGAGAAGAATGTGTATTCTGCTACTTTTGGATGGAATGTTCTGTACATATCTATTAAGTCCATCTGGTCTTATGTTTCATTTAAAGCCAATGTTTGCTTGTTGACTTTCTGTCTGATGATTTATCCATTGATGTAAGTGAGGTGTTATAGTCCCCTACTATTAGTGTGTTGCTGTCAGTTTCTCCCTTTAGGTCTGTTAATAGTTGCTTTATATATTTTGGTGCTCATATGTTGGGTATATATATATAACAAATGTTATGTCGTCTTCTTGATGGATTGTTCCCTTTATCATTATATAATGTCCATTTTTGCCTCTTGTTACCCTTTTTGGCTTGAAGTCTATTTTGTCTGAAATAAGTATGGCTACACCCACCTACTTTTGGCTACCATTTGCTTGGAGTATCATCTTCCATCCCTTCATTTTGAGCCTACGTTTGTCTTGAGAGCTGAGATCAGTTTCCTGTAGCCAACATATATTTGGGTCTTGTTTTTCAATCCATCCAGGCACTCTGTGCCTTTTGATTGGTGAGTTCAATCCATTTACATTTAGAATGATTATTGATATATGAGGACTTACTACTGCCATTTTATCTTTTGTTTTCTGGTTGCTCTGTATTTCCTTTGTTTCTTTTTCCTTGTGTTTCTGTCTGCCATTGTAGTTTGGTGGTTTTCTATACTGTTTTTCTCAATTTCCTCTTTTTTTAATATTTCATGTCTCTGCTCTAAATTTTTGTTTTGTGGTTACCATGAGGCTTGTGTAAAATGTCTCATAGATAAAATACTACTTTTTCTGTTGATAGCATCTTATCTTCATTTACCTATACAGGTTTCATTCTCTTCCTCCTCCCCTTTTACGTTTTTGTTGTCACAAATTATTTCTTTTTATGTTGTGAGTTTATTACCATATTGAAGTAGCTTTACTTATTTTTAATGCTTTTTTCTCTTTAACCTTTATACTATAATTAAGTGTTTAACACCCTATTCTGTAATAGCTTTGCAATTTTCTTGTTCTGTCTATGTATCATATTATTCAAATTTTGTGTACTTTTGCTTTTTTGTTTCTGGTGGAAGATCATCTTTGAACGTTTTTTGTAAGGCAGGTCTACTGGTAGTCAACTCCTTCAGTTTTTCTTTTCTGGAAAAGCTTTTATTTCTCCTTCATATCTGAAGTATAACTTTGTTGGATAGAGTATTCTTTCCTGGCAATTTTTCTCTTTCAGTATTTTGAATACATCATTCCACTTTCTTGTGGCCTGTACAGTTTCTACTGAGAAATCTGCTGATGGGCTAATGTGGGTTCCTTTGTAGGTTACTGTCTTTTTTCTCCTGGCTGCCTTTAAAATTCTTTCTTTATCATTGACTTTTAATAGTTTTATATAATGTGTGTTGCAGAAAGTTTTTTTGTGTTGAGATAATTAGGTGTTCTATAAGCTTCATGGACTTGTATATTCAGTTCCTTCTTCAGGTTTGGGAAGTTCTCAACTATTATTTCTTTAAATAAGCTCTCTGAATCTATGCAGAAATAGAAGTACAATGATGTACACCTGAAATTTTTACAATGTTATAAACCAATGTTACTGCAATAAACAAAAAATTTAAAATAAATAAATAAGCTCTCTGATCCCCTCTCCCTCTCTTCTCCTTCTGGGATACCCATTATTCTTATGTTGCTTTCTTTAATAGAGTCAGATATTTCTTGTTGAGTTTCTTCATTTTTTTAAAAAATCTTAGTTCTCTCTCCTCTGCTACATGAATCATTTCTAGGCTTCTATCTTCGAGCTTGCTAATTTTCTCCTCCGTGAGGACTACTCTATTTCCCATACTTTCTAATGCATTCTTCACCTCTTTTATTGAGTTCCTCAGTTCCAGAATTTCTGTCTAGTTTTTTTTTAGAGTTTCCATTTCTTTGGTAAAGTATTCCTTTTGTTCATTAGTTTTATTCTTGAGCTAATTCAACTGCCTTTCTGAGTTTTCTTATACCTTATTGAATTTCTTCGTGGTAGCTATTTTGAATTCTCCATCAGTTAGATTGCAGTCTTCCATGACTTTAAGTTTGGTCTCTGGAGAATTGTCATTTTCTTTTTGTGATACTGTATTACCATGATTTTTCATGAATTGTTCCTCCACCAATGCAGTTATAGTAGTGAACAGCTTTCTTATTTAGGTAAGGTTTTGTTTACTTTGATTCTGAGCTACCACTGGTTATATTTGAGAACTAGCACTTTCCACCCTCCACTTTCTCTGCCAGCAGTGTTGTCGATACCCTCATTCACACCTAACAATTTTAAGAATAATTCCTGATATATTCCTGATAATATCCCAGTCCATATTCAAATTTTCTCAATTGTCTCAGAAATATCTTTTTATTCTTTTATTTTCAAATTTACTTTAACTTTGGAAGAAACCGGAGAATAACATGTTGCTATTTTAGCAAAATTGCTACAATTGGTATATATTATAGTATAAATCTATGTGATAGAAAACTATGTCTCTACTGCACAAGTGGGTAGAACAATCATGACTGCCTATATACAGACTAATCGTTCAGTGAGATGTAACAACAGGTTTTGCTGTTATGAGGCATCTGTTATTTCACAAATGGCTTATTTTTTCCAAATTTGCAGTGATCAATATTTCATAGGTTTTTAATATTAAGTAACAATTCTCCTGCTTGAAAAATATGAATGAAAATAATCGACCACTCACTAAATTTCAACTTATGAAATTATGGGTCTTTAAAGGATGATAATAATAAAATTTCTGTATTCATTGTACCTATCTTTTCATTCCCTACCTCCAACATAAATACACACACACATACACACACACTTTGAAATTGTGAGCAAAAGGATTTGAGGATTTATGTTGGTTTGAATTTCTTGACAGATTTTAGTTTGCAAATTGAGTTGTACAGGATGTACTCTGGGAGGGTACTTAGCAGAATTCTTCAGGCATCTAGTTAGAAAAAAACATGAAAACATATTACATGTCATTCATGGTCTGATATTTTAGCTTTAATCTTACTGAGAGGAGTTAGAAAATAGGCAGATCTCTTTCTCTAAATATTGACACTATCTGATATAAAGTTCACAGAACTGGTGTGAGAAACAGTATTTTCAAAGTTGTCAAACTGAAGTATTGTATTTTCCATAAATAAATAAAAAGAAAGAAGGGTACACAAAGCAATAAACAGGTTTTAGTCGAGCATTAAACCACTAAAACAGAAGTCAAGCTTTAGATAACCACAAAACTAGCCATTACTTCTTATACTTCACTTTTTTGTAAAGTATTCTAAGCAGAAGATTTTTTTTAAATCAGAAAATCACAATTAAATAATTTTGTTTTAAATTTTGTAGTCTCCTAACTCTTTGAGAATGAGACATGCATTTAGTATTCATTTAAGGACGTAGAAAGAAGAGATGAGACAGAATACATGCATATTAATTTGTAGGACATGCAGGCTGCATTATGAGAATACTCAAGTTAACAATCACTTTCACACTCTTTTCAAATCAAGAGGCTTTCTTGGATGAATGTCATATCTTACACTTAATTAGCAATAACAAGAAGTAGAATCTAATTGTAATCAAACATAGCTATGTAGAAGCACCTTATTTGTAAAATAGTATAGAATAGTGTCAAACATTTATGAATAAAACCTGAATCATAGCATTTCAGAGCCAAAAGGAATAGAGATCCTCTATCACACCCACTTCGTATCATAGATGAGAAAACCAAGGCCTAAATTGTTTCAGTGACTTATCCTAAGTCACACATCAACTATGTGATAGAGTCAAGACCAGAACCCATGTCTCCTACCTCCCAGTCTGGTATCCTATTGAATGATACGAGAACAAATGATGCTTTATTTAAATTATTAATTACACAATTTTGATTTTGACTTAATTTTTGGTATTTGTGATATAATTTAATTTAACATTATTAATCTATTGTTTATAGGTATTGCTGCATTTTAGTGATTTATGTGCATTGTATAGTAATAAGTTATAAAACAATGGTAAGAGTTGCTTTTTTTTCAGACGGGACAGCAAAACCAGGAATAGATTGATCCTTCTACTCCAAAGTGGATTTTTGTTTGTTTGTTTCTTTTCTCTTTATATAGGTGATTGTGAAGCTATGAAATGAAGAGCTGTTGGAAAGATGAGGAGTTAAGAGTTCATTCGGCTGTCCAGATGTATCCAAGTACCCAGTTATTTGGCAATAAATACATCTGGGCAACTGATTGAACTTTTCGCTTTTCGTGACTCGACTGGAACCCTCCACAACCAGAAGGACCTACTATATAGTCAAAAGTTTGTGATCTCTTAACCTAATGAGATGGGAAGTGGGAGTTGCTTATGGGGGAGGAAACACCAATGTAAATGTAAGTGGGAACACATTTTACTTTGCAGTTAAATTGAATTTTAAGTATCTTAGCAAAAGATGAAGAGGTTTTTTTCCCCCTAGTTTGCAAAATTAAAATCAAACTAACAGAAAATTTTGAACTGTTAACATCAATGACACTTGTTATGTGCTTAACTCCCCAGTATAAAAGAACTGTTTTTTTTATTGTGATTGAAAATAACCAGCAAATCCTGGCTAACATTATTAGTATATTATAACATTTTTAAAATATCTAACCTCAAGCTATGGCTACATACATAGGTCTATCTAAAGCATTTCCCCCACTCACTCTTTACCCATTATGCCATTTTATTTTATTTATAACAATTCTTACTATCTGAAATTATCCTACTTATTTGTTTCAATGTTTATTGTCTGTATCTCCTGCTAGAATGTGAGATCCGTGAGAGCAGGAGCCTCTTCTGCCTTGTTTACTACTACATGCCCAGCATTAGGCAGAGTGCCTAGTACACAATAGACAAGCAATAAATATTTGAATACGTGAAAGTACTGTTAAACAGAGTTTTCAGTCCTGTAAATTAGTCGGAGTTAGTGTCCAACACTGAGATTTAGCATATGGTTTGCTCTGTGAGCTCCGCTGTTGAAAAGCCTTCAGTTCACACTGCTATGTGGATACTTATGCTGAGATAATTCAGGGATAGTTCTGCTACCACCTATGGAAAAAGCAGCTTCAAATTGCTGGGCACTCTGCCCACTAAGACAGAGTCTCTCAATGTCTGTTACTACTATCACGGAGTGATTTGGTAGCTATTTTAACTCTATCAATTTGGAAGCTGTTTTCTTTTTGAAGTATTATTTTAGATAAATGGAATAGGTCTAGCTGTGAAAAACTTAGGATCTTATATACTGTAGATTTTACGAGTTCACTGTCTTGTTAAGTCTCACTAAATTTAACAATAATCACTCTCATAAACTATGTAAAACACAAGCAAGATGTTTTACTAAATACAAATAAGGAGAAACTATTTCATGTTTCATTTAAATTCCAAGTACAAGAGAAACATTTAAATTTGTTTAAACATTATCTTGAGGGGGTGGGGAAACGAAATGACAGTAATGACACTAGACCTGCATTCAAATAAAATAATCACCTTATTACCAGATCTCATGAAATGCCCAGGAGAGACCCAGAGTCTCATCCAGTTAATGCCTCCCTCTCCTTCACTTTCAAAAGTGTCTCGGTTTGGAGAAGAAATTATAAAATCACCCAACATACATAGTTGCATATTCAGAACTGTGAGATTTTGCTATGACACACTATGAGGAAGTGTTCAGTTCTGTGTCTGAAGCACTGCATTCTCAGGCAAGCCAAAGAAAAATGCTGTGAGCAAGTTGCCAGTATTGCATTATCCTGTGATATAGATACTTGACGTAGTGAGGAACTAATCATTCCTATTGAAGTCTCTTAGCTTGAGGCTTTTTGCCTAATATAAAATAACATTTTCTGGCAAAACAGATTGCTAAACATTGGAAAGTTATAAAATTGCCTGTCCTAGAGATTGTTCTAAAGAACATCATTATCGGGGCGGCCCTGTGGCTTAGCAGTTAAGTGCGCGCTCTCTGCTACTGGCGGCCCGGGTTCGGATCCCGGACATGCACCAACGCACCACTTGTCCATCCCACATACAGCAACTAGAAGGATGTGCAATTATGACATACATCTATTGGGGCTTTGGGGAGAAAAAGGGAAAAAAAAAAGGAGGAGGATTGGCAATAGATGTTAGCTCAGGGCCGGTCTTCCTCAGCAAAAAGAGGAGGATTGGCATGAATGTTAGCTCAGAGCAGATCTTCCTCAAAAAAAAAAAGAAAGAAAAAACATCATTATCAAATTTCTTGAAGTGGCTTACGTATAGACCTATCTGAAGGCAAAAGACTGGATTATTTGATCACTCATTTTTCAGCCATAGAGTTGTGTGAATTCATAATTATAGAATAAATTAAGACCTTACACTTGAAGATAGAAAGTTTGAATTTATTTAACTTCATAGAATAAATTTTGAAATGAGCTTAACATGCTTAAGGATCTTGGGTTGACTGGTAGAAGAGCAGTCTCTAATTGCATTAATTATAATAACTGGATTGCTTAGTAACTTTTTCTTAAAATCATAAATAGTTATTATCTGATTTAACTATAGTTGGAAAAGGTGAATTTTTAGTATGACAATTGTATGTTTTATTAGAAAATCTCTACATTTGTACAGTACATTTGAAGTTGAAAGGGAAATTCCTACAATATTCATTAGTTCTAAGGATAATTTTTGAATTAAAAGACTTTCCGGGGCCGGCCCCGTGGCGTAGCGATTAAGTGCGTGCGCTCCACTGCTGGCGGCCCACGTTCGGATCCCGGGTGCACACCGACGCACCTGCTCATCAAGCCATGCTGTGGCAGTGTCCCATATAAAGTGGAGGAAGATGGGCACGGATGTTAGCCCAGGGCCAATCTTCCTCAGCAAAAAGAGGAGGATTGGCATGGATGTTAGCTCAGGGCTGATCTTCCTCATCAAAAAAAAAATACTTCCCTCTAAAATGTTGTAAATCTGTGCCACATTAACATAATTTCTTAGGACTAATCTGAACATTTGTGGCTAATTCACTTTTGGTCTAGCCATCTGCCAAAAGCTCTGTGGCTATAATAACTAGAGGGATGATTTTTGAATTATCAGTCTATAATTTCTGAACAGTAAAAACCGACAAAAATTAAACCCCTACCTGTATTGTTACTTATTCAATTCTTAAATGCTTTATTATAAAAAGTCAGACAAGAATAATCGCAGTTGACTGTGTATTCAATAATTTTTAGAAACATTCAGTGTCAGATTTAGTCTCTTCAGTATGAGAGAAAATAATCTGCTGCATCACCATGATGAACTCACAGAATTTCCAGAAATCTAATGTAAACTATGTCTTTTTATAGGTTAATCTATACCCCCCAAATTTTGTTAAAACATCAGGTACAAATGCTGGCATTTTCTTCTCAGTCTCATCAATGATATGTTTGATCGGTCTGGGAAAGAAAGAATAAGAAACAGTTTGAGGACAGAAAATGTGATTGAAACATGACCAATCTTTCTTCACTGTCAAAGGGTGGAAAAGGAAATGGTAAAAATGAATCATAAATGGTTAGCTTTAGAAGATGCAAGAAAATGTCCAGGATTTTCAACAAAGTTGTAGACTTCTAACCTCTCCAAACACAATTGGGACAAAACCACAGCTCTTCCTTTATTCTTAGATAGGATCTTTTGACCTCACACCTTAAATCTCTTCAAGTCTCTCCCTTTCCCTTCCCTTCAATCAACCAATTACTTTGCACCCAGCACTTGGCTAAGAAATATGGGAGTTACATGGGAAGTACATTTATATGACTCCTCCTCTCAAAAAGGTTTTTAGTACATATTTAGTACGCATCTGCTTCTGCTGCATTGGACAAAACCTTTTGAACACTTTCTATTTCCTCACCAATCACCTTCTCTCATTTGGCCATTCCTCTTCTCTTCCCCTTCATCCAACTACATTCTAGATCCTTTCTACACTACTTTATTGAAATGTTGCTAAGGTTACCACCAATCTTCTTTTAGACAAATCTCATAGTATGAACTGTGTTCCTTCTCAAAACACTCTCCCTTTACATTTTCCCTTTTGCCTATTCTTTCCATTTTATTTGCTGCCCTCCCCCCTTATTATTTCATTCTCTAATTTATTGTCCATTCTTTATTGGCTTAACAGTTGACTCTTAAAGTTAATCCCCAACTATGACTTGACTCAAGTCCAAAATCGTGAGGTTTTTCCTTGTCATTGTTGTTGTCCATGTTTTTGCTTTTATCTCTCAGTAGAGAGCAATGTAGATGCTCTTTCATAAGCTAAATTTAATATGTGTAAAACTTAAATGATGTGCAACACTGGTTTCCCTTTCTCATCTTTGTAGTTCTCACAAATGCATTTAATATACAGTATTCCATCAACAAAAAAATGGCCACATATCTCCTGCCACCTGGATGGGAAACGGGCATGGAACACTAGGTATCCCTTAGAGAGAGCACAACACTGGTCTTCCAGGTGAATCATCACATTATTTTACAGTGAATGCAGAAGGTATAGCATGACTTAAACTCGTACCCATGCAAAACCCTTAAAAAGCCATTAAGAAGAAGTCAAAATAGGAGCTGTGTACTGAAGAAATCTTAGGTCGCATCATAGTCATTCTTAAATTTAGAGCTAAATAGGAAGCACTCCAATTACCTCTGAAATTAACAAATTCCCAAGTCTAGCCTGAGGTCACGTTGGAAGAGACAAAAATAGCCTTTGCTCTTTTTAATTTGTGCTACCCTTTCTTCCCCACAGAGTTTTTACTTTTTTTCATTATTTTCACTTCCAAGATGATTATTGATAATGGCTTTTAAGTCTTTCTGTGAGTGATACTGATTCTGTTAGTTTGAAATTTATTTCTGAATATATAGTGGAGATCTTATTTTGGTTCAATTGTTTTCAAGTGCTCACACTATTTTTCTGTGATATATGCTATATGACACATGACATATGTTGACATATGAGCATAGATTTCATAGGCATCAACTAAATATAATGCTCAGGGTATGAGTTTTGCTTAATTAAAATTCCATATTGAGATTATTCTGTAATATCTTGTGTAAAATTGTACTATTGAGAACCATATGAAAACTAATATTTGTCCCCCTTTTGGGCTTAGCAAATGCAGTTAGTTATTGATGCCTGAAGATCTTACAGAGCTTTAGAGAGAGCATGAAAAGCTTTGTGATTTATGCTACAGAAAGAAATAAGATTGGTCTGAATGTGTATTTACTGATCCTGAACTTATTTTTGTGATTTAAACTGTGATTTTTTTTTCATGCTTGAGACAGCTAATTGATTTCAGGTTAATCAATCTTTTCCTGTATACAAAATCATATATATATATATATATATATATATATATATGTGTGTGTGTGTGTGATTCATATATATGTGAATCATATCCATATATGTGTGTATATATATACACATATATACACATATATATACACCCACGCACATATATACACACACCATAAATATGTATATATATTCTTATAACATTCTTATGTTGTTACATGATCAAACATAGTTTCTATGAGGATCATATAAATTCTCATTAAAAATTAATCAATTACTCTGTCAGTTATCCCACAACTGATTTTTTTTTCTTTATTTTATAAAACACACATCTTCTCGAATTTGAATACTTAAATTCACAGGTATTCTTTTTGTGTTCACACAACCATGAGAATTCCATTATGAAAAATTGGTGGAGTTTGAGAAGTATGTGAATCAGAGCATTTAATTAGATTTGTTTTGTTATTTTTTTTGTTTCTCTAATTAATTTCTTATCCAAGGCTTTTAAGAGGTTTTGCATCCCCTCCCCTTTTTGTAGAATTACTCACAAAACATTTCTCATTGCAAAATATCATCACAGTGACCTGGCCCTTTGGGGAAACATGTAATGTATCATTGCTTACGTTACATAGCTTATATAATTTATTTCTGTCTATCATATCATATCTCTAAATTTACCACCAATCTGGGGGCATTTTCTTTCAGGTTTAGTCAATTTTAAAGGATGCAAACTTTAACAGCACAGAAACCTATCATTTTTCCCTCAAGGTATTTTAGTTAATAAATTAGAGATATATATACACAATATACTTTTGTGATTACCACTTGATCTTCTCAATTAATGAAATTGAAACTTAGAAAAATAAATATTTGTCATTAAATTTCTGTTTATATTTCCCAGGAAAATATACATGTAAAAACAATGACACAGTTGATTAATTTTTAAAGGAATATAATATTCTGAGTAACAATAATGGGATTCTACCATGGCTGAGAATATGGATAATATAATGTTTAATGAGATGATTATCATATCGAGCTATGGCAAACACAGTTTCAATTGATTTGTTATAATCTATTGGAATGATGCATTTCTTACTACGGCACTTTTAAATTGCATTAATCTTTGGATACTTGAAAAATAAAAATTAAAAATAATTTTTGTATTTTATTATTGGGAAAAGGGAAGGATTTTTGATATTTATTTAGGGCTAAGAAGCAAAATAAGATTTTGTCTCCTTTTACCATTTTTTCTCTCACTTATTTGCAGACCTCCCAGAAAAAGGGATTTATGTGTTGTCTGGCAGGATTTTATGGGATAGAAATGGTCTGACTAATGGTCTGGCTAATGTCATTCTCTCTCTCCCACAGACTATTTTGAGTTCCTAGATACTGGAGGCCATATTTTATGTATTACTGTAGTTGAGGGGATGATTTTCAGATAGGTTTTTGGGTAGATAGCACTGATAGAACTCACAAGTGAGAGTTGAGGGATAAGAGAGAATAAATTAAATTTGTATGTAGCTTGAGTGACTAAAATAGTAATACTATTAAATGAGATGGGAAACAGGGAGGTGCAATTTGTCCTAATAAAATTTTATTTCCAGATTTCTAAAAGAAACTAGAAAACACTAAAAGTGATTATCAACAGATTTTTATTATATTCCTTAAAAATATTTACAAATTAGAGAAAATGGATGATCTTTCAATGTTATTCCATGTTCTCAAGCTATTCAACACACACACACAAACACACACACATTCAACTAAATTTTTCTCATCGACAGCCCACTTCGTGCACACTTAACATCACAGTCTTGACCCTTGTAATAGCTTAAGATCCCAGAAAAGAATACAATTAGATGTTAGATGTTTGGTGTGGGAAGAGAGTATAATCAAAATCCTAAAATAGAAGATATGGAAAAGGCAAAATGGAGAACAGAGGTTTACCCATTCTATTCCTAGTTAGGAATCTCTAGGCAGAAAAATCAAATGGCCTGTATCTTAATCACCAGAATTCACATTCAGTATTTCTTCACTGTCAATGTAAGGATTAATAGTGACGTGTTCTGCTCTGTAAAGATGTTATTTCCACAGGGAGCACAGCAGAGATTCTCAGCAAATTTGCATTCTTTCTACTCTTGGCCAATATTTTAGCATACTGAATATAGTGAGTGCTAAATGGTGAATAATCTGCTATGTAAATATTTGGTGAGGTTTTGCAATGCAACAAATAACTCCTTGAAAAATAGCCTACAGAAATCGAAGGTATTCACTCTGAAATTCTTTGACAAGTTGTTTAGAGAGTTTTCATGTTTCCTTCACAGTACCTTTGACGATGCATTGTCACCTCTTAATCAATAAAAGCAACTAAGGATTTTTGTTTCAATCATCTAGTGCAACTGACCTTTTGTTTGCAATTTTCAGCGTTATTCCATGTGCTCTGACTGTAACATACTATCTGTTGGATACTAACTAGTTGGTATATAGAGTGGTGGCTATGTTTAATATAGTAAACTTGACTGACTCATTTATTTTTGTATAAACCTGTTGCTGCCCTCTGGAGAATATTGTTGGCTAATGCAAATGTATGAATAAAACTATCTATGTAAATGCAGATTGCTTCACTTTGAAGAAAAAAAATTAGAAATGTCATACAAAATATGTTCACTTTATGAAAATGCTAAAAACTTGTTTTAGTTTTCCATATTCCTATAAGATGAAACCATTTTATTTTATACATGCTACTTAATTATTAGATCACAAACTTTCCCCCAACAGTTTGCAAATTAAGAAACATATGTTCTTAATGTCTTTCTCAAAACACTGATTTGAAGCTATATGTACTCCACAGAGGGACATTTAGTAGAAGCCCTATATAAATAAAGTGCGTACAAGAAATTTTAGAAAAACTATGATGGTTGTATGTTGGTAAATAAATGAAAATCTGTTCTATTTGACTTTTTTTATCACTTATATAACACGCTTACCTGTTTGCTAAATTTAATATTGATTGTTTATCACTTAATAGATATACTTAAGTTTAATTGGTTGTTATGCAAGTTATTCTGACTTTTAACTAATTTTCTTTTTCTTTTTTTTCTCTCCCCAGAGAGGATGGCATTATGAATCCAGTCTGTTAGTTTCCTCTTCTCAATTTTAAACTTTGGTTGCTTAAGACTGAAGCAATCATGGTGAACCTGAGGAAAGCGGTGCATTCGTTCCTGTAAGGATGTTATTACTTATTATTTTTAAACAGAAAACTTTTTTATGATAGCTTGCTCAAAAATGTTAAAAAGGCTTTTATATAATCATTCAGCTATATTTGCCTTAATCTGCATAAATGACTTGCATCTCAATAGACTAATATTATGGGTGTTTCCTATTCAAAAACTCTAAATGGACAAAAACCCAATAATTTGAACTCCAATTAAACACAACCACACATGTATTCAAATATGTAATGCGGTAATAATACCCTCAATTCAAAAATAATTCCAGTGCTCCTGGTTGCTTTCTTCATAATTAAAAATGAGAAAGGTTCTTTTCTTTTCCTTCCTGCATGAACTGAACAGCCAAGAGAATAAAATGTCTTTATAAGCCTCTGGTTTTATGAAATATATTTGAGGTTGCAAAAGAATGGCTCAGAAGTCAGGGCATGGGGGTTGGGGGATGTGGCTGGACAGAAGAAAACAATGTCATCCTCGGAAGTCTTGATACAATGACCCAGTAGTTAAAGTCAATAGAATGTAACATAAAGGGGATAAGTAAAGAATTGGATTCAAGTACTGAGCAACTCTAAACGTGATCTAGCCCAGGTGTATCTTCTTTTTAACTTAGTAAAATTTTGGGTTGGTTTCTTCTAAACCTACTCTTTGAGGAATGGGGTAGGGAAAAAAAGATCCAGGGCTCTGTAAACTCTGATTAGTACAGTTGAGAAGCCTTGAATCACCTTGCTCCTACACAGTCTCCTCTATGATTCCTGTAAAAGAACTCATCTAGGAAAAAGTTTACAGAGTAGTGTAGATATAAAGTACATCAACATTGGATCCTCTGCAATATGTGCCACTGTAGCCCATCTTGGATGTCACTGTACATTGTAGTGATGAAAGTCTCAAGGATGTATGATTCCAAGAGAACTAGAGCAGACAGGAAAAGGAAAGGGTGAAGGACAGTGATAAAAAAGGGAAAAGAAGAGTCAGGTATGGGAAAATGAAAGGACAAATGTTCCTACTCCATGCGCCTGTGCAGACTCAGTATTTAGCCACTGGTCCATATACCAAATTGTAGGGCTACCTTAACGGGCACCAAATTATTCTGGTATGAAATCAAGGAACTCACATAGAATTTTTTCCATTCTATTACGAGAAACAAGGGACCATTTATCTTTTCTAATAATGCCCATTGTCATATGCCATGCAAAATCCCAGTAGATTTAAAATGTCCTCAGACTTTTAAATCAAGTTATCATTTTGTTTATCTACCAAGAATGTGAAATTATATTTTCATTAAAAATTTAGTAGCAATGAAAAAATTATTTATATTGTTCAGAGAGAAATTGTAATTTTTGTGTACATATTTTATGTGACTTCTGTGGGCTTAATAACAATTAATAGAAGCTTTAGGAGCAAGACCTAAATTACTCCACTTTTGTAAAAGGACTGTATATATTTCACTGAGCATGCAACTATTAGAAATTAGGTTAAATTATAATATAATCAATTCTTGACTACAAAAATATAGAAAACAGGATTGAACTGCAATAAAAATCATAATACTCTGCCTATAAGTAGTACTAAAAAGAATTTATTAATTTTAATTGAATTGAAACCAGGAAACTGAAGTAAATACTCTTTCAGGGTCTTTCCCAGTACCATTACTTTATTTATAATTCATAATAGGTATAAAAATATATCTGACCAGTAGAGGTAGGCAAGATGACTACTTGAAGTAGTTTTTTACCTCAAAGTTCTGAGATACTCAAATTATAAAATTTATAGTTGGACATAGTTTTTCATCTATTTTTTTCTTATGTACACTTTTATCCTGCATTTCTCTATCATTCTTAGAGAAACATGAAAAGATTAAAATGTTTTCACAATTTACTTAGAAAATTTGAAGTTGGACTGCATATTTTGTTAGGAACCTATTCTCTACGCTTAAGGTTAAATATATCTGTGGTTCTGTAAGTGACAGTTGAAGATGCAGCGTATTATTGTGAGCATAAAGTCTGGTGAGACTACTTGAGATGATCATCAGCTAATTTAAACCAGAAAATTTTTTTTAATGCCAGAAGGACAAGTTTTTCATCAGCTAGGCCAGAAGAGACCTCAAATTTAAACTTACTATCTGAGTCCACTTCTGCATAAATAGATATCTTCCTAAAATAAAATCAGGACTTAAATTCTTTTTTTTTTGTTTTTTTGTGAGGAAGATCAGCCCTGAGCTAACATCCATGCCAATCCTCCTCTTTTTGCCGAGGAAGACTGGCCCTGAGCTAACATCCACTAGCCATCTTACTCCACTTTATGGGGGATGCCGCCACAGCATGGCCTGACAAGCGGTGTGTCTGTGTGCGCCCGGGGTTCCGAACCCAGGGCTGCCAGCAGAGGAGCGCATGCACTTAAACGCTACACCATGGGGCCGGCCCCAGGACTTAAATTCTTGACAAATTTTGAAATACATGAGTTGGGGGTGTAGATATCATAAAATACTTTTGTTTAACTTTGAAGGCAGAATGAAGGTAAGCTCCAACATTTACTGAGGGCCTATTATGACAAAGGTACTATTTTCAAGACTTTATATATATCATTTAATTTTCACAACAATCACATGACAGAGATGATCTTTGTTGTACAGATGAGGAAACTGATGTTTTGAGAGGTTAAGTGACTGGTCAAAAAAAATTCATTGAGATCATGTAGCCAGGACATTGGCCACATGCCAAATGCAACGAATACAATGACAGAATAACCAAAGCTGAGAGCAAATAACTTGCTTCTGTTTATTTGGTTCTTTATTTCAATAGTTTCTATTCACATTAACCACGGATTAATTATGATATAGAGTTTATGAATCATATATTATTTTCGCTTATTTTGTGTGTTCCAGGAAAATAATAGGGCCAGCATTTGAAAGAATTTACTAATTACTTCTCATTATTTGATAAAAATTACTATGTATGTCTCTCCCCTCCATGTTGCTTATAATATCAAGTAGCTTTGACTAATGAGGAAGTAATTTTAAAGTATTAGTTTTCTATTTCTTGTAGAAAGTCAAAATATTTTTATGATTTCTTCATTATCTTAAAATACATAGAAGTATATTAACAAGGTATTAAGAGAAATAATAATTAAATATACTAGAAAATTATTACAATATTTTTACTTGTTTAAATAATGCCAATAATTTTTCAGGCTTAGTGTTCCACTCAATTCAGAAAAGATGGTGTGTGTGTATAATATTATAGAGATGATATGATTACAATAATCATAATCATCTAGTTTTAATACTGCAAGTTTCTCTGATGATTGATAGTAAGTAATGAGTCAATCAAATTACACATATATTTTGCCTGTATGGAGATAATACTTTTAGTTCAAAGAACAAGTGAATGAGATAATGAAATAAAAGCATTTACATGGAAAACTCATAGACTCTGGATGTTGTATTGTCATGTATTCCATCTCCCCAATTCCCAAAAGAATCTTACTTCAACTGTCTAGCATTGAAAATTGTTCAGCACATATTGTACCAGTAGAGGAAATTTTTTCCTCTATAAATAATGCCAAGTTTTAACAACCACTACATATAGTATAGTTGCTGCTTAATATTCATTAGATATTACTGAAGATAGAATACACATAAGACAGTCATTTATGGATAATAATCCTTGCTTTTAAGAAAGAAATATTGAATATGTTTGTCTGTCTTGTCTATTTTATTAAGGAAAATACATGTTAGTTTTCTTAGACACTTCAGGAACTTAGACTTTGAGAGGACACTTTATGTAACCTGAATAAATCTCATATCACCAGTGGGGGAAATGAATTTGAAATGTGCAAAACATAGCCACGCCCACTTCTCTTGCATTAGTCTGCCACCTGGCCTGAAATTCCTATTAGTAAAATCTACTGAAGTACCATCATGTGAAATGTACATTTTAAATGACTTAAGAGATTTCACTTCTGGCATAGGAAAGCAGCAAACCCATATCAATTAATCGTCACCTCAAATCATCTTCTAGCCTAGAACAAGGCCCAGAAGGCATAGAACAGAAATGGGTAGAGTGTCAGGTAGAAGGAAAATTTATAGCACAGATATTAAGAAACTACGGACCAGCATAAGGTCACTCTGCAACCGTGAGAAGGTAAGAAGAGTTCTAGAAAGAAATGAATATGTGCTATTGCCAAAACCCACTGTGCCTCATCCAAAATCTTGCCTGAAGTTGGTCCGATGGGAACTCATTCCTTCTTGGCTTTGGATTAAAAGAAGGCAACTTCAATTTTCTTGTCAGGGTACTGCATACTTAAAAGAAAATCCCTTCTCATTCTGTTGTCAGTTGTTTCAGAGGATATCTAGAAGAAATTAATATTTTAAAAATATAAAGAATAGACCTGTATTTATAAAAAATAAACACAGTATTGTTTGATTACAGCAAATCAAACAGTACTGTGGTTTCAGATTGTTTGTGTAGAGTGAAAATTTAAAACACAGACTTTGAAATCAGTGACATCTGAGCGTGGACCTACCCCTGCCGCTTACTGTCTGTATTGCCTTGAAAAAGGTACTTAACCTCTCTGAACCTTAGTCTCTTCATCTACATATTGGATATAAATCAGTACTAACCTCACAAAGTTGTTGTATGAGATCAAATGCGATTATACATATATATTTCAGTAAGCTAAGTGCCTGATTCATCATAAGCACTCAATAAAAGTATTCTTTGGATAGAAAGAATACCGAGGTTTAATTAAGAGAGTAGAAGTGATGATAATGATGATGATAATGATTGTTAAAAGCAATCATTTTGTATAAGCAATTTGTTAGGTATAAGCAATATAATATGTGCCTGATTATTTTTTTCTTACTTTTCAGTGTGCACCTAATTGGCCTATTGGTTTGGCAATGCGATATTTCTGTGAGCCCAGTTGCAGCTATAGTAACTGACATTTTCAATACCTCCGATGGTGGACGCTTCAAATTCCCAGACGGGGTACAAAACTGGCCAGCACTTTCAATCGTCATAATAATAATCCTGACAATAGGTGGCAACATTCTCGTTATCATGGCAGTAAGCTTGGAAAAGAAACTGCACAATGCCACCAACTACTTCTTAATGTCCCTAGCCATTGCTGATATGCTGGTGGGACTACTTGTCATGCCACTGTCTCTGCTTGCAATCCTTTACGGTAAGTACAATTTTATTAATTTTTCAATCTCAAATTATGTCATAAATTTGTGTCAGGTATCATAGTAAACGCTCATAAAGTTAATTATTTTACTTGTAGCATTTGGGAAATGAAGAAAAAAGCAAACTGTGTGACTTAAGGAATTGGCTGTGTGTATCATGTTTATTAAATATATCAGTAGCAGAGTCTTCAAAAACAAAAGAGACATTTTATAATATATTAAAATCATACATAGATACTCTGTTGTTGACTGTCATTTGTGAACAATGACAGTCGTCTTACAATGTACAGAATGGAACAGTGACAGAAACATGCTCCCACTCCTGTGTTCTAGGCAGTACACATACCCAGTACCATCTCTTATAGAAAGAAGGAAAAAGTGGCTCATCATCTTGAATAAATATATTCTAAGTTATCTTTTTAAATGTTGCCAAGCTAAGTGCCTGGCACATAATAAGCACTCAAGGACAGCTATTCCTCTTCATGCAGTCTACAATCCATGTTTCTACAAGGAGACAGGAAACAACAAATGAATGACTACTTCCGTAAGTTCAAGATCACATTATCACAACAAAAACTCAAGCATTGAAAGTTTTAATATATTGATTTTAGCGAGGTTTTTCATTTTTCTTTTGATTTTTCTGCTGTGTCTTTGTCCTTTTCGTTTTAACCTAAGTTCTGTTTCTAGCTAATATTTATAACGAACAATCAAAATCACTTATACAAAGTATCCTTACTAGGAAGTTGGAGAACCCAGTTTGAATTAAATTGCTGATATGTTCATGCCACAAAGGAGTGGGATAGACTCCCTGTTACCTGGAGTGTATAATGGAATTAGACCAGAAGGAATAATGCTGAAAGTGTATCTAGTTCTCCAATCCTAAAAGATCACTGCATCTAGAAAATAATCTCTCATGGAACTTAAAAATCATTTATCCTGTTCTAAATACTCAGTGGTAATAGATTATCTTAATAGGCATTTTATAAACAGTGTTCTCAGAAAAATGCCTGTCTTATCTTTATTGAGTTTCAGTGATGCATTAAGCTCAAAGCATAAGTATTCTACCTGCTCAGTGAGAATTTTACCACTCTACAGCTCCAAAATTATGTAAGAAAAGGTTACCGGAATGAATGTACTTTAGAAGGTATACTTTGTCTTGTGGTGTGTGCTTCATTTTGCCAGTTTCTCTCTTAAAAAATATATGGGTGGACAAATAATTGCATCAGCCTCAATCCAAATAGCCTAACATATTCGTCCCCACCAAACAATAAAGAACAATAAGAACAAATAAAAGTGCACTATACCACCACCAAATTTGGAGAATATCCAAATTCCAAATTATCTGTAAACAGAAAAATAAACAGGATATCACGAAGAGCTACCTATTAGGCTCCCATCACATGCTGTTGTGTAGAGGGAGGGCAGTCCAGGAAAAACTGCATCAAAGAGAGAAGAGGAAAGCCAGCAGGAAGCCTAAGATTGATCTAAAATCATCATGAAAAAGAAAGTCTACCTCAAGTATAAAAATTCTGAAAAATTTCTCTGGAAGCTCAACCTTTAGGGAAGTGACTTAGAAGGGTGCATAAGACTCAAGAAAGCAGTCTTGGAAAAGGAACTCTTTGCAGGTAGAAAAGGGTAAAAAAAAGGAAGGCGGGGCTGGGCCGGTGGTATAGTGGTTAAGTGCACGTGCTTTGCTGTGGCAGCCCGAGGTTCAGATCCCAGACATGCACCTATGCACCGCTTCTCAAGCCATGCTGTGGTGGCATCTCATATAAAATAGAGAAAGATAGGCACGAATGTTAGCCCAGGGCCAATCTTCCTCAGCAAAAAGAGGAGGATTGGCAACAGATGTTAGCTCAGGGCTAATCTTCCTCACAAAAAAAAAAAAGGAAGAGAAAGGTGGCTTTTGGAAAAAATGCACAATGAAGGAAAAAAGAAGCAAGAAGGGAAAATTTATCACTTTATAAGACAAAAAAATGTTAACATGTAAAGACCCATCAAACCACCCCCCTAATACCCCCCACCATACCCCAAAAGCCCTCCAGTAAAGAAACTATACTTTGTTATGTGAAGAGAAGAGGATGCTCTCAAGCTTGAAATCTTGGAAACCACCAACAAACTGCCAGCCATGTTCATGTAAATTCAAAAATGTAATCAATCTTGTTTATACCAAACTACTATAAGAAGAAAGCAGAACAAGAGAATCAAAAAAAAGCCATTTGAGGGGCCGACCCGGTGGCGCAAGCGGTTAAGTGCGCGCGCTCCGCTGCGGCGGCCCGGGGTTCGCTGGTTCGGATCCCGGGCGCGCACCGACGCACTGCTTGGTAAGCCATGCTGTGGCGGCGTCCCATATAAAGTGGAGGAAGATGGGCACAGATGTTAGCCCAGGGCCGTCTTCCTCAGCAAAAAAAGAGGAGGATTGGCGGATGTTAGCTCAGGGCTGATCTCCTCACAAAAAAAAAAAAAAAAAAAAGCCATTTGATGAAAACTCCCACCAATAAAGAATGATCAAGAAAAAGAAAACTATAAAAAAACACTTCACACAAAATTAAATTTCCTCAAACAAGCATTTGAAGATATGAAAAAAATACCTTGAAGTAGAAATCTAAAAACTAAAAGAAATGGACAAAAAAATTGGTTAAAATAAAGCAAAAGTTGACTGAACCCAGGACAATAAAATAGAAGAAAAAGAAAAAGTCATATCAGAAATGAACATTAAATTAAAAGTGCCTAAAGAAGAATAGATTCATATGAAAACTTAATAAGGAGCATTGAAGAAAAACAAGGAAACGACAAAGATAATGAAGATGAGATAAAGAAAGAAGGAAAAGGGTTCAGGAAGAAATTATTTAATATGGAAGACCAGCAAAATGTATGTACAGTGATGCACCACATAACAACATTTTGGTCAATGACAGACTGCATATACAACATTGATCCCATAAGACTATAGTGGAGCTGAAAAATTTCTATCACCTAGTAACGTCATAGCAAATGTATGTACAATGATGCACCGCATAACAACGTTTTGGTCAACGACAGACCGCATATACGACATTGATCCCATAAGATTATAGTGGAGCTGAAAAATTTCTATCACTTAGTAACGTGATAGCCATGATAAAGTCAAAGCACAATGCATCACTCATGTGTTTGTGGTGATGCTGGTGTAAATGAACCTACAGTGCTGCTTGTTGTGTAAAAGTGTAGCACAAACAGTTATGTACAGTACATAATACTTGATAATCATAATGACTATGTTACTGGTTTATGTATTTACTATACTACACTTTTTATAGTTATTTTAGAGTGTACTCTTCCTATTTATATAAAAAGTTTACGTAAAACAACATGCTGTGTTACACTGGCAGCAGCCTCATACATCTCGCGTCTACCGTGTCCATTGATTACACCACTTTTTTTGTGCTTGATTTATTCTCATGTTGTTTTGCTCAGCATGGCCCCTAAGCATACAGAATCCACTCCTAATATTGCCAGTAAAAGGCCATATCGAGTTATTGACCTGGAAATGAAATTAAAAGTGATTAAAGACTACAAAAATGGAAAATCAGTGATGGTTATTGCTCGCCAGTCAGGCATGTCCCATTCCACCATAGCTACAATCTTGAAAAATAAGCACAAAGTGGTAGAAGCTGTTAAAGGATCTGCTTTAAGGAGATAAGGAGGCCAAATCAATGCCAGGTTTTGAATCTTTAAAGGACAGGATAACAGTTTTCCTTGGGGGCAATGTGTCAGGCAACAGATTGAAACCCTTTGTGATCTGGCACCGTGAGAACCTCAGGGCCTTCAAGCATATCAATAAGCACACCTGCCAGTGTACTACAGGAGCAATAAGAAGTCATGGATGACCCAGCTCCTCTTCCGAGAGGCCCTCCTGAATTGCTATGCCAGTGAAATGGAGAAGAATTGTTTGGAGAATAACAGATCTTTCAAGATTTTGCTTACTGTTGATAATGCTCCCGGATATCCTCTTTTTATTGGTGATCTTCATGCCAATATCAAAGTGGTGTTTCTCCCTCCAAACACCACCTCTGTGATTCAACCAATGGATCAAGGAGTTAGAGCAGCTTTTAAGGCCTACTACCTGAGGAGGACCTTTACCCAGGCTACTGCTGCAACTGAGGAAGACACTGAGAAGACACTGATGGAATTCTGGAAAGATTACAATGTCTGTGACTGCATCAAGAACTATGCTTGGGCTTGGGGTGATGTCAGCAAGGAGTATAGGAATGGCATCTGAAAGAAGACACTCAAGAGGTTTGTCCGTGACTTCAAAGAATTTGCCAAGGATGAAGAGGTTGCAAAAATAAACAAGGCTGTGGTTAAGATGCAAACAACTTTAACCTGGGTGTCGCTGATGATGACATTGAGGAGCTCCTAGAGGTGGCTCCTGAGGAATTGACTAACGGGGAGTTGTTGGAACTGGAACAGGAACACACAGCTGAAGAAGAGGCGAGAGAAAAGGAAACTGCAGAAGAAAAAGAAGAACCCCCAAGAAAATTCACAATGAAGGGTTTAGTAGAATCTTTTGCAGACCTCAGCAAGCTCCTTCAAAAGTTTGAAAACATGGACCCCAGACTGAATGGTTTTCATTAATAGAGAGGAATGTTCATTGTGCATTATCTGCTTACAAGCAAATCTATGATGAAAAAAGAAACAAACTAAGCAAACCAAAGTGGACCTATTTCTGAAAACAGTGACACCTCCTCAAGAGAAGCTTCAGATGGGTCCTTGAAGACGTATTCCAGATGAAGGCACGTTATCATAGGAGATGACAGCTCCATGAGTGTTGTTGCCCCTGAAGACCTTTCAATGGGACAAGATGTGGAGGTGGAAGACAGTCATATCGATGATCCTGACCCTGTGAAGGCCTAGGCTAATGTCTGTGCTTGTGTCTTAGTTTTTTAAAAAAAGTTTAAAAAGGAAAAAAAAATTAAAAATTTTAAAAATAGAAAAAAGCTTATCGAATAAAGATATAAAGAAAATATTTTTGTACTGCTATACAATGTGTTTTAAGCTAAACGTTATTACAAAAGAGTCAAAAAGTTAAAAATTTTTCAAAGTTTATAAAGTAAATATGATACGGTAAGCTAAGGTTAATTTATTATTGAAGAAAAACATTTTTTATAAATTTAGTGTAGCCTAAGTGTGCAGTGTTTGTAAAAGCTACAGTAGTGTACAGTAATGTCCTAGACCTCACATTCACTCACCATTCACTTATCCAGAGAACTTTCAGTCTTGCAAGCTCCATTCATGGTAAATGCCCTCTACAAGTGTATCATTTTTCATCTTTTATACTGTATTTTTACTGTACCTTTTCTATGTTTAGATACACAAATACTTACCATTGTATTACAATTGCCTACAGTATTTAGTACAGTAACATGCTGTTCAGGTTTGTAGTCTAGAAGTAATAGGCTATACCATCTAGGTTTGTGGAAGTACACTCTAATTGCCTAATCATGCATTTCTCAAAACATATCCCCATCATTAAGCAACACATGAATGTAAAATGATCATTTTTGAAAGGAAAGAAACAATGGAACAGAATTAATATTTAAAACTATAATCCAGGTAAATTTTTCAGAAATAAAAGTGTCTGAATCTGCCAACACAGTATCAGAAATTTGACCTGGACCCGTTAACTTTAAGATATATCTGAGAAATTAGATTTTAAATATAAAGAAAAAATCCTCGGAGATTCTAGGAAAAATAAGAAATAATTTACAAGAGCAAGAGAATTAGATTGGCCTCTTTAACAAATTAAAAATTAACAAAATTTAACAATTAAAAATAAAGCAAAGCAACAGCGAAGCAATATTTTTTTTAAAAGTCAACCATTTGTAGGACATTCTTAAAAGGCAAATCTATAAAGACAGAAAAGATATCATTAGTTTCCAGGGGCTGAATGTAGGAGCCTAGTGGTTAAGTTTGGCGTGCTCTACTTTGGCTGCCTGGGCTCCATTCCTGGGCACAAACCTACACGACTCCACAGTGGCCATGCTGTGGTGGCAGCTCACACACAAAATAGAGTAAGATTGGTCACTTGTGTTAGCTCAGGGCAAATCTTCCTCAGCAAAAAACAGGAAGATTGGCAACAGATGTTAGCTCAGGGTGATTCTTCCTCAGAAAAAAAAAAAAAAAAAGTTAACCACTAGAACAAAAACACAAACCTTCTTAAAACCAAAAGAAATGTAATTAATAGAAGAGCAAAAAAAAAAAAAAAAAAAAAAAATCAACTGGAGGAAGAATTACAAGAAAATAAAACATAATGCTTTCAACATCAAACCAAGATATATTACAGAGTTGAAAATCAACATATCAGTAATAGCAATACAATTGAATGTACCTAACTCACTATTAAAAATAAAAGATTTTCAGTTTGGCTTACAAAAAAGGAACCAATTATATTCTACATATAAGAAGAACACTTAAAATCCAGTGATTCATAATGGCTAAAAATAAAGGGATGAGCAAACGTATACCAAACCAATGGAAACAATAAGAAAACAGAAATTGTGATCTTTATATCTTACAGAGTAAATTTCAAGAGAGAAAAGAAGTAAGAGTAAAAAAGAGGGATGCTTTTGTTCCCATAACAACAAAAAAAAAGGATGCTTATTTATGATAAAAACCACAATTAACAACACAGATATAGCAGTTAAGAATATTCATACCCCCAACAACACAGCAATGCCCTTTATAAAGCTAAAAAAACTAAAGAACATGGAAGGATACATTTATGGATACATTCTACTTATGGGAGATTTTAACACATCATACTCGGTATAAGAAAGATTAGACAAAAATAAAAAAAGGTATAGACCTTATGGATGTATGTTGAAATTTATACCCCTATCATAGAGAGTATACCTTCTTCACAAGTGCACATGGAACACTCACAAAAATTAATCATATATTAGGCCACAAAGGAAATATTAGAAAATAGGAATATTACAAAAAGTGCTTTCTGGTAAGAATGCAGTAGTACTAGAAAGTATCAACAACAAAAGTTTAAAGACCATCTCATCCTATGAATTTGATTATTTTAGATACCTCATATAAGTGGAATCATGCAGTCTTTGTCTTTCTGTGAGTAGCTTTTTTCACTTAGCATAATGTGTTCAAGGTTTATCCATGCTGTCACATATTGCAGAATTTCATTCTTTTTTAAGGCTAAATAGTAGTCCATTTTACACCGTACAAATACTAGAGGAAAAGAAAGGTGAATTTATCTATAACCTAGGTGTATGGAAAGGATTTTTAACTGTGACTCAAAATTCAGATGTACTAAAATAAAAGATTGATATCTTTGGCATAATAATAATAATCATAATTACGATAATACATGACAAAAGCACAAATAGCAAAATTCAAAAACAAATAACAAACTCATAGAAAATATTTGCAACATATGTCACAGATAAAGGGCTAATGTCCATAAATATAAAGAATTCTTTAAAACTGAGGTAATAAGATCCAACAGTCAACAGAAAAAAAAAAAATGAGTTAAAGATGTGTGTAGGTAATTTGTGAAGTTTTTATATATTGTACATATTTAAAACATTTGTGAATAGTTGAATTATATATACACATTTAAATATACAATCCTAAATACATGACAATGTTTAATTTCAATCATTATAAGAGAAGAATAAAATAAATGACACTGTGATACCGTTTTTTACCTGTCAGACTGGGAAAATTTTAAAAGCTTGACATGGCATTGTGGCAAGGCTATGTCAACATAGGCATTCTCATTTATTAGTGGTGGGAATGCCAATTGGTACAACCAATCTAGAGGGGAATATGACAATACTGAACAAAACGACATATTCATTTACATTTTAAGCCAGCAAACCAGCCTCTAAAAGTTTGCCCTGGATAATAAACCTCTGATAATACAAAAATATGTATGTATAAGGTTATTCACATGAGCATTGTTTGTAATTGCAAAATATCTGAAACAACCTAAGTGCCCATACATAGGAGATTAATTGGAGGTATTATAAAATATCCACACAATGGAGTACCATGAAACTATTAAAAGAAATGAGGAAGTTCTCTATTAACTGCCATGGAGTAATTTCCAACTTATACTATTAAATGAAAAAAGTAAAATGCAAAAGAGGGCATAGAGTATGCTATCATTATGTAAGAAAAAGGAGAAATACAAAAATATACACATATCTTTTTATTTGTGTAAAAAAGAAATACAGAAAAGATAAATGAGAAACTAATGAGATTGATTACCTTCAGGGGAAAGGTGGGAACTGGAAAGAAAGGTTGGAGGTGGGAGAATTACACTTCTCTGAATACACATTTTATTTAATTTTGACTTCAGAAACTGTGCTAATGTTTTATATATTTAAAAAAATAAGATAAACAAATATTGGGAGAAAACCCTGAAATGGATTATGAACAGAATCAAATGAACTTAACTCTATTTGAAATTAATAACATAACCACACTGAGTGGAGAGTACCAAAAAAACCTAACTCATATTACTTTAAAGCAATCTTTGTACTATATACACAATCTAAAGATAAATAAAAATATAAATAAATGAACTTTAGATATTAGGTTTGATTTTATCAGAGGTACATAACAGCAATTCTGAAACTACTTCCTGTGTTTTCTGGGATGGTATAAGTGTATAAGTATACTAAAGATAATAGGAACCAAGTTTCTCACTGTTTCATAAGGGTGTTGAAAAGTTGGAAAGGGGGAAGCAAATAATGAGTCCTATGGTGTTGGATTTATAGTACTTTTTTCCCCCAAAGCTCCAGTAGATAGTTGTTATGTCATAGTTGCACAGCCTTCTAGTTGCTGTATGTGGGATGCGGCCTCATCGTGGCCGGAGAAGCCGTGCGTTGGTGCGCGCCCGGAATCCAAACCCGGACCGCCAGCAGCGGAGCACACACACTTAACCGCTAAGCTACGGGGCCGGCCCTGGTGTTGGATTAATATTCATGATATCAGTGTGAATTCATGGAGATGATAGATAATAACAAGGATGATAATAATAATAGATAGATGGACATAGAAACCAATATTCATATGTATATGTGTATGTATACTTAGAATTATTTTCTGTCTCTGTCCATTAAGAGGGCCTAAAAACAATGTCACATGAGTAGCAGTAAACACAAATGAGAACAGGGACTCCGTAGAGAAATAGTTGACTCCATGCTTGGGGCAGGAATATTACAACATGAGCCTGGAGCATCTTTTGATCTGGAAAGTAAGAAAGTGCTCAAAAAATGCTGGGAATGTATAAAAAAGACACAGATGCTAGCTTAATTGGGCCCCCTTACCAAATCTGAAAACTTTTGCGCATTAAAATCAATAATGACAGTTCTGATGCCAACAAAAATAGAGTAAGCCCACTAAAGACTATCTCTTTTGCTGTATTCATGTAATAATTCTGGAAAAAATTCAAAAACAACTACCTGAGGACTCAGAAAAGAAAACAAAAGCAGGCAGATTGGGAGGTAAATCGAAACTTAGAAAAGTAACCATTGTTTCCTTCCTCTTTTCCCTTTTCCTCTTTTCTTTTTTTTTATTTCTTCCTCTTTTCTTCCTGGTTTTGCCCCAACGGCAGTACCCAGTCACACAGCTGTATGGTGGTAGTACAGGAGTGGCTAAAACTCTTATAGAAACCCAGTCTTTCTAGCCAGGGTAACTGGCAAAAGGGGTCCCTGTGGTCTACTGAATGTAGCTGAAACATCTTTTTTCCTCCCTTTTTTGTCTCCTGGCTTCGTGCAGAGGGATTGGTCTAGTTAGACAGCTGTGCTTTGGTGGTGTGAGTACTAAAATTTTGCGGAGACCCTTTCTTTTTTGGCCAGTGAACCTGAAAAGTGGGCCTCTGTAGACTAGAGAGTATGGAAGCGAATCCCATGGAAGAGAGAGAAGGATAAAGAATTTCCTAATTCTGTGTATGAACCTGCATAAGTGCCAGTCTCAACTCTGACCTCTACATGAACAGGACAGACCCCAAGAAGCATAGAAAAGCTTTAGAGAATTGAACTGATTTAAAAAATCATCCAAGTCTCAGACCATGCCCTGAGTGGCACGTGTGTGAGACAGACCCAAAGCAGCATAGGCAAAGGTTATGAAAACAGAAAAGATATTAAACCTATGGCCCGTAGAGGCAAGACTGAATGTTAAGTCTGAACCTAATTGGGTTGATTGCCCACTACAACAAACAAGTAAACAAAATCAGCATTCTTGAAAAGATTTGAATAGGACCTAGAATCTACAAAATATAATATTCAAAATGTCCAGGATACAATCCAAAATTACTTGACATAAAAAATATCCAGGGAATATGAAAAATTCTTAAAGTGACCATCAACAGATGCAAACCCCCCAATTACCAAGATGTTGGAATTATCAGACAAAGCCTTTAAAGCAGCTACTGTAACAATACTCCATGTAGTATGTATAGACATATGGAAGTTCTCAATGGAGAAAAAGAAACTACGAAAAAGAAGAAACTAAAATACTGAATATTTTATGACAGGAAAATACAATATCTGAAATTTTTAAAATCACAGGATGGGCTCAATAACACAATAGAGATGACAGAGAAAAGAGTCAGTGAATTTGAAGATGGATCAATAGAAATCATTCAAACTGGGGCCGGCCCGGTGGCGCAAGCAGTTAAGTGCGTGCGCTCCACTGCGGCGGCCCGGGGTTCGCTGGTTCGGATCCCGGGCGCGCACCGACGCACTGCTTGGTAAGCCATGCTGTGGCGGCGTCCCATATAAAGTGGAGGAAGATAGGCACGGATGTTAGCCCAGGGCCGTCTTCCTCAGCAAAAAAAAAAAAAAAAAAGAGGAGGATTGGCGGATGTTAGCTCAGGGCTGATCTCCTCACAAAAAAAAAAAAAAAAGAAATCATTCAAACTATGGAATAGAGAGAAAGACTGAAGAAAAATGAATAAAGCTTCAAGAATCTGTGGAACTGTATAAAATTGTAGAATATTTGTGTCACTGGAGTCCCAAAAGGAGAGGAATAAAAGATTGGTGCAGGAAAAAAATTAAAACAAAAAATGGCAAATTGTTTCCTAAATTTGATGAAAGACTAAATTTAGAGACTCGAGAAGTTCATCAAACCTTAAACAAGATAAACTCAAAGAAAACCCATAATCAAATTGCTGAACACTGTCAACAAAAAGGAATGAACTATTGATAACACACAAACAAGGATAAACCTAAAATTAAACTGAGTGAAAAGAGCCACATGAAAAGAGTACATATTACATGAGTCCATTTATATAAAATTCTAGAAAATGCAAACCAATCTACAGTGGCAGAAAGAAGATCAGTTGCTGGAGACCATTGGGAGTGAGGTGGGCAGATAAAAATGGCTATTTAATGGCATGAGGAATATTTGGGGCATAATAGCTATGTTCATTATTTTGATAATAGTTATTATTTCACAAGTGTATATATAGATATGTAAAAACATATCAAATTGTACATTTAAATATATACAGCTTATTATTTGTCAGTTAAACCTCAACAAAGTTGTTAATGTCAATAAAGCTGTTAATAAGGCTGTTAAAATTGTAAGATGCAACTAAAGTAGTGCTTAGAGGAAGATTTGTGGCATTAATTACTTCTTTTAGAAAATAAAAAGTCTCAAACCAGTAATCTAAGTTTCTACTTTAAGAAACTAGCAAATGAAGAGCAAATTAGACCCAATGCAAGTAGAAGGAAGAAAATAATCAAGTTCAGAGTAAAAATCAGTGAGATTAAAAATTGGAAACTAACAGAGAAAAACCAGTGAAACTCAAAGCTGATTCTTTTACAACATTAATGAAAATGATAAACCACTAGCCAGATAGATCAAGAAAAAAAGAAAACTCAAATTACCAGTATCGATTCTGAAAGAAGAGGCATCACTACAGAATTTACAGACAATAAAACCTGTAACAGAACATTATGAAAAACTTTATGCCTATCAATTCAACGACTTACATGAAATGAATTAATTCTCTTAAAGATGTAAACTACCAAAGATCACTTATGAAAAAATGGTTAACCTGAATAGACCTATTTAAAAAAACTTCCAAAAAAAATCTCCAAACCCAGACGGCTTTACTGGCAAGTTCTATCAAACATTTCAGGAAGAAAAAAATCAGAATTCTGCACAATCTCTCCCAGAGAATAAAAGCAAAAAGAATACATCCCATATCATGTTATGAGTCCAGGATTACTCTGATAATAAAACCAGTCATTACAATAAAAAAAAAGAGAGACTAGTATGCTTCATTAGCATAGATGCAAAAATCCTTAAGAACATATTAACAAACTGAATCCAGCAATACTTAAAAAGGATAAAACATTCTAACACAGCTGGTCTAATATTCAAAAATCAATCAACTTGATTCCCCATATCAACAGATTAAAGAAAATAAAAACCATATGATCATTTCAATTATGGAATAGTGGATACAGAAAAGACATTTGGCAAAAATCAACATCCATTCAAGATAAACTTGGGGCCGGACTGGTGGCATAGCGGTTAAGTGCGCACGCTCTGCTTTGGCGGCCCAGGGTTCACAGGTTCCGATCCTGGGTGCGCACCAATGCACCGCTTGTCAAGCCATGCTGTGGCGGTGTCCCACATAAAGTGGAGGAAGATGGGCACGGATGTTAGCCCAGGGCCAGTCTTCCTCAGCAAAAAGAGGAGGATTGGCAATGGATCTTAGCTCAGGGCTGCTCTTCCTCACAAAAAAAAAACAACAACAAGATAAACTGTCAGAAAACTAGGAATAGAAGGGAAGTTCCTCAACCCGATAAGGGAATTTACAAATATTCTTAACCTAACATCATACTTAATGGTGAAAGACTGAATGATTTCACATAAAGATTGGGAATAAGATCAGGATGTTCACTCTCATCACTTGTCTTCAACATTATACTACAGGTTCTAACCAGTGCAATAAGGTAAGAAAAATTAATGGAACTCTTACCTATCAGAAAGGAAGAAACAAAACTACTTCTATTCAAAGATAACATGATTATCTACATAGAAAATGCTAAGAAATCTATAAAATGGCTCCTAGAAATATGGTAGACTGCTTCTAAAATGGCCACCAATGATTCCTGCCTCTTGGTATTTACTCTCTTTTATAATCCCCTTCCCTTTTGTGTGGGCTGGATCTAGTGACTTGCTTCTAAAGAAAAGAATACAGCAGAAGTGATTGGATGCCACTTCTGAGATTAGATTATAAAAAACTGTAATTTCCATCTTGCTTACACTTTATCTCTTGCTGGCACTCTCTCCTGCCTGTTTGCTTACTTGCTCTGATGAAGCAAGCTGCCATGTCATACATTTTCCTATAGAGAGGCCCACATGGCTAGGAACTGAAGGAAGCCTCCAGCCAACATCCAATGAGGAACAGGCTTTCAATCTAAAACCCACAAATTATATTAACCACATGAGTGAGCATAGAAGTGTATCTTTCCCGGTGGAGGCTTGGGTGGCTGCAGCCTGGCTGACCATTTTGATTGTGTCAAGCTAAAGGAGAGAATATGATGTGACTAGACTCCTGATGCACAGAAACTGTTAGATAATAAATGTTCTTTTAAGCCACTAATTTTGGGGGTAATTTGTTATGCATCAACAGATTACTAAGACAACTCACAATAAGTGAGTTCAGCAAGCTCTTAGAATGCAAGGTTCCTATACACAAATAAGTTGTATTTATATATGCTAGCAATGGAAATTGGAAGTCTAATTAAAAAGAGTACCATGTATAATAGCATCAACAAACATGAAAATCTTAGGTGTAAATCTAACAAAATATGTGCAAGAACTGTATGCTGAAAACTTCAAAACACTGAGGAAATAAATTAAAGAAGACCCAAATAATTGGAAAGATATGCCCTGATTATGGACTGGAAGAATGAGTGTTTTTAAGATGTCAATTCTCTCCCAAATAATCTATAGATTCGGCACAGTTCCAAAGAAATCCCAGCAGATTTTTTTTTATAGGAATCAGCAAACTGATTCTAAAATTTATTTGAAAAGGCAAGGGAACTAGAATAGCCAAAACAATTTTGAAAAAGAACAAAATTGGAGGACCCACAATACTTAATTTTAGGACTTACTATTAAGTTACAATAATCAAGACAGAATGGTGTTGCTGGAAGGATGAATGCATATATCGATGGATCAAAATAGAGGATCCAAAAATAGGCAAATACGATCAATTAATTTTTGACAAAGTTTCGAAAGCATTTCAAAGGAGAAAAAAGTAGTCTTTTCAGTAAATGTTGTTAGAAATATTGGACATCAGTATGCACAAAAAGAACCTCCGTCCATATTTCACACCTTATACAAAAATTAACTCAAAATGGAGTATAGAAGTAAATTTAAAATGCAAAACTATAAAACTTCTAGAAGACAACATAGGAGAAGCTATGTGTGAGTACAACTACTTCAAGAAATGGCAGAATTAAATGGCAACTTCAGAAGCAGTGAAATATGAATTATTATTCTACAGGATCACTGTATTTCAATCTGCAATGAACTCTTGAACAAAATGATGAACAGTTTTGCCTCTGCTAAAGCCTACTTGAAAACACTGAATCTGTAACGTTTACCCTGTCATTGTTCAAATAATTTCTTTTCTGATTTTTTTTCATCCTGTTACCTTATAATTGCATGTGTATTTAAGGTGTCATGTTTAATCTGTTCTATTTTCTATTATTTTAAAGAAATTAGAATATATACCCAAGACGTGTGTAGATAATTCAATTATATAAAAATATGTTGTTCAGCTTGACAATACTTTCCGGAAGCAAGTCTTTATGGAAGTTGAAGAGCATATATTAACTGGATGTAACTTTGCAGGAAGCTACAACAATCATAGCTAACATGTGTTGAGTATTTTCTATGTGTCAGGCACTGTTTTAAATGCTTCACATGTATTAAATCATTTAATTCTTACTAACCATATGAGTTAGATTCTGTTTTCTCCCCAGTTTATATATAATGGAACAGAGGAAGAAGGTTATTACGTAGCTGACACCGAGGGCACATAGTTAGGATATTGTAGAGTAGGGATTTAAATTGAGGCTGTCTGGCTTTAGATTCTATTCTTAAACACTATAATAGATAACATAGAGGAGATAGCCCCCTTTGTCAAAGAGGCAAGAGTAAAAGGGACAAATCCAAGTAAATACCTTCAAAGGAAAGTGGCAGACACATAAAAAAAGCACCAACATTCAGCAAGATATATACACTTCATATTGAGAGGTAAAGAGACTGAAGATGTCTGAAACCATTGGACAACCTAGCGCTGAGTGAAGATAGTTCAGGAAAACTTCCCAGAGATGGTGAGATTGGCCAAATTTTGAAGAAGAAACAGGGTTTCATTGGAGATTTAGTATATTAATATGTCAGGGCCTTAACAGTTGTGGCAATTTTAAATCCTAACAAAAATCTAATTTTGTAGATGTGGAAATTGAGAATCATTGATTCAGTAGTCATTTATTGAACACCTACTGTGTGCCAAGCACTCTTCTCAGTTCTATGGCTAGTGCACAAAACAACAATAAAAAATTTCTGTCTAGAGGAAGGCTTAGGAGCCTGACTAAAGTTTGGTCAAGCAAAGAATCTCTGTCACCGCGTGCAACTTACATATTTCTCACTTAGGCTTTGACTTCTCCAAGGTCACATGACTAGACTATGAAATAGCAGAGTCAAGATTTGAACCTAGATGTAGCGATGTAGCTGATTCTAACATCCATTTCATTTTTCATTATGTCACTTTGACACTCACAGATTACTTTAAAAAGTCAGGGCTGTTTTGTTTTGTTTTGAGGGGCATGTACGCTAAATTAGAGGAAAATTACAAGTCAAGTTGTTCCCAAAAATGTCAAGAAGATTGGCCTGCTGGTTTTAAAAAATGCTTCAAGGTATTCGCAGAAATTAAGACAGTTCTGTGAATTAGTTCAGTGTCTCAAATGTTCATTTCACCTCTGAGGCCTTTGGTTGTCATCGCGATATTTAGCTGAAAATATGCTTCAAAATGATTATTCTTGCTCCCATAAATATGTAAAGTTTTTTGCAATTGTAAACTTCCACAATGTCTTCAGGTCTCTAGCTTACAAACATTGTGATTGCTATAAATCACGCTCTCTGGTCCACTGCACCAGAATTTTAAGGTTCATGGCACAGAACTGGTTGACTAATACACTATGCCTAAGAACACCATAAACATGCAGCAGTTGACAAATATGAATTAAGTTCTATTTCTTCATATAGATTGGCAAAATGCCTGAGGGGAATTATTTGTGTCTACATAGATAACACTAAAGTCACAAGTACTCATACCCTACTGCTCACCCAAGAGGATCCATCCACATGTGTCCCCATCCTCTGTTACCAGCCTAGTAGTGCCTCCTCCTTTTGGCACCAGCAATTGACTCTCTAGACTTCTTCACCCACAATCGACTCTAGAAATCCAAGAAACAATTTCAAATATCTCTAAGTTCCAAAGTAGTAATAAGATATTCTAGGCTCATCTTTATAAAAACCACTTGTATTATTATATAATACTTAATAACATAGTAATGTATAAAATACATTGTTCAAGGATAAGATGGAGTAGCTCACTTTTCCCTGCTACTTTCCTCTAAATACAACTAAATACCCTGTGAAGAATTTGACAGACAATCGTAAAAGAACTCTGAAAGCACAAAGAGGAAGGTGCACTGGATAGGCAACTCAGTACTTGAAGAATGACACTGCAGTGACTTCCCTGGGGTTTCTTTTTATCTCCCATATGTCCTAGTCTGGATACTGGAGAGGCCTGCAACTCAGGATCTTCAACAGGCATGGACAAAAAACCAAGCAAACAAACCAAAGCAGGGACTTAGCAAGGAGATCCATGCCCAGTGACGAGGCAAGCTCATCTGCCCACGGCAGTGGAAACAGTGAAACCTGGGTGCAAGGCTGAAGCTTTCCTCCTAAGATTAGGAAAAAGAAAAGAATGTCTGCTCTCGGCACTGTTACACAACATAGTACTGAAAGCTGTAGCCACTACTATAAGATGATAAAAGAAAGGCATACTGATTGGAAAGGAAGCAGTAAAACTGTTCCTATTTGCAGATGTCATGATTGTCTACATAGAAAATCCCAAAGAATCTACCAATAAGACTCTTAGAACTAATAAATGAGTTCAGCAAGGTTGCAGGATACAAGATCAACAGAGAGAAGTCAATCACATTTTTAGACTAGCAATGATCATGTGGAAACTGAAATTAAAATTCAATACCACTTACAATTGCTAAAAAGAAAATAAAACACTCAGCTCTAAATGTAATAAAACATGTACTGAATTTGTACACCTAACATTACAAAGTGCTGGTGAAAGAAATCAAAGACCTATGTAAATCAGGACATACCCTGTTCATAGATTGGAAGACTCAGCATAGTAAAGATGTCTATTCTTCCTGTATTAGTTTGCTAGGGCTGCCATAACGAAGTGCCACAGAGTGGGTGGCTAAAACAACAGAAATTTATTTTATCATAGTTATGGAGGCTAGAAGTCGGAGATCAAGGTGTCAGCAAGGTTGGTTTCTTCTGAGGACTTTCTCCTTGGCTTGCAGATGGTCGCCTTCTAATTGTGTCCTCACCTGGTCTTTCCTTGTAATCTCTGTTGAACTTCTCTTCTTAAGGACACCAGTCATATTGAATTAGTCCAATGACTTCATTTTAACTTAATTACCCTTTTAAAGACCCTATCTCCAAATTGTCACATTCTGAGGTACTGGGGACTTCAACATATAAATTTAGGGCAACACCATTCAGCCTATAACACTTCTCAAATTGATCTATAGATTTAATGCAATTCCAATCAAAATCCCAGCAAGATTTTTTTATATATAGACAAGCTTATTCTAAAATTTATATGAAAAGGCACAGGCAGGTCCTAAAGTAGTTAAAACTATCTTTAAAAAGAATAAAGTGAAAAGAATCACTCTACTTCATATCAAGTTTTACTACATAGCAGCAGTAATCAAGACAATTTTGTATTGGCAGAGGGATAGATACATAGACCAACAGAATAGAATAGAGAACCCAGAAATGGACTGTGTAAATATGCCCAATTAATTTTTGACAAGGGTGTAAAAGAAACTCAATAGAAGAACAAGCGGTGCCAAATAAGTTGGTCACCTGAAGGCACAAAAATGAACCTTGATCTATACTTCACACCTTATTAAAATTAACTCAAAATGAATCACAGACTTAAATGTAAAACATAAAACTATAAAACTTTTAGGAAAAAAAAGATCATCCTCTTAGAGCTAGGCAGAATTCCTCGATTTGACAGCAAAAGCACAATCCATAAAAGAAAAATGTATAAATTGGACTTCATCAAAATTAAAAACTTTGGTTCTGCAAAAGACCCCTTTAAGAGAATGAAAAGACAAACTACAGAGTAGGGGAAATATTTGTAAACTATATATCCAACAAAGGAATAATAGTGTAATAGTTTCCTATGGCTCCTATAAGAAATCACCACAAACTTAGTGGCTTAAAACAACAGAAATTTATTCTCTCACAGTTCTGGAGGCCAGAAGTCTGGAATCAGTATCTCTAGGCTGAAATCTAGGTGTCTGCAAGGTCCTAATGCCTCTGGAGGTTATAGGGGAATATCTACCCGTTCTTTGCCTTTTTCAGCTTCTGGCGGCTGCCAGCATTCCTTGGCTTGTAGCTGCATCACTCCAATCTCTGTCTCCGTGGTCACGTTGCCTTCTTTATGAAATCTCCCTCTGCTTCTCTTTTACAAGAATACATGCAATTGCATTTAGGGCTCACCTAGATAATTCAGAATAATCTCTCCATCACAAGATCCTTAATTTAATTACATCTTGCAAAGACATCTTTTTATTGCCATTTAAGACAGCATTCACAGGTTCCAGGGATTGGACATGTATATCTTTTGGGAGGTCAATTTTCAGACTAGTGCAACTAGGATCTAGAACATACAAAGAACTCTCAGATCTCAACAACAACAAAAAGCAACAATCCATTTAAATAGTGGGCAAAAGACATGAAGAGACATTTCACCATAGAGAGTACACAGATGGCAAATAAGCACATGAAAATATGTTCAACATCATTAGACATTAGGGAAATGCAAATTAAAACCACAGTGAGATACTACTACATGTCTATCAGAATAACTAAAATAAAAAATAGTGACAAAAGTAAATGCTACTAAGGATTCAGAGAAACTGGATTGCTCATACGTTGCTGGTGGGAATATAAAATGGTACAGACACTGTGGAAAATAGTTTGCCAGTTTCTTAAAAACCTAAATGGGCAACTACCTATACTATCCAGCAGTTGCACTCCTGGGCATTTATCTCAGAGAAATGAAGATTTATGTTTACACAAAAACCTGTACACTGATGTTTATGTCAGCTTGATTCACAATAGCCCCAAACTGTAAACGATATTCAATAGGTGAATGGGCACACAAACTATAGTACATCCTTACGTGGAATACTACTTAGCAATAAAAATGAATGACTATTGATTCACACAACAACCTAGATAATTCTCCAGAAAATTATTCTGAGTGAAAAATACCAATCCCAAAGATCACATGCTGTATTCTTCCATTTGTATAGTATTCTTAACATGATAAATTTATAGAAATAGAGAACAGATTAATGGTTTCCAGGGTTTAATGATAGGGGTGCATGGGAGGAGAGTGGTTGTGGTTTGCAAAGAGGAACAGGAGGACTCATGCAAGGATGGAAATTTTCTGTATCTTAACTATGTCACTGTCAATATCTTGGTTGTGATATTTACTACAGTTTTGCAAAATGTTACCATTGGGGAAAATGGGGTAAAGGGCACTCATGATCTCTCTGCATTTTTTCTTACAACTACCTGCATGTGAATCTACAATTACCTCAAAATAAAAAGTTTAATTTAAAAATATATATGTAAGACAAATATAAGTTTTAAAGCATTCTGGAATCATTCCATACTCGGACTTGGAACTCCTCATCTCTCAGGGGAACTTGATCCCTCTAGTGAGGAATAATATATATAAAACATAAAAGTATATAATAATACATGTATAATACTTAAGATATAAAATATAAATGTAGGCGACAGAAAGTTGATATCTATATACAAAACTGTTACTATTTTAGAAATTACATACTTCAGTGAGGACCATGTTTACACATATACTCCATATTTATTTAAAATTAAAACATATATATGTACATACATCTTAAGGTTATATGGTTAAAATTTAACTAATTAGCATATAAAGTACAACCGTTAACATATTAAATGAAGAAAATCTGGTTTCCAAACTCAATATAGATCTTGCAAGTTTAAAGTAATCCTTGCCCTTGGTTTTCTTTACCTGGTTTCCAAATATCTAAGTCATATTTAACTTTTCACAGGGCCCCTCAGACTAATGGTCCCTAACTTATCAATCTTAACTCTTTGGGTTGTTTCTGCACTTTTAGTGCCTTGTACAAATTCATTGCTAAGTGAAATAGAGCCATGCTTTCTGGCACTTTCTTGCTCTAGGGTCTGATGCCTCGCTCTCACACTTCGTGGAGTAACAAGTTCCCAGGACACTTGACTGAGCCTTGGAAATCACCACCTTATTTCCCACCCATGGCTCTTCTCAACCCATCCCATTACCATTTACTCAGATTCAGTGGGAATCAATTCAGCATCATTCATTCATCAGTTTTGACCACTTACTACACATTAAGTGCAATGCTAGGCACTGGGGACACAGCAGGAAAAGAAAAGAGACATAACTTTATGGAATTGATAATCTAGTCGGCAAGGTAGAGGCAGAGCAGTAGCAAAGAGCATCTGCGTTTCAGAAACTGACTGTCATTCACAACGCACAGATACTTTTGGAGTAAGGAGGAAGGGAGAATGATTGGGAAAAATACCCTTCCCAGTAATAAGCAAAAGCAATAGGCAAAAAGAAAAGAAGAGCTATTTATTTATTTTGTGAGGAAAATCAGCCCTGAGCTAACATCCATGCCAATCCTCCTCTTTTTGCTGAGGAAGACCGGCCCTAAGCTAACATCTATTGCCAATCCTCCTCCTTTTTTTCCCTTTTGTCGCCAAAACCCCAGTAGGTAGTTGTATGTCATAGTTGCACATCCTTCTAGTTGCTATATGTGAGACGCCACCTCAGCATGGCCAGACAAGGGGTGCATCTGTGCGCCCCCGGGGTCTGAACCCAGGCCGCCAGTAGCGGAGCGCAGGCACTTAACCACTAAGCCACGGGGCTGGCCCCAAAAATAGCTATTTAAACCACATACTTGCCAATCTACATAGTTTTTCGGCATTGAATGGCAATTCATTATTGTTATTATTATTACCATTATTATTATTATTATAAATTTTTATATGGCTTTGTAATGGATTTCCCCCCAAAGAAAAGTCTTCCAGTCAAGTTTTTATAGCTTTTTTCTTTGCTAATTTTGTCCTACCAATATTTGGGGATACCAGATGAGAGTGGTTGCTCTTTCAAAGCCATTGGATTAATTTATGCAAGTACAGGGAGTCCATTCTTGAACTTCCGATTCTCTATCGAGACATTGTCACACAGTATCTGCCACTGAGCACTCATGGTGCTTTCACATACATTATTTAATTTACCACAATGGAACTATACCAACCCAAGTCCTGTTTCTGATAGCCATGATTTCTTTTCAGACAACAACATATTTATAATTCACTTGCAAGTCCTCAACCAAATTAGGCCTCCAGGGAATTTGGGAGAGAGCGATTTCATCACTGGCACGCAGTCCACGCACTCAAATATCTGTGTACAACAGTAGATTCTAGATTATTTGTTAAGGAAATGCATTGTCTATTTTGGTAGCCTTTATTTTTATTTAGAGGAAATCCTTTCAGAAATTGAAAATGATGCAATTTATAGACAACCGTTTTAATGGGCTAAAGCAAGTAAACATCAATATAATTGTTTTTAAAATTTTTTTAAATTTCTTATAATATTTTGCTTATGTTTCTAAAGTAGGGCTAGTTGTTACAATTACCTAAATATTCAATTTGGATCCTTTGAGAAGGTAAGTGTATTGGGTTTGGTCCTCTGTTCACTTGAGTTGAGAAATCTGTTCATCAGAAATAAGTCCAGTAGCTAAAATTCCTGTGGAAGTTATAAAAGAGTTAGTTGTTACCAAAATATATCATAGGATTGTCTATGTACAAAGAAAATTAACCGACTCTTTAAGTATATTAATGAGAATTGGAAAGGATTTGTTGATTAGTAACTCTCTAAGGCACTGAACTACAATACTGCATTTCATCTTCACATGCACCATAAATATCATTGAGAACATGCTATTTCCCAGGCACTCTGCAAAGAATTTTGCCTATATTAACTCATTTAATCCACACAAATGATACCTATGATTTTTTTTTCATATTTTAAAGATAAAGAAACTAACGTTTAGAGAAGTTAAATAATGTGCCTAAGACTTCAGAACTTGCCAGTGGCACAACTGATTATTAAACACAGGCCTAAGAAACACCAAATAGAAAACAATCTTCTCATATATATAAAATATCTCCAAAATTTGTATCCCTGGAGTTCATTCTCAAAATGAAATGATATTTTGTGTAAAGGTAATACCACATTCCTAGATAAATGATAGATTAAGCTCTAGGACATTGATACTTAGTGTTCACCTAAACCAAAGGTCACGAACTGGCAGCCCTTTATCTGACTTCTGCCTGCAGGTGTGTTTTCTTTTAGCTTAGCCAATGATTTTAAACTTTGTAAATTGGATACCTTTTAAAAGTGTGTAGGTTCCATCTTTGCTATGTTTTCTACCACTCCCCATTTTCTTACCTCTTGCTGTCTTCCTCACTGATATTACCTGCCTAGTCCCTAAAAGCATTTAAGTTTGTGACAGGTCTCACAGCTTGTGGGCACAAAAGATACAACCTTGATATCAATACCGTGAAGTCACTAGCTTATTATCCCCATGCGCATACAAAGTTACTCCAATTCTAGAAAAATACACTTTCCCTCCAAGTACTTCTAGAAGTCCCCAGGAGTTGTCTCACATGTGATTGTGAATAAATCACTATTCTGGGCTTTCATCACACATGTATGTATCCACCATTACCTGCCAACATTCACTGTATCTGCTGGTCATCCATCATCTCCCAGTGGTCATCCATCATCTGCCATTGGGTACCCATCATCATTCGCTGGGCATCTGCTGAGTACCGCCATGTCTGTTGGGCATCCCCAGTCTGCCACCAGACATTGTGGTCTCTGCTGATGCTCTGCCATTTCACCACCAGTGCCTTCCGTGAGAATGCTGCTTACCTGTCTTGGGTGCTGTCACCTGGTGCCGCCAAACCCACAAACCCTCAAGATACCTCATGGTGCTGCATTTGCTTCACTCTTTATTGTACTTATGTTCCTTGCAAAAATTACGAGTATGTCCCTGTATTACTGTGACTCACTTTGTTATCTAAACATTGAAAAGCAATGCTTGTCCCTTCCTCTTTCACAAAATTCCTCTGTAAAACAGCTTTCTGTTTTCTTTTTCTTCCTTCTCATTGTCTCCCCAGGGCTTACACATTCTATAGGGCTGATTTAGAGTCTGTTTACTGATGCCTTAATTCCTATCCTCAGTCATCTACACAAAAACTTCCGTCTGAAAGGCTAAGCAGTGACCTTCTCAGTCTTGTGTACTTGTATATACCTAGCATTTATCCCTGTATCTGGCATTTTTTAATGAATAAATGAAGGCCTCCTTCCCTCTTGCAAATCAATTCATGAGGTTAGATACTTGGGATTTCCCGGCACCACACATCTAAACCTGTGAATTTTTACTCTTTGGTTCAAATGTCTTATCTTAATAACTCCTTTCCCTCTTTCAATACACATAATCATTTCACTGCAGGCTCTTTACCCTAAGGGAAAAAATTCTTTACCAGGTAAGTCTCAATTCCAAATGTAAAAAGGAAGGGTGGCGCTAAGTATATTCATAGAAAATTACAGTGATATATGTTAAAGAATACAGTCCAGAGGTGCCAGTTCTTATCTTGATCTTTCGAGTCTGCTGTTTCAAGTCATTCTTTGCACTTTCTCTCTCTTCTTTCCTTCTTAGATATATACAACTTTTGCAGATTAATTGCTGCTTTAATTATCCAATAAATTCACAAAATAAATTCGTAATGTAATTTTAGTTAACATTCTAGTTTTACTTGCAAAAGTCATTTCACTACAGGTAGATGGGCAGCACTGTCTAAGCTAAATAATAGCAACTAACACCTAACTGAATGCTTGCTCAGTGCCAGGCCCTGATGGTAAGGAACATTATGATAACTATAATTATAATAGCAAACTTTAATTGAGCACTGTATGGGAGGGAAAACTTTTCCTCTACTCTCTTACTTTCAGTACTGGGACCCTGCAAATTAAACAGACAAAAGACAGATTAACAAGAGAGTTTATTATGTATGCATATGGAGGCCTTCATAGAAAAGAAGGGAAGACCCAAAGAAGCGGTTAGACCCAGGGGTTTATATACCATTTTAACAAAGAGTAATAAATTGTGGCGAAGTGACAAGACAAAGGAAAAAGGATTTGGGCTTCTAGGGGTGGTAAATTGTGGGAAGGTAAATATATGAAAGAATCTAATGGAAGACAAGAGTTATTTATTTTTCTATTGAGGTAACATTGGTTTATAACATGCTATAAAATTCAAGTGTGCATCATTGTATTTTGATTTCTGTGTAGACTATATCATGTTCACCATGCAAAGACTAATTACCATCCATCACCATACACACATGCCCAGTCACCCTTTTCACCACCCTCCCTTCCCCCTTCTCCTCTGGTAACCACCAATCCAATCTCTGCCTCTAAGTGTTTGTTGTTGTTTTTATGTTCTATTTATGAGTGAGATCATATGGTATTTGACTTTCTCTGTCTGACTTATTTAACTTAGTATAATAACCTCAAGGTCCTTCCATGTTGTCGCAAATGGCAAGATTTCAACTTTTTTTTTTAGCTGAGTAGTATTCCATTATGTATATATATCACATCTCTTTTATCCATTCCTTGATAAGGGTTATTTTAATACGATTTGCTATGCAGGCTCAATCTCATGTAGCCTCGGGGGTGTTAAGTGTGTCACCAGTGTTTAAGAATCATTCTCCTCTTCCTGGTATGGGGAGGAAACACCTTCAAAGAGAAATTTATATCCTGCCCTTAGGCAGACAGTGGGAGGGTAGAGACCTTTTCCTGTATCCGCTGTTTCCCAACTGCCAGCTCAAAATTATCCTTATGCCAAAGGGGCATACTTTTTTTTTCTTATTGATGTTTTAATAGTTTATAACATTGTGAAATTTTGGGTTGTGCATTTTCGTTTGTCCATCACCATATATGTCTCCCTTCACCCTTTGTGCCCATCCCCTACCCCCATTGCCCCTGGTAACCACAATACAGTTTTCTCTGTCCATGTGTTGGTTTATATTCCACATGAGTGAGATCATATGGTGTTTGTCTTTCTCTTTCTGGCTTATTTCACTAAACATAATACCCTCCCAGTGCATCCACATTGTTGCAAATGGGAGGATTTTGTCTTTTTTATGGCTGAGTAGTATTCCATTATATATATATATATACATTATATATGTATATATACATATATATACATATACATATATACACATACCACATTTCTTGATCCAATCATCAGTCGAGAGACACTTGGGTTACTTCCACTTCTTGGCTATAGTGAATAATGCTGCAATGAACATAGCAGTGTATAAGCCTCTTTGGATTGTTGATTTCAGGTTTGTCGGATAGATTCCCAATAGTGGGATAGCTGGATCATAGGGTATTTCTATTTTTAATTTTTTGAGGAATCTCCATACCATTTTCCATAGAGGCTACACCAGTTTGCATTCCCACCAGCTGTGTATGATGGTTCCTGTTTCTCCACATCCTCTCCGGCATTTGTTGTTTTTTGTCTTGGTGATTATAGCCATTCTGACGGGCTTGAGGTGATATCTTAGTGTTGTTTTGATTTGCATTTCCCTGATGATTAGTCATGTTGGCCGTCTTTTCATGTGCCTATTGGCCATCTGTATATCTTCTTTGGAGAAGTGTCTGTTCATTTCCTCTGCCCATTTTTTGATCAGGTTGTTTGTTTTTTTGTTTTTCAGTTGTGTGAGTTCTTTATATATTATGGAGATTAACCCCAAAGGGGCATATTTTAAGGTGGCATATTCTTATCCCCTTCAGCACTTACTCTGTGTCTATTACCTCATTTAATCCTCACAACCAACATATAGATAAAACTTTACATTTTCCCTACTTTAGAGATGAGGAAAGCTGAAGCACACAATTTTACCTGATTTAGGGCCATAAAAGGCCAATATCCATTCTCACTTAGGTCACTAATATTAAGGGCCCCATTTCCCCAGCTAGCATACTGATATTTCTGCCACTGATCCACAGAAATGTAGAACATGCTGTGTTCTTGAACACTTAAACCAAACAATGATTCTTCCTTCCTGTCTTGATATGGCTCTAGAGACACAGAGTAGCTTAACAAGAAAATACTCTCTTGTATATCCAGGAGTAATTTCTCCAAGCCCTACAATGATAATAAGAGTTAACAGTTATGGTACACTTACTAATGATAGGGTCTTAGCTGATAGACACTCTTTTAGAACCATAGCTTTGCTCAAAGTAGTTTCATTTCAGACTCTATTAACACCCGCTTAAGACACAGAGTTTGCAGGCCTGGGTTTCAACTCCTTCGTTGCCATGTGATTAGAATGTGGGATTAAGGAGAAGTGGAGGAGGGGCATGATGCATCTTCAAAGAGTTGAAGGATTTTCATGCTCATATGGCTCCCAAAAGTGAAAGCAAGGTAAATGCTAAAAGATACAGAAAGAAGCAGATTAGGGTTCAATGAAATGGTCTTTATTGATGAAAAGCTCTATCTTTCAAGGATAGGAACCACCCCATTACTGGAGGTAATAGAAGGAATTTCGACTTTGAGTAGAAAATTGAACTAGACATTTTCTAGGTTTTCTTCTATGTTTTAAGATTCTATAATAAAGTTTCCTACTGATGTCACTTTGAACAAGTTACTTGGAGTCTGAAATTATCATTGTGGAGGTAGAAGTATAGTGCCTTTGTCAATGATAGGGAGAAGAAAAGAAGAATTACTATTTCATACAACAGGGTTACATTTCACATGTACTTTTATGTGCCTGTGATCTTTATAATCAATTTTCTTGGTCCCAGTAAGAGACCCTAGATGAAAAACCTACTCATTAATTGTATATTATTTTAATAACTCAAAAGACGTTTTATCTCTTGTTGCCATCTAAGTGAACATAAAAGAAAATTTGCCTAAATGAATGGACCATATATCCATAACCTTCACTCTTAAACGTTATTAAATGAATAAGAATAATCTACTTAGCCTTTATCTCAAAGGGCAGTAATTCAATCTTGAAAGCTGTCTTTCATATGCTAAATAGAATCTCTTACAACTATGAATCTTAATTATTCACATTTATACCTATCTACTCCTAACATAGTGCTTGAACTGTGTAGTATCCAGGTCCTCAAACTGATTGTTAAAAGTTGACTTCTTTCTTTTCCTCCTTAGTCAAATTACCATATTCTGCAAGTGCTGAAATTTGTTTTGTGTTCCAAATAAAAGATAATCAAAAATCTTTGCACTCTACTTTTTCTGCATTCAAAATATAGCAAAGGCAAGCTGCTCACCAATTGTTCACATAACATTAAGTCCCAAAAATACACTTCATGAATTGTTTTTCCATGACTTGATGCCATTGTTTCTTTTTAAATAAGAATGTCAACAAGATAATCAATGTTGAATGAGACTTATTTTTTTCAGTGGAGATTTTCTCACTGAGAAATATTTAATAAAATAAGTAGAGGAGACAAAATTTTAATTACCAACCTATTCATCTCTATTTTTATTCTTTAGTTACTTGTTAAGAGATATTTGAGGGTCTTTATGGAAGTGTGTACGACTACAAATTAGCCCAAGATACTGTAGACTCTTTATTGCCGTTTTCTATTTAGGCGTATGATCACAGCATCTGAGGATTTTAACCCTATTCAGAATGAAGCAGGAAAGGAAGTATTCTGAATTAGCACTTAGATTCTTAGAGTCCACATGAGATACCTAGGTCAGGCCAGCTTCTGTAGAGCAAAAGCTTTCCTTACTCTAGATCAAAATTGTTTTTAGAACCCAAAAGAACTACACTAGCTAATAAAAAACATATTTTCTCCTCAGAATTATGTAGAAAAATCCTTGAAGGGGAACTAAAACAAATGATGTTTAATATTTATTAAGCACCGATTCATTTTTCTGTTTTACTTTAACCCCATCCCATACACTCTCAGCTTAATATCTTCTTCATATTTATAGAGAGAAAAGAACTTTTCTGGGTTTCCTATTTTAGGAATAAGTACAGAGGAGGAAGCTATATATGTGCTATAGAACTAAAAGCTGAAGCTAACTTTTATGTATTTAATTTCAAATGGGAAATATATTTAAAATAGAGCATAGATAAATAATGGAAAGTAAATTCCTTATGTTCTTTGAAGTATTTTTTGTGATAGAGAGAGTAAAGTCTCTAATTTTCAATTCCTCAAAAACCTAGGATTACAATCTCTGTACATACATGAATTTCACCAGTGGGTGGCACATAGAAACCATTGTAATCAACCCCTGCATTCTCTAAAAGGGCAATCGGCGTAAAAAATAAAGATAACAAACTATTTCCACTGAACATTGAATTATATTTTGCTTAGCTACCAATAAAAAGAAATCGTTTAATGGAAAAATTATATAAAAGTTGAACATTAATAAGTTAATCATACACATATTTGAATTTTGATAGTTTCATTTTCTTAGCTCCAATTTTGGCTAACTACTGTGTTTTAATTAAATCTTTTTGATCAAATGACTCTTAAACAATGCGACACTAACATTGTGACTTTGGACAAATCAATGGATATCTCTAAGAATTAGATTCTCCTTTATGAATGATTAATTTTTATTGTGTACCTATCATGCTATTTCTTTTAACCTACATTATCTCACTCAGCATCTACTTCACAGGTATTTGTGACTATTAAAGACTGAAAGTGAAAATATTTAGTAAACTGTAAATTTCTATGCAATTTTAAGTTGTTATGTTTAGTATTACAGTCAGGTGACGCATAACAACGTTTCAGTTAACAACAGACTGCACATATGATGGTGGTCCCATAAGATTAGTACCATACAGTCTAGGTGTGTAGTGGGCTATACTATATATGTTTGTGTAAGTACACTCTATGATGTTTACACAATGAGGCAATCACCTAACGACGCATTTCTCAGAACATATCCCATTGTTAAGCAACTCATGACTATACATTGCACCAAGCTTCTATCTACAATTAAAAAATATTAAGCATAGGAAAATATAAGCTATGTATTTCCACATCTACCAAAACAAATGTTCTGAGAGTATTTTCTTGGTTTAAATATATAATATAAGATAATATAATATAATATAGTATCATATCGTATCATATAGTATATAGTATGGTATAATATCACGTAATAATATAAATTTTCTCAGTTTAATTACAACAAAGTAAGGTAAGTTTCTTGTAGTTTAAGTAAAGTAAGAAAATTAAATGACCACTTTCCCAAAACTTATTTCATTAAAAAATATAAAGACATTTTGGAAGATTAACATTTCATGAATAATTTTTTTAGCATGCCATTCTATGACAAATTACTCAATTAACTTTCACTGTGGCTTATTCATCTAAAAGTTTCATTCTAGGTTAGTCACAATATTATTTTACACATAATTAGTAAACTCTAATTAAATTAATTACGTAAAGCCTGAAAAAAAGAGGGGAGATGTTTTAAGGGGATCTAAGACCATATTTAATTCTGATGTAACATACTGTGACAATGTAATTAAGAACTGTCTGATTTTTACTGTGAAATAAACAAAAAAAAGCTCAAAAGATATTGCACATACCATTATATGACACTTATAGTCCTACCTGATGTTCTCTTGCAGTGTTTTTTCCAGACATGTGTTAGGATTACTTGAAAAAAAAGACAATTTAACAGTACACAAAGGTGATAGTTAATAGGAAAAATAACAGATTATAGAAAGGAAAAGTAGTAGAACAACAAAATTAAATCTAGACTCACCTTACTTTCTTGTTGTTTTTTTGTTTATTCATGCCTACTATAGCAGAGCAATGGCCTTAAGGAAATAATTGTGTGCTATAAAAACAATGACAATAACAAAAATAAGACTAATAATAGTGATAGCTAGGATACATATTGGAGCCCAGCTATATGTCAAGCACTTTACTCAGATCATATAATTTAACCTAACAAAATTATATAAGGTAGATGTTATTATTCACCTTTTACAGATGAGGAAACCCAGGTTCAGGTTGTACAACGGGGAGAGTATGAATTCAACCTCAAAGCTTATGCTCTTTCCAGTGTACTTGGCTGCACCACACAAATAATAGCAGTTTCTCAGATTTAACATTTTTACCTATATTATTCATCAAAACCTCAGAGCAGTAACCTCAGAGAATAATTATACAAGAAGAAGCCAACTTTCTCACATACACCTCATAAAGAATGACACATTAGGGGTCGGCCCCGTGGCTTGGTGGTTAAGTGCGCGCGCTCTGCTGCTGACAGCCCGGGTTCGGATCCCGGGCGTGCACCCATGCACCGCTTCTCCGGCCATGCTGAAGCCGCGTCCCAAGTACAGCAGCTATAAGGACGTGCAACTGTGACATACAACTATCTACTGGGGCTTTGGGGGAAAAATAAATAAATAAAATTATAAAAAAAAAGAATGACACACTGGGAAAAAATATCAAGGCCAGTATTTTTCTGCACAATTTCCTACCACCATGGCAATATTTTTCTGGATTTTGAAAAACCAACTACTACCAGTATTAATTCTGTATTCCTTGCAATTTGTTGTTGCTATTTTCTCTGGTAGATTTTTCTTCAATTTTAGTTTTTATTTTGAAGCCGGACTTCTTAGGAGTTGCCCCTGAATCAGCATAGTTCATGATCAATTAACGGTTGGTCAGAATATTTTTCATTAAATGCTTAAAGTCAGTTATTCCTCCACCCTTTTCCAAGGAAAATTTGTGGGAAGTCACGTCTTCAAATTTCTGGGAGTTTACAAGTCAGATTTAGCTTTTATTTTCTACTTGAGCAGGGTATCAAAGACAGCAAGAGATGACTCATTGGGGTCCTCTCTAGGCTTTCTTAAGTAGGTGCATAGCCATGCATGTGTGCAGCCTTTTAGACCTCCGGGAATATGCTGGAGCTTTTTAATGTCTCTTATATTGGTCTTATTCTCATTACCAAAGTATTCCTTCTAAATTTTTAGCCAGGATCTTGTTTGTTCCAACTGAATTCACAGCCTTAGGCAGCTGCAAAGTTATCAAATCCAACTTATTGTGATTGTTTTCATTAATACCCTAGGGATAGAACTTTTTCTGAGAAACTGAACTCAGAGTCATATCAAATAGCCACTATACTTTGGGAATAGGGTTTTTCAAGGAAGCTACTGTAAATGTTATAAAAATATTTACAGTGATCTGGGGATGGAGCTTTACATGGAGCTCCAAAACAAGCCAGGCCCCACTCCATTGGCTGCTGGCTTTTCATGGCAACTGTGCTCCATTGCTGGAATGGGAGGGGAATAGGAATGGCTCCAAGTTAAAACAACATAGACTCCACTGTTCTTACCAAATTTTAGTGGGTTAATTTTGAATGAATGTCTTTTAAGTTAGTTCTGTGCCTTTGGTTAATTTCCAGAATTCTGAAATGTTTGCTTTTCATAGTTTTGCAAGTATTTCTATTGCTTTTGTGAGAGAGAGGATTCACCAAGGTGCTCATTCTGCCATTCTAGAAGTCCTTCCCTTGTAAATACTTCTTTAATTATAATGATATTTTAAACATAACACCATAACATTATCCTACTTAATAAAATTAAAATTGTTACTTAATATCTTCTATTGCATAATCTAAATTTTCTTTTCCCAATTGACTCAAATTAGGATCTAAACAAGTTGTTTCCTTTAAATTAGGACCCAAACAAGGTCCGCACATTACATTTGGCTTTTATGAAACCGTTTTTGGAGAGGCTTGGTTCTGACCCTCAGAAGACGGAACATTTATTAGAGGGAAACACAAAATCCTGGAAGTACTTGAATTGCAGATGAGACACTTGCGCATGTTTATAAGCTCAAGGGAAATCACTATAGTTTCTGGCTTACAAAACAACACTCCTCATGTTCAAAGGTCTTGTACAACAATGGCTATTAATTTCAGTTTACCCTGGGGTCCAAATGAAGAAGCAAAAGCTGAGACCAGGAAAAAAGAATTTAGAATGATACAAGGTCAGAGAGGAAAGCAGAAGACTGTACGATGTCAAAATTTGGGGGCAAACTGTCAATAATGTAACTTGGGTTTACTTTGGGATGCCAGACTCTTGGTAAATTACTCTTATTTGTGAATTATTTTGCATTTTTCTGCATTTTTACCTTCTCTTTTCATTGGTTAATACTAAGGGATAGTAGAAATGTCATTGAAGGCTTAGTTTCTGTTTTCAGCTTTGCCAGTAACTGTGTGATCTAGGTTAAGCCATTTGGCTACTTTGAGCCTTCTTTTACTGATTTGTAAAATGAGAAGGTTGGCTTAGAGTCTGTAAAATTGCTTTTATCTCTAAAATGTAATTATTCTAAGGCCTTTCTTAGGTAAATATAGGCAATAAACAGAGAATGTCTTCAATGATTGAGCTTACCCTTTTTGCTTTCCTTACCCTGAAAATCAGGCATCCAAGAACTGCCTTTCTTCCTCTCCCATGGTAACTTGGTTTATAAAAAGAATCCAAATCAGAATTAAAGACTGATATAGTCTATATTAGTAAAATAGAGATATTACCCTTTCTTCCCACTGAAACTTCAAAATAAAACAATATAACTATGACAGATTATACTTGGTTTTTTTAACAAGAGACAGTTTCATAAGTGAAACTACCTCAAAAAAAAAAAGAGCTCTGAGGGAGTTGAAGCAAAATAATGTATTGTGATTGAGAATAGCCATACACAATTTTCAACAAATTCTCGGGGCTGGCCCCGTGGCTTAGTGGTTAAGGTCGGCATGCTCCATTTCAGCAGCCTAGGTTTTGATCCTGGGTGCAGACCTACACCACTCATCGGCCATGCTTTGGTGGCGACCCACATATAAAATAGAGGAAGAGTGGCACAGATGTTAGCTCAGGGCTAATCTTCCTCAAGCAAAAAAGGAGTAAGATTGGTGGCGGATGTTTGCTCAGGGTGAATCTTCCTCAGAAAAAAAAAAAATTAAATTCTGGAGTAATCTTTGTCAAATTGGAACATAGGCTCTGAAATCATATCAAAATGGAGACAATTTTGCAGATATCATGGAGTCATATCCTTTTCAACAATAAAGGTTATGTTTGGCAATGCACTTTTGGGATATTGATCAGATATTTCAGAGATCACTTTTGCTGAACAATATGATAGGTCCATTCCAAAAACTGCAGTTGCATATTCACCTATATTACACTTTTAGTAAGCCAAATCATATAACAGAAACTACACAATCTATCCAGGGATTGGAATTAAACATTTTTTATAAACAGATTAAATAAACCAGATAATTGCCAAAAACGCCTTTAGCTTTGTGCATCTAACCCTACAGCTATCAGATATAATTTCTGTATCCCTTCTAAAATATATATCTAAATGAAATTAAAACTTTCATTTTATCCAGAGGCCTCCCCATCCCACTCCACCCTGTGCCCAAATTCCACTATCTTTAACACTCCCATAAGGAGTTCTTATGGGCCCAGAAACAAACAGTAATCCACCAGGATGGAGATGATCAAAGAAAATGATCAAAGAAAACAATGATCTAAGAAATGATCAAAGAAAACAAAGGTCAAAATTAAACTATTATAACTCATGGGCCAAATCACAATCAATATAAAAACACTTATTGAATATCTACTTTTTATCAGCACTGAACAAAACACAGTGAGATATAGAAATGTATTAGTCCCAATCCCTGCCTACAAGGGAGTTTATAATATAATTATGTGTATGCACGTGTGTTTGTATGTGTTGCTGGAAGGCAGAAATTTATATAAAGAGATAATGAACAATGGAGAATTATGTGCTAATGACGCAATATATTTAACACATTATAGAGAGTCCAGAAGTTCAGAGGAGGGACATGTCTCCGTGGTCAACTGGTGAGAACAGGGTTCACAATGGTAGCATTTAAATGACTCTAATAAGGAAGATGGCATATTTTCCCAGCTGCCAAATTACTACATAAATGATCCTTTTCGTACTTACTAAATATATTCATAAAGCCAACCCAACTTTGAGGGGAAATAGAGAAACCCAATTTCATTGTCCCTACACTTTCAGGATTGCATCTTTCTACTAATAGTTTATTAAAAATGCAAGTGGTTATATGTCTATAACTTTTAGAGATACATCCTTAACACACTACTATCTAATTCTAGTGAAGGAAAAATAGATGTAGTTTAAAATGTCAAGACAAGTGTTATCAAACAGAAACATAATGGCAAAAACATGAAAAAAACTTACTAATATATAGATAAAATAAAAATATAAGATAAACTAGTATAAGATAAAAATCTTAGCTCAATTACTATCTGCTGCACGAAAAAATGGCACCAAAACGTAAGTAAAATGACCATCAATAAAATGACCAACAAATGTACAACTGCCCTTACAAGCGCTTCTTCTGGCTCTTATTAATTATAATTTAAAAGTTTTAAGATTAGGTACTATAAAGTTAACCTCTCTCTATACTTTTTTCTGAAAATTTTCTCAGTTGCCCTTCTCTGCATTCAGACTTTTTTATCTACGTCTAATCCAATTAGTTTTCTCTTGATGTTTTTAAGACATGCCTCATTCTAAACAGTTCTTAGTGTCTAAGGGAAAATGGTCTTTGAAGATACTTTTTGGGATCATGTGTCAACATTTCAGATCACCAAATATTTATGGAATGTTCACCCTGTGCTTAGCATTAGGAACATAGAGATGAATAAACAAGGCCCTAGGCCCCAAGGAACTTATTCACATTTAGAAAAATATTTAAATAAAATAAATAAGTTACACAGTCTAGCATTTTCCATTTTAGTGTCACTAGGTAAAACGTCTAATTTTCAGCATCAACTTTGAATAATTTGTGGAGAATTTTCAAAATCAGCAATGACTAACTTCAGTGACTCTGACTAAGCATAGCTAATGGAGAGATGAAATGTCCAATTCTAATTAAAGTCCTTGAGGCAAATAGTGGTTTGGTAACATTCTGTAGGAGATGAATTCCTATAGAAATGTATAATGCCTGTGTCTACGTGACAAAAAGTGTTTGGCAGGAAATAAAGTGTTGCACCATTTGTGAATAGTAACTGCCAACATGGAGATTAGTATCATTCTTCTTCTGAAGAGATTTTTTAATAATGCAAGTAGAATGTATTGAAGGTGTCATGTCAGTCCATCTGTCAATGCATCTCTCAATAAGCATGCAATACCATTAGCTCTCAGTGGTATTGTTTTTTTTTTTCTTTGGTGAGGAAGATTGGCCCTGAGCTAACATCTATGCCAATCTTCCTCTATTTTGTATGTGGGACACTGCCTCAGCATGGCTTGATGAGCAGTATGTAGGTCCGTGCCTGGGATCCTAACCCGTGAGCCGCAGGCCACCCAATTGGAACCCCCCAGACTTAACCACTATGCCACTGGGCCAGCCCCTCAGTGGTATTTTTTGAGGTGTTGTAGTGCAGTAGAGAGTGGGCTTTGATATCACATGGACTTGGGTTTAAATCCCTACATTACCATCTTCTCGCCTTGGACAAGTCACCTTTTATTTCTGAATAACAATTTGTTCATCTATATAACAGGGAAATAAATATCTAACTGGCATGGCATTGAGGGTTAGGGGTCATGTGTGTAGGCTATCTGGCACTTAGTACGTGTGTGATATTTTAATTATTATTAACAAAATTACTCTTAGGAATTGATTTTAGTCAAATCTTATTTTGGAAGCCCTGAATAAAAGTGATCAGGCAAATTGTATGAGTTCACATGCCAGAAACTTCTGAGAATCTGTCCCGGATGAATGATAAGAAAGTAGAATGAGATCAAAGAACAGGAAAAAATAACACAATGTCTCATAAGTCAGCTTACAAATAGAAGTGCCCTCAGCTTTGTGAATAGTATTTGATTAGTGTTTTTGTGTGCAACATATATATCTTAGTGGAGAGGGAAATGATCAGACATACTTCTTTTTCCCATTCATATGTACCTTTGTTGCCATTTCCATGTAAAAAAAAAAAATTGTGCCTGTCGTTGTGAAAACAGAGCTACCTAGATGATGCTCCCTATATAAGAGACAGTGACAACCCTCTGGGACCTAGATGGAGGATTGTGCTGTATGGTAAGGATTCTTTGCCATCCCAGGTCCCAGATGGAAAACTTTAAGCTTCAGGCTAGTAGTCCAGTTCCCATCTTGGTTTTCTTTCTTTATATCTTTTTGGAATCCAAATAAACAAAAGAAATCGAGAATAAAAAATATATATGACAAAACAATGAAAGAGAATATTAAAAGTTGTGTATAAATCCTGTATCCTTAATCATGGACTGACCAACCTCCCCAGAATTCCATTTCAGAAGACATTTGGCAAAAGATCAAATCGCCTCTTGTTGCAGCATCATTTTGCAGTTGTCTACATAGGCCTTTGAAGTAAGAAAGGGTGCTTAGACCTGAATCTGGTTTGCTTCAGTGGTTAACTTATGAGGACAGTAGAAGTATAGGCAGCAGAGAGAGATGTGTTATCTTGGGTAGAAGACTGTAGTTGATATCTTACATATTTAACTCATTCGTACACAGTATTTCAATTTATCCTTGAACAACCTTGTAAAGTAGATAAATCAAGCAGTTTTCTTGAGCTTTCAGAAGGGAAAACTAAATCCCAAAGTGGATACACACATACAGATGATTAAGTGGCAGAGCAGGTACTAAAACAAGTCCTCCTCCTTCCCTACACTCATTAGAACCATAGAAGATGCTTTCTCTTGTGCCTTGCAGATTGGAAGCAGAGTTAAACACCTATAAACAAAACAGTATTGAAGTTTTACGTATAAAATCTCTTAATACAGCTTCTTATTTTAAGTAAAAATTCTTTAAACTGAAGCAGGACAGTGGGGCCCTGAGCTCATTCAGACTCATATTCCCACTACTCTAGGAGGCCAGTGGGGGTATGGTTATAGTCAAAGACTAGCGGATATGTCAGATAACAACTCTAGACTTTAATGAAAATCTCCCCAGTTCAGAGCCTGGTTGCCCTTCATTTGGATGTTGACTTATTTGTAAGGGAATTGGAGGCATTAGGTATGGGATGAGATTTTATAGCTTTATTTTGCAATGGGTTCTGTTTTCTACAATATGGCAGACTAGGTTTTTTGGAACAACACTACCAAACAAGTGTATTGAATATATGGGGGTGTGTTTGTGTGTGTGTATGTGTGTGTGTGTGTGTGTGTGTGTGAAAGAGCTGACAAGATAATAAGGAATTATCGGCAGAATTTTAGTCAAGTGGAACCCAGACATATGCTTAGGACTGAAGCACCTTTTGCCCTGCAGGAATTTGCTAAACAAGGGAGTTTGAAAGTACGCAGACAAGAATTCAAACAGAAGATCATCCCCATTTTACATTGGCACCTTAACAGACTATACTCAGCTATAGGGGTGGACCAGAGATAAACCTGAACCACACCCTTACCCCTAGGGTCTGCAAGGAAAAGTGCCTTGAAGTTGAGAGGCGGAGGAAACCTGCCCCTGATACTTTTTAGCCACAAGCCAGAACTCATAGTGATTTGCAGTGGTCCAGAAAGTTCAAGCTATAAATTTACTTGGTAATATTCTTGGAATATAGTAACAGTATGCACGGTTAAAGAAACAGCAAGCAAACAATGCAATTGACAAAAAGACAAAATTGAAGAGGTACTTTACAAAAGAAATCCAAATGGCCAATAAACATATGTAAAGGTGCTCAAACTTATTAGTAATCAGAGAAATTAAAACCACAATTAATTACCAGTAAATAGTCACCAGATCAGCAAAAATTAAAGTGTGACTATATTTGTGTTGGCGAGCATGTGGAACAACAGGAACTCACACAGTTGTGGTGAGAATGTAAATTGATATAACTCTATTGAAAAACAATGTAGCACTATATAGCAATATTAGAAAAGTATGTACCCTATGATCCAGAAGTTCCATTGCTGAGTATATAATCTAAAGAAAGGCTTACTCCTGAGCACCAAGATACCTGCAAAAGAATTTGTAGCAGTATTGCTTATAATTACCCAAACTGGAAGCAACTAAATTGTATACGCAACAGTAAAATGGATGCTTAAACTGCTGAATTAGTAATACAACCAAATATTGTACAGATGAGGAAGCTGAGGCATAGAGAGGTGCAAGTGTTTATGCCAAATCACAGATTTTAAATGACAGAGGTGAGGTTTGCTTCCAAGAAATCTAACGCTAAAGTCCTGTTCTGCAGGAAATGAATAATATTAGGTTGAATTGATGAAATTGACATTTTTGTAAGTCAAAAGAGTTGAATATTAGCAAATTCATATGGTTCAACCTGATAGTTCTCTTAAGTTCTGAGCCCAGTTGACCTGAAATCACCTTGCTCAGTGTATCATCTTTCTCACTCAAAATGACTTTCTATGCTGTCTTTTACTTGTGAAAAAAGTTTCCTTCACTCATTTCCTCTAAAAGCCATCATCGCTAAAGGGCCTTGGCTGCTGCTTTATTTTGGTTTTCATTTTACTAAGTGACTGTGGCACAAAGCAGTCTGACTAACCATGGGGAATGGAAAGGATGAAAGTAATTACAACTGTCCACATCTGCCAAGAAATGTAGTCTTTGGCATGCATTTGTAATAGTCACCCACTTCTGGGTAACAGAGTGTTCCCAAATTCAAAAACCCATAATAATCTTTTTCTGGGCCACCCTACACCCTGGGTGAGAGTGAACCTCTGTCCTTGGGCCTTGTCCTCCAGAGGATTCTACATAACACAAACCCACCAATTTTGAAACATCCTTCCAAAATTTCATGGAAGCAAATTAGTAAATACAATTCATCAATTTATACACACAGAGAAATTTCTCTCAGAATTATATTTTAATGTTTTTAAGAAGACAGCAGAAGATAAAGGAGGATGACAAGCAAGTCATGAAAAATTTGGTCACAAGGAAACTTTATGATTTCACAGGTCAAAAATATTTATCTGTTGGATATGGAAAAAATGGATTAAAACTTTACAAATCCTTGACAGAACTTGTCTTATGTATAAGAGATTGAATTAAATGAAATAATTTGGAAAAAGAAAGTTCTGAAACGGCCATGCAATTTTGGTCTAAAAGGTGTACCTTTTTCTAATGATTCAAAGCTAGGGTTTTCTTTCCATGCAGAAATAAACATATCAAAGCTAAATTTTAAATTCCCAGAATATTCTCTAGAATAATGAGGAAATTTGCTTTTCTATGTATTTTGTGTTTAGATAAGAATTTGGAGAATGAGAAAATTCTGTTAAAATTCAGGGATCAGTCCTGCATTTTTCACCCAATAATATTAGTAAAACTAAGAGAAAACTAAGTAATTCCATGTCCTTGCCCCTCCATTCTCTTGCCCCTATCTCTAGACCAGCTGGAAGTGGTCTTGTAAATTCATAAGACTCATATAAATTTCAGACTCTAATGATGTTTTTTCTCCATCAATATAACCTTTCCAATTCAGATGAAATGAGGTATAGATTAGGACAAAGTCAGGGACATTTTTGGAAATTTGTTATTACATCTCAAATTCAAGTTTTCATCTTTCTGCTTTAACCTATGACTTTATTAATGTCAGTCTTCCCAAAGTATGTTTGCCAATAGTTCTCAGAAGAACCATTAGAAAAATTACAGTTCTCAAGAAAGCTGAGACCTCCCCCTTAGTGACACCTTCTCAAGAAGAAAATCATTTGCTTCACACTTTTGACGCAGGGAAAGTTTTGTAGGCAAGATTTTGAAACAGTTTAATTATTTTTGTGGTTCTTAAAATGGAGGCCGACTTGAGATTCTAACTGTGCTGCAGAATGCCAAATATTTTAGAGTAGTTATTATTTTGTTACTGTACAAGAAAGTTATGCTTTATCATACTTTATACTTAAAAGGATCTGAATATCCCAGTGTTTCTCATTAACTGCAGACATACATGCTATACAGTGTTAGGCAGATGCTCCTAGTGCTGCAGCTTCTCATTGGAAATTAAAGCCTCTAAAAACGTCATTAATTCTTTCTCAGTTGATTCCTGAAAGGAGGTTAACCTGTATAGGCCTTTCTCAGAAAGAAAATAATTACTGGTAATTATAATTACTAGTCACCTTAATTAGAAGTTATCTTAAAGGATAAGGTAAAAAAAATTGCCACAGTCCTCTAAGAACTTGAAAAGTGAGCTTTAAGGTTAGAAATTACAGAGTATGGAGGCCACAAATGGGAAATACTGCTAGCACACCCACAACCAAAGACAATATTCATAACAAGGGAGAAAGTAAGATCATCCTCTCTTGTGTTTAGATGAGAGTTTGGAGGATAAGAAAATAGCTCAGATATACTCCAGATTCCTCCTCTGTAAAATGGAGATAATAGTACGTACGTACCTCACATGATTTGAGGACTAAGCAATGTAATAAATAAAGCACCTAGAATAGTGCCTGGGGGCCGGCGCCGTGGCTTAGCCGTTAAGCGCTCGCGCTCCGCTGCTGGCGGCCGGGTTCGGATCCCCGGGCGCGCACTGACGCACCGCTTCTCCGGCCACGCTGAGGCCGCGTCCCACATACAGCAACTAGAAGGATGTGCAACTGTGACATACAACTATCTACTGGGGCTTTGGGGGAAAAAAAAAGGAGGAGGATTGGCAATAGATATTAGCTCAGAGCTAGTCTTCCTCAGCAAAAAAAAAAAAAAAGAAAAGAAAAGAAAGAGGAAGATTAGCATGGATGTTAGCTCAGGGCTGATCTTCCTCACAAAAAGAAAAACAAAATTTAAAAAAAATAATTAGAATAGTGCCTGGCACATAGTAAGCAACATGTAAGTATTACCTACTACTGTTCCAACATAGTGTTTAGTATTCTAAAGATTTTGTTTCTAATCAAGCTTTTATATTTATCTGCAGGCCCTTAAAGTGTCTTTTGAACAATGCTGAGTTATGTTTGTGTATCTAAGTACTTATATTTTGGCTACATTTTACATAAAATAAATTGCTTTGTTTATTCTTAATAGACCATAAGTGATTAGATGGTCTGTGAGGGGCATTACTGCATTTTTTTATTCTTCAGTCATGGTAGAACCTAAAAACATCTATATAATACCTATAGCTAGATGTCTGTCCCTTTCTTCAAGATATCTAGGAACAAAGATCCCACTGTTCTTTTTCAAGATAATGAAAGACTTTGTGGTAATTAAAAAATTTCACAATAGTTCTAGATGTGAATATTTTCTTCTATGTCCTTCCAAAGCCTTATTCCTTCTACTTGGTCTATTGCCTTAATAATGAGTTTGAAATGCAATTGCTTCCTATCATATGGATATGTTTAGTGGCATGGATCTCCATAAGTATTGAATTAAATGTGTGAAGGAAATAAAATCCAAAAGTCCCATTTCGTTGAAATGTTTTATAAAAACAAAAAGATTTCTGAATCCCAGCCAATGAACCACTTAGGTTAGGCAATATTTGAATTGACCCAGTTCATTATAGAAAAAAATAAATTCTATTCTATGGGAATTCATTGTAACAGGATATATGATAGGTACTTAGGTAGATAGATGATAGATAGATAGGTAGGTAGATAGATAGATACAAATAAATAGATAGATAGATAGATGATAGATAGGTAGATAGATAGATGCTTCACTCTACTTATAAAATTTCATTTTGGAAGTTAAGTTGAAAAATAAGCACTCAAACAAATATACATGTATATTAGAGAAAGATACAGAGTAGGAAATGATAACCCCTTTTCTTTCTCCCATTTAGAATATAGCACTGCTTATCTTCTCACAAATATATTGAATAGACTATGACCCTTGTTTTGTCTGCATTTAAATGAGCTACATGAAGCTTTAATCACAAAAGAGTATTTTGCACATTTCTTCTCAATCACAAGTTGTATTATAGAAACATAACGTAAATATTCTTGATCAAGATTATTCAGTTCATCACTGGAACATTTGGAAATTTTAAAATAGCAAACTAAATGTATAATATAATTTTCTAGCAGTAGCAGTAAAGGGAAATTGTCAGGACCATTTTAAATTCTGAACAGATGTGGCTTTTCTGACCATGAACAGCACAATGAACACATCAACCAAATCCATAAATGAGATTGCATATTGTATAATAATAATTCAGTCACATTACAGGTGTGACATATGACTGGCAGAAAAATTAAGTGGTCAAACACATTTATCATGTCTTAGTACATTAATCTGAACATGCTCATGAATATTTATATAGATATATGCATGAGTGTGAGAATGCATACTTACACAAAATGTATGCACATGAACATGTCAACAATTGACACACTCCACAAAAATTTTCTCAACCCCTTCTTTAATCCGGAGAAAATCAAAGTAGAATTACTTTAAGAAGAGCTAATCCATTGAATTGATATGAGGGAGAGAGAATATAGGGTAGAACAAATGAATTCTTCCTCTCTTCTCAGAAAACCTTGGAAAGCTTCCCTCCTACCCCTAAGTTTATAACAATTTCCCACCCAAATAATAAGTAGGAAAATGGGACAGCTTGAGCCAAATTCTCTCCAGTATTTGCCACTTAGGTAGTGAATTCACTCATTCATTCAAATATTTACTAAGTATCTATACTAGGTGCTGGGTTTACAGTAGTAAACAAAACTAGCATTGTCTTCACCTTTAAGTAGTTTATAATCTTGTAGAGGATCCCAGGTGATCGACACACAAGCAAATGAATAAATGCAAATAGTGGATTTGAACAAATAATTATGAAGTAGCTAAGGGATTTTGGAGACTTGAGTTTATCTGTTCATATTTCCCATACCTAAACTTAGCCTGTGATTTTTAGATGGTCATTCTCATTCATTGTAGCCACAATTCTTGGAATGTGACCATCTGCCTCAGAATTACCTGGTGTTTTAATCAGCGTTTTAACAATTTCCTCAGGAGATTATGATGTATCCTAAAATTCAAGATTCACTGTTCTATATCATGATCTTTCTTTTAAAAAGACAGTGTCTCCTACTAAGCCCAAAGATCCACCCATTATTATTCAGACATGTGACAACAACAGCACAATAATATTCTAAGGGTCCTTCTGCCTTATTATATTCTTGACCAAAGTCACATACATTAATATATTCATCTAAGCCAGTACAGAGGGAGAGTGCGAATTTTCATAATCCTTTTTTTTAAAAAAAAAAATACTATTGGGGTGGTGCAGTGGTGTAGTGGTTAAGATCAGCGTGCTCCCCTTCGGCGGCCGGGGTTCACAGGTTCAGATCTCAGTCGCAGACCTACACCACCCATCAAGCCATGCTGTGGCAGCAACCCACATATAAAATAGAGGAAGATGGGCACAGATGTTAGCTCAGGGCCAATGTTCCTCGCTCCCAAAAAATATATATATATTATTTAACAGTGAGGGTCTTAGGAAGATATTGATGTTTAACTGATCTAATCTTAATACTTTCAATTATTGAAGGTATATATCACTGGCTTCTCACTGTCCCTTAGAGTTAGGACAATTAACTTTTGATAGGAAAAGTTACTATATAAATCAGTCATTTTCAAATAATCTTCAAAGAATGACCTTTTCATTACATGCACTACCTGTATTATCCCACTGCCACCTTCCCATAGGGGGAGATTATTATGGATTTTTATAATTATCTTTCTCTTCCATTGATCTGCTACATGTATGGCGTAATAGAGTACAGGACTGAAAATCAGGATATCTGGGTTCTAGATCTAGCTGTAGTACTGAATGATGCATAAACACAGGCAACTCAGTAAACAACTCCCTAGACTGTATTTTTTTCATTTATCTATCCGTCTATTCATTCATTCAACCAGTATATAATTAGCACCTACTTTGTGTCAAGCACTCTTCTAGTCACTGTGACTGGAGCAGTGAAAATAGACATGAAGCTTTATTTATGGTGGGAGACAATAAATAAAATAAATGAGTAAAATATAGAGTAAATTAGATGATAGTAAGTGCTATGAAGTAAAATAAAATGTGAGAGGGAATTAACAATACCAGTGTGTGTGTGTACACATGTACAGTGCTTTGTTAATGATGCCTGTACAAGATTACTTGATGGTGATCAATGATTTTAGTATTTGGTTTGTGTTTGTGACAATTTCAATCTATGCTTTACTCCTTCCTCCCTAAATCAGAAAACAACATGAAAATAGCGAAAGCTTAAGGAAGATTCACTAATGTATCAAACACCAAAATTACATAACAAAATGCCTGCACCTTATTCCTATTTGTGTGCTTTGTTGCTTGTGTAAGAGGCAAATGATAATAGAGGCAAACAATAATAAACACCTGTCATGTTTATTTTCACTGCTTTGGGGCTGGTCTCTTTTAAGCAGCAGAATCCAATCAGGTAATGTTATAAGGATGTGCCTTGCTTCAATTTATTGTCTGGTTTAGCCACACCTCTTTGAAATGTAAGAGGCTATTCTGGCCTCACATCAAATAGACCAACTCACCAGGAATCATCCATCCATGCTCCAGACTGGAGGCATCTTTCTCCAGTTTGTTGTGCTGACAGAGAGCTCTCATTCCTCAGCTAGGAACACTGGGTGACAGAATTGTAGGACTGCAATGCCTCAGAGATAATGCTGTTGTTGCTTTCCCTTGAGATTTCTTCCCATAGATGAAAGATACTTTCTAGCTTATAGAGATACTTCCATGCCAAGAGACAACTTTGGTTAATGGTAAGTAGCTACAAGCGCCAGGGAGATACAATAAATGCTAGAGGTCTGATTTGCTAATTACTGTCACTTTTAAAAATTCTAATTCACATAAAGCTTAAGTGTTAGATATAGGGAAACCACAGAAAACTTCTTGGATTTGTAGAAGAAATATGTCTGTAAAGTCTGATTCAAACAACTTAGAACAAATAAAACTAAAAATAAATACCTAGAAGCTCAAGACTAGATATTCTACATGCATTTCCTCTATACAAATGTCTGGCAGTGCATATTCATTGTTGGATAGTTAAGACTGTTAGATGCAGCATACATAGCTGAAAAGGCTATTTGGGAGACAGATGTGCCTGGATTCGAATGCTAATTCCTGCTGCTTAATAGGTGCATGACTTTCAGCAGGTTTTAAACTTATCTGAACCTCACTTTTTAAAAAATTTGTAAACTGCAGAGGAGACAAATTGCTTTTACTGGTTAATATCAAGCACTACATGCTCACACAACAGTGCCATCTCCCAAACTCCTCAGATACAAATGAAACAGTTTTCTTTCTTTTGGCTTCTTATGATGCCACAGGACTCCCATCCAGACAATTAATCTTGCATTCTTCTCTTTACCTTCCTAAGACCTGATTTTCTTGATTGTTACAGTCTGTGCCCACCTTTCATGCCCAATGATGATATACAAGGGCAAAAACTACTGTAATCTGAGAATGGAATGCCCACTTCACCTCACTGAGGATAATGTCTTTAGTTAGTTGTACCTGGTCACTCAGATGAGTATTCCAAAAAATGTGCCTCCCATCTGGTAACAGTACACATTCAATTGTTGGGAGAACGTCCATGCTTGTTGGAAATACCTCGCAGATAAATGTGAGTTGTCCCTAAAACAATTCACACTAGTAAGGTAAATTTCATTGAATCTGGCTCCAATATCTCTGTTTTTGCAAATCTGCAGCCAGAAAAGGGTTGTAATGAAATAGCCCATCTTGCAAGAAGACTATCTCATTGATGCAAAAGCCGAAATTAGTTGGCTTCCTCTACTTTACTTTCATTATTATCTTATTCCTGGGTATGGCTTGTAATTTATCAGATTTCAGTTAAGCAAGTTATTCTAAAACCTATCCTGTTTTGCTAAAACAAACATGTTGTCACTTTGACTCCACATGGTAATACTTTTTTGTCTACCTGTATCTTGAACTCTGATGCCTCTAAGGACTACTTACATAGATTTATCAAAAACAGAATAGTATTATTTCACCTATGGCCAAGAATTCTGAAGACCTTCACTGTGTATCTCTTCCCCAAATCCAAATACATTTACTCTTCCCTTACCTCTATGTGTCTCTTCATTCTTTCGTTAACTGTTTCAGAAGAAGGGGATATGAGTCAAATATCACAAAAAGATATAAAAATAGAAAAGTAGAAAAAGCAAGGCTTGGCAATTCTAAAGACAGTAATAATATCATAAATAAGAAATTAGAAACTCTGTAGTATGAACATACTACTTAACACTCCTATATGTTAAATACCTTTAAATTTTAAAAGCACTTTCACATGTGGCATTTCATTTAATTATTATTGTTATTTGTACCAATTACTGAAAGCTGCAACCCTGCAAGTTGGGTATAATTAGCTCCATTTTTAAAGTGAAGAAACTGAGGATCAGAGAGATTTAAAAACTATTCTAGCTCAGGAGTGGCCGAGTTTAGATTAGAGCCCAGCTCTCTCTGACCCCAAAGCTTGAGCTTTTACACCATTTAATATGCTCAGTGACACAAAAAGGTAATAGTGGAAGTAGTATCATTATTTTCACGCATCAGGGTCTAGTGGGAAATTAAATGCAACATCTGCAACCAAGTATTCCTTTTTTTCCTTCCATTCCATTGACAGCCAAAGAGGGTGTTATGCTTACAATAGTAAAACTAGTCATTGTTCACATTGGAACCAGAAATCATGTGTCACCCTTGACCCTGTTTTCTTTCCACTATACCATTTTTTTTTTTTGCAAGTTGTGGCCCTCAACTCCAACCCATCTGCATTTGGCTTGAGGTAAATTCTGGTGAAGACCATTTAATATAGGATTTTCTAATTACTAAGAGTTCAGTTTCGCTGATGAGGCAACACTGTATCTTAAGTTTCTAACTTAAGCTATGGTGTATATAAATTAAACATCAAGGGGCATAAAAGTCATTTTAGCCTTAAATTAAAGAATAAATAGTTGTGCTATAAGGATTAAATAGGGTTAGTGGCTTTAAAAGAGCACATTGTTCCATAAATGTTCTCACTTGGAAAGTTGGCAACAAGTATTAACCAAGCTAAAGAAAATTTTGCTAAGGTAGACAGTGTGTGACTGAAACACCCCTAGTCAGACTGGAATGAAGTCTGTACTCAAAAATAGAGCACCTGACTGTAACACAGAACAGTATATATGAAAAAGGATAATTCCTAGGAAATGGGGACTGAACCATCACCGATTAGGGAAAGGGGACAAGCAATGTCCCATTGGGACACAATAGAAAAATTAACTTTGTACTTCTCACCTAGCCAGATGTTATGGTATGCACGTGCTAAAAAAAGGGTCTTAGGAAATCAGATATTTGAAATGGTTAGCCAAATTTTGGTAAGAATATTCGCTTCTGTCATGTGATTTTAAATAGGTCTGAGTGTTAATCTTGCTGTAGATTAATAATATTAGCATCAACATTGCCCTATTAACATAATGTCAATGAACCTGAAAGAATGGTTTGGACATCTCTATATTCCTCAGATAGTTAGGAAGACAACTACTAACTTATACCTGGGGTCTGAGAACTAGAGGAGATCTTAAAATTCAAATAGCTCAGTTCTCTTGTTTTACAGGCTTGGAAGCTAAGGTTCAGTGAGATTAATTGAGTGCTCTAGTGACACAAAGGTAAGCAGTATGAGCCAGGAGTGGAGTCTATATCCAGGCTCCGTCCACTGAACCAGACTGCAGTCCTTTAAAGCCAAGAGAGCCCTAGGCACTGGAAGCTTCCCAAGCTTACCCAGCCTTGATTCTGCCAGGAACTGATTAACATGACCAATTCACAGTGCTTGGGGGTTTAATGTCAGGAAATGACCTAAGTCTTTACTTTTCCTAGCATATGTGTATTTCAACATGGGCCTTCAGTGACTAAAGTCTTCATTTGCATGTAATAATTTTTTAAACGGGAATGTGAACAGAAGGATACATAACAAGGAATTTGACTGATGTGTCAGGCTGGTAGTATGTTGCCTACACAAAAAGGAATTTCGAATAGTGCTTATATTCTTCAGATTACAATTAAGTGAAGATCCATCATATTTTCCATACAAAGTTAAATATGTTGTGGTGTTAGGTATCACATAAAAACACTACTTAATCATCATATGCTGTTGCTGGTCGTAGTAAAGACAATACCTTGTCTTGGCACTGAAAAAAAAACCTCTCTTACACAGTACAAATCTACCCCATATTTCTAAACCCTTGACTCCTAAAACATTAAGACACATCTCCTGTGCATAGCAATTATCTCTCCATTCTAAATTTTAGTACTATCTATAGAGCCTAATTTTAGTTAAACTTTGACCATATCCGCTTATTACTATTACCTTGCTATTAAAAACACAACAGAGAGCGAGAGAGAGCTATTATCATCACTCTTCTCCCCTTCAAGTGTTTATGTGCTTAGGCGCAAGTGACACAGAGATTTAAGACACAATCCTTATCCTTGATGTTTATAGAAGAGATAAAAAACAATGCAGAGCAGTTTAGACCAAGTGACAAATATACATAAGTATCAAGTGAAGTAAGAGAAGGGAGGGGTACTAAGGATTAATGGTCAGAGATGAACTCACTGAGACAACATCCAAGTCAAATGACATCTTCTTAAAGCTCCAAGTTGCTATTAGTGAATTTCAAGGAATAGAAAACTTTAGTTTTAATGTGTTAATTTCTCCATCAAAATATTCTTTCGGTGCCAGCCTGGTGGCATAGTGGTTAAGTTCGCGCGCTCCGCTTTGGTGGCCCAGGGTTCACAGATCCGGATCCCTGGCGCAGACCTATGCACTGTTCATCAAGTCATGCTGGGGCAGGTGTCACACATATAAAGTAGAGGAAGATGGGCATGGATGTTAGCCCAGGGCCAATCTTCCTCAACAAAAAGAGGAAGACTGGCAACAGATGTTAGCTCAGGGCTGATCTTCCTCACCAAAAAAAAAACACAGAAGTCCAGGTTTTATATATATTTATAGATATATATATGATATTTATTATATAAATGTTTATATAATTATATGTAATATATATTATAAATATATTTATATGCTTATATACATTCCACTATGATAATATTTGATAGATGCTAAATTAGAAGTATACACAAACTTCTGAGAAGAATATATCAGCTCAGAAGCCTTATTCACTAATTCGTTCATTTATTCATTTGGATAATATTCACTGATGGTCTACTGCATGTGAGGCACTACTCTAAATGCTTGCCAAGAAAGTTAACATTTAAGTCAGTTCTTAAAGTATGACTGGCATTTTGACAGGCAGAGAAGGAGTAGGGCTTGATATTCCAGGCAGTGGGAATGACATAAAAATGAACAGAGATGTAATACATGATAGGATCAGGGAAAGTAGCCCTGTGTGCTAAGAATACTGGATGTGTCAATATTAGAGGAAGCTAGAAAAGGTAAGCAGATGTCAAGCTATAATGTGTCTTGAATTTCAAAATTCAAGTGAATTTGGAATTTTCTGCTTGGACAATTAGAATAGTATATTTTTTCCATTAAAACTTTTTGAAAGAATTTGATTTCTACTTTAGAAAAATAAGTTTTGTAGGATTACTGGATTCAAGTAGAAGAAGATTGGAGGCAACTGTCTTTTTATACATACCCATCCTCTAGATATTTTCTCAAGTTTTCTCAAGTCACTATCATATCTGGAGGACTTTTTAAGCCCTGGAAGTAACTCATGGCATCAGACTGACCCTGGCCACGCTTCTGATTGATGGAGAATTTAAGCATTGGGATTTACTTCTTTGGTATTTTTCGGCTAATCATATATATTTTCCCTTGGCTGTCCTTATTCTTCTCGTATATTATGCCAAAGAGCAAACACGCATCCAGATGTCCGTAGCTGGTAACAAGCTGAAAGTGCCCCAAGTGTTACTGCAACATTTACATAAAAATAGATGTTACTAGCATAGCCATGGCCTTTGTGATCAAGACACAGACCAATCTGATTTAGAAATGAATCCAAAGTATTATTGATCATATCATACATACTGGCCCATTCGATAGGACCAAGTTTTTATGGCAGTTTATTTAGCCCTCTTATGACTGAAGCAACTCACATCTCATTGTAAGATATGACTCAATAGGCCCTTCTGTGTGTGTGTCAGCCCGTGTGAGTCACAAAGGCATTGTAATTTTGGAATCAGCAGCAGGGATTTTGAAATAGAATTAAGGGAGCTCTCTAGTGAATGTTTAGCACTGGCTATGACATATTCCTATGCGATTTTAGCTGCATGAAGTTCCAAATACAAGATAAAGAGCTTTCTTACCTATCTCTTTTACTTGAGCAAATAGAAGTCAGTGATGGAAAATCACAGAGTGAGGTCAGGAGATTTTATATGGAGTTTCTGTACTGTTTCTTGACACTTCCATTAGGAATATGAGCTAATTAAACACAAAAAAAGGGCAATCATCTTAGAACAGGCCATAGAGTTTTACAATTCAACTTTTTCTCAGAAATATGCGTCAATGTTTTCAAAGAGACCAGCCCTGGTGGCCTAGTGGTTAAGATTCGGCGTTCTCACCATCACGACCTGGGTTTGTCTCCCAGTCAGGGAACCATACCACCCCTCTGTCGGTTGTCATACTGGGTTGGCGGGGTGTTGCTGTGATGCTGAAAACTATGCCACTGGTGTTTCAAATACCAGCAGGGTCACTCATGTTGGACAGGTTTCAGCAGGGCTTCCAGACTAAGACAAACTAGGAAGAAGGACCTGACCACTTACTTCTGAAAAAATTGGCCATAAAAACCGTGTGAATAGCAGTCTGATATAGTGCTGGAAGGTGAGAGGATGGTGCAAAAAGACCAGGCAGGGTTCTGCTCTGCTGTTCACAAGGTCACTAGGAGTCAGAATCGACTCCACAGCATTAACAGCAAAATTTCCAAAGCACCAGGTTAATCGCTAGAAAGTCCTCTGTCTACCTAACCAAACCCAAGCTATCATGTAGCTCATGTTGACAATCAGAGCATTTCAACATGAGGGCCTCTACTTGTTTCATCAAGTTTTGCTCAGGATGATGCTTTTAGCTTCACATTTTCTGGTCTTATGTTACTGACACACTATGCTTAGGTTCTTTTTATCCACATATCTGAAAAAATGTTATCACCTTTTTCTTTTCATTCTTCCATAAAAAAAAAAAAAGATAAATCAAGCCACTTAAATACTGTCTATTCACCTGTCTTTTCAAACATTAAAAGGAGTATCTAAAATGTACTGGGCTCTGTGTTGAGTAAACATGCTCCTTTCCTGTAGGAGTTGTAATGGGGGAAACTGACACAGTAGCTGATAATTTTAATACAATGTGGCATAATTGCAAAGTCAGATCTATGTCAGAGTTTCTTGTGAACACAAAAGGAAAGTAGCTAATGAGGGAGAGGGAAGAGTTTCAAGAATGGCTTCATGGGGCCAGCCCCGTGGCTCAGCAGTTAAGTGCGCGTGCTCCGCTGCTGGCGGCCCGGGTTCGGATCCCGGGCACGCACTGAGGCACCGCTTCTCCCGCCATGCTGAGGCCACGTCCCACATACAGCAACTAGAAGGTTGTGCAACTATGACATACAACTATCTACTGGGACTTTGGGGGAAATAAATTAATAAATAAAAATTAAAAAAAAAAGAATGAAGAAAAATATTAAAAAAAAAAAAAAAAGAATGGCTTCATGGAGGTGGTGACACCTAAGTTAGTGATATTGTGTCTCAAACTCAGGTTTGTCTAGTTTCAAAGTCCATGTTCATCCCACCATGGTGTAGTAGAGAGGAGACTGTACAATGCTGAACCAGTAATTACATGTTGTTGAACAATAAGGTTCTCATGAAGAATAATATTCTTCTATTCTATAAGGTTGTTGAGATAATAAAAATCATTAAGAAATAATTCCTTCCAAAATGAGGTAATGTTAAAATTTCATAATTACTTTCTATTTTTGTTAAAATTTTACGATAGTCAAGAGACATTAAAGTGATCAAAAGGGATAAAACAAAAATTTAGAATCCTTCAGCTTTAGTATATGGATAGTGGAGTAAACTTCTGTAATCTACTTTTTAGAAGGAGAAAAGCAAAGCATTTTTAACTTTTTAAATGATTGACTGTAGAATGCTGATTAATTTTAAGTAGTCTTAAACGACAAGTAATCTAGTCTTTTGCCAATGCTAGTGGTCCCTTGAAAGCCTTCAACTGGTTTTCCAGGAACTTGTTGCAGTAACATAAATTTCGGGTAGAAAGTCTGCTTCCCCTATATTCTTTCCCTAGACAATGCATCCACTCTCATATTTTCAGCTACCATCTGCTGATGACAGCCAAATCTAAAATCCAGGCCATAAGCTTTTCTTACACTTTAAGCCCTTTCTCTTCAGATTTTATAAATATATTTATGCCAAGAGGAAAGCTTATCTGTGAAAAAACCATGCCAAAAAAAAAAAAAAGCTGATCAACATTCAGGGAACAAAATATACAGGTTGAAAGTTAGGAATGTGGCCAAATAGTTCATTTAATCTGGAGGAAACAGGCAAGACAGGAACTGGGATTCACCAGAGATACCATGGCTTAAAGGAGGCTTTTTACTGTTATATTTATCTTGGTGTGTCCCATTCTGCTTCAAGTTTGATAAATGAGAGAAGTACTTATGCTTTTAATTTTTTCTTCACTATTATAGTGGCCTTTTAAAAAAATAAATAGTTAAAAAGGAATTTGTTTACTTGATTTGTCCACTCATATAATGAACAGCAAAGATTCATCTCTCCCTTTCCAAGGACTGTATGTGTTATAATAAAATAAATATTATTGTGATACTTACATGATGATGTGTCTACAATAATAGCTCTTATCAAAAACAGTTCATGGGAATGCTTTCTTGCTTTTAGACTGGTAGTGAAACTATTGACCTTTTGACCTCATCCCGAGTGCTAGACAGTAATGATTGAGCAAAACGTCGATGGCATAGTGGCACATCTCTGTTGTTTCCTTTTTGTCATCATTGTTCTTCCTATCAGCACCTCGGCTGCACAAGTCTCTGCTTAAAGGAGATTCACTTTCTGTTTAGTCAAGAATTCAAGTTGTGCTCCTGAACTTTTCACAACAGAATCAACTTGGCATGCCCTGAAACTGGTATCTAAAACATCCAGCTTTCACTTCAGACAACATGGTACATATCTCCCCTACAGGTGCATTTTAGACAATCAATTGTGAATTGACATACTGGGACTTTAGGTGTCGTCGATTATGCCCACTTCTAATTAGGGTCTCTGTAAAAGGATCTCCCCATGGCCTCATAGTAAAGACTACCATCAACTCCCAGTTATCATTGCCCACCTGCTAGTAGAAAAGTGAAATAGCCACAAGGCAGGTAGCGGGAGGGCTATGCTGTGCATAGGCCACTTAATATATAATAAATTGAGTTAATTTTGGGCAAATGATCCAACAAGTAGAAATAAGATAATTAACTCCTGGATAAAGAGGAATAAGCTGTATGCACAGGATGGAGAATTTGGCTTCCTCGTAGCTTTCCTTTTCCACTGGCTTCCACAGTCTGAAAGTGAAGTCTTTTTTTTTTTTTTTTTAAAGATTTATTTATTTATTTTTTCCCCCAAAGCCCCAGTAGATAGTTGTATGTCATAGCTGCACATCCTTCTAGTTGCTGTATGTGGGACGCGGCCTCAGCATGGCCGGAGAAGCGGTGCGTCGGTGCGCGCCCGGGATCCGAACCTGGGCCGCCAGCAGCGGAGCGCGCGCGCTTAACCGCCAAGCCACGGGGCAGGCCCTGAAAGTGAAGTCTTAAAGCCCTGAGGAAATCTGCCAGAAACTTCAATTCTAGAAAACCAATTACCAGAGAACTAGGAGACTTTTTTCCCCCTATAACTGCTATATCTTGCCTTTTTTTGTTCCTTATCTACCTGATTCTCAAACTTTGCCATATGATTCATCTGTTTCTCAAGCTGTAGACACACAGCTTCATTCCCTTGACCAGGGCTCAGGGCCTTCTCTCGTGATATAGTTCCAGTCAGTCCATTATTACAACCTTGTACCTGTCTCAACACCCTTTCTTTTGTCATTTCATGTCTTCAATTTTGAAGCAAGACTTTTATCACATGAAAAATTCCTACACCTCACCACAAAGTGATTATATGATGATAGTCCAGCTAAAATTTATAGTTTCTGAATTTTTTTTTTTTGATGAGGAAGATTGGCCCTGAGCTAACATCTGCTGCCAATCTTCCTCTTTTTGCTTGAGGAAGATTGGCCTTGAGCTAACATGTGTGCCAATCCTCCTCTATTTTGTATGTGGGATGATGCCACAGCATGGCTCAATGAGTGATGTGTAGGTCCGCATCCGCGATCAAACTCTGTGAACCCCAGGCCCCCGAAATGGAGTGTGTGAGCTTAACCACTACACCAGCGGGCCGGCCCCTGTAGTTTCTGATTTTTAAAACCAATTTATATAAATACTTTATAGTACATTATATAGAATATTAATCAATAAAATAGAAGACATGTGGCATAGTAAGACTAATAAACTGCTTGTATCATAGATAGAATGGCGAAGTGTTCTTGGAAACCTTGGAGTTCTTGGAAGTTCAAAGTAAGCCTTGATCAGATGTGATTTGAGGGACACTACTGAAGTTGCTTTGCCTTCCCACACCAGCCAAATATTTCCCTATCAGATGCCATTCCCTACAATTCCAGTCATAGAAATTTAATTCTAATTCAAAATGCTTAATTAAAATATAGATACTATTAATGGGAGAAAGAGGTCTGAAAGTAAAGAAAATGCCCAAAGTCCAATTTGTCTTTTCATAATTTCCAACAGACCCCAATCTATGTGTTTTTTAAAAGATTGACATGCTAATGTTTATAGAATGCTTTAAAGTCTTTGGATAACAAAAAAAATCTAAAGAGTACAATGACAATTGTGATATAGTAAAACATTCAAAGAGTGTATAGATGTCACATATACAGATGGAACACTCGTATTGGGGAAACCTTTACATATTTCCTCTTTACTTTTACATGGCATTTCTCCTCCTTTAATCATGGCAATATCTGCCTTATGGAAAAGACAAGGATCATGGTAATACATTCCCATTGCAGGCACTCACTACAAAGATTTAATTCACTGAGAAATATATTAGCATATTAAATCTGCAGTTTGCCTACCAAGACTAAATGTTTTGTGTCAGTAAATTTCTAAATGCATAATCTTAATAGAATATAGGTGTTATTGCAGGAAGCTTCTTCATGGGAAAGTTTTTGCTATCTGGCAAGCTATTACTTGTTCCCAGCATGTGCCTTCATTAGTCATCCATTAACACCCACTCGTTCATGCTTCAAACACTTAAGTTTCCTCATGGTAAAACAACCATTTCTTCCTACTGTCACTTTTTTCCTACTGCTCTATGCAGCCACAATTTTTAGTCCCACTACTTTCTCTTCTGTCCCTTACTATTCTGTGAGTGGTTATTTACTCACCTAAATTGATTTTCCATGGAAAAAAAGTATTATCTAGAGTGGTAGATACCCCAAAACTCTGTGGTTCCTTCCTTGGTTACCCCAATTTTGTTCCCGATCTCTTACATGCGTTATACACTTAACAAACCTATGTTATGAAAACCAGGCCATATTCTACGAAGACATTCTCCAGAAGCTTAGACAGATGCTGAATGTGTTTAAAGAGAATGTTGAAAATGCCATCCTATTAAGTCCAAAGAACCTGTTAGTGGATTGAAATAGCTGATACTAATTTCCAATCTTCCTGAGTAACATTAGTTGATAAATTGAATTATTATGATAAATAGTGGATATTTTGTAGAATAAAAGTAAAAATATCAAATAGTGTAGCAAGTATTTGAATATTTTTCCAGACACAAGGTCCTTTAATATTTAAGTTGATGACTAATTCCTTTTTTAAATATACTAAAGACTTATGAAGTCAAAAAGGATTTTATAGTTTCATCTAATTATATTTTTTGCAATCATAAAAGTAGTCATGCCACCCTGCAGATGAAAATCTACCCAAGAAAACATCTTATACATTCAAAATATATTTCACAATCTCCTTTATTAATGAATGCCAACATTTAAAACTACACTCTCGATGATTAAATAATGTCAGAAACACACTCAAGAAATAAGGATATGGAAACTCTTAATGACAATTTGGTGGAGGAGGCCCATTAATAACCTTCGTAAATTTCTTCCAGGGTAGGATAAAATAGTTGACCAGAAAATGCTATCCCCATCTTGGAAACTGGTTCAGTAAATTGAATCCAAAGTTACAAGTCTAGGGTACCAAACTACAGTTCAGACATGGAGTATCTGGACAGTACAAGGAAGCTGCTTGTAACGTCTCATAGGGTGTTTTCAATAGTCTTGATAGTCAGTCTTGAGAAAAGTTACAACACAAGAAAAGATTTTAATGCAGAGGAATCTAGACTTGAGATGAGATGACATGAGATACAGAAGACCAAAAGTAGATATTCTGCTTTCAGACAGAATGACAAGTTATGTCTCTAATCAGTCAAAGATCTCTTTCTGTAGCAAGGATGCTAGAAAATCTAGGTATCAGGAGCCTGTGCAGTGAGACCAACTGCTAAGCAGCCCGGCCACAGAGGAAAGGAATTGGTTGTTAGGAGCTCCTAATACACTACTAGGTCCCATTTGTCCAGAGTCTGGCTGGGCTGATTATGCCAATCATCATCATCATCATCATCATCATCATCATCATCAGGAGAATTGTAACATCACAGAACATGTAGAGACTGACATCTATATTATTAAATGAGTAATGTGAAACATTACATAGTACTAAGACATGCTGTAACCTCAAGAAGTTTACAGCGTTTCAGGAGAGATAAAAAGAAAATTACAGGGGGCCGGCCAGGTGGCGTAGTGGTTAAATTTGCGTGCTCTGCTTTGGTGGCCTGGGGTTCGCAGGTTCGTATTCTGGCCGTGGACCTAGACACCACTCATCAAGCCATGCTGAGGTGGCGTCCCACATACAAAATAGAGGAAGATGGGCATAGATGTTAGTTCAGAGCCAATCTTCCTCAGCAAAGAAAAAACAAAGAAAATTACAGTAAACTATGTATATTAGGATACAGATATACTCAGGTTACTTTGGGAAGATATAGGAAGGAGTAATTAACTTTGTATGTGTAGTTTTAGAAAGGGCTTCCCAGATGAAGTACTGTCTCAGCTGGGTCTTTAATTATGGGTAGGAGTTTGCTTGGTGGCATAGAGGAATATCTTACAGATGTCATTGTAGGCAAAAGAGTTGAAATGTGCAAAGGTATGGGGAAATGAAAGGGGAAAAATAGCTAGAGATGAGATTGGAGTAGAAAGCAGATCTCAGATCTCAGAGTAACCTAATTCTTTGACATAGTTATGACCTGTTTACCCAAGTTTTACACTTGATGGAATGAGGAAATATCTGTGCAAGAATACTTGTAAGCCATCATTAATGTTGCATTTCTCTGAAAGCTAAGCAACATTAGCTACTAAATGAAATCCTATAGATTTATTTTCATAATGCTTATAATCATCTTAGAGACTTTCCTGTGAAGTCATGGAAACTAAAACTGTACTTAGTGTGTACCTAGCCAGTGTTAAGAATTTGTAGGACAACAGACACTTTCATATGATTAATTAGTAGAAAGTTAAACTGTGACTTGAATACTACTAAGAATATAGAGTAATATTAGTTAATCAACATCTATAATGCAATGCAGTTATTAATAGAATGACAAAATAATAATAAAACATAAATTCTCCTGATCCAAACAGAAGCTATGCATTGTTCAAATTATTGGCTGAAAGAAACTCTGTGTTCATCTATCAAGTTCCACAAAGCAAATTATATAATAAATACTATGCTGTTTTGTAAGCATTTCTTTCCTTCACTAAAATAAAGTTGTATTCATCCTTGGCAGGTTTTCCAGAGAATATTAACTAGTAGAGTGCTTTTTCTGTGAGTCTTTCATTTCTATTTGCTTTTACTTGACAGCACGGCCCTATTTCAGCCTATGAAGTTTCATTCTATCTCCTTTCAAAATCAATTTGTTATGTTTAGAAGGGCTAAAGAGATATTTGGATGATGACTTGAAAGTGATGTTGCTACTTCAGGCCATTAGGCACGCCTTTCTCCTTGCTACTTTCCCTCAATCCCATACTAAAACTAAAAGAATACCTTTTGGTTTACCTTAAAGTAACAGAATATGTAAAAGTGCTGGAGACTGCTCTTAACATTTCATACAAGTCCTGTAAAATCAAATAAAAAGCAATCTAAAACCCTACCAGAAATTAATAAGGAGCATTAAATGCATGGTAGAATTTTTAAATGTTTATAAAAACTACAATAAGGTGACAAGAATTAGAAACAATACTAAAGTTCAGCCTAAGTTCTCTCTCCTCAGTTAGGATGGGGAAGAGGTTAAGGGAGAGCTTGCCTCACTCCCAGCCATAGTTTCTAATTTATTGATCAGACAAGGGAAACTGAAAGGTGAGAAAATCTGCATTAACCTAAAAAATTGGCAGTAGAGAAAGTATAAGATACTATATAGTTAGAGTATATGCCCAATGATGTAGCAACAAACATTTTTTTAAAGAACAACTTTCTTGGAAATTCACAGAGCCACGTGATTTTTACAGCTACTCTTATAATGTGTCAGACATTAAGAACCTCTCCACCTTTATAATCAACCTACTTCTCAATATAAAGTTCTTCCTTCCAGCTCTTTAACTCTCATTCACAAATATTGTGTTCCATGACATCATTGCTGATCTCCCCAACATTTGCTCCAAATCTCTTGCTTCCTCCAAATTTTACTTTCTTCCCTCTCCAGCCTTCTCTGAGGCTTATCTCACAAACCTGGGGAGAGTTAAGTATATCATACGCAGTATTCCCAGAACATCACGTGCACTACCTCTGTCATAGCATTTAACTCGTACTGAAATTTTTGTTTCCATATTTGTCTCTCAATTATACAGTGAATTCCTAGTTACTAATATAGAAAAATTCTAAATGAAATGCAGTACAACTTGAATAAACAGGTTGGAATCACACCTTTTGATATATATATATTCAAATCCAAATTATCAACTGCATCATTTTGAGCATTAACATCACCAAGCTTTAGGGTTTTTTTATTTTGTTTTGTTTTAATCTGTAACTACTTATAAGGCTATTCTGAGAAATAAATGATATAAGCTATGTAAAGTTTCCTGGAAAAAAATATACTTAATGTTAGTTTCTTTTTATTTTATGAATTTAAATGTTTTTCAATATATTATTAAATATATAAATATAATATTGCAGTATGTTAAACACAATAAACTGTAGTTCAGCCTGGTAGAGGCTGAAAATCATTTAATAAACTTCAATGCACATTCCTAATAAACACTTTTCAACGACGGGAAGAGAAAAGCCATTTTTCTAAGCCAACAGCCAGTATAATAATAATGTGTGGGTGTAGAATTAAGCAGATAAAACCATAAGAGAAAAAAAGTACAGCAATAGTTCATACTATTTATGATAAATGAGGCATCAAAATCAATGATAAAAGCAAAGATGTTAGATAAATTTAGATTCTCACCTCATTTCACACTCAAAATCTCCAGGAAGATTAAAAAGTTGACCATTTCAAACCGATCCAAAGAAAAACAAGAAGAAATTGAATGGGATATTTACCCAACTATTGAACATTTACCCAGCATCTAAGATAAAGAAACCATAGATGACTATACAAATAAGAAGACTGACAGATTTGTCTACATGTAAATAAGAAACTTCTGACTATGACAAATTTTTTTAATGTAAAGTAGATTTTGAATGTAAAATTGCAGCAAAAATAAACATAAGCAAAATTAAAAGATAAATGTCTAGCATAAAATATTGGAGACAATTATTAATAAGTTAAAATACTGTATTATAAAATATACCTCTAGGTTTATTTAGGAGAACAGTGTATAATGCACACCCTAGATACTGGGAAATGAATGCAAACATAATATTTCCATATTCTCACTCCTACTTCTATTCAAAATCACCATTCCCATTCTTGGTATTAGTAATATGGTTTCAGTGTGCAAAACTTTCTACAAATGCAATTTCTAAATTCTGCAGCAATCCAGGGAGTGTTTATTCAGGAAACTGAGCCTTGGTAACAATAGCAATCTGTGTGTGACATTTTAACTTCCCTTATTTTCTTTCTCCCTCTCAAGCTCCAGGGTGGTCTTGAAAACGAATAGCCTAATAGCTACCAGAGGGACCAGAACAGGGGTGGAGCTCCTTCAGAACCTCATTTTCAGAGAATTGTCATTATTTGGTTTGTCTAGTGGCTTCCTGGAAGAATTAACACAAATCCTTCAAAAACTCTTCCAAAAAATAAAAGGGAGGGGCATTTTTCCCAATTCTGTTTATGAGACTGGTATTATCCTGATACCAAAACCAGAGAAAGACATCACAATAAAAATAAACAACTGTGGATCAATATCCCTTATGAATATAGATGCAAATATCCTCAACAAAATATTAGCAAACAGAATCCAGCAACATATAAAAAAGGATTGAACACCAAGAAAGGAGGTATTATCCCAGAAATGCAAAGTTGGTTTAACATATGAAAATCAATATAATACACCTTATTAATAAAATAAAGGGAAAAAAACTACCTGATTACCTCAATAGACACAAAAAAGCATTTAACAAAATCCAACTCCTTTTGGTGATAAAAATAACAAACTAGGAATGGAAGAGAACTTCCTCAACCTCATCAAGAGCTTTGTGTAAAGTGAAGGACACAGGCATATGAGTCTGTTGTGTTTATTTGAATTCAAGACTTTTGATTCCTAAGGAAAATAGATCTCAATACCTAATGAAATTCAACTTCAAATGTTCAAATTCACCATGAAATTTCCTTACTGGCTTGGATGAAATGCTATTTAAATTCCTTTCTCTTTCGAATAGTAATGTCCTTCAAGAAATTTAATGACTATCCCTACTAATATGCTTATCTTATGCAGCTAAAGCAGAAATCTTTTTGTGTGCCTGGATTATTTTTTCAATCCCCAACCTTACCCTAATATATATAGAATTACCTCTATCCCTGACAACTCCAAGCAACAGCATTGAAAATAATACTGAATCATCTCCATCAATCCTCAGCCACATCTCAGTTTCACCCTTCCTAGCCCTTGAGGCCAGCAGTCAGCTAACTATGGTCCATGTGCCAAATCCTGCTGGCTATCTGTTTTGCTAAGTGAAGTTATATTAGAATACAGCTACACCCATTCTTTTAAGGATTGTCTATGCCTGCTTTCACCCTGCAACAGTAGAGTTGAGTAGTTGCAAAGACTAAAATATATACCATTTGGCCCTTTACAGAAAATATTTGCTGTTCTCCGGTCTAAGACACAGTTTGAAAATCACAAGTTAACAAAAAACTTGTTTGCTTTTTTGATTTTGCTTTTTTTTTCTTTGGCTTTCTTCTCTTTTAATTGCTACATCTGAAAAAAATGCCCTTCTCCTCCATATGTGCTTTTCCTTTGACCAGTTTATTTATTTAATTAGTTTTCTATCACATAATACTCCTCACTATACTATAAAATCATGAGAACAAGTATAATGCTTGCCTTCTGAATCATTATCTTCCTCTGCCAACTATATATTAAGAACTGAATATTTACTAAATACATAAATCAATGCCACATGACTAAAATACCTTAAACTTATTTTGAAACAAGGAAGAGAATATCTCCATAGCGTCCACTTTATATGGGACGCCGCCACAGCATGGCCTAACAAGTGGTGCATCCGCGCGCCTGGGGTCTGAACCCAGACCGCCAGCAGCGGAGCGCACACACTTAACCTCTATGCCACGGGGCCGGTCCCTAGGGAAACATTTTTAAATGGCAATAATTTCATTGTAAACTACAAATTTAAAAGTCATATATATATACACACACATATAAATGATATGTGTAATATGATTAATTTTTATCTATGAAATTGTATATCAATATTAATTTCTGGTCTCCTTTAGAAGCTGTAGAAGGAGTTTCTGTTCTCTCAATTAAATTTCACAATCAACTATACTTCAATAAAAAAAAAATATATTAAATATAACTAAAAAATAAAATAGAATTTCAGTCACTTTTAATCTATTATTATTCTGCGGAGTGAACTGCTTGAATAGAAAATAAATAAAAAGCATAACAGGTTAGTGAAACTTGGGATGTGGGGATGTTTGAAAATTGGGCATATGAAAGGAGTAAATAAGTATTGGTTTCAATCTAGGATTAGAAGGAGGGAGATGATGGGGGCATTCAAGGTCAAATACCTGGAGAACACTTACAGATGTTTTTCAAAGCCTTGGGTGATGACTGCAAGTGATCAAGAGGCTCACTAACTAGAGAAAGCAGATGGGAGTACAGGTTACAAGTTCACAAATAGTTACTAGGGTGATCTGACTAAGGCTGTAGATGGTGTATCTTTGACCTAGTGCTACTTTGAGTGACCTAAAATCATGATTGCTACTGGAAGCTTTAAGAAATCTGCCTAGTACCTGACAACATGTTGTTGACACCAGTATCAGCAGCAAGAACATTAGAATGATGGAGTGGCCATGTTACTTAATATTCAAGTACCTAGGAGAGTTAGCAAATTTTAATGCTGTTAGTATTGTCAAGACTTGATCAATTATGAATACTAGATATACTTTTTAAAAAATTATTTTCTCCTATTGACTTAGAAATCACCTTACATCAATGACATAGTCAAATAGGCTTTTATTTTTTTCTTTTGAAAATAAAATACCAGATTAAGGATGGGCTTAAAATAATAAAGTGAAGCCAATACCAAAACCAGAATATCTAGAGATATAAAGTTGTCGGGAGAGAGGGAGAATCTCCCTCTGCCCTTTTCCTTAAGGTTCTTATGGCTGGCCAAATAATTAACAAGACAGGTTAGCAGGAGAAAATAATACCAAATTCAATAACATGTATACATGGGAGAAAGCAGGGACACTGCATTTCTCAACACAGTAGCAGAAATTCTCGTCTTAAATACCGTGTTCAGTCAACGACAAAGGAGGATGTTGGGGGTGGGGGGAGTCAGTTACAGGAGATTACCACTAAAGCACAGTAAACAAGAGTAAGGTTATTATGCAGATTTAAGGCCTCACCTTCCACATTGATAAGCCTCTAGAAATGAGGCCATCCCCCCCTCTTCCCAAAACAGAGAGGAAGATACCTTTACAAATGGAGATTTCCCTTATAAATGTAAATGTTTGTCTGGCAACTCCTTGCAGGGCCATCCAGAGAATGTGGCCAGAGAGACATAAGATGGGCTTGTTGATGCCTTTTCTATTGTAACATCTATTTTGCATTATATTACAGCCATCAGATAGAAGATCTGTTCCAGGAAGGAGTTACTATGTCAAATTCTTTAGGCAGGTAGTGGGGGAGGTCAAATGTCCCTCAGAGAAAACAACCAAGGTAAAGAGATATATTTCAGCGTCGCCAAATCTTGATCTCCCACAGTCCCGCCTTTGAAACTAGAAGTTTCACAGCCCTTTCGAAACTTAAAGAAGTTTCATAGTCCAGAAGCTGAGTTGGTAGGTTGTTTCATCTCACTGAACACATTTCTTAGTCCTGATAATAGATCAGTTTAATTAAGCTCATTTTAGAAGGTGGTGATGCAGGTGGGCTCTCAAGGTTACGCCTATATTATGGAAGCAAGCAATCAAGTATTTAATAGAAGCATTTCTATGTAAACAAAAGAAAAACAAGGTTAATGGTTGGAGCAAATTGTAAACCAGTTTCTGAGTTCAGAGGACAGCCAGTTAAGATGATTTTTAGATGTCAGTGTCAAAGTATCTTTTGCAGTTTAAAATGTCTCTGATGGTGTCAGGTCATCTCTTTAAGTTTATATCAAGTCCATCAGCTTCAGTTTGTAAGGCTTCAGGAAAACGGGAAGGTTCAGTTTTCAGTGATTCCAAATGAAAATGATGGAAAAAAAATCAAAAACGTTAGTTTGGACATCTGTAGCCAGATATTTTAGGAGACTAGAAGAAATCAGGATCCAGTCCAGTCAACAGATATAAAACAAAAACCTCAAAAGACAACAAAACTAGGATCTAATATCTGCAAATGTATACTAGAGTTTTTACTGAAATATAATTTTCCTCTCTAAAATCACCCTCATTTTTATCAAAGATAGCCAAATTTAAAACTAGTTAGTAAAATAAGTCTAGTTCCAATAGAGTTGGCCCAATTATTTACATAAGTACAGCAAGAATAGCAATTGATCACATAGGCTCTTTTAAATCTGCTTTGCTGGAACTTTTTATAAGGAATCTCACATTGAACTTCAAAGGCCTCTCGAGGCCAGGAAAGCCAAGCCAAGGATTTTGTCATCAGACTTTGCCTGCAATACCTACAGATTTGGGTGAATTCCTCTCTTCCGAGGTTCCCCCAAAATATTTCGAGGTTCCTTGTGCCTGCCAGATAAGTGACATTCTTTACTTATCCTGGTAAGTGCTGCTTGGAACATAAGGTACCAGGCCAATATTTCCACGTGGCTTTATTCCATAAAGTCCAATCTTCATTCCTCAAAAGCTGTATGGTTATATCACAAATATGATGTTCCAGTCACAACCTTGGTAATATAACCAGTGTTTCCAATTGTGTCCTGTTATAAGGAGAACAGATTCTTATTGAACTTATGCAAAGAACTATATTGCCATGAAAACTAAATACTCACTAAGAGTTTCCAAATTCAAGGGATCAGGTAGAGAGAAAAAGATAAATATTTCAATTTTACTTACAAAAGTATCATTTACCAAATTGTTGTCATAGGAGAAAAAAGAAAAAGTTTTCCTTAAATCTGAAAAAACCAAACATTAAAAATTCAGCAATACTTCAAATGAAAAATCATAATCATCCTTATCAGTTCATTCAGTCCTGTGTAATCCATTCTTGATCCCAATCTTTTTGTTAGCAGCTTCATGAGGTCAGTTTCTCCATCAGATTTCTGTAATTTTTTTACCAAGTTCAGTTTTATTATCAGAAAGTTCGTCAGAAACCTGTGTTCCAGTGTAAATGTTAGAGTCCTTTCTATGAATTTTTTTGAAGTTGAAACATATTTTGCAAAAGCATCAGAGCCAAGAAATGTCTGTAAACAAGACCTCAAAAATGGCAATTGACAAAGAAATTTGGTTAATTTTGTGACATACAACACTTTAAAATAATAATAACCAGAATTATGACTGATAACCAGGACAGATCAGAATTTCAGTAATGTTATACAATTTTAAAACACCTATGTCAATAACATTTACCCACATAATACCACCTAAGCAGGCTTATCATCACTTGTCTGACAATGCTTTCCATGTAATTTAACATGCTGAATAAGCCTAATAAGTTTAGTATCTTCCTCCTTATAGGAAGAGAGCAAATTTCTTTGAGAAGTTCCAGGGCCCTGTGAAAATTCCCAAAGACAAAAAAGTAAAAAAAAAGACTTTATTTAAGACATGAATTTTGGGGAGCTTGTCAAAAATATAAAAAGTCAAAGCAAACAGGGCATTAACAGTCCAAAAAGCCTTAATAGAGAGACTTCAGTCTTTTGAACACAGAAAATTATTTTAACAAGTTTTTTTTTTTTCTTTTAGCTAGACTTACTCAAAGGTAGAGAAAAATCTTTTATAACCTCTTTATCAAGTTCAAGAAAATTATCCTTTTAAGGGAAAGAAGACCAAATTTTAATTTTGCACCAGCTTACTTCTGCTATTAAAACTCATTTACTTAATTAAATTCATTTTAATCTTAGCCAACTTGACCATGCAAAAACTCCTTTTCCAGAATTCCTCTTCCACAAACCTATAACTTTCTTTTTACATTCAGAATTTGTCCCATGTCTCTCTTTTCCCTCCTAGTACTTGAGGACAAATTTATCTTTCTTAATCAATCAAACAAAATATTTTCATTCTTTGTACCTTTATACATCTTACTCTCCTTGTACAGACATATTTTTCTTAATTTTTTTAGTAGCTTCAATCACATATACTAATTAGAAATTTTAACCTTTAGAAACCTTAATTTATAAGTAAAAACTGAGTAAACAATTATAAACTTTCTTTTACATTAGTATCTTGTGGCTTGGAAAATTTATGAACACTTCATAACTTCTAGAAATGTTACTTTATAGTACAATCTTTTAATAAAACACGTTTATCAATAGACCCAAAACCCCTTTTAGTTTTCTTGTAATGAAAAGCCAAAAGTAGACAAACGTAAGTTTAGCAATTAATGTCTAATATCTTATCTGATTTGGAAATGATGATACTCAGAGAATTTTTATCATAAATTTAGCAAAACTGTAAAGTTTTAAGTCACCAAAAAGAGTTTGGAAGCTGTAACCACCATAACACATAATTATTATTTAAAGTTCACCCAACATTCATCTTTTTCACAACAATTTAGTTACTTATTCCCAATAATTATTTAGATTGCCTATAAGACTTCATAAGACATTAGATAAAATTAGCCATCATTTAAATTACTATTTTTGTTAACCAGTTCTGTAATAGAAATAACATCAGTTTTTTTCTACAAAATTTCATGTAAATTTCATCACTTCTTATACCTTTAAACATAGTTATCATTAAGATTTTTATCAATAGGTCTTGGTCTTCTAATTTTGGACAAGGGAAGCATTCCCAGTCAGACATTTTAAAACATACTCAGGCAAAGTTGATGTAACCTCTTTATATAAAATTAGCTCAAACATTCCAACCTTTATAATCTTATCAACACTTACACTTTTACATGTTCTCAATTCAATTGTAACCTGAGTCAAGGTCTTAAGGCTGGTCAAATTTTTCCCTTCCTTTTTCTGGCCTTTTCTTAGCTACCAAATAAATAACTATGTGAGAGCTCTCAAAACACATTTTTTTTTCCCCCAATTTATCAGTTTTTCCAATTCAAAGGATCCGTTGTTTGGCCATTGACGAGTAGGATCTTTATTTGTATATTTATTCCAATAGTGACTCGATCCAATAAGCCTTTTTAAGGAAAGAGCCAGAGGTAACTTTCCACGCTTAGAATAAATCTTTACCATGGATGAAAGAGGCGTCCCTGGTGAGGGCGCAGATGATGTAGCCCCCATGATCCACAGAATTCACTCCCAAAGATATTCAGAGAAAGTAAAGACCTTCATTGCACAGGCGGCAAGGATGGTGTCTCCCACAATAGTGTGGGACACCTCCAGTCACAGACCCGCTAATCTGTGACACCGGGCAGGCGATACTGGAATGGGATTTTCCAGCACTAACAAGCAACGAAGGTTAAGACGACAAAAGCCCTTATGGACTGGGCCCTTTATGACAAACTCCCCTGAGAGCTTGGCACAGCCAGACAAAGAGACACTTCGGAACCCCAGTCTACTCGACTGGCCACCAAGGGGCACACCGGTAAATGCACCTTCCGTATGGTAGAGACCAAGGAGACTATTCTCACTGGTCACAAAGCCAAGTTTTCTCAGGACACAGAACAAGACAGAGACTATCTGGGTGGAAAAGGGATCAAGATCAAAACCAAGAGTACTCTACCAAATATACCAGAGTCACTAAAAGCACAAGAAACTAGTTTCCCAAATATTTTCTCCTGCCAATCTAAATTTAGAAAAAGAAAAAAATTCTCACCACTTCCTTCCGCCGGACTCCGCAGATAGAGATTCCGGGAGGCTGATGTGGTAAGAAGTCTTACCTTTTGCCGGCTTTCGTCAGGCGTTCCCGTATCTCATCATCTGCAGTAGTCCAGGGAGAAGGCAGGTCTTCCGGCCAGAGAAGGCAACTTGCCAGCCAGTGTGGCCCCACGTTGGGCGCCAAAACTGTCGGGAGAGAGGGAGAATCTCCCTCTGCCCTTTTCCTTAAGGTTCTTATGGCTGGCCAAATAATTAACAAGACAGGTTAGCAGGAGAAAATAATACCAAGTTCAATAACATGTATACATGGGAGAAAGCAGGGACACTGCGTTTCTCAACACAATAGCAGAAATTCTTGTCTTAAAACCGTGTTCAGCCAATGACAAAGGAGGATGTTGGGGGTGGGGGGAGTCAGTTACAGGAGATTACCACTAAAGCACAGTAAACAAGAGTAAGGTTATTATGCAGATTTAAGGCCTCACCTTCCACATTGATAAGTCTCTAGAAATGAGGCCATCTCCCCCCTTCCCAAAACAGAGAGGGAGATACCTTTACAAATGGAGATTTCCCTTATAAATGTAAATGATTGTCTGGCAACTCCTTGCAGGGCCATCCAGAGAATGTGGCCAGAGAGACATAAGATGGGCTTGTTGGTGCCTTTTCTATTGTAACATCTATTTTACATTATATTACAGCCATCAGATAGAAGATCTGTTCCAGGAAGGAGATACTATGTCAAATTCTTTAGGCAGGTAGTGGGGGAGGCCAAATGTCCCTCAGAGAAAACATTCAAGGTAAAGAGATAGATTTCAGGGTGGCCAAATCGTGATCTCCCACAAAGCTAAAGCCACAAAAAAATCTTCTTACCTTGCCTGCATCATTTCTTTTCCTCCCACTGCTGAGAGAGTAGAGCCACATAGTTCAAATAGCAGAAGTCCTCATTAATGTACACTTGGTTAGGCAGAGAACACCGGGAAAATATTCATGATTTCTTCTTTGTCCTTCTCCTTTTCCCAAAACCCAAGATCCATAAAATTGTTGAGTCTTCCATTCTCTTAAGGAAATATCAACAGAGAAATGTGATGGTGCTCAGGGCAAGCTACCCCAGGAGGCGCCACTCTGGTATGCGGATTATTTCGAGCTGAAGACAATAAGGACTCAGAGAACTCAGGAAGACTATTTGAGTTTCCCCTCCCAAACTGCCTAAAGAATTTAAAACAAAAGATCTGTTTCAAGAAAGAGTTGTTATCATGATGGCTGTAAAGATAATGTAGGATAGAGGTTACAATAGGAAAGGCACCAAGCCTCTGTTATCAAAAACTCTGTCTTTCCCTGACCACATTATCTATAGATGACCCTGAAAAGAATTGTTTTCCTGGCCTCTGAAGTCCCAGGCCACTACCCACCCCCAACACGCTCCTCGCCTTTAGCTGCAATACTTAAGCAAGCAGCTTAGACAGAGGGACGAGTTGCTCGTTTCTGAGTTTCTCCCATGTATACATGTTATTAAACTTGGTATTATTTTCTCCTGCTAACCTGTCTTGTTAATTATTTGGCCAGCCATAGGAACCTTAAGGAAAAGGGCAGAGGGAGATTCTCCCTCTTCCCCCGACAAATGGAAATCTTTACCATATGCCCATAGGGAAAGACTTGAGGTCAGCTTGAAAAGAACTAACTCAATCGCAAATCATATGCAAAGCTCCAGGGTAGATGGGTGGTGGGACCATTGCAGGGGAGCAAATCCAGGGTGTTTTTAAAACAATATTATACATCATATTGAACCTTTCAGGCATCAGTTCCTGGTGGAACTGCAGGTTCACAAGTTTCACAGGTAGAAAAGTTCTCAGAGCTGAGAGGCTTGAGATGTGCAAGTACATAATGCAGAATTTGCTCAGCTAAAATAACAAGGCTGACAGAATCTGTTCCTAGCTACGATTATTTATTTATTTCATAGTGTGGCGGTCAGATTGCATAGCCACAGAGCATCAAGTCTCAGGACAATGCCTCTAGACCTGTGTTTTTGGCAAAACACTTGTGATACATATAAGATAGTTAATTTCAACTGGAATAGCTTGGGCAAAAAAGTGTATGCAGCCCATTTAGGGTCTTCCAGCCATACAATTGCCTCTATTGTAGGTAAGAAGTCTCTGTTTATATTGTTTAGAGAGGCTTATATTACGTAGAAGTATATATTATTTAGTAAGGGTTGACTAAATTGGGAGTGGAACTGGAGAGTGTTTGTATCTCATGATATATCTTGGTACTTGTGTCAGAAGGATTTTCTCTTTTTAAGTTGATGGGAATTTACATTGCTAGAGATAAGGGGTTTAAGTCTGAGTAAGAGGTGGGTTATTAGTTACCAGGCTTCTAGATCATTTAGGCTATTAGTAATCACAGCAAGTTCATCAGGAACAGACGACCGGATTGGAAGAGGCCTTCATGAAATTGTTCACACAGAAAAGTGTCAATTGACAGCAACCACTTCAACAGAAACTGGAACTTAACAGTGCAGCAGTTAACCTTCACATGGGCGGGGAGGTTGAGCATCCTGCATAGTGCTACCAGGAAATCCCTATTTTATACTAAGAGGGGGCTGGCTGGTTGCATATGTAGGATGTCCCATCTCCCCGCCCACTTCATCAGGACAGATACCAGAAACACCACTCTGCCTCACTGGAGAACCATAAAATCTGCATGCCAAAGAAAGACAGATGCTGCCCTACATCACTAGAAAGGCACTCTGTGTGTAAGTAACAAATGTATTTAGTAGAGGATAGAGCGCTGAGGGCTATGACCTTGGCTCATAAGAGGCAGTGGGTATGTGAGTGGATCTGTAAGCTCAGGGCCAGTAAGAATGCATTGAATTGTATTAGCCAGCTGAAGGACCTGGAAAGTTGCCAGCAACTTCACTAGCCATTTAGATAATGCCTCCAGAATTGCGCTTCCTACTCTTAACACTACACCAAGGCAGGGGAATTTAGCAGCTGGGCATATTTAGGGTGGCCAGTGGCATCGTAGCTAGAGGGAGAGAGAATCCAATTCCGACTGGCAGAAAGAAGCAAAGGATATAGCCTGAAAAGCAGCCCAGAATTTCAAATCTGAGGGTCAAGGTAAAACGGTAAATTTAAAAAAAATGTCTCAACATCAAAAGCAAGAGATTTGAGAGCAATAGCCCAGAGAAGACCTAATAATTTTAAATCAAGTTCAAGTGGGTGAAAACACAGTTTAATATCAGGGGAAAATCAGGTTACAAATGGGTGGGTGTGATTCTAAGGGAGAAAGTTAGTGGTATGTCTCCCAAAACATTTAGAAGCTATAATTGATGTCAGATGCAGTATCCAGTCATATCCAGGGAACTTTGTCAAAGGCAAAGTGTTAGGAAATATCAAGAGCAGGGCCGAGGTCTCAAAAACATGGGAGCAGTAATAAAATAGTACAGCAAAATCTAACCAATCTTATGGGCTGGACTCTTTACTTTTGCATTCTATAGGGAGAATATAATCTCAGGAAAAAAAATAAGCCATTTAAATGGAATAAATATAGCTTTATAAAAAAAATCTGTTATACTTAATTTCCCAATTTTCACCATAGAACGCTGAAAATTTCACTATGGACCTGTATATGGGAATTACTGATCTATGGGGACGCTGCTGGCAGACAATCAGTTCTACCAACACCACCAACTTAAGTGACAGCCGGGGATGCTGTTGAGTTTTCCACAGACTTTAAGTTAGGGCCTGAGTTAACCAGGACATCTGAAAAGACTTTGCAGTTCTAAAAAGGGTTTATTTGCTATGCATTCAGATCTGGGTCAAGTTTCCAGTCAACTACCCAGGCTTTGGCACTCTTTAGTGAGTGGCAAGTGGGCCAATCTTAGATTAAGGAAAAGGCTGATTCAGGGTTGGGGATTTAGAGCATTTGTATCCTTTTTCTTCGCTCAGCAACACAGACTCTCCACTGGAATTCAGGACTAAGTGCCTGGTTCAGAAAATTTGTAGTTTCATGTCTAAGGGCCCAAAAATCCCGTGCAAATGTATGGGCAAACTGTTGTTTATAACATTCCTTTATAATTGTCTGTGGGATCTGGAAGATACTCCCTCTTTCGTTACTGATATTGGTAATTTGTGTCCTCTACTTTTATTTCTTCCTCAATCTGTTTAGAAGTTTATCAATTTTATTGATTTTTTCAAAAAGCCAAAATTTCATTTCATTAAATTTTCTCTATTATCTTTCCTATATTTCATTGATTTATGCTTTTGTATTTATTACATCCTTCCTTCTGATACTTGGATTTAATTTGTCCTTCTTTGTCTAGGACTTTAACATGGAAGCTTAGATCATGGATTTGAGATCTTCTTTTCTAAAATAAACCATTAATGTTAGAAATTTTCCTCTGAGTACTGCTTTAGCACCATCACACAAATTTTGATATGTTTTATTTTAATTTTCATTTAGTTCACATTATTTTCTAATTTAATTTGACTTCCTCTTTGAAACATGGATTATGTAGAACTGTGTTGTTTAATTTCCAAATGCTTGGACTTTTTCAAGACATCTTTTTGTTACTCGTTTTTAGGTTAATTCTGCTATGATCAGAGAACATGCATTGTATGATATCAATCATTTTAATTTCTTAAGATTTATTTTATGGCCCAGGATATGGTCTCTCCTGGTCAATTTTCCATGAGCTCTTGAAAACAATGTTTCTTCTCCTATTGTTGGGGTGCAGTGTTTTGTAAATGTCAATTTCATCAAATTCGTTATTTGTGCTATTCAGTTCTTTTATGTCATCAGTAATTTTCTGTCTACTTGTTCAGTCAATTACTGAGGATAGGATGTTGAAATCTCAACATATAATTGTGATCGTATTTTTGATTCTTCTTTCTTTTCTGTCATTTTTTACTTCATGAGATTTGAAGTTCTGTTATTACATGTGTAAATGTTTAGGATTGTTATATTATCTTGATGAATTGATACCTTTATCATTATGAACTAGTCTCTGATGTCCCTAGTAATATTCTTTGATCTGAAATTTACTCTGTCTGGTATTAATATAGCAACTCCAGCATTCCTTTGATTAGTGTTTGCATGGCATATCTTTTTCCATCCTTTTACTGTGTATCTATTTATATCATTATATTTAAACTTGTAAGGTTTCTTACAGACAATATATAATTGGGTCCTGTTTACTTTTGTTCCTCTTTTTAATCCAACATGGCTATATTCTTAAATTGATGCAATTTATACTTTATACCATTTACATTTAGAACAATTATTGATTTGTTTGGAATGATGCCTACCATTTTATTGTTTCTCTTTATCTCTTCTCTTTTTCATTTGTTTTTTCCTATTTCTGAATTATTCGTGGATTTGTGCATTTTATTTTACTATTCCATTTTCATTGATCTATTTTCATTCTGACTATATTTTTTTGTACAGTTTCTTATAATGATTGCTCTCTAGATTAAAATATACATGCCTAATGTTTCACAATTTCCTTAGAGTTAATATTTTATCACTTCAAGCAAATATAAAAACCTTATAGCAATATAGGTCCCTTTACTCTCTGCCTTTTTGTTTTAGTTGTACTATGGAACACATCTATGTACATTAAGAACCTTCTCAGACAATGTTACAATTTTTGTTTTTGACAGTCATATGTATTTTAAAGACTTAAAATGAAAAAGCAATCTGTTATATTTTCCCAGATTATTTATCATTTTTGTTGCTTTTCATTTATTCCTAAAATTTACAAGTTTTCTTCTCATATAATTTCTTTCTTTCTGAAGAACATCCTTTAGCATTTTTTAGAGCAAGTCACCTGGTAATCAGTTCCTTAGTTTCCCCTTATATGAAAATCTCTTTATTTCACATTCATTTTTTTAAAGATGTTTCACTGGATATAGAATTCTGGATTGTGATTACACTGCCTTCTGGCCTCCATGAATTCTGATGAAAAAACTGTAGTTGTTCAAATCATTGCTCCTCTATATCTATAGAGTCATTTTTCTCAATTGCTCCTAGATTTTTTCTTTATCTTTTCTTTTCACCAGATTATGATGTATCTAGGTATCTAGGCATGATTTTCTTTGAGTTTAACCATTTGGATTTTGCAGAACTTCTTAAATCTGGAAATTTATTTTTCATCAAATATGGATGATTTAGACCACTATTTATTCAAATATTTTTTTCTGTATCAATCTTTCTCCTCTCCTTTTCAGGTTCCAATGGCACAAATGTTAGACATATACTTACTGTTCCATAGGTCCCTGCTATGTTCATTTATTTTCAATTTTTTTCTCACTCTTGTTCAGTTTGGATAATTTCTATTGATCTACATTCAGTTTTAATGACTCTTCATCTGACATTGTATCAAGCCCATCCTGTGATTTTTTTCTTTCAGATATTGTCTTTTTTTCAGCTCTAAACTCTTCACTAGGTTCTTTTTATAAGTTCTAGTTCTTATTTGAGAAGTCCTCTTTCTGTTTATTTCAAGAGCATCCATCCTTCCTTCATTGAGCATGGTTATGGTAGCTGCTTTGAAGTCTTTGTCTGTAAATTTCCGTCCTGTATAATTTTTTAATTTAATGTAATTGAAATATATTTACTGCATTATTATTTATAATATTTGTTTTGGTCTTTGGTAAATTGTCAAATTTAAAGGGATTCCTTTTATCCCTGTATAATTAAAGTTTTAATTAGGAATGATTTCTGTATTTATTTAAATTATTCTTCAATATCTATTAAAAGATCATAACATTTCTTTACAAATGTTACTATAAGGGATTATTTCCACAGATTTTTATGATACTGAATTGCACCTGCATTCCTGGGATAATTTTTGTTTTTCCATGATGCATTACTCCTTTGATACTTTGCTGGATTCTATTTGTTAATATTTTGTCTGTAACTTTGAATCTATATCAATGAATGCTATTTGTCTTTAATCTCATTTTTTCAGTGTTTTGATATTGACATTATATTGTTTTATGAAATGAATTGGGGGAGCTTTTAAACCATTCTATGCTTGTTCATCTTTTCATATATATAAACTTAAAGATGTCAGTTATAACTTATTTCCATTCTAGCTTTGGGATTACTTCACAGTTGTCCTCACATGTCTTAATTATATTATCAGAATAATGGACAATTATTTTTTTCTCTGAGATGAGGTTATGATCTGCAGGGTGGAAATATTCCTTTATAGACTTAACAAATATTTATTGAGTGCCTACTTTGTGCCAAGCAAAGGTTGTCTCCATTATTTCATAAAAATAAAGCCCTTTTATATTTCATTTGCACAAATTAAATGAAATTTTACAGTGTGTTTTATTCAATCTTTTTCATTATTTTCAATATTGGTGGGGATGCCTGTGATTTTTAAACTTACTAAAGATCATGCAAACTTTGAATGAATAAATGAAAGAATATATGAAAATGTCTTACGAAATACTATACACAATTTTTGCCTCTTAAAATAAAATTTACTCTCACTCCACTATGAACTGACCTCCGCAACTGAAATTATGCTTCATAGCCTCTTTGCTGTGCAACCTCCACCAAACTTTTGACATCTTCCTTGTCTGAAATGTACCTGGATCACATAAATTTATCTAAAGAAAATACACTTTAATTTCATTGAGATAACTTAAAAAACCCATTTGCCTTAAAAAGGCAAATGTGAAAACATTAAATATTCACTGAAATGCTAAATATTTTCAATTAATAGGTCTGTAGTGAGGCCCAGGAAAGAATATTTTTAATAAGAATCTCTGTTGATAATTATGATCAGTCAAGTTTGGGAAAATCTGGCTTACAGAAATTCAGAGAAAGTTTTCTGCAATTATTCTTGATTATGAAATTAATCTAGAAATTAATGATTCAATTCATTTTGATATGGCGTTCTTTGGGATAGTTTTCACTTTAGGTGCTTGTTCATTGACTTTAGATTCTGCTGTGTTGTATGTTTGGAAGTAGACTTCTTGGAAAAACCTATATAAGGAACTTTGTCCTCTATTGTAAAAACAATTGTATTTATTATCTAATAAGAAATAGTGTATGGTGATAGGAGGTAACTTAGTGTTCAGGAAAAAATGTCAGGTTTGGACCAAGATTCTTTACTCACACTGTGGACTTGAATAAGTCTAAAACTTTCTGAGACACATTTTTCTCACACTGTATGATAAAATAACCTACATTGTAGAATTATTTTTGTTGTGTGGAATAGAATAAAAAATGACGTCCCTAACACTATGCGTGGTACATGACAGGCACTGCAAAATAGCTATTGACATTTTTGCCATTATTAAATGTGTAACAGCTGAGAACTGACCAGATAGTGTATTGACTTTGCAGAGTGGATATGTACTCAAATAAGAATATACATTGGTGGGCCGGCCCTGTGGCTTAGCGGTTAAGTGCGTGCGCTCCGATGCAGGCGGCCCGGGTTCCTATCCCGGGCGCGCACAGACGCGCTGCTTCTCGGGCCATGCTGAGGCCGCGTCCCACATACAGCAACTAGAAGGATGTGCAGCTATGACATACAACTATCTACTGGGGCTTTGGGGAAAAAATAAATAAATAAATAAAATTATTAAAAAAAAAAAAAAAAGAATATACATTGGTGTATGGTGAAGTTGAGTTTAGGGTAAGGTTATGATCTATTGGGTAGGGATATTATTTTATACATTTAACAAATATTTGTTGAGTGCCTACTTTGTGCCGTGCATTGATCTAAGCATTTTGGATAAAATAGTGGAGAAATAAAAAAGGCAATAATTACTGACACAATGGATCTTATATTCTAGTAGTCATGGTAACAAAATTCTCCACATAATGGTGGTCAGGTGATACTTATGCATTGGAATCACAATTGGGAAAGAAATTTCTGCAATTGAAATAAGTCAAGAATACTCAAACCCTCAATACAATCAACTTCCATAGTAGATACAATCTGAGGAGATTACAAGAAAATGATGGACAGAAATGAACATTCATAACCATTTTTGTTTAGGAGAATTTCTAATAATGTCTGTGATTTCTTTAGTGCACTATTTGAATTCTAATGATTGGTAGTTCCACTTCTGGTATGGCCAAATAAGCTTCTATTAAACCAAACTTCCAGCAGATAAAAGCTGTCAACTCTAAACAAAATACAAAACAACTACTTGAAGGTACTGGAGAAAAAAACAAAAACAGAGAGATTCTGGAGGGTCTCAAGACTTGGAAGAAAGGAACAACACTGGTTGAACTTCCAACTTTCATGACTTGTAGCCTAAGAGGAAGATGCAATCTGTGCCATGTGAGATGGCTAAGACTCCAAAAAAATCTGCAGTTTTTGTAGCCCAAAGAAAGTGAGGACAGAGTTCGAAGAAATCTCAAAACTGGAAAGTGAGGGAACATCTAGGAAAGGGTAGAGATAGATGGAGGGAACCAGAAGTTCTTCTCTGGAGAACCATAAACTCTGCCTAAACCTTTAGCTGACCTCTGAACCATGCATGTCTGGGGCATACTTAAAGTAGCCTAAGAAAGGATAAATGAGTTAAACAAACTTTTGAGGTATAGGCCAAGAGACAGAGATTGCAGTTTGAGTTGAAACAAGCTAATAGCCAGGAAAAACAAAAACACCAACACTCTTTAGAGAAATGTAACAGAATCCAACATTTCAACAATATAACGTTGACAATGTTTAGGTTATAACCTAAAATTTCTTAGTATAAGAAGAAACAGGAAAATGTAACCCATTCACATACATGTGTGCGTGTGCACGTGTGCACACACACACAAACTTTTCAACAAAGACCTATCCTGTGAACACCGAGATGTTGAAATTCACAAAGATCTTATTGCTACTATTATATTTATGCTCAATAACATAAAATATGCTCATAGTGATTGAAAATAGGAAATCTCAGAAGATAAATAAAAACAATAAAAATAATTGAATGGAAATTTGAGAGCTAAAAAATAATATGTGAAATTTTAAAAAATTCTCTTTATGGGCTAAACAGTATATAACAGAGAAAATAGCCAATGCACTTGAAGATAAATCAATAGAAATCATCTGAAATCAAGATCAGAGAGAAAAATATATTTAGAAGGAAAAGAGTGCACTCTCAGGAACCTAGGAAACAATATCAAACATTCTAATATACATCTAATTGGAGACCCAGAGGGGAAAAGAGGAAGAATAGGACCAAAATGTATTTGGAAAAAAAAAGCTGAAAATTCCTCAAATTTGATGAAAGCCACAAAATTATGGATTCATGAAGCTCAATGAATAACAAGCAGTATAAATATGAATCCTAATGATTTTTCTAAGAAAATTCCATCATCCAAACATGCATGAATAACTTATATAGTTTGAAACAGCACCAGTGATAAAAATGAAAATTGACTGCCTCTAGGATATCCTGATGCAGCCAACCAAAACAAGGGTATTACTGAAGGGATAGGGCCCCAAAATCAAAGAATAATCAATTGTACAGATCCCTTACTAATTGGAAATAAGGTTAACCTCAAAATTAAGTTGGTTTGATCAGCGCTGCCTCATTATCAAGGAAGTTTTTTAGATCATGAAGCACCAGTTGATCAGTCTATATCTTGAGATATCCTTAAGCCCTTTCCTGAAGAAACCAAAAATATACAAAGGAAGGATGCTGGTCATCCCAAATATTGTCATAGCCAGATATCTACCTTTTTTCTCTTACTTCTCCAAGAAAGTAACATTCTGCATTGTTTATTCTGTAAAGTAGTAATATCTACCAAGTTTCACAGGAGCAGAGCCCAGTATCTAAGACAGTTTTTATTAACAACAGACTAGAATACAACACATATAAAACAATTCAGCAAAGAGTAGATAAAAAAGAGTTGATTTTTTTGCCTGATTCAGTTGCTAGATCCTGGATACCAATGTCATTACAGAAACTTTAGACCTGGAATAATTCTCCAGTGTGAAAACTTTAGCACTATGGGACACCACTTGGATCTCAACTCTTTCATTAAGAACATCAATATTAAAAACAACTTATTTGAAGTATTCTGTCAATCTTGACACCAATTTAGAGTCAGAAATAATGCCACACCAAAGATCATCATCAAAATGGAAGTAAGAATTCAGTTGGTAGCTGGAAAAGTAAAAACAGCAAGAGTTTTTGCCACTTAGTAATATTTATTTCTACTACCAAACAAAATGTTTAGCACATAGTAAGCAAATGAATAATGTAAGTTAAATTAAACAATAAATAATTTATGTGAGAGAGAACACCAGTGTTCTGTCCTTCCACAAGAGCAAGATGACCTAGTAAAATGGTCGCTGTCAACTTTTACAGAACTCTGAAATCTAGGCAAAAATTTGAAACAAACAAGGGAAGGCTTGGTGAAGAAAGAAGCAGCTGCTTTGTAGTAAGAGAACACTGTGGCATTTTAAGTTGCCTGCCTACCGTACCCCAACCTCCAGATCAGCAGTTGGTTGGAGGATGACAGCCTGCACTCCTAGTCCTTGTTCTTAGTGCTAGAGGGAATAATACAGACCTTATTCTCAAAGAATTATGCTTTTCTTTTTAGACTTTTCTGATGGATCCCTGAAGTACAGGCACAAAGACATGCCTTTGTTTTGCCTGACTCAGCATTCTTAGATCTAGAGTGATGTTCTGGGTGGGGTTTGCCAGAAAAATTTAAAAAAGTATGAGGATTATCTGCAGCAGACTGATACAACAAACAACAGACCAGACAAGCAAGAGACAGGCTGAATGATCTGAGAAGGAAGAGGTTAGGAAAGGAAATATGTTGGGAAATAAGACATTATTTTTAAGGCATCCATATATACTAGAGAAAGAAGAAGGTCACACACATGCCCAGGGCTAGATGCATGCTTAAAAAAAGGCTGAGAAGACACTATTCTTTCACCTATGCTTGAGCTGACCTTCAGCCTCTGAGCCTCTGTGCAAGCCTAAATTGAAAGCTAACACAAACTTATAAACAGCCTCACTAATCATTGAAGAAGGGCCCCCCAAAAGAGCTGATCTACAAAGACTAAGAGTATTTTTTTTCTTTCTTTGCCTATAGATGTTGAAGAAACTTCTCTCAAAACAATAGATGACCACTAAGCTGACATAACACTGATTTCAGTGGACACACAAGACAAAAATATCAGACTTTATAAAAGTACTGTAGAAAAGTCACTAAAAAGGCAAACAAAATTAACCCACAAATAGGAACAACTAACCCCAGGAAGGGGGGGTAATCTGATTTCCACAATTGTCACATTATAATATTCAAAATGTTCAAGTTTCATCAAAATTATGAGGAATGCAAAGAAACTAGAAAGTATGGCCCATTCACAGGAAAAAATAAATTAATAGATAATGATCCTGAGGAAACCCAGGCATCAAACTTACAAGACAAAGACTTTAAATCAACTCTCTCAAACATGCTCAAAGAGTCAAAGGAAACCGTGAATGAAGAACTAAAGGAAACCAGGAGAACTATGTCTCAACAAAGAGAGTATATCAATAAAGGGATAGAAACTATAAAAAGAAATCAAATAGAAATTTGGGTACAATAACTGAAATGAAATTTCAGTATGACAACTAAAATGAAAAGTTCACTAGATTGATTCAACAGCAGAATTGAGCAGATGTAAGGAAGAATCAGGGAATTTGAAAATAGGTCAATTGAGATTATCCAGAAAGAGAAAAGAAGGAAGAAAAATGAACAGCACCTGAGAGACACATGAGACACAATCAAGTTTACTAATATACACATAATGGGAGTGCCAGAAAGAGAGAGAGAGAATGAAAAGGGCAGAAAGAATAAAGAAATAATGGCCAAACATCTCTCAACATTGAGGAAAGACATGAGTCTGCACATCTAATTAGCTCAATGAACTCCAAGCATAAATCACTCTAAGAGATCCAAACCAAGATACATTATGGTCAATATTACAAGGAATCTTTAACAAGATTAACAATGAATTTATCTTTAGAAACTACGGAAGCCTGAAAGCAGTAGGATGACATATTGAAAGTGTTTAACCAAAAAAAAAAAACGTCTTGTCAACCAAGAATTCTATATATGGCAAAATTATCCTTAAACAATGGAGAAACTGAGATTTAATGCACAATATAGTGAATATAGAAAACAATATTGTATTATAATTACCAAATTTGCTAAGAGACTAGAGCTTAATTATTCTAACTACTAAAAAGAAAGGATAATTATGTAACATGATAGAGGTGTTAATTATTGCTACAATGGCAATCATATTACAATATATAAATGTATCAAATTAACATGTACATCTTAAATTTACACAGTGTTATATATCAAACATGTTTCATTTTTTTTCAAAAAAATTCCTTGGTAAACAAAAACTGAGGAAGTTCATTGCTAGTAGACTTACTGTACAAGAAATACTAAAGGGAGTCCATCAGGATGAAATGAAAGGTTATTAGACAGTAACTCAAAGGTATATGAAGAAATAAACAAAAAAGGTAAATATAAAATTCAATGTAAGTTTATTATTGATTTGTTACTCCTCTTTTGGTTTACTATCTTATATAACAGGCAAATACATAAAACAATACTTATAAATCTATGTTAATGGGCATGCAATGTATAAAGATATAATTTGTGACAATAACAAATAAAGAGGGAAGGAGATAGAAAGGAGCGAAAATTTCAAATACTATTGAAACTAAGTTGGTATTATTTAAAACTTGGTTGTCATGTTAATGTGATAATGTTAATTTCAAGTTAACCCAAGGAAAAAACTAAAATAATATACAGAAAAAGAAACAAGAAGAAAATCAAATAGTACCTATAAAAATCAATTAATCACAAATGAAGGCAATAACAAAGGAATTTATGAGGAAAATGGCATATATCATATAGAAAACAAACAGAAAATGGTGGAAATAAGTTCTTTCTTAACTTCAGTTATTTTAAATGTGAGTGAATTAAACTCTCCAGTTAAAAGTCAGAAATTGGCAGAATGGTTAAAAATACACGATGTCAGAATGAATTTAAAAAAACTTTCCTTTATATGCTGTCAATAAGAGACTCATTTTAGATCCAAAGTCACAAATAGCTTTAAAGGAAAAGATATTCTATGCAAATAATAACCAAAAAGAGCTAGGGTGGCTAAACTAGTATCAGACAAAACAGAAATTAAGACAAAAATTGTTATGAGAGACAAAAAAGGACATTACATATTGGATAAAAAGGTCAAACTATCAAGAAGATATAACAATTAGGAATATATATGCACCTAACAACAGAGACCAAAAAATATAGAAAGCAAAACTGACAGAATTGAAGGGAGGAAAAAACATATCTATAATAACACTTGGAGACTTTAATACCCCATTTTATATAATGGATAGAACTAGACAGAGGATCAGTAAGAAAATAGAGGACTTGAACAATACTATAAAGCAACTAATTCTAACAGACATGTAAAGAAAACACCATCCAACAGTAGCAGAAAAAGTATTTTTCTCAAGTACACATGGAACCTTCTCTGGGATAGGTCATATATCAGGCCTCAAAACAAGCATAAAAAATTAAAAATATTATCATTCAAAGTATCTTTTCCACAATGGGATGAAACTAGAAATCAACAACGGAAGAAGACTGATAAATTCATAAATATGTGGAAAGTAAACACCACATTCACTATTAAACAACCAATGGGTGAAAGAAGAAATTACAAATGGGATTAGAAAATATTTTGAGAAGAGTAAAATGAAAACTTAACATACCAAAACTTATGGGATGCAGCAAAAGCAGTACTCAGAGGGAAATTTACAGCTGTAAATGCCTACATTTAAAAAGAAGAAAGGTCCAAAATCAATAACCTAACTTTAGATCTTAAGGAATTAGAAAAGAAGAATAAACTTAATCTAAACTAGCAAAAGAAAGGAAATGGTATAGATTAAAATGGAGACAAATAAAACAGAGAATAGAAAAAAAACAAAGAGAATTAGGAAGAACAAAAGTTGGCTCTTTGAAAAGTCAACAAAGTTGATAAACCTTTAGCTAGAGTGACTAAGAAAAAAAAGAGAGAAGACATAAATTACTAAAAGTATAAATGAAAGTGGGGGAAGGGCATTATGACTGATATTACAGAAGTTAAAAGGACTATAAAAGAATACCATGAACAATTGTACTTCAACAAATCAGACTACCTAGAAGAAATGGACAAATTTCTAAATACACAAACTACCAAAAGGAACTACAGAAGAAACAGAGAATCTGATGAGACTTATAACAAGTAAAGGCATTGAATCAGGAATCAAAAAATCTTCCTACAAGGCAAGTCCAGGATCACAAGGCTTCACTGGCAAATTTTACCAAACATTTAAAGAAGAATTAACACCAGTTCCTCTCAAACTCCTACAAAATAGAAGATGAGGGAACACTTTGTAACTCATTCTATGAGACTGGCATTGTCCAGATACCAAAGCCAGAAAATGACATTACAAGAAAAGACAAATATAGACCAATATCTCTTATGAATATGGATGCCAATATCCTTAACAAAATACTAGCAAACTAAATTCAGCATCATATTATACACCATGACAAGGGAGATTTATTCCAGGAACGCAAGGTTGGTTCAATATACAAAAATCAATTGATGTAATGCATCACATTAATAAAATAAAGGTAAGAAAACCACGTGATCACTCAATTGATGCAGAAAAGGCATTCGATAAAATCCATCACTCTTTTATGATAAAAACACTCAACAAAGTAGGAACAGAAGGAAACTTCCTCAACATGATAAAGGGCATTCATGAAAAACGCACAGTTAACAGCCTACTCAATAGTGAAAGATTTCCTTTTTAGATCAGAAAAAGACAGGATGCCTGCTCTTACTGCTTCCATTCAACATTGTACTGGAAAGTCTATCTAGAGCAATTAAGCAAGAAAGAAAATAAAAGGCAGAGGAAAATTAGAAAAGAAAAAATAAAATTATTTCTATTCACAGAGGACATGACCTTATATATAGAAAATCCTAAAGAACCCACACACAAACAAAAATAGATCTAATAAATAAATTCAGTGAAACTGCAAGATACAAGACTAACACATGAAAATCAGTTATAGTTCTATACACTAACAATGAACAATCCGTAGGGGAAATTAAGAAAACAAATCCATTTACAAGAGTATTAAAAAAATTTCAACTGATAAAAGCATCAGCCATAAAAAGGAATGAAGTACTGATACAAAATGAATGAAACTCAAAAACAGTATGCTAAGTGAAAGAAAAAGTGAAAAACAAAAGGTCACCTATTGTATGATTTCTTTTGCTTGAAATGTACAGATAGCTAAATCAGTAGAGACAAAAAGCAGATTAGAGACTGTCAGGGAGGGGAGGGGAGAATAGGGAGTGACTGCTAATGGGTAGTAGTTTCCTTTGGGGGATGATGAAATGTTTTGGAACTAGAAAGAGGTGATAGCTGAATAACACTGTGAATGTACTAACTGCCACTGGATTGTACACTTCAATGTGATTAATTTTATGCTATGTAAATTTTACCTCAATGAAAAATAATGTACATAACACCGAATGCATTATCATCCTCCTCCTTCACTGTCTTTAAAAAGCTTAGATTATGAGAGGAAGAAATAAGTAGACTAAAATTTAAAACTACATTCAGTGTAATTTGGGTAATATGTTCTTGTCTTCTCCCTGTTCTCTTGCAGATTATGTCTGGCCACTACCTAGATATTTGTGCCCCGTCTGGATTTCTTTGGATGTTTTATTTTCTACAGCGTCCATCATGCACCTCTGCGCTATCTCGCTGGATCGGTATGTAGCAATACGTAATCCTATTGAGCATAGCCGTTTCAATTCGCGGACTAAGGCCATCATGAAGATTGCTATAGTTTGGGCAATTTCTATAGGTAATTAACTTTCTTGGCCATTAGAATTGCAGCGGCTATGCTCAATACTTTCGGATTATGTACTGTGAACAACGTACAGACGTCGACTGGTAACATTTGCGTTTAATCGGGATTCTTCTATTTAATAATTATTCTTAACCTATTTATCTGATATTTAGGTTAACAATAATGAAATAAATGTAATGTATATGAATATGTAAATGCTGTTTCCATTTATGCTGCTAAATTATTTTATGCATTAATATGCCAGTGAATTCTGCAACACAGATGCAAAATCTGTGAGATATTTAAAACGATTTGAAGATGACAAAGATAAACATTAAAGTCCAAATTTTAAAAATAAAGCATTTAAATCTTAAAAAAGATAAATCTATTCCAGAATATTAATATTAATATTTTTGTTCTAATTCCATATCTTCTTCAGTTGAAAAATCAATAGCGCAACGCGAACCTTCATGAAGTAAACATGTTTAAATTCGTACTTTTAATCAACCTAAAATATACTCTCTCTACTCCGTTTTTAAATATCTTCTTGGATTCTGGTTTCATAACAAGAGAAAAAAATCTATTGGTTTCTTTAAAGATTTGGGGGAGGTTGAAGGGAAAGAAATGATCATCTTATTGCTTATATTTGAGATATTCATAAATGCCTTAACAATGCTAATATTCAAGTCACAAAATTTAACTGATTAGAATACAAGGGCTTTTATAATCTCCTTTTTTTTTTCCTTTTTTTTTCTCTTCCAGTTGGAATTTACATTTAGTGTCTCATTAAATAGTTCTTCTTCAAAGTTATGTTTCTGTAACAGATTCTGGTAAAGTTTACAAGATTAAGGCCTCTATACAATCTTCACTGATATCATCTAAAGATTCTGATTCTGCGTTTATTGATAAAATAAGTTTAGGTTTTAAGATTGTTCTATTGTGAGTGAAGAAGATAGATAAATGGATAGATAGATAGATACATACATATACACACACTTTTAGATAAAAAGCAATGAAACTTCTCCCAGAGAAGAAGTAAATCTATATACACAATTTGATGTACATATTCAAGCACTCACAGGTTTAACCCTTTCCACCTTGAAGAGCTCATCTAAAAAGATACCATTTCTTAACTGCTCACAAAGGAAATACACAGCTAAACTAAATGAGACTATTAGGGGCATCAGATTCTAATGACAGACCAACAGTAACTTGCAATGATTCGTGCTTAAGACAACTAAAAATATGGAAAAAATACTATAAGCATTGAGAAGCTAATAAGTGAGACATCCAGAAAAACACAGAAATTCAGGAAGAATGACTGTGACTTTGGGGTCACTTTTGCCAATGATGCATGTGCAAACCTGAACAGGTGACTGACAGATTGAGAAGCTCATTTCACAGTCTCACGAGTAAGGGAGGATGAAAGGAGGAATACAAAGCCTGGCAAGGGTCAACCAATTTAAACTTATTTTTTGGATCCCAAAGGCCTAGAAATAAGGCTAGGCCAGAATTAAACCACCCTTGGTAGGGAATTCAGGCCTCGTTCAAGTCACCTATGTAACCAAGAAAAATTTTGAGCTTGGACAATGGATTAAGGTAATTTCATATTCTTCCTGTTTCCAAATTTTTTGGTATGAGCAAAAAAATTATCATCGTAGGCTTCAAACTATTTCTTTCCATAATTTTCAATTCTAGTAACTGGAATAGAATGATAAACAGACACATGAAGAGACAAGACAACATGAACCAGATATAACACAATAAAAGATAATACAAATGAACCCACAGGCACTCAAGATAGTTGAATCACCAGACATAGACTTTAAATAACTATTTGTAATGTGCACATGGAAATTGCAAACAGAACTTAAATATTTCAGCAAGAAATTGCAAACTGTAAAGAGAGACATTTAAGACTTGAGAAACAGCTAGAAAATCTGGAGATTATGCATAACGTGAAAACCTCAGAACTCAAAGGAAGATTAGACATGGCTAAACACAGCATTACTTTTTTTTTTTTTTAATAATTTTATTTATTTATTTTTTCCCCAAAGCCCCAGTAGATAGTTGTACGTCATAGTTGCACATCCTTCCAGTTGCTGTATGTGGGATGCGGCCCCAGCATGGCCGGACAAGCGGTGTGTCGGGGTGCGCCCTGGATCCGAACCCGAGCCGCCAGCAGCGGAGCGTGCGCACTTAACCGCTAAGCCACAGGGCCGGCCCAACACAGCATTACTTAAGATCAGTTAAAAGAAACTGTGATGAATGAAGCAAGAAAAACCCGAAGGATAGAAAAAAGAGAAGACAGAATAAGATGATGATAGACATACAGTATGAAATGAGAAAAATTCCACAAGATGAGAAAAGAATAGCAGAAAAGCAATATTTGAAGAAATAAAGGCTTTTAGAATTGATGAAAGACACTGATTCCCACATTTAAAGAAGTCAACAGGTCTCAAGCAGAATGAATAAAAAGCAATCAACGTTTAGACCCACCATAGTGACATTGCAGGAAAAAAGAAAAAATAAAAATAAAGAGATCAACTTCAATAGAGCAACAATAAGATGGATGAATGCCTTCTCAACAGCAACAATGAAAGCTAGAAGATGTTGAAATGATACTGTCAAGGTGCTGATAAAAAGTGAATGCTAAATTAGAATCTTATTCTCAGCAAAATTATACCTCAAGAATTGAAGTGCAATCAAGACATTATCAGACAAGAAAAACTAAGAGAACATGACGTAAGCAGACTCTTACTTAAGGAAATACTAAAGGGTATTCTTAAAACAAAGGAAAATTACATTGTTTCCCTAAAGCCTTGCTAACAAAGTGTATTTTCAAACATTTAAAATCTTGCCAATCCAATAGGTGAGAAATGTTATCTCAGTTTTTTTCTTTTTTGCTTTTTAATTATTTTATTGAGGTCACATTGGTTTATAACATTATGTAAATTTCAGGTGTACATTATTATATTTCAGCTTCTGTTTAGACTGCATCATGTTCACCACTAAAAGTCTACTTTCCATCAATCATCATACATATGAGCTCTTTTACCCCTTTCGTCCTGCCCCCACCCACTTCCCTTCTGATAACTACCAATCTGTTCTCCTTATCTATGTGTTTGTTTGTTTATCTTCCATATATGAGTGAAATCATAGGGTGTTTGTCTTTCTCTGTCTGACTTATTTTGCTTGGCATAAATACCCTCAAGGTCCACCTGAGTTATCACAAATGGCACAATTTTGTCTTTTTATGGCTAATATTCCATTGTGTATATATACCACATCTTCTTTATCCATTAAGCAAATGATGGGCACTTGGGTTGCTTCCAAGTCTTGGCTAATGTGAATAATGCTGCAATGAACATAGGGGTTCATATATCTTTTCAAACTAGTGTTTTCATGTTCTTTGGATAAATACCCAGAAGTGGAATAGCTGAATCATATGGTATTTCTATTAATTTTTTCAGAAACCTGCATACTGTTTTCCATAGTGGCTGCACCAGTTTGCATTCCCACCAGCAGTGTGTGAAGGTTCCCTTTTCTCCACATTCTCTCCAACACTCGTTATTTCTTGTCTTTTTAGTAATAGCCATTCTGATGGGTGTGAGGTGATATCTCATTGTAGTTTTGATTTACATTTCCCTAATAATTAGTGATATTGAACATCTTTTCATGTGCCTGTTGGCCCTCTGTATATCTTCTTTGGAAAAATGTTCATATCCTCTGCCTATTTTTTGATCAGCCTGTTCGTTTTTTTTGTCATTGAGTTGTATGAGTTCTTTATATATTTTGGAGATTAACCCCTTGTGGGATATATGATTTGCAAATATTTTCTCCCACTTGGTGGGTTGTCTTTTCATTTGGGTGATCGTTTCCTTTGCCGTGCAGAAGCTTTTTTGTTTGATGTAGTCCCATTTGTTTATTTTTTCTTTTGTTTCCCTTGCTTGAGGAGACACGGTATTCAAAAAGATACTGCTAAGACTGATATCAAACAGCATACTACCTATGTTTTCTTCTAGGAGTTTCATGGTTTCAGGTCTTACATTTAAGTCCTCAATCCATTTTGAGTTAATTTTTGTGTATGGTGTAAGATAATGGTCTACTTTCGTTCTTTTGCACGTGGCTGTCCAGTTTTCGCAATACCATTTATTGAAGAGGATTTCTTTCTCGTTATACATTCTTGGCTCCTTTTTCAAGATTGGCTGTCCATAGATGTGTGGTTTTATTTCTGGGCTTTCAGTTCTGTTCCATTGATCTGTGTGTCTTTTTTCCTGCCAGTACCATGCTGTTTTGATTACTATAGCTTTGTAGTATATTTTGAAGTCAGGGATTGTGGTGCCTCCAGCTTTTTCTCAGAACTGCTTTGGCTATTCAGGATCTTTTGTTATTCCACATAAATTTTAGGATTCTTTGTTCTATTTCCATGAAGAATGTCATTGGGATTCTGATTGGGATTGGGATTGCATTGAATCTGTAGATTGCTTTAGGTAATATGGACATTTTAAATATGTTTATTCTTCCAGTCCATGTGCATGGGATATCTTTCCATTTCTTTACATCTTCTTTGGTATCTTTCAATAATGTCTTATAATTTTCAGTGTATAGGTCTTTCACCTCCTTGGTTAAATTTATTCCTAGATATTTTATTCTTTTTGTTGTGGTTGTAAATAGGATTGTATTCTTGACTTCTCTTTCTGCTAGTTCATTATTAATGTATAGAAATGCAACTGATTTTTGCATGTTGATTTTGTACCCTGCAACTTTACGTATTCGTCAATTATTTCTAATATTTTTTGATAGATTCTTTAGGGTTTTCTATATATAGAATCATGTCATCTACAAATAGTGACAGTTTTATTTCTTCCTTTTCAATTTAGATTACTTTTATTTCTTTTTCTTGCCTAATTGCTCTGGCTAAAACTTCCAGTACTATGTTGAATAAGAGTGGCGAGAGTGGGCATCCTTGTCTTGTTCCTGTTTTCAGGGGAATAGCTTTCAGGTTTTCACTGTTGAGTATGATGTTGGCTGTGGGTTTGTCATATATGGCCTTTATTATGTTGACGTACTTCCCTTCTATACTCATTTAATTGAGAGTTATGATCATAAATGGATTATGGATCTTGTCAAATGCTTTCTCTGCATCTATTGAGATTATCATGTAATTTTTATTCTTCATTTTGTTAATGTGATGTATCACATTGATTGATATGCAGATGTTGGACCATTCCTGTATCCCTGGAATAAATCCTACTTGATCATAGTGTATGATCCTTTTAAGGTATTATTGTATTCCATTAGCTAATGTTTTATTGAGGATTTTTGCATCTAAGTTCATCAGCAATATTGCCCTGTAATTTTCCTTAATTGTGTTGTCCTTGTCTGATTTTAGTATCAGGGTAATGTTGGCCTTGTAAGATGAGTTAGGAAGCATCCTGTTCTCTTCAATTTTTTGGAAGAGTTTGAGAAGGATAGGTCTTAAATCCTCTTTGAAAGTTTGGTAGAATTCACCAGAGAAACCATCTGGTCCTGAACTTCTGTTTTTTGGAAGGTTTTTGATTGCTGTTTCAATCTCTTTGCTTGTGATTGATCCATTCAGATTTTCTATTTCTCGATTCTGTTTTGGGAAGTTGTATGATTCTAAGAATTTAGCCATTTCTTCTAGGTTATTTAATTTAATGGTGTATAGCTTTTCATAGTATTCTCTTATAATCCTTTGTATACCTGTCATATCTGTTGTAATTTCTCCTCTTTCATTTCTGATTTTATTTATTTGAGCCTTCTCTTTTTGTCCTAGTGAGTCTGGCTAAGGGTTTGTCAATTTTGTTTATCTTTTGAAAGAATCAGCTCTTAGTTTCATTGACCCTTTCTATTGTTTTTTTAGTCTCTATTTCATTTTTTTTCCACTCTGATATTTATTATTCCTCTCCTTCTACTGACTTTAGGCTTTGTTTGTTCTTTTTTTTCTAGTTCTTTTGGATATAGTGTTAGATTGTTTATTTGAGATTTTTCTTGTTTTTTGAGGTTGGCCTGTATTCCTATGAACTTCCCTCTTAGTACCCTTTTGCTTAATCCAATAAGAGCTGATATGTTATGTTTTCATTTTCATTTGTCTCCAGGTATTTTTTGATTTCTCCTTTGATTTCTTCATTGACCCAATAGTTGTTCAGTAGCATGTTGTTTAGTCTCCACTTATCTGTGACTTTCCTAGCTTTTTTCTTGTAGTTGATATCTAGTTTCATACCATTGTGGTTGGAAAAGATGCTTAATATGATTTAAATCATCTTAAATTTATTGGGGCTTGTTTGTTTTCCAAACGTATGGTCTATCTTTGAGAATGCTCCATGTACACTTGAGAAGAATATGTATTCTGCTGCTTTTGGATGGAATGTTCTGGATATATCTATTAAGTACATTGGTCTACTGTTTCATTTATGGCCAACATTTCCTTCTTGACTTTCTGTCTAGATGATATATCCATTGATATAAGTGGGGTTTTCAAGTCCCCTACTATTATTGTGTTGCTGTCAATTTCTTCCTTTAGAACTGTTAATAGTTGCTTTATATATTTGGTGTTCCAATGTTAGGTGCATATAGTTTAACAAGTGTTATGTCTTCTTGGTGCAATGTCCCTTTTATCATCATATAATGACCATCTTTGTCTCTTGTTATCTTTTTTGTCTTGAAGTCTGTTTTGTCTGATGTAAGAACAACTATACTCCCTTTCTTTTGGTTGCTATTTGCTTGGAGTATCATATTCCATCCCTTCATTCTGAGCCTATGTTTGTCTTTAGAGTTGAGATGTCTTTCCTGGAGGCAGCATATTGTTGGGTCTTGTTTTTTAACCATTCCAGTCAATCTGTGTCTTTTGGTTGGTGAATTCAATCCATTTATATTTAGAGTGATTATTGTTATATGAGGGTTTAATACTGCCATTTTATCCTTTGTTGTCTGGTTGTTCTATATTTCCATTGTTTCTTTTTCCTTAGTATTTCTGTCTGCCATTTCAGTTTAGTGGTTTTCTGTGATTTTTTTGTTTTCTCTTTATTTATAATTTGTGACTCTGCTCTGACTTTTTATTTTGTAGTTACCATGAGGTTTGTATAAAAGATCTCATAGATGAGATAGTTCTTTTTCTGCTGATAGCACCTTATCTCCATTAGCTTATGCAGGTTCTGTCCTTTTCCTCTTCCCCTTCTACATTTTTGTTGTCACAAATTATTCTTTTTTGTGTTGTGAGTTTGTGACCAAATTGATGTGGTTATAGTTATTTTTGATGCTTTCTTTCCTTTTAGCCTTTATGTTATAATTGTTTACTAACCTATTCTGATATAGAGTTGCAATTTTCTGACTCTGTCTATCTATTTATCACCTTGCTCAAAACTTTGTAAACCTTTGCTTTTTTGTTTCAGGTAGGAGCGCTCCTTTCAACTTTTCTCTAAGGCAGGTCTAGTGACGATGAACTCCCTCAGCTTTTGTTTGTCTGGGAAAGCTTTTATTTCTCCTTCATATCTGAAGGATAACTTTCCTGGATAGAGTATTCTTGACTGATAGTTTTTGTCTTTCAGTATTTTGAATATATCATTCCACTCTCTCCTAGTTTGTAGGGTTTCTGCTGAAAAATCTGCTGAAAGCCTAATAGGGGTTACTTTGTGAGTTATTTTCTTCTCTCTGGCTGCCCATAGTATTCTTTCTTTGTCATTGACTTTTGACAATTTTAATATTATGTGCCTTGGAGAAGGTCTTTTTGCATTGAGATAATTAGGAGTTCTATTAGCTTCATGTACTTGTATATCCAGTTCCTTCCCCAGATTTGGGAAGTTCTCAGCTATTATTCCTTTGAATCAGCTCTCTGCTCCTTGCTCCCTATCTTCTTCTGGTGTACCTATTGCCCTTATGTTACTTTTTCTAATTGAGTTGGGTATTTCTCATAGAATTTCTTCATTTTTTAAAAAATTTTAGTTCTCTCTCCTCTTCCACCTGCATCATTTCTAGATTTCTATCTTCGAGCTCACTAATTCTCTCCTCTGTATGGTCTGCTCTATTTTTAATGCTTTGTATTTATTTTTCATTTCATTAATTGTGTTCTTTATCTCCAGAATTTCTGGGTTTTTTATTTATTTATTTATTTATTTTGGAGTTTCAATCTCTTTAGTGAAGTACTCCTTCTGTTCATTAATTTTATTCCTGAGCTTATTGAACTGTCTTTCTGAATTTTCTTGTAACTCATTGAGTTTCTTCATGACAGCTATTTTGAATTTTCACTCAGTTAGATTGTAATCTCCTGTGACCTTAAGTTTGGTTTCTGGAGAGTTGTCATTTTCTTTCTGTTCTGCTGTGTTACTGTAGTTATTCATGGTACTCAATGAGTTGAGCCTCTGCCAGCACATTTGTGATTGTAACCAACTTTCTTATTTGGGTAAGGCTTTGGTTACTTTAGATCTGAGCCGCTTCTGGTTGTATTTGAGAGCCTGCACTTTGCCCCCTTCACTGCCTCTGCTAGAGGCATCCTCAGGGCCCTCTTTGTGCTGCTTGTGCCTCTGAGGTTGCTAGTGCCTTGTTGCTTATGATGTGGCTGCAGTCTCAGGTGTTGCCACTGGGGTCACCAGGCTGCAAGCACTTCTGCTGCTTTCAGGGTTACCTGGGCCTCATGTTCCCCCACTGGCTTTCCATGGACTCTCTACAGGCGTGGATGCTGCTGCCCTGTGCACCACCTGCACTACTGCTCCCAGGTTTTCTGGGTGTGCTGGCTTCGCCACTGCCATGGGCACTGGGTTCATGGATGTCGCTGTTGCTTCTGGGGTCCTTGGGACCCAGGGACTTGCATGCAGCACCCACTGCTGGTACAGCTGTAGTTGGGGGTGCCGCCACTGGGGGCTGGGTCACAGGTTCTGCTCTTCCTGAAGCTTCTGGTCACAGGTTCCACTTGCCACTGCTAGGGGGGGCAGGGGCTAAGGAGGGAGAGATTGTCATTGTTGCTCACTTGTGCAGCCTCTGGTCACTGGCATGAGCTGGTGTGTTTGGAAAACTCAGGTCAGGGTGCCCCCTCCAGCTGGGAAAATCTGAGTTTTGTATACTGTCCCCATTATTGGAAAGAGCAGGCCACTGCCAAGGAAGGGGGAAGGGGCCAGGTCACCAGCTCTGCTCTGTGGCCTGAATCCTCAGGACATGGGGACCACCCACCATTGCTGGGGAGGGGTGCAGTGGCTAAGCCATGAATGCTATGTCTATCCCTGCAGCCTCTGCACACAAGCATGTATGCCAGATCTAGGTTTTGGATTGCTTCTCCTGGGGGAGGGAGAGGGGACTGGGTCACTGGCTCTGCTCTGTGTACTCAATCCTCTGGATGTGTGTGCCACCCACCACCACTAGGGGTGCAGGGACTAAGCCACACATCCATGTCTGCCAATGTAGCCTCTGTTCACAGGCATACACCAGTGTAAAGATCCGTGTTTTGGATCACTGCTGCTGGGGGCGGGGGGGCAGGGGGTGCTGTTTCCCTAGTTCCACTGCCTCCTGGAGGTCCAGTCCACCCACTTTCAGATGTATAGATGCATGTATCTCTTAGGCATTCTGTTGTGCTGTGTAGGGAATCCTTCATTGGTCAATGGATGTCTGATTGGCTATAACTTAAGAGGAGAGAGACAACGGGAACAACTCACTCTGCCATGATGCTGATGTAACCCCTCAGTGTAGTTTTAATTTACATCTGCTTTATTATGATAGAAGTTGAGCTTGTTTTCATATGCTTAAGTGCCATTGCTAAATCAGTTTTTTGCGAAGTGATTGTGCCTTTTGCTCATTTTTCTGTTTCTTTTCCTTTTTATTTCTTTATTTTAATAGCCTTTATACATCACAGATAATAAATATTTTACATGTTATAAATGAAAATATTTACTCTTTGATATTTGCTATGCAAATGCTTATGGTCTTTTTGGTGTGCAAAATTATTTTTTTTTTTAAGTTCATTTTATCAAATCAGGTTACATTTCTATGTTGAGTGATAGCTATAAATTCTTTCCCCACACTCAGGTTAGACAATAACTCACCATATTGTCCTCATTTTTTACATTTAGACTTCTTATCCATTAGGAGTTTATTTTTGTATGTGGTGAGATATACATTCAATTTCGTCTTCATCCACCTAATCGTTCACTTGTCTCATGCTCTTTAATTAAAAAGTACATCTACTCTGTGATTTGTTATGTCATCTTTATAGTATATTAAGTTATTTTACATTATCTAAGCCTATTTGTGAAATTTACATTGTATTACACTAGTGAGTCTATTTGTGTACCAATTCCACACTGTTTTAATTATAAAAGTTTTATAATAAATTTTTTCATCTGGTATGGTTAATCCCCACTCATTACTCTTATTTTTCAGAGCTTGCCTAGACATTTTGGAACGTTTAATTTTCCATATGAGCTTTAACATTAACTTTCCTAGTTTCAGTTTAAAAGCCAGTTTATATTTTGATAGGGGTCTCTTTAAATTTATAAATTAAAGAAGAAATTAACTTAATTTTTAGAAAATACTTTCTCTAATCTTTATCCTAATTTAGATTATGGCCAGTCTGTCTCCTAGACTTTACAGCCAAGCTTATTATATAGTCACCGTCATGTCTTCCTTGTCACCATTTATAATTTATCTCATGAGAATCAATTTTATAGCTCTACCACTCTACTGAAACTGTTCTCTGTAAGTTCACTAGTGGGTTCTTAATTGTCTAATTCATAAGTTCTCAAAATTTTTGGTCATAGGATCCCTTTACACACTTAAACATTGTTGACCCCAATGAGCTTTTGTTTGTATGAGTTCTATCTATCAATATTTATTGTCCTGGAAATTAAAATTGAGATAATTTTTAATTATGTATGGATTTATTAAAAATAATAAACTAATTACATGTTAACGTGAATAATATAGCTCTATGAAAAATAGCTATATTTTCCCTTAAAATGAAATTAGTGAAAAGAGTGACATTGTCATACTTTTTAAAATCTCTTTATCATCTGGCTTCATAGAAGACAGACAGACTCTCGTCTCTGCTTCAGCATTTAATCTGTTGCAATGAGCTGCTGTGGTTGAATTATGCAAAGAAAACATATATCCTCATATAGATAGGTAGCTTCAATACAGGAAAGTATTTTAATAACATTTTCAGATAACAGTGAACATTCTTCTTTGATACTGCACTACAATTCAGCAAATGGTAGTTTCTTAAGTTTAGTTGTAGCGTGGAATTGGAAACGATATCACTGAAGTTTTCATATGCTGTTACATTAATATCCACTAGTGTGTCTTATACTTTAAATGAATATTTTGTCTGTGCTTTATTTTGTAACATGAAACATAGGTCATTTGAAAAATATTGGTTCCCTGAATTGTGCAGATTTTCCAAATGTTAATACAGTATCAAAACATCACATTCATTAAAAATCCCTACCAATCTTATCAGAAAAGTCTCTAAATATTGGGATGGTGTCCAACTCCCAGGAGTGGATACAAGTTTTCCAAAGTTCCAATATTCACTTGAAAGCTCAATTTTATCATTAGCAGCAAATACCATCTGTTTTTTCCTTGATGTGACAGGTTCAACTCATTCATTTTTGAGAAAATATCTGCCAAATATCCAAGTATGAACAATGCTAGTATGTCTGGCAGTCGTTCTTTCAAGTAAAAATGTTATTCCATGAAAAAAGAGTGATTAGTCCATCTTCTAATTCTAATAATTGCATAAGTCCTCTTCCTCAAAGCAACTCTCTTATATCAGTATGCAGCAGAAATGCTCTATGTATGCTTCCATTTCATCACATGGATTATTAAAAGGGTCAAAATTTAATAAAATTAATAATTTTTTACTGCTTCATCAAGAACATTCTTAAGCAAAACTGGCCTTATTTTCCCTGAAAGTGTATAATGGTGAAAATACAATGACTACTTGTACAATTTGGTGTCACTAGCCTGATCCAGCCAGCCCTGGTGGTCTAGAGGTTAAGATTCTGTGCTCTCACCTTCACAGCCCGGGTTTGTTTTCCAGTCAGGGAACCACACCACCCATCTGTCTGTCAGTTGTCATACTGTGGCAGTTGTGTGTTACTGTGATGCTGAAAGCTATGCCACTGGTATTTCAAATACCAGCTGGGTCACCCATGGTGGACAGGTTTCAGCAGAGCTTCCAGATAAAGACAGAATAGGGAGAAGGAGCTGGCCACCCACTTCTGAAAAAATTGGCCATGAAAACCCTATGAATAGCAGCAAAGTGTTGGCTGATATAGTGCCGAAAGGTGAGAGGATGGTGCAAAAAGACCTGTCAGGGTTCTGCTCTGCTGTACACAGGGTCTCTAGGAGTTGGAATCAACTCCGCAGCACTAACAACAAACAACAAAGCCTGATTCATGCCAAGGCACCAGCAGTTTTACCCACTATTATTGTGCACCATCAGTAAAGATGTAAACACAGTAAAAACAGCAAATAACACATTAATATTGCTATGGAAGAAGTTTTGGCTTCACAAAACCATTGAAAGAGTCTTAGAGACACCCAGGTGTCCATGGACCACACTTTAAGATCTGTATTTCCAACTCTAACTCCTTCTGTGGCATTTGAAACAGTTGAGGATGCTTTTCTCATAATTCTCTCTTCCTCTATACACTATGACATCATTTGTTTTCTTTTCTCATATCTTTCTGTCTGTTCCTATTCATTTTCTGCTTTAGTCTCACTCTTCCCCAGGATTCTGTTCTTTCCAATTGTTTACACAGTTTTCCTGGATTACTTTATCCACAGAAAAAAACAAAATCTATCTACCAATGACTCTCAAATAAATATTTGTATTTATTTCTATCCAGATTATATGTGGATCTCTAGCTTAAGCTGTATAAGGGTATAGAGGTGAATGTTGGATATATATCTCAAATGCCATCTCGCGAAGATTGCACTCATTACCTTGCTCCCATCTGCATTTTTCCCATTTCCTACATTTTTGTTTCTCAAGTGACAGCAGTAGCATCTCCCATTTACCCAAACAGAAACCTAGGAATCATTTTAGACTCCTTCTCTTTCTCTCCCATAGCCAATCAACACAACCTGTCATTATTTCTCACTTTCCAGTCTCTCCATTCCCTCAGTTGCTTTCTTAGTTTAAGCCTTTATTGTCAATCATTCTTGCACTCACATCTCCTTCTCTCCTATCTCTGTGGAAGAGGTGGGAGAAATATCCAAGACACATCTTTACTTCCTTAATTGAGCAGGGTACACCCAAGGCAACAAGAAATAAAGATTCTTCTCCAAATCTCTATGTCCAATTACTCAGAGAATTCCTTCAAACATTGCTTTTCTATCATCTTCTCTGTGCCTTCTTTGTTTTCTGTCTTGTTGACTTCCTAATCGTCTTGCTTTTTTTCACTTCTCCTTTGGCCAGGGCCATTTTGTGTTGCCACACAAAATTCTCTACCGTATTTGTGATTTAATGATTTGGACACCCAATAAGAAATTTATCCACTTCATGACTCATTATTAGCTATGGTTCACAAATTCAACCCATGGCCTCAGAATATCTCCTCTATCTCATCTTTCAACAACATTGTAAATATAATATTCACCTTAGGTCAGTGGTTCTAACTTTTGATGTCTGTGAATAGGATTCAGGGTTTCCATGAACCGTAAGCCTTTTAAAAAGTTTTAAGTATAACATATACAGGGAAGTGTACAAATCTTAAGTGTATAGCTTGATGAATTTTTACAGATGTATACACTGCTGTAACGAACACTGAGGAAAAGATACAGAACACTCCAAGTATCTAGAAGACCATCCACTGCCCCCTTTCTGTTGGTAATCCTCTATGGGTAACCACTGTCCTGACTTCTATAACCACAGATTAGTTTTGCCTCTTTCAGAACATCATATAAATGGGAGCGCATAGTATGTGTTCTTTTATGTACTTTTTTGAGTCTGACTTCTTTCAATTAATGCTGTGTCTGTATGATCCATCCACATTGTTGCATTTATCAGTAGTTGGTTCTTTTTCATTGTCACATTGTGTTCCATCGTATAAATATCCAAAAATGAATTTACCTTCTTAACGTTGATGAACATTTGGTTTGTTTCCAGTGTTTGGCTATTATAAATAAAGTTGCAAAAAACCTGAGTGTCTATGTTTTTTGATGGATATAAACATTCATTTCTGTTGTACTTACACCCAAAAGAGAAATCTGAGAATCGTTTTAGACTTCTTTAGTATATACTGTCAAAGATTTTTCCAAACTGGTTGTATTCATTCGCAAAGTCATCCACAATATATAAAATGAAAGAAATGTAACGTAAGAAATGTAAGAAAAAATAAATTTTTCTCAAAAATGAGTATTGGTTGTCTTAACTGAGGGCCAACACATTTTCTATTAGGACTAGGTAGTAAATACTATTTTAGGCTTTGTGGGCCACATATGATCTCTGTTCCATATACTTTTAACAACCTTTTAAAAAATGTAAAATAATTTTTAGTCAACAAAAAAATAGGCTGCAGGCCAGATTTGGCCCCTGAGCCATAGTTTGCCAAACCCTGGTCGTAATAATTAAATGTGTTCTGGTAAATTTGTACCCATTATCATTTTAGTATTTATTTTTATGTCTCTGTTGACTCATAATTTTGAACACTTTTTCTTACATTTTTTATGCATTTGAATGTCCTGTCATATCTTTTATGATGCATCTTTTCTAGCCATTTGCCTATTTTCAATTTAACTGTTTTTTTAATTGATTTCTAGAGTACTATTTATAGTCTAGATATGCGCCCTTTGCCAAATGTATATATTCAAAATATTTTCTTCCAATCTGTGTTTAGCTTTTTACTCTTAATGAAGTTCCATTTGTCAATATTTACTTTAATAGTCAGCAATTTTTGTGTCCTGTTTAAGAAAAATTTTCCTATCTAAAGTTCAAGAGGATAAATCCCTCTGTTTTTGGTTTTGCTTTTTTTTTTCTTAATAGCTTGATGATCTTAGTTTTCACATTTAGGTCTAATAGCCATCTCAATTTAATTTTTTTGTCTGATATGAGTTAGGGCTGGATTTTATTTCCCATATGGATATGTAATTGATTCAACACCATTTATTGAAAAGATTATCCTTGCCAACTGAATTGGAATGGAATCATTCACATAAATCAGGTGACCTTATGTGTGTTGTTTCTACTGGGCTATTGATCTAATATTCTGTCCTTGTACCAGTATTACGATGTCCTAATTAGTGTAGCTTTATATTAGGTCTTGAAATCTAGTGGAGTATGTCCTTTGACTGTGCTCTTCGTCAAAATTGTCCAGGCTGTTCCAAGACTTTTTCATTTTCATATAAAATTTAAATTACCTTGTCAATATTCAAAACAAAACATTCTGTTTTTTTTTTATCAGGATTACATTGAATTTATAAACCAGTTAAATAAGAATTCAAGTTTTAACAATATTCTGGCTTCCGATGCATGTACATATGTATATGTACGTGTAAATATTCCTCTATTTACTTAGGCCTTCTTTAATTGCTCTGTTTTGTGGTTTTCAGTTTAGAGGTCTTACATATCTTGTTAGATTTATCCTTAGGTATTTAATTTCCTGGAATGCTTTTGTAAATAGTATTTTATAAATTTATTTCCACATGTTTGTTGCTAGTATATAGAAAGATATTTGATTTTTGTATATTTACTCTGTACCAAAATATCTGGCTAAATTCATTTAGAATTTCTAAGAGTTTGTTAACAGATTCATTGGAATTTTCTACATACCCAGTAATGTCATTATGACAAGTTTGTTTCTTCTATTCCTATCTTAATACATTCTTGAATTTATTGTTCTTACTTTGTTGCACTGAAAAGACTTGCAAAATGGTGTTTAACAAAAGTGGAGGTAATGGGCATCTTTTTTCTTTTTCTCAAATGGAATAGTGGAAAAGTGTTAAATATTTATTTCCACATTAAGAATAATGTTTGTTAGTTGTAGGTTTTGTGAAACATCTTTGATCAGATTAAGGAAGTTCTCTTTTATTCTATATTTGCTGAGATTTTATCATAAACAGTTGTGAATTTTGTCAAATCCTTTTTCTACATCTATTGGCATGTTTATAGGATTTCTGTCTTTCTCCTGTTAGCAGGGTAAATTAAATAAATTTTTGAATTGTAATTAATCTTGCATTCTTATAATAAATTCCACTTGGGGTCTTTTTTTCTATATCGATGAATTCTTTTTTTTTTTTTTTTTTATTGATGTTTTAATGGTTTCTAACATTGTGAAATTTTGGGTTGTACATTTTTGTTTGTCCATCACCCCATATATGACTCCCTTCACCCCTTGTGCCCACCCCCCACCCCCACTTCCCAGGTAACCACAGTCCAGTTTTCTCTGTCCATGTGTTGGTTTATATTCCACATATGAGTGAGATCATACAGTGTTTGTCTTTCTCTTTCTGGCTTATTTCACTTAACATAATACGCTCCAGGCCCATCCATGTTGTTGCAAATGGGACGATTTTGTCCTTTTTTATGGCTGAGTAGTATTCCATTGTATATATATACCACATTTTCTTAATCCAATCGTCAGTCGAGGGACACTTAGGTTGCTTCCACTTCTTGGCTATGGTGAACAATGCTGCAATGAACATAGGGGTGCATAAGCCTCTTTGGATTGTTGATTTCAGGTGCGTTGGATAGATTCCCAGTAGTGGGATGGCTGGATCATAGGGCATCTGTATTTTTAATTCTTTGAGGAATCTCCATACCGTTTTCCATAGAGGCTGCACCAATTTGCATTCCCACCAGCTGTGTATGAGGGTTCCTGTTTCTCCACATCCTCTCCAACATTTGTTGTTTTTTGTCTTGGTGATTATAGCCATTCTAACGGGCGTGAGGTGGTATCTTAGTGTTGTTTTGATTTGCATTTCCCTGATGATTAGTGATGTTGAGCATCTTTTCATGTGCCTATTGGCCATCTGTATATCTTCCTTGGAGAAGTGTCTGTTCATTTCCTCTGCCCATTTTTTGATCGGGTTGTTTGTTTTTTTGTTGTTCAATTGTGTGAGTTCTTTATATATTATGGAGATCAACCCCTTGTCAGATGTATGTTTTGCAAATATTCTCTCCCAGCTGGTTGGTTGGTTGTTCATCTTGATTCTGGTTTCATTTGTCTTATAAAAGCTCGTTAGTCTGATAAAGTCCCACTTGTTTATTTTTTCTTTAGTTTCCCTAGTCTGGGTAGGCATGTCATCCGAAAAGATTCCTTTAAACCCAATGTCAAATAGTGTGTTGCCTATATTTTCTTCTATGAGTTTTATAGTTTCAGGTCTCACCTTCAGGTCTTTGATCCATTTTGAGTTAATTTTTGTGAATGGCGATAGCACATGGTCCACTTTCATTCTTTTGCATGTGGCTGTCCAGTTTTCCCAACACCATTTATTGAACAGACTTTCCTTTCTCCATTGCATGTTCTTAGCACCTTTGTCGAAAATTAGCTGTCCATATATGTGTGGTTTTATTTCTGGGCTTTCAATTCTGTTCCATTGATCTGTGTGTCTGTTTTTGTACCAGTACCATGCTGTTTTGATTACTATTGCTTTGTAGTATGTTTTGAAGTCGGGAATTGTGATGCCTCCTGCTTTGTTCTTTTTCTTTAGGATTTCTTTAGCTATTCGGGGTCTTTTGTTGCCCCATATAAATTTTAGTATTCTTTTTTCTATTTCTGTGAAGAATGTCATTGGGATTCTGATTGGGATTGCATTGAATCTGTAGATTGCTTTAGGTAATATAGACATTTTAACTATGTTTATTCTTCCAATCCACGTGCATGGGATATCTTTCCATTTCTTTATGTCATCGTGGATTTCCCTCAATAATGTCTTGTAGTTCTCATTGTATAGGTACTTCACCTCCTTGGTAAGATTTATTCCTAGGTATTTTATTCTTTTTGATGCAATTGTAAATGGTATTATCTTTTTGAGCTCTCTTTCTGTTAGTTCATTATTAGCATATAGAAATGCAACTGATTTTTGTAGATTGATTTTGTACCCTGCAACTTTGCTGTAGTTGTTGATTGTTTCTAACAGTTTTCCAACAGATTCTTTAGGGTTTTCTATATATACAATCATGTCATCTGCAAATAGTGAGAGTTTCACTTCTTCGTTACCTATTTGGATTCCTTTTATTCCTTTTTCTTGCCTAATTGCTCTGGCCAAAACCTCCAGTACTATGTTGAACAGGAGTGGTGAGAGTGGGCAGCCCTGCCTCGTTCCTGTTCTCAGAGGAATGGCTTTCAGTCTTTCCCCGTTGAGTATGATGTTAGCTGTGGGTTTGTCATATATGGCCTTTATTATGTTGAGGTACTTTCTTTCTATTCCCATTTTATTGAGAGTTTTTATCATAAATGGATGTTGTATCTTGTCAAATGCCTTCTCTGCGTCTATTGAGACGATCATGTGGTTTTTATTCTTTGTTTTGTTGATGTGATGTATCACGTTGATTGATTTGCGGATGTTGAACCATCCCTGCGTCTCTGGTATAAATCCCACTTGATCATGGTGTATGATCTTTTTAATATATTGTTGTATTCGGTTTGCCAATATTTTGTTGAGGATTTTTGCATCAATGTTCATCAGCGATATTGGCCTGTAATTTTCTTTCTTCGTATTGTCTTTGTCTGGTTTTGGTATCAGGGTGATGTTGGCCTCATAGAATGATTCAGGAAGTGTTCCATCTTCCTCTATTTTTTGGAATAGTTTGAGGAGGATGGGTATTAAATCTTCTTTGAATGTTTGGTAAAATTCACTGGAGAAGCCATCTGGTCCTGGACTTTTATTTTTTGGGAGGTTTTTGATTACTATTTCAATCTCTTTACTTGTGATTGGTCTATTCAGATTCTCCATTTCTTCTTGGTTCAATTTTGGGAGGTTGTATAAGTCTAAGAATTTATCCATTTCTTCTAGATTGTCCAATTTGTTGGCATATAATTTCTCATAGTATTCTCTTATAATCCTCTGTATTTCCATGGTATCCGTTGTAATTTCTCCTCTTTCATTTCTAATTTTATTTACTTGAGCCTTTTCTCTTTTTTTCTTAGTTAGCCTGGCTAAGGGTTTGTCTATTTTGTTTATCTTCTCGAAGAACCAACTCTTTGTTTCATTAATCCTTTCTACTGTTTTTTTGGTCTCAATATCATTTATTTCTGCTCTGATTTTTATTATTTCTCTCCTTCTGCTGGCTTTGGGCTTTGTTTGTTCTTCTTTTTCTAGTTCTGTTAGGTGTAATTTAAGGTTGCCTATTAGGGCTTTTTCTTGCTTGTTAAGGTGGGCTTGTATCGCTATGAGTTTCCCTCTCAGGACCGCTTTTGCTGCATCCCATATGGTTTGATATGGCATGTTATCATTTTCGTTTGTTTCCAGATAGTTTTTGATTTCTCCTTTAATTTCATCAATGATCCATTGGTTGTTCAGTAGCATGTTGTTTAATCTCCACATTTTTGTCACTTTCCCAGTTTTTTTTTCCTGGTTCATTTCCAGTTTCATAGCCTTATGGTCTGAAAAGATGCTTGTTATGATTTCAATCTTCTTAAATTTATTGAGGCTTGCTTTGTTTCCCAACATATGGTCTATCCTAGAGAATGTTCCATGCGCACTTGAGAAGAATGTGTAGTCAGCTGTTTTTGGGTGGAGTGCTCTGTATATGTCTACTAGGTCCATCTCGTCCAGTTTTTCATTTAAGTCTAATATTTCTTTATTAACATTTTGTCTGGATGATCTATCCATTGCTGTAAGTGGGGTGTTAAGATCCCCTACTATTATTGTGTTGTTGTTGATTTCTCCTTTTAGGTTTGTTAATAGTTGTTTTATGTACATTGGTGCTCCTATGTTGGGTGCATATATATTTATAAGTGATATGTCTTCTTGATGGAGTGTCCCTTTTATCATTATATATTTCCCTTCTTTGTCTTTCTTAACCTGTTTTATCTTGAAGTCCACTTTGTCTGATATGAGTATGGCAACACCTGCTTTCTTTTGTTTGCCATTAGCTTGGAGTATTGTCTTCCATCCTTTCACTCTGAGCCTGTGCTTGTCTTTAGTGCTAAGATGTGTTTCCTGAAGGCAGCATATTGTTGGGTCTTGCTTTTTAATCCATCCTGCCACTCTGTATCTTTTGATTGGAGAGTTCAATCCATTTACATTTAGGGTAATTATTGAAATATGAGGGCTGAATGTTGCTGTTTTGTCACTTATTTTCTGGTTCTTTTGCATTTCCTTTGTTTCTTGTCCCATTTGTTTTGGACTGCCAATTCAGTTTGGTTGTTCTGTCTTATGATTCTTCTAGTTTTCTCTTTGTTTATCATATGTGGTTTTAATTTGATTATTTGTTTAGTGGTTACCTTGAGGTTTGGGCAAAAAATCTTCTGTATGAGATAGTCCATTATCTGATAGCCTCCTATTTCCTTATACTAAGTCAATTCAGTCACTTTCCTCTTCCCCTTCTAAGTTGCTCTTGTTATACCTTATTCTATCTTATGTTGTGGCTGTGTGTTTGCAGTGATGAGGTTAAATTTATTTTTGGTGAATTTCTTCCTTTGATCTTTGAGTTTAGTATTTAAGTGGTTGCTAACCTATTCCGGTAAAGATCTGCTATTTCTCTGATTTTGTCTACCTGCTTTTCTCCTTACTCCAAGCTTTGTGTTCCCTTTCTCTTCTTGTTTTCAGGCCTGAGGGCCTTCTTGAGTATTTCTTGTAGTGGGGGTCTCGTGGCCATGAACTCCCTTAGCTTTTGTTTATCTGGGAGAGTTACTATTTCTCCATCATATTTGAAGGATATTTTTGCTGGATAGAGTATTCTTGGCTGAAAGTTTTTGTCTTTTAGTATTTTGAATATATCATTCCAGTCTCTTCTAGCCTGAAAAGTTTCTGTTGAGAAATCCGCTGAGAGCCTGATGGGAGTTCCTTTGTACGTTATTTTTTGTTTTTGTCTAGCTGCCCTTAATATCGTTTCTTTGTCGTTGACCCTGGCTAGCCTTACCACTAGGTGTCGTGGTGAAGGCCTTTGTCTGTTAATATATATAGGCGTCCTGTTGGCTTCGCTTACTGGTATTTCCTGCTCCTTCCCCAGATTTGGGAAATTTTCAGCTATTATTTCCTTGAATAGGCTCTCTGTTCCTCTTTCCCTCTCCTCTCCCTCAGGAATACCTATAATTCTTATGTTACATTTTCTAATAGAGTCCGATATTTCTCGGAGTCTTTCTTCATTTCTTTTTAGTCTTAGTTCTCTCTCTTCTTCCATCTGGAGTATATCTGTATTCCTATCCTCTAAAGTACTAATTCTTTCCTCCATATTGTCAGCTCTGTTCTTTAAAGATTCCAGATTCTCCTTTATCTCCTCCATTGTGTTCTTCATCTCCATCAGCACTGATAGGTTTTTCTTTATGATTTCAATCTCTTTTGTGAAGAAACTCCTAATCTCATTTAATTGTTTGTCTGTGTTGTCTCGTATTTCGTTGAGTGTTTTTATGATAGCTATTTTGAAATCTCTGTCATTTAGTTTATGGATTTCTGTGTCTTCGGGGTTGATTTCTGGGTGCTTGTCATTTTGTTTCTGGTCTGGTGATTTCATATATTTTTGCATTGTGGTTCCTGTGTTGGTTTTGATTTTCCTCATCCTGGAAGTCTCTGGTTGCAATTTCCACCTGCCGCCACTGTCTGGTGGTAAAGGGCTGTGTAGTCTAAGCCCCCTGCGCTCTGCCCCAGTTTTTCTGCTGCGATCCGCAGTTTTGTTTTGTTTTGTTTTGTTTTGTTTTGTTTTTTCCCCACTGCGATCCACGGGTCCAGTCCAGTTTGTTCAGGTCTGCCTCTGATCGCTAGATCTGGTCGAGCTGCAGACTCCGGGTTGCGGGGAGGGGGGAGCTCTCTCTTTTGCCCTCTGGGTCCCTGACGTGGGAGGCTTCTCGTTTGCCCCTCTTTATCCGCTCTCTGGGTTGCTCAGATGTTGATGGTAGCCCTGTGGCTCCTCTGAGCCCTCTGTGCGGGAGTTTCCCACTGGCTGAGAGAGCCCAAAGAGCTACAGTTTCCCGCCGAGGGCCGCCCCTCCCCCCTCTCTGGGAGCCGCGCGGACCGGATCGCTGATCTGATGGGGAGGGAGCGGAGTTCTCCTTACCTCTCCCCACTTCCTCCGGGGGCCCAGCACGTTCCACTCTCAGATGTGCGGCAGTGTGGATCCCTCCGCTCTAGGTTTTCACTGTCTGGGATTCCGTTGTTGGTCTGTGGCTGTTGCTTTTGTTGTATCTTGTGGGAGAAGAATTCACGGGAAAGCTCACTCCGCCATGATGCTGACGTCACTCCTCCTCGATGAATTCTTTTTGATAATATTTTAGTTAGAATTTTTGCATCTATTTTCATTGCAAGTTTAAAATTGTGTACAGTGTGAGGTACGGGATGAGATTCATTTTGATGCACATCGCTATCTACTACTTCCAGCACAATTTACTAAAAAGATTATCCTTTCTGCCTTGAATTGTTATGTCACCTGTATCAAAAATCAACTGGCCATATATGTTTTGGTCTATTTATGGACTGTCTATTCTGCTCAGGTTATCAATATGTCTTTATTTATGTCAGTTTCACAGTGTCTTAACTAATGTAGCTATAGTAAGTATTGAAATTATATAGTGTGAATTCTCTCATTTTGCTGTTCTTTTCAAAACTATTTTGGCTATTCTAGGTCCTTTGCATTTCCACATAAATCATAGAATTGTGCAGTAATATTTATTTAAAAAGTCCAGGTGGAATTTGGTTGAGATTGCATTAAATCTGTGAATCAATGTGAAGAGAATTGACATCTTAACAATGGGGAATAATCTGATCCCTGAACACGGTATATTTAATGTCTCTTAACAGTGTTTTACAGTTCACATTCTTGCACATATTTTTAAAAATTTTCCCTAATTTTTATCCCTAGTTTTTTCTTTAATTAGTATCTAATTGTTCATTCTTATGACACAGAAATACAATTGATTTTATACTACAAGCTTGCTAAGCTCATTTAATATTTCTAGTTTTCTCTATATTCCTTTTGATTTTTGACATGGATGATCATGAAACCTGTAAATAAAGAGAGTTTTGCTTCTTTATGTCCAATCTGTGCAATTTATACCTATTTGTTGGTTTTTTGCCTGAACTGGCATCTGCAGTACAATGTTAAATAGAATGAATGGTAAAGGCAGGCAAACTTGTTTCATTCTTTAACTGGGGAAAAGGCATTCAGTCATTCACAATTAAGTACAATGGTAGCTATAGATTTTTGTTTGTTTGCTTGTTGTTTGTTTGTTTTGGTAGATGCCCTTTATCAGATTGAGGAAGTTCCCATCCATTACTAGTTTGTTGAGAGTTGTTATCATGAATAGATATTGAATTTTTTGAAGTTTTTTTTTTTTGTATCTATGAGATGATCATATGGTTTTTCTTCTTTAATTTCTTGATATGGAAAATTATATCAATTAATTTTTGAATGTCAATGAATCTTCTATTTCTGGAATAAACATCATTTGATCACAATGCCTTAACTTTTTGTTTATTCGTAGATTCAAGTTGTTAAAATTCTGTTTAAAATTTATGCATTGATGTTCATGAAGGGCATTGGTCTATAGGTTTCATAATATGTATTTGTCCAATTTTGGAATTAAGGTAATATTGGCCTCATGGAATGGGTTAGGAAGTATTACTTTTTCTTTTGTTTTCAGAAAGAATTTAGAATTTCTTTCTTAAATGTATGGTAGAATTCACCATTGAAGCTATTCAGGCCTGGAGTTTTCGTTGTGGGAAGATTTTGAACTGCAATATCAATTTCTTTAACAGATATACAGCTATTTGGGTATTCTATAACTTGTAATGTGAGCTTTGATAAGTTTATGTCTTTTGAAGAATTTATCCATTTCATCTAAGTTGTCAAATATGTTGGCTTAAAATTTTTCACACATTATTCTCTCAATACTTATAGGATCTGTAGTGCATTCCCCTACTTCGTTCCTGATGTTGGTAGTTTGTATCATCTCTGTTTTTCCTGATCAATCTGACAGAATTTTTATCAACTCGATCACTCTTTTGATTTCATTGGTTGTTCTGTATTGTTTTTCCATATGTTTCAATGACGTTTTTCTCTTTAATATTTGTATTCCTCTGCTTTACTTTGGGTTCAATTTGATATTCTTTATCTAGTTCCTTAAGGTAAAAGCATAGATCATTGATTTAAGACCTTTCTTCTTTACTAATATGAGCAATTAATGCAGTGAATTTCCCTGAAGGCATCACTTTAGCTGCATTCCATACATTTCTAGATGGTATTTTTTCTGTTGTTTTATTTTGGTTTTGTTGTTGTTGTTTATTAAATTTTTTTATTAATGTCATAATAGTTTATAACATTGTGAGATTCCAGTTGTACATTATTATTTGTCAGTCACCATATAAATGCTCCCCTTCACCCCTTGTGCCCAGCCCCCAGCTCCCTTCCCCCCTGGTAACTACCAAACTCTTCTCTCCGTCCATGTGTTAGTTTATCTTCCACATATAAGTGAAATCATACAGTGTTTGTCTTTCTCTGTCTGGCTTATTTCACTTAACGTAATACCCTCAATGTCCATGCATGTTGTTGTGAATGCGACAATTTTGTCTTTTTTTTTTTGGCTGAGTAGTATTCCATTGTGTATATATATATACACACCACATATTGTTTATCCAATCATCAGTTGATGGGCGTTTGAGTTACTTCCATTTCTTGGCTATTGTGAATAAGGCTGCAATGAACGTAAGGATGCATGAGCCTCTTTGGATTGATGATTTCAAGTTCTTTGGATAAATACCCAGTAGTGGGATAGCTGGGTCATATGGTATTTTTATTTTTAATTTTTTAAGAAATCTGCATACTGTTTTCCATAGTGGCTGCACCAGTTTGCATTCCCACCAGCAGTGTATGAGTGTTCTCTTTTCTCTACATCTGCTCCAACACTTGTTATTCTTTTTTGTCTTGGTGATTATAGCCATTCTAACAGAAGTAAGGTGATATCTCAACACAGTTTTTTTTTTTTTTGTGAGGAAGATCAGCCCTGAGCTAACATCAGTGCTAATCCTCCTCCTTTTTTTTTTTCCCCAAAACCCCAGTAGATAGTTATATGTCATAGTTGCACATCCTTCTAGTTGCTGTATGTGGGACGCGTCCTCAGCATGGCCGGAGAGGCAGTGCGTCGGTGCGCGCCTGGGATCCGAACCCAGGTCGCCAGTGGTGGAGCACGCGTACTGAACCGCTAAGCCACAGGGCCAGCCCTCAACATAGTTTTGATTTGCATTTCCCTGATGATTAGTGATGTTGAACATCTTTTCATGTGCCTATTGGCCATCTGTATATCTTCTTCAGAAAAATGTCTGTTCATATCCTCTGCCCATTTTTTCATTGGGTTGTTTGCTTTTTTGCTGTTGAGTTGTGTGAGTTTTTTATATATTTTGGAGATTAGCCCTTTGTGAGATATATGATTTGCAAATATTTTCTTCCAGTTGGTGGGTTATGTTTTCATTTTATTCCTGGTTTCCTTTGCCTTGCAGAAGCCCTTTAGTCTGATGAAATCTCACTTGTTTATTTTTTCTTTTGTTTCCCTTGGCTGGGTAGACATAGTATTTGAAAAGATCTTTCTAAGACTGATGTCAAGGTGTGTACTGCCTATATTTTCTTCTAGGAGTTTTATGGCTTCAGGACTTACTTTCAAGTCTTTGATCCATTCTGAGTTCATTTTTGTGTATGGTGAAAGGTAAGGGTCTACTTTCATTCTTTTGCATGTGGCTGTCCAGTTTTCCCAACAGCGTTTATTGAAGAGACTTTCCTTTCTCCATTGCATGTTCTTAGCTCCTTTGTCGAAGATTAGCAGTCTGTAGACGTGTTGATTTTTTTCTGGGCTTTCAATTCTGTTCCATTGATCTGTGTGTCTGTTTTTGTACCACTACCGTGCTGTTTTGATTACTATAGCTTTGTAGTATATTTTGAAGTAGGGATTGTGATGCCTTCCGCTTTGTTCTTTCTTCTCAGGATTGCTTTAGCTATTTGGGGTCTTTTGTTGCCCCATATGAATTTTAGGATTCTTTGTTCTATTTCTGTGAAGAATGTCATTGGGATTTTGATTGGGATTGCATTGAATCTGTAGGTTGCTTTAGGTAGTGTGGACATTTTAATAATATTTATTCTTCCAATCCATGTGCATGGGATATCTTTCTATTTCTTTATGTCATCATCAATTTCTTTCAATCATGTCTTATAGTTTTCAGCGTATAGGTCTTTCACCTTCTTGGTTAATTTTATTCCTAGATATTTTATTCTTTTTATTGTGATTGTAAATAGGATTGTATTCTCTTTTTTTTTTTAGATTTTATTTATTTTTTTTCCCCCCAAAGCCCCAGTAGGTAGTTGTATGTCATAGCTGCACATCCTTCTAGCTGCTATATGTGGGACGCGGCCTCAGCATGGCTGGAGAAGCAGTGTGTCGGTGCACGCCTGGGATCCGAACCCAGGCCGCCAGCAGCGGAGTGTGCACACTTAACTGCTAAGCCACGGGGCCGGCCCAGGATTGTATTCTTAGGCTCTCTTTCTGTTAGTTCGTTATTAAAGTATAGAAATGCAACTGATTTTTGTATGTTGATTTTGTACCCTGCAACTTTGCTGTAGTTGATTATTTCTAATAGTTTTCTGAAGGATTCTCTTGGGTTTTCTGATATAAAATCATGTCATTTGCAAACAGTGAGAGTTTCAGATCTTCCTTGACTACTTGGATTCCTTTTATTTCTTTTTCTTGCCTAATTGCCCTGGCTGAAATTGCCAGTACTATGTTGAATAAGAGTGGCTAGAGTGGGCACACTTTTCTTGTTCCTATTCTCAGAGGGATGGCTTTCAGTTTTTCCCTATTGAGTATGATATTGGCTGTGGGTTTGTCATATATGGCCTTTATTATGTTGAGGTACTTTCCTTCTATGCCCATTTTGTTGAGAGTTTTTATCCTAAATGGATGTTGGATCTTGTCAAATGCTTTCTCTGCATCTATTGAGATGATCATGTGGTTTTTATCCCTCATTTTGTTAATGTGGGATATCACATTGATTGATTTGTGGATGTTGAACCATTCCTGCATCCCTGGTATAAATCCCACTTGATCATGGTGTATGATCCTTTTAATATACTGCTGTATTCAGTTTGCCAATATTTGGTTGAGGATTTTTGCATCTACGTTCATCAGCGATATTGGCCTATAATTTTCCTTCTTTGTGTTATGTTTGTCTGGCTTTGGGATCAGGGTGATGTTGGCCTCACAGAATGTGTTAGGAATTGTTTGATTTTCTTCAACTTTTTGGAATAGTTTGAGAAGGATAGGGATTAAATCTTCTTTGAATGTTTGGTAGAATTCTCCAGAGAAACCATCTGGTCCTGGACTTTTATTTTTTGGGAGGTTTTTGATTAACGGTTAAATCCTTTTACTTGTGATTGGTCTATTCAGATGATCTATTTTTTCTTTATTCGGTTTTGGGAGGTTGTATGAGTCTAAGAATTTATCCATTGCTTCTATATTGTCCAAGTTGTTGGCATATAGTTTTTCATAGTATTCTCTTATAATCCTTTGTATTTCTGTGTTACCCATTGTAATTTCTCCTCTTTCATTTCTAATTTTATTTATTTGAGCCTTCTCTCTTTTTTTCTTAGTAAGTCTGGCTAAGAGTTTGCCAACATTATCTATCTTCTCAAAGAACCAGCTCTTAGTTTCATTGATACTTTCTACTGTTTTGTTGTTGTTGTTCTTTCAATTTCTATTATTTCTGCTCTAATTTTTATTATTTCTCTCCTTCTTCTCACTTTGGGCTTTGTTTGTTTTTCTTTTTCCAGTTCTCTTAGGTGTTGTTTAAGATTGCTTACTAGAGATTTTTCTTGCTTGTTAAGGTGGGCCTGTTTTGCTATGAATTTCTCTCTTAGGACTGCTTTTGCTGCATCCCATATGAGTTGGTATGGTGTATTTTCATTTTCATTCGTCTCCAGATTTTTTTTATTTCTCCTTTAATTTCTTCAATGATCCATTGGTTGTTCAGTAGCATGTTGTTTAGTCTCCACATGTTTGTCACTTTCCCAGCTTTTTTCCTATAGTTGATTTCTAGTTTCATAGCATTATGGTCAGAAAAGATGCTTGATATGATTTCAACATTCTTAAATTTATTGAGACTTGCTTTGTTTCCCAACATGGTCTATCTTTGAGAATGTTCCATGTGCACTTCAGAAGAATGCATATTCAGCTGATTTTGAATGGCGTGTTCTGTATATATCTATTAAGTCCATCTGGTCTAGTTCTTTGTTTAGTTCCACTATTTCCTTGTTGACTTTATGTCTGGATAATCTATCCATTGACGTAAGTGGGGTGTTAAGGTCACCTACTATTATTGTGCTGTTGTTAATATCCCCTTTTAAGTCAATTAATAGTTGCTTTATGTACTTTGGTGCTCCTGTGTTGGGTGCATATATAGTGTTATGTCTTCTTGATGGAGTGTACCTTTTATCATTATACACTGCCCCTCTTCATCTCTCATTGCCTTTTTTGTCTTGAAGTCTACTTTGTTTGACAAAAGTATGGCAACATCTGCTTTCTTTTGTTTGCCGTTAGCTTGGAGTATCGTCTTTCGTCCCTTCACTCCAAGCTCGTGTTTGTCTTTACAGCTGAGATGTTTCCTGGATGCGGCATATTTTTCGATATTATTTTTTAATCCATCCAGCCACTCTGTGTCTTGAGATTCAAGAATTCCATCCATTTACATTTATAGTGGTTATTGATATGAGGGCTTAATTCTGCCATTTTATCACTCATTTTCCAGTTGTTTTGTATTTCCCTTGTTTATGTCCCATGTATTTTGGACTACCAATTCAGTTTGGTAGTTCTCTATGATGGTTTTCTCAATTTTCTCTTTATTCATCATTTGTGTCTCTGTTCTGATTGCTTGTTTTGTGGTTACCCCGAGGTTTGTATAAAAAATCTCATAGATGAAATAGTCCATTTTCTGATAGCCTCTTATTTCCTTAGTTTAAGCTGATTCATCTCTTTTCTCTTCCTCTTCTAAGTTACTGTTGTCACAACTTATTCCATCTTGTGTTGGGAGTTTGTGGTTAAAATGATGAGATTATAATTATTTTTGGTGTTTTCCTTCCCTTTATCTTTAATGTTATAATTGTTTGTTAATCTGTTCTGATAGAGAGTTGCAATTTTCTGATTTTGTCTGCCTATTTATCGCCTTGCTCAAGGCTTTGTAAACCCTTTCTTTTTTTCTCAGGTATGAGGGCCTTCTTGATCATTTCTTTTAAGGGAGGTCTTGTGGTGATCAACTCCCTTAGCTTTTGTTTAGCTGGGAAAGTTTTCATTTCTCCATCATATCTGAAGGATATTTTCTCTGGATAGAATATTCTTGGCTGAAAGATTTGTCTTTCAGAATTTTGAATATATCATTCCACTCTCTCCTGGCCTGTAAGGTTTCTGCTGAGAAATCTGCTGAAAGCTTGATAGGGATTCCTTTGTAAGTTATTTTCTTCTGCCTTGCTGCCCTTAATATTTTTTCGTCATTGACTTTTGACAGCTTTACTACTATATGCCTTGGAGAACGTCTTTTTACATTGATATAATTAGAAGTTCTATTAGCTTCTTTTATTTGTATTTCCAGCTCCTTCCCCAGGTTTGGGAAGTTCTCAGCTATTATTTCTTTGAACAAGCTTTCTGCTCCATTCTCCCCCTCTTCTCCCTCTGGAATACCTATAATCCTTATTTTGCATTTCCTAATTGAGTCAGATGTTTCCTGGAGAGTTTCTTCATTTCATTTTAGTCTTAATTCTCTCTCCTCCTCCATCTGAAGCATTTCTATATTTCTGTCCTCCAAAATATCACATCTGCTATTCAGGGATTCCAGATTTTTTGATATCTCATCCACTGTGTTTTTCATCTCTAATATTTCTGATTGGTTTTTCTGTATAATCTCAATCTCTTTTGTGAAGAATTCCCTTTGTTCATCAATTTTGTTCCTTATTTCATGGAACTGTCTATCTATATTTCCTTGTAACTCATTGAGTTTTTTTTATGATAGATATTTTGAATTTTCTGTCATTTAGATTGTAAATTTCTATGCCTTCAGGATTGACTTTGGGGTCCTTGTCCTTTTCCTTCTGGTCTGGAATATTAATATATTTCTTCATACTATTTGATGGTGTGGATTTGTGCCTTCACATAGTGATACTATTTGGTCGCAGATTCCCCCTGCCACCACTTGGGGGTGTCAGGAGCTGTGTATTCTGAGCCCACCGCCATCCCTGATGTCTGTGCCTGTCCTTTGGAATCTGCTGACAGGGCCTGTCTGCAATTGGTGGCCTGCTTGCTCATAGCTGCTGCTGCTGTTTTTCTACTGTATGCTCAGGTGCTCTGGCCGACTGGCTGATCTGGAGTGCCAGGTAGGGGGAGGGGTGCTTTCTTTTGTGTGTGCAATCCTTGGGAGTGTTCTCACCCTGCCCTTGCTATCTGCTCTCCTGGGGTGCTGGCTTGATGAAGACACCCCCACAATAGCTTAGCCTCCTCTGTGGGGAACTTTCCCATGGGCTGTGAGAGAACTTGGAGAACAAAGGCTTTCACGTGGAGAGCCGCCCTTCCCCCCTCTTTTCTCAGAACTGCACGCAGTTCCATGCCCTGGGTCACTGCCTGGGATGGAGAGGAGATCCCCTTACTTCCTCCCACTTCCTCCTGGGGGGTCCAGCACCTCCACCTTCAGATGTATGGCAGTGTGAGTCTCTCAGACATCTTTTGTGTTGTGTGAATGTCCTCTCTTGGTTTCTGAATGCCCTTTTTGTTGTATCTTAGGAGGCAAAGTCTAAGGGAAGAGCTCACTGCACCTTGATGCTGACGTCACCTCTCTGCTTTTAAGTTTTTAAAAAATCTCCAGAATATTTTCCATAGTGGCTGTACCAATTTAGATTCCCACCAAAAGTGCACCAGAGTTCTTTTTTCTCCACATCTTTACCAACACTTGTTATCTCTTGTCTTTTTGATAATAACCATTCTAACAGGTGTGAGATAATATCTCATTGTGGTTTTGATTTACATTTCCGTGATGATTAGTGATGTTGGCCACCTTCTCACATAACTGTTGGCTATTTGTATGTCTTCTTTGGAAAAGTGTCTATTCAGATCCTTTGCTCATTTTTTAAAACTTTTAAATAAGCTTTTTATTTTGAGATAATTGTAGATTCATATACAGTTCCAAGAGATAAGACAAAAAGATCCTGTATACATTTCTTAGTTTTCCCCCTAGTAACATCTTCCTTTACCCATTTTTTAATTGAGCTATTTGTTTTTTGGCTAATGAGTTATATGAATTTCTTATATATTTTGGATATTAACTCCTTATTAGATATATGGTTTACAAATATTTTCTCCCACCATGGAGGTTGCCTTTTTACTCTATTATTGTTTCATTTGCTGTACAGAAGCTTTTTAGTTTATAATTCCACTTGTTTATTTTTGCTTTTGTTGTTTGTGTTTTTGGTGTCATATCCAAAATCTTCACCAAGACCAACGTCAAGGAGAGTTTTCCCTTTGTTTTCCTCTAAGAGTCTTACAGTTTTAGGTGTTACATTTAAGGCTTTAATCCATTTCAAGTTCATTTGTGTGAGTGGTGTGAGGGTACACCTTCATTCTTCTCCATGTTAATATGCACTTTTCCCAATGCCATTTCTTGAAGAGACTATCTTTTCCTCATTGAGTATTCTTGGCCCCTTTGTCAAATATTAGTTGACTACATATGCGTGGCTTTATTTCTGGGCTCTTGATTCTGCTCCGTTGGTCTATGTGTTTGTTTTTATGCTTGTACCATACTGTTTTGATTACTATAACTTTGTAGTATAGTTTGAAATCAGGAAGCATTGTGCTTCCAGCAAAATTGCTTTGGTTATTTGGGGTCTTTTTGGTTCTATAAGAATTATAGGATTATTTTTTCTGTTTTGTGAAAAATGCCATTGGTATTTTGATAGGGATTGCATTGAATCTATAGATGGCTTTGGGTAGTATGGGCATTTTAACAATATTAATTTTTCCCATCCATGAACATGAGATATCTTTTCATTTATTTGTGCCTTCTTCAATTTCTTTCACCAAAGTCTTGTAGTCTTCAGTGTACAGACCTTTCACCAACTTAAATTTATTCCTAAGTACTTTATCTTGTTTGATACTATTGTAAATGAAATTGTTTTATTTATTTCTTTTTCAAATAGTTTGTTGTTAGTGTATAAAATGCAACTGATTTGTGTATGTTGATTTTGTATCCTGAAACTTTATTAAATTAGTTTATTAGTTCTATTAGTTTTTTGGTGAAGTCTTTAGAAATTTCTGTATATATAACTATGTCATCTGTAAACAGAGATGATTTTATTTCTTCCTTTCCAATTTGGATGCCTTTTATTTCTTTTTCTTGCCTAATTGTTCTGGCTAGGACTTACAATACAATGTTGAATAAGAGTAGTGAGAGTGGGCATCTTTGTCTTGTTCCTGATCTTAGTGGAAAGGATTTCAACCTTTCACTGAGTATGATGTTAGCTGTGGCCTTGTCATAAATGGCCTTTGTTATGTGGAGGTACATTCCTTCTATATCCAATTTATTGAGAGTTTTTATCACAAAAGAATTTTGAATTTCGTAAAATGCTTTTTCTGCATTGAGATGATCATATGGTTTTACCCTTCTTTATATTAATGTCATGTGTCACATTTATTAATTTGTGTATGTTGAACCATCATTGCATCTCAGGGATAAATCCCACTTGATCATGGTGTATATTCTTTTTAATCTTCTGTTAAATTCAGTTTGCTAGTATTTTGTTGAGGATTTTTGCATCTATATTCATCAGGGCTATTGGCCTGTAGTTTTCTTTTCTTATAGTGTACTTATATGGCTTTGTTCTCAGGGTAATGCTGACCTTGTAACATGAGTTTGAGAGTGTTCCCTTCTCTTTAATTTTTTGGAAGAGTTTGAGGAGGATTGGCCTTAATTCTTTAAATGTTTGGTAGAATTCAGCAGTAAAACCATCTAGTTCTGGGCTTTTCTTTGTCGGGAGGTTTTTTTATTACTATTTCAATCTCCTTACTCATTATTGATCTGTTCAGATTTTCTATTTCTTCATGATTCATTTTGGTAGGTTGCACGTATCTAAAAATTTATCTGTTTCTTCTAGGTTATCTAATTTATTGGCACATGATTGTTTATAGCAGTCTTTTATGATCCTATGTATTTCTGTGGTGTCAGTTGCAATGTCTCTTCTTTCATTTATAATTTGGTCAAAGGTTTTTAGTATATTCACAAAGTTGTGCAACCATCATCACTATCCAATTTCAGAATATTTTCATCACCCCAAAGAGAAACCACTTACCTGTTAGCAATTACTACTCATTCCTCCTCCACCTAAACCTGGGCAAACAGTAATCTACTTTCTGTCTCTATGCATATTCTGAACTTTTTATATAAAGAAAATCATACACTATATGGTCTTTTGTTTATGACTACTTTCAAATAGCATAGTGTTTTCAAAGCTCATCCATGTTTTAGCATGTGACAGTACTTCACTCATTTTTATGGCTGAATAATATTCCACTGTGTGAATATACCACAATTTATCCATTCTTCTGTTGATGGGCATTTGAATTGCTTCTAGTTTTTTTTTATTATGAATAATGCTGCTATGAACATCCATATGCAAGTTTCTGTGTAGGCATATGTGTTCAATTCTTATAGGTATATCCTAGGAGTGGAATTCCTAGATTACATGGTAACTATATTTAACTTGTTTAGGAATTGCCAACTTGTTTTCCAATGCAGCTATACTATTTTAAATTCCCACCAACCATGTAGTAGGGTTCCAATTTTTTCACATCCTCACTGACATTTGTTACTATCTGTATTTATTATTATACTCATCCTGGTGTGTGTTAAGTGATATCTCATTGTGATTTTGATTTGTATTTCCCTAGAGGCTAATGATGTTGAGCATACTTTCATATTCATATTGTCAATTGTATGTCTTCTTTACAGAAATTTATATCTTTTGCTGATTTTTAATTGGATTATCTTTTTTACTATGGAGTTGTAAAAGTTGTTTGTATATCCTAGGCAAGAGACACTTAGACAATATAGGATTTGCAAATATTTTCTCCCATTCTATTAGTTATTTTTTCACTTTCTTGATTGTGCATTTGCAGCACAAAAGTTTTTAATTTTGATGAAGCCCAATTTATCTATTGTATTTTCTTTAATGGTTTATGCTTTTGGTGTCATATCTGAGAAGGTTTTGTCTAGTCCAGGGTCATGAAGATTTACTTCTTTTTTTTTAATATTTTTATAATTTTAGCTCTTACATCTAGCTCTTTCATTCATTTTAAGTTAATTTTTGTAAATGTTTTGAGGTAAGAATCCAACTTCATTCTCTGTGAGTGGATGTGCAATTGCCCAAGCAGCATTTGTTAAAAAGACTATTCTTTCCCCCACTGAATTGTATAGGCACCCTTGTCAAAAAATAATTGACAAAGAAAGAGTATTTTTGGACTCTCAATTCTATTCTGCTGATCTACAAAACTCTGTTTATTTTGGTACCACACAGTCTTAATTACTGTAGCTTTGTAGTATGTTTTGAAATGTGGAAGTGTGTGCTCCAACTTTGTTCTTCTTTTTCAATATTGTTTTGGCTATTCTGAGCCCCTTGCAATTACATATAAATTTTATAAGCAGCTTGTCAATTTCTGAAAAATAAAGCATTTGGGATCTTGATAGGTATTGCGTTGAATCTGTAAATCATTTTGTACAGCATTGTCATCTTCACAATATTAAGTCTTTCAATCCATGGACGTGAGATATCTTTTATTTCTTTCAAATTTTTTTTGCAGTTTTCAGTGTACAGGTCTTGTACTTCTTTTGTTAAATTTATTCCTAAATATTTTATTATTTTTGATGTTATTGGAATGGGAATTGTTTTATTTCATTTACAGATTGCCCATTGCTAGTATATACTACCACAACTGATTCTTTCATATTATCTTTTATTCTGAAGGCTTGCTGAACTTGTTTCTTAATACATGATCATGTAATCTTCAAATAAAGATGGGTTTACCTCTTCTTTTAAAATCTGGATGCCTTTAATTCTTTTTCTTGCCTAAATGCTCTGCTTAAAACCTCCAGCAGACAATAAATATGGGCAGATAAGGCTTTCTGAAGAGGTATGATTTGGAGTGGAACATAGTATGTTGTGGTTGAATCTGAAATACATACATTGGAATTCTGGCTCTACTTGCTATTTGACCATAAACAAGCTTTTAAAACTCAAAAAAAAAAAAAAAAAACCTCCAGCAGAATGTTGAATAGAAGTGGTAAAAGTAAACTTCTCTTGTTCTGATCTTAGGAGGAAAGCTTTCAGTCTTTCATAATGAAGTATGAGGTTAACCGTAGGTGTTTTGTAGATGCCCTCTATAAGGTTGAGGAAGTTTCCTTCTATTTCTTGTATGTTCACTGTTTTATCATGAAAAGGCAATGGATTTTGCCCTTTATTCTATTAATATGGCATTTTGCATTTATCGATTTTCATATGCTGACACAACCTTGCATTCTTTGGATAAATCTCATTTGGTCATGATGTATACTCATTTTCATATGTTGCTGGATTTGGTTGGCTAGTATGTTGTTGAGGATTTTTGTGCCTATATTAATAAAAAGTATTGATCTGCTGTTTTCTTTTTGTATGATGTCTTTGTTTTTTTAATGTCAGGGTAATACTGGCTTCATAGAATGAGATGGGAAATGTTCTTTCCTTTTCTATTTTTTGGAAAAGAGTTTGAATGAAAACATTTTTATCATCACAAGGAGAAACTCTATAGCTATCATCGCCCTTATCTACCCAACAACATATGCCTAGGCAAGAATTAATCAACTATCTCTCTCTACAAATTTGCCTACTCTGGCAATAGTTGGAATCTCATGTAGTTGTGATGATATAATATGTGATCTTGTGCGATAGGCTTTTTCACTTGGTAATGTTTTATGGTTCATCCATATTGTGGCATGTATCTATAATTCCTTTTTTAAGCCTGAAAAGGATTTAGTCATATGGATACACAGCCATTTATTTTTTCATTCTTCTGCTGATGGGCATTTGGGTTGTTTTCAGTCTTTTTCATCATGAATAATGCTATGAACACTCATGGAATAGTTTTTGTTTGAACACTTGCTTTCAACTCTCTTAGGTCCGTAACTAGGGAATTCCTGGGTCGTATTGTAACTGTCAAATTGTTTTCCAAAGCTGATGTACTATTTTAAATTCCCATCAGCCATATAGGAGGGTTCCAATATATTCATATCATTACTAACATTTTTTGTTTTCTGTATTTATGATTGTACCCATCCTAATGTGTGTAAAGTGGTTTCTCATTGTGGTTTTGATTTGCATTTCCCTAATAGCTAGTGATCCTTTGCCCAATTTTAATTGGGTTATCTATCTGTTACTATTAAATTTAAGCATTTTTATATATTCTGGATGAAAGACACATAGAAGATATATGACTTGCAAGTATTTCCTACCACTGTGCGATTTATCCTTTCACTTTCTTGATGGTATCATTTGCAGTGCAAACACTTAATTTTGATGAAGTTCAATTCATTTTTCTTCTGTTGCTTGTGCTTTTATTGTCATATTTAAGAAAACGTTACAAAAAGTAGAATCATAAGGATGTATTCCTATGTTTTCTCATAAAAGTTGTATAGTTTTTACCCCTTATCTCTTTGATCCATTTTGAGTTAATTTTTGTAAATGGTGTGAAGTAAGAGTCCAACTTCATTCTTTTGCATGTTGATATCCACCTATCCCAACGCCATTTAAAAAGACTATTTTTACCCCAGTGAATGGTTGTCTTAGTCCATTCGGACTGCTATAACAAAATCCTATGAACTTGGTGTCTTATAAACAAGAAATATTTATTTCTCACAGTTCTGGAGGCTGAGAAGTGCAAGATCATGACACTGGCAAATCCAGTGTCTGGTGAAGTCCCACTACCTAGATGACTGTCTTTTCACTATAACCTCACATGGCAGAAAGGCAAGGGAGCTTTCTCCAGCCTTTTTTATAAGGACACTAATACCATTCACCAGGGCTCTTCTCTCATGACCTAATCACTTTCCACAGTTTCCTCTTAATATCATCACCTTTGGGGTTAGAATTTCAACATATGAATTTTGGAAGGGACAAAATCATTCAGACCATACCAATGGTCCTGACACCCTTGTTGAAAATCAGTTGACCATAGACACATAGGTTTACTTGTGGACTCTCAATTCTATTTCACTGATCTATAGATCTATTTTTATGTTGGTACCACATGGTCTTGATTACCATTGCTTTGTAGTAAGTTTCAAAATCAGGAAGTGTGATTTCTCTTACCTCATTCTTCTATTTCAAGATTATTTTGGCTATTCTGGGCCCTCTGCATTTCCATATGAATTTTAGAATTGGCTTGTCAATTTCTACAAAGAAGTCAGCTGGGATGCTGACAGGAATTGTGTTGACTCTAGATTACTTTGGGGATCTTTGCGTCTTAACAATTTTAAATCTTCCGATCCTTGGACATGAGCTTTTTCCCATTTATTTAAATTCTTTACTTTTTTCAACAATGTTTTATAGTTTTCAATTTAAAAGTTTTGGATTTATTTTGTTAAATTTTTTCCTAAGTACTTTATTCTTTTCAATGCTATTGTAAATTGAATTGTTTTCTTAATTTCATCTATTGGATTGTTCATTGTTAGTGTACAGAAATATAATTAAATGTTGCACGTTTATCTTGTATAATGCAATTTTCCTGAGTCATTTATTAGTTCTACTAATTTTTTACTGGATTCTTTAGGATTTTCTATATACAAGATCATGTCACCTGCAAACAAAGATAGTTTTAAGTTCTTCCTTTGCAATCTGGATGGCTTTTATTTTGTTTTCTTGTCTCGTTGTCCTCTCTAGAAACTCTAATACAATGATGAATAAAAGTGGCCAGACTGGACAGCTTTGTCTTGTTTCTGATCTTAGGAGGAAAGCAACCGGTCTTTAATCATTAAGTAAGATGTTAGCTGTGAGTTTTTCATAGACATCCTTTGTCGGGTTGAAGAGTTCCCTTCTATTTATAGTTTGCTGTGTGTTTTTAATCATGAAAGGGCAGTGGATTTTTTTTCAAATGCTATTTATGCATTTATTGAGATGATCATGTGTTTTTTTTTAATTCTTTTTGATGTTAAGCCAACCTTACATATATGGTATAAACCCCATTTGATCATGGTGTGTAATTTTTTTATATGTTGCTGGATTCATTGTGCTAGTATTTTGGCTAGTATTTTTGCATCTATATTACTCTTTTTATTCAGATGTAATTGACATATAACATTGTTTAAGTTTAAGCAGTACAGAGTGTTGATTTGATACATTTTTACATTGCAATATGATTACCACTATAGCATTAGCGAACACCTCTATCACATCATATAATAATCATTTCCTTTTAGTCTTGGGAACAATTAAGATCTAGTCTCTCAGCAACTTTGAAGTTTACAATACAGTATTGTTGACTGTAATTACTATACTCTGCATTAGCTCTCCAGTACTTATTTATCTACTAGTTTCCAAGTTTGTACCCTTAAACAACATCTCCCCAATTCACCCACCCCACACCCAGCCTCTGATAAACACCTTTTTACTCTCTGTTTTTACAAGTTTTCCTTTTTTAAATTCCACATATAAGTGAGATCATACAATATTTATCTTTCTCTGACTTATTCCACTTAGCGTAATGGCCTCAAGGTCCATCGATGTTGCTGCAAATGGCAGGATTTTCTTCTTTCTCATGGCTGAATAATATTTCACTGCATATATATGCTACAACTTCTTTATCCTTTCATTTGTTGACAGACATTCAAGTTGTTTCCATATCTTGGCCATTGTGAATAATGCTGCAATAAACATGAGATTGCATATATCTCTTCAAAATCCTGTTTTCATTTCGTTTGCTTATATACCGTGAAATGGAATTGCTAGATCATATGATAGTTCTATTTTGAATTACTTGAGTAAGCTCCATGCTGTTTTCCATAGTGGCTGAACCAATTTACCTTCTGGCCAGCAGTGTACAATGGTTCTCTTACCTCTATATCCTCACAGACACTTGTTAACTACTGTCTTCTTGATGATAGCCACTCTAACAGGTGTGACGTAATATCTCATTGTGGTTTTGATTTGCATTTCCCTGATAATTAGTGATGTTGAGCATCTTTTCATGTACCTTTTGGCCATTTATATGTCTTCTTTGGAAAAATGTCTATTTATTTCCTCTGTCCATTTTTTTACTGGCTTGTTTGTATGTTATAGAGTTGTATGAGTTCTTTATATGTTTAGGATATTAATCCCTTATCTGATATATGGTTTACAAATATTTTCTCCCATTCCATATATTGCCTTTTTATTTTGTTGATTATTTCTTTCGCTGTGCAGAAGCTTTTTTCAGTTTGATGTAGTCCCATTTGTTGATTTTTGCTTTTGTTGCTTGTGCCTTTGGTGTCATATCCAAAAAATGATAGCCCAGTCCAATGTCAAGGAATTTCTCCCTGTTTTTTCCTAGGAATTTTATGTTATCAGATCTTACATTTAAGTTTTTAATCCGTTTAGAGTCAATTTTTGTGGTTGGTGTAAGATGGGGTGGAATTTCATTTTTCTTCATGTGGTTATGCAGTTTTCTCAACACCATTTGTTAAAGAGACTGTCCTTTCCCCATTAAGGGTTCTTGGCTCCATGTCAAATATTAGTATATGCAGGGGTTAATTTCTTGGCTCTCTATTCTATTTAATTGGTCTATGTGTCTATTTTTATGTCAGTACCATACTGTTTTAATTACTATCGCTTTGTTGTGTAGTTTGAAGTGTGATGCTTCTGGCTTTGTTCTTCTTTATCGTGATTTCTTTGGCTATTTGGGGTCTTTTTTGGATCCATACAAATTCTAGGAATGTTTTTTCTATTTCTGCAAAAAACGTCATTGGAATTTTGACAGGGATTGCATTGAATCTATAGCTGGCTTTGGGTAGTATGGACACGTTAACAATATTAATTCTTCCAATCTGTGAATGCAGGATATCTTTCATTTGTTTGTGTCCTCTTCAGTTTCTTTCATCGAGGTCATATAGTTTACATTGTTCAGATCTTGCACTTACTTGGTTAAATTTATTCCTAAATATTTTGTTATTTTTGAAGCTATTGTGAATGGGATAGTTTTCTTTATTTCTCTTTCAGATGTTTTGTTGTTAGTGTATGGAAATGCAACTGATTTCTGTATGTTGAATTTATATCAGGCAATTTTAATGAATTCATTGATTAGTTCCAACAGTTTTTTGGTTGAGGTGTTAGGATTTTATACATATAAGATCATATCATTTGCAAATAATGACAACTTTACTTCTTCCTTTCCAATTTGGATGTCTTTTATTTCTTTCTGTTGCTTAATTTCTCTGGCTAGGACTTCCAGTACTATGGTGAATAAAAGTAGTGAGAGTGAGCACCCTTGTCTTACTCCTGATCTTAGAGGAAAAGCTTTCAATTTTTCACTATTGAGTATATGTTAGCTGTATTTGTCTTATGTGGCCTTTATTTTGTTGAGGTATGTTCTTCCTATGCCCAATTTGTTGAGGGCTTTAATCATGAAAAAAAAGTTGAATTTTGTAAAATGCTTTTCCTGCATCTATTGAGATGATGATAGATTTTTATCCTTCATTTTATTAATATAATGTATCACATTCATTGATTTGTGTATGTTGAACCATCCTTGCATCCCAAAATAAATCCCACTTGGTCATGGTATATGTAAAGTTAGATTGTTTATTTGAGATTCTTTTGTTTTCTTAATATATGCATTTATTGCTATAAACATTTGATACATTGTGTTTCCATTTTCATTTGTTTTCAGATATTTTTTATTTCCCTTTTGATTTCTTCTTTGACCCATTTGTTGTCCAAGAATGCATTGTTCAATTTCCACATATTTGTAAATTTTCCAGCTTTCCTCTTTTTGTTATTTTCTAGTTTCATACCATTGTGGTCAGAAAAGATACTTGGTATAATTTCAACATTCTTAAATTTGCTGACTTATTTTGTGACCCATCATGTGATCTATCCTGGAGAATGTTCCGTGTGCGCTTGAGAAGAATGTGTATTCCACTGCTATTGGATGGAATGTTGTATAAATTGCTGTTAGGTTCCTATGTTCTAATTTATGGTTCAAGTCCATTGTTTTCTGGTTGATTTCTATTTCTGCCTTCAAATCTGTTAGTATTTGCTTAATATATTTAGGTGTTCTGATGTTGGGTGTATATATATCTGCAATTGTTTAATCTTCTTGATGAATTAACCCTTTTCTCATTATATAATGACCATGTTTATCTCCTGTTACCATTTTTTGGCTTAAAGTCTATTTTGTCTGATGTATAGCCATCCCTGCTTTCTTTTGATTTCACTTGCATGGAATGTCTTTTTCCATCCCTTCACTTTGAGCCTGTGGGTGTTCTTAAAACTGAAGTAAGTCTCTTGTAGACAGTATATGGTTGAGTCTTTTTTCTTTAATCCATCCAGCCATTCTGTGACTTTTGATTGGTGAATTTAATCCATTTATATTTAGAGTAATTTTTGATATGTGAGGACTTACTAATGCCATCTTATTAATTGTTTTCTAGTTGGTTTATTTTTAATTCCATTGTTTCTTTTTCCCTCTGTTTCTGCCTATCTTTGTAAATTGGTGATTTTCTGTGGTGGTATGCTCTGTTTACCTTTTCTTTATTCTTTCTGCTTCTCTTATAGGTTTTTTCTTTGTGGTTACCATGAGGCTTATATAAGACATCTCATAGATAAAATAGTCCATTTTAAGCTGACAGCAACTTAATTTTGATTACCTACAACAACTTCACCCTTTACTCCCCCCCTTTAATATTTTTTTTGTCATTATTTACCTCCTTTTATATTGTGTATTTGTTCACACATTATAGTAGCTATAATTATTTTTAATACTCTTTTCTTTTCACCTTTGTACTACAGTTAAGTGGCTAATCCACCATCTTATTACAGATTTAGAGTTTTCTAAGTCTGCTTGTATATTTACTTTTACCAGTTTGTTGCATACTTTCGTATGCTTTCATGTCACTGATTAGCATCTTTTCATTTCTGCTTGAAGAACTTTCGGCATTTCTTGTAACGCAGGTCTAGTGGTGATAAACTCCTTCAGCTTTTGTTTGTCTAAGAAGGTCTTTATTTCTCCTTTATATCTGAAGGATAATTTTGCCAGATAGAGTGTGCTTGGCTGGCAATGTTTTTCTTTCAATACTTTGAATATGTCTTACCACTCTCCCCTGGCCTGTAGAGTTTCTGCTGAAAAATCTGCTGATAGCCTAATGGGGGTTCCTTTGTAGGTTACAGTCTTTTCTTCCTTGTCTACTTTTAGAATTCTTTTTTATCCTTTTTTTTTTTTTTTGCGAGGAAGACCAGCCCTGAGCTAACATCCATTGCCAATCCTCCTCTTTTTACTGAGGAAGCATGGTCCTGGGCTAACATCCGTGCCCATCTTCCTCCACCTTATATGGGATGCCATCACAGCATGGCTTGACAAGCGGTGTATCGGGGTGCACCCGGGATCTGAACCTATGAACCTCAGGCTGCCACAGCAGAGTGCACACACTTAACCGCCACGCCACCAGGCTGGCCCTGTAGAATTCTTTTTTATCTTTGATATTTGACAGTTTCGTTATAATGTCTCTGGAGAAGGTCTTTTTGTATTGAAATAATAGGATGATCTATTAGATTTGTAAACATGGATGTCCAATTCTCTCCCAAGGGCTTGGAATTTCTCAGCTATTATTTCTTTAAATATATTTTCTCCTCCCTTCTCCCTCTCTTCTCCTTCTGGAACCCAGATTATTCTAATATTTGTGCTTTTGACAGATTCCCATAGATCACATAGGCTTTCTTCACTCTTTTTCATTCTTTTTTCTTTGTTTTCCTCTGAGTTATCTTGGAATTCCAACTCTCTAACTCACTTATTCAGTCTTCTATTTGCTCTACTCCACTGCAAAGGCTCTCGATCACATTTTTCATTACATTCATTGAGAACTTCAACTCCAGAACTTTGATTTGGTTCCTTTTTATGATTTCTACCTATTTCTTAAAATCTCATTTTGATCATATATTTTTTCCAGATTTTGTTGAATTGTCTTTCTGAGTTTTCTTGTAGCTACTTGAATTTCTTCAAAACAGCTATTTTGAGTTCTTTATTAACTAGATCACAAAATTACATGCCTTTGAACTTGGTTAAGAAAGAATTGTTATTTTCTTTTTGTGATGGTATGTTTCCTTGATTTTTAATGTTTCATGTAGTTTTGCATTGCTGCCTTCACATTTGAAGTAACAGACATCTCCTTTAATCTTTCCTAGCAGATAGGGTATTCTGTTCAATGGTGTTGTTATTATCTGAGGGTTTCTCTGCCTTTGTACGGGTACACCTGCTCCACTCTTCTTGCTCCTTCTTATAGCAGGATTCTTAAGCTTTTAGGTTTTCTCTGGTTCTTACAACTCAGCAGGCTGGATACTGGAAACCTCTCTTTTGCTTTCTAAAGGGTGGTGCTATAGCTCACATTTGTAGTTTCTATCTTGCCCACAGACCTGGGCCTTTTCTGAGCTTGCTCCCTGTCTACCAGAGCTCTCTATTGCCAACGCACATAGGAGGATGCACAAGGAGCCAGCCACAGAGTAGATGGAGTTGTGGGTTTAGCACTTGAGGTGTTGGGGGAGCCTGCAGACCCAGTAGGGAGATACCTAAGTGTGGTAATTGCAGAGGCTCTTGCATAGGCTACCTGCTGAGTGCAACCCCTTTAATGCCCTTTGAAATTCTTTGCATTTTCTAAAAATTATTTTATTGTATTGGCTTACAGTAATGTATAAATTTCAGGTGTATATCACTATATTTCAGTTTGGGTACAGACTGCATCATTTTCACCACCAACAGTCCAGTTTTTATCTGTCATCATACATATGTGCCCCTTTACCTCTTTTGCCCTCCCCCCTGCCTCCTTCTCCTCTGGTAACCGCTAATCTGTTCTTATCTATGAGTTTGTTTATCTTCCACATATGACTGAAATCATACCACATTTGTCTTTCTCTGTCTGACTTATTTTGCTTAGCATAATACCCACAAGGTCCATCCATGTTGTCACAAATGGCACGATTTTGTCTTTTTTTTTTTTTAAAGATTTTATTTATTTATTTTTCCCCCCAAAGCCCCAGCAGATAGTTGTATGTCATAGCTGCACATCCCTCCAGTTGCTGCATGTGGGACTCGGCCCCAGGATGGATGGAGAAGTGGTGCCTCGGTGCGCGCCCGGGATCCGAACCCGGGCCACCAGCATCGGAGCACGTGCACTTAACCACCAAGCCACGGGGCCGGCCCGATTTTGTCTTTTTTAATGGCTGAGTAGTATTTCATTGTGTGTGTAAATATATATATATATATATATATGTACATATATATACCACATCTTCTTTATCTATTCATCTGTTGATGGGCACTTGGGTTGCTTCCATATCTTGGCTGTTGTGAATAATGCAGCAATGAACATAGGGGTGCGTATACCCTTTTGAATTATTGATTTCATGTTCTTTGGATAAAAAACCAATAGTGTGATAGCTGTATCATATTGTATTTCTATTTTTAATTTTTTGAGAAATCTCCATATCATTTTCCACAGTGGCTGCACCAGTTTGCATTCCCACCAGTGGGGTATGAGGGTTCCCTTTTCTCCACATCCTCTCCAACACTTGCTATTTCTTGTCTTGTTAATTATAGCCATTCTGACCAATGTGAGGTGATATCTCATTGTAGTTTTGATTTGCATTTCCCTAATAATTAGTGATGTTGAACATCTTTTCATGTGCCTGTTGACACTCTATATATCTTCTTTGGAAAAATGTGTGCTCGTATTTCTGCCCATTTTTTGGTCAGGTTGTTCCTTTTTCTGTTGTTGACTTGTATGAGTTCTTTATATATTTTGGAAATTAACTCTTTGTTGGATATTTGATTTGCAAATATTTTCTCCCAGTTAGTGAGTTGCCATGTCATTTTGTTCATGATTTCTTTTGCTGTGCAGAAGCTTATTAGTCTGATGTAGCCTCATTTGTTTATTTTTTCTTTTGTTTTCCTTGCCTGAGTAGACATGGTATTCAAAAAGATACTGCTAAAACTGATGCCAAATAGTGGACATACATAGATTTTCTTCTAAAAGTTTTATGGTTTCTGATCTTACATTCAAGCCTTTAATATTTTTTGAGTAAATTTTTGTGTATGATGTAAGGTAATGGTCTACTTTCATTCTTTTGCATGTGGTTGTCCAGTTTCTCAACACTGTTTATTGATGAGACTTTCCTTTCTCCATTGTATGTTTTTGGGTCCTTTGTTGAAGATTAGCTATCCATACATGTGTGGTTTTATTTCTGGGCTTTCAATTCTGTTCCATTGATCTGTGTGTCTGTTTTTCTGCCAGTACCATGCTGTTTTGATTACTATATCTTTGTAGTATATTGTGAATTCGGTGGTTGTGATGCCTCCAGCTTTCTTCTTTTTTCTCAGGATTCCTTTGGCTATTCGCGGTCTTTCTAAAATGAGTTAGGGAACATCCCAGCCTCTTCAGTTTTTCAGAATAGTTTGAAAAGGATAGCATTAAATCTTCTTTGAATGTTTGCTAGAGTTCACCAGAGAAGTCATCTGGTCATGGACTTTTGTTTTTTGGGAGGTTTTCAAATCTGTTTCAATCTCTTCACTTGTGATTGGGCTCTTCAAGGTTTTCTATTTCTTCTTGATTCAGTTTTGGGAAGTTGTATGATTCTAAGAATTTATCCATCTCTTATAGGCTATCCAGTTTGTTGGCATATAGCTTTTCATAGATTCTCTAATAATCCTTCATATTTCTCTGGTGTCCATTGTAATTTCTCCTCTTTCATTTCTGATTTTATTTATTTGAGTCTTCTCCCTTTATTTCCCAGTGAGTCTGGCTAAGGGTTTGTCAATTTTGTTCATCTTTTCAAAGAACCAGCTCTTAGTTTCATTAATCCTTTCTGTTGTTTTTTAATCTCTATTTCATTTATTTCTGCTCTGATGTTTAATATTTTCTTCTTTCTACTGACTTTGGGATTTGTTTGTTCTTCATTTTCTAGTTCTTTTAGGTATAGTGTAAGATTCTTTATTCAAGATTTTTCTTGTTTCTTGAGATAGGCCTGTATTGCTCTAAATTTCCCTCTTAGTACTGCTTTTGCTGCATCCCGTAAGAGTTGGTATGTTGTGTTTTCATTTTCATTTGTCTTCAGGTATTTTTTTTATTTCTCCTTTGGTTTTTTTCATTGCCCAAAGAGTTGTTCAGTAGCATGTTGTTTAGTCTCCACATATTTGTGACTTTCTCAGCTTTTTTCTTGCAGTTGATTTCCAGTTTCATACTATTGTGTCTGGAAAAGATGCCTAATATGGTTTCAATCTTCTTAAATTTATTGAGGCTTGCTTTGTTTCCCAACATATGGCCTATCTTTGAGAATGTTCTGTGTACACTTGAGAATAATGTGTGTTCTGTTCTTTTTGGATGGAATGTTCTATATATATCTGTTAAGTCCATCTGGCCTACTGTTTCATTTAAGACCACTGTTTTCTTGTTGACTTTCCATCTGGATGATCTATCCATTGACGTAAGTGGGGTGTTAAGTTCCCCTACTATTATTGGGTTGCTTTCAATTTCTCCCTTTTGGTCTGTTAATAAGTGGTTTATCTACTTTGGTGGTTCTGTGTTAGGTGCGTATATATTAATAAGTATGTCTTCTTGGTGGAATGTCCCTTTTTCCATTATATAATGCCCTTCTTTGTCTCTTGTTATCTTTTTTATCTTGACATCTGCTTTGTCTGATATAAGTGTGGCTACTCCTGCTTTCTTTTGGTTGCCATTTGCTTGGAGTATCATCTTCCATCCCTTCACTCTGTGCCTATGTTTGTCATTAGAGCTGAGATGTGTTTCCTGGAAGCAGCATATTGTTGGGTCTTGTTTTTTAATCCTCTCAGCCACTCTGTGTCTTTTGATTGGAGAATTCAATCCATTTACATTTACATTTAGAGTGATTATTTATATATGAGGGCTTAATACTGCCAATTTACTTTTTGTTTTCTGGTTGTTCTATATTTCCATTGTTTCTTTTTCCTTGTATTTCTGTTTGCCGTCACAGGTTAGTGATTTTCTGTGATGTTTTTCTCTTTTTTCTTTATATTTGTGATTTGTGACTCTGCTCTGATTTTTTGTTTTGTAGTTACCATGAGGTTTGTATAAAAGATCTCATGGATGAGATGGTCCTTTTTCTGCTGATAGCATATTATCTCCACTACCCTATGCAGATTCCATCCCTTTCATCTCCCTCTTTATGTTTTTGTTGTCACTGATTATTCTTTTCTGTGTTGTGAGTTTGTGACCATATTGTTGTGGTTATAGTTATTGTTGATGCTTTCTTTGCCTTTATCTTTTGTTATAATTCAGTGTCTAGTCACCTATTCTGATATAGAGCTGCAATTTTCTGATTCTGTCTATTTATCTCCTTGCTCAAGGTCTTTTAAACCTTTGCTTTTTTGTTTCAGATGAATAACTCCTTTGAACATTTCTTGTAAGGCAAGTCTAGTGCCACTGAACTCCCTCAGCTTTTGTATGTCTGGGAAAGCTTTATTTCTCCATCATATCTAAAGGATAGTTTCACTGGATAGAGTATTCTTGGCTGATAGTTTTTGCCTTTCTGTATTTTGAATACATCATCCCACTCTCTCCTAGCCTGTAGAGTTTTTGCTGAGAAATCCACTGAATGCCTGATGGGGGTTCCTTTCTAGGTTATTTTCTTCTCTCTGGCTGCCCTTAATATTTTTTCTTTGTCATTGACTTTTGACAGTTTTAATATAAAGTGTTTTGGAGAAGGCATGTTTTGCACTGATGTAATTAGGAGTTCTATTAGCTTCATGTATTTGCATGTCCAGTTCCTTCCCCAGATTTGGGAAGTTCTCAACTATTACTTCTTTGAATAGGCTCTCTGCTCCTTTCTCCCTCTCTTCTCTCTCTGAGATATCTATAATCCTCATGGTACTTTTCCTAATTGAGTAGGATATTTCTCACAGAATTTCTTCATTTTTTAAAAATCTTAGTTTTCTTTCCTCCTTCACCTGAATCATTTCTAGGCTTTTATCTTTGAGCTCACTAATTCTCTCTTCCATATGGTCTGATCTATGTTGAATGCTTTCTAGGTTATTTTTCACCTCATCGATTGTGTTCTTCACCTCCAGAATTTGTTTTGTTTGTTTTTTTTTAGAATTTCAATCTCTTTGGTGAAGTACTCCTTCTGTTCATTAATTTTTTCCTGAGCTCATTGAACTATCTTTCTGAGTTTTCTTGTAACTAGTTGAGTTTCTTTATTATAGCTATTTTGAATTCTCTGTCAGTTATATAAGTAGTCTTCTATGACTTCACATTTGGTTTCTGGAGAGTTGTCATTCTCCTATTCTACTGTGTTACTGTAGTTCTTCATGGTGTTTGATGAATTGATCCTCTGCTGGTGCATTTGTGGTAGTAATTTCCTTTCTTATTTGGGTAAGGCTTTAGTTACTTTGGTTCTGAGCTGCTTCTGGTTGTATTTGAGAGTCTGCACTTTCCACCTTCCACTGCACCTGCCAGGGGCATTGTCACTGCCCTCCTCATGCCACTTGTGCTTCTAGGGTTGCTGGTGCCTTGCTATTTATGATATTGCTTCAGTCTCAAGTATTGCCACCCAGGTCATCAGACTGCGAGCCCTCCTGATGCTTCTAGGTAGCCTCGGTCTCATGTTCCTCCACTGGCTCTCCATGGGCTCAGATGCTTCTGTCCCTTGCACCACTGTGCTGCTGCTCCTTGCTTGTCTGAGGATATTGATTGTACCACTGCCAGGGGTGCTGGCTTCATGGGGGACCCAAAGAATTATATGCAGCCCCCGCTGCTGGTGGAGCTAGTGGACCTGGTGTCTGGGATACCGCTACTGGGGGCTGGGTCACCAATTCTGCTATCATTTCTGAAGCTTCTGGCCACAGGTTTCTCCTGCCATCACTTGGGGGGAACAGGGGCTAAGAAAGGAGAGGTTTTTGTTGCTGCTCTCCCTGTAGCCTCTGGTCTCTGGTGCTAGCCTGTATGTTTTGAAAAGACGGATCAGGGTGCTCTGCCCCAGACTGGAAAATCTGAGTTTTGTATATTATCCTCACTGTTGGAAAGACCTGGGCACTGCTGGTGGATGGGGAGGGGGCATGCATGCTGCATGTCCTGGGAAATGGGTAGGGAGCAAGCTATACCCATCTTCTCAGCCCCCTCTGCAAGCACGCACAGGTTTGCAGGCTGGGTCTGCTGGGAGATGGGCAGGGAGCAAGCCACATCCGTTTTCTCACAGGCATGTGGGCCAGTGTAAAGATCTGTGCCCTGGATTGCTGCTGCCCAGGGAGAGGGCTGCACCCCTAGTCCCACTGCCTTCCAGGTGTTCAGTCCACTCACCTTCAGATATATAGATGCATGGGTCTCTTAAGCGACCTCTTATGCTGTGTATGGAGTCCTCTGTTGGTCAATGGATGTCTTATTGGTTGTAACTTAGAGGGGAGAAACAAAAGGAACAACTCACTCCACCATGACACTGATGTCACTCCTTTTGAAATTCTTATCTGCCTCTTTTCCAACCTCCTCCCTCCCCCCTGTCATAGAAGTCTCATCTCATTAATCTGGGTGCTGTTGGAGAGGAACAGGTTTCTCCAGCCACATCTGGCACAACTAGTGTAGCCAGGCACTCATTCACCACTCTTGTTTTCTCCTGTAGGAGAGGTCACCACCACTGGATAGATCAGCCCCGTGCAGTGTTTCCTTTGTGGGGTGGGTAGTCTGGCACTCAGAAAGTTTCTCTTACCACCTCCACTGCAACCAAACTAGTATTTGTTGTTGTTGTTGTTGTTTTGCTCCATTGGTGTGCTGGAATCTCCCCTCAGGAAGGCTGGACTTCTGTAAATTCTCTCTTGTGCATGGATATTTGCGCAAGTCAGCCCTCTCCAGGTTTTTTCCCAACTATTGTGAGAGGGATCTGGGCAGGTTTGCTGGCTCTACTGGTTCTGCAGCCCATACCAAGGTCTGTCTGCCTATTACCAGATGTACGGTTGGGTGAGACTTTTCTCGGTTCCCTTGGTGTATGGTGCTAGATCCCACAACTCTCACAAAGTCACTTTTGTTCATGGATGAACATCTAATTTGTTGGTAAAAGGGGGGAATAAAAAGGAGGAACTCCTTATGCTGCCATGATGCAGATATCACTCTCATATTTCTGAGAAATAATGGTTTGTAGTTTTCTTTCCTTGTAATATCTTCATCTTGTTTTGGTATTAAGGTGATACTGGCCTCCTAGAATGAGTCAGGCAGTGTTACTTCATCTTCCGTTCTTTGGAACAGTTTGTGAAGAATCATTAATTTTTCTTTAATCTTTTGGTAGAAATCAGAAGTAAAAGGGAGAGGAAGAAGGCTTTTCTTTATGGTAGTTTTTGGTTACTAATTAAATCTCTTTACTAGGTAAGGGTTATTCATATTGTATATTTTTGAGTCATTTTTGGTAGTGTGTGTCTTTCTAGAAATTTAACCATTTCATCTAAGTTATCCATTTATTGGCATACAATTATTAATAATATTCCTTTAAAATACTTTATTTCTTAAAGGTCTGTAGTAATGTTCTATTAGTTGATTCTAACAATTTGAGTCCTCTCTATCTCTCTCTGTTTCATTAATCTAGCTAAAGGTTTGTTAATTTTGTTGAACTTCTCAAAGAACCAGCTTTCTTCTCATTAACTTTCTCTATTGTTTTACTATTTTCTATTTCATTAGTTTCTTCCTTAATCTTTATAATATCTTACCTTCTGCTTACTTTAGGTTTAGTTTGCTCTTTATTTCCCAGTGTCTTAGGTTATTGATTTGAGATCTTATTTCTTTTTTGTAATATAGTCATTTAAATTAGTAAGTAAACCTTTATGCACTGTTTAATGGCATCTCATAAGTTCTGTTATGTTGTATCTTCATTTTTATTCATCTAAAATCTTCTCTATTTTCCTTTTTTGTATTTCTTCTTTGTCTCATTCGTTATTTAGGAGTGTGTTTTTTAATTTCCACATATTTGTTAGTTCCCCCAATTTTGTTCTGTTATTGATTTCTAATTTCATTCTATTGTGGCAAGGGAACATATTTATTTTCTATCCTTTAAAATTTATTGAAGTTTGTTTTATGATTTAGCGTATAATCTATCCTGGAGAAAGTGCCAGGTGCACTTGAGAAGAATGTATCTATTGTATAGATGTCTTTTAGGTCTAATTGGCTTATAGTGTTGTTCAAGTCATCTATTTCCTTGTTGATCTTTGCCTAGTTGTTCTGTTAAATGTTAAAAATGGGGTATTGTAGTCCCCAACTATTAACGTCAAATTGTTTATTTATTCCTCCATTTCTTTCAGTTTTTGTTTCACGCATTTTGGTGCTGTTATTAGATGCATATATATGTATAATTGTTATATCTTCCTGATGGATTGACCATGTTACCATTATAAAATGTCACTCTCTATGTATAATAAGCTTTTTTGTTTTCAAGTCTATTTTATCTCATATTAATATAGAATCTCAAGCTTTCTTGCAGTTGCTGTTTGCATAATGTATCATTTTCCATCTTTTAATTTGTATCTTTGAATATGAATTTTAGCTTGTGTGAGCAGCATATATTTGAATCATTTTTTTAATCTAGTCTATCTCTACCTTTTGATTGAATTACTTAATCTAGTCACATTTAATGCTGTTAGTGATATAGTTGGATTCAGATCTGCCTTGTTACATTTTGTTTCTGTATATTCACGTCTTTTTTTCCTTCTATTCTTCCTTTACTACTTTCTTTTATGTTAAGTGAATATTTTCTAATGTAGTGTTTTATTTCTTTAATGAATTTTTCACTATAATTTTTGAGTTACTTCAAAATAACTCAAATAATTATTTTGAGTTATTTTGGTAGCTCTAGAGATTACCATCTACATCTTGTGTTATCAAAATCAACTTCAGATATGTACTAATTTAATTCCAGCAAGATATAGAAACATTAATTCTGTATTGCTCTATTCTCTTTCCTCCTTTTGTGGTATTGTTATATGTATTATATGAATATATTTTAGAAACACAACAATATATTATTGTAATTATTACTTTATACAATTTTATATCTTTTAAACAAGGTGAGAGAGGATAGAAGAGCACATACATATTTATAGTTTTGTTGTATTAGCCTTATCATTTTAGGTTCTCTTCATTTTTTCCAATGGATTTAAGTTACTATTGAGATCATTTCCTTTGTCCTTTACATCTTTGTTTCTACCTATCTCCTTTGTGCTCTTATTGGCAAATATGTTACATTTCTATTTGATATGTGGCCAAGCAAAACATTATGTATATATAATCAGTTAAGAAAGGATAAAATTATGCATTTATACTTATATAATTTAAAAATTACCTTTACCAGTGTTCTTTATATTTTGTGCATCCTTGCATTGGTATCTCAGGCCACTTGCTTTCAGTCTGAAGAACTTCCATTAATATTTCTTGTAAGATGGGTCTTTTGAGAAAAATTCTCTCGGGAAACGACTTAACAGTCATGTGCCATATAACAACTTTTTGGTCAATGACAGACCGCATATATGATGGAGATCTCATAAGATAATAATGGATCTAAAAAATTGCTATTCCCTAATGATGTCATAGCCATTATAACATCATAGCACAATGCATAACTGACATGTTCGTGGTGATGTTGGTGTAAACAAACCTACTGTCCTGCCAGGTATGTAAAAGTGTACCACAAACAATTATGTACAGTACATAACACTTGATATTGATAATAAACAACTATGATACAGGTTTATGTATTTACCATACTATATTTCTAATTGTTGTTTTAGAGTGAGTGTACTCTTTCTACTTATAAAAAAAGTGTACTATAAAACAATATGCTGGCAGTTGCCTCATACATCTCATGTTTACCACATCTCTTGATTGCATAACTTGCTCTTGTGCTTGATTTAATCTCACGTTGTTTTGCTCATCATGGCCCCAAAGCATACAAAATCCACTGCTAATGTTGCAAGTAAGAGGCCACATTGAGTGATTGACCTGAAAATACAATTAAAAGTGATTAAGGACTACAGAGGTGGAAAATCAGTGATGGTTATTTCTTGCCCGTCAGGCATGTCCCATTCCACCACAGCTATGATCTTGAAGAACAAGAACAAAGTGACAGACGCTGTTAAAGGATCTGCTTCATTGAAGGTGACAAGACTAACAAGAACTCAAGAAGGGCCTTTATCAGAAATGGGGAAACTTCTAATGAACCGCACTGAAAACCAGACACAAAAGTGTATCCCTCTCAACACCATGATGATCACACCAAAGCAAAAAGTTTGTTTGTGACACTGAAAGAAAAGGCTGGACATGACTATGATGTTGAATTTACTGCTAGCTCTGGGTGGTTTAAACAATTCAAGAATTGTTATTCATTACATAATGTGAAAGTGATAGATGGGTCTGCAATTGTTGATGTGAAAGCAACTGAAGAATTTCTGGAAACTCTAGATAAGCTGATTGTGGAGGAAAATTAATTGCCAGAGCAAATATTCAATATAGATGAAACATCCCTATTCTGGAAATGGTGCCTGAAAGGACTTTCATCCATAAGGAGGGGAAGTCAGTGCCAGGTTTCAAGGCTTTTAAGGAGAGGATAACAATCTTGCTTGGGGCAATGTTGCAGGCTACATTGAAACTGTTTGAGATCTGACACAGTGAGAACCCAGGGCCTTCAAGCATATCAATAAGCACACACTGCCAGTGTACTACAGGAGCAATAAGAAGTCATGGGTGACCCAGCTCCTCTTCCAAGAGGCCCTCCTGAATTGCTATGCCAGCAAAATGAAGAAGTACTATTTGGAAAATAATATACCTTTCAAGATTTTGCTTATTGTTGATAATGCTCCCGGATATCCTCCTTTCATTGCTGATCTTCATCCCAATATCAAAGTGGTGTTTCTCCCTCCAGATATCAACTTTTTGATCCAACCAATGAATCAAGGAGTTATAGCAGCTTTTTGAGGCCTACTACATGAGGAGGACCTTTGCCCAGGCTACTGCTGCAACTGAGGAAGACACTGAGAAGACACTGATGCAATTCTAGAAGGATTAAAACATTTATGACCGCATCAAGAACCATGCTTGGGCTTGGGGTGATGTCACCAAGAAGTGTATGAGCAGCATCTGGAAGAAAACACCCAAGAGGTTCGTCCATGACTTCAAAGGATTTGCCAAAGATGGGGAGGGTTGCAAAAATCAACATGGCTGTGGTTAAGATGCAAACAACTTTAACCTGGGTGTGGATGAGGATGACGTTGAGGAGCTCCTAGAGGTGGTTCCTGAGGAATTGACTAACGAGGAGTTGTTGAAACTGGGACGGGAACACATAGCTGAAGAAGAGGCAAGAGAAAAGGAAACTGCAGGAGAAGAAAAAGAAGAAGAACCCCCAAGAAAATTCACAGCGAAGGGTTTAGCAGAAGCTTTTACAGACCTCAGCAAAGTCCTTAAAAAGTTTGAAAACATGGACCCCAACACTGAAAGGTTTTCATTAATAGAAAGGAATGTTCATGGTGTATTATCTACTTGCAAGCAAATCTATGATTTAAAAAAAACAAGCAAACCACCATGTTCATATTTCTGAAAAGAGTGACACCTCTTCAAGAAGACCCTCAGGTTGGTCCTTCAGGAGGTATTCCAGAAGAAGGCATTGTTACCATAGGAGATGACAGCTCCAAGCATGTTATTGCCCCTGAAGACCTTCCAGCGGGACAAGATGTGGAGATGGAAGCACATAGGATACTCAAAATAATTTTGAAAAAGAAAAATAAATTAGGAGCACTTACACTATCTGATTTCAAGACTTACGTAAAGCTAAAGAAATCATGAGAGCGGTTACTGGCAAAAGAATAAAGAAATGAATCAATGCAATTAAAACAAAAGTTTAGAAATGCACTCACACATATATAATCAATTGAGTTTCAAAAAATGTGCCAAGATAATTAAATGGGGAAAATAGTTTTTTAACAAATGTTCTGAGACTTATGTACATATTGATGTGAAAAAATATTAACCTTGATACCTATCTCACACTATATACAAAGTTACTTTAAAATAGATCATAGATCTAAATATAAAATATTTTCATAACCTTGGCATAGGCCAATATTTTTAAAATAGGACATAAAATATGTTAACAATTAAATTTAAAAGTTGACAAATTAAACTTCATCATAATTAAACTGCTCTTTGAATGACATTGTTAAGGAAATGCAAAAAACCATCCACAGACTCAGAGCAAATATTGGCAAGATATTTCATATTTCTGGAAAAAAAAAAAAACTTGTATAGAGAATATGTGAAGAAGTCTTATAATTAAGTAATAATAGGACAAACAATTAAAAATGGGCAAAATCTTGAACACCTTATAAAAGAATATATCCAAATGTCAATAAATACATGAAACAGTACTCAGTGTCATGAGGGTCATGCAAAGTTAAAATCACATTAAGAAACAGCTTCTCACCCACAAGAATAGCTAAAATTGAAAAGCCTCAGATGAATGGATAAAGAAGATGTGATATGTATATATACATATATACACACACACAATGGAATACTACTCAACCATAAAAAGAAGATGAAATCATGCCATTTGTGACAAAAGGGATGGACCTTGAGGGTATTATGCTAAGCGAAATAAGTCAGACAGAGAAAAACAAATACTGTATGATTTCATTCATATGTGGAAGATAAACAAACACATGGGTAAAGAGAACAGATTGGCGCATACCAGAGGGGAAGGGGGTGGAGGGAGAGCCAAAGGGGTAAAGGGGCAGATATGTATGCTGATTAATGGAAACTAGATTATTGGTGGTGAACATGATGCAGTCTATACAGAAGATGAAATATAATAATGTACATCCAAAATTTACACAATGTTAGAAACCAATGTGATCTCAATAAAATTTAAAAAAGAACAACTTAAAAAGAAGAAAAGACTAACACCACCAAAGGGTGGCAAGAATTAATATCAACTGAGATTCTCATAATTTGCTGATGGGAGTGCAAAATGGTACTTCAGCAATTTCTTTAAAATGTTAAACATGCATCTACCCTATCATACAGTGATTCCACTGTTTATATTTACCCAAGTGATATGAAAATATATGTCCATGCACACATACACACAAAAAACTTATTCGCAAATATTCAGAGCTACTTTATTCATACTAGTCTCATACTGGAAACATCCCAAATGTCCATCAACAAGTGAAAGGATAAGCAAAAATTATTTCAAGAGAATAATATTTACAATAAAAAGAAAAACTAGTGATACAACCAAAAATATGGGTGAATTGACAGCCATTATAATGACCCAAAGCATCCAAATATGTGAGCATAGATCCTGTATAAATCCAGTCATGTGAAGTTCTGGAACAGGCAAAACTAATCTATAGTGATAGATATCCAGTCATTTCCTGGGATGGAGGACATTGACTAAAAAGAGACATGAGAAAACTATCTCCAGTGTTGAAAATGTTCTATATTTTGATTGGGGTGGTGATTACACAGATATATACATTTGTAAAACCTCATGCAAATGTATAATTGAAATCTGTTTATTTTTATGTGCTTATAATTTATACTTCAATAGGCAAATTAATTTAAAAAACAAACACAATGTCAACAGCCTGTGGGGCACTAGTAAGTGATGTAATATGCATGGATCTCAGAAAGAGAAGAGAGAAAGATTGGGGAGATAAAACACTTTAAGCATAGAAAAAGTGTACATTCTCTCATTATATTTTTTAACAGTTAATTAGTAACTCAAAGAAAAGATTATAGCAGTATGTTGTGGGATTATACCATATTTAGATATAAACTAAAAGTAAACAATCACACATGTCAGGTGGCATAAATGGACATATACAATTATATGATTCTTAAATTATACATGAAATAGTAGATCATACAACTGATTATAAGTGATTATAGCATTTCCTTATTTTTTTCGTGTCTGTAGGATATGTAATGATACCTTCTCTTTTATTCTTGACATTGGTAATTTGTGTTTTCTCTCTCTCTCTCTCTCTCATTTCTCTCCTTTTTCTTGATGTGTCTTGTTAGAGATATATCAATTTTATTAAACTTTGCAAAGAACCAACTTTTACTTTGTCAGTTTTCTCTATTTGTCTGTTTTCTCTTTCATTGATTTTTGTTATTGTCTATATTATTTCCTTCCTTTTGTGCAGGATGTAATTTCCTCTTTTTTTTAAGTTTCTTACTGTGGAAACTGAGATCACTGATTTTAACCTTTTCTTCTTTTCTAATAGAGACATATGGCTAAAATTCCCTCTAAACACTGCTTTTGGCATATCCATAGATTTTATGTGCTGTATTTTCAACATATTTATCCAAATGTTTTACCGATTTTCCTTGTGATATCTTTTTTGGCCCATAAATAATTTAGATACTTGTGATTTGATTTCCAATTATCTGGGGAGTTTTCTCATTATCTTGTTTTTATACTGGTTTCTAATTTAATTCTGTTGTGAGAACATGCTATAGAAGATTTCAGTCTTTTTAAATAATTAAGGTATATTTTATGCTTCAGCATATTATTTATCTTGGTAAGCATTTCATGTAAGCATTCGATACATGTTGAAAAGAACGTATATTCAGAAGCATTTGATGTAATGTTCTGTATATGTCAATTGCATCAAGTTAGTTGATAGCATTCTTCATATTTTCTATATCTTCCTTTTTCTAACAGTCACCGAGCTAAGAATGTTAAAATTGTCAGTTATGATTGTGGATTTTTTCATTACTTACTTTAGTTCTGTTAAATTTTGCTTCATGGTTTGAAGCCGTATTATTAGAGAAAAACATTTTTAGGATTGTTATGTCTTCCTGTTAAATTTACCTTTTTACTGTTTTGAATGCCCCCCTTCATCTCTGGTAATATTTCTTGTCTTGAAGTATACTTTGCCTGATATGAACATTGCCATACCAGTTTTCTTATAATTACTGTCTATACAATATATCATTTTCCATAATTTTTCATTTTCAACATATGTGTCTTCATATTTAAAGTTCATCTCTTTTAGACAGTGATAGTCTTGCTTTTTTATCCTACTCTAAAAAGTGCTATCTTTTTTGTGTGTGTGTGAGGAAGATTGGCCCTGAGCTAACATCTGTGCCCATCTTCCTCTATTTTGTATGTGAGATGCTGCCACAGCATGGCTTGACGAGTGGTGCCTCAGTCAACACCCAGGATTCAAACCTGAGAACCCCAGGCCGCTGAAGCAGAGTGTGTAAACATAACACTATGTCACCGAGATGGCCCCAAAAGTGCTATCATTAACTGGAGTATTTGGTCCAATTACATTTTCTGTAATTATTGATATGACTGAGTTTAAGCCTGTCATCTTGCTCTTTGCTTTCTATTTGTTTCTTTTGATTTTTTGTTCCTCCATTCCTCTTTCCTTGCTTTCTCTTCTGTTTATTAAATATTTTTAGGATTGCATTTCAGTTACTTTATTGAATTATTTTTTTCTTTTTTATTGAGGTAACATTGGTTTATAACATTATTTAAATTTCAGGTGCACATCATTATATTTCAATTTCTGTGTAGACTGCATCATGTTTACCACCCGAAGTCTCGTTACCGTCTGTCACCTACATGTGCCCTTTTACTCCTTTCACCCTCCTTCTCCCCCCTTCCCTTCTGGTAACCATCAATCTAATTTCTATATCAATGTGTCTGTTTGTTGTTGTTGTTTTTATATTCCACATAATGAGTGAAATCATATGGTATTTGGCTTTCTCTATCTGACTTATTTAGCTTAGCATAATACCTTCAAGGTCCATCCATATTATCATAAATGGCAAGATTTCGTCCATTTTTATGGCTGAGTAGTATTCCATTGCATATATATATATACCATATCTTCTTTATCCATTCATCCACTGATGAGCACTTAGGTTGTTTCTAAGTCTTGGCTGTTGTAAACAATGCCGCAATGAACTTAATCTTTTCAAATTCATGTTATCATGTTCCTCAGATAAATACCCAGAAGTGGAATAGCTGGATCATATGGTAGTTCTATTCTTAATTTTTTGAGAAATCTCCATATTGTTTTCCCTAGTGGCTGCATCAGTTTGCATTCCCACTAGGAGTGTATGAGGGTTCACTTTTCTCCACATCCTCTCCAACATCTGTTATTTCTTGTCTTGTTAATAATAGCCATTGTGACATGTGTGAGGTGATATCTCATTGTAGTTTTCATTTGCATTTCCCTAATAATTAGTGATGCTGAACATCTTTTCATGTGCCTGTTGGCCATCTGTATGTCTTCTTTGGAAAAATGTCTGCTCAGATCCTTTGCCCATTTTTAAATTGCATTGTTTGTTTTTTTGTTGTTCAGTTTTATGAGTTGTATTTTGGATATTAACATCTAATTGGATATATGATTTGCAAATATCTTCTCCCATTCGGTAGGTTATCTTTTTGTTTTGTTGATGGTTTCCTTTGCTGTGCAGAAGCTTTTTAGTTTGATATAGTCCCCTTTGTTTATTTTTTCTTGTTTCCCTTGCCTGAGGAGGCACATGCAGAAAGATACTGGTAAGACTCATGTTGAAGAGCATACTGCCTATGTTTTCTTCTTGGAGTTTTGTGATTTCAGGTCTTACATTCAAGTCTTTAATCCATTTTGAGTTAATTTTTGTGTATGGTGTAAGATAATGGTCTACTTTCATTCTTTTGCATGTGGCTGTCCAGTTTTCCCAACACCATTTATTGAAGATACTTTCCTTTCTCCACTGTATGTTCTTGGCTCCTTTGTTGTAAATTAGTTGTTCATATATGTGTGGATTTATTTCTGGGCTCTCAATTCTATTGTATTCTGGGCTCTCAATTCTGTGTGTCTGTGTTTCTGCCAAAACCATGTTGTTTTGATTACTATTTCAGGGAGTGTGATATCTCCAGCTTTGTTCTTTTTTCTAATGATTGCTTTGGCTATTCTGGGCCTATTAGGATCTTTTGTGGTTCCATATAAATTTTAGGATTTTTTGTTCTATTTCTTTGAAAAATGTTGGGATCTTGACTGGGATTGCATTGAATATGTAGATCGCTTTAGGCAATATGGACATTTTAACAATGTTAATTCTTCCAATCCATGAGCACGAAATATCTTTCCATTTCTTTGTGTCTTCTTCAATTTCTTTCAACACTGTCTCAGTTTTCAGTGTATAGGTCTTTCACCTCCTTGGTTAAATTTATTGTCAGAAATTTTATTCTTTTTGTTGCAACTGTAAATGGAATTGTTTTCTTAATTTCTCTTTCTGATAGTTCATTGATTTGTGAATATTGAACCAATCTTGCATCCCTGGAATAAATCCCACCTGATTACAGTGTATGATCCTTTTAATGTATTGTTGTATTCAGTTTGCTAATATTTTTCTGAGGATTTTTGCATCTATGTGCATCAGAGACATTGGCTTATAATTTTCTTTTTTTGTGTTGTCCTTGTCTGCTTTTTGTGTCAGGATAATGGCCTCATAAAATGAGTTAAGAAGCATTCCCTCCTCTTCAATTTCTTGGAAGAGTTTCAGGAGGATATTTATTAAATATTCTTTGAATGTTTGGTATAATTCACCAGTGAAAGCATATAGTCCTGCACTTTTGTTTTTTGAAAGGTTTTTGATTACTATTTCAATCTCCTTACTAGTGATTCGTCTATTTAGATTTTCTATTTATTCATGATTCAGTCTTGGAAGGTTGTATGATTCTAAGAATTTATTCATTTCCTCTAGGTTGTCCAATTTGTTGGTATATAGCTGTTCATAGTCTTTTATAATCCTTTGTATTTCTGTGGTATCCACTGTAACTTCTCTTTTGTTTCTTCTTTTATTTATTTGAGCCTTCTCTCTTTTTTTGTTAGTGAGTCTAGCTAAAGGTTTGTCAATTTTGTTTATCTTTTCAAAAAACCAGCTCTTGATTTCATTGATCTTTTCTCTTGTCTTTTTAGTCTTTATTTCATTTATTTCTGCTCTGATTTTTATTATTTCCTTCCTTCTACTGACTTTGGGCTTTGTTCTTCTTTTTCTAGTTTCTTTAGGTATAAGGTTAGATTGTTTATTTGAGATTTTTCTTGTTCTTTAAGATAGGCCTATAGTGCTATAAACTTCCCTCTTAGTACTGCTTTTGCTACCTCTTATAGATTTTGGTATGTTATATTTTCATTTTTATTTGTCTTCTGGTATTTTTTGATTTCTTCATTGATCCAATAGTTGTTCAGCAGCATGTTGTTTAGTCTCCACATATTTGTAATTTTTTTATAGTTTTTTTCTTATAGTTGATTTCTAGTTTCCTATCATGGTCAGAAAAGATGCTTGATATGATTTCAATCTTCTTAAATTTATTGAGACTTGTTTTGTGTCTGAACATATAGTCTACCCTTGAGAATGTTCCATGTGTACTTGAGAAGAACGTGTATTCCGCTGTTTTGGGATAGAATGTTCTGTATGTATCTATTAAGTCCGTATGTTCTAATGTTTCCTTTAAGGCTGATTTTTTCCTTGTTGATTTTCTGTCTGGATGATCTATCCATTGATGTAAATGGGGTATTAAGGTTCCCTACTACTATTGTGTTGCTGTCAATTTCTCCCTTTAAGTCGGCTAATAATTGCTTTATATATTTTGGTGCTCCTAAGTTAGGTGCGCATATATTAATAAATGTTATGTCTTCTTGATGGATTGCCCCCTTTATCATTATATAATGTCTATCTTTTTCTCTTGATATCTATTTGACTTGAAGTCTATTTTGTCTAAGTATGGCTACACCTTTCTTTTGGTTGCCATTTGCCTGGAGTATCGTCTTCCATCCCTTCACTCTGAGCTTATGTTTGTCTTTAGAGCTGAGATGTGTTTCCTGGAGGCAGCATATTGTTAGGTCTTGTTTTTTAATCCATCCAGCTACTCTGTTTCTTTTGATTGGAGAATTCAATCCATTTACATTTAGGATGATTATTGATATACGAGGACTTACTACTGCCATTTTATCTTTTGTTTTCTGGTTTCTCTATATTTCCATTGTTTCTTTTTCCTTGTGTTTTTGTCTGCATTTAACTTGTTGGTTTTCTATGAAGTTTTTCCCAGTTTCCTTTTATTTTTATGTTTGGTATCTCTGCTTTAGATTTTGTTTTGTAGTTACCATGAGGTTTGTATAAAAAGTCTCATAGATAAAATAGTCCTGTTTCTGCTGATGGTGTCTCATTTTCATCTGCCTATACATGTTCTGCCCCTTTCCTCGTCCCCTTTTATGTTTGTGTTGTCACAAATTATTCCTTTTTATGTTGTGAGTTTGTTACTAAATTGAAGTAGCTACTGTTTTTTTTAATGCCTTTTTTCCCTTAAGCCTTTATGCTATAATTGTTTAACAACCCATTCTGATACAGATTTGCAATTTTCTGAATCTGTCTATTTATCACCTTACTCAAAGTTTTGTATACTTTTGCCTTTTTGTTTCCAGTAGAAGAGTTCCTTTCAACATTTCTTGCAAGGCAGGTCTAGTGGTGATGCACTCCCTCAGCTTTTGTTTGTCTGTGAAAACCCTTATTTCTCCTTCATATCTGAAGGATGATTTTGCTTTATAGAGTATTCTTGGCTGACAGTTTTTATCTTTCAATATTTTGAGTATGTCACTCCACTCTCTCCTGGCCAGTAGAGTCTCTGCTGAGAAATCTGCTGATAGCCTAATGGGGGTTCTTTTGTAGGTTACTATCCTTTTTTCCCTGGCTGTGCTTAAAATTCGTTCTTTGCCATGGACTTTTTTTTTTTTTTCGTGATGAAGATCAGCCGTGAGCTAACATCCATGCCAATCCTCCTCCTTTTGCTGAGGAAGACTGGCCCTGAGCTAACATCTATTGCCACTCCTCCTCCTTTTTCTCCCCAAAGCCCCAGTAAATAGTTGTATGTCATGGTTGCACATCCTTCTAGTTGCTGTATGTGGGACGCTGCCTCAGTATGGCTGGAAGAGCGGTGCATCGGTGTGTGCCCGGGATCCGAACCCGGGCCGCCAGTAGCGGAGCATGCGCACTTAACCGCTAAGCCATGGGGCTGGCCCTATCATTGACTTTTGAGTTGTAATATAATGTATCTTGGAGAAGAGCTTTTTGCATTGAGATAATTAAGTGTTCAATTAGCTTCATGGATTATATATCCAGTTCCTTCCCCAGGTTTGGGAAGTTCTCAGCTATTATTTCTTTAAATAAGCTCTCTTCTCCCTTCTCTCTCTTTTCCTTCTGAGATACCCATTATCCTTATTTCACCTTTTCTAATGAAGTCAAATAGTTCTCATAGAGTTTATTTTTTTTAAATCTTAGTTCCCTCTCCTTTTCTACTTGAGTCATTTCTAGATTTCTATCTTTGAGCACAATAATTCTCTCTTGATATGTTCTTCTCTATTTCCAGTGCTTTCTAATGCATTCTTCATCTCATTTATCAAGTTCTTCAGGTCCAGAATTTCTGTTTGGTTCTTTTTTAGAGTTTCAATCTCTTTGATAAAGTATTCCTTCTGTTCTTTAATTTTATTTCTGAGTTCATTGAACTGCCTCTCTGAGTTTTCTTGTGGCTCATTGAGTTTCTTCATGACAGCTATTTTGAATTCCCTATCAGTTAGATCACAATCTTCTGTGACTTTAAGTTTGGTTTCTGGAGAATTATCATTTTCTTTTTATGATACCTTGTTACCATGGTTTTTTGTGGTGCTTGAGGAGTTATTCCTCTATCAACACATTTGAAATAGTGAACACCTTTCTTATTTGGGTATTTGTTTACTTTGATTCTAACAGTTCAAAAGGTTGGTAATTAGAGGCCTTTCCTTTTTTTTCAGTAGGTGGCATTATAGCATAAGCTTTTGGTTTCTCCTTCCTGAGCTGCCTCTGGCTATGAGAATTAGCACTTTCTACCCTCCACTACCTCTGCTAGAGGCATTGCTGGTGCCCTCCTTGTTGCTCTCCTCCTTGTCACTGCTTGTCCCTCTGGGGTCTCTGGTGCTTTGCAGCTGCTAGTGTTGCTGTAGTTGCTGGCATCATCTGGCTACCTTTTAGATTTATTATTTATATTGTTTATAAGCAGTTTGATTATGATATTCTTATGTTTTGTTTCCTTTGGATTTATTCTACTAAGGGTTTGTTGAGCTTCACAGATCTATAGAGTCATACTTTTCACCAAATTTGGGTAGTTTTCACCATTAATTCTTCAAACATTTTCCTGCTCCATTATTTCTCCTCTTCTCCTGAGACTCTAATTACCTGTGTGTTAGAGTGCTTGACATTGTCTCACAGGTCACTGAAACTTTATTAATTTTTTTATCTTTTCTTTTCTTTTTGTTCTTCTGATTGAGTAATTTGTATAAATGTCTTCAAGTTTGTGGTTTCTTTCTCCTTCTATCTCCAGTTGTCTGTTAAATTTGTCCAGTTTATTTTTCATTCAGATATTTTACCTGTAGTTCCAAAATTTCCATTGCATTCTTTTTTATAATTTACATTTGTCTGCTAATTGTCATCATCTCTTCACTCATTAGAACCACATTTGCATTTAAATCCTTGAATGTTTGTATAGTAGTTACTACAAATTCCTGATCTGATAATTTCAACATTAGGTGATATAGAGAGCATTTTTCATTGACTGCTTTTTCTGTGATTAATATCATAATTTCCTATTTTTTAGCATATCTACTTTTTTATCTTATACAATGCATTGTAGATGATACATTATAAAGAATCTAGAATGCATTGTTTCCTTTTAAAGAGTGTTGAATTTCAGGCTGGCATACTGTTAATTTATTGTTTGTTCTTCTTGATCCTGCTGAGGTTTAGTTTTAGGCTTTATTATGGTGCATCGTTTAAGGTCATGACCCTTACTGCTAAGCATGGTCTTTCTTTTGTTTTGACTGAATCCTCAAGATGTTAGTGATGTGCTAATTGGGTCTCTTCATTCTGGCTAGGCCAGACTCTGACTTCTAGGACTGTATAACCTCTAGTATCTTTATTCTGTTCTTGTCCCCATAGCTGCCACTCTCTGCTAGGCCTTATGGAGTTTCATCTGTGTATGTGTAACCTAGTCCTCAACCAGGTACCTGGAAGGTATGCTCACAAATACTTCTTGGTCTCTCCCTCTGCATAGTTCTCTCTTCTCTTATACTTTGTCCTAAAAGATCCACACCCTTTGGCAGTCCTGAACCCTGATCTCTGCCTCCTTTGTTCAGCAGGAAAACCAATCCCTGCTTGGGCTCCACTTGCCTGTGCCACAGTCAAGAAATTGTGTCCAGATAGAGAGAGGAAGGGTGCATATAGGACTTATTTCACGTGCTTCCCTTATCTTAAAAAGCACAGTCCTATACCAATTATTACCAAATGCCTGAAAAGAGTTGTTTCATATATTCTGTCCAGTTTTATAGCTGTTTTTGGCAGGATGGCAAGTCTGATACCAAGAAGTCTGTCATGGCTAGAAACATGAGTCCAATTTTTAAGTCTTTTTTGTCATTGTGCTCAAGTTTGAATGTATTGACCATCTTCAAGTTCATTGATCATTGATTCTACTATTAATCCCATTCAATTACTTTTCTTAACTTTTTATTTTTCGTGAGGAGATCAGCCCTGTGCTAACATCTGCTAATCCTCCTCTTTTTTTGCTGAGGAAGACTGGCCCTGGGCTAACATCCGTGCCCATCTTCCTCCACTTTATACGGGACGCCGCCACAGCATGGCTTGCCAAGCAGTGCATTGGTGCACACCCGGGATCCGAACCGGCAAACCCTGGGCCGCCGCAGTGGAGTGCGTGCACTTAACCGCTTGCGCCACTGGGCCGGCCCCTATTTTTCTTAACTTTAAATAATGAATTTTTTCATGTACAATATTTCCTCTTTTCTTTAGTTTCCACATCTGTCCTGAAATTCCCATATCTACAACCATATATTTATCTTTTCTGGTAGATTATTTAACATATTTATCATAGCTAAAGCCCTTCTCTGTTAATTTCAATATCTGGGTCATATGTGGCTCTGTTTCTATTGACTTCTTTTCTTCTTTATTATGGGTCATATTTTTCTGTTTATTTGCATATATAGTAATTTTATAAATATACTCTTATGGAGGCCTCAGTTTTGCTTTTTTATGGTGGGCTCTGGGTTTGCTTTTAGTCCTAGGGCAAATCCTTTAGTGTTAAGAAATTCATTTTCTCCTAAGGCATGTTCCTTATAAGTATAAATTGGAAGGCGAAAATGTTTACTCAGCCTTTCTAACTTGGTGTGATACAAACTCCCAACTCTGTTTACTCTGCAATAGACAACTGTTGAAATCTCTATAAAATACTTTGAACCTCTCAAATGTTGCTTGCTCTATGTTCCTTGAAGTCTCACACATAAAGTATTCAGGTGTCAAGCAAGAATTTGAGGGAACTTTGTATAGACTTTTATGCTCCCTCATCTCTGTGGATCATCCTTTCTCTCGTTGCACCCTTCAAATTCCAGCTGTTCTGGCAGTCCTTAATGCTATTTTTTGACTCCTCCGTTCAATTAGACTGCAACTTTCTGTTTTAGATCTAACCTCCATGCTGGAGAATGTTCGTCCCTTTAGGGGAAGAAACATAAATTCAGAGCTCAAACACCATAGTTCTCTTGCTAAATGGCTAGGTCCTCTGTAGTTTCTACCTGCTTTTTTTCACTCTCAAGTACCTTCAAATGTTGGGTTTTTAAAATTTTGTTTAGAGTTTACGATTGTTATTAGCAGGAAAGCTAGTCTTCTATAAGCTACTCCACCATTATTAGAAAATGATAGTTTTTTCTTACTCGTCTTTATGATAGGAAGTTAAATCTGATTCCAATACCAGCTACTACATCAAGACTGTAGCTGGGAGTTTGTAAATTTTGATGGTGAAAAAAATTTATGTCTTCATGTCTTTATTTTAATTCACCTAGAACTGAAATGTGAGATTTACTTCAATTACAAATGTCACCAATAAACCAGAATAGTAATGTTACCACACAAAGGGCATGATCTGCTTCCCACAAGACAAAAGCCAGTTGTCAAGAGGTAAGATGGTGGCAGAGAAAGGGCAGTTTATTACAGCCTGCTAGCAAGAGGGAAGATGGCCAACTAATGTCCAAAAGAACTATCTTACAGAACAAAGACTACAGGCTAGTTATATAGGGGGCTGGTCTCTGGGTGTAGGAAGCATCTGGTCTCAGGGTGTGGGGGATCCATCCGATCTCTGGGTGGAGGCAGACATTTAGTCTCAGGGTGGAGGCATCCATTTGTTCTTAGTTCCTGGTAGTCTTTTGTTTTACTGGATATGCATCATAGACCAGAGCAATGCCCTGTACCCTGATCCTTCGGTTGTCATTGTTGATGGCTATCAGCATAGACTTTCTGCCAGGGATCATCACATTCCTAAGAAACTCAAGAGAACAAACTTATCAATTTATAACAGCTGGGAGGGGAGATAAAATCCACAGAGCATGTCTGGGTTAGTTAGTCAGAGGTCATTCAAAGTTACAATATGATTTGTTTTCTACAATTGGCTTCCCTTACATCAACCTTGTGTTGAGCCAGAATCAGTAATTTGCAGTATCTTTAATCATTATCACCAATAGGAATCACAAATATTTGAAAATCACATTCAGTTGTGGCAGATATCTTGACATATAATAGGTGCTCATCACTATTTCAAAATTTCAGTAGCTATTAGACCCAATACTAGATTTTGTTATTTTGAATGTGCTAAATAAAAAGCACATATTTTGCTGTTTCTAAAACTTACCTTTAATGTTTTGCAATCTCCTGTATGTTATTTTATGCATTTAAAACATTATTCTGAGAAGAGGTCCTTAGGTACAAAAAGGTTTAGAACACTTGCTCTAGATTCTTATATGATCCCTCTTCTCTTTTCACAAAAGTTTTCCCTAGAAGATCATGACCTTAAAATTTTCCCTTATAAGAAAAATCCTGTCCCCAACCCATACCTGTCTCCCAAGTTCCAAACACCTATATTCACATAGAATTCCATGTTGATACTCCACAAGCACTTCAAACTTAACAGAATCCAAATTGAGTCTGTTAACTTCCCCACCACAATCCTACTCTTTCACCTAAGTTCTTATGCTTAATAGCATCCTCATCTACCTAACGACACAGACCAAAAACCTGTGATCACTTATTGACTCTTTCCTCTCTCTCACATGCCACATCCAATCAATCACCATCTCCTATCAATGGAACTTCTAAAATCTCAAAAATCTGCCCATTCCCCTTAATTCCCTCTATTCCTCCCTTAATTTAGACTCCCATCTTTCCCTTGCACAATAATCTCTTTCTTACTTGTTTCAAGAGAGTTGAGGCCACCTTCTACTCAAGTCTTGACTTTCTGCCTGGGACCCAGGAGTCCATCTTTTCTCAGGGTCTGGTTCCATTGCCCAATGTCTTTCTCTCCTGCGTCTTCAAACTCTCTCTCCTGAATATTTTTCCAGTAAGTATAAAAGTGTTCAACTGCCTGATTTTATTTTTAAGAAAAGCTCACTATCCACACATATCTATCTGCATTCACTCTCCTTATTTCTCATTGCTTCATGGAATCAAAAAATGTTCATTTAAATCACTTTGTGGATCCAGTTAACAGTTCTGCTCTTTTGCCACCTAATACTTCTCATCTCTATCTATCGCTCTTTCATCTTTTTGTATAGGCTCTGATCATTTCTGCCACTCATTCGTACTACCATCTCTTCTAATAGGAAGTAACAGCCATTCTTTATTCCTATGGTAATTCTTTCAACTATTTCCGACTTTGCCTCCTCAGGGACCTTTATCCATCATCTATAACCTTTCTTTTCTGTATCTTTAAGCTCTTCCACTCCACTGGCTTTCACCTTTAATGTGTAAGCACATTATTGTACCTTAAATATAATCTTAGTTCCCTCAAGCCTCATTAGCTTGTGACTAGTGTGGGGGAGGAAAAATAATTTTCCCTCTACTCTTCTGAGTTCTTTACTTAGATGTCCTGTAATAAAAGACAGATTAACAACAGGAAAACAAATAGAAATTTATTAACATGTAAACCTTATGTATTCACGACAGATACCCGGAAAAACTGAGTAACTCCTCCAGATGGTGCAAGCTACCTCCTTTAATATCATCTTCAGCTAAAGACAAAGAAAGGTGTTGGAAGGAAAAGCACAGTAAACAAGAGTAGGATTTGCTATGCAGATTTAAGTGGGTGCCTTCTCCATTGATAAGATTCTCTTGTGATTTAGAGTTATCCTTCTCTTCCTTGTACAGAGAGAGACACACTTAAAAATGGAGATTTCCTTTATAAATGCAAATTTCTCTTACCAAAGGGTAACTTCTACTCTGTTTTCAGAGCTTCTCTTGTGTCTGTCATCTCTCAAAATAATTCAAAATAGTCCTTCTGCCAAAGAGGCATATTTTGGGGTGGCATCTTCTGCTACCTTTCAGTAGTAATGCGGTCATATTTCAATGCTACTTCAAATTTCACTTCCTCATGCCCTCAGCCATATTGTAGTTAAATACTAGGACCTCTCCACCACCTCTCCACAAATTCTTATCCAAGTATATCTTCCACATCCTGAGCATTCCTCTTGTCAGCTCATCGACTGCTCTTTCACACTTTCCTGCTTACAATCTTTCTCTTTTAGTTCAACTTTCCTCAGTCATTTAAGGTCTTCTCCTTACCACTGGCATTGAAATCTCTTCCCTTTATTCATGCATGCCTATGTTCCCACTCTTCCCAAAGCTAAAAACCCCTTGAAGTTCAAAGTTGACTCTGAACCTGACTCTGAATTCCTTAAAATTCTCACTGCACCAGTACCATACTGATTTATTTGTCAAAGCATGCAAAATGATTTTCTCCCCAACTCTTAGTCACACTTTATCCCCTCAGAACTGAGGCAGAGCTGCTTGTGTTTGTCTTCTATGTTCTCCTCTGAAAATAGTTCCTTCACCTTCTGCTGTCAACTCTCATGTTCGAGGGACTCACTTATTACTCCATGAGGCAAGGGACCACTCATGTCAGCTTGACATTGTGTGATCCTCCTAGGAGTCCTTGAAAAAATTCTTCTCCATGAAAAACAATTCATGAAAACAGATACCTCTGAGATAGCCCTGCAGTTTAGTACTGTTACCGAGCAAGGGCTCTCTCCACTCGTGGGCACAGAAGCTGATACTGTGAAGACCAGTCTTTAAGGGAGGAAAGTTTATTACCAGTCAATTGGAAAGGAAACAGGAAGCCAGGCTCTCAACTCTGTCTCCCTGAGCCAGGGGATAGGGTAAGGTTTAAGGAATTCGGGAGGGCAGGCTGGTATGCAGAAGCGCTGGCAGGATGAGTTTCAATTGGCAGATCAAAATTTTCTCTTCTGTGCACGCTTCTGGTTGGCTCCTGCCCCTGAAATGTAACTTTAACATTCTGTTGTTAGGATGAGGTCAGCACAGTAAACAAGGGTAAAGTTGTTATGTAAATTTAAGTCATTGCCTTCTCTATTGATAAGAGTTTCTAGAGATTTAGTTATCCTCTGCTTCCTGGCACAGAGAGGAAGGCACCCTTACAAATGGATATTTCTATATAAATGTAAACAAATGAGTAACTTCTACCAGGTTTTCAGAGCTTTTCCCACGTCTGCTGTTTCTTAAAAATAATCAGCCTGAAATAATTCTTATGCCAAAGAGGCGTATTTTGAAGTGACAAATTCTGTTCCTGGTCTGTGGTTAAAGTAATAATTCCCCTAATCTGTTTTCATTTTGATGTTGGCCAATCTGTTCGGGGAAATTTATCCTGTAATCTTTCTCTCCTTTGTTGTATCACCATTTATTATTCATCTCTTGGCAATCTGTTTCCTGTCTTCACTATTGTACTATCATTGTTCTCTCTATAATCACCAGTGACCTCCTCATCTTCAAAGACAGAAGAAATGTTTTGAATTCTAGACCCATCTGTAGTATTTGATGCTGTTGAAGATGCCCTTCTTCAGAACGTTCCCTCTCTTTGCTGGTTATGATGTAATTTTTCATTCACATTGAATTATTACCATGTTGCTAATACCCATTTTGCAAATTCTGCTGCTGGTAATTTTGATCTTACCAGAAGATGTCAAAAGAAGTTTTTCAGGCCAGTTTCACACATGTACTGACAAGGACACTATCTAACAACTGCTGTCTGGCCAACAGTGATTGTAAGACACTATCGAGTCATAAGATGCATCACACTTTTGAAGATGTTAAAATCTGAAAGAAAGGTGCATCTAAGAATCATTGGCATATGGTATTATTATCTGATAGTTTGAAGAGAACTGATCTGTGTTGCTTGAATTCAAGGCTTTAAGAAATAATTTGAACATCTTTATACATTCTCTGAACTCACTTGTCTTATTTGAAGTAAAATAACCTCACCAAGTTACTTTATGGCTTTTGTGAGACTGGAATGAGATAATGCATATAAAGTATGTAATGCAGATAAAGTACCAGAGTCATAAGCACTCAATGAATGATAGTAGTAGCCGTAGTATTCATAGTAGTAGCAGTAACACATATTTTTAATAAAAACTTGAGGCCGGCTCCGTGGCTTAGTGGTTAAGTGTGCGCGCTCTGATGCTGGCGGTCCAGGTTCGGATCCCGGGCACGCCCCAAGGCACCACTTCTCCGTCCAACCCGAGGCCGAGTCCCACGTACAACAACTAGAAGGATGTGAACCTATGACATACAACTATCTACTGGGGCTTTGGGGGGAAAAAAATGAATAAATAAAATCTTTAAAAAAAAAAAAAAGAAAAAAGAAAAACTTGAACTATAACTATGTCACTGAATTCAATGTTTCTAAAATACTAAGATCCTATATGTTTACTGAAGATATTTTTTTGTCTCTGAGTTTAAGTAACCTTAATAAATAATAATCACTTTTCAGCGTTTTTTGAGAACTAAATGAGATAATGCATGCAAAATGTTTGACTTTATTGGTTGAAGTAGTACCACATATTTTCAGCAGAACATAAATTATAACATCTTTGTGGTTTATAAAACTCTAAAGAAGATGATATAAGTATATTGAAGTTAATTTCAGAAAGACTAAGTGATTCTAGTTAATAATTCCTTCTTTCTATGCTTTTTGTCTAGATTAACTAAGATAATATATGAAAGTATATAATAATTATAAAATAATTGACTCAGTGTGTGACAAATAGGAATCATTCAGTAAAAGGTAGTTATTATTATTGCAACTGTTGCTATTTGTACCTGGTATTTTCTATGGGAGTTCCTTTCCACTTTTTCTTCTTGGCTAAATCAAAAGTTTTTAAAATATCAAAGATTGCTCCATTATACTTGCTAAACTTACTTAACTTTTCTGAAGTTAACTTCACCAAATAACATGTGCCTTTCAGAATTTTTATGAGAATAAATGAGATAATGCATGTAAAATATTTTGTTGCTATTATTGATGTTGCTTATATTTACCTGACACTATAATATCACCTAAATTTCTACTGGTTGACACATTTAAAACGCTGAGAAAGACTACACATTTACTGAACTTGACTCTCCAGGGCTTAACACAGAACAGCAGTTCTCAAACTCTTTGGTGTCAGGAGCCCTTTAAACTCTAAAATAATTAATGACCCCAAAGACCTTTTGTTTATATGGGTTATATCTACAGTCATGCACCACATAACAACGTTTCTGTCAGCGAGGGAGCACATATACAAAAGTGGTCTCATAAGATTAGGACCATCTAGCCTAGGTGTGTAGTAGGCTATACCATCTAGGTTTGTGTAAGTACGTATGATGTTTGCACAATGAGGAAATCCCCTAGTCCATTTCTCAGAATGTGTCCCCATCATTAAGTGATACATGATTATATTGATATTTATTGTATTAGAAATTAAAACTGAGAAATGTTTAAAATATTTATGAATCACTTCTTTTTAAATAACAATAATGAGCCCATTTAATGTTAACATAAATAATATATTTTTATGAAAACTAACTGTATTTTTCCAAAAAAAAATCAGAGCCAAGACAGGCATTGTTTCAGAGTTTTAAAAATCTCTTTAATGTTTAGTTTTATGGAAAGATAGTTGAATTCTTATATATGTATCTGCATTCAACCTGCAAACCAACCTGTTTTGGTTGAAGTTTACGGAGAAAATGCGATTTCAAAGACAAATATTTGGAAAAGGAAAAACTAGCAAACTCTTTAAAAGAGTATCATAGGCCCCCAGGATCCTTGAACCACACTTTGAGAACTGCTGACACATATTTTTAACTTTTTTAAAGCATTGAATAAGATAATCAGTGCATATATATTATTATTAATGTTGCTTCAGTTGTTGGTATTATTTATAATTTCCTGATATTGTCAAAAGAACTTGAATTTCTTCTTTGTTGACTGCATTCACAGTTTAAAAAAAAAAAAAAAACTAATGATGGTATAGATTTGGTAAAGTGGTTAAGTTGCCTTACCAAATAGCATCTGTATTATACATTTTTTAACCAAACTGGGATAATACATTTTACATCTGTAATGTCAGTAATGTATGGCTCAGTGCCTGGCGCATAAGATAGACTCAATAAAGGCAGCTTTAGAATCACTCTTTACTCAATGTACATAAAATTATGCAAATAGATGCTAGGGAAAAAAATGGTTTCACACATCCAATAACAGCTTCAGCTCATCTGGAATCACTCTGCTACCCTCTTTTGTTGTCCCTTGACAAGGCCTACTTTTAAGCCCAAGAATCCCTTGGGAAAGTGAATAAATCTTTTAATAGAAGCGAGCTAACACCACTCCAAGCTGGGCTCTGAATAATGCTGACTTCCACTATCTTATGGTCAGTGTGTGAGGCCTTTCCCAGAGACTTCTGGTGTCTCTAGGAATACCTAGAAGATTGTGCAGCCTTTCCTATGGGGAATTGACTCTCCACTTCAGCACTTGTTTCCTGAGTGTAGGTATGTTTACCCTTGTCAAGATTCCTCCAGAGTGAATGCAAATCCCCCAGACCAAGTCTCTAGGCTCTAGTTCCCACATTGCTGGGGGGTAGGGCAGGAGGAGAGGTTGGAAGGGGAGCAGTTCCCCTATACGTCTCCTCTGGTCTTGCTATAGGATCCTGAGAAAGTATAACGGAGTTTTCTACCAACATTTTTGTCAGAAAATAGCCTTCTTCTCCACAATTATATCAAAGCGGTGAGTGTTTCCACTCAGGAGTCTTAAGTCTTTTGCTCTAGAATTATCACTTCCAAGGTTAGCAGTGGCTACTAAGTCTTGGAGACCTTTATGATCTGAGGACTAATAGCGATTTCATTGTCTGTTTCCGAAAGGATTTCTATGTCTTCTTTTTCATTTTTCAATTTTTAAAATATTATTAAACTTTTTTATGGAGACTTTCAAAGATTACAAAAGTAGATAGAATTATGTAATAAAGACCCATGTACTGATCATACAGCTCCAAGATTTATCAATTTATGGACTATCTTGTTTCATCCATACTTCCATACACTTCTCCCTCCCATATGATTTTGAAATAAACTCTAGACATCATAATACTTTGTCCATAAATATTTCAGTATGTATATCTAAAAATATAAGAACTATTTTTCTACATAACCACAATATCAGCATCACTATTAAAAATTAATGAACAATCATTATTTAATATCATCAAAAGGCTAGTCATTGTTCAAATCTCCAGCTGTGTCATGAGTATTTTTAAAAGTGTGTTTGTTCACATCAAGATCCTAAGAAGATCCACATATTATAACTGATTGGTAGGTCTTGTAAGTCTCCCTTAATGTGTAGATTCTCCCTCTAATTTTTTCTTCTGTAAATTATTTGTTTTGAAGAAACCTTCCCTCTTTTCTTAATCCCATATTAGCTTCCCTAACTCCAGAAAACTTCCCACAGCCTAACCGGTCACTAAAACACTTCATGAAGGATAAGCAAATACTGAATTCTTTCAGGCAAGCTTGATCTACACTCTTTCTAGAGATTCCCTTATATTTATGATTTTTGGAATGAAGATTCTAATGATACAAGCTGGTAGCTTTCTTGTATTTTTATAACTCTTAAGAAATGTAACCTGTGTGATTCTATATTCCCAAATGCTTATTGCAATTCCTTCAAGCATTTCATCAAATCTCATGAAAATTGCTTTCTGATACTTGCCATCCTTCCCATCCAGGGTTGAAAGGTCTCTTCACCAGGATCCTATACTGTACTACCTGAGGAGATTTTCTGTTTGCAGTGTCTCCTAGTTTTCAGTCTTTCTTACTTTCTTGAATGGTATACCCATGTTCAGAGTTGTAGGCATGTACCAATACCCCAAGGAGTCTTATCACATCTATTGCTGCTTCTCACACTATCACTTGGTCTCTTTCTCTAAGAAAAAGACCAGTCATTTTATAAATTCAGTGTCTGAGGAAGAAGGCTTGAAGATCACTTTCCAAATACTCTCTCTTCCTTGTGTATTCCCAGAGATTAAATGCCAATCAACATCCTCAGCCAGCTCTTGCAAAGAAACATTGACTATTTTTTCCCACTTGATCCTCTAGCCCAACACTCTATACCTAATGAAGGGTGTTAAGATAGCTTGTAGGGACTTTCAGTTTCAGATTTGTCAGTTTCCTGTGTGTTCCCCAAAGCCAGCTATGATCTCTGACAGCACACTTCTATCTCCTCTTACAGTTCATAGTGTAGATATCCACCAGCCCAGGATTCCTAATAATCATCTCTCATAGAATCCTAAAAGTGCAATCCGAATTTCCCCAGGCTTCAACTTCCCATGGATATAAGAGAAATAAATTAACATTAAAATTTGAATTGCACTTGCAAGTTATCCCTATCTCCTTGCTCATATTTTCTGCCTGTGAGCATATTTATTAATGGAAATGTTTACATAGAGTACTACCTCTCAGTATTCTTAAAAAAGAAAAAATGCCCAAAATTCCACACAGAAATGGGAGGACTGCATCTCTCCCAACTCTGCATTTCATTCTGTCTCTTGATTTTGAAACAATGTTGCTTATGCCCAGAGTTTCACAAAAACTCTTACTAAAGAGAGAGTCCTTTCAGTTTAACTCCAGACCTCCCAGGCCCTGTCTCCAAAGGACTCACACACAAACTTTCCTCTTCTTGATCCCTTCCCTCCGGAAAGAGGGGAGTGGAAACAAATGTTGTCAGGTAAAAACTCATCTCAAACTCAGTCCAACCAACCCTGATATGCTATTATTACTCTTATAGGTGGTATACACATCATTTTTATTGCACTTGGAAGAAGATATGCTAAAAAATGAATGATTGGCTTTACTAACGTCATTGAGTACAGATGGAAAATTATTCATTCATTCAACAAATATTTGAGTGCCTTCTATGAGCCTGGACAGTTCTAGGAATTAGAAATAAAACAAAACAGGCACAATCCACTCTTACGCACACCTATATCTGTAACAATTTATCCCAATAATGGTAATTCCGTGCCTTCTACAGAAATTTGGGGAGCAGGCATATTCCTAACATGAAAAAAGCTGTCATTTTCTGATATCCTACTACTACTCTTTCATGTGACTATCAATTTATGCCATGAATTGCTTTCAACAAATATCAGCTCTAAATTTTCTTCACTAAAATGCTATGGAATGTATGCCCTTGCACAAATCTGTTCAGTCCTTCCATATGCTGTACCAATGTTCTACCTTTTTTGTTCCTTTAGGTGTATCAGTTCCTATTCCAGTGATTGGACTGAGAGATGAAGACAAAGTATTCGTCAACAACACCACCTGCGTGCTGAATGACCCAAATTTCGTTCTTATTGGGTCCTTCGTAGCGTTCTTCATACCACTGACGATCATGGTGATTACGTACTGCCTGACGATTCACGTTCTTCGCAGACAAGCTCTGATGTTACTGCGCGGCCACACCGAGGAGCCACCTGGAATGAGCCTGGATTTCCTGAAATGCTGCAAGAGGAATACAACTGACGAAGAGAACTCTGCAAACCCTAACCAAGATTTGAACCCACGCCGAAGAAAGAAGAAAGAAAGACGTCCTAGGGGCACCATGCAAGCTATCAACAATGAACGGAAAGCCTCGAAAGTCCTTGGCATTGTTTTCTTTGTGTTTCTGATCATGTGGTGCCCGTTTTTTATTACCAATATTCTGTCAGTTCTTTGTGGGAAGGCGTGTAATCAAAAGCTCATGGAAAAGCTTCTGAATGTGTTTGTTTGGATTGGCTATGTTTGTTCAGGTATTAATCCTCTGGTGTACACTCTTTTCAACAAAATTTACCGAAAGGCATTCTCGAACTACTTGCGCTGTAATTATAAGGCAGAAAAAAAGCCTCCCGTCAGACAAATCCCGAGAGTTGCTGCCACTGCTTTGTCTGGGAGGGAGCTTAATGTTAACATTTACCGGCATTCCAATGAACCGGTGACTAAGAAAGCTAGTGACAATGAGCCTGCTGTAGAGATGCAAGTTGAGAATTTGGAGCTACCAGTTAATCCCTCCAATGTGGTTAGTGAAAGGATTAGTAGTGTGTAAGAAAGAGCAGCACGGTTTCCTACAGTAAAGCTACAAATGCAGGAAAATGTTCTATAATTCTTCTGTTGGGCATAACTAATGTAAATATTGCTGTCCGAAAAAAAGTGTTTTTATATATAGCTTTGCAACCGTGTACTTTACAATCATGCATACAATAGTGAGATTTGGGGTTCTATATTTACTGTTTATAATAGGTTGAGAATAACTTATTTTGATTCTTTGATGCATAAAATGTTGATTTTTTTCTTTACCTTCCTTTCTTCCTCCCTGCCTCCTCCTCCCCTTCCTGCTCCTCCTCCTCTCTCTCTCTCTCTCTCTCTCTCTGTCTGTCTTCTGTGCATGAGGAAATGTTGATGTTCATCTCAGGTGGCATTTGCAGGAGACCAGAATGAGGCACATGACGGTGGTTGCATTTCAACCACATCAAAATTAACAAATTTGGAGGAATCTTTTTCCAGGTTAACAGTAAATATACACTTTAAACTCTTGCTATGCTCATCTACACACATAAACACGGTAAGATAGGTTCTGCCTTCTGGTACTCTATCACAGCTATTAGTGCGTCAAGGGCAGAACTTAGCCTTGTTGTCACACATAGGGACAAAATTTGACATTGCCAGAATGTTGTGTTGGTATTTCACTGCAATGTCTGTCCCTAAACATAGTGGTATTTTAACATAGCAGCTTGTTAACCAGGACTACAGAAGTGGAAGGATTATCTGATATATAGACACCAATAGCTTTTCACTTCTTAAAGACAATGTTCAAATTCTGATTATAATGACAAGCAAACTGGAATTAGTGTTTTCATTCTGGTCCTTAGTAAATACCTAATTCGATGATTAAACTGGGAAATGAGATCCCAAAGTTATTTCCCAATCCAGGATTCAACATCAATTGGGTTTTGATCTCAGGATCCTGGAAATTCATGTGCTACACACAAAATAAAATTCACATTTTGAGCCTTATTAAAATATTTTCTTAATTATGGTACCTCTATCTATAGGACCTAATTTAGCAGTCCATTTTTGAGTAAAACTTGCATTGGAAGCATAGATGATCAAAACTTTGGAAGTTTTACTTGCTTAAGGACTACAGAATTAGGCCCTTAGAATGTGAAAAAAGGAATTAAAAAGAATCTTACTGAACTCTGGGAATAACAGAAATACAGAGTTTCCATTTCGATTTTAAACAAAATTTATCTCATTTTCAGATCCTTCCAAACTCTCTAGTGCAGAAAAAGGCTGGGGCTAATTGGTGAAAATGGCAAGCTCTTCGTTGTACTGCAATTATGTACCAGAAGTTTAAATCTTTGTTAAAATATAGTGTTGTGTAACAATGTGTTGGCCATTGTTTCATTCATGGTCCTGCTGCTCTCTAAGAATTCAGTACCATTTTACTTGTTTGTTAACCATGAAGGGTTTTCAAGCATTGCTATTGTCAGACCATTAAGTCTATGCTATGTGCAGAGTATACAAGCGTTTCCAGTAACTGTATTTCCACATGTGTCCATTTCACACAACCGTGGATCAATTTCCGAAGAATTCATGATGCTGTTTCTTATGCCTGACAGTTACTGACACACATTAGAGTGTGCCTCTCAATATCTTGAAATTGGTGAAGGCAGAACCTGAATTTCTAAAATCCCCAGTCTGTGTCCTCAACACACAGCATAGATAAATCCAACAGTCTGCCACAGGGGCAATGGGAGAGCTGCTGTATTTGAGGAAACTCATACAGTCACTACTTGATTTGCAACACTGCCAAATGTCAGTCGATTGCTTGAGCATGCCCAAATATAACACGAAAGTAAAGTCTACCTGCCTGTTAGCTCTGTCGAACTGCATGTAAAAACAATTATATGAAATTGAATGAGATGATCTAATTCTTCCTAAAATGAAAATGTCTGAAGAAACACAGCATGTATTGAGCATGAGTTCTGCACATACAGATGGTGTCCTGCATTTATGCCATGTATGTTGCATGATCCATCAATGTGTAGGGCATTAGGACATCAATGAATGTAGGGCAGAGTAGATGATGTAAAAAGAACTGAAGAAAATCCTTCAGCAGTCCTTAAAAAGACCATGCATTCAGATCTGAAGTATTATGAGTATTAGAGAAAATTGGAAACATCTGATTTCTTAACTATCAGGGCACGCTCATAGCACATGTTTTACAAAGAAATAAAATATAAACCATGGATTTTTGAAAGCACTAGCAATAAGTTGAATGATAACAGCTTATAGTAAATTTGTTAATAATTCTTATGTCATCAAGTAGTAGTACTTAATAGTACCCAACACAGTAATCATCCTCAAGTTATGTGCTATTCGTAAGTTCTGTGCAGTTTGGTATGAAATAAATACACTCATTTGGATATAAATCTTACAGTTCAATGTTAAATCTACAAACTTTTATAAATGTTTTAAAAAAGTCCGTGTGATAAATGTAAACGTGGTGAATTTACTGTCAAACAAATCATTTTGATGTACTATTAAATATGTATTTATGTTGAAGACATGTGCAACAGAATGCCTTATATTATTTCCTGTAAATCTTCTCCTTCATCAAATGGTACTTTTTGTGAGTGGTTGCAAAGTGCTGTCTTATTCCTGGTTCCTGTACGGTATCCACTCCAGGTTTTTGTGATACTTCCTATTAATTTATTAAATTTATTAAATGTTGGCTAATATGTCACTTGTATTTTTCTCCCTGCATCTTTTGAGGGGAAAATATATCACTCCACTTCATTTTCTTTGAAAATTAAATTGTATCCTATAGACTAAGTTCACAAAGACAACCACAACCACAAAATATTGCTCTTCTGAGTACTCAAAGACAACACCACCAGAGGAAAGACAACTAAGAGGCATAACAACAAAAACAATGTTAACAACAACATCACTGATACCTCATGAGCAGAATAACTGTGCTCCCAAATTATCCTACCTTTCTTAACATAAGCAGGGCCCTGGGGTGGCTCACATGTTCTCATTGCTATAGGTATCATTACTATCTTATTCCCGTCAGATTCTCAGCTTCCCAAGAACAGAAAGGACCATGTCTATCTTGTTGATGGTTTTACCCCCATTGGTTAGTGGCCACTCTACCTTCAACAGATACATATTGAGCATCAATATTTGTGGGCATTATATTATCTGTTCCTGTTACCAAAATGGGCCTTACGACTCCCTGCTCTTCAGTCATGCAATGTGACATGATCACCTTAACTTCCCTCCATCCCAAATGGCTTTGGATACATCTGCAATCAACAGGGTCACCATACTAAGCTGCTCTATTGCTCCACACCTGGAGCCAGAGATGACAAAATACCTTGGCCTTTTCTTTCAACATTTATACCTTCCTGATGCTGAGTGAGCCTAAGCATTACTGGTATGACTTCAGTTCCCTGAGAACAAAGCAGGAATACGTTGTTCCTTTGCCACTATGACTGGGTTGATTTGGAGGAGTGGATCAAGAGATAAATGTTGAACTGCTTCTTGAAACAACGGGGTCACTGGTGCCTATGGCCAGAAATATCTGTACCACTGAAACTAGGGGATGCTCTTCCCCAACAGCCAGGCAATGGAGAGAAGTTGAAATTTCTGATGGCACAGAATTGGAGTCTCTACTACCAGAGGAAGGGAAAGTGGGCAGGGAAAGACTGAAGTGCCTCATTCCATAGAATTGGAAGGTCTTTGTGGTCGGAAGAGAGAGCAATGCTTCTTGCTATCAAGTAGCAGTAAGTTTCTGCTTACTGGAGAAACACAGTTTCCACATAGATTCTCAGCTCCCACTTAAGCCAATGCAATTTCCAAAGTTGAGGCCCATTTCTCTTTGTATATTAATACTCCCTAGACATATGTGAACATATCACCTAGAGCGCTGAATATATTAGAAAGAGGTATTTTTATAGGCAATGCTAATGGGAGTAGATGACATCATAGGGGTTCTCAAATATTGTGTGACCTATAGCACACTTATATACATAAATAGCTCTAAGAGATAAGTTGGGTTCCCTGGGATGTAAATTCTGAGATGGAGATAAGTGTGCAGGATGTTTATTGGAAAGTGATCTTGGGATCCATATGCACGGGGGAAGGGAAGAAAGCAAGACTGGGCAGAGGGAGAAGTTGGGCTGTGATGTAGTTACAATAAGGACTTATTCCCCCCTGCACCTTTGGAAGGGAAAATGTACCACTTTACCTCATTTTCTCTGAAAGTTAAATTGAATTCTGTAAAATAAGCTCACAAAGACAAGTACAACCAGAAAGTATCACCCTTCCTGATTAACTGTGCATGTACTCAAAGACTACAACGTCAGTGGAAAGACGCGTAAGAGGCTTGAACAACAAAAACAATATCGCACTTAGCTGACTCCCATGGGGAGTTTTGAATCTAGGATATCCCTTCAGAGTTGTCCCAAGTTGAAGAAAGGGGGCCAGACCTCTATACCTCCACTGCCCCCCAAAAGACATGTACGACCTTATGCCAGGCCACTCTCTTCAACAGAGGCAACTCCTATAGGGGGCTTATAGCTGAAACCTGCCAGTCCACAATCATCCCAGCACCCAGGGAATAAACCCTTCAGCCCTGAAGATGGGATCTTGACAGAGTATCATAGCATCCATAACAAATAGCATATTTGCTGAGTAGAGACCTAGTTCACCACCTATATAAATAACGTGAAAGAACCTGGCTGGGGGTCACTTTAGCCAAAATCAAGGCAAATGGAGGTGAAAAGAAATATACATTTTTATATGTGGTTTCTCTTCTTATTAAAGGTGTTCTCAATCAACAGCTTTCTCGGATTCTTAGATTTCAGAATCCATCTGGGTAGCTTAGGCTAAGCTGCAGTAAAGAGCAATCCCCAAATCTCAGTGGCTTAACAAAACAAATGCTCATTTTGTGCTCACACTCCATGTCCAATGTGAGTTGCCAGGAAATCTCTTCTCATTATAGTTACTCCAGAAAAAATGATGATAGAAGCTCTGTGGGAAGGGAACTAGTGAACTTATTTCTTCTACTAAAGCTAACCCTACCTTTAAGTTTCAGTTTAATCTTAACTCTATCCATATCCTCATGCCTTATCTATAACATTATTTCCACCTTTAACTTTATCCTTAAAACTATCTCTATATGTAAATCCTACCCCTGCCCTTCACTTTATACTTAATTCTAACCCTAACTCTTATCTCTAAATTCTAATGTTACCTCCAACTATGACCCTGCCTTTCTGCAAACTCTAACATTACTCAAACCTCTAACCCAACCCTTATCATTAACTCCAATGCTTCCCCTTCTTTTAACCCTCCCTTAGAGCTAACTCTAAACTTACTTCTAACCCTATACCTAAGCTCAAGCTCTAACACTAATTATTTCTATTTTATTCTGAAAAATCCTCTTTTTCTTAAGACATTGAGAAGCTTAGACGGGAAGTGACAGAAGAAAACTTTATGATTGATCCTTTTTAACCTCTCTGTCTTAAAATCTCACACCCAAACCAGCTTCACTTGGTCTACTCCCTAGACACTTTCATGATATTATTCGTTTTATTATAATTATCATTTATTGAGCACTGACAGTGTGCCAAACACAAACATGCCTTGTTTTATGTAGATAGGTTGGTCTGGTTAAAATCTCTGCTTTGCTATTGTGGAAACAGAGGATCAGAGAAGTAAAGGGTCTTCACCTAAGTCACACTGCTAGAAAGAGCAGAGGTGGAACTGTCTGGTTTCTAAGCCTACGCAGTTCCCAAAATGACATATGACTCCTTCCTAGCGTCCCATAGGCAAAACTGGCTTTCCCAGAGCAGAAAGCCTAACCCATCTCAAAGGGCATCTTTCCAAGTATTACCCCTTCAAGATAGGGTAAGGAAGTAGATGAGTGGAAGAGAGGAATAAGCCTTTAAAAATTCATTCACTCCTACCACTAAAGTTAATAAAAATGGCCGTGTATAGTCCACTGTGAATCCCCATCATGAGAAAGAGGGATTTCCAACCTGAAGAGGTTGGAAAGAGGGACAAGAATTGAGCAAACAACAACAAACGTGAGATTAAAGACAATTTTTTCAGAATTGACTTGTTTATGCTTAAGATGAAAGGGATGCTTGATGCACAATAAAATAATTATGACGATGAAGTTCATGTTGCCAATGATGCTCTAACATTAAACAAAATACAATTATTATTTCAACAGCCTATTTATCCTAAGACTAGTGTCTTAGTCTGTTCGGGCTACTATAACAAAATACCACACACTGGGTGGCTTATAAACAACAAAAACTTATTTCTCACAGTTCTAGAGGCTGGGAAGTCCAAGATCATGGCATCAGCATGGTCCATTCTGGTGAAGGCCCTCTCCCAGATTGCAGACTGCCTACGTCTTGCCTATGTCTTGCCATGACCTCACATGGTGGAAGGGGGCATGGGGGCTCTCTGGAGCCTTTTTGATAAAGGCATTAATCTCATTCAGGAGGATTCCGCCCTCATGCCTAAGCACCTCCTAAAGGCCCACCTCCTAATACCATCACATCTAGCATTAGAATTTCAACATATGAATTTTAGGGGGACACAAACATTCAGGCCATCACAATTAGTTTAATTTTACCAGCCAAAAGGCTAAAATCTTATTTAAATGTTTAAATCATGAATTAACTATTGCTTTTTATGTGAAAACCAAGATTAACTCCTCCCAGCTGGAGTATTCTTTCTGTGTAGGAGAATCTAACCCAGGCAGTCAACACAAAGGCTCAAAGGGAAAAAAGTGGGGGAGACATTCATTTCCAAAATCTACTAGGATATTTGTTTACACAACTGGCAATAACTTACACGAAAGCTACTCCTGGATGCTAATATATTTTGACATCTCCACTGTATGGGTTTAAGTAGAACTTTGCAGGCCTTTAAGTGTCAAGGGTGTGGGTTCTCAGTATACCATTGAAGTGTGGAACTACTCCAGTTTTAAGTGTCTCCAGACCCCACCATTAAGTGCTTGCCCTCTAATGCTCACTTGGTTCCTCTTTCTTAATGTACTATTTTTTTTTTAGTTTTACAAATATTTTATTTTTTGACAATAAATATAATCAATATTGTAGGAAGCAATATATGATAAGATTTTATTTGGATTATTTTTTAACAGTTTTACTGAGGTATAAACTACATGTTTGGGGCTGGTAGCAGGAGTGAAGATTCACTGCAAACAGGCATGAGGGAAGTGTTAGGGGTGATGGAAATGTTCTAAAACTGGATTGTGATGATGGTAGAACAACTCTATCAATTTACTAAAAATTACGGAATTATACACTTACAATAAGTGTCTGTATTATTTTGAATAAATGTTCTCTGAACAATGCATTCAAGCAGGTAATGAATCTAGAGATACCACTACAGTGAGTTTGGTGTCGGGGAAGAGGGAGAACCCCCCTCTGCCCTTTCCCTTAAGGTTCTTATGGCTGGCCAATAATTAAAAGACAGGTTAGCAGGAGAAAATAATACCAAGTTTAATAACATGTATACATGGGAGAAACTAGGGAAACTGAGTTTCTCAACAAAATGGCAGAGATTCTCATCTTAAATACTATCTTCAGCTAAAGACAAAGGAGGATGTTGGGGGTGGGGAGGGAGAGAGAAGGGAGACAGAAATTACAGTAATCAAGGGTATGTAGATTTAAGCCCTCTCTTTCCGAACTGCACAGATGAGGCCACGTCCCCTTTCCAATACGGAGAGGGAGATACTTTTACAAATGGAGATTTCCCTTGTAAATGTAAATGTTTGTCTGGCAACTCTTTGCAGGGCCACCTAGAGTATGTGGCCTGGGAGAGACAGAATTTCTGATAAGATGGGCTTGGTGGTGCCTTTCCTACTGTAACACCTATTTTACATTATATTACAGCCATCATATGATAGTAACTCCTTCCTGGAAGAGGTCTTCTGTGTTAAATTCTTTAGGCAGTTTGGGGGAGGTCAAATGTCCGTTCAGAGAAAATAATCAAGGTAAAGTGACATAATTCAGGGTGGCCAATTTTAATCTCCCACATTGGCAACTTCTGGACAAACCACAGCCCATGTTACCACTGGAGCTTCATGACAGCCTGAGTCTCTTATCTAGGTGGAAACTAAGGACTTTGGTAATTCTATTGGTTTCTCCAGAACACTTTGACTTTTTTACACTCTCATTGCTATTCTGTAGCCTACAGGGGTTTTGGAATAAACTAAACCACCCAGATGCCTCCTGGTCCTGATGTCCCAATTCAGAAATAGCACCTTAGGAGTACCTCATCTTTAACAACTGGAGTGGGGGCCAAGTGCTTTGAAAGTACCTCTGCTAAAAGCAGCTAAGAAGCACACACTCACATAGCTATACATCTTCCCAGTCCCTCCTCCTAGACTTCCAAAATGATACCATAGTCCAGAGACAATCTCAAAAAGATATCTCCTCAAGGGAAAGACACTGGGTCCTTCATTTTGTTGTGGAAAAGACTTTTTGGTTCAATTTTAGAAAATCTTTACTCATTTCTCTGCCACAGTTCAATAAATAGGTCTTTGTCTCTCCAAACGTACACTATTTTCCCTTAAGTGATTAAAGAAGAATAGGAAATAACGTATTACATATTATTTACTAGTTCAAGTCACTGGGTTTACACATAAGTCTTTCCTTTGTTAGTGGTTGATAGCTCAATGAAACTAGTAGCAACAAAAGAAATGATAGACCAAACAGAAGTTTAACAGAGAGAACCAGAAAGAGAAGCAACCAAAAATGGCTCTGTTAAGATTATACTCATTGCTGGAGGTCTGGAAGGCTGTGCACATGTGCTAAGCTGCACCCACTTAAGAGTAACTAGAGTGGGAATTTGAGAGCTACTAGTCTCTGGCTCAACATGGGACAGAAAGGAAAGCCTTCCCCAAGCCACACACAGATCTATCTCCAGAGGGTGGAAGTTTTACTGCCTAATGGGACTTAAGAACCAATTACGACAAATCACTAGCAGAATACTAAGCTATGATAACCTGAAGGATGACTTCTAGGAAGCCAGACTTAAAAATAAAGGGGAAAAAAATAGAGTTCTGTCATCAGAGACTGCACACTGAGGGGAAAATACATTTTTCAGAATTAGTCTGGACAAGCCATTAAGAAACAAACAAAAACGAAAACCAAGCCATAGTGGGTAATCAGAATCCATAGTTGCTACACTATATTTTCTAAAATATTCAATTATCCATAAAAAATATAAGACATGCAAAGAGACAAAATAGTGTGATCCATATTCAGGAAAAAAGGCAGGCAATAGAATTTGATTCTGACAGGGCCCAGGCATTAAACTCAGCAGAAAAAGATTTCAAAGATACTATTATTAAACCATGTCTGAGAATTAAAGAAAGTATGACAACATCTCACTAAAGAGAGAATATCAGTAAAGAGATATAAATTATAAATAAGAACAAAATAAAAATTCCATAGTTGTAAAAAGTACCATAATTGAAATGAACCTTTGTTAAGGGATGGTTGGCAGGTTCTCAAAAGATTAAGCATAGAGTTACCATATGATCCAGCAATTCTATCCATAGGTGTATATATATACTCAAGAGAATTGAAAACATATGTCTACACAAAAACTTGCATATAGCAACATTATTCATAACAGCCAAAAAGTAGAAACAACTCAGATGTCCATCAACTGATGAGTAGATAAATAAATTGTGGTAGATTCATAAAATGAAATATTATTTGGCAATAAAAAGAAATACTGATAGATACTACAACATGAATGAACCTTGAAAACATTATGAGGAGTGAAAGAAACCAGATATTTTCACTTCACATGTTTCATAAATATGATTATGTTTATATGAAATGTCCAGAATCGGCAAATCCATAGACAGAAAGTGTATTAATGGTTGTCTAGGGCTGAAGGTGGGAACATGGATTAACTGTAAATGGGCAGGAGAGATCTTATTGGGGCAAATGAAATATTCTAAAATTAAATTGTACACTTAGATGAACGGTGAATTTTATGGTATGTAATGAAAATTCACGAAAGCTGTTAAAATATATATCTATTTATATAACATATATACAGTGTGTGTGTTGTTCTGAGACTATAAAAGTGAGTGATTCAGCCATGTCAGAGAAGTCAGAGATAAGGAAATGATATATTTAGTTTTTGGCATTATTATTGTCTCTCTCAACCTTAATTAACAGTGTTTCATAAAATGAGTTTGGAAGTCTTCTTCATGAACCATGTCTCTAGACTAGTTTGAATAACAAAGTTTTATCTTTCCTTGAAGCTTAGAAAGACTCCACCTATAAATCTTGGATCCTGGGGCTATAAAATCTTGCCCTGGGGATTTTCTTTGGGGTTAGAGGGAAATCTCCTTGACAACTTTTTCAATTTCTTCCATAGTAATTAATTTCTTCTTATTTTCTATCTCTTGTCCAAGCAATGTTGATTTCAAATCACTAATTTCATCTTACTTTCAAATATATTTGCATAAATGTGGTAAAGTATTATCTAATTCTTTTCATTTTTTATCTATCAGTGATTATGTCCCTGTTCTTTGTTCTAGTTAAGTGTACTTATGCTTTCTAAATAAATTTCTTAATTATTTTAGGCAACTTGCTACCTACATATTTGACAAATTATACTTCTTTGATATATTGATTCCATTTCACCTGCTCTTTTTCAGTATATGGTTTAATTTCCTAGAAGTTATTTTAGTTTTAATTTTATAAAAAACATTTTGAATCTATATTTCCCTACCAACATGAATGCAAGAATATTTATTCCCTCCCTATGTGTAACATGAGATATGGATTATATTTTTAGGCCCTCATTTATATTTTCCCTCTAGCTAGTTTTTTGTTAATAATCTCAGGGACTTTGATATCCATATTATTGATTTATTTTGTACATTATTTAGATTCTATGTTAAAGAGTTTTTGACATTTATATTAACTTCACAACCTTATATACATTATCCATTAATTTTAAAGCTTACTGGTCTCAGTGATCAATGCCATTGCTCTAATAACTTGCCCTTATTTCTTAAGCTCTTTAGTTCCATTTTCAGTTTTCTAAAATTTTTTAAACAATATTTTTCTAGGTAGAGTAGTTATTAGTATACTTTCTGAGTTTTTTGCAAACCTGAGACTATCTCTTTGTTACTCTTACACATAAATGATGGCTCAGTTAGGCATAGAATTCTTGGGTCAAAATATTCTCCCCTCAAACCTACATATCTGCTACCCACATTTCTTCAGGATTTTTAGTATTGTGATATTATTTTTATACTTTCTTTCATTAGAATATTATTTCTGACATGTTATTTTCTTAATTCTTGTAGAACTTTACTTCGTTCTTAAAATTCAATATTGTGTACGTGTAGATTTCTTTTCATTAATTTTGTCTAGTATTTGGTAGGCTTTACAATCTGAAAACCCTTTCCACAGCTAAGGGATTTTTTTTTTTTTGATGTTTTAATAGTTTATAATATTGTGAAATTTTGGGTTGTACATTTTTGTTTGTCCATCACCATATATATGTCTCCCTTCACCCATTGTGCCCACTCCACACCCCCACTGCTCCTGGTAACCACAATACAGTTTTCTCTGTCCATGTGTTGGTTTATATTCCACATATGAGTAAGATCATACAGTGTTTGTCTTTCTCTTTCTGGCTTATTTTGCTTAACGTAATACCATCCAGGCCCATCCATGTTGTTGCAAATGGGACGATTTTGTCTTTTTTTATGGCTGAGTAGTATTCCATTATATATATATACCACGTCTTCTTGATCCAATCATCAGTCAAGGGACATTTAGGTTGCTTCCACTTCTTGGCTATATTGAATAATGCTGGAACGAACATAGGGGTGCATAAGCCTCTTTGGATTGTTGATTTCAGGTTCTTTGGATAGATTCCCAGTAATGGGATAGCTGGATCATAGGGTACTTCTATTTTTAATTCTTTGAGGAATCTCCATGCTGTTTTCCATAGAGGCTGCACCAGTTTGCATTCCCACCAGCTGTGTATGAGGGTTCCTGTTTCTCCACATCCTCTCCAACATTTGTTGTTTTTTGTCTTGGTGATTATAGCCATTCTAATGGGCATGAGGTGATATCTTAGTGTTGTTTTGATTTGCATTTCTAGCTAAGAAATTTTTTATATTATTTTTTATTGTTCCTTCTGAGCTATGTACTCCGTTTTATGCTTCTAGGATCCTATGATGTTCTGTATCATTTTTTCATGTCTCATCCTTTTATTCACGATATTCATTTGTACATCCCTTTTTTTCTAAGTACTAGCATAATTTCTTAAACTAGACTTTGATTTCTGCACTCATGTTTTGAAAGACCCAACATGTTATTAACTGAGTGCATTTTTTAATTTGTATTTTTCATCTGAATACCATTATTTCTGTTCTCAAATTGTTTCCTTTTTTTAGATGCAATGTCTTCTTGTCCACTTTGTGCTACTATTTTGGTTACAATTGTTATTGTTTTTATTAGTACACTAGTTACAAAGTTGCATATATTTTGAATCTTCTGTTTCTACCTTATTTTCCAATAAGCCTTGTTATTTTTAGTGAAAGATTATGTGGTATGCGAGATTTATTTTTCTGGAATGCATATAAGACATTATAATAAAATGTATATTCTGTAATTCAATTTGACTGGACTAGAAAGGAACCACTCAATCTATATATTCACACAACAAGGCCAGTCACCAGTGGGCTCAATGGTTTCTTTCTACTACGTTTTCTGGGATAACCCTAAATTACCTGGAACATCACCCAGGGCCACTGAATTGCGTGACTCCAGCAGTGTAAATGTATAGCACCTTGCAAACTCCACCCGGCCATAAATGACGGCCATGGCCCTGCACTTCCAATTTAGTTGTCATGCTCATTCTCATTAGGAATCTGTAATTAAGGATCCCGCTTTAGTTATTATGCTTTTCCATAGTTAAGTATCTTGTCAAAATCTGGAGTGCCTCTCTTCTCCCCATCCATCTAATTCACTGACTATTTATAAAAGGAATAAGAAAAAAATTTCAAAACACCAAGAAGCAGAGAACTATTAAAGTGTTTTTGTACACCTCTATTTATTTTGTTTTATTTTATTTTTCTTAAACAACAGACATTTATTTTTCACAGTCCTGGAGGCTGGAAGTCCAGATGTGGGTGTTGGCACATTTAGTTCCTGGTGAAAGCCACTTCCTGGCGAGCAGATGGCCGCCTTCTGGCTGTGTGTTCACGTGGCAAAGAGAGTGAGTTCTGGTCTCTTCTTTTTTGCTTTTTTTTCTTTTTTTCACTTTGAAGGGTTAATTTTATGTTATATGACCTTTGCCTCCAAAACATGGGCATACAGAGAAGATGAAGGTTAGGAAGTTGGGGGTAGGGGCACTAGGGTGGTCTGGCCCCTGGTGGGAACAAAGAACTGCCAGTCTAGCCTGGCCTTGAATTACTTTCCTTTTTTTGGGGGGGGGGGGGCGATATCTATTTTTATTTACTTTTTTATTTTATTGAGATCATATTGGTTTATAACATTGTATAATTTCAGATGTACATTATTATATGTCAGTTTCTGTATAGACTGCATCATATTCACCACCAATAGTCTAGTTTTTATCTGACACCATACACATATGCCCCCTTACCACTTTCACCTTCCCCCTACCCCCTTCCCCTCTGATAACCACTAATCTGTTCTTTCTGTCCATGTGTTAGTTTATAGTCCACATATGAGTGCAATCATAATGTGTTTGTCTTTCTCTTTCTGGCTTATTTCACTTAACATAATACCCTCAAGGTCCATCCGTGTTGCTGCAAATGGGATGATTTAGTCTTTTTTATGGCTGAGTAGTATTCCATTGTATGCATATACCACATCTTCTTTATCTATTCATCAGTTGATGGGCATTTGGGTTGCTTCCACATCTTGGCTATTGTGAATAATGGTGTGATGAACATAGAGGTGGATAAGTCTCTTTGAATTGTTGATTTCAAGTTCTTTGGATAAATATCCAGTAGTGGGATAGTTGGATCATATGGTATTTCTATTTTTAATTTTCTGAGAAATCTTCATACTGTTTTCCATTATGGCTGCACCAGTTTGCATTCCCACCATCAGTGTATGAGAGTTCCCTTTTCTCCACATCCTCTCCAACACTTGCTATTTCGTGTCTTGTTAATTATAGCCATTCTAACTGATGTGAGGTGATATCTCATTGCAGTTTTCATTTGCATTTCCCTAGTAATTAATGATGTTGAACATCTTTTCATCTACCTGTTGGCCATCTGTATATCTTCTTTGGAAAAATGTCTGTTCACATCTTCTGCCCATTTTTCGATTAGGTTGTTCATTTTTTTGTTGTCGAGTTGGATGAGTTCTTTATATTGGAAATTAACCCTTTCTTGGACATGCGATTTGCAAATATTTTCTTCCAGTTGGTGGGTTGTCTTTTCGTTTTGTTCATGGTTTCCTTTGCCATGCAGAAGCTTTTTAATTTGATGTCCCATTTGTTTATTTTTTTCTTTTGTTTCCCTTGCCTGAGTAGACATGGTATTTGAAAAGCTACTGCTATGTATACTGCCTATGTTTTCCTCTAAGAGGATTTTTATGGTTTCAGGTCTTACATTCAAGTCTTTAATCCATTTTGAGTTAATTTTTCTGTATGGTATAAGATAACGGTCTACTTTCGTTCTTTTGCATGTGTCTGTCCAGTTTTCCCAACACCATTTCTTGAAGAGGCATTCCTTTCTCCATTGTATGTTCTTGGCTCCTTTGTTGAAGATTAAACGGCCATAGAAGGTTTTATTTTTGGGCTTTCAATTTTGTTCCATTGATCTGTGTGTCTGTTTTTCTGCCAAGATCATGCTGTTTTGATTACTATAGCTGTGTAGTATATTTTGAAGTCAGGCATTGTGATGCCTCCAGCTTTGTTCTTTTTTCTTAGGATTGCTTTGGCTATTTGGGGTCTTCTGTTGTTCCATATAAATTTTAGGATTCTTTGTTCTATTTTGAGAAGAATGTGATTGGGATTCTGACTGGGATTGCATTGAATCTATAGATTGCCTTAGGTAATATGGACATTTTAGCTATGTTTATTCTTCCAATCCATGAACATGGAATATCTTTCCATTTCTTTATGTTATCATCAATTTCTTCCAATAATGTCTTATAGTTTTCAGTGTATAGGTCTTTCACCTCCCTGGTTAAGTTTATTTCTAGGCATTTTATTCTTTTTGTTGCAAGTGTAAATGGGATTTTACTCTTGACTTCTCTTTCTGCTTGTTCATTGTTAATGTATAGACATGCAACCGATTTTTATAAGTTGATTTTGTACTCTGCAACTGTGGTGTAGTTGTTGATTATTTCTACTAGTTTTCTAGTGGATTCTTTAGGGTTTTCTATATATAGAATCATGTCACCTGCAAACAGCAAGAGTTTTACTTCTTCCTTTCCAATTTGGATCCCTTTGATTTCTTTTTCTTGCCTCCAGTATTATGTTGAATAAGAGTGGTGAGAGTGGGCAACCTTGTCTTGTTCCTATTCTCAAAGGGATGGCTTTCATTTTTTCCCCAAAGTATGATGTGAGCTGCGGGTTTGTCATATATGGCTTTTATTATGTTGAGGTACTTTCCTTCTATACCCATTTTATTGAGGGTTTTTATCATAAATGGATGTTGGATATTATCAAATGCTTTCTCTGTGTCTATTGAGATGATCACGTGATTTTTATTCCTCATTTTGCTAATGTGGTGTATCACGTTGATTGATTTGAGGATGTTGAACCATCCCTGTATCCCTGGTATAATCCCCACTTGATCATGGTGTATGATCTTTTTAATGTATTGCTGTATTCAATTTGCCAATATTTTGTTGAGGATGTTCACATTTATGTTCATCAGTGATATTGGCCTGTAATTTTCCTTCTTTGTGTTGTCCTTGTCTGGCTTTGGTATCAGGATAATTTGGGCCGCATAGAATGAGTTAGGAAGCATTCTGTCTTTGTTTTTTTGGAATAGTTTGTGAAGGATCGGTATTAAATTGTCTTTGAATGTTTGATAGAATTCTCCAGAGATGCTATCTGGTCCTGGACTTTTGTTTTTCAGAAGGTTTTTGATTACTGTTTCCATCTCTTTACTTGTGATTTGTTTATTCAGATTTTCTATTTCTTCTTGATTCAGTTTTGGGAGGTTGTATGAGTCTAAGAATTTATCCATTTTTTTCTAGTTTATCCAGTTCATTGGCATATAGCTTTTCATAGTATTCTTTTATAATCCTTTGTATATCAGTGGTATTCATTGTAATTTCTCCTCTTTCATTTTTTATTTTATTTGAGCTTTCTCTCTTTTTTCCTTAGTGAGTCTGACTAAGAGTTTGTCAATTTTGTTTATCTTCTCAAAGAACCAGCTGTTAGTTTCATTGATCCTTTCTACTGTTTTGTTAGTCCCTATTTCATTTATTTCTGCTCTAATTTTTATTATTTCCCTTCTGCTGACTTTGGGCTGTTTGTTCTTCTTTGTCTGGTTCTTTTAGGTGTAGTTTAAGATTACTTACTTGAGATTTTTCTTCTTTTTTGAGGTAGGCTTCTATTGCTATGAATTTCCCTCTTAGCACCACTTTTGCTGTATCCCATAAGAGTTGGTGTGTTGTGTTTTCATCTTCATTTGTCTCCAGGTATTTGTTTATTTATGCTTTGATTTCTTCATTGATCCATTTGTTGTTCAGTAGCATGTTGTTTAGTCTCCACATACTTGTGAATTTCCCAGACTTTTTTTTGTAGTTGATTTCTATTTTCATAGCACTGTGGTCAGAATAGATGATTGATATGATTTCGGTCTTCTTAAATTTATTGTGGCTTGCCTTATTTCCCAATATATGGTCTATATGTGACAATGTTCCATGTGCACTTGAGAAGAAGGTGTATTCTGCTGCTTTTGGATGGAACGTTCTATATATATTTATTAAGACCATCTGGTCTAGTGTTTCATTTAAGGCCTTTTTTTCCTTGTTGACTTTCTGTCTGGATGATCTATCCATTGATGTAAGTGGGGTCTGAGGTCCCCTATTATTATCGTGTTGCTATCAATTTCTCCCCTTAGGTCTGTTAACAGTTGCTTTGTCTACTTTGATGGTCCTGTGTTAGTTGCATATGTATTCATAAGCATTACGTCCTCTTGGTGGAATGTCCCTTTTGTCATTATATACTGCCCCTTTGTCTCTCATTGTCTTTTTTATCCTGAAGTCTGCTTTGTCTGATACAAGTATGGCTACACCTGCTTTCTTTTATTTGCCATTTGCTTAGAGTATTGTCTTCCATTCCTTCACTCTGAGCCTCTGTTTGTCTTTAGAGCTGAAACGTGTTCCCTGGAGGCAGCACATTGTTGTATCTTCTTTTTTAAACCATCCAACCACTATGTCTTTTTATTGGAGAATTCAATATATTTACATTTAGAGTGATTATTAATATATGAGGGCTTAATACTGCCATTTTATCTCTTGTTTTCTGGTTGTTCTATATTTCCATTGTTTCTTTTCCCTTGTATTTCTGACTGCCATTTCAGTTTGGTGGTTTTCTGTGATGGTTTTCTCAGTTTTCACTTTATTTATGATATATGATTCTGCTCTGAATTTTTTGTTTAGTGGTTACCATGAGGTTTGTATAAAAGATCTCATAGATGAGATAATCCATTTTCTGGTAGCCTCTTACCTCCATTAGCCTAAGCAGGTTCCATACTTTCCTCTTCCCCTTCTGAGTTATTCTTGTCACAAACTGTTTTCTGTGTTCTGAATTTGCAACTAGATTGAAGTGTTTATAGTTATTTTTGATGCTTTCCTTCCCTTTGTCTTTTGTGTTATAATTAAGTGTTTGTTAACCTATTCTTTTTGTTTTTTGTTTTTTGTGAGGAAGATCAGCCCTGAGCTAACATCCGTGCTAATCCTCCTCTTTTTGCTGAGGAAGACCAGCTCTGAGCTAACATCTATTGCCAATCCTCCTCCTTTTTTTTCCCCAAAGCCCCAGTAGATAATTGTATGTCATAGTTGCACATCCTTCTAGTTGCTGTATGTGGGATGCGGCCTCAGCATGGCCGGAGAAGTGGTGCCTCGGAGCGCGCCCAGGATCCGAACCCAGACCACCAGCAGCAGAGTGCACACACTTAACTGCTAAGCCACGGGGCCGGCCCTAACCTATTCTGATATAGAGCTGCTATTTTGTGTTTCTGCCTATTTATCTCCCTGCTCAATGTTTTGTAAACCTTTGTTTTTGAGTTTCAGGTGGAAGGGCTCCTTTCAACATTTCTTTTAAGGCAGATCTAGTGGTGATGAACTCCCTCAGATTTTGTTTATCTGGGAAAGCTTTTATTTCTCCATTGTATCTGAAAAATAGTTTCACTGGATAGAGTATGCTTGGCTGAAAGTTTTTGTCTTTCAGTATTTTGAATGTATCATTCCATCCTCTCCTAGCCTGTAAGTTTTCTGCTGAGAAGTCTGCTGAAAGCCTGATAGGGTTCCTTTGTAGTTTATTTTCTTCTACCTTACTGCCCTTAATATTTTTTCTTTGTCATTGATTTTTGAAAGTTTTAATAGTATATGCCTTGGAGAAGGTCTTTTTCATTGAGGTAATTAGGAGTTCTATTGGCTTCATGAACATGTAAGTCCAGTTCCTTCTCCAGGTTTGGGAAGTTCTCAGCTATTATTTCTTTGAACAAACTCTCTGCTTCTTTCTCCCTCCCTTCTCCCTCTCGAATACCTATAATCTTTATGTTGCTTTTCCTAATTGAGTCAGGTGTTTCTCAAAGAATTACTTCATTTTTTAAAAACATCTTAATTCTCTCTCCTGCACCTGAAGCATTTCTACATTTCTATCCTCTAAATCACTAATTCTGTCCTCCCTAATGTCTGCTCTGTTTTTAATGGATTCTAGATTATTTTTTATCTCATTAATTGTGTTCTTCATATCCAGGATTTCCTTCTTTTTTCTTTTTTTAGAGTTTCAATCTCTTTGGTGAAGTCTCTGTTTTGCTCATTAATTTTATTCCTGAACTCATTGAACTTTCTTTCTGAATTTTCTTGTAACTCATTGAGTTTCCTTATGTCTATTTTGGATTCTCTGTCATTTAGATTGTAAATTTCTGTAACTTCAGGATTGGTTTCTGGAGACTTGTCATTTTCCTTCTGCTCTGAAGTGTTAATGTAGTTCTTCATGGTGTTTGATGAAGCGATTCTTTGCTGGCACATTTGTGGTAGTATCAGGTTGCAGATTCCATCTGCCACTGCTGGGCTGGGCAGGATCTGTGTTTTCTGATCCTGCCCTGTCTGCTGAAAGTTGTGCTGGTAGGGCTTCTCTGCACATGTGCACTGGCCACAGCCACTTGGAAGATCATGCATGCACATGCAGGCCAGGCCTTTGTGCTCCACTGGCAAGTCACTCTGGTGCGGGACCGCTGCCCTCGGCAGGGTACTGGCTGAGCTGGTGCACTAGGTGGGAGGGGAGAGGTACTTTCTTTCACATGAAGGCTGGCTCTGCACTCACTAGGCTGAACTGCTGCATTGGGTGGGGCTCCTTTGAGGGGGCTGAGTTGCACCACTCGGTGGGGAGTGTTCCCATGCGTGGGGCACCGTGGCATGATGGGTACTCCTGCAGGCCTGGCTACAACTCCAAAAGTGTTCATGCAGGCTGGGCTGCCCCCACCTCCTCTTACAGTTTCGTGTGATGACCCACGACCTAGATCACTGCTGCTGGGAAAGGGGAGGGAGATGGGTGTGCTCGTCTAGTTCCAATGCCTCCCAGGGATCCAGTCTACTCGTCTTCAGATGCACAGCTATGTGGATCTCTCAGACATCCTGTTGTGCTGTGCAGGGAATCCTCTGCTGGTTAATGAATGTCCGTTTAGTTGTAACTTAGAGGGGAGAGACAAAGGGAACAACTCACTTTGCCATGATGCTGATGTTACTCTCCCACCTCCTTTTATTTTTTACCTAATATAATATTAATGGTCAGATATTACTTTCAATGCTTTTCAGATCTCTGTTAGTGAGGTTTCTTTCTTTCTTTTTTTTTTTTAGAAGTTGTAATGGTTTTATATCTCTTCCAAATTGAAGGAATAGACAAAGCGAAAGCCAAGACCAAAGTCAAGCTTCATAAACTTATACTGGTAACTTCTTGGAAAGAGAAAAGTGTCCTGATCTTGACTTTTATAAGCTTTCCTGAGGCAGTATTAATTGAAAGTAATGAAATTCAATTTTTACATTTTACATTTCATCTCTATTCAAAGCATTGAAAGACAGATTTCTTTTTCCTATCCTATAATAGAAATATTAAAAAGTTGTATGCTTACATGGTTCCTGGACAATGAGATATATAAGAATTTCGGAGATTAATATCTGTGTCAATTTCCTGCCCTTGTTTACAACCTGCATAAATCATCTCAAGATTGAATGGGCAGAGACTTCTAGTATTATGCTCTAAGAACACTAGTGATCGTTCATCAGTCCCATCTCTTTCTATGAGAAGGAATGACTTTTACATGGCAGACTTTCCAAAAACACTTAGCCTGCAAGCAGGATTGTCTAAGGGTCCTCTGAAAGGTTAAGTCTTAAAGTGAAGGATGTTGCCAACTCCCTCGGTATGCTGATGACGGCAGGTTTGTGATCCACTTTCTCCAAAGAATTAGCTCCTATTGTTCTTTTCTTAGCCCCTGGAATTACTTCCTTTGTAGAGTTTTCATTTGAGTGGATAACATAGTAAAGGCAATACCCCTAAATTCTGGTCACATCTTTTATATATATTTTAGAAATTTGAGCTTGTTGCTGGCAACCTTTCCTGCTTCTAGCACTGATCCAGAATTTACTCGAATTAGTGTATTCCTTTAATTATCTTAATAAGAACTGGAGAGGAAGGAATGTTAAATATGTAGGATATAATTGCCATCTTGAACAGGAAGTCCAAAGTGGTTTTTATTAAAACTGTCACAAATAGTCTAGGGACTGGGCCTTGCGTGCTCACCAAGAGCCCACAAGCCCATTGTAACCATGTGTCCATCTGGCTCCCTTCTGGGCAGGATGCCCAGCTGCTGGGATTTGTAACAATTCAGGGCCTGGCCAGCCCAGATCCTACCTTATCTCACTCAAAGGAGCATCACATCTTAAATGGACACAGAGCCCCTCCACATGAGTTACTGTTCCTGGGAACACTGGCCATACCAGGAACAGCCCCTTGGCAAGCATATAGCCTTTGCGTCCCCTGCCTATATAAGCAACCCCCTCCCCACCCAGGGTTGCGAGTGCTCATTGCTGTCCAGCCGGCCACCACTGGACCTCCCTGTAAGTAACTCTCAATAAACCTCTATGTCTAGTTCGCCATCTCTGGGTCTTTTGTCTGGTCTCTCTGCAACCTATCCTGTATGGTTCACCCAACTGGGCATGCCACCAGACAACTGGTGAGTCAGCCAGGAAGTGGAAGAAACTCCCCTGAGTGCCGAGAATATGGGGAATGGGAAGGGGAAATCCACAGGGGAAATTCTGAGTTGGCCGATGTCCTCCCCGTGGGGGCCAATCACCATCATCCTTGATTGATGAGGCCCACTGTATGAGTATGGGGATGCCCTGAAAATGCCAAAGGACCTGGGCATGAGAAATGTAGAAAAGAAAAACTCAGAGGCCCAGGCCATTGCTACAGCCATGGGGTGGCCCCTCCTCACTATGGGATGGCTTGCAATGAAGGCATGGGAAGTCCTGGGCATGATAAATAATGGGAAGAAGAAGTGAGAAGCCCGGGTGGTAGCTGCGGTGGTGGGGTGGCCCCTCCTCACTGTGATAAGGCTCACAACAGAAGATGAGATGGAAACAAGAGCCAAGGTGAGGCAGCTACAAGAGAACTAAAGTTAGAAAGATTGGCTCAACTGGTTCAAGCCAAGACAACCGAAGCACTGTCGACACACCTACAGGTGTCTGATGAGAAAACAGAGATCCTAGCCTGTCCTTCTGCTAAGATCAAGGAGCAACAGCTACCATGGGCAAAGGTGAAGGCCCTTGTGACCCAAAGACAATGGAACCCAAAGCAATGGGACCTGTGTGAATCTAGTAGTGAGGAAACTGAGGATGCTACAGGATGGGATGACCCAATAGAAGTAGCCATCCTGAGAGCACGCCAGGTTGTGATGCAGAAAATAAAATCAGACCAACTCAAGCCCCCAGGGGTCACTCCAACAGACTTGCCCCCACTGATTCGGCACGTGCATTCTACTATGTGGGACTACACTGCTGCTGAGCTGGTGGAACTGGGAAACAATTTCAGGCAGAAGGGGAGAGAAAGCACCCTGGAGTGGCTTTTGCATCTCCTGGAGCAGAAGACATTTTGCTGTCGGGGGTGGAAATGAGCAAAATGGCTTCCAGTTACTTCTCCTCACATCCCACAGCAATGCCTCTATAGTGCAACCCAGTGGACAAAACCCCCTGGTGTTGCCTTGTTCCATTACATTGATGAGGTCATGTTAACCTCTGAGTCTTTTCCAGACCTCCAGGAAGCCTCCCACTCCCTTGTCATAGTGAACGACAACAAAGTACAAGGGTCTGGGTTGTCTGTCAAATACTTGGGTGTTGTCTGGTCAGGTAAGACAAAAGTGGTTCCTGCTGCTGTTATAGATAAGATACAGGCTATCTGTCCTCTTTATAAGTCGGTGCGAAATGGTGTTATCTGGGACTGAGGGACCACCGAGCAGGAGGCCTTCACCCGAGCCAAAGTAGCAGTGCAACAAATCCAGTCCTTAGGTGTTTTAACACAGGACAACCATGTGAATTGGATGTTTCCAGTTATCCAGAGGGGTTAGGATGGGATCTCTGGCAGAGGAAAGGCAATAAACAAGCGCCCCTTGGCTTCTGGTCCCAATTGTGGAAAGGGGCTGAAAACCCGGATAGCACCCTGGAATAACAATTGTGTGCTGCTTACGTGGCCCTCCAGCAGATGGAGCCCATAACCAGCTCCCTGCCCGTCACAGTCCATACTCATCTGCCCATTGCAGGGTGGCTGTGGGACACTTTCCAGAAGCCCCACTCGGGAACAGCCCAGACATTGACAAAGTGATATGCATATTTACAACAACGAGGGACCCTCACCAGTAGCCCCCTAAGTACAGAATTGCATGCCATCCTGGGACCAGTAACATACACCACAGAAGAAACAACCCCGTTAGACAAGGTACCCATGCCTGAAACCCTGCCAAATGTACGGGAATGAGAAGGACCAATCCTGGTGGAGGCCTGGTATACAGATGGCTCCACATGGGATCTCCGTAGTGGCCATCCAGCTTTCAACTGACAGCATGTGGTTGGACTCTGGCTCTGGGTACAGTAGTTGATGGGCTGAATTACAGGCTGCCTGGATGGTGTTGACTTGTGAGCCCGATCTGATATGTCTGTGCATGGACAGTTGGGCAGTCTATAAAGGGCACACCTTGTGGATGGCACCATGGGCATGACAAAAGTGGACTATTAGTGGTCACCCATTGTGGGGGACAGAACTCTGGGATGACATCTGGCAGCAGGTCTGGGGAATGATGATAACAGTGTACCATGTGTCTGCACATCAGAGGACAACACTGCTAAGAAACCAACAAGCAGATGAGTTAGCTCCTATTCATCTCCTGGAAGAAGTACCAGACAAAAGAGTGGCAGAATGGCTATACAAGAAGACTGGACATGAAGAACAAAGGACCCTATGGGCTATTGCCTAGGCCTGGAGCCTCCCCCTATGCTATGCTGACATGGTGCAAGTCTGCCAGGCATGCCCTTCTTGTTCCTTGCAGAGACCCTGGGCCATTCCCTGGCACACAGGTCAAATTGCCAGAGGCAACCAGCCTGCTCAATGCTGGCAGGTTGACTACATCGAGCCCTTGCCTCTTTCTAATGGCTTCTGGTATGCCCTTACTTGTGTGGACATGTACACAGGACTGCTACAGGCATACCCCAGCAAGAGGACCACACAAAAGACCACCATAAGAGGCCTGGAACACCTCTGCACTGTGTACAGTGTTGCCACAGACATCCGTAGTGACCAAGGTATGCATTTTCCTGGCCACCAGGTACAGACATGGGCTGACAAAATGGGCATATATTGGCATTTTCATCTGCCATACAATCCCACGGCCACAGGGCTGATGGAACAAATGAACGGCTTGCTGAAACAACTGAGGACAGAAGTCAAGACCCTAGCCCACTGGACGAGACTCCTGACAACTACAATAGGTCAACTAAATGAACACGAGAGGCGCACTCGACCCAGTGCACATCAGATGTTGACACGAGGACCCAATATGACAGTATGTCTACAGACGAGAGCTAATCAAGGAGAGACACTACAACCACAGATGGGCACTCAGAACAACTTGCATTTGCCTCTGCCACAGGAACTTCCTACCAGGACCCACGTGGTCACTTGGCCCTGGGACTGGCTTCTGTGGCCCCACTGGTGTAGTCTCTTAGCCCCTTGGGGAACAGACTTAGAACAGGATATCACAATAACACCCTTCATTGTGGGGAGGCCACCCAAAATCTCCAAACTTACTGATCCAGTGCCTCCAATTCCCCAAGGCACTTTCATCCTTTCCCTCTGGTGTGTCGTTGTTCCTCCCTTAGCCTTTACCACTGCAACTGCGTGTGTCTTACTGGACGGTCATGACCTCCCTTAGTTCCCTCTAAAGCTCTTACTTTCATCCTTAGGACAACGTCTGCCAACCTTTTTCGCTCCTTGGGTGCACACTGTTGCTGACATAGAAAATTGCTCCAACTGCTGGGTATGCAGCGAGTTGCCTCTCTCTTTTACCACGGGGTTACCATGGCGTCTCCAAGCTGCCAATGTCTCTGACTGGAGAGTCCTGTGAAAGTGGAGGAATGCCACTCACTTTCCCATTTCTACTCCCCTCCCACCAAGTAACCTGTCCTTGCCCTCTTATGCTGCCTTTCGAAAGTATATCTTCCAGCTTGTGTGTGAGCAGATTAGTACAACCCTAAAGGCAAAGTACCCTAAGTTTGATGGTGTGGATGGTTAACTGCTGTACAAATAAAATTAAGAAGTTTCCTTCCCTGGTGACTTAAATGTCACAATAACTCCGCACCACCAAATGAAAGTATTCCAAAAAACATGGGGTGGACACCTAAAGCAATGTGTAACCAAACAATTATCATTACTGCTTATATGTGGCTGGGAAGACAAAACAACACCATCAGAGGAGCCTATGACTCTCCTTGGGGGTGGTTATGGGCTTCTGGTGCTCACAGCTGGCCCTATCTGCCTTATAATTGGACCGGCAGATGCACATGGGGGCGCCCCTATACCCCGGCATGCATTCTGTCTTCCTTTCAACAGCTTCCTTCTAACTGGGAGGCACTCCATGCACACCATCGTGTGTGACACACTGCAGGGTGGTTTTACCCCCTTGCTATCTTTTCCCCATCGGCTGGGGCTATTGATGTAGAATGGCAAGTGTCTGCCCTAGCCCAACATGTGGCAACAGCTCTAAATAACACCAGACAGGCAATAACACTTTTGAATGAGGAAACATCCCAAATGAGACAAGTAGTGTTACACAATAGAATGGCTCTGGACATGCTCACTGCTGCCCAGGGAGGGACCTATGCTCTGATAAAGATAGAACGTTGGGTCTATGTCCTGGACTACGTTCAGAACATTTCTTCTGCAATGGCCTCCTTATGCACTCATATACACACTATTGATGCCCTGTCCACTGACCCCGTTTCTGCTCGAATTCAATCTCTCCCCTCAACCTGGTGAAAAGTGTTCTTTGGCATTCTTGCTTTCTTATTATTGATTTTGTTCTCTTACTGTGCTCTCTATTGCTGTTGTGGTATCTGGCTGCAGTGCTCCTCCGTGTGTCTGGCTCAAGGGACTCTGCAGAAGAATGATGCAATAAGATTGTGAGGGCCATTTGGACACAAGGTGGGTGGAGTGTAGGGCCTGGGCCTTGCTTGCTCGGTAAGAGCACACAAGCCCATTGCAACCATGTACCCTTCTGGCTCCCTTCTGAGCAGGATGCCCAGCTGCTGGGATTTGTAACAATGCAGGGCCTGGCCAGCCTGGATCCTACTTATCTCACTCAAAGGAACATCACGTCTTAAAGGGACACAGAGCCCCTCCATGTGAGCTACTGTTCCTGGGAATGCTGGTCGTATGAGGGACAACCCCTTGGCAAGCATATAGCCTTTGTGTCCCCTGCCTATATAAGCAACCCCCTCCCCACCTGGGGTTGCGGGTGCACATTGCTGTCCAGCCAGCCACCGCTGGATCTCCCTGTAACTAACTCCCAATAAACCTATATGTCTCGTTTGCCATCTCTGGGTTGTTTGGCTGGTCTCTGCAACCTATCCCACGCTGCTCACCCAGTGGGCGTGTGGCCAAATAGAGTCTACAAGAAATAAACTACAGAAATTAAAATTATTAAATTGCACAGGGCCGGCCCCGTGGCTTAGTGGTTAAGTGAGCGCGCTCCACTGCTGGCGACCCGGGTTCGGATCCCGGGCTCGCACCAACGCGCTGCTTCTCTGGCCATGCTGAGGCCACGTCCCACATACAGCAACTAGAAGGATATGCAGCTATGACACACAACTATCTACTGGGGCTTTGGGGGGAAAAAAATAAATAAATAAAATCTTTAAATTGCACAGTTTGCAAGTGAATTAAATTCCAAATATATTCATGCCAATCAAGTTTCAATACCATTGGAAAAAACTCACTTTTTGTATTATTATAAAGAAAAAATAATGCAGTTATAGGAAATATATTGATATCTTTTTAGATAAGAACAATAAGTATAACTCACTTTGAGTATCGTTATAAAAATGAACTCAACAAAACAGATAAACTCCAGACTGCACAGTCATAAATTTTGAACCCAAATGATTACTTTTTATTCATTTACTTTATGCAAAGTTGCCAATTCAAAATAATATTACTAAAACATATTTGACATATTTAACAGCATATGTTTATTCCGTTTATTGACTGTACTTTGGAATTCCTGGAAGAGTTTGTCTGAATTACCTTCAGACTACTTTAAGGCTTTCACCAGTAAATAAGAGTTGATTACAATAAACTCTGTAATTGTCCAAACATCTTCCATATGAGGCTGTAGGCAAGTTGATAGTGTGGCAGATCAAAATTGGCCACGCTGAAATGTCTCTTTACCTTGATTATTTTCGCTGACAGACATTTGACCTCCCCCAAACTGCCTAAAGAATTTAACATAGAATGCCTGTTTCAGGAAGGAGCCACTACCATATGATGGTTGTAATATAATGTAAAATAGATGTTACAATAGGAAAGGCACCAACCCCATCTTATCAAAAATTCTGTCTCTCCCTGGCCACGTTCTCTAGGTGGCCCTGCAGAGTTGTCAGACAAACATTTGCATTTCCATCTCCATGTGAATTGTGTTCTTCCCCTGTGAAATCCCAAATCACTACCCCACCAACAACTTCTGCACCTTTAGCTAAAAATACTTAAGTGAGCAGCTTAGTCAGAATGATGAGCTGCTCAGTTCTCTGAGCTTCTCCCATTTACACATGTTATTAAACTTTGTTTGATTTTTCTCCTGCTAACCTGCCTTTTTAATTATTTGGCCAGCCATAAGAACCTTAAGGGAAAGGTGGAGGAGGATTCTCCCTCTTTGCCAACAATAGAAATAAATAACAATTCAAATATACTATTATAAGCACTTTTTTATATAATCAAATCCACCTTGTACTGGGCCTGAAACAGTCCAGTGCATGGGATTTGCATGCTAACAATCAAGTTATCAAAAACATTGCAGTTTCCCATTTTATGAAGTAACATAGCTTCATACTTGACAGAATTTACATAATTTACTTAACTTCATATACAACAGTGAGATGGCATTTAAACAATGTTCTTGGCACAGCTTGCCTGATCACTCTTGGTTCTACTAAGACAGACAGGCCTACTGCTGAGGACCCAAAGTGCCCTGAGGGGTCTGTGGGGCTTGTAGGGAACTCTTTAGGTGAAAGCAGCCCTAGAACCTCTCTATCTCTATCTACCAATTTCTTCTTGTGAACTACTCCCTGGTGTTTGAGGCAAAGTGGTTATTTTTTACTTATCAGGACATCCGAATATAATCAACTTAAGGAAAACTTCACACTTGGCTTTCACTCAATAGTTGTTCATTCACTTAATATTTTATTCCACTAACATTTGTTGAACAAATACTACTTGCCAGGCACTTATTTAGGTACTGGAGGTGCAATGTCAACAAAATAGCCAAAAAATAAATCTCTTCACTCATACAGTTTACATTCCTGAGAGGAGACATATTTTTAGCTAAGTTATAAATATGATATATGATGCTAAGCATGAATACTGTGGAAAAAAAAAAGAGGAATATAGAGGGTTGTGGCAAAGGGGTGCAATTTTAAATGGGGTGTAAGTATAAGGTCAATGAAGACTTCACTGAGAAAGTAATATGTGCGCAAAGCCCTGGTGAGGTGAGGGAGTGATCCATGGGGATGTATTGGGGAAGAGCATTATAAGCAGAAGAAAGAACAAAAGCAAGGGCCCTAAAGTAAGAATGTGTCTGATGCGTTTTTGGCAAAAAAGACAGTGTCACAGTTTTAAAATAAATAAGTCATGGAGATATAATGTACAGCATGGTGACTGTAGTGAATAATACTGTATTGCATATTTGAAAGTTGCTAAAAGAGTAGCTCTTAAAAGTTCTCACTTTTAAGAGAAAAAAAAATTTGTGGGGCCAGCCTGGTGGCATAGTGGTTAAGTGTGCACACTACACTGCAGTGGCCCGAGGTTTGGATCCCAGGCGCGCACTGACTCACCACTTGTCAAGCCATGCTGTGGCAGCATCCCATGTAAAGTGGAGGAAGATGAGCACAGATGTTAGCCCAGAGTCAATCTTCCTCAGCAAAAAGAGGAGGATTGGTGACAGATGTTATCTCAGGGCTAATCTTCCTCACCAAAAAAAAGAAAAAAGAAAAAAAATTTGTAACTAAGTATGGTGACGGATGTTAACTAGACTTGTGCTGATCATCTTGCAATATACACAAATATTGAATCATTATGTTGTGCACCTGAAACTAGTATAATGTTATATGTCAATTATATCTCAATCAAAATTAAGGTGAATTTAAGTTAATTTATAACATTTAATTTATCTAATAATTTAAAATTAATTAATTAACAACAAAAAGGTGCACAGTGGGACATGAGGAAGCTAGTAGGAGATGAAGTCAAAGAAGTAACATTAAGCCCTGACTGTAAGATCTAAAATGACTTTGGCTTTTAGTCTAATTGAGATGGGGATCCTTTGCAAAGCCATAATATAAGGTTAGATACTTGCCTTTTGGGGTAAATACCAGTATGAATCTTCATTAAACAAATCTTAATCATATGTTATATAAATTAATTCCTATCTACTTATAATTATCATATATGGTCATGACATTTTTTTATAGTACAAAAATGGTGATGGGAAATAGTCTATTAAAAGTCATAATTTCATAGGGAGAAACCAAAGTAAGAAAGGAACATCTGAATTTCAGGAATTTCCGAAGCAGAAGTTGAAGATACACACGCCACTAGGAGATTAGGATGAAATATAGGCCTTAGAAATTGGGGTTTTTATCCCTATTTGGGGAAATCATCACCAAATGTTAAGCTAAAACTAGGCTCTCTTTGTGTTGCCATGTAAAAGCAAAAGCCTGCTCTGTCATTGACAGGACAGCTTCACTCACCTGCCTAGGATCTTGGCCAAAACTGAATCACTCACCTCAAGCCATAAGTGGATAAAAAGAGTCTTCCTTAAAATATAGAAATGCCAATTACTAAGAGTGTAGTTTCCAAATTTTCTGTGATATGAGTGAAATAGACACTGCGAGATGATTAACATAAAAACTATTGAATCCTATCAGACCCAGGCAAGAATAATCAAAGAAATATTTCAAGAGCACCCACAGAAGAGAAAAACCTTTGATGACAGGTTCAAAGGCAAAAATCATTAAACATATATACCATAAATAACCAAGAGACAAAGAAACGATAATGAGGAGAATTCACACAAGGATCTAGAAATAATAGAGCAATAGGAAAGCAACTATAGAATGAAAGTGTTTATTTTTTACAAGTCTTAGGAATAATATTTATAAAACAAGAATAGGAGAATATGAAATGAAAATAGTCAGATATGTAAAAGAACCAAGTAGAATCTTAGGAATAAAAAATATGGTCACTGAAAAGAATTGATCAGGTAAACAATAGGCTAGACAGAGATGAAAAGACTATTAGTGAATTGACTAATAGATAAATTTCCCTAAACATAATGGTGAGGGATAAACAAATGGGAAATACATAAGAAAAGTCAACAAATATGAAGTATAGATTGAGCAGCTCTGAGATACAGCTAAAAATTTTCAGAAGAAACAAATGGGTAGAGTGAGGTAGAAGCAATTTTTAAACATACAATGGAATATTATTCATCCTTTAAAAGGAAGGAAATTGGGGCCGGCCCAGTGGCATAGTGGTTGAGTTTGCATGTTCTGCTTTGATGGCCCAGGGTTCACCAGTTGGGATCCTGGGCACAGACCTACTCACTGCTCATCAAGCCATGCTGAGGCGAAGTCCCACATAGAACTACAAGTACCTACAACTAGGATATACAACTATGTACTGGGGCTTTGGGGGGAGAAAAGAAAAAGAGGAAGATTGGCAACAAATGTTAGCTCAGGGCCAATCTTCAAAAAAAAAAAAAAAAGGAAGGAAATTCTGACTTATGCTATGACATGGATGAACCTTGAGGACATTATGTTTAGTGACATAAGCCAGTCACAAAAAGACAAATACTGTATGATTCCACTTATATGAAGTACTTAAAGTATTAAAAATTATAGAGGCAGAAAGTGAAATGGTGGTTGCCAGGGCCTGGGGGAAAAGGAGAAATGGGAGTTATTGTTTAATGGATATAGAGTTTTAGTTTTACAAGATAAAAAGAGTTCTGGAGATGGATGGTGGTGATGGTAGCACAACATTATGAAATGTATTTAATACCACTGAATTGTACACTTAAAATGGTTAAAATGGTAAATTTTATGTTGTGTTTATTTTACCACAATAAAGAACTGGGGAAAAAAAGAATCATAGAGCTAAACATAAAACATAAGACTATAAAATCTACATGATATTAACAATAAAGAGTTGTGAAGCTGAAAGAATTTTCTCTAAATTTTGAATGATAAAACTGTTTTTTATCAATCTTAATAGAAAAAGACTGAATTATCATTCAATAGATTCTATAGCAAAATATACTATAAAATTATTGACATATGAAGAGGTTATCAAATATATACAGGCAGAAATACACAGTAAAAAATTTGATGGGGTTCAGGATATGCTACCCCAAAATATGTTGGCATATTACATTTGTGCTAAAGAAATACTTCTCTGGAAAGCTGCTTGCTCCTCCGTAAAACTGTTCTCCTGTTATGACTTCTAAAAATTTGAAACATGCATAAATGAACTATTTAAAGTTGCTTCTTCAGAGGAGATAAATAATTTTTTCATAACTTTGAGAATTCATTAGGAAAAGTCACTTATGGGGAAAAAACACTTATAGCATGTGTCCTTAAATTTCCCCCACAGTTTTTCTGAATTCTCTGTTATTTTTGGACTATGGAAAAAAGATTGAGCTCTGATTAATTTCCTTAAAGAATCTATACAATAATTCCTTTGAATTATTAGGCACCGTGGATAACAAATGTATATTTTTTAGCAAGCATGCATTTTTGTTACTGCCTGGCTGATAAAATGAACTAAGAAAACTGTTTGCCAGTGTTAAAAAAGAAACAACAGGCCCAAAATGGAATCACTTGTGCTAAGCCCACATCACCAAACCAAGACTTAATACCTAACCTAATTGCAGTTTCAATCTTCTTCAGGAATGTACTCTTAACTAGTCAATCTGGAATTTTCTGGTCAGCAGTACTGAAGTAATCTGCCTGATAGACCCCTTCCATCCACCAAAGGAAGATGAGGTAATCTACTCTTTCCTTGTCCAGGCCCCCTTCTGCCTATACAAGTACAGCTCTTCAGAGCTCCTTTATTTCCTAGATGGGATGCCCGATTCACGAATTGTTAAATAAAGCCAATTAGATCTTTACACTTACTCAATTGAATTTTGTTTTTTTAACGCCAGATATTTTTTAAATTGCAACCTGCACATCACCTCTCCCCTAAACCTGAGCCCTACATTTTCTATCTCCCTGTCCTGTTTCCTTTTCTCCACAGCACTTATCATCCTGTAATATAATTCATTTTTTTACCAATTTTTTAAATTGTGTAATTCCTCCTACTACAATGTAGGCCTAAAGTAGTGACTGGCGCAGAGTAAATGCTTAAATAAGTATTTGTTGAATAAGTGAACTATACTGATCATATTAAACTCATGACCACATATCTCAAAAGGGTAATCAATAATGCCTAATAATCCAACTATACTTCCCTGGCATGTTCTCTCCTCCACTCTCAAAAATGACTATGTCAAACCTTTTTCTCATTTCTTAAATATTCAAATTTCCCCCACCCTCGCCTGATGACTTTACCTCATATTTATTTGAGAATATAGAAGAAACCAAGCTAGCTCATGTCTATCCCTCCACCACTAGAATGTAAGCAAGAAATTTTTTTCTATGTTTTACTGCTATAGCCACAGTGCTTAGAAGAGTGCTTGGCACATGGAAGAAGCTTAATAAATATTTGTAAAATAAACAAATGAATTATCACGAAGATGGATTTTAATCTTGTTTCCTTGAATTTATGACATCCAATATCATATAAGAATCCAGATATTTACCATTAGCTGACAAAATGGACACCTAGATTTTATCCAGGGGTTTACAGCCTTTTGGAATTTGGCCTCATATGTTAGTTCTTTAATAACAGCTCTGAATCTAAATCCAGTAATACATTTTGCTCAGTTTGTCAGTATGCTCATAAAAAGAAGCAAATAATAGCGTTTTAATACTTATGTATTACTACAATCAACATTCACTTACTTGTGTGCAAGTTGTTCTCTACGAAAATAAATGAAGTACTAACACTTGCCTTTGACTCACTCAAAAGAGAAGTGTTTTTAGCAGATGCCTGTGTGCAGATTACAAAAATCTCACTAAAATTGTTATTTTAAAGACCAAACCAGCCAATAAATAATTGACTTAAATCTAGGACAGAATAAAAACTCAAAAGAAGTTGTGCAACTAAAGTGAGTTGCATCTGTTTCCACTCTTTTTTTCCTGTTTTTTATCTAGTAATAAGTAGCTGTAGGGGAGGAAATATTATTTTCCCTCTACCCTTCTAAATTCTTGGCTGAGACCCCCCCTTAATGAAAGACAGATTAACAGGAGAAAAACAAACAGAAGTTTAGTAACATGTATACCTCCTGTATACACGGGGGAGACCCAGGAAAACTGAGTAACTCCCCCAACTGGCCTAAGCCACCGCCTTAAATGCTATCTCCAGCTCAAGACAAAAGGAGATGTGGGGGGAGGGAGGCCAGTTATGGGAGGTTTACAGGAAAAGCACAGTAAACAAGGGTAAGGTTGTTATGCAGATTTTAATCACTTCCTTTCCCACTGATTAAAGTTTCTAGAGATTTAGAATCGTCCCTCTCTTCCTAGTATAGAGAGGGAGACACGCTTACAAATGGAGATTTCCCTTATAAGTGTAAATGTCTCTTACAAAAGGGTAACTTCTACTCAGTTTTTAGAGCTTCTCCCGTGTCTGCTGGTTCTTAAAAATAACCAGCTCAAGATAATCCTATGCCAAAGAGGCATGTTTTGAGGTACTATATTCTGCTCACCTTCATGGTGAATAAGAACATAGTTCTAGATTCAAATTATGTTCAAAGAAAATAGCACATGATATTCTGGGCACTCTAGACCTTAGATTTACCTGTATGAAATACAGTGAAGATTAAGACAGTATTAAGATGTAGACAATATTTGCATTAGACATCCAGACATATGAGAGAGAGTAGGCTTTGTAGAAAATATGGCAATAGAAATATGGGAAAGGGGGATATTCAGAAGAGGAAGAAGAGTCACAGTACCTGGATTGAGGTTGATGTTGGAGAGAATGGTAAGGAGTATAAAGTAAGCTTGTGGTATTTAAAAATTATTGAAAGTTGGTGTTTATTCAGATAAAATGTTTCGATAGTAAGAAATTATTTTAATTTCATTGGGATGACTTTTTCATGTACAGGAAGACACTCATGTTAAGAGGGGAGAAAGAAGCATAAACATATAACAGTGTTCCTTGTACTATATTAAGATTTTTCTTCTGATAGCCATGCAGTCATATTTTGCTTTGCAAACTCAGAGTAGAAATACTTAGAAATGTATCAAATTCTTCCCTGTAATATTTAGTTAAACATGTACTTTTTGCTCAGAGTAAATGCATGTACTTTTCATTCTTTCAGCACAATTTGTTGATATTTTCTAATATAACAGTAATATATATTTATTATAAAATGTTCCAAACATAGTAATACATAACGAAAAAACTAATATTTCCCCATAATCCTAATGCTAAGAAAAAACCTCTATACAATGTTAAAAGATAAACTGAGGCACATTAAAAATTTTAAGAGTTTATTTGAGCAAAAATCAATTAGAATTGGGCAGCATCCAATTTAGCAGATAGAAAGGAGCTCCGAGGAGTTGTACAAAATGCAAGACTTGTATAGGCATGTTAACCCACAAAAACAGATACTAGTTTAGGAGGCAAAGCGTTTACTTGGGATCAAAGAATTGCAATTCAGGGAGCACAGATTCAGGTAGAAACCCATATAGTGTCCCGCTAGGGAGTAAAATTAAGGGGCTTTTAAAGGCAAAGAAGAGAGATTTGCATTACAAAGAATGTTAATTGGGGTTTGCAGCAGAAAGCTGACCTTGGCTAAACATAATTGACTGCTAAGGTGATCACTAGAGGGAGGCAAAACTCTGTCACTGTGACAAGTTGCACGCGTTCTTGCGGCATTCTCAGAATATTTGTCTTGACTCAGTTCAAAAGTTCATGTTCTGCCCAACGAGGACATGCATAAGGCCCATTTCCTTAAGGGTCTCCCAGTTCCACTTTAAAGCTCTTAGACATAAGTGACCCCATTTTGTTTCCTATTTCACAGGCAGAAGGAAGCGGGAACAAGGAAGTTACAGTAGGCAAAAAAGCAGGTTGCTTATTGAAAGATTACTTTCCTTTAGGGGACGGCAGGGGTCTATCAGGCAGATGACCTAACCAGTGCTGATCAGGTAATTCCTGATTGACTAGTTTAAGATTCCATTCCTGGGAGAGATAAAACTAATTAAGTCTTGGTTTGGTCACATGGAGCTTAGCATGAGCAGCTCTATTTTGGATATAGGGTGGGGGCAGGAGATGATCATGACAATCTAATTAAGGATTGAGCTGATTTTTGCTGGATTTAAATTTTTGTAAGGCTGTTTACCTCTACATACCAGTAATTCTCCAGCATATCACTCCATTGTTTTTAGTTGAAAACGTGGTAGAGCTTTGTCTCCTCAGTCTGAAAATTTGTTAGCGATTCAGTTCCGCTCCTTAGAAATTTTCAGCTTCAAAGTTTGGTAAATGTCTTGAGCAGGAAATAGCCATATTTTTGAGGCCCTTCAAATTTTCCAGTTTTGTTATTCTAGCTTCACGTGAATGCTAAAATCTCTACTGACCTCTTTACCCCGAACAGTGACCTTCTAAAAGAGGTCCAACCTGCATTTGTAAACTCTAGGTGAGTCCAGGATTAATAAATGCCCCCAGGTAAAAAGGGACCATACAGCCTCAGTGTTCATTCACCACCTCTTCTAGGGCTTTCGTTTCTTTTCTGTTTTGGTTTTTCAGGCCCTTCCTCCTGGCTGGTCTCTCTTTCCTAAATACCATGAGACTATAGGATATTTTACTTAGCCCTTCAGATGCTTTTAGCTTGGCTATTTAACTTCCCATACGGGATCATATTTGAGGTCTCTCTAATTTCCAATTTTGTCACCCCAGCCCCAGTAACCAACAAAAGCTTTGCTGATTTTTCTTTCTCCAGATGTGGCCCTTTGTTCATGCCCAGAACCAGGAAATGCCCCCAGTGGGAAAATGGTGATCAATAATCTGCTGACTTGTGTACAGTTTTTCACTGTCTGAATTTCAGTCAATTTTGTGATTGTTGCTTCCATAGTTTTATGATGCCTTTAAAATATGATTTTGTAAAATATCCAGATTTTTTTAGTTATAACCAGTGGAAGCATTAACTTTCCATACTTCCATACTATATGATACCTAAAAGTAAAAGCCCTTTTGTTGCTTTTCAAAAAATGATTATGAAAATAAAACTTGCTTTGGGTAAAAATTTTTATTGAACATATATACAGTTAAGGAAAAAGCTCCCTCTAACTCCATACTTCAAATCCCATATCTCAGAGGTAATCATCATCACAGTTGTCTTTTTTGTCCTTTCAAAAATCTTCCAGACATATACATACATTTGTGCATCAGTACTGTGTGTATCTCTTATTTATAAAAGGCATTATTCTGCATTTGAGAGTTTCTCCCTCAACTTTTTATTCCAGAAGATTCTAACTCTGAACTTTTTGCATTCAAAATCAGAAAATGAAAAGCTACTTCATTCAGTTGCAGAAAAATGTTAAAATGTATTTAAACAATCTCCTTCTGATATAAATTTAAGGTTTTACCAGTATTTTGCCAATACAATTCTGCAGTGAAAATTCTTTTATATATGCTTTTGAATACATGAGATAGTAGAGATGGAAGATCATTAGATAGAAACGAAATTTATGATGTATTTCATGTATTGATAGATATTACTTAATTGTCCTCTGAAGAGATTTTACCAATTGCTCCTATTCCTCCAATTTCTTGTGATGGTCTTCAGGACACACTGTCCCAAAATATGGCACCTTGGAATACTGAATATTTTAAGCTGAAGGAGTTTGAGAAAACAGCAGATGTAGGAGGGTTACTCTGACCTTCTTCACCTCCTCGCTACTCTGGCTCTCCCAGTTCTTCTCCCTTGAACACGTCATAAAACCCTCATGTGCCCTCCCTGTACCTGGAGGAAAGGAGCATCCTTACCTCTGAAGACAAAAGGACGCCTAGAAGAATCTGAAAAAACAGGCCTTGCTGTTTTCCCCAGTTTACTACGCTTACCTTATACTCCTTAATATTTCTACACAACTGCCCACTCTTTGTCAAACTTAGCGAAAAAATACTCAGGTCAGTTTCTTGGGGTCTTCATTTCCTTATGAAGGTTTCTGTGTTACATAAGACTTATATTAAATAAATTTGTACATTTTTCTCCTGCTAATCTGTCTTTGTCAGTTTAATTTTTAGACCCAGCCAGAGACCCTAAGAGGGTCGAAAAAAACTTTTTCCTCCCCTACACTTGCCAACATTGTGACTGTGATAGTGTAAAATCAATCTTTTCATCATTACTTTTTTTTTTTTTTTTGGTGAGGAAGAGCAGCCCTGAGCTAACATCCATGCTAATTCTCCTCTTTTTGCTGAGGAAGACCGGCTCTGAGCTAACATCTATTGCCAATCCTCCTCCTTTTTTTTTTTCCCCAAAGCCCCAGTAGATAGTTGTACGTCATAGTTGCACATGCTTCTAGTTGCTGTTTTTCATCATTACTAATGTGATAAATAAAAATGTATCTCATTTCTGTTTTATTTGAATTATTCTTATTTGGAGATGAGGCTGTTTTTTGGTCACTTGAGCATCTCATATTTTGTATTAGGGTATCAGTCTATAATTATTTGTGAGAGAGTTATCCCATTTCCAAATATTTTTCTCAATTTTACATTTAAATTGTAATTTGTTTATAAAATTTTTACTCCACTGAAATATTTTACTTTTCTGATCAAAGATATTTTTCCATTACTTAATAGCTTTTGAGATTTCAGTGCTTCGACAAAAGCCGTCTACCTTCTAAAATTACTTGAATGTATACATTGCCCAGAATTCCTACTCAAATTTTAAGGTTATAGTTTTTAAAACATGAAACTTAGATTTAACTAATATTTCTGGCAAAATGACACAATAATACCTTAAAAAACATCAAAATACAACATACACATATTTTGGATTAAAGATAAGTATTCTTTTGAATGTGTAGTTCTCAAACCTAGCTGCCATTATAACCACTTGGGGAGATTTAAAAAATACTAATGCCAAGATCTCAGTCCCAGAGATTTGTATTTAATTATTTTGGATTGGAGGCTGTTCATCAGTGTAGCAGAGTAAAACTTTTCCCTTCTTCCTTTCTAGGTTCTTTGGCTAGCTTAATAATTAAATTGACAGAAGACAGGTCAATAAGAGGAAAAAACATTTAATTTCATGTGTACAGGAGCCCCACAAAGACATGAGAGGCTCTCTGACAATCAGGCAATTGAGGCTTATATGCCATCCTGAGCTAAAGAGAAGGGAGTAGGGATCTGGGACTTCAAAGTGGAGGAAGACAAGTCACAGAAAGAAGGGTAGAGAAAATGTTTGGTAAACAAATGTTTGCTATGCCATGCAGATAAGTCTTTCTGATGTAAAACGTTATCTCTGGTAATAGCTCTCTTCCGGGTACAGGATCCCTATCTAAATTCTTTTAAACAGTTAAGGGAAAGGTAAAAAGCTCTTCTGGAATCTGTTGGACCTTGACTGTCTTCAGCTCAAAATAATCCACATGCCAAAGTGGTGCATTCTGGGACGGCCTGCTCTGAACCCCATCATCAATATTTCAGCATTTTTAAAAGCTTACCACATGATGCAAAATATACTATCTGGGTTGAGAACAACTGTTTCAAATTCATAATAGCACTCAAAACAAAAGAATAGGACATCTCCAAGGGCCAAAAACAAAGAAGTTGGAAAGCAGAGTGCTAAGTTACGGTGGAACCTATGGCTGCCCTGGGAGCATTCTCTGATGACTATAATGATGAGACCTGCATGATAAATGGCCAACTGCCTAAGGAATGGGCGATGATGCCTTTGTCCAACACAAGTTAGGGAGACAAGCAAAGATGGAAAGTAAAAATATAAAAGGATTCACCAAGCATGTACTAACTAAAACACAGAGAGAGACACACACACTGTTAAAGAAAAAATTATTCACCATTTGCTAAAGATGATGAGGAAGACTTTATTCAAGGGGGGACTATCACGATACGTATAGGACCATTGCAATGAGGTCTTGCAGTGGAGGAAAGAGATTGAGCTCAACTCCGAGTAAAGTATGGGCAAATGGGAAGTTATAGCCAAGGAGCAGGGTGGGGGTCAGTGGATAGATAATTACTAAGAGGAGACATCAGAAGTAAGGGAAGATTCTCACTAACCAACCTAACAGGACTCTTGCTGAAGGCAGGCCAGAGTATTCAGACATCACCTGGGGGATGGTGGAGGATGAGGAACTCCATTAGATATCAAGGATCATATATGGAGGATAGGGGATTCTAGCTAAACAGATTTAACAAGATTCTTGCTAAGATTGGACATTGCAGAGAGGAACACAAAAGTCCAAAAGTCAAGGCCTTGTTGAAAAAAGTTCAGGGAAGCCTGAGTAGAGTTTGGTCAAGGAGAGAATTTATGTCAACACACACACATACACACACACACATATCCATTTTGGGTAGTTATATTAGTATCTAGCAAAATAAACTTTAGGCCATGAGGCATTGTTAGAGATACAGAGGGTTACTACATAATGATAAAATGTTCGGTTGACTCAGAAATTATGATCTTAAATACTATAAACCAAATAAAATTGACTCAAAATGTAAGCAAAATTGACAAAACTATGGAGAAAAATTAATAAATTTACATTCATGGTGGGAGACTTCAAAATGATTTTCTAAACTGATGATCGGTCAAGGAGAAAAAAACTTGGTAAGAATAGAAAAGGTCTGAACAACTCAATTAATCTTGATTCAGTAGTCATGTATAAAGCTTTTAGGAGATCAAATCCTACCCTAAAATATGCCTCTCTTAAATAAGGATTATTTTGAGCTGAAGAGATTTGAGAATCAACAAATGCAAGAAGAGGCTTTCCCGGAACTCCCCTTCTCTGCTTAAAAACAGATTCTCCAAAAAAAAAGAACTCAGTTGTCATAAATCCCCTCCCTGAGAGCTTAATCAACCAGGGAAGACTGACTCTTATTACAGGAGAGGAGAGGAGAAGTCAATACCATACTTGAACAGATATTGTCACAAACTATCATATCTCCCATCTATTCTTCTAAGGGTCCATTTATCTTTTATAAAATTCATTTGCTCTCCCATAAGTGGCCTTTCCTTCCCTTTCCCCTATTAAGATGGCATATAAACTCTCAAATCTTTGGATATTCACTTCCTTCTGTGATGCCCCCATGCACATAAAATTAAAAAGTAATAAATTTGTATGCCTTCTCTTCTGTTAATCTGTCTGTTGTCAGTTTATTTTGCAGATCCAACCAGAGAACCTAAGAGGGTAGAGGGAAAAGTTTTTCTTTCCCTATAAACTCAACACCCAACAATTAGGGAATATAACTTCTTCTCAAGCACACAAAGAATGTTTACAAAATTGGCCATGTACTAAACAATAAAAAAACTAAATATTTAAAAGAATTAGTATCATACAAACTATGTTTTCTGACCACATGGAATTAAAAAATAAGTAAGAAGATAAATTTAAACCCTAATATATTTAGAAATTAAAAACACTTCTAAATGGGTCAAAGAGAAACTATTCTGGTGATTTAAAACATAGAATTTAATCTTTGTAACAAATACTGCATATCTATCATTGCAGCAAATGATATACTAAAAGTGGTACTTGCAGGAAGTATAACCAAAAATGCTTATGACCCAAAAGAGAAAACAGGGAGAAAATTAATGTGTTAAGCTTGTAACTTAAAAGGTAATAAAAGGAAAATTAATAAAGCTAAATAAACTAGATGGCAGATGATTATAAAGTCAAGAGAAGAACTCTATGAAACAAAAAAAACAAAGATACAATAAAGATTACCAAAGCCAAAAATCAGATCTTTGAACAGATTAATAAAGTTGAACATATTTTGGTCAGACTGATAAAAAGTGAGAGAAGACATGAATAAACAAGGCTGAAAGTTAAAAGGGTAACATTACTATATATACAGAAGTGAATTAAAAAATACATACTATAAGGCCAGCCCCGTGGCTTAGCGGTTAAGTGCGCGCGCTCCCCTGATGGCGGCCTGGGTTTGGATCCCTGGCGAGCACTGACGCACTGTTTCTCCAGCCATGCTGAGGCCACGCCCCACATACAGCAACTAGAAGGAAGTGCAGCTATGACATACAACTATCTACTGAGGCTTTGGGGGAAAAAATAAATAAAATTATATAAAAAAAATACATACTGTGAATAACTTAATGCCAATACATTGGAGAATATGCAAAGAAAAATTATTAGAAAAATATGGGTTATACAAATTGACTTGAGAAGAATGAATAAGCCTGAATATTCCTGTAACTACCAGAGAAATTGAATAAGTAGTTAAATATTTTTACACAAAGGAAGCACCAAAAGTTTTCAGGCGAATTCTAGCAACTGTTGGGGAAGAGGGAGAATCACCCTCTGTCCTTTCCCTTAAGCTTCTTATGGCTGGCCAAATAATTAAAAGACAGGTTAGCAGGAGAAAATAATACCAAGTTTAATAACATGTATACATGGGAGAAACCAGGGAAACTGAGTTTATCAACACAATAGCGGTGATTCTCATCTTAAATACTATCTTCAGCTAGAGACAAAGGAGGATGTTGGGGGTAGGGGAGTCAGTTATGGGAGATTACCAGAAAAGCACAGTAAACAACAGTAAGGTTATTATGCAGATTTAAGGCCTCACCTTCCTCATTGATAAGTTTCTAGAGATGAGGTCATCCCCCCTCTTCTTAGTACAGAGAGGGAGATACCTTTACAAACGGAGATTTCTCTTATAAATGTAAATGTTTATCTGACAACATTTTGCAGGGCCACCTAGAGAATGTGGCCTGGGAGAGACAGAATTTCTGATAAGATGGGCTTGGTGGTGCCTTTCCTATTGCAACATCTATTTTACATTGTACTACAGCCATCATATGGTAGTGGCTCCTTCCTGAAACAGGTCTTCTATGTTAAATTCTTTAGGCAGTTTGGGGGAGGTCAAATGTATGACAGAGAAAATAATCAAGGTAAAGAAATATATTTCAGCGTGGCCAATTTTGATCTCCCACACAGTCATTCAAGAAATAACCCTTACAATCTTATACAAAATCTTCCAGAGAATACTCTCCCACTTATTTGATGTGGCCAGTATGAATCCGACACACAGTCAGACAAAGAAAGAACAAGAAAACTGCAAGCCATTCACACTCATGAATACATATGCAAAAACCCCAAACAAAATATTAATGAAATTAATCTAGTAGTGTAAAACCAACATCATATTTCATAACCAAGTTGTTTTACCCAGAAAAGTAAGGTTGGTTTAACATTATTTAACTCATAAACATAATTCACTACATTAACAGATCAAAGAAGAAAAATAACATTATCATCTCAATAAACAAAGAAAAAAACATTTGGTAAAATGCAACTCACAGCAAATTATGAATAGAAGGAAATTTCCTTAACCTGATAAAGCATTATCTACCAAAAATATACAGGAAACATCATTCTCTTATGAGAGTATAACATGAGAACCATCCCCTTTAAAATCATTAAAATGACAATGATGCCTATTATTACTGTTTCTATTTAATATAAATCAGGAGGTCCTACCCAGCATAGTATGACAAAAATAACTATCACAATAAAATTTGAAATAAATAAATAAAAATTATCATTTGAAATAATATAATTTTTACATTGAAAACTCAAAACAAGTTACAGGTAATTATTTCTGGAAATAAGAGGGTTTAGCAAGGCAGCTAGGTGAGTAAACCAAAACCAATTTCATTTATTTCCATCAACAATAAATATTTAGTAATTGTAATTATTTTAAAAGATATCATTAACAATCATATTATATAAAATATATGAAGTACCTATAAATAAGTCTAATGAAAGATATACAAATCCGGTATGAAGAAAATTATAAAATTTCATTGAGAAATATACAAGACACAAATAAAGGGAGAGATAAAAAAAATAGATGTCAGTTCTGCCCAAATAGATAAAAAAAATAGATGTCAGTTCTGACCAAATTGATCTACAGAGTCATGCAGTGCTAATTAAAATTCCAGCTGTGTTTTTTATGTAACATGACAGGGTGATTCTGAAATTGATGTTGAAGAGCAAAGGATAGAAAACAGGATACACCTAAAGAAGAAATTTTGAGAATTTTCCCTGCAAGATATTGAAGAGTAGCAGAATATGCCGCCTCAAAATATGCCATGTTGGCGTACTGATTATTTTCAGCTGTTGGTACTTGAAAAACAGCAAATGCAGGGAGAGGCTTTCTCTGAACTCCTGTTATCTGCCTAAATATAGATCCTCCAAAAGGAACTGAATTGTCATAGATCCCCTCCCAGGAGTTATATCAACCAGGGAAGACTGATTCTTATCACAGGAAGGGAGACTAGAAGTTGATGTCACATCCAGACAAACTTTGTCACAAACTCTCATACTTACCATCTATTCCTCTAAAGGCCCATTCATCTTTTCTAAAAATCGTTTACTCTCCCCTAAGAGGTCTACATCTCCCTCTCCTTTCTTTATTAAGATGGTATTTAAGCCTGAATTCTAAGCCGCCTCGGGGAGTTACTCAGCTTTCCTGGGTCTCCCCAATGTCTGTTTGCTTTTCTCTTGTTAATCTGTCTTTTATTACAGAGGTCTCAACCAAGAACTCAGAAGGGTAGAGGGAAATTATTTTTTCTCACCTACAGTATTAAGTTCTACTATAAAGCTACAGTAATCAAGACAGACGTTGGTGTTTTAGACCTGATGCTGATAAAATTCGTGTGTGGGCTGGGGGACTTTAGAGTAAGAATACATTATTAAAAACTCAAAAGTAGGGATGAAAGCAGATATTTAATGTAAAATGATAAAAATCACGAGAAATTACAAAACTTAAAAAGCTGACTTATACCACAAACATTACAAAACCCATAACAATAATATGTTTTAATAATAATAATAAATGCCTGACACAACTCTATAATACTTTTTTCCTACTTTTCTGTGGCTGAACACTCTTTGATCAACCCTTTTTATACTAATAATTTTGTAATGTTATTTTCTATAGAGAGAACAGAAAGATACCTCAGTCTCCCTTTAGTATGACTGATGACAATTTTTTGCATCACTGACAGTCTAAGAAAGTTCCTTTCTAGTTTCATAACTCATATTTAGTAACGTCATGTAAGTTTTACCATTGTTAAATTTGAGAAACCTCTATAAAGTCTCTTGTATATATGAACTGTAATATTCCAGGGCATTTAAAGTTGTCTCATACAGTGACTAATCTTAATATTATTTGAATTGATAACACTAATTACTCAGAACAATTCAAAAACATTTCAAAATTGTTGTTTTATTGTATTGATCTTCATAGTTGTGTAATCAAATTACTTTTATACTAAATACTTTGATAATTGATGAAAAGGAGTAGGAATTTATCGATGGAGCATTTGATCCTTTAGACCATTTTGCTGAATTACTGGCAATTTGTGTGCTATTTTCATCTGTAGCTGACAGACTTCATCAGGACAAGATGCATCAGATGTAAGACATGATCCAATATGTTAGGATGAATAAAATATGCAACTTCACACAAATTTTTAAGTTACTGTTACATGTTTGTGTCCTACAAGTACAGGAATTCTGGTAAGTATATTTTGCTGATTCCAATAAATAAAGATAAAATATACAGTGCATTTCTAATTTTATATACTGGATTATCCAGTAAGTTCCTGACAGGAGAAAATGTTGAATCAACTAGGTATTGATGACAACTGAATTCTCCACTTACAATTTCATACATCTAAAAGTAGAAGCATATTCCACAGACAAGATTCTAGTACATACTATACATTTCAAATGTGGTTTCTCTACACCACCCAAATAGATCCATTGTCGGATGTCACAGAGCACGTTTGCACTGCAATACAGCTGCTGGCCCTTCACTTTCCTTTTATGATGCCAGGTGAGTCAATACGGCAGGCAATAGAAATGTTTTTGTGGGTAATAGGAGTACTCCTGGAATATTATGCAACATTATTCAAGTCATGCATAAAAAACATTTGACAACAATCTAATATCCATTCATGATTAAAAAAACTACCTCAAGTTAAGAAACTTATAAAGAGCATATACAATAAAAAATAATAATAAAAATAAAGAGCATATACAATAAAAAATAATAATAAAAATAAAGAGCATATACAAAAAACCTCTAGCTAATGTACCACTAAGATTGGGAACAAGGCAAGGATGTCCACTTCCACTATTCTTATTCAACATTGAACTTTTAGTTCTAGTCACTGTATTAAGGCAATAAAAAGAAATAAAGGGCATATACATTGGAAAGAAAGAAATAAAACTGACACTATTTGCAGATGGCATGATATAGAAAGTCGCAAGAAATCTACCAAAAAAAAATTCCTAGAATGAATAAGTGCATTCAGCAAGGTCATAGGACACAAGACCAACACAAAAATATCAGCCACATTTCTATATACTATCAATGAACATATGAAAACCAAAATTAAATACACAATATTATATGAAATCACTACAAAGAAAATGAAATACTTAAGTATAAACTTAACAAAATATGGACAGGTTCTGTATGCTGAAATGACAAAATGCTGACGAAAGAAATTAAAAACATAAAATAAATATGAAGAGACATATTGTCTTCATGGATTGAAAGATTCAACACAGTAAAGACATTAATTTGCCCCAAACTGATATACAGGTTTAATGCAATTTGTATCAAAATCCCAACAAGGATTTTTGCAGACATAGACAAGCTTATAACAAAATATGGACAGGCTCTGTATGCTGAAATGACAAAATGCTGACGAAAGAAATTAAAAACATAAAATAAATATGAAGAGACATATTGTCTTCATGGATTGAAAGATTCAACACAGTAAAGACATTAATTTGCCCCAAACTGATATACAGGTTTAATGCAATTTGTATCAAAATCCCAGCAAGGATTTTTGCAGACATAGACAAGCTTATTCTCAAATTTATATGGAAAGGCACAAGCAGGCCATAGAATAGCTAAAACCATCCTGACAAAGAAACATAAAGTGGGAGGAATCACTCAACCCAATATTAAGGCCTACGGTATAACTACAGTCATCAAGAAAGTATGGTATTCTTTAAATATACAGTTTTATTTATGAATTATACTTCAATAAAGCTGGAGGGTGGGGGAAGTATGGTATTCATAGAGGGATAAACATGGATCAATGGAACAGAATAGAGAAACCAGAAATAGACCCACACAAATAGCCCAATTGATTTTTGACAAAAAGCAAAAGCAAGTCAATGGAAGGATAATTTTTCAACAAGTGATGCTGGAGCAATCAGACATCAATAGACAAAAAAAAAAAAATGAGCATTAACTATATAACGTAGCAATTGCTTTTGTTCATACAAAAATCTGTATATGATTGTTCATAGCAACTTTATGCATAACAGCCAAAAACAGGAAACAACCCCATTGTCCTTTAATGGGTTGTGATGGATAACTTTATGTGTCAACTTGATTAGGCTACGGTGCTTAGTTGTTTGGTCAAACAATAGTCTAGATGTTGCTGTAGGGGAGGAAGACAATTCCTCCACCATCTAGGTCCTTCTAGCTGGCCTAAGAATTAAATTGACATGAGACAGAATAACAGGAGAAAACTAAACAAAGCTTTATAACATGTATACATGGGAGAAACCCAGGAAAACTGAGCAACTCGCCAGAATGGCCGAAGTCACCACTTAAATATCATCTTCAGCTAAAGACAAAGGAGGATGTTGGGAGTGGAGGGAGTCAGTTATGGGAGATTACCAGAAAAAGCAGAGTAAACAAGGGTAAAGTTATTATGCAAATCTAAGTCCTTCTTTCCTGCATTGATAAGAGTTTCTAGAGATAAGGTCATTCCCCCCTTTCTTGGTACACAGAGGGAGACACCTTTACAAATGGAGATTTCCCTTACAAATGTAAATGTCTCTTACAAAGGGCAACTTCTACTTGGTTTTCAGAGCTTCTCCCCTGTCTGCAGTTTCATAAAAGTAACCAGCCCAAAATAAGCCTCATGCCAAAGAGACTCATCTTGAGGTGGCAAATTCTGCTCCCCTACATTGCTTTAAAGGTATTTTGTAGATGTGATTAACATTTACAATCAGTTGGCTAAGTAAGATTACCCTTGATAATGTGGTATGGGCCTCATTCAATCAGTTGAATACCTTAAAAGCAAAAACTGAAGTTTCCTGAAGAAGGAATGCTGCTTCAAGATTGTAATGTAGAAATCTTGCCTGAGTTTCCAGCCTGCTGGCCTGCCCCATGAATTTCAGACTTAAGAATATAACTTCAAGTCTTGCCCATCAAATCCTAGTCAAAAGAAAGCTAGTGTCACTATATTAATAACACACAAAATAGATTTGAAGTTCAAAAAGGAAATATAGTACAACAGTAGTTTATAAAATCGAAGTACAGAAATAAGAAACCTTAAGCAATATACAAATATTGACCAGTTAAAAGATATAATGTGTCGACGCAAAATAACCAACGACCATTCTATAGATAAGAGAAATAAGGTGAGTTTACTTGAGCCAGAGTGAGGTTTATAACCTGAGAAGGCCTTAAAAGCGTTCCAGAGAAGCATGGTTTACAGTACAGTCTTATATCTTTTTAGAACAAAGAACATACATTAAACACACCCAGGATACATTTTCATCAAAATTTCAAAGAGGTATTTAGTTGCAAATTAGCTTAGCAGGTCAACATAACCCTGATGTCCTGGAAGGGACTAATCAGGGCGTTACCAATAGGGCGTAGGAGGAGAAGTATGCATGCTTACCTTAAGAGAGTGTATTCTTTAATGGTTAAGCAGATGTACAATGTATGTTTGATAGGCCCTAAGTCAGGCTTTTTAGTTCAAGCCAAATCAGTTTTGAACCCCAATAGTTATCCCATATACCTCAATATGTGAAAATCTCTTGTCAAATGGAAGAGAAGACTCTATTTACAATAGTCAAAAGAAATACTTGCCCATAAAACTAACAAGAAATTCCCAAAATCTATATTAAAAAATTATAAAACATTTGTGAAGGATATAAAAGAAGAATTAAGCAAATAAAGCCACATATCTTGTTCTTGCATAAGAGTACTCAACATCATAAAATGTCAAGTTTTCCTAATGTAATCTGTAAATTCAACATAATCCCAACAAATTGCAATCAATTTTGGGGGGTAGATAAGTTGATTATAAATTATACTCGGGAAAATAAATGTAGAAAATTATTCAGGAAAACACTGGGGAAAAAAAGAGCACTATGAGGGTGTAGTCTTGCCAAATAGTAAAACTTATTATAGTCTCTATAATTAAAAGAATGTCAAATTGGCATAGGAAAAAGAGTGGAACTTAATAAGAAATCCAGAAACAGAATCAGCTGCACATGGAAATTCAGTATATGACAAAGGCAGCATTCAAATTAGAGAGGAAAGATGGATTTTCTTCTTTTTTTTTGACATTTTCTGACAATTTATTTTTTTGTTTTTATTTTTTAAGTTATTTTATTGAGGTCATATTGGTTTATAACATTGTGTAATTTCAGTTGTACGTTACTATGTATCAGTTTCTGTATGGACTGCATTGTGCTCACCACCAATAGTCTAGCTTTTATCCATCACTATACATATGCCCCTTTACCCATTTGTCCACCCCCCACCCCCTTTCCTTCTAGTAACCACTAATCTGTTCAGAAAGATGGATATCTTAATAAGTGATACTAGAATAACTCAATTTCCATAAAGAAAACAAACTTGTTTCCATTCCTCAGAACATACATGCAAGTGCTAAAAGAAAATATGGAAATATTTTACTAACATCTGGAATTAGGGAAAACTTTCCAAATTCTGACTCATAATCCAAAAGCAATAAAGTAAACAATAAATCAATTTGATTAAAAAATTTTAAAATTTTACATGAAAAGAAGCACCATAAGCAAAATAAAAAGACTAATGTAAAGCTGAAATAATATTTTCTACGTATAACACCAAGAAAGATTAACATCTCAGAATTAAAGAGCTTCTAAAAATTGAGGAGAAAACTAAAATTCTAAAGAAAGACGGGCAAAAGATATATGAAGAGAAAGTTCACAGAAAAAGAAATGCAAATGGAACTTAGGCATATGAAAAGGGTCTCAAACTTGTTCACATAGAAATTCAAATTACATTTTAACTTTTTATTATGGAAAATTTCAAATGTACTAAAATAAAATTATTTAGTGAATCCCTATATACCTATCACTTAGCTTCATAAATTATCAAAAGAAATGCCGTGTTGTATTCTGTAGTAAGCCATCCAGATCAAACCACATTCCCAATTCCAGGACTGAAACAACCATTTCTCCAGCTGTTGGGAATGTTGATGGTTGGAAACTGTGAGCTGAGTCCTTCTCCAGGAATTGCCCTCAGCTTAAGAAAGCTGCCTTGTCCGATATCATGCCCTGCATCCAGTAGCGGTCAATGTGGGACATAAAGGCCTGACTCCTTGCCTCAAATCAGGACATCACTTATAGTTAATCTCAGCTCTAGAGTTCCTTCTGGGATCTGCTGAGGCCTCTGTAGTTAAACTTCTCCCTCTGCCCAACCCCACTTCCATCAAATCAGAGTCTGTTTCCTAGGGAACTAATCTGCAACAAATATGAATCAAAATGCATTGAGAAGACATTTTTCACCTATCAGATTGGCAAAAATCCAAAAATTTGACAACATATTCTGTCGACAATGTTGTAGGGGAAAGGAATTCTTATATGCTGAGAAAATAAAATGATAAAACTAATCTGTAGAAGAATTGGCAATATTTAGGAAAATTCCACGTACATTGACCATTTGACACAGAAACTACTAGTTCTAGCAAAGCATCCTAAAGATGAACTGGAAAAATATGGCATGACATGTGCACAAGGATATTTTTTGTAGTACTATTTGTAATAGCAAAAGTCTGTAAAGAACCCAAGTATCCACCAGTAAAGGACCTTTTGAAAAATATATGGTACATTCACATAGTAATGTAATCGGCAGCTAAACAAAGGACTAGAGAAGAGCTCTATATATTTCAACAGAGTAATCTCAAGGACACATTGTTAAGTGAAAAAACCAAAGTGGCAAACAGTGTGTATAATATGTCACTTTTTATCTAAGAAAGAGGAAATATAAGTGTATACATGTTTTTTTTCTTTTTTTAATTTTTTGTTTATTGCAGTAACATTGGTTTATAACATTGTATAAATTTCAGATGTACATCATTATACTTCTATTTCTGCATAGATTACATCATGTTCACCACCCAAATACTAATTACAACACCTTCACCACACACATGTGCCGAATTTTCCCTTTTGCCCTCCTCCCTCCTCCCTTCCCCTCTGGTAACCACCAATCCAATCTCTGTCTCTATGTGTTTGTTTGTTGTTGTTATTATCTACTACTTAATGAGGGAAATCATACGGTATTTGACCTTCTCCCTCTGACTTATTTCACTTTGCATAATACCCTCAATGTCCATCCATGTTGTCACAAATGGCTGGATTTCATCGTTTCTTAGATTGCTTTGGGAAGTACGGACATCTTAACTATGTTAATTCTTCCAATTCAAGAACACGGAATATCTTTCCATTTCTTTGTGTCTTCTTCAATTTCTTTCAGCAATGTTTTATAGTTTTCGGTGTACAGATCTTTGACCTGTTTGGTTAAGTTTATTCCTAGGTATATTATTCTTTTTGTTGCAACTGTAAATGGGATTGTATTCTTAATTTCTCTTTCTGCTACTTCGTTGTTAGTGTATAGAAATGCAAATGATTTTTGTATGTTGATTTTGTATCCTGCAACTTTACCGTATTCATTTATTAATTCTAAAAGCTTTTTGGTGGATTCTTTAGGGTTTTCTATATATAAAATCAAGTCATCTGCAAATAGTGACAGTTTCACTTCTTCCTTTCCAATTTGGATCCCTTTTATTTCTTTTTCTTGCCTGATTGCTCTGGCTAGGACTTCCAGTATTATGTTAAATAGGAGTGGTGACAGTGGGCATCCTTGTCTGGTTCCTGTTCTTAGAGGGATAGCTTTCAGTCTTTCACCATTGAGGATGATATTAGCCGTGAGTTTGTCATATATGGCCTTTATTATGTTGAGGTACTTTCCTTCTATCCCCATTGTATTCAGAGTTTTTATCATAAATGGATGCTGTATCTTGTCAAATGCTTTCTCTGCATCTATTGAGATGATCATGTGATTTTTAGTCTTCATTTTATTAATGTGGTGTATCACATTGATTGATTTGTGAATGTTAAACCATCCCTGCATACCTGGAATAAATCCCACTTGATCATGGTGTATAATCTTTTTAATGCATTGTTGTATGCGATTTGCTAGTATTTTGTTGAGGATTTTTGCATCTACGTTCATCAGTGATATTGGCCTGTAATTTTCTTTTTTTTGTGTCGTCCTTGTCTGATTTTGGTATCAGGGTAAAGTCGGCTTCAAAGAATGAGTTAGGGAGCTTCCCCCCCTCCTTAATTTTTTGGAAGAGTTTGAGAAGGATAGGTATTGTCTTCTTTGAATGTTTGGTAGAATTCACCAGGGAAGCCGTCTGGTCCTGGACTTTTATTTTTGGGGAGGTTTTTTGATTACTGTTTCAATCTCCTTACTGGTGATTGGTCTATTCAAGTTCTCTATTTCTTCTTGATCCAGTTTTGGAAGGTTGTATGATTCTAAGAATTTACTCATTTCTTCCAGATTGTCGAATTGGTTAGCATATAGCTTTTCATAATATTCTCTTATAATCTTTTGTATTTCTGAGGTGTCTGTTGTAATTTCTCCTCTTTCATTTCGGATTTTACTTATTTGTGCCTTCTCTCTTTTTTTATTGGTGAGTCTAGCTACAGGCTTGTCAATTTTGTTTGTCTTTTCAAAGAACCAGCTCTTGGTTTTATTAATTTTTTCTATTGTTTTTTTAGTCTCTATTTCATTTATTTCTGCTCTGATTTTTATTATTTCCCTTCTTCTACTGATTTTCGGCTTTGTTTGTTCTTCTTTTTCCAGTTCCTTTAGGTATATTGTTAGGTTGTTTATTTGAGATTTTTGTTATTGTTGAGATAGGCCTGTATTGCTATAAACTTCCCTCTTAGAATCGCTTTTGCTGTATCCCATAAATTCTGGCATGTCGTATTTTCATTTTCATTTGTCTCCAGGTATTTTTTGATTTCTCCTTTCATTTCTTCTTTGACCCAATCGTTGTTCAGTAGCATTTTGTTTAACCACCACGTATTTGTGGCTTTTCTGATTTTCTTCCTATAGTTGATTTCTAGTTTCATTCCATTGTGGTCAGAAAAGATGCTTGGTGTTATTTCAATCTTCTTAAATTTATGTAGACTTGTTTTGTGGCCTAATATGTGATCAATCCTGGAGAATGTTCCATGTGTATTTGAAAAGAACGTGTATTCTTCGGTTTTTGGATGGAATCCTCTGTATATATCTACTAGGTCCATCTGTTCTAGTGTGTCATTTAAGGCCAATGTTTCCTTATTGATCTTCTGTTTGAATGATCTATCCATTGGTGTAAGTGGAGTGTTAAAGTCCCCTACTATTATTGTGTTACTGTCTATTTCTCTTTTTATGTCTGTTAATAATTGCTTTACATATTTAGGTGCTCCTACATTGGGTGTGTAGATATTTACAAGTGTTATATCCTCTTGTCAGATTGTTCCCTTGATCATTATGTAATGCCCTTCTTTGTCTCTTTTTACAGTTTTTGTTTTAAAGTCTATTTAGTCCGATATGAGTACTGCTACCCCAGCTTTCTTTTCATTGCCATTTGCGTGGAGTATCTTTTTCTATCCCTTCACTTTCAGTTTGTGAGTGTCTTTAGGTCTGAAGTGTGTCTCTTATATGCAGCATGTATATGGGTCTTGTTGTTTTATCCAATCAGCCACCTGATGTCTTTTAATTGGAGCATTTAGTTCATTGATGATTAAAGTAGCTATTGATAAGTATGTACTTACTGCCATTTTTTACTTTTTTTCTCAGTGTTTTAGTAGTCCTTCTCTGTTCCTTTCTCCTTCTATACAGAATTGATAGTCTCTTTAGTTTGACCTCTGTCTGAAAGCTCTACTCTTTAACTCCCCTCCTCCCTCATTTTATGTTTTTGTTATCATATCTAACCTCTTTTTTGTGCTTTTGTATCCATTACCCTCTTAACATGGAAACAGATAATTTTTCCTATTTGTGGTCTTCTTTTTTCCCCTTAAATCAGTCCCTTTAAGATTTCCTGTAGCACTGGTTTCTTGTTGACAAACTCCTTTAATTTTTGCTTGTCTGGGAAATTTTTGATCTCTCCTTCCATTTTGAATGATAACCTTGCTGGGTAGAGTATTCTTGGTTGTAGGTTTTTTCCCTTTAGCACTTTAAATATGTCGTGCCACTCTCTTCTAGCCTGTAAGGTTTCTGCTGAGAAGTCAACTGATAGCCTTATGGGGTCTTCTTTGTATGTAACTTGTCTTTTGCGGCTTTTAGGATTCTCTCTTTGTCTTTAATTCTGGACATTTTGATTATGATGTGTCTTGGTGTGGGCCTCTTTGGGTTTATCTTGCTTGGGGCTCTCTGTGCTTCCTGTACCTGGATGTCTGTTTCCTTCCTTAGGTTAGGGAAGTTTTCATCTATTATTTCTTGAAATAAATTCTCTGCCCCTTTGTCTCGCTCTTCTCTTTCCGGGACACGTATAACATGGATGTTAGTGCTCTTGATGTTGTCCCAGAGGTCCCTTACACTGTCCTCACTCTTTTTAATTCTTTTTTCTTTTACTTGTTCTGCTTGGGTAATTTCTTCTAGTCTTTCGTCCAGCTTGCAGACTTGTTCTGTATCCTCTACTCTGCTTTTGAGTCCCTCTAGATAATTTTTCATTTCCAGTATTGTATTCTTCATTTCTGTTTGGTTCTTTTTTATATCTTCCATTTCTTTGTTGACATTCTCACTGAGTTCATCTATTCTTCTCCCCACATCAGTGAGCATGCTTAACACTCTTTGTTTGAACTCTCTGTCAGGTAGGCTGCTCATTTCTGTTTCACTTAGTTCCTTTTCTGGGGTTTTGTCCTGTTCCCTTATTTGGGATGTATTCCTTTGCCTCCTCATTTTGCCTCTTTCCCTATGCTTGTGTCTGTGTATTAGGTGGTGCAGCTACGTCTCCTGTTCTTAGATAGGTGACCTTATATAAGTAATGCCTTATGAGGCCTGCAGTGTGCTTCCCTCAGCTCTCAATGTTCTAGGGGTGACCCCTATGTGGGCTACGTGTGTCCTTCTGTTGTGGCCTGTTTGCTCTCCCTGTAGGCGCCCAGAGAGGCCGAGTTATGCTCCTGGCCAGCTGGAGTAATACTCAGCTGCTTGTAATTGTTGTGGGCCCTTCAGTCTCTTTATCAGGTGTGGGAAGCCCCAGCACAGTTGGCTGCAAGTTCTAATGCAACATTTGTCTTGCAATATTTCTTTTAAGTGAGTAGGTCCCCAGCGTGGCACATTGTTAGGCTCAGGGGCTTACAATTGCTATAAGCCTCCAGCCTTTAGGTCTCTTGTCAGCTCTCTGAGGATTGCAGCTGGGTGGGGCTGGACTCAGGCACGGGAGCACCCAATTGTTTCAGGCTTTGGAAGGTGGGGCAAATCCCCTATGTGGGTCTTTGAGAAGCACAAGTCCTCTGCAGCTAACAAGCCCTGCCACCCACAGGTCCACATACACAGTCAACATACTCCTGTCCTGTGTGCGCGCCCCGACCTCCTTAAGTGGACCCAGTCTCTCCACAGCGGGAGCCCCACACACTCCACCACCACCCCACACTCTCCACCTGCTCCTTGTGCACGCCCTGCCCCACTGAAGTCAGCTTAATTGCCAGGCTGCAGAGAATCGAGTCACCAATCTATGTAGGCCCACAAGTTGCCTGAGGGCTTGTTGTTGAGTGGGACCAGTCTCTAGGGTGGGCTGCCTGCCCTGGCTGAGCTGGATCAAATTGGTGCTCTAGTGGGTGGGGCAGACCTAGGCTAGCAGGCCCCAGGGAGATCTCCAATGGCTTCTGTGTCAGCACGCACACACCAAGCCACAACAATGGCCACTGCCAATGTCCCAGTCCCTGGAGAGGTCTCACCTCTCACTGCAATGCACTCAGACCCTATCAGGTGAGTCTCTTTTCACCAAAACACTATGCACCTTTCTTTCTGGTGATTTTCAGTTGCTTGGTGAAATGGGTGAGTTTGCACATGGGCCCTTTAAGAGCTGGTTTTAATTTCTTTGTGAACCAGCTTTTCTGGGGGTAGTCTCCAATGTTTTAGTAGCAGGCAAAGTGAGATATTATGCCACTCGTCTCGATTGTGCTGGATCCACCAAGTGCCTACAGTGGGGGTGCTCCCCGGCTCAGGGCCCCACTCCTCCAGGGAGGCTGCATACCTGTGGGCTGCTCCTGGGCGGCTGTGAAGCTGGCAGCTTGTGAAGGCGGCATTTTTCCTCTCCAGAAGGGAGTTTCTACCTCTTTCAGCTCAATTAGGATTGTCCTTTGTTGCAGGAGTTCCTCTTATCCAGCTTTCAGTTCTGTCTCAGGGGTACTTTTCCCACAGTAGTTGTAAATTGGCTGTGTCCAAGGGAGGAGGTGAGTTCAGAGTCTGCTTATGCCGTCATCTTGACTTCTCTCTGTATATATGTTTTTGCTTGTATTAAAACATTGCTGAGAGAAATTAAAGAAGGCTCAATAGATGGAGAAATATACTATATTTATGGTTCAGGAAGACTCAATATCGTAGAGATGTTTATTTTCTCCAAATTGATCTATAAATTGAATGCAATGCCAAATGAAATCCCAGAAGGCTTTTCTGCAGAATGTCACAAGCTGATTTTAAATTTTATATGAAAATGAAAACGATCTGGAACTGCCAAAACAACTTTGAAAATTAACAAAGTTGGAAGACTAACACCACCTGTTTGCAAGGCTTTATTATAAAGCTGCAGTAATCAAGACAGCGGTCTTGGCAACAAGATAGACAAACAGATCAATGTTCAAAATAATAAGTCCAGAAGTACACACACATACATATGGACAATTGATTTTTGGCACAGACTGAAACACAATTCAGTGGAGAAATGACAATCTTTCCAACAAATTGTCCTGGAACAATTGCGTATTCACATGGAAAAAATTAACTTCAATTCATAATTCACACCACATACCAGCATTAAATCATTGACCAAAATGTAAAACCTAAAACTATAAGTTTCTAGAAGAAAGCATCAGAGAAACTTTTTACAACCTTGGCTTAGGAAAAGATTTCTTAGATAGAATACCAAAACATGACCCATAAGAAACAAATTAATAAATTGGACTTCATCAAAATTAAAACTTATCACTTTGAAAGACACTCTTAAGAGAAGGAAAAGACAAGCTACAGATTGGGAAAACATAATTGCAAATCACATATCTGATAAAGTAGTTGTTCCCAGAATATATAAAGAGTTTTCAAACTTCAAAAATACAAAAACAGCCAAAATTTTAAAAAGACAAAAGATTTGAACAGACCCTTAGCCAAAGAAGATATACATTATTCACAGACAACGTGATTGCCTACATAGAAAATCCAAAAGAATCAACAAAAAACTCCTGGAACTAATAAGTTCAAAAAACAAAGTCACAGGATACTAGGTTAATATACAGAAGTCAATAATTTTCCTATATACCAGCAATGAACAAGTGGAATTTGAAATTAAAAACATAAAATCATTTGAATTAGCACCCCGCAAAATGAAATATTAGGTATAAATCTAAGAAAATATGTAGAACATCTATATGAGGACCACTATAAAACTCTGATGAATGAATTCAAAGAAGAACTAAATAAATGGAGAGATATTCCATATTCATGGATAGGAAGACTCAATATTGTCAAGATGTCAGCTTTTCCCAACTTCATCTATTGATTCAATGCAATCCCAATCAAAATCCCAGCAAGTCATTTTGTGGCAAACTGATTCTAAAGTTTATATGGAAAGGCAAAAGACCCAGAATAGCCAACACAATATTTAAGGAGAAGAACAAAGTTGGAGAACTGATGCTACCCGACTTTCAGACTATGAAGCTACTGTAATCAAGACAATGTAGTATTGGGGAAAGAATAGACAAATAGATCAATGGAACAGAATAGAGAGCCAATAAATAGACCCACATAAATATAGTCAACTGATCTTCGACAAAGGAGCAAAGACAATGCAATGGAGCAAAGATAGTCTTTTCAACAAATGGGGCTGGAACAGCTGGACAGCCACATGCAAAAGAATGAATCTAGACACAGACCTTACACTCTTCTCAAAAACTAACTCAAAATGGATCACAGATATAAATGCAAAACATAAAATTCCCAGAAGATAATCTAGAAGAAAACCTAGATGACCTTGGGTATGGCAATGACTTTTTAGATATAACACCAAAGGCATGACCCATGAAAGAAATAATTGATAAGCTAGACTTCATTAAAATGAAAAACTTCTGCTCTATGAAAGACAATGTCAAGAGAATGAGAAGACAAGCCACAGACTGGGAAAAAATATTTGCAAAAGACACATCTGATAAAGAACTGTTATCCAAAATATACAAAGAACTCTTAAAACTCAGCAATAAGAAAAGAAACAAACTGATTAAAAATGGGCTAAAGATCTTCACAGACACCTCACCAAAGAAGATATACAGATGGCAAATAAGCATATGAAAATATGCTCCACAGAATATGTCATCAGAGAAATGCAAATTAAAACAGCAAGATGTCACTACACACCTAGTAGAATGGCCAAAATTTGAAACACAGAATGCTGGAGAGTATGTGAAGCAGCAAGAACTCTCATTCACTGCTGGTGGTAATGCAAAATGGTACAGCCATTTTGGGAAGCAGTTTGGTGGTTTCTTACAAAACTAAACATACTCTTACCGTAGGATCTAGCAATCACGCTCCTTGGTATTTACCCAAAGGAGTTGAAAACTTGTGTCCATACAAAAACTTCCACATGAATGTTTATAGCAGCTTTATTCATAATTGCCAAAACTTGGAAGCAACCAAGATGTCTTTCAGGAGGTGAATGGATAAATAAACTGTGGTACATCCAGACAATGGAATATTATTCAGGGCTAAAAAGAAATAAGTTATCAAGCCGTGAAAAAACATGGAGAAATCTTAAATGCATATTACTAAGTGAAAGAAGCCAATCTGAAAAAGTTATATACTGAATGATTCCAACTATATGACATTCTGGAAAAGGCAAAACTATGGACATAGTAAAAAGATCATTGGTTGTCAGGGGTTGGGGTGAGGGGAGGGATGAATAGGGGAAGCATAGAAGATTTTTAGGGTAGTAAACATACTCTGATGATACCATAATGATGTATACATGTCATTATACATTTGTCCAAATCCATAGAATGTACAACACCAAGAGTGAACCCTAATGTAAACTATAGACTTTGGGTGATAAGGATGTGTCAATGTAAGTTCATCAATTGTAGCAAATGTACCACTCTGGTGAAAGATGTTGATAGTGGGGGAGGTTGTGCACGTGTAGGGGCAGAAGGTATATGGGAAATCTCTGTATCTTCCCATCAATTTTGCTATGAATCTAAAATTGCTCTAAGAAAATAGAGTCTTAATAATAAAATGCAAATTAATAATATTATAAAGAATATACATAGATGAGACATAGGCACTAGTGTAATGCAAGTTAAAATCACAATGGGATATACCCCCAGATACCTATTAGGAGAGTTGAAACTCAAAAGACTAATCATATCAAGTTTTGACAAAGTTGTGGAACACTTGGAACTCTCATACACTTGTGATGGGAATGTAAAATGATATAACCACTGTGGAAGACAACTCGGCAGTTTCTCAAAAAGTTAAATGTATGCCTACCATATGATAGAGTCATTCTACTCCAAGAGAAATGAAAGCGTATGTTCATACAAAGACTTGTACACAAATTTTTATAGCAGCTTTATTTGTCATAGACAAAACCTGAAAACAACCAAAAGTACATGAACAAGTAGGCAGATAAACAAACTATGGTATACTCATACAGCAGAATGAAACCTGACAAGAAAAATAATGAACTATTTATTCACGCTATGACACGAATGAGTTTCAAAATAATTGTGCTGCATGAAAGAAGCTGGACAAAAAAGAGTACATACTGTACGATTCCATTTGTGTAAAATTCCAGAAAATGAAAACCAAGATAAAATGACAGGAAACAGATCAGTGATTGCCTGACATATGGAGGAGTGTGGCAATGGAGGAAATAAAGAAATCTTGGGGGTGATGGGGATGTGGTCACTATCTTCATTGGGGTGATGGTTTCACTGGTGTATGTAAACATATGTCAAAATATTATCAAATTGTACACTTTAAATATGTGTAGTTTATTGTATGTCAACTATACTTAAGAAAGGCATTTACAAAATAAAGACAGAAGACAAGTAAATAGCATATCATATGTTCATTATGGAAACATTATTCTGATATACACATCTTCAGGCACAATAGGAGTAATACTATTAATGGGAGTTTGCCAGCTTACTATTTCATTTAAAAATATCTCATCTATCACAGCTAGAAATAGAATTTAATTATTCTACTACTCTTTATTAAGGAAAAATGGCAAAAGGTAATAGGAAACATAGAAAAGATGATGAATTGCCTTCTGATTGAAGCAGTCTGGTCCCAGAGCCCTCACTTTTAGTCACTGCATTGTAAAAATTTTCCTTCCCAAGCCATTCCTACCCCCTACTTTCTCGGGATAATCTTTTAACACAATGGCATGTTTTCTTTCAGGACATTACTCTCATGAATACAAAATACATCTATCTACCCATTTGTATTGATCTGTGAATATATTAAATACATAGGATATATAAGGGATCAAAAGAAAGCCCCTGCCTTCATAGATCTTTCGTTCTAGTGGAGGAGACAAAGGAACACACACACACACACAAAATGACTGTCCTGTTATGTATTTTAGATTTTAGATAGAGTAGTCAGGAAAAGTCTCTTTGGCAAGATAATGTTTTAGCAGAGAGCTAAACAAAGTGAGGAGATGAGTCATTGAATGTTTGGGAACAGTATTCCAGCCAGAGGGGACAACAAGTACAAAAGCCCTGAGAGAGGAGCATATTGGGTTTATTTGGGTAACTACGAAGAGGCCGATGTGCTTAGATCAGAGTGAATAGATTAGAAGAAAAAGCTGGAGAAGTAGTCACTGGCAAGATCGTGTAGGGACTTGAATTTGTAGGTGTTGAACATGAGAACGACAAGAACTGTTTGTTTTTAAAAGATGATTCTGGTTTCTGTGTTGAATAGAATGTAAGGGAGCAAAGGTAGAAGCAGGGATACGAGTTAAGGATTATATAATCATAGTCCAGTAGTGGGGAGAAGAGGTTGGATTCAGAATATATTAAAGGCAAATACGACAGGAGTTGTGGACAGATTGAATATTGGGTGTGAGAGAGAGAAGAGTGGAGGATGTCTTTAAGTTTGATTAACTGAGTGAATAGTGGTACATTTCACTGAGACGAAGAACACTAAGGAAAGCAGGTTGAAGGTGAGGGAATCAAGCACTTGATTTGAACATTTTTATACCCATATGCTTACAACTGTATACACACATACTCAGGTATATGCTAACATATATTTATACACACATATAGATTTTTAAAAAATAGCTAGATATCTGCTCTTGCTTTTTGTTCTTCACAAAATTTAGAAAGCTTTTAACTTCTGTATATATAAATAAATCCCATTCTTTTTAATGTCTTCATGGTATTCCACAGTATGAATAAGCCATAATTTACTTAAGCATTTCCCAACTGATAAATATTTAGACTGTTTACTAATTTTTTCTAATATTATTCTTCAATGTACATGCTTCTACATTTATCCTCATAACTTTCGTGGGTATTTCTGTATTTCTATGACCATTGAGTCAGAATTTTAATTATTATTAACAATTATCTAGAAAGAAAGAATTTTTCATTATTTTTCTAGCCTCATCCAAGACACAGTCTATCTCACTATATCACTTACAGTCCAACCAGGAAAAAGGAACCACTCTGGGTCTTTCAAACAGAGGAAATTTAATAGTGGCATTTGTTAGAAGAGGGTCACGCTGAGAAACCAAATAGGAGGAGGCAAAGCAACTCAGATTACAAATGACAAGAAGCCATGCTTATCCTTATGGAGAAGTGACAAAGGATAAGGAGCTATTACCAGAGCCCAGAAGCTGAGACCATACTGTAGGACCTAGAACCAAGGCTGGAGCTGGGACCATAGAGGAAAAGACCATGCAGTGGGAGGTGAAGAGCCAGGATGGAGAACCAGCCACTGTTAGAGATGCTAGAGAAAGCAGAGAGAGAGGGAGAAACATCTTGTCTTCTTCCCTTCTCGCATCCTCCAATATTCCAGTGCCTCACATTTGCCCAACCTGTTCAGCAAGGAAAGGGCAAAGATACCTAGAAAATACAGTTTGTTTTGATACAGAATAGAGCAAGGAAATGGATTCTAGAGCATATAGATAATTTGCCAGCACACAGACCAAGGCAAATACTCCAATTAATGGACAGTTGTACCCAGATATGGGGACTAGAGAAGTCATCAAACTTTTCCATAACTTGATTAGTTCTCAGTTTATGTTTACAGATCAGCATTCTACTTGTTGATTTGATTTCCGAGATTCTTGATACCAGAAAGATAGTGTCCTACGGAGCAATCATAGATATTCCAGTATTGGCAAGCTCTCCCAACAATTGTGTATTAATAAATTGCCATTAGAATGTTTAATGTGAATACAGAGACTGAGAAAAGAAGAAGAGAAAGAAAAAGAAAGAAGAGAAATGATTACAGCATAATGTGTCACAGAAGAATTTATTTTCTTGGCTAGATACTTTGGAGAATTACTCTGGTGCTCAAGTTATTATATTCCCAAATATAAATTCGTATCACCTCCCAAAAAGGAATGATTATGACTGACTTGGAGATGAAGCTCCCTGAGACGTTTGGTTTAGATAGGCTTGTCTTTTGTGTCTATACTTGCCAAAGCTGTTTGACACACATCTTATTTTGTCTGGAGAATAGTTTGGGTACACAGCTCATCAGCGTTTATTGCCTGGCATTAAGTTTGTTAGGAACTTATTTGAACAGTATTTTATTTTCTTGGCTCTGTACTACAACATCCTGCTCACCACATAAGACAATTTTTTTCCATAGCCTTATCTACCACTTTATACTATTGTTGAATGACAGAAAACGCTTTTCTGTCTGACCACACTGATCACAATTCAGGATTTGAATTCCATGTGTCTTTCTATGTTAGTTGGAAGATTGAGTTATTTCTTTGTTATGTGGACAAATACCCCATTATGGAGGCAATGATGGAGGTTCAGTTCATAGGTGTTGAAGGAATTACCTTGCTTTACCTTTTATCTAACAAGAATCTTCTATCAATATAGTCAAACTGCATGCTTCAGAAGACCTCTCCTGGCCACTCAGATATCAAAAATGAGAGAAACAATTGACATGCATCAGAGCAGTGAATCTCAAATGCCTGTCTACAAACCTGTGCTGGATGAGTAATCTCATAACCACCAGGGGAATTTGTTTTTAAAAATAAATAAATAAAACTGAATTCCTGGGCCCCACCCAAATCACTCAGCCCAGGAGATAATCATTTACTAGGGCTGTGTGGGGACCAGGGATTTTTGTTTCAAAAAATTCTCCTCGTGTTTCAGCCAAACTTGGGAAATAATGTTCCATAGTATCTCATACAGTCTATAAAAGTACTCAGAATGTGCTGGTTTAGTTCTAAGACAGTACCAGCGTCAAAAGAAAGGTAAATTTGCACATATGCAGAAAATTTCTTTCAACCACATCTAAATTGTCACAGTCAGGAGGAGCTTAAGGAAACATGATATCTAAATGTAATGTGGTATTCTAGATGGGATCCTGGAAAAGAAAAAGGACATTAGATAAAAGCTAGGGAAATGCAAATAAAATATGGACTTTAATAACCATATATCAATATCAGTTAATTAATTATACCAAATGTACCATACTGATGTGAGATGTTAATAATAGGGGAAACTGGATACGAATATATTTAAAAATTGTACTGTATTTGCAGCTTTTCTGTAAATCTGAAACAGTTGCAAAATAAAAAGTTAATTTTAAAAATGCATCTATATTGGGGCCGGCCTGATGGCATAGAGGTTAAGTTTGTGTGCTCCGCTTCAGCAGCCTGGGGTTTGCAGTTTCCATCCCGGGCACAGACCAATGCACCACTTGTCAAGCCATGCTGTGGTGGCGTCCCGTATAAAGTAGAGGAAGATGGGTATTGATGTTAGCTCAGGGCTAATCTTCCTCACCAAAAAAAAAAAAAAAGCATCTATATTTATCATGATGTACAGATTACAGTGTCAAAGACTGTTAATATTTACATTTTACAAATGAGAAAACTGAAGATGAGAAAAATTAAAGGACGTGCCTGATAATATAAGCTAGTAAATGCCAGAGTAGAGATTCTTGTCTACCAGGATTTCTCAAACTCCCACCTAGTTTTCCCTGTTATTAACACCTTAAGTTGATATGGTACATTTGTCACAATTAATGAATCAATACTGACACTTCGTTGTTAACTAAAGTTCATATTTTATTCAGATTTTTTTTTAGTTTTTACCTAATGTCTTTTTTCTTTTCCAGGATCCCATGTAGAATACTACTTTACATTTAGTCAGCACATCTGTTATGGGCTGGATTGTATCCCTCCAAAATCCGCATGCGGAAGCCCTAACCCTCAGTTCCCCTGAACATGACTATATTTGGAAATAGGGCCTTTAAAGAGGTGATTAAGTTAAAATGAGGCCATAAGGGTGGGCCCCAATCCAACTTGACTTGTGTCCTTATAAGAAGAGGAAATTTGGACACACAGAGAGACACATCAGACATGCATGCACACAGAGAAAAGACCATGTGAGGACATAGCTCGAAGGTGGCCATCTGCATGCCATGAAGGAAGGCCTCAGAAGATCCAAACCCGCCTACACCTTAACCTTGGATTTCTATCCTCCAGAGCTGTGAGAAAATAAATTTCTGTTGTTTAAGCCACAAGGTCTATGATATTTTATTATGACAACCCTAGCAAACATATACAACATCTTACTGAAAAAAACACCTGTGGCACTTTTTAATACAGTCATGCATGGCTTAATGTCAGGGATATGTTCTGAGAAATGCATTGTTAGCCGATTTCATCGTTGTACAAACATCATAGAGTGTACTTAGACAAACCTAGATGGTATAGCCTACTACCCACGTAGGCTGTATGGTACTGATCTTATGGGAACACCATGACATTGTTGGCTCCCCAGTGAAATGACCTAGCGAGGTCATCCTACAGTGAAGTCCAAAGTCAGCAAACCCAATATCTATGTTCAGAGATTTGAAATTGCTTCCTTTTCAACATTTCATTTTGAAAGTGTTCAAATATATGGCAAAGTTGAAAGAAGGTATAGTGAAAATTTGTATACTGGCCAAAAAGATTCTATTATTCATGTATATTTTTTTGCTTTTTAAAATTGAACTAGGTACAAATTTCCAGTTATAAGATAAGTAAGTTCTGGAGACATAACGAACAGCATGGTGACTATAGATAACAATACTGTATTGCATATTTGAAAATTGCTAAAAGAGTAGATTTTAAAAGATCTCATCACAAGGAAAAAAAGATTATGACTCTGAGGTGATGGATGTTAACTAAGCTTATTGTGGTGACCATGTCACAATTATACATATATCAAGTCATTTTGATGTACACCTTAAACTTTTACAATACTATATGTCAATTATATCTTAATAAAACTGGAAAAATAAGGAAATAAAATAAAATGAAATAAAATTGAACTATATTTCACATACCATAGAATTCACCCTTTGTTTTTTTATGACTTCCTAATCTTGCTTATAAGCATGTTTTATTTTTTATTGAGGTCATATTGGCTTATAATATTATGTAAATTTCAGGTGTACATTAATATTTCAGTTTCTGTATAGACTGCATCATGTTCATCAATAGTCTAGTTTTATCCATCACCATACACATGTGCCCCTTTATCCCTTCACTCTACCCTTACCCCCTCCCCCTCTGGTAACCACTAACCTTTTCTCCTTATCTGTGTGTTTGTTTATCTTCTGCATATGAGTGAAATCATATGGTATTTGTCTTTCTCTGTCTAACTTATTTTGCTTAGCATAATACCCTCAAGGTCCATCCATGTTGTCACAAATGGCACAATTTTGTCTTTTTTAATGGATGAATAATATTCCATTATATATATATACTACATCTTCTTTATCCATTCATCAATTGGTGGGCACTTGTGTTGCTTCCACATCTTGGCTATTGTGAATAACGGTGTTATGAACATAGGGATGCATAAATCGCTTTGAATTGTTGATTTCATGCTCTTTGGATAAATACCCAGTAGTGGGATAGCTGGATCATATGGTGTTTCTATTTTTAAATTTTTGAGAAATCTTCATACTGTTTTCCATAGTGACTGCACCAGTTTGCATTTCCACCAGCAGTGTATGAGGGTTCCCCCTTTCTCCACATCCTCTCCAACACTTGCTATTTCTAGGCTTGTTAATTATAGCCATTCTGACTGATATGAGGTGATACCTCATTGTAGTTTTCATTTGCCTTTCCCTAATAATCAATGATGTTAGACATATTTTCATGTGCCTGTTGGCCCTCTGTATATCTTCTTTGGAAAAATGTCTGTTCATATCCTCTACCCATTTTTTGATTGGGTTGTTTGTTTTTTGTTGTTGTTGAGTTGAATGAGTTCTTTACATACTTTGGAGATCAACTGCTTGTCGGATAGGTGACTTGCATATATTTTCTCCCAGCTCATAGGTTGTCTTTTTGTTTTGTTCAAGGTTAACTTTGCTTTGCAGAAGCTTTTTAGTCTGATGTAGTCCCATTTGTTAACTTTTTCTTTTGTTTCCTTTGCCCAGTCAGACATGTTATTTGAAAAGATGCTGTTAAGATCAATGTCAATTAATGTACTTCCTATATTTTCTTCTAGTAGTTTTATAGTTTCAGGTCTTACATTCAAGTCTTTAATCCATTTTGAGTTAATTTTTGTGTATGGTGTAAGATAATGGTCTGCTTGCATTCTTTTCCATGTGGCTGTCCAGTTTTCCCAACACCATTTATTGACGAGACTTTCCTTTCTCCATTGTATGTTCTTGGCTTCTTTGTCAAAGATTAATTGCCCACAGATGTGTGGTTTCATTTCTGGGCTTTCAGTTCTGTTCCATTGATCTGTGTGCCTGTTTTTGTGCCAGTACCATGCTGTTTTGATTACTATAGCTTTGTAGTATATTTTGAAGTCAGGGGTTGTGATGCCTCCAGCTTTGTTCTTTTTTCTCAGGATTGCTTTGGCTATTCGGGGTCTTTTGTTGTTCCATATAAATTTTAAGATTCTTTGTTCAATTTCCGTGAAGAATGTCATTGGGATTCTAGTTGGGATTGCATTGAATCTGTAGATTGCTTTAGGTAGTATGGACATTTTAACTATGTTGATTCTTCCAACCCATGAGCATGGAATCTTTTTCCATTTCTCTATGTCTTCTTCAATTGCTTTCAATAATGTCTTATAGTTTTTAGTGTATAGGTCTTTCACCTCTTTGGTTAAGTTTATTCCTAAATACTTTATTCTTTTAGTTACTATTGTAAATGGGATTGTACTCTTGATTTCTCTTCCTGCTAGTTCATTGTTAGTGTATAGAAATACAACTGATTTTTGTATGTTGATTTTGTACCCTGCAATTTTGCTGTAGTTGCTGATTATTTCTAATAGTTTTCTGATGGATTCTTTAGGGTTTTCTATATATAGGATCATGTCATCTGCAAACAGCAAGAGTTTCACTTCTTCCTTTCTAATTTGGATTCCTTTTATTTCTTTTTCTTGCCTAGTTGCTCTGGCCAAAACCTCCAGTACTATGTTGAATAGGAGCAGCCACTCTGTGTCTTTTGATTGGTGAATTCAATCCATTAACATTTAGAATACTTATTGATATATGAGGGCTTAATACTGCCATTTTATGCTTTGTTTTCTGGTTGTTCTATATTTCTATTGTTTTTTTTTTCCCTTCTCTTCCTGAACCAGCAATTCCCATTTCAGTTTGCTGGTTTTCTCAGTTTTCTCTTTATTTATGATTTGTGACTCTGCTCTGAGTTTTGTTTAGTGATTACCATGAAGTTTGTATAAATGACCTCAGAGATGAGATCATCCCTTTTCTGATAGCTTCTTATCTCCATTCGCCTAAACGGGTTCCATCCCTTTCCTCTTCCCCTTCTATTTTTTTGTTTTCACAAATTATTTCTTTCTGTATTGTGAGTTGTGACCAAATTGAAGTGTTTATAGTTATTTTTGATGCTTTCTTTCCCATTATCTTTTATGTCTTAAGTGTTTAATACCTTATTCTGATATAGAGCTGCAATTTTCTTATTCTATCTGTCTATATCCTCGCTCAAGGTTTTGTAAACCTTTGCTTTTTACTTTCAGATTGCAGGGCTCCTTTCAATGTTTCTTGTAAGGCAGCCCTGGTGGTGATGAACTCTCTCAGCTTTTGTTTGTCTGGGAAAGCTTTTATTTCTCCTTCATATCTGATGGATAATTTCATTGGATAGAGTATTCTTGGCTGATAGTTCTTGTCTTTCACTATTTTGACTATATCATTCCACTCTCTCCTAGCCTACAAAATTTCTGCTGGGAAATCTGCTGAAAGCCTGATGGGAATTCCTTTGTAAGTTATTTTCTTCTTTCTTGCTACCCTTAATATTCTTTCTTCGTCATTAACTTTTGACTGTTTTAATATTATATGCCTTGGAGAAGGTTTTCTTGCATTGAGGTAATTAGGACTTCTATTAGCTTCATGAACATGAACATCTAGTTCCTTCCCCAGGTTTGGGAAGTTCTCAGCTATTATTTCTTTGAATAAGCTCTCTGCTCCTTTCTCCCTCACTTCTCCCTCTGGGATACCTGTAATCCTTATGTTACTTTTCCTAACTGAGTCAGATATTTCTTGATGAATTTCTTCATTTTTTAAAAATCTTAGTTCTCCCTCCTCCTCCACCTGAAGTATTTCTAGGTTTCTATCTTTGAGCTCACTAATTCTACCCTACACAAGGTCTGCTCTATTTTTTATCCCTTCTACATTATTTTTCATCTCATTAATTGTGTTCTTCATCTCCATAATTTCTTTTTTTTGTTTGTTTGTTTTTTTAGAGCTTCAATCTCTTTGGTGAAGTATTCCTTCTGTTCATTAATTTTATTCCTGAGCTTAGTGAACTGTCTTTCTGGGTTTTCTTATAACTTGTTGAGTTCTTTATGGCAGCTATTTTGAATTCTCTGTCAGTTAGATTGCAATCTTCTGTAACTTCAGGTTTTGTTTCTGGAGAGTTGTCATTTTCCTTCTGTTCTGCTGTTATACTGTAGTTCTTCATGGTGTTTGATGAATTGATCCTCTACTGGTGTATTTGTGGTAGTAATCATTTTTTCTTATTTGAGTACAGCTTTGGTTGCTTTGCTTCTGGTCACCTGGGTCTTGTGTTCCTCCACTGGCTCTCTATGGGAATGGATGCTGCTGTCCTGTGCAGTGCCTGCACTGATGTTCCCAGGTTGTTTTCGGGTGCTGGTTGTACCACTGCCAGGGGTGCTGCATTCGCAGGTGTCACTGTTGCTCGCAGGGGCTTGGGGACCCAGGGACTTGTATATAGCCCCCACTAGTGGTGGATCTGGTGTCAGGGTTGCTGCCACTGGGGGCTGGGTCACCAGTCTTGCTGTGGTTCCAGATGCTTCTGGTCACAGATTCCACCTGCCACCAGTGGGGAGTGGGCAGGGGCTGTTCCTTCTGTTCCCACCCCGTCTGCTTGTAGTTGTATCAGACAGGCTGCTCTGAGTTCCCATGGGCAGGGCTGCCACCACTCAGCTGGGCACACTTGTGTGGGAAGGACCGCCACCACTTGGCAGGCTTTCACACGTGGGCCTGGTGACCTCCAACTCCACTCACAGTTGTGCTGGCCACTGAATGAGGATCGACTTCCTGGATCACTGCCACTGGTGGAGGGGGCCACTCCCCTAGTTCTACTGGTTCCCAGGGGTCAGTCCACCCACCTTCAGATGTATACCTGCATGAATCTCTCAGGTGTCCTGTTATGCTGTGTAGGGAATCCTCTGTTGGTCAATGGATGTCCGTTTCATGGTAACTTAGAGGGGAGAGACAAAGGGAGCAACCCACTTTGCCATGGGTTGCTGATGTTACTCCAGAATTCACCCTTTTAAAGTGCACTGTTTAGTGGTTTTAGTATATTCACAAAATTGTGCAATTATCACCCTTACCTAATTCCAGAACATTTTCATCACTACCAAAAGAAATCTCATACACACTAGCAGTCACTCTGCACTCCAATATCCCTCCATCCCCTGGACAAAAATAATCTACTTTCTGTCTCTATGGATTTAGCCTTTCTGGTCATATAAATGGAATCATATAATATGTGCCCATTTTTTAAAATTTATTTATTTTATTGATGTTTTAATAGTTTTTAACATTGTGAAATTTTGGGTTGTACATTTTTGTTTGTCCATCACCGTATATATGTCTCCCTTCACCCCTTGTGCCCTCCCTCCACCCCCATTGCCCCTGGTAACAGGGGCAACAATACAGTTTTCTCTGTCCATGTGTTGGTTTATATTCCACATATGAGTGAGACCATACAGTGTTTGTCTTTCTCTTTCTGGCTTACTTCACTTAACATAATACCCTCCAGACCCATCCATTTTGTTGCAAATGGGACGATTTTGTCTTTTTTTTATGGCTGAGTAGTATTCCCTTGTATATATATACCACATTTTCTTGATCCAATCGTCAGTCGAGGGACACTTAGGTTGCTTCCACTTCTTGGCTATGGTAAATAATGCTGCAATGAACATAGAGGTGCATAAGCCTCTTTGGATTGTTGATTTCAGGTTCGCTGGATAGATTCCCAGTAGTGGGATGGCTGGATCATAGGGCATCTCTATTTTTAATTCTTTGAGGAATCTCCATACCGTTTTCCATAGAGGCTGCAGCAGTTTGCATTCCCACCAGCTGTGTATGAGGGTTCCTGTTTCTCCACATCCTCTCCAACGTTTGTTGCTTTTTTTTTTTTTTTTTTTTTTTGATTTTTATTGATATTTTAATGGTTTCTAACATTGTGAAATTTTGGGTTGTACATTTTTGTTTGTCCATCACCCCATATATGACTCCCTTCACCCCTTGTGCCCACCCCCCACCCCCACTGCCCGGGTAACCACAGTCCAGTTTTCTCTGTCCATGTGTTGGTTTATATTCCACATATGAGTGAGATCATACAGTGTTTGTCTTTCTCTTTCTGGCTTATTTCACTTAACATAATACGCTCCAGGCCCATCCATGTTGTTGCAAATGGGACGATTTTGTCTTTTTTTATGGCTGAGTAGTATTCCATTGTATATATATACCACATTTTCTTAATCCAATCGTCAGTCGAGGGACACTTAGGTTGCTTCCACTTCTTGGCTATGGTGAATAATGCTGCAATGAACATAGGGGTGCATAAGCCTCTTTGGATTGTTGATTTCAGGTGCGTTGGATAGATTCCCAGTAGTGGGATGGCTGGATCATAGGGCATCTCTATTTTTAATTCTTTGAGGAATCTCCATACCGTTTTCCATAGAGGCTGCACCAATTTGCATTCCCACCAGCTGTGTATGAGGGTTCCTGTTTCTCCACATCCTCTCCAACATTTGTTGTTTTTTGTCTTGGTGATTATAGCCATTCTAACGGGCGTGAGGTGGTATCTTAGTGTTGTTTTGATTTGCATTTCCCTGATGATTAGTGATGTTGAGCATCTTTTCATGTGCCTATTGGCCATCTGTATATCTTCCTTGGAGAAGTGTCTGTTCATTTCCTCTGCCCATTTTTTGATCGGGTTGTTTGTTTTTTTGTTGTTCAGTTGTGTGAGTTCTTTATATATTATGGAGATCAACCCCTTGTCAGATATACGTTTTGCAAATATTCTCTCCCAGCTGGTGGGTTGTCTGTTCATCTTGATTCTGATTTCGTTTGTCTTGTAGAAGCTCTTTAATCTGATAAAGTCCCACTTGTTTATTTTTTCTTTAGTTTCCCTAGTCTGGGTAGGCATGTCATCCGAAAAGATTCCTTTATGACCAATGTCAAATAGTGTGTTGCCTATATTTTCTTCTATGAGTTTTATAGTTTCAGGTCTCACCTTCAGGTCTTTGATCCATTTTGAGTTAATTTTTGTGAATGGCGATAGCAGATGGTCCACTTTCATTCTTTTGCATGTGGCTGTCCAGTTTTCCCAACACCATTTATTGAAGAGACTTTCCTTTCTCCATTGTATGTTCTTAGCTCCTTTGTCAAAAATTAGCTCTCTGTATATGTGTGGTTTTATTTCTGGGCTTTCAATTCTGTTCCATTGATCTGTGTGTCTGTTTTTGTACCAGTACCATGCTGTTTTGATGACTATTGATTTGTAGTATGTTTTGAAGTCAGGGATTGTGATGCCTCCTGCTTTGTTCTTTTTTCTTAGGATTGCTTTAGCTATTCGGGGTTTTTGTTGCCCCATATGAATTTTAGTATTCTTTTTTCTATTTCCGTGAAGAATGTCATTGGGATTCTGATTGGGATTGCATTGAATCTGTAGATTGCTTTAGGTAATATAGACATTTTAACTATATTTATTCTTCCAATCCATGTGCATGGGATATCTTTCCATTGCTTTATGTCATCATCGATTTCTTTGAATAATGTCTCATAGTTTTCATTGTATAGGTCTTTCACCTCCTTAGTAAGATTTATTCCTAGATATTTTATTCTTTTTGATGCAATTGTAAACGGTATTATCTTTTTGAGCTCTCTTTCTGTTAGTTCGTTATTAGCATACAGAAATGCAATTGATTTTTGTAGATTGATTTTGTACCCTGCGACTTTACTGTAGCTGTTGATTATTTCTAATAGTTTTCCAACGGATTCCTTAGAGTTTTCTATATATAAAATCATGTCATCTGCAAATAGTGAGAGTTTCACTTCTTCGTTACCTATTTGGATTCCTTTTATTCCTTTTTCTTGCCTAATTGCTCTCGCCAAAACCTACAGTACTGTGTTGAATAGGAGTAGTGAGAGTGGGCAGCCCTGCCTCATTCCTGTTCTCAGAGGAATGGCTTTCAGTCTTTCCCTGTTGAGTATGATGTTGGCTGTGGGTTTGTCATAAATAGCCTTTATTATGTTGACGTACTTTCTTTCTATTCGCATTTTGTTGAGAGTTTTTATCATACATGGATGTTGTATCTTGACAAATGCTTTCTCTGCATCTATTGAGATGACCATGTGGTTTTTATTCTTTGTTTTGTTGATGTGGTGTATCATGTTGATTGATTTGTGGATGTTGAACCATCCCTGCGTCCCTGGAATAAATCCCACTTGATCATGATGTATGATCTTTTTAATGTATTGCTGTATTCGGTTTGCCAATATTTGTTGAGGATTTTTGCATCTATGTTCATCAACGATATTGGCCTGTAATTTTCCTTCTTTGTATTGTCTTTGTCTGGCTTTGGTATCAGGGTGATGTTGGCCTCATAGAATGATTTAGGAAATGTTCCATCTTCCTCTATTTTTTGGAATAGTTTGAGAAGAATGGGTATTAAATCTTTGAATGTTTGGTAAAATTCACCGGAGAAGCCATCTGGTCCTGGACTTTTATTTTTTGGGAGGTTTTTGATTACTATTTCAATCTCTTTTCTTGTGATTGGTCTATTCAGATTCTCCATTTCTTCTTGGTTCAGTTTTGGGATGTTGTATGAGTCTAAGAATTTATCCATTTCTTCTAGATTGTCCAATTTGTTGGCATATTAATTTCTCATAGTGTTCTCTTATAATCCTCTGTATTTCCGTGTTATCCATTGTAATTTCTCCTCTTCCATTTCTAATTTTATTTACTTGAGCCTTTTCTCTTTTTTTCTTAGTAAGCCTGGCTAGGGGTTTGTCGATTTTGTTTATCTTCTCAAAGAACAAACTCTTTGTTTCATTAATCCTTTCTACTGTTTTTTGGTCTCAATTTCATTTATTTCTGCTCTGATTTTTATTATTTCTCTCCTTCTGCTGACTTTGGGCTTTGTTTGTTCTTCTTTTTCTAGTTCTGTTAGGTGTAATTTAAGGTTGCTTATTGGGCTTTTTCTTGTTTGTTACACTGGGCTTGTATCGCTATGAGTTTCCCTCTCAGGACCGCTTTTGCTGCATCCCATATGGTTTGGTATGGCATATTTTCGTTTTCATTTGTTTCCAGATAGTTTTTCATTTCTCCTTTAATTTCATCAATGATCCATTGGTTGTTCAGTAGCATGTTGTTTAATCTCCACATTTTGTCACTTTCCCAGTTTTTTTTTTTTTGTGGTTGATTTCCAGTTTCATAGCATTATGGTCTGAAAAGATGCTTGTTATGATTTCAATCTTCTTAAATTTATTGAGGCTTGCTTTCCCAACATATGGTCTATCCTTGAGAATGTTCCATGTGTGCTTGAGAAGAATGTGTTGTCAGCTGTTTTTGGATGGAGTGCTCTGTATATGTCTACTAGGTCCCTCTCGACCAGTTTTTCATTTAAGTCTACTATTTCTTTATTGACTTTTTGTCTGCATGATCTATCCATTGATGTACATGGGGTATTAAGATCCCCTACTATTATTGTGTTGCTGTTAATGTCTCCTTTTAGGTTTGTTAATAGTTGCTTTATGTACATTGGTTCTTCTATGTTGGGTCCATATATATTTATAAGTGATAAGTTTTCTTGGTGGAATGTCCCTTTTATCATTATATATTTCCCTTCTTTGTCTCTCTTAACCTGTTTTATCTTGAAGTCCACTTTGTCTGATATGAGTATGGCAACATCTGCTTTCTTTTGTTTGCCGTTAGCTTGGAGTATTGTCTTCCATCCTTTCACTCTGAGCCTGTGCTTTTCTTTAGAGCTGAGATCTGTTTCCTGGAGGCAGCATATCGTTGGGTCTTGCTTTTAATCCATCTTGCCACTCTGTATCTTTTGATTGGAGAGTTCAATCCATTTACATTTAGGGTAATTATTGATATATGAGGTCTTAATGTTGCTGTTTTGTGACTTATTTTCTGGTGCTTTTGCATTTCCTTTGTATCTTGTCCCATTTGTTTTGGACTGCCAATTCAGTTTGGTTGTTCTGTCTTATGACTCTTCTAGTTTTCTCTTTGTTGATCATATGTGATTTTGTTTTGATTATTTGTTTAGCGTTTACCTTGAGGTTTGTGTAAAAAATCTTGTGTATGACATAGTCCATTATCTGATGGCCTCCTATTTCCTTATATTAAGTCAATCCAATCACTTTCCTCTTCCGCTTCTAAGTCGTTCTTGTTATACCTTATTCTATCTTGTGTTGTGGGTGTGTGTTTACAGTGATGAGGTTAAATTTACTTTTGGTGAATTCCTTCCTTTCATCTTTGATTTTGGTATTTAAGTGGTTGCTAACCTATTCTGGTAAAGATCTACTATTTTTCTGAGTTTGTCTATCTATTTTTCTCCTTGCTCCAACCTTTGTATTCCCTTTCTCTTCTTTTTTTCAGGCCTGAGGGCTTTCTTGAGTATTTCTTGTAGTGGGAGTCTCGTGGCCGTAAATTCCCTTAGCTTTTGTTTATCTGGGAAAGTTACTATTTCTCCATCATATTTGAAGGATATTTTTGCTGGATAGAGTATTCTTGGCTGAAAGTTTTTGTCTTTCAGTATTTTGAATATATCATTCCAGTCTCTCCTAGCCTGTAAAGTTTCTGTTGAGAAATCTGCTGAGAGCCTGATGGGAGTTCCTTTGTATGTTATTTTTTGTTTTTGTCTAGCTGCCCTTAATATTGTTTCTTTGTCATTGACTTTGGCCAGCCTTACCACTACATGTCGTGGAGTGGGCCTTTGCCTGTTGACGTATTTAGGTGATCTGTTGGCTTTGCTTACTGGTATTTCCTGCTCCTTCCCCAGATTTGGGAAGTTCTCGGCTATTATTTCCTTGAATAGGCTCTCTGTTCCTCTTTCCCTCTCGTCTCCCTCAGGAATACCTATAATTCTTATGTTACATTTCCTAATAGAGTCAGATATTTCTCGGAGACTTTCTTCATTTCTTTTTAGTCTTAGTTCTCTCTCCTCTTCCATCTGGAGCATATCTGTATTCCTGTCCTCTATAATGCTAATTCTTTCCTCCATATTGTCAGCTCTGTTCTTTAAAGATTTCAGATTTTCCTTTATCTCCTCCATTGTGTTCTTCATCTCCATCAGCACTGATTGGTTTTTCTTTATGATTTCAATCACTTTTGTGAAGAAACTCCTAATCTCATTGAATTGTTTGTGTTGTCTCGTATTTCATTGAGTTTTTTTATGATAGCTATTTTGAAATCTCTGTTGTTTAGGTTATGGATTTCTGTGTCTTCAGGGTTGGTTTCTGGGTGCTTGTCATTTTCCTTCTGGTCTGGTGATATCATGTACCTTTGCATTGTAGTTCCTGTATTGGCTTTGTTTTTCCTCATCCTGGAAGTATCTGGTTGCAATTTCCACCCGCTGCCACAGTGTGGGGGTAAAGGGCTGTGTGATCTCAGCCCCCTGTGCTCTGCCCCAGCTGTTCGCTGCGATCCACCAGTCGCTTGGTCTGGTCTGGTTGGCTGAGCTGCAGGGTCCGGCTTGTGGGGAGGGGGGGCTCTCTCTTTTGCCCGCTGGGTCCCTGGCATGGGGGGCTTCTCATTCACCCCTCATTATATCTGCTCTCCTGGGGTGCTCAGATGTTGATGGTACCCCATAGCAGTTCTGAGTCCTCTCTCCTCACTTCCTCCAAGGGCCCAGCACGTTCCACTCTCAGATGTGTGGCAGTGTGGATCTTTCCGATCTTGCTTTTTGCTGTCTAGTATTCCGTTGTTGGTCTGTGACTGTTCCTTTTGTTGTATCTTATCAGGGGAAGAGTTTACGGGAAAGCTCACTCCACCATGATGCTGACATCACTCCAATATGTGCCCATTTTTATCTGGCTTCTTTTGCTTGGCATAATGTTTCCAATGTTCATCCATGTTGTAGCATAAATCAGTACTTAATTCCTTTTTATGGTGAAATAATATTTCATTGTATGGAAATATCACATTTTGTTTATCCATTCATTAGTTGATGGGCATTTGAGTTGTTTCCACTTCATGGCTGTTATGGAAAATGCTGCTATAAACATTCATATAAAACATTTTTTTGTGGATATATGTTTTTAATTCTCTTGGGTACATACCTAAGCATGGAATTTCTAAGTCATATGGTAACTCTATGTTTAACTTTTTGAGGAACTACCAAACTGCTTTCCAAAGTGCCTACAACATTTTACATTGCCATCAAGAATGTATGAGTGTTCCAATTTCTCTGCATCCTCAACAATGCTTATAATTATTTGTCTTTTTGATTGTAGCCATCCTAGTGAGTGTGAAGTGGTATCCCACTGTGGTTTTGATTTATATTTCTTTAATGTTTAATAATGTTGAGCACTTTTTCATGTGCCTATTGGTCATTTGTATATCTTCTTTGGAGAAATATCTATTCAGGGCTTTTGCCCATTTTTTTATTAGGTTGTCTGCCTTTTTGCTGTCAGATTTTAAAAGTTCTTGATATATTCTGGATACTATACCCTTATCAGATATATGATTTGTAGATATTTTCTCCCATTCTGTGGGTTTTCTCTTCACTTACTTACTTAATAGTGCTCTTGGAAGCACAAAACTTCTTCATTTTGATGAAGTCCCATGTATCTATTTTTTTCTTATGTTTCTTATACTTTTGGTGTCATATCTAAGTATCCATTATCAAATCCAAGTTCATGAAGATTTATCCCTATATTTTCACCTAAGAGTTTTATAGTTTTAGCTCTGACATTTAGGTCTTTGATTCCTTTTTTAGTTAATTTCTGTATATGATGTGAGGAAGAGGTCCATCTTCTTTTGTGCATATGGATCCAGTTGTCTCAGCAAACTTTGTTGAAGAACTTATTCTTTCCCCATTGAATAGTCTTAGCAATCTTATAGAAAATTTATTGATCTTAGAAATACAGGTTTATTTATGGAATCTCAACTCTATTCCATTGTTCTATGTGTTTATCCTTATGCCAGTACCACATAGTTTTGATTACTGTAGCTTTGTAGTAAGTTTTGAAATAAGAAAATGTGATTCTCCAACTTTGTTCTTTTTCAAGATTGTTTTGGCTACTCTGGGTTGATTGAATTTCCATATTAGTTTTTTTAGGACAAGCTTGTCAATTTTTGCAAAAATGTCAGCTGGGATTTGGGCAGGATCACATTTAACGTATAGATCAATTTGGGGAATATTACCACCTTAAAAACACTGAAAATTCCAATTCATGAACACAAGATGTCTTTCCATTTATTTAGATCTTTAATTTCTTCCAATGATGTTTTGTAGATTTCAGTGTACAAGCTTTGTACTGCTTTTGTTAAATTTATTCTCAAGAATTTGATTCTTTTGGATGCTAATGTAAATGATATTACTTTCTTAAGTTCATTTTCAGATTGTTCATTGATAGTGTACAGAAATATAATTGAATTTTGTATATTGATCTCATATCTTGCAATCTTGCTGAACTTATTTATTGGTCCAATAGTTTTTTTTTTTTTTTTTTTTTAGTGGATTACTTAGGATTTTGTAAAGGCGAGATCATGTCACCTTCAAATATGGATAGTTTCACTTCTTTCTTTTCTATATGAATGCCTTTTATTTCTTTGTCTTACCTAATTGTCCTGGCTAAAACCTCCAGTACAATGTTGAAGAGAATTGGTGGAAGCAGACATCCATTTTGTTTCCTGATCTTAGGGGGGAAATATTCATTCTTTAACCATTAAGTATGAGGTTAGCTATGAGTTTTTCATAAATGCCCTTTACCACGTTGAGGAACTTCCCTTGTATTCCAAGTTTGTTGAGCATTTTTATCATGGATGGGTGTTGAATTGTTGACTACTTTTTTGTATCTATGGAGATGATCATGTGTCTTTTGATTTATACTATATGAATATACTGTATTATATTAATTGAGAAGAACACGTAGTCTTCTCTTGTTAGGTGGAGTGTTCTATAAATGTCTGTTGTGTGTAGTTGATTCATAATGTTGTTCAAGTCTTCTATTTCCTTTCTGATCATATGTCTAGCTGTTCTATTATTGAAAGTGGGTTATTGAAGTCCAACTGCTATTATTGAATTGTCTATTTCTCCTTTCAGTTCTTCAGTTCAGTTCATCCAGTTTGGATGCATATATGTTTATAATTTTATACTTTGGGATGGATTGATCCTTTTAATATTATAAAATATCCTTCTTTGTCTCTAGTAACAATTTTTGTCTTAAAATCTATATTAGTTTCCTAGGGCTGCCATAACAAATTACTACAGATTGAGTGGCTTAACAGAAATTTATTCTTTCACAGTTCTGGACGTTAGAAGTTTAAAATCAAAGTGTCAGCAAAGCCATTTGCCTATTCCTAGCTTCTGGTGGTTGTTGCCAATTCTTCCCTTACCTTGGCTTGTATATGCATCACTCCAATCTCTGTCTTTGTCATCACATGACAATTTTTTCTATCTTTGTGTCTCTGTCCAACATTCCTGCTCTTAAAAGAACACCAGTCATTTAATTATGGCCCACTCTAATCTGGTATAGCCTCAACTTAACTATTATATCTGCAAAGACACTATTCCAAATAAGGTAACATTCATAAATTTCAATTGGACATGAATTTTGGGGGGACACTATTCATTCCAGTACAGTCTACTTTGTCTAATTAATATAGTGACTCTAGCCCTCTCTTAATTACCATTTACACAGTTTATCTTTTGTCATTCTGTTACTTTTGACCTATCTGTGCATTTGAAACTCAAGTATGTCTCTTGTAGACAACATATAGTTGAAATCACCTTTTAAAATCTATCAGTCTGGGGCTGGCGCAGTGGTTAAGTGCGTGCGCTCGGCTGCGGCGGCGCAGGGTTCGCTGGTTCAGATCCTGGGCATGCACCGACGCACCGCTTGTCAGGCCATGCTGTGGAGGCATCCTACATAAAGTGGAGGAAGATGGGCATGGATGTTAGCTCAGGGCCAGTCTTCCTCAGCAAAAAGAGGAGTATTGGCAGATGTTAACTCAGGGCTGATCTTCCTCATGAGAAAAAAATCTATCAAAGCCATTTAATTGGAGCCTTTAATCCATTTACATTTAATGTAATTACTAATAAGGTAGGATACAAATGCACCATTTTGCCATTTGTTTTCTTATGTCTATGTTTTCTTATGTCTATGTTTTCTTATGTCTATTCCTCCATTACTGCCTTTTTTGTGTGTTGAATATTTTCTAGAGTGTCATTTTCATTCCATTATCATTTAATTTACTATAATTTATCTCATTTATTTTCTTAGTGGTGGCCCTGGGGATGACATTTAACACCTTAATTTATAACAATCTAATTCAGATTAATACCACCTTAATTTCAGTAGTGTACAAAATGTTGCTCCTTTGTGATTCCATTTCCTCCTTCCTCCTTTGTGCTGTTATTGTCATACAAACTACATCTTTGTAAATGTTATGCACCAAAACACAGTTTTATAATTATTATTTTATGTAGTTGGCTTTTAAATATAGTTAAATAAGATAGGAGAAAAAAGAGTTACAAACAAAATACACATTATACTGTCTTATATTAACCTATGTGGTTACCTTTAATTGGTCTGTCCATTCCTTCATGTGAATTTGAGCTGTTGTTTAGTGTCTTTTCATTTTAGCCTGAAAGACTCTATTTATTATTTCCTGTAGGAAATATTATATAACATGTAATAAATGACACTTCCTTGTAATTTGATAACTTAAGAAATTGAAGGCCTCAAGAAATTTTTAGTGGATTGCTATGTGCTCTCCTCAAACTTCCACAAAAATAAAGACTACCTATATAAATCATGATATGCCTAGTATGCTTGAACTTGTGAAAATCAGAGCTGGTGCCAAGCTGTACATCCTGTCAAATATATTGCTGCAACAAAATAGCACACCTGAATTGGAAGAGAGTTGAAAACAGGGGTATAACACTTATATTTGCTAAACTATTAGGTAATATTCCACTTCAAATACCATCTTGATATCTTGGCCAAATTTCCTGGCTTCCTGACAGAACTTGTGAAGCCTGGACTACATAAGAGGAAGTTCATATTTGTCCAAATATGGTAGAGATAAAAATTTTAAGTTATTTGCAGTCCATTGATCAAAGGTAACAGGGTAAAGCATTTCTTTCTTGGCAAACAGAATCTTCTCAAGTCTCTGTCACTCTTTTATACATGGCCTTCAATGCATCCAGTTTCACCATCTTTTTTTTTTTGAGGAAGATCAGCCCTGAGCTAACATCCATGCCAATCCTCCTCTTTTTGCTGAGGAAGACTGGCCCTGAGCTAACATCTATTGCCAATCCTCTTCCTTTTTTTCCCCTTTTTCTCCCCAAAGCCTCAGTAGATAGTTGTATGTCATAGTTGCACATTCTTCTAGTTGCTGTATGTGGGACGCCACCTCAGCATGGCCGGACAAGCGGTGCATCAGTGTGCACCTGGGATCTGAACCTGGGCCGCCAGGAGCAGAGCGTGTGCACTTAATCACTAAGCCATGGGGCTGGTCCCTCACCATCTTTTTATGAAAACATTAGCCAAGACGGAAAGTTTTACCATATCTCATGAAAACAGCACTTTCAACTTCAGTCTCAACATTTCTTACATTAAGAGTTCAATCTTCAGTTATCATGACATCTTCTTCTGTCATTATTGTCTTCAATCCCCCCCTCAAATCCCTGTTCCAATCCAAAAGTCTTCTGCTCTATTCTATTTAAAAACAAAATCTCCCATATAAATAAGTGGAGCAAAGAGATAAGGGGATAGAAAATCCTCCCTCTCATCAAAGCCTGGCTTTTAAGAGGAAAATTTCTCCTTTAATTTAGTCCTAAAATTTCCCACATTAGGGGCTCAACTTAATCTATCATGAATATTAGAAACATATTAACTAATTATGTCTTTGGATTTCTGTTATAATTATCCTAAACCTCACCAGACACACGTGTGACTCTTCTAGAATGAGAGGGAGTTCAGTACAAGGAAAAGAAAAATGATCATATGAATATATATCAAAAAATGCTCTTAGGGCCGTCTCTGTGGCCTAGTGGTTAAGTTAGGTGTACTCCACTTCAGTGGCCCGGGTTTGGTTTCTGGGCATGGACCTAGGAGTGGGTTCCTGGCCACCTACTCGTCATTGGCCACACTGTGGCAGTGACCCACATACAAAATAGAGGAAGATTGGCACTGATATGAGCTCCAGACAAATCTTCCTCAAGCAAAAAAGAGGAAGATTGGCAACAGATGTTAGCTCAGGGTGAATCTTCCTCAGGAAAAAAAAAGAGAGGAAAAAAGCTCTACTTGTTATAGCAGTGTATGATTTCTTAAGGTGATAACTTTGAAATACATTTTGCATGATTATTTACAAAATTATCCTAATTACTCTATTTTTTCATGTTATAATGCATTATTATTGAAATAAATCATGTTAGTATGCTTCATAAATGAAAATCTCATATTCCTAACAACATCTATTTCTTTCTGCCATCAGTCTCAGGGAAGCACCCACACCACACATGCTAAATCTATCCTTGGCACTATTATAAGAGTGATATTTCTGTAACACTAATCACATAATTCCAGAGCTGAAACTCCCTGAATGGCTTCCTTATCCGTCATCCACATCCATGACTTCAACTATCAATTATATGCTGATGACCCCCAAATCTTTAGCCGAAATCTTTCCACTGCACTTCAGACTCATATCCAACTATCTACTGAATATACTCCATGGGAAGTCCACCAAGATCCTCATATACATGTCCACTGTGTTTGCAATGTCATTAACTTCTATGGCTGTATACACATGCTCTTTGCCTACCTTACTAAACAATTTTAAATTCTCAAAATGCATGCATACTTTTGCAAATGCTGTCAACTTTGGAAGGAAGTTCCAACCCTATAACTACCCACTTTCACCCCTACGTCCTTTCCTTACTGCCCCCCACAGCAATCTGTGAGTTTGTTAATAAAGAACATATACTTTAACACATAATCAGTGCTTTGTATCCAGTGTTTTAAATCAATTATTTCACTTAATTTTCAAAACAACCCTATGAGATGGATCTTATTATTATCATCATTGTACATATGAAGAAACTAAGGCTGAGAGATATTAAGTATTTTTGCTTAGGTCGTATAGCTGGTAAAACCAGGGATGGGAATCCAGCCAGACTCCAGTGCCAGAGCACTTAACTCCAATTCTATACTGTCTCCCCTTTACATAATACATATCACAATTCACATTCCCTATAATTGTGATTTTATTTATTTGTCTTCCCAACTAGACTTTGAACGATTTGAAAGAAGGAATGATGTCTCTCTTGTTCACCACTTTATACCCTATACCATGAACAACTTCTAACACATAGTAAGCATTCAGTAAATGTGTGTTGAATATATGACTGTAGGGTTGAATCAATGAATGGCTTCTTTAATGTGTTTTCTGGGCAATCTTGCTCTATCTAGTACTTAAATGGTTTGAATCTACAAAACACACACACACAAGCACACACACAAAACTATAACCTAACAGCTTGGTTACATTTTGTTTACCTTCTTGAGGTCTTCAGTTTCTTAAGTTACCAAATTACAAGGAAGTGTCATTTATTATATGTTCTATAATGTTGTGGTGATTATGAAGCATTATCAGCAAGGAAACAAAATTATTACTAATATAGTTAAATATTGGTTCAATAATAAAAATCTCAAATGAAAACAAATATTGTCACATACTAACACAAAATAAACTTTAGAATTATCATACAACTTTATTTAGAGATTGTCAGTTGAAAGCCATACATTGCTGACACCCAGTGGTAAATCAGATATAAAGCAAGCTTGATTTCTATAACGATTTTCGTTTCCAATTACACTGAATGGTTTTACTATCTTTATTTTATATTTATGTTCAATTTTATTTTTCATATAGATAATAATTTTAAAAAGTTTTTGGAAAGTACTGAAATTTCAAAAAATATTGTTTATTAGCATATCATCAAGAAACAACAACTCTAATTCTTTTAACGAAATTTTAAAAATAACTGAGGTCATAACAATAGTGTTTTAGAAGGAGTATCCAAACATACAGCCTGGGTCTTTTCTCTAGTATGTGAAAAGTCATATCCATGTAATATTAAAACTATAAAGGAGGCAGAAAAAAAGTGGAGGAAGTAGTTTTTAAGTGGGTACCATCTAATAATATTTTGCATTTCTCAAGTACTTTACTATTTGCAAAGCATTTTAAATGCCTTAGATGATACCTCAGTGCAACATAAGAAGTTATTTCCTTTTCCGATAGAATTAATGTGAAAGCATTCCATAACAGAATTTTGGTGAGTGGGAAGTAAATAAATAACGCAAAATGACAACTAGAGATCACTGCCACCATTATCATGACTCTTGCTTCTTATCCAAGGTTTGAGCAAAGTCTCTTGCTGTGTTTAGTGTCAAGGTGGCAGCTGCTCTGTGAAACTGTCAACTGAAAACCAAAACCACATTCAACGACAGGTGGAAGAAATGGATATTTGCACTAGTAGATAGCCAAAGGAAGTGAGAACTCATGCTTTCATGATTTAGCTTTAAACGTATCATGGTGATCATACGCATTAGTATAGTGGTTCTTAAACTATTGTACTTCACACACCAGTAAAGTTTCAAAGAAATTTGAAGGTCTGACTTAGGTTTGTCATTTAAAAAAATTTTTTTCAAATATGGGAATTTTTAAAAAAAATACCACAAGCCATTATGTCAGTCCCTTAAAGAGAGTATTTTAATCCTTTCAAAATGTAGGAATGAAATAAATCTGTGTCTAAGGGACAATCCTTCTTAAGAAATGTTATTTGGCAATTATACCGTTTTATTTTTTCCCACTTTTCACAGACTGGTGAAAACATGATCAAGCACTAGTAACTGGAAACCCACCTCTTAAACACATTGTTAAATCTTGCTCTCTGTCACTATTTGGAAAATGCAGCTTCCATGTGAAAGGTTGTTTAATTCACAAAAGTATATATTTTAGGGAATGGAATTAGAATTCTATGGAAATTCTGATATATATATGTAGAAAATTCTTCACTAGTTACAAGGAGATATACAAATAAATATTTAGCACATCTATGTGTCAAGAACCATTTTAAGTAAGTTATATTCAGGGGCTGGCACCATGGCTTAGTGGTTAAGTGTGCGCGTTCTGCTGCTGGAGGCCCGGGTTCGGATCCCGGGCGCGCACTGACGCACTGCTTGTCAGGTCATGTTGTGGCGGCATCCCATACAAAAAGAGGAGGATTGGCAAAGAATTAAAAATAGAGATGACCTATGATCCAGCCATCCCACTACTGGGAATCTATCCAATGAACCTGAAATCAACCATCCAAAGAGGCTGATGCACCCCTATGTTCATTGCAGCATTATTCACTATAGCCAAGAAGTGGAAGCAACCTAAGTGTCCCTTGACTGACGATTGGATCAAGAAAATGTGGTATATATATACAACGGAATACTACTCAGCCATAAAAAATGACAAAATCGTCCCATTTGCAACAACATGGATGGGCCTGGAGGGTATTATGTTAAGCAAAATAAGCCAGAAAGAGAAAGACAAACACTTTATGATCTCACTCATATGTGGAATATAAACCAACACATGGACAGAGAAAACTGTACTGTGGTTACCAGGGGCAGTGGGGGTGGGGGGTGGGCACAAGGGGTGAAGGGAATCATATATATGGTGATGGACAAACAAAAATGTACAACCCAAAATTTCATAATGTTAAAAACTATTAAAACATCAATAAAAATAAAAACAAAAGAGGAGGATTGGTGTGGATGTTAACTCAGGGCTGATCTTCCTCACTCACACACAAAAAAGTTATATTCATTATCTCATTTAATTCTCATAACAATCATATGAAGTAGGTACTAATATTACCCCCATATTATGGTTGAGAAAACTGAGGCACTGAAAGTTTAAGTAACTTTCCTAAGGTTATACAGCTGGAAAAGGGTGAAGAAAATATTTGAACACAAGGAGTATGAATCCAGAGCCTGCACTGTTAACCAAAATGCTATAATTTTGGATTTGAATAGTTCATTTGCCTTGCTTTCATAGATGAGAGACAACAAACAGAAAAAGTTAAATAGGTTTGAATTAGATACTGCTAGTCCAAGTTGGTTACATTTGGATTTTCCATCAAAGAGTATAAACATCTGTATCTCTAGTGGCCTTAAAAGTGTTTTCAAGGAAGTCAGGCATAGAAGAGTAGACGGTGGCCTTGTTTCTCCTTCTTCATTCCAGAGGAGGATATGTCTGATACAAATTAAGTCATTATGGTGGCACAGCAAAAATTTCTCTCTAATTCTCAACCAACCAGTCTTCCTCCCTTACTTGGATTAATAAATGAGCATCTATTTTGTGTGAACATTGGACTATTGATTTTGGACATTATAAAAAAGTAAAAAATATCTGATCTCTGCTCTCAACAAATATAGACCTACAGAAGAATATTCTGTGGTTTCTAAGCCTGGTCCCTTATTGGAATCACCTGGACAGCTTTTCAAAATATTTATATTCCCAAGCCCCATCCCAGATTTGCTCCACCAGAAACTCTAGGAGTACAATCATACACCACATAACGTTTCAGTCAATGACGGACTGCATATATGACAGTGGTCCCATAAGATTATAATAGAGCTGGAAAATTTTTGTCTAGTGATGTCATAGCCACCATAAAGTTGAAGCACAATGCATTACTCATATGTTTGTGGTGATGCTGGTGTAAACAAACCTACTGTGTGGCCTGTTGTATAAAAGTATAGAACATACAGTTATGTACAGTACATAATACTTGATAATGATGATAAATGACTGTGTTACTGGTTTATGTATTTACTATACTATACTTTTTGTCATTATTTTAGAATGTTCTTTCTACTTATAGAAAAATAGTTTACTGTAAAACAATATGCCATGTTACACTGGCAGCAGCCTCATACATCTCATGTTTACCGCATCTCTTGATGGCATCATTTCTCTTGTGCTTGATTTAATTTCATGTTGTTTTCTTTATCATGGCCTCTAAGTATACAAAATCCACTGCTAATGTTGCCAGTAAGAGGCCACATTGAGTGATTGACCTGAAAATGAAATTAAAAATGATTAAGGACTACAAAGATGGAAAATCAGTGATGGTTATTGCTCGCCAGTCAGACATGTCCCATCCACCACAGCTATGATCTTGAAGAACAAGATTAATGTGATGGAAGTTGTCAAAGGATCTGCTTCATTGAAGATAACAAGACTAACAGTAATTCAAGAAGGGCCTATATCAGACATGGAGAAACTTCTAATGCCCTGGATTGAAGACCAACATAGAAGCGTATTCCTTTCAGCACCATGACTGTCATAGCGAAAGCAAAAAGTTTATTTGGTATGTTGAAAGAAAGGCTGGACCCGACCATGATTTGAATGTACTGCTAGTTCTGAGTAGTTGAAGTGAAATATGAATCATTATTCATTACATAATGTGAAAGTAAGTGGTTAGTTTGCCAGTTTTGATGTGAAGGCAGCTGAAGAATTTTAGGAAACACTAGATAATCTGATTGTGGAGAAAAATTACTTGCCAGAGCAAATATTCAATATAAATGAAAACTCCCTATTCTGGAAACAGATGTCTGAAAGGACTTTCATCCATAAGGAGGCCAAGTCAAGGCCAGGTTTCAAGGCTTTTAAGGACAGGATAATATTCTTGCTTGGGGGCAATGTTGTGGGCTACAAATTGAAACCCTTTGTGATCTGGCACCGTGAGAACTCCAGGGCCTTCAAGCATATCAATAAGCACACAGGCCAGTGTACTACAGGATCAATAAGAAGTCATGGATGACCCAGCTCCTCTTCCAAGAGGCCCTCCTGAATTGCTATGCCAGCAAAATGGAGTACTGTTTGGAGAATAACATACCTTTCAAGATTTTGCTTATTGTGGATAATGCTCCTGGATATCCTCCTTTCATTGCTGATCTTCATCCCAATATCAAAGTGGTATTTCTCCCTCCAGATATCATCTTTGTGATCCAACCAATGAATCAAGGAGTCATAGCAGCTTTTTGAGGCCTACTACCCGAGGTGGACCTTTGCTCAGGCTACTGCTGCAACTGAGGAAGACAGTGAGAAGACACTGATGCAATTCTAGAAGGATTAAAACATTTATGACCGCATCAAGAACCATGCTTGGGCTTGTGGTGATGTCACCAAGAAGCGTAGCGTATGAGCAGCATCTGGAAGAAAACACTCAAGAGGTTCGTCCATGACTTCAAAGGATTTGCCAAAGATGGGGAGGGTTGCAAAAATCAACATGGCTGTGGTTAAGATGCAAACAACTTTAACCCGGGTGTGGATGAGGATGACATTGAGGAGCTCCTAGAGGTGGTTCCTGAGGAATTGACTAACGAGGAGTTGTTGGAACTGGGACAGGAACACATAGCTGAAGAAAAGGCAAGAGAAAAGGAAACTGCAGGAGAAGAAACAAAGAAGAAGAACCCCCAAGAAAATTCACAATGACGGCTTTAGCAGAAGCTTTTGCAGACCACAACAAGCTCCTTCAAAAGTTTGCAAACATGGACCCCAACACTGAATGTTCTTGGTGCATTATCTGCTTACAAGCAAATCTATGGTGGAAAAAAACAAGCAAACCACCAGGGACATATTTCTGAAAAGAGTGACACCTCCTCAAGAAGAGCCTCGGGCAGGTCCTTCGGGAGATATTCCAGAAGAATGCATTGTTACCATAGGAGATGACAGCTCCATGTGTGTTATTGCCCCTGAAGACCTTCCAGTGGGACAAGATGTGGAGGTGGAAGACAGTGATATTGATGATCCTGACCCTGTGTAGGCCTAGGCTAATGTGTGTGTCTGTGTCTTAGTTTTTAACAAAAAAGTTTAAAAAGTAAAAAAAAAAATAAAAATTTTAAAAATAGTAAAAAGCTTATAGAATTAGGACATAAAGAAAGAAAATATTTTTGTACAGCTGTACAATGTGTTTGTGTTTTAAGCTAAGTGTTATTACAAAAGAGTAAAAAAAATTTCAAAGTTTATAAAGTAAAAAAGTTACAACAAGCTAACGTTAACTTATTATTGGAGAAAGAAAAGTACTTTTTATAAATGTATTGTAGCCTAAGTGTGCGGTGTTTATAAAGTCTACAGTAGTGTACAGTGATGTCCCAGGCCTTCACATTCACTCACCACTCCCTCACTGACTCACCCAGAGCAACTTCCAGTCCTGCAGGCTCCATTCATGGTAAGTGCCCTATACAGGTGTGCCATTTTTTATCTTTTATACCATATTTTCACTGTTCCTTTTCTATGTTTAGATGTGGTTAGATATACAAATAATTACCATTGTGTTACAATTGCCTACAATATTCAGTACAGTAACATGATGTACAGGTTTGTAGCCCAGGAGCAATAGGCTATACCATATAGTCTAGGTGTGTGGTAGACTATACCATCTAGGTTTGTGTGAGTACTCTCTATGATGTTAGTACAATAACTAAATCACCTAATGATGCCTTTCTTACAATATATCCCCACCATTAAGCGATGCATGACTGTATAGTCCAGGGCTATATATATTTAATAGGTGCCCCCAAGTGATTTTTTTGTGTATCCTGGTTTGAATCCTCTGCTGTATAGTAGTGGAAACCTTTGTAGTGACTGGAGGATTTTCGTCTGTCAGTTACAACTCTTCTTTTCCAGGTACCACATGGGGTCCCAAAACTTCTATTTCAAAAGTATCCCCTACTACTACAGCAGAAACCTGAAAATGCAAAGGCAGGATAGAGCTAGATCATGCAAAGCCTTGAATGTCTTGCTAGGGAATATGAATACTATTTTCTATATTTGTGGTTCCCAAACCTTATTGAAAATTGGTTTTATAAAAAATGGAGTTTTACAAAAATAATTTATAAAATGTACTAAATCATTATTTCCAGGAACAGAGCCTGGACATCCGCATTTTTAAAAAAATATTTGCAGAGATTCTGAAACAGCCATCCACAAAGCAGAATTTGGGATCCACTGCATTGTAAGACCTGGGCTACATGCTCCACCAGGAGATTGCAGACTTGGTTACAATTCAACCTTAGTAGCTCTGCCCTGGCTTATAGTGTTAATGATCATAATTTAATAATAGCAGTTGTCATGTATTGAATACAAATTATGAGTAAGGCACAGTACAAAGTGATTTACACGTATTACCTCATATAATATTTGCAACAAATCAGTGAAGCAGATAATATATTTAGCTTCATTGTACTGAAGAAGAAAAATGAGAGGCAGATAAAGTCATTTTACCTTTTTATTTTGTATTATATATCATTTTTATTTTATTGTTAATAACATGATATTATTAACATTTTATAGTCAATACAATTATTATGGGGCAGATTCAGGATTTCAATCCAGTGTTTCCCAGTTTTCCAGAAAATCCTTTTATTTCGTGTAATATATATTAACTGTCATAACACCTATTAACTAAGGTTCTACGAGGAAAAATTGAGAAATACTGAGGTCTTGCTTTTCTAGGCAGAGGATACATAACCAAAATGGAGGAGAAATATGCGCTGAGGGTGAACGAAAGCATAAAACCAGAAGCCCAGTTTTCTCAGAAGTTAGTAACAGATGAGCTCTATCTAGAAAGTTGCAGAGATTAGAGAGAATAGATGCAGAGATGATTTGATAAAGATGAATATTGGTCATCAGCTTGGCGAGCGACAGTTGGTTCCTATCGAGAGCCTAAGGAGGGAGAAGGCTTAAAATTGCTGCTGTAAGTCATGAAGGGCAAATAGAATAACCCCATAGTAGACAGATTTAGTTGAATTTGAATATCTATTAAATCCTTAGAAGAGAATTTACCTTCCCTCCCATAGAATGTTACTCTCTCCATAGATTGAATATATTTGAAAAATAAAGTTTACACAGTATGGTGTAGTAGACAGGAGCATGAATTCTGGAACCAGACTGTTGCATTCACATTTACAGAATAGCTATGTCACTCTGAGCAAATTAGTTAACTCTCCGTATGCCTCAGGTTTCTCATTTGTAAAATGGAAATAATAATAATTACCTACCTCTTAGGGTAGTTATGAGAGTTAAATGAGGTAATACAAGTAATGCTGTTTGAATAGTCTCTGGCAAACAGTAAGCACTATATGTGAAAGTTATTATTACCAATTCATTTTATGTTCTTAACGTCCATGTCCTTGTCATTTCTACTTGTGAAGAAAGCCTATGGACTTACAATAAGAGCTAAGAAGTTAGTAACTAGTACCAACAAATTACCATATAAAATGAATCAATTAAGTCTGTTAGGGAAAAAAGTCTAACATTCTCCTTAGTGAAACCTTCACTAATTTGTACACTATAATATTGGATTAACTTCAGGTCTTTTCACTCTATTTCCAACCGGTCCAAATTTGTATGACCTTGAATGTCTGCCTACATCATTTACAAATTATCACCTAATAAAGATTTTTTTAATTAAAAAAGGAATAAACCAATTAAAATATTATTTCTACTTATTTTACGACTTCCAATTTTCAGAATCAATTTGCTAATTATGTGGGTAAATGTAAGCAACATGCACAGACATATGATATATGATCTGCACATTCCAAGTTCCATGAAGCTTCCAATGTCAAGAAAGAATATTGGCTTGAGGTTATTATTGCTCAATAGTGCTACAGAGTGGAATTTTCAATATGAGGAGCAGTAAGTCTAAGAACTCTTGCTTCCATGTGAAATATCCATTTGAATTTCTTTCTTTAAGGTTTTCTCTTTAAAGAGTCTCTCTTGAAACCCTACGAAACTAGTCGAATAAGATGGGCCTGAGGCTTCCTCCCCCCTGGAAGAAGCCTGCTCTTGTGAAACCCAAGAGGATCAGGGAGAGATCCAAGGAAAAAAATTTAGAGTGAATATCTTAAACAATTTCTGTTTTCAACTCAAGGCAAGCCCTGATGTTTGATACGAGCACATTTCCTTGGGGTTACCTTTGGATGCCTTTAAGGATCAAGACTTCGGAGACTAAAACAAAACTCTACTTCTTACTAAGTCATGTGACCATGGGCAGGTCATTTAAACCGTATAAGATTTGAGCTTCTTATATTTACAATGTTAAAGATAAAAGTATCTATCTCATAGGGGTGCTGTGAGCATTAAATAATATAAGTCAAGGGCTTAGCATATGTCAGGCACATATTAAGTGCTCCACGTATGGTAGTAATAACCATTCTTATGAGGGTGGTAAGATCTTTGGGGCCAAAAATTAGAGTGTGGTGCTAAAGTAAAGAGATCAAGAAAATCTGTCTTTAGAAAACTAAGGTGAGGGGTCAGCCTGGTGGCGCAAGCCGTTGGGTGGGCGTGCTTCGCTGTGGCGGCCCGGGGTTCACTGGTTCGGATCCCGGGCACACACGGACGCACTGCTTGGCAAGTCATGCTGTGGCAGCATCCCATATAAAGTGGAGGAAGATGGGCATGGATGTTAGCCCAGGGCCAGTCTTCCTCAGCAAAAAGAGGAGGATTGGCATAGATGTTAGTTCAAGGCTGATCTTCCTCAAAAAAAAAAGAAAATTGCTAAAGAAGATAAAACTAAATAATAAAATTCTGATATTAAATGCTATTTACTCAGCCATGAAACATTCACTTTAAGTGAATAAAAATGTGTCTTGAAAGAAGAAAAAAATAATTATACCTGTTCATCAAAGACACAATTAAGAGGTTAAAAAGACAAGGACACGAAGTGGGTGAAAATAGTTGCAAAACATAACCAGCAGGGTGACCTAGCAAAAAATTCTCTCCTCCATAAAAGCCATGAGAGAACTGGCACAAATAGCTAGAATCAATATTTTCATAACTCTGCATATTAACCAAAGGCTTGCAGTAATCCAGGTAGGATTTATTCAAGAAAAACAGCTGAATCTTGATAAGATTTGAGGTGTGTTTACTTGCAGTATTCCTATCTCCCTCTCTCAAGCTCTATGATACCCTTGAAAATTAAAAGCTAGCTACCATGGTGAAATCAGCAGCCTGGCAGCCACCATAGTGGCAGAACAGGATTGGCTGTCCTTCAAAATCTTGTTCTCACAGACGTGTTGTTAGTACATGTAACTGACAGTTCCCCAGAACACCCCAATTTCAGACTATCTTAATTTGACCTGACTCAGAGCTCACCTAATACAAAAAGACCTTTTCCCAGGGGAAGTTTGATAAAAGCATTTAGAGGTAGTTGTTTGAATTTGAGGCTGCCTGAGGAGGTTGATAGAGGTTGGGGCAAGTGATAAGCTAACCAAAAACCTGCAAAAGAAAAGCTGGGGAATAAGATATCCACAGGTGATTTGAACAGCTCCGACATATCCCTTTCAGCGGGGGCATGTAAATCCTATATAAATTATATCTTAATATAATTTAAGTGTTTAGACACATTTAAAACTTGTTTTAAAATAAAGAGGTACATATCTATAGAAACAGCAGAGACTTAAAAGATAAGAAAATAGCATGAACAATTTTATGCCAGTAATCTTGACATTCTAGATTGAGTGGTTAATTACCTAGAAAAATATAAACCTACTATAAAAAGTCTGAATAGTCTTCTAATTTTTAAAGAGCTGAAATAGTAGCTTAAATACTCCCCAGAAAATAAAAACTAGTGTTAGATGGGTTACAGGTGTGTAATACCATACTTTCAAGGAACTCATTATTCAAATATTATTTAAAATCTTCCAGAGACCAGAAGAGAAGGGAACACAGTATTACTGTATTTTCAATTTTAAAATAAGAATGATATGAGCAAGGAAATTTATAGGCAAATCTCACCCATGATCATAGATGCAAAGATTCTAAAAAAGTTTTTTTAAAAGCCAACAGAAACTTGTGGTGTATAAAAATAATAATACATTATTAAAGTTAAGTTTATCTCAGAAAAACAAGGCTGGTCTAACATTATCAAACCCCTAAATGTAATTCACCTTTTTAACAGATTAAAAGAACAAGTATATATAACAATCTCAAGAGATACAAAATTTTTTGATAAAATTCGAAACACATTCAAAATAAAAAGAATAAAAAATCTTACCAATGAGGAATAATATGGTATTTTGCTAATCTGATAAAGGGTATCAACCAAAAAATATAGTAAATATCATTCTTAATGGTTAAAAGTTTGAAGCACTTCCTTTAAAATCAAGAAGAAAACAACAATATCTATTATTGCTGCTTCCATTCAACAATGAACTGCATTTAATTAGCCAGAGCAGTAAGGCAAGAGAACGAAACAAAAGACATGAGGTTAAGAAAGGAAAAATAATACTGCTGGTACTCACTACGACATAGAGAGTTAATTGTCCAACAAAGATCTATGCTTCTTTTCCAAAGTGTAGAAATTTCCTAGCCTCCTTACATTTAGGTGGGGCTATGAGACTAATTTTCAGTAATGGAATGTGAGTGTAAGTGATGTGTGTCACTTCTTGGTCAAGTTGGTTAAGAGTAATGTACTTCCTGCACACTCTTTTAGCTGGAAGCAAAGGACTCCAAAGGCTTAGGAGATAATAAAGCATCAAGAGGAGAGGCATCTGTGTCCTCGAGTCGCCAAATGGTGGGCTAACCCCTGAAAATGCACATTGGACTTTATGTGAATGACAAACTACTATTGTGTTAAGACACTGAGATTTATGGGTATATTTGTCAGAAGAGCAACTCTTAACAAATACATTCACAGAAGATATGATTATTTAGAGATAAAATGCAAAAGATCTACAAATTAATAGAAATAATAACCATTTAGCAAAGTGGGTGAATTTGAAAATCAATATGCAAAAATCAATTTTATTATAACAGCAATAAACAGAAAATATAAATTTTTTAAAAAATCATTTCAATAGCAACAAAATATTAAGGTACATAGAAATAAATCCAATAAAGTTATGAAAGATCTTTATATAGAAAATTATAATCTTATTAAAAATAATCAAGAAGATAAAAGCAAATGGAGAAATATATCTGTTTGTGGATAGAAGTCGACATTAAGTATATCAATTCTACCAAAAATCACATATAGATTTAATGAATTCTAATAAAAATCCAAATAGTTTTTTAAGGAACTTGACAAGCTGATTCTAAAATTTATATGTAACAGCCAAGGGCCAAGAATAGCTAAGACACTCCTAAAGAAGAACAGAGGGGAAGTGAAGGAGGAAGAAGAGGGGGATATGAAGGAGGAGGGTGGGGGACATGGTATGAAAACTTGCCTATCAGATCTCAAGACTGATTATAAAGCTATGGAAATGAAGACAGTATGGTTTTACCACAGAAATAGACAAATTAGTCAATGGAACAGAATAGGGAGCCAGAAATACTCTTTCATATATGGTAACAACATATGTCAGAGCTCATTGTAAATCAGTGGGGAAAGGAGAAATTGTTCAATGAGATGTACTAACATAAATTGGTTACTCATTTAGAAAAAATGAAGTTGCAGCCCTATATTAATTAATTCAAGATGGATTAAAGACTTAAATGTGAAAGAGAAAACTTTATAACTTCTAGAAGGAAATATAAAAAGAATATTTATATGACCTTAGAATAGGAAATGATTTCTTAAACAAGACTACAAAAGGACTAACTATGAAAGTATTCCCATAGCACCTATTCCTTATATCCAAAATTCTATTGTATCTAACTTTACATAGGATTGTAAATGCTTACTTGATTGTCTACTCCACTGAACTGACAACTACTTGAGGATAGGGACTCTATCCTTTTAATTTTGTCTTCCCCCTTATCCTAGCATGTGTTAGTTGTGTCTCTATAACAGAAGATAGGAGAAAATTTAAAGAAAAAGTGGGTAGGTTTTAATTTTCCCTTGATTTGGCACTCTAGTGCTTTCCCTTCCCTGATAATTACCCAAGTTTTTCTCCCCGTTAGATATATGAAGCGACATTCACACGTGTCACACCATCTTCCTCATCCAAGCCATGTTTTTCATTACCCACTCTTGATCATTTACCACATTTGTAAACTCTTGGTCCAATGTCCCATTCCTTCATGGCCTGAATTTCTGGGCTTTCAAAGGGAACAATTAAACGAAGAATAAAGCTCTACTAATGACCAAAGTAAAAAATCCACAGAAGACTTTTCCCAGGTATGATTTGTTCAGTTCTAAATTGGATCTCTAGAGGCTAACCTCCAGAAGAGAGATTCCAAATGTGCAATTACAATTCAGAATGAGAGGACTATGTCACTGCAGACCAATCTTAAATCTAGAATAGACCTTCCCAAGAAAATCTGTTCTAATTCCCCTTCCAATGTGAGAATTTCTTCTCTCACATTCCTGACATTTAATGAAATAGCTCAGCTGTAGTCCTTCAAACAGAATACTCGTGGTGACAAGAAGGTCACTGTTTCAGATGGAAATCTGTTCCACTTTGTTTTGTTCTAGCTAATCATTCTAAATCTAGAAAAGACAACACACACCCTTTAGGCAATAGGAGCTGGTGCACATTGTCAAAATTTCCATATTTCTGTAGGTGGTTTCCCAAGATATTTTCTCCAGAAAGCTTTTCAACATGACTCCCTAGCTTGCATAACTAATGACAAAAACAGAATGCCCCAAAACCTCCTGTATATAGAAAAGCAACTAGTTGAAGTTAGTGACTATCCTTTAAATTCTGCATTTCAGAAATGTCGAGTCATTTGAAAAGGCACAAGAAATTGAATCATGAAAATGGTACACCATCAGCTCTGTAGGCTGTATTAATAATCGGGTTATCAATGAATCAGTGATGAATGCTTAAGGCTGCTTTGGAAAAGAGTTTAAACAAGACATAGAGGCCGAGTATCAATCAATTTCATTAAAAGGATCAAAATATGTCAGAATAGGAAAGGCCCCGAGAGATTATTTAGTCCAGCTATACTACACAGAATATGAGTTCTACAAGAGATTTTGCATCAGAAGGATTTCACGGTTAATACACGTAAAAAACATTTTATACCAAAGTCCCCTTTAGAAAACTTTAGAGGATGTTCACATGTTACAGAATCTTGATGATTGAAAGAAATCCATTTAACTTTGCTTAACTTAGTGCAGCTCAAATATATCTAGCTGCAACCAACCTTTTTTAATAACACCTAGCAAAATATTAGTGCACCTCAAATATATTGCAAGAAATGCTAACCTAGCTGACTTTTCTCATTTTAAAGATGAAGGAAGAAAGACCCAGGAAAGTTTGTAAAATGCCTGAATCAACAAAACTACTTAGTTGCAGAGCCAGGACTACAGTTTGGGTATCATGCCAGCTTATAAATCTGGAGCATTCTTCTTATCTGCCTTTAGTGTCTCCAAATCCCTGGGGAAAGATGACATTCCAAACATAACCACAAATTGTTTTGTTGGCACTCTCCTTCATTCCCTCTTTATGGAAAATTTTACTACATATAGCAGTGATTTGCAACCAGATGGGTGAGGTGCTAAGGGCAATCAGGAAGGGATGTTGACAGAATCTGTAAGGCAAGGAAAGGTATATCTTTAAAGCCTATTAAATGTTAAAGTATACTTTATTACTTGGAAAGAAAGAAGTTCTAATAATGTCTCATATTTTAAATTACAAAGAGAATATGAAATTGTTGTTTACCTAAAGTACATATGGATTTTAAAAGGTTGCAGAATGCTGACAACAAGAACATACATGAAGGGAACCTAACCTTGCGTTGCATAAAGCTTTCTGGAGGAAAGGACATTTAGCTCCACAAAGAACAAGTAGTGGTCAGCCAGCCCAGCCAAAGCAGGGGTGGTTGAAGGGTGTTCCAGGCAGAAAGGGTAGTAAATTTTAAGGACTAGAGGCAAGAGAGATGGTGCCATGACTAAGGAACTGCAAATAGCTCAGTGTGGTTGAAAGAGAGAGGAGACGGTTGGGGGAGGAGGGAGGAACCAAGGGAGTGGGGTGGTGGGGAAAGATATGCACTCAGAGATAAGCAACATAGTGAAGAACAAACGAGGGGTCAGATCATGAAAGGCCTCGTATCCTATGCAAAGGAATTGATCTTTATCATGACAGCAATAGTAACACATCAAAACGTTTAAGCAGGAGAGTTATAATCAGATTTGCCTTATAGAAAAATCACTCGGAAAAAGTTCAGACTTTCTCACAGAAGGAAGTTTTTATTGTGCTCAAATTTTTTTTGGTGCTTAATTTCCATTTTCTTAACCAGTGTGGCCTTTGTTCTGAGAGCTGAATGATTAATCTACAGGGCCTAAGGAGAGATTCTGACAATCTAAATCACTCAGAGACTGAGGTGCGAGAGTCAGCTCACCAAAAGGGCACAGCTGACTCATAAACAGTGACATAAATTGCCCAAGTCGGTAAATATTTCAGTTGGGGTCACAAGAGCACAGTTCACAAGGAAACTCACATTTGCTATTTCTGTAAGGTAGTAAATTCAATGAGAACACTTTATTGTTAAGTTCTGTTAAAGTTTATAATATTCTAATTGAGGAAATGAAAATTTTGAATTTTCTTTCATAATTTACTCTAACTCATCTTTGTCTTGGAATCAGTTGTCCACCAAGAAATTGTCTCAACCACCCTCACCCCAGGACTTGTATTGAAGCACAAATAATAATTATACTACAAATATAAATAATAGAAACAAAAATAATACTAATAATGCAGTATTTCTATATCCTAGGCACTGTGCTCGACACTGCATGTGTTATCTCATACATGTATAAAATCCTTTACAAAAGCCTGTGAGTTAGATAATGTTAATATTCCAATTTATGAGGATGAGGAAACTAATCCTTAGATTAAGTAAACTGCCCATGGTCGTACAGCTTGTAATCAAAATCAGAATTCAAATCCAGGTCTGTATGACTGCAAAACCTAACTCTATATCCTATTCTTTCTTTCTAATATTTCTAGTTATCTGTTATATAGCACTTACTATATACTTGGAACTGTGCCAGTCAATTGACAAGCACTATATCATTTAACCTTCAAACTAAACTACCAAAAGGTAACATTATCCATATTTTACAGATGAAGAAACTGAAGCTCAAAAAAATTATTTAAATCACCAATGGTAGATTGGTAATTGCCAATACAGGTAGAAAGAAGCAAAGGCAAGCTTCGGATCTAGATTTGTCTGATTCTAAATCTGGATGTTTAACCACAATCTATTCCACTAGAGTGTGATAACATAAACCAGTAGTTCCCTATTCCCCATAGAACTCCATGGCTCTGAGTATGTGGATCAAGGGTCACCATGGTAGAGGGAAGAGTTGGCAGGGGGAACAGAAGAGAGGCTAAGAGAGTATGCTTCTCTTTCCCACCTACACTTCAACAGGTGCACTTCACCTTTATCTGTTTTATATTTTAGTGTTCAAGATTTCAAAAGAAGAAAGCATTTCACTATTTTTAAAAGGTAGATGTCCATTGCTTGAAGTTTTTATCCACTAACACCTTAGCAGAGCTTGGTTGACAGTCATCTGAGAGCTGAGGGAATGGAACTCCAGAATGACACTGGGATCAGCGCAGCTGTGAAGATCTGGTACAGAATCCAGCAGGGAAATCTAGGGAATGGGGATCTTATATGAAGCATAGGGATCTTTTTTTCTCTTTCTCCTCCTGTGATGGTTCCAGTCTCTGATCCCAAGAATATAGAAAGAAGGGAGATTTACTGTAAAGCTAACAGCTGCAACATCAAGTTCCCTGCCTCATAACCTCTCAGTTGGCTTCAGACTCCAAGCCATTAAAGCCTGTCTTGGGCCAATCTCGTGGATTATAAGGTCACATTTCCTCTGTTCTGTCCGGAAGCAGGGGGATGGGCCTCATGAAACTAAGTGTTCTTTACTCTGCCGTAAGATGCTCACAGTGATAGATATCAAATAGATCCAAATACAATGTTTCCTAAATATATTCAATGGAACCTGTAAGACCCTTCTTTAAAAAAAGTTCCATGGACAAATAAGTGTTGATAATGCTGCATAAGCTCTATGTCTCAAAGATAGGGTGACCTATGATTAATCATCCGAACTAGGCCACTTCTGAGTGCAAATGGGATGTTATTAATAATTACAACGAGGCAACAAGCACATACTGGAAACATCCTGGGCAAATTGGAACCAATGGTTAGTCTGCTGTTTAACCCAGAACTTTCCAAATTTATTTGGCCACAGACATTTTTTATCCCCTTGTAACACCTGCTAACATCATGAGAGAGCATTATTCCACAGAATATACTTTTGGGGAACACTAAACTTAGAGGTTTTAGAAGAATCTGTATGAAATGCAATAGACCAGTTCTTCCCAATCATTTCCTGTCAATGCACACCTCGGAAGGAATTGTTAATATTTTTGTGGCACAAAAAGGTAAGTGGATAAGGCTCCTTGTAGCCAGAAAGGACTGGCCAAGGGAGTGGGGTGTTTGAGGGGATTACTATCTCAACACTCCTGTAATCTTCTGATACATATAGAGAGCAGACATACAGGTCAGGAGGCTGTGAATAGAACAAAACACACCCACAAATGACCTCCATGTATTTCTCTTCCTTGAAGACCAATTGCAGATGATTAAATGAAGGCAATGAAGGACTTACCAAAAAAATTGCCCTTTTAGCCTTCTCTTGGCCTCTTTCATTGCCTGAGATTTGGGTCAGTGTCAAAAATCTTGAAAATTATGGGAAATGCAACAAATCTCCTGACTGACTCAATCCATTCATTAAGAGACTGGGAAAAAAAACACTTCCATAGAAAAACAGAAACTATATTAGGTATTTCAACATAGAACCTATACAGGAATTGGTTAAACAGACAGTAGAAGATGGAAAAAGCAAAAAGAGGACACTGAGGCAACAAAGAGGCTCAGCTTGGGCCTCAGACCTTTGAGGAGGGTACACTGCCCAAATGATTCTGGCACACCAGAGCGGCACAGGGTGGCTGGTTCTGGAGTGCTAAAAGAAAGTGGAGACTTCATCTATTAACAGCTTCCTCACCAATAAACCAACTGCAGATAATTCCAGTCACTCAGTTGTGAAAGCATTTGGGAGGCAGAAGATTCTGCATCTTCAGGTGCTGGATTTACCACCAGCACCAGCAGGTACTCCCTCCCAAAGACCTTTCCATTGAATTGAGGACTGGGCTCTCACATAGCTCTTGATAAGTCTGGTTTGGTTAACTCAATAACCCCACAGAAAACACCTTGGAGAGGGGTTCGATTTAAATGGGAATTTGAAGCACTGAAGCCTTATAAATTTGCTTTGAAAATTTCAGTGAGGAAGATGGAGGCAAAAGAGGGATGGAGGGAAGAGATGGACTTAAGAGAAAAATGTGGGAAATGTTCCCACATTTTCTATTCAGGAGGGAAAAGAAACCATTTAAAATGAGTTTTAAGCAAGGAAACAGTGTTTGAAGGTTAGTTTCCTGCCATATGCTTTTACATTGTATTATTCATTTCATCATGATCATTTTGCTCTGTTCAACTGTTCAATTGAAAGTCAGAAGTCATACAGCTGACAGGCATCCCTCCAAAGTTTATTCCAGAGAAGGTCACACTCTGCTTACCTTCCTCAAAGCTGCTACGTAAGGAAGAAGGGCAAAGGAATCCCCTACACCCTGGCCAAGGAGGACACAGTGTAGTGCTTCAATGAGTCAGAAGACTACAATGGGCCTCAGATTAAAGGTTATGGTCTAAGATTATAAATTGATAAAAACATTTAAAACTAACATACTCAGAGACATAGTCTACCTTAAAGGTTAAGATTGTAGATACTGGGGTATCATAGAACAGGGGTTAAATCTTGACTCCTGCACTTCCTACCTATTGACCTTGAACAAGTTTCTTAACCTCTCTAGCCTCATTTCTTTATTTGCGGAACGGCATAATCCATATGTTGGCATATCCACATACAACATCTGTTCTTGCCCCTGCACCAATTGTAATACAGAACTCAGAACTTCTTTGCATTCTCCATAAAGAAGCCCTTTGCATCAAATGAATATCATACTGAAGATTTCAGAGGCAAGTTGGAGTAGGTTTACAAAACAAAATATATTTTCTCCAAAAATCCTCACTCGATATCTCTTTCCAAGTCTTACTTTTCACAGCCAGCGTGTCTCCTTTTCTACGCTCTCTTCATTTATGCTTCGCCTTCCCAGTTTTGACTTCTCCCTTCCAGCACCATTATTCTCCTTCTCTTTCTATCCCTTTCTTAGGGAGAGTGAGTTATCTCTGTCTAGGGACTTCTAAACTCACATACTCATACTCAGAAACCTACTCAATAAACAGAAGACCCTCCAGTTGTCAGTAGCACCCCTCCTCAAAGGGCAGCAAAAGATTATAAATAACATTTTTTGCTGGTCCATGTGGATAATCACAGTAGCTACCAAACAGGGTTATTATGAATTTAAATGAGATAACGGATCTAAAGTGATTCGCACACTGGCACGTAAGCTAACATTAACCAAATGTTAGCTGTTGTTATTGTTGTTATTTTGATTATTACTATTTAGCTTATGGACTCCTTCACTAAGCATATTTCTCCAATGTCTGTTCAAATGATAGTATGGATGGAAGGAAAGTACTTAAGGTTTTAGTGTAAAAATATTTTTTTGAAAAACACTCACAAACTCAAAAATCAGATCTTGTGTCCTTAAGGAGGTCCACTTTGCCTGGGCCTTTGTATTCTCTTTCCCCCCTGAATATTTGCAATGCAGCAGTCCTCAAGTAGTAAATTGGCTCAGGCACCATCCATATCCTGAGCTCTGGGGAAAAGATATAATTTTACATCTTTTGAGAGAAATTAAAAGAAACATAGTATTTATTGCGCTCTTACTTTGTGATCAGTGAAGTATTACACACTATGGTTATTCAGTCCTCAAGGAAACCCTACGAAGTAAGTGGTATTATTCTCCCATTTGGAATCTCAGTCTCAGAGATGTTAATTAATCCTGACTTTATCCCTTGGTTTGGATAGAATACCACCAAACCCACACCAGCGACAAAACCCCCACCACAACCAAATCTCTTAATCTAGAGGGAAAAAAACCCCACTTTTTCCAGGGTATGTGCACAGTGTTTCAAAATATCTTGAAATCTAAAGACTATAACGTGATATTTTTCCTTTGCCAATGGCTTTACTTTGTCAGACACTTTGTCACAGCTGTTGGACTGTCAAACATAAACAAAAGAACTGTTTGCCTCCTCCAATCCTCGTTTCTTTACATCCAGAGAGAATAGAGGGGCTGAGTGCCTGAGCTCCCTCCTGCCAGGAGTGCACATCTATTGACAAAAACTATGTCGTAATCAGCCAGATTTCTCACCCGTCCCTCCTCTTCTCTCCAACCACTCAAAACAGGAAGTCATAGGATCTCTGACCTTGGGCTGTTCCTAGTCAGAGACTTCAAATTCTCCACTTCTCTTTTTAAACTGGCATCTAGAAGGGGGCCTGGAGATGACTGCTTTAACATTCCCACTCAGACCATGTTCCCAGCACCAACCCATCCCACCTTCTGCCTGGGAACACCTCTTTCACACAGCACCAAGAAGTAGAAGCAGCAGGTTTGAAGTGGGAAGGAGAAAGGAGTTAGATTTTGGAGAGGATGAGTTTGGGGTGATTGTGAGACATCCAAGTAGAAATGCAGATCTGGGGCTCAGGTCAGCGCTCTGGACTGAAGACCCAGAAATGGGAGGTGGTACCCAAGGCCAAGAGAATGGATGAGATTATGCAAGAAGAAAATGAAGAAGAACAAGGGAAGAAGAGAGTGTTCAGAACAGAACTCTGGGGCCTAACTACACGGCAATGGCAGGAGCAAAGGGAGGAAGATTTGTTAGAGAAGTAAGCAGAGGACAGACTGCCCGTCTCTCTGTCTCACTCTGTCCACAGTCTCATCAGCTGTTGGCTGGGCAGTACTGGAAGCAGCTGTATGAACTCCAGCATCAGCAGTCTATTATTTATTGTCTTATGTACTGGCTGGCATCTCACTTCTAAACATTTTTTTCCCACTCTTAAAGACTCTGAAGGACAACTTTTTCTCATTCAGCATCAGCTTGAATCACAGATTTTGGTTAGGCATGTAGTAAACAAATCTAAACCTCCATGTGCCCAGGATACACAGGCACCTTCCCTTAATGACTACCTCCTCCTGAGTGACATTCTAGTCCTCAGAGTTAGCATGACCTCAGTTTTCAGGTGGGCAGGGTTTTGAAGCCATTAACATTATCTCAAACTCTTTTGTCCCTGGAATACTCTCTGGGGAGATGTAAATAGCTGTGATCTACTTATATGTGGAATCTAAGAAAGCTGAACTCATAGAAATAGAGAGTAGAATGGTGGTTACCAGGGGCTGAGAGATAGGGGAAATGGGGAGATGTTGGTCAAAGGGCACAAACTTCTAGTTATAAGATGAATAGGTTCTGGGGAATCTAACATACAGCACAGTGATTATAATTAATAATACTGTATAATAATACTTGAAAGTTGCTGAGAATAAATCTTAAATGTTCTCCCACAAAAAAGAATTATGTAATTATGGTAATTATGTGACATGGAGGTCTTAGCTAATGCAACGGTTGGTAATCATTTTGCAATATATGTGTATCAAATGAACATGTTGTACACCTTAAACTTATACAATGTTATATGTCAATTATATCTCAATAAAGTTGGAAAAAAACAGCTGTGCTCTAAAACAAGTGGTTCCCCTATCAAACAAATTTGGAAAATGCTGAATGCTACAATCTGAGAGTCACAACACATAGTATAAAAAGGCTCTGCCAAGTCCTGCAGTTAAAAAAAAAAAAGTAACTTTGCCTAACCCAGAATTTCCCCAATTATTTGATCCCAGAATCCTTTTTCCAGGGAACACTTACTAACATCCAGTGGAGCAAACTTCCAAGGAGCACATGTTTTATTAATCCAAAGAATCCTTTTTAACACTAACCACAAAATCCATTTTACAACTGGGGAGACTGATCTACACTTAAAGACGTTCTTATTTTCATGGGGGTAGCAGTATATCCAGCTATGTACTATGGCCAGTGGCACATACTGGCCAGAGAGCTGATGAGGGATAAGGGAAAGTCTGTGTTATGGAAGAGAGAGTTCACTGGCTGTCTTAGTCAGTTCTAGCTGCTATAACAAATAGTGGCTTAAAAAACAAACACTTATTTTTCACAGTTCTGGAGGCTGGGAAGTCCAAGATCAAGGCACTAACAGATCTGGTGTCTGGTAGGGCATGCTTCCTGATTTGCAGCCTATCTTCTTTTTGTTGTATCCTCACATGTTGAAGAAGAGAGAGAGAAGAAGCAAGTTCTCCCATGTGTCTTCTTAAAAGGGCACTAATCCCATCATGAGAGCTCTACCCTCATGACCTCATTTCCTCCCAAAAGTCCCACCTCCTAATACCATCACATTGGGGATTAAGGTTTCAACATATGAATTTGGGAGGAACATAAACATTCAGTCCATAGCACTGCCCATATTGGAAAATGGCCTTTGTCTTTGGCCTCATTAATACCGTGTTCTCAGTAGCTGAATGAATCAACCTCAGACAGGATAATACATACCTCAGCAACATGCAATTTTCCAGTGACGTTCTCTGTTCTTTAAAACATGGAGTTATTGCTAATTAGTAGAGCAATTCTTGTTCTGGATAGTCACTTTCCAAACTGATGGTGTCTGCTACAGAAAATAGCTTGCAGACATCTTTTAATTTAGCATTGAAAAAGTAGAAATTTGTACTTCAGCTCATTTTTCCTAACTGGTATCATGTTGTAGGCACTGTTTTGCCTTAAAAGTCTTTTTTACTTTATTAGTTTAGAATTCTAATTGCATACACTAAACTTGAGTTGCAGACCAAGTCTCTTTAAAATTAGTAGCTCAGGCAATGGTTCAATGTAAGACATTAAAAAAACAAACTGCAAGAATTTTTTATGTTTCTTAAATGACAGAAAATAACATAAGCTAATTTTCTGACCAGTGAAGAGAGTGAATGAAAAAGCACTTGATTCATGCCATTATGTTTTCCTTTATAAACCATTATGTTTTCCTTTATAGACCTTTATTTCCTTTATGTTTTCCTTTATATTTCCTTTCCTTTATAGTTTTTACTCTTTCTGGCCACTGTGACAACATTTATTGAGCCCTTATTCATTTACTGTAGTGTGGTATAGTGATATGTCTCCAAAGTTGAGTACTGGTTTCTATTCCACTCCACAACTGACTTACTAGGTAATTCTCTCAAGTCATTTAACTTTGCTTTGCCCCAATTTTCTCATCAATTGCTATGGTATCTAGAAATTTCTAGGAAAAACTTAAATCCGACAGCCTATTCTTCCAACTACCTCATTTGTTTAACTCTGAGAATGAGTGCTGGTAGAGACGACCAAAGCCTAGAATATTCCTAGGCCTTCTGCAAAATATTGTAGCTATCTGTATGAAGAGGAAATAGAGTTCAAATTCTTCCCTTCTTAGGGTATAACCCTTTTGGATTTGACTCTGTTGATTGACCCTTTGGCATGTGTTCCATACAACCATTGCCATTAGAGGCGCCAAGGGCATTCACCTGTTTGAAAGGAGACACAATTTGTTTAACCACTCCCCGCCAAAAAAACTACAAAAAAAATTAATGAACCTTGAACTAAACCTCACATCTTATACAAAAGTTACCCCAAAATGGAGCATAGATTTAAATGTAAAACTATAAAACTTTTAGACATTAAAATAGGAGAAAATCTTCAGTACCAAGATCTTGGTGAGGAGTTCTTAAACATGACACCACAAGCACAATCCACAAAAGAAAAAATTGATAAATTAGATCTCATCAAAATTAAAACATTTTGCTCTGCAAAAGACCCTGGGAAGAAGAGGAAAAGACAAGCTCCAGACTGAGAGAAAATATTTGCAAACCACATATCCAAAAAAGGCATCAGGTCTGGAATATATAGAGAACTATCAACACTCAGCAGTAAGAAAACAGTCAACTCAGAAAATGGGAAAAAAACATAAAGAGAAATTTCACCAAAGAGGATATAGAGATGGCCAATAAGCACATAAAAAGATGTTCAACATCACTTGCCACTGGGGAATTGTAAATTAAAACCACCATGAAATATCACTACATACTTATCAGAATGGCAAAAATAAAAAATAGTGACAACACTAAATGCTGGAGAGGGCACAGAGAAACTGGATTACTCATACATTGCTGGTGGGAATGAAAAATGGTATAGGCACTCCAGAAAATAGTTTGGCAGTTTATTGTAAAACTAAACATGCAAGTACTGTATGATCCAGCAACTGCAGTCTTGGTCATTAATCACAGAGAAATGAAAACTTAGGCTCATATAAAAACTTGTATATGAATATTCATAGCATATTTATTCAAAATAACCAAAAACTAGAATCAGCCCAGATGTCTTTCAGTAGGTGAGTGGATAAAACAACTGTGGTACCACTATACTCTGGAATTCTACTCAGCTATAAAGAACAAACTATTGACACACACAACTTGGATGATCTCAAAGAAATTATGCTAAGTGAAAAAAGCCAATCTCAAAAGGTTATATTGCATGGTTCCACTTATATAACATTCACAAAATGATGAAATTATGCAGATAGAGAACAGATTAGTGGTTTGCCAGAGGATAAGGATTTGGGGTGGGGGTATTGGAGAAGGGATGGATATGGCCAAAAATGGGTAGCACAATGGATCCTCATGGTGATAGAACAGTTCTGTATGTTGATATCTTGATTGTGGCCTACGCATGTGATAAAATTGCATAGAACTATATACACACACACACACAAGTACACGTAAAACTGGTGAAATCTAAATAAGCTATGTAGATCATACCAATGTTGGTTTTCTGGTTTTAATAATGTACTATGGTTATGCAGGATGTTACCACTGGGGGAAACTGGATGAAGTGTACATGGGATCTCTTTGCACATCATTTTGCAACTTTCTGTGAATCTATCACCATTTAAAAATATTCTTAGAAGAACACCCAAACACTTTATCAAGACCTGCAATACCTGGCTTCTATCTGTTTGATATCATCTCACATCATTCTCTGCCATGAATGACATACCAACAATGTTGACACTTTTTTGGTTCCAAAATACTGGCATTTCCCCATTCCAGGCACTTTGTATTTGCTATTCCCTCTGCTTAGTACCTTTTCCCTGCCATTCCTTCCATGGCTCACTCTTTTTCATTTTTCAGATTTCATCAGAGAGAGCTTTCCTGGGCACTCTATTCAAAATACTACTAAAAACAAACAACCGTATACACAATTTCATAGCACACTATATCCTTCAAAATATTTATCACAATCTATATCTTATTTCTTTAATTATTTAGATTTCTGTCTCACTAGAGTACAACCTCCATGGGGCAAAGTCCTGTTTATTTTTGGTCACACTGTATTCCCAGAAATTAATACAGTCTCTGACACATTGAAAGCACTCATTCAGTCTTGTTGAAAAAGAGAATGAATGAATGGTACAGTTTAGCTTGGTGTTGGAGATGCACAAAGCCTAATTTAGTAATATACAGCTCTCCTTTACATGGAGTATCTTCTCTGTTCTCTCAAGAAGCTGCCATAGCACTGGTGTGAGGCTGACTAATATTTGGGGAAACAGGATCTCAGCCAAGGTTTTAATGTTTTTTGTCTTTCATCTCATTATGATTAATCCCACCCACCTTATAGGTTTGTTGTGAGAAACAATTAGGAGCATGTTTACAGACATACTATGAAATGCGTAAAAAGCCACAACAGTGCCCAGCAGCACCACCATCAGTTATCACAGGGTTGTTTTGGCAATACACAGAATAGCCTGATGTAGTCAGCTTTATGGGGGCTCTGAATCTTTTTGACAGATATACACAAATTTCAGTCAACAGTTACATATTACAAGGATCCCTGGCATGCAGGGAACAACTGCTTAGTGAACAAATAGACCTGGAATCTTCATTATCTGAAGCAAAGGGGATTTTATAATTGAACACTAAAATCATGGACAGAAACCACATTATTTCAAGGCCACAGCTCAGGAAGAATGTTTATTATTTTCTTTTATTAGGCTTTCAAAGAGCCAGTCAAACACATTCTTATAGCAAGCCTATGATAGACAGGGTTATCACAAGGATTGAGGCTTGATTTGCAATTTACATGACCTTCCATTTCTCATGTTTATGTCCCCACTGCCTCCATCTATAACTCTCAGACACTCAATGTCCTCACGCTGCCTCCTGGCTGCCTGTGATCCCAAGCAGCATCCAGTGGTGTCTCAGACTTTCTCTATTCTTCTGGAATAAATAAAAATAGTGTATAGTTCCAGTATTTTCACTGACTACATGAACTTGGACTGATTTCTTTCCAGTTTCAGAGCTTCAGTTTTCCCATCTGTAATATATAAGAATTGGGCTGGAATAGAATCACTAAAGAGTCTTTGAACTCTGATATCTGTGCATGTGTGTGGTTCTAGAAAAATTTTGCTGGCCTGTGTTTTATTCCTCTATGACCCTTCTCTTTGCTATGTGACAGTATCTGATACTAGATTATTTATCAGATAAATCAATACCTATCAACATACTGCTAGCTATTGTGTTATTCCTGCCAGAGAACAGAATGTGTAAAACAATGAAAATGCATGTCTCTTTAAAGAGGCCTTTCTCTTGAGGAGAACTAAGGGTAAGGATTTCAACACTTTTGATGTTCTGGTAGGAAGGAGACTTCTGATAAGATGGCCTGACTTCTCACAAAGTAAACATGCACTTAAGGATTAGAAGTGACAGCAATGATCTAGATCTAATATGAGTATAACATCATCACCTCAAAATACTATTGTTACCACACAAAGGGCATGATCTGCTCGCCGTGAGACAAAAGCCAATCGTCAAGAGGCAAGATGGTGGAAAAGAAAGGGCAGTTTATTACAGCTTGCTAGCAAGGAGGAAGATGGCCAACTAATGTCTCAAAGAACCATCTTATAGAACAAAGACTACAGGCCAGTTATATAGAGGGCTGGTCTCTGAGTGGAGGAGGCATCTGGTCCCAGGGTGGGGCATCCATCTGATTACTGGGTTGAGGCATCTGGTCTCAGGGTGGGGGCATCCATGTGGTCTTAGTTCCTGGCAGTCTTTTGTTTTACTGGATATGCATCAGAGACTGGAGCAATGCCCTATACCCTGATCTTTCAGTTGTCATTGATGACGGCTATCAGCATAGATTCTCTGCCCGGGGGTCATCACATCACATTCCTAAGGAACTCAAAAGAACAAAGTTATCAACTTATGGCAGCTGGGAGGGGCCATAAAGTCCAGAGTTAGTCAGAGGTCATTCCAAGTCACAATATGGTTTCCCCTCTACAATATGGCTTCCCTTATGTCAACCCTGTCTTGAGCCAGTATCACTATGAGCACATAAAAACCAATAGTCCCTATTATTCTCAGATAATAGAAATTATTTAATTGCCCAGCTTGTATTGTTATAATTATAATAGAAAAATGAGGATAGTTACACCATTTCTTGACTCTCTGGCCCTAGGTTTCCACGAGGACAAGCAAATCCTGTGGCCTGCTATGCAGCAGGTGCCCTGCCTAGAGATCTGGGAAGACTTATGGATTAGAACTATATATTTCTACTCATGTATAGTTGGATGGAGCTATTAGTGAATTTCTCTCTTAAGCTGTCATCGGGCAGCTGTATCTTTAATATGCATTAAATTGTTAAGAAGTGGAGTGTTTTTTTACAAAGTCACTCAGCAAACAAAATGTATAGTCAAGGTGTCCCAATTCCTCTTTCTAAATGTCACTCTCTCTACAAGCGTAAGACCCACACACTACCTCCTAAATATTCAGAAACACCCAATCTGGTGCATCACTATAGCCTAGGCTTACCATCCACCAATTGAATTTCCCTTTCCCTCAGTATAAAGCACTCAGCAAGGGAGAGAAGAAAACAAACAAATAATTATTAATTAATACTAAGATGCCAAAGACTGATAAAGACAAGATGCCCAGGAAATCTTTTCAAGGATATTTACATTTTAAAAGAGAATGCAAACTGTATACTCAAAATATATGAATTTCACTGTATGTAGAGAAAGAGAGAAAGAGATCGAGAGAATTCAGAGAGGAGGAGTGGATGGGCACAAGGATAGGTCATTTGTGGTAACAGAATTAGGTGACCTGACTGAACCTTCAAATAAATAAAAGTAAAAATACTGAAAAAAAATATTGTTAGGGGTCAATAAGTATTACCAAATAAGTGTCATAAGTTTACCAAAAATTAAAGAATATTCAGGCCAAGCAATGATTGAGGGTAAAAACCCAGAGCACTGAAGCTGGCTTTACTCTTGAGGGAATTTAATGAAATCATTTGCAGAATCATGATAATCTTGACAGAAGCAAAATCCAAGTGCTAAAAGTTTGATAGAAGACCCCACACAAAACTGGGAGAGCAAAGTTTACCCTCAGTATAAGAGTCAATTAGAATTAAAGTTACCCCAACCCCTCAAACCCTGGAAAGATGAGGTTAGAGGACTACAAGTTAAATTACCTATCTTGAACTTTGATAGTGAGTAGAAGGAGAAAACTCCCTGAGAATTCATAACCATAGCCAGCCCTCATGAGTCAGTAGCCTCAATTCACATTGACTGGGTTGTCACACAAAACCTCAAACCAAGAATTTAGTTTACAGTGGTGCCAACCTGACAGAAGAAAATTAAAATCTTTTTTGGAGGAATCACCTTTATCCTAGCCCTCAAAAATCTTCCACAGAGAAATCTCTGAGAAAAATGAGCAGATCACACACAAAAAAATCTTAACTACTTTAGGAAATAAAGCACCATGATCGATAGATGGCAAAAACAATAGTCAGAAATATTAGAAAAGCAGAACATCACACATTGGAATTATTAGACACAAAATATGAAATATTTAATAAATCAAAGAGATGCTTAAACATATTAATAATGAGCAAGCAAATAAGGAAAACCATAAAACTTTTTGGAAATTAAAGAAGACCAAAGGAGCCTTAAAAATTTTAGGACACATACTAAGAGAGTGTGTGTGTGTGTGTGTGTGTATAGGTTCATTAATAAATGAATCTAAAGAAGTGTTTCCCTGAGCACTGAGAATTTGACCATGGTGATGGACAAGCAGAGGGCATATCTGTGGCCGCAAATCAGATGCAGAGACAATAAAATAAGTAAGTCTCCAAAGTCAGTGACATACCCTGAAAGACAAAACCATCTACACCTTGCTTATAACCAGACTGGAGTTTGTAGGCTGTCTGGTTAGTGAAGCCTTCCTAAACTATACAAACATTAGAGAGTAGCAAGAAGACACGGTTAAATAAGAAAACATGAAAACACATGATATTTGCAACTGTAACGCAGGGTGGAGGAAATTCTGTGAGTGATAAGAAGCATTTCAGCTGCAAATCTTTGCCTGCTAAAGGGAAATAAAGCTTAAACTGGATAACAATATGCCAGGTAGAGTTTAAGAAAATAGAAAACACCCTGGTTTCAAGGGTAGTGGGTGATATAAAACTATTGGAAAGAATGGAGGAGCAAAGGTCAAGGAAGGACATAGCTAGCTCCCAGTTTACCATTAGTTCTCAGGAAATCAGAAAGTTGCTAATGTAATTCAAATGAGAAACTGTAGAGACCTCTACCACTAGTCACAGTTGGCTACACCAGCTAGGTAGGTGATTTCCATGAGAATAAACATCACCTCTCCCAAAGGCCAAAATTTTACAACCACTACCAAAACACTCTTTTCATCTTGCACATCTCATGTGAATGCCTTTTATTAGCAAAATGTCAAGTAGATGGGAAATGCAGTTCCCGAGCTTCCAGCCCCTGCAATATAGGAGAGATAATAGAAGAGGGCAGGAATGGTGTTGAGTATTAAAAGACAATGAAAAACACACACTGACACAAAATCCTACACCTTACAGGTTTTCATTCTGAGTCTGGAAGACTCTGCTGGTTTACAGCTCTTCCCTGACCCCTGTGCCTCTTTTATCTTCACAAATAGGTGGTCCATGAAGAACCACCTTATTTAAAGAAGAAAAATTTAAAAAGGAACCAAATAAAAATTTAAAAGGAACCATATTTGTAGCAAATATGCTAAAAGGAAAAATAAAGAGAAGAAAAGATAAATAAATAGCAGCTGAAGAGCACTCTCTAAAACATATTCCTGTGGAACAGGGGCAAGTCATGACTACACATATTGCTAAAAAAATCAAAGAAGTCAATGAAAAAAATACTTTCTCTTAAATAAAGCAGTTCGGAAGGAAAAGTTAAGACAACAGAAGAAGGTTGAAATGAGTTGAAAGAGCACAGGAAAGAAGCGGAAGAGAAAAATAAAACAACCACAGAAATTAAGACAATATTGGAAGCAGTAAAAAGAAGAGACATCATTAAAATCACAGAAAGGGTTAGGAAGATGGGCTTGAGAAAAATGATCAAAAAATGGAAAAGAATACAAAAGAATTAGAAAGACACTGCTGACTTCATAAGATATAAGTAGGAGATCCAACAAATACATAATTGGTTTCCCAGAAAAAGAGACAAGAAAAACTTAGAACAGAAAAATTATTCAAAGGCGTGATATAAGAAAATTTCCTGAAATTCAAAGAAATATTTTTATCTATATATTGAAGAACATATGACATGCTAGGAATAAAAGACATTAAGACAATATCCTGGTACTGTTCCTGGATTTCAAAATACAGAAAGACTCCTTTGGACACTCAGGCAAAAAACAAAAAGAAACAACAAAAAAAGGGGGGTGGGGGACTTAAACTCTTATGTAGAAGCACTAAACATTAGTGGACAAAACAACATTTAGAAAAAGAAAATGTGGCCAGTGTTGTTCAATTAGAAAGAAATATTTTCAAATACACATGATCTCAGGGAATCAGTCCTTCATGAAAAAAATTATTAGAAGATTAATTTAGCAAACTAAGAACTGATTACATAAACAGCAGCAAAAGTTCTGTTGAGCAGTGAATCTATTTAAACATAAGATTAAAGATAAAACACCTGTGGAAATTATGGTAATAAAACACAATGTAAATGTTACGAACAACGGTAATGTGGAAATAATATAACTTTTAAAAGTAGAGTGATGAGGGCCAGCCTGGTGGCTTAGCGGTTAAGTGAGCGCGCTCTGCTACTGGCGGCCTGGGTTCTGATCCCGGGCACACACCGACACACCGCTTCTCCAGCCATGCTGAGGCCGCGTCCCACATGCAGCAACTAGAAGGATGTGCAGCTATGACATACAACTATCTACTGGGGCTTTGGGGGAAAAATAAATAAATAAAATTATAAAAAAAAAATAAAAGTAGAGTGATGAAATTAAAACAATGAGATATCACTACGCACTTATTGGTATGGTCAAAATCCAAAAAATCTGACCATACTAATTGCTGGCAAAGATCTGGAGCAACAGGAACCCTTATTCATTGTTTGTGGGAATACAAATGGTACAATCACTTTGGAAGCAGTTTTGTAACCACAGGCCCTCCAGGACCAGTTCAACTGACCCCACCACTTATCAACAGAGTGATTAAGAATTGTCTTTCAGAAAGACTGCAAAGACACATAGCCAGAGCATGCATAAAAGAAGAAATCATGACCTGAAACAATCTCGGAACTAAAGATCCTCCTCCCCACAGAACCTAAGGACCAGGACATGACCAGAACTTGAAAGTTAGACTCTTATCAGAAGCAAGGGGTCCCTCATTCAGGAAGATCCGGTGTTAAAATTCCTTCCCTACCTCATCACAAACGTTTAGAACTCTGTCATAAATATTTAAAACCTTACCATAAATGCTTGAAGCCCACCAATCAAAACCTGTTCTACCAGCATTTCTGCATGCCAGCCTGTTCTCCCTAACCTCTTAAATTTTGCCCCAAATACTGAATTGAGACTAGATCTGAGGGCACACACCCCTATCTCCCTGCAGATTGATCTCACAGAATAAAAGCTGATTTCTTCTCCCAAAGGCTGATGCCATAATGAATTGGCTTGTTTATGCACATCAGGCAGAGAACCCCAATTTTGTGTGGTAACAATTGGAAACTCTGGTGGGACAAAGGTCCTGTGACTGACCATCCGAGGCTCTGGAAAGCCTGGCAGGGTGTGGTGTCTTTTCATCAACCCTAAGCGCCCACCTAGACAATTTCATCTAGAGGCTAAACTAATCAGATTCCCATTTCCCTGCTGCATTGCTCCAGGCCCCAAGGCATTTTTTTTTCCTTTGAGAAAAGAAACAGCTTCTGGATCAAGACGTCTCTGGGCTCTGGGTAAGTAACTCTAAGAAAGTGATTATACTTGTCGGGGGAAGAGGGAGAATCTCCCTCTGCCCTTTTCCTTAAGGTTCTTATGGCTGGCCAAATAATTAACAAGACAGGTTAGCAGGAGAAAATAATACCAAGTTGAATAACATGTATACATGGGAGAAAGCAGGGACACTGCATTTCTCAACACAATAGCAGAAATTCTTGTCTTAAATACCATGTTCAGCCAACGACAAAGGAGGATGTTGGGGGTGGGGGGAGTCAGTTACAGGAGATTACCACTAAAGCACAGTAAACAAGAATAAGGTTATTACGCAGATTTAAGGCCTCACCTTCCACATTGATAAGCCTCTAGAAATGAGGCCATCCCCCCCTCTTTCCAAAACAGAGAGGGAGATACCTTTTCAAGTGGAGATTTCCCTTATAAATGTAAATGATTGTCTGGCAACTCCTCGCAGGGCCATCCAGAGCATGTGGCCAGAGAGACAGAACTTCCGATAAGATGGGTTTGTTGGTGCCTTTTCTATTGTAACCTCTATCCTACATTATCTTTACAGCCATCATGATAGATCTGTTCCAGGAAGGAGCCACCATGTCAAATTCTTTAGGCAGGTAGTGGGGGAGGTCAAATGTCCCTCAGAGAAAACAATCAAGGTAAAGAGATATATTTCAGGGTGGCCAAATCTTGATCTCCCACAGTCCCGCCTTTGAAACTAAAAGTTTCACAGTCTTTTTGAAACTTGAAGAAGTTTCATAGTCCAGAAGCTGAGTTGGCAGGTTGTTTCATCTCACTGAACACATTTCTTAGTCCTGATAATAGATCAGTTTAATTAAGTTCATTTTAGAAGGTGGTGATGCAGGTGGGCTCTCAAGGTTACGCCTATATTATGGAAGCAAGCAATCAAGTATTTAATAGAAGCATTTCTATGTAAACAAAAGTAAAACAAGGTTAATGGTTGGAGCAAATTGGAAACCAGTTTCTGAGTTCAGAGGACAGCCAGTTAAGATGATTTTTAGATGTCAGCGTCAAAGTATCTTTTGCAGCTTAAAATGTCTCTGATAGTGTCGTCAGGTCATCTCTTAAGTTTATATCAAGTCCATCAGCTTCAGTTTGTAAGGCTTCAGGAAAAAGGGCAGGTTCAGTTTTCAGTGATTACAAATGAAAATGATGGAAAAAAAATGAAAAACATTAGTTTGGAGATCTGTAGCCAGATATTTCAGGAGACTAGAAGAAATCAGGATCCAGTCCAGTCAACAGATATAAAACAAAAACCTCAAAAGACAACAAAACTAGGATCTAATATCTGCAAATGTATACTAGAGTTTTTACTGAAATATAATTTTTCTCTCTAAAATCACCCTCATTTTCACTAAGATGGCCAAATTAAAACTAACTAGTTTGCAAAATAAGTCTAGTTCCAATAAAGTTGGCCCAATTATTTACATAAGTACAGCAAGAATAGCAATTAATCATATAAGCTCTTTTAAATCTGCTTTGCTGGAACTTTTTATAAGGAATCTCACATTGAACTTTAAAGGCCTCTCCAGGCCGGGAAAGCCAAGCCAAGGATTTTGTCATCAGACTTCGCCTGTAATACCTACAGATTTGGGTGAATTCCTCTCTTCCGAGGTTCCCCCAAAATATTTCAAGGTTCCTTGTGCCTGCCAGATAAGTGACATTCTTTACTTATCCTGGTAAGTGCTGCTTGGAACATAAGGTACCAGGCCAATATTTCCACGTGGCTTTATTCCATGAAGTCCAATCTTCATTCCTCAAAAGCTGTATGATTATATCGCAAATATGATGTTCCAGTCACAGCCTTGGTAATATAAGCAGTGTTTCCAATTGTGTCCTGTTACAAGGAGAACAGATTCTTATTGAACTTATGCAAATAACTATATTGCCATGAAAACAACAATACTCACTCACTAAGAGTTTCCAAATTCGAGGGATCAGATAGAGAGAAAAAGATAAATATTTTAATTTTACTTACAAAAGTATCATTTACCAAATTGCTATAAGTCATAGCTAGCTCAGGAGAAAAGAGAAAAAGTTTTCCTTAAATCTGAAAAAACAAAACATTAAAAATTCAGCAATACTTCAAACGAAAAATCATAAAAATTATAATCATTTTATCAGTTCATTCAGTCCTGTGTAATCCATTTTTGATCCCAATCTTTTTGTTAGCAGCTTCATGAAGTTATCAGTCTCTCCATCACATTTCTGCAATTTCTTACCAAGTTCAGTTTTATGATCAGAAATTTTGTCAGAAACCTGTGTTCCAGTGTAAATGTTAGAGTCCTTTCCATGAATTTTTTCTGAAGTTGAAACATTTTGCAAAAGCATTAGAGCACAGAAATAAGTCTGTAAACAACAAGACCTCAAAATGGCAATTGACAGAGAAATTTGGTTAATTTTGTGACATACAACATTTTAAAACAATAACAACCAGAATTATGACTGATAACCAGGACAGATCAGAATTTCAGTAATGTTATACAATTTTAAAACACCTATATCAATAACATTTACCCACATAATACCACCTAAGCAGGCTTATCATCATTGTCTGACAATGCTTCCCATGTAATTTAACATACTGAATAAGCCTAATAAGTTTAGTATCTTCCTCCTTATAGGAAGAGAGCAAAATTTCTTTGAGAAGTTCCAGGGCCCTTTGAAAATTCTCAAAGAAAAAAAGTAAAAGAAAGACTTTATTTAAGATATGACTTTGGGGGAGCTTGTCAAAAATATAAAAAGTTAAAGCAAACAGAGGATTAACAGTCCAAAAAGCCTTAATAGAGAGACCTCAGTCTTTTGAACACAGGAAATTATTTTAACAAAACATAGATTTTCTGTCTTTTAGGTAGACTTACTCAAAGGTAAAGAAAAATCTTTTGTAACCTCTTTATCAAGTTCAAGAAATTATCCCTTTTAAGAGAAATAAGACCATATTATAATTTTGTACCAGCTTACTTCTGATATTAAAACTCATTTACTTAATTAAATTCATTTTAATCTTAGCCAACTTGACCATGCAAAAACTCTTTTTCCAGAATTCCTCTTCCACAAACCTTCTATAACTTTCTTTTTACATTCAGAATTTGTCCCATGTCTTTCTTTTCCCTCCTAGTACTTGAGGACAAATTTATCTTTCTTAATCAACCAAACAAAACATTTCCATTCTTTGTACCTTTATACATCTTACTTTCCTTGTACACAGACATATTTTTCTTAATATTTAGTAGCTTCAATCACATATACTAATTAGAAATTTTAACTCTTAGAAACCCCAATTTGTAAGTAAAAACTAAGTAAACAATTATAAACTTTCTTTTACATTAGTATCTTGTGGCTTGGAAAATTTATAAACACTTCATAACTTCTAGAAATATGTTACTTTATAGTACAATCTTTTAATAAAACACATGTTTACCAATAGGTTACTAAATAGGTGTTTTGGGTCTATTGGTAAACATGTGTTTTATTAAAAGATTGTACATTACATTCCTGTAATGAAAAGCCAAAAGTAGACAAATGTACATTTAGCAATCAATGTCTAATATATTATCTTATTTGGAAATGATGATATTCAGAGAATTTGTATCATAAATTTAGCAAAACTCTAAAGTTTTAAGTCACCAAAAAGAGTTTGGAAGCTGTAACCACCACAACACATAATTATTGTTTAAAGTTCACCCAACATTCATCTTTTTCACAACTATTTAGTTACTTATTCCCAATAATTATTTAGATTGCCTATAAGACTTTAGATAAAATTAGCCATCATTTAAATTACTATTTTTGTTAACCAGTTCTGTAATAGAAATAACATCAGTTTTTTCCTACAAAATTTCATGTAAATTTCATCGTCTCTTATACCTCTAAACATAGTTATCATTAAGATTTTTATCAATAGGTCTTGGTCTTCTAATTTTGGACAAGGGAAGCATTCCCAGTCAGACATTTTAAAACATACTCAGGCAAAGTTGATGTAAACTCTTTATATAAAATTAGCTCAAACATTCCAACCTTTATAATCTTATCAACACTTACATTTTTACATGTTCTCAATTCAATTGTAACCTGAGTCAAGGTCTTAAGGCTATTTAAATTTTTCCCTTCCTTTTTCTGGCCTTTTCTTAGGTACCAATTAAACAATTATGTGAGAGCTCTCAAAACAATTTTTTTCCCCCAATTTAGAAGTTTTCCCAATTCAAAGGATCCATCGTCTGGCCATTGACGAGTAGGATCTTCATTTGTATATTTATTCCAATAGTGACTCGAACCAATAAGCCTTTTTAAGGAAAGACCTGGAGGTAACTTTCCACGCTTAGAATAAATCTTTACCATGGACGCAAGAGGCATCCCTTGTGAGGGCGCAGATGATGTAGCCCCCATGATCCACAGAATTCACTCCCAAAGATATTCAGAGAAAGTAAAGACCTTCGTTGCACAGGCGGCAAGGATGGTGTCTCCCACAATAGTGTGGGACACCTCCAGTCACAGACCCGCTAATCTGTGACACCGGGCAGGCGATACTGGAATGGGATTTTTCCAGCACTAACAAGCAACGAAGGTTAAGATGACAAAAGCCCTTATGGACTGGGCCCTTTATGACAAACTCCCCTGAGAGCTTGGCACAGCCGGACAAAGAGACACTTCGGAACCCCAGTCTACTCGACTGGCCACCAAGGGGCACCCCGGTAAATGCACCTTCCGTATGGTGGAGACCAAGGAGAATATTCTCACTGGTCACAAAGCCAAGTTTTCTCAGGACACAGAACAAGACAGAGACTACTCTGGGAGGAAAAGGGATCAAGATCAAAACCAAGAGTACTCTACCAAATTTAAACCAAGAGTCACTAAAAGCCCAAGAAACTAGTTTCCCAAATATTTTCTCCTGCCAATCTAAATTTAGAAAGAGAAAAAATTCTCACCATTTCCTTCCGCCGGACTCTGCAGATAGAGATTCCGGGAGGCTGACATGGTAAGAAGTCTTACCTTTTTGCCGGCTTTTGTCAGGTGTTCCCGTATCTCATCATCTGCAGTAGTCCAGGGAGAAGGCAGTTCTTCCAGCCAGAGAAGGCAACTTGCCAGCCAGTGTGGATCCTGCCAACTACGCCAAAACTGTCGGGGGAAGAGGGAGAATCTCCCTCTGCCCTTTTCCTTAAGGTTCTTATGGCTGGCCAAATAATTAACAAGACAGGTTAGCAGGAGAAAATAATACCAAGTTGAATAACATGTATACTTGGGAGAAAGCAGGGACACTGCGTTTCTCAACACAATAGCAGAAATTCTCATCTTAAATACCATGTTCAGCCAACGACAAAGAAGGATGTTGGGGGTGGGGGGAGTCAGTTACAGGAGATTACCACTAAAGCACAGTAAACAAGAGTAAGGTTATTATGCAGATTTAAGGCCTCACCTTCCACATTGGTAAGCCTCTAGAAATGAGGCCATCCCCCCCTCTTCCCAAAACAGAGAGGGAGATAGCTTTACAAATGGAGATTTCCCTTATAAATGTAGATGATTGTCTGGCAACTCCTCGCAGGGCCATCCAGAGCATGTGGCCAGAGAGACAGAACTTCCAATAAGATGGGCTTGTTGGTGCCTTTTCTATTGTAACCTCTATCCTACATTATCTTTACAGCCATCATGATAGATCTGTTCCAGGAAGGAGCCACCATGTCAAATTCTTTCGGCAGTTAGTGGGGGAGGTCAAATGTCCCTCAGAGAAAACAATCAAGGTAAAGAGATATATTTCAGGGTGGCCAAATCTTGATCTCCCACGTCCTTTACCTCATCTCTCTGGTTTGATTTCATGAAAATATAAATTTGGCTTGTATTCTGGGGAATCCTGGAGGGCTGAAACCCGAACCTTGGGCCTGAACCACCCAAGGAAAAAGGTTCACTCATGAAGTTCCTTCTGGATCTGGGCAAGTCCTGGCACTGGTTCTGACTTGCCCCTGGCAATCTGGTTTTGGGTAGTTCCTGGTACTTGTTCTGAGCTATTCCTGGAAAACTAGCTAGTATTCTGGTCTGTGTTATGTGTAGAATTGTGTTGTGTGTTAATCTTTATGTGAATTGAATTGGCTTTCTTGGGGATTGAGTTTCTCAGTAATAGTAACAAACTCTCTTTAGAAATTACCTTGTTTGTTGCAGCCACCTTAGAGAAAGCCCCCTAAAATGGGGATAACTGTAAACAGCTGGCAAGATAACCTGGGATAATTTAAAATTACAGTGGCCACTTTGAGCTCCTTTTGAACCAAGAAACAAAGAGATCTTTAAAGAGTCAAGGGCTCCACCTTTCAACTCCTAGAGTTTCCAGGAGCTGTAAATGTTTATAGAGAACTGTAGAATCTTACCAAGCCTGTTTTGCGTCCTGAGGGCTTTGCTTGATAATAGTCAGGTTGGGGGGTGTCGCAAAATTATGGTGGGACAAAAAAATGCGGTTACACTCCATTTTGTGGTCAGAGATGGTCAGACAGAAATGCAAGTTGCACTCCCATTTGTGGCTAAGTGTCCTACCAAACTGCTATCAGCCCCAGGGGAATTACATTGGCCATTAGAAGAAAGCCTTGGCTGGGCCTTCATTGTAAAGATCTTGATTTGGGGGACACTTGAAATTTTCATGATCTGATTCTAGCTGCAGCATAAATATACTTTTGACCAGCCGTGTCTAAATTCTGAAACAATGGGAAATGCTAATTCGATCCCCACCTGTAGCCCCTTATGCTGCCTTCTCCCAAACTGGGCAGCTTTTAGCTACGAGTACATAGTATGAGCTACTGACTACTTATTGGTTTACTGATCTTCTCCTCCCAGAGATAGTTACCATTCTTCCTTGTCTCTGTCTTTGTGTCATTTGTCATAAAAAAGGAAAGACCATGGGACAAGATGCAGGCATCTCCATAAGCCTGTTGTCTGGGCGGGCCCACAGTAGACTTTGCCGTAGGGCCCACCTATGGAGTATGCGCATAAGGTAGGAGCTGTTGCTAAGGGACATCTTGGAAGCCAAAAAAATGGCAGGGGCCAAGCGGTTAAGAGCCATTAGGGTGCTCCCCACCTCAAGAAGACTCCCCTAATAGGATAAGTTGGTCATGGAATGGGGTGGATGACAACAGGTCCCCCGCCAACCTCAAGAAAATGTCCATGCAACGATGAGGTACTCTGCAAAGCATACACAATCCCCAACCCCGCTGCACATCCCTCCTAGGTATTAGTCTGGCTCCAAGTGACCCAAAGCATAGCTAAAGCTGATAATGTGCATATAAGATGAGGGTTTTTTTTTTCTTTTGTCTTGTTCGATGTCTTGAGAGCTTGGCTTTATGACCTCTTTGGTCATGAGGGGTCCCAGTCCCTCAGGGTCCTTTGTCGTCTGCCTGTGCAATGGAAGACTTTGCTTTCTTGGACTGTTTTTGGGAGTGAACTCTTTTTTTTTTTAGGGCTGCTTCTTTTGCACTCTCTTTTTGGGACACCTCTTGCATCCATAGTTAAGCCATATATGCTTATTAGTTTGAGTCGCTATTAAGATCCTACTCGTCAAAGGTCAAAGGATGGATCCTTAAATTGGAAAAACTTCTAAACCAAAATAATGTAGCTGAAAGCGTGGGTCAACCTCTTTCCAGTTCTTTGGGGAAATGGAAACAACTATCTTTTTCTTGCAAATCCCTGCAGGGCCAGAAGTATGGCTCTAGAATGCAGTTCAAAGTTCACTTTTCCTTTTCCTATCCCAAAGCCTCCCCTGTTCCTCTCAAAATGCTTGTAGATATTGGGTCATTAGAAAATGATAAGGCAAATATGCCCCAGAAACTCCATCTTGGAGAAAACTTGAGTGGTTTCTCTGTGCCTTTGTGATGTAGTTGGACAGGTAGATCAACTTATAATGTCATTTGAATTACAACCCAATCTCCGAGAAATCAATAGCAATTGTCCTTAAGAAGTCCTTGTAAGACTGGAAATGCAGCTGTAGAGGCAGTTCAGGTTCCACCCATTTCCCTTATCTCAAAGAGCTTGCAAACCCTCTGAGGAATATCTACTCCATCACTAATTCCTAGGACTGAAGGAAAAAAAAAAGGAAAAAGGAAAGCAAAATGACCATAAAAATGCCATCACCAAAATCGAGCATCTTGAGTGTCTTCTTCACAAATATTAGTAAAAAAGGCTTAAAACAAAATTTGGATTCATAACAATGGAGCTTTCTATTACTGTACCTGATTCATGGCAGTAATTTTAAAACAATTGCTGTAAAGTCTCTGTCTACAAACAGATAATTACTTAGGAATAAATTTAACAAGAAACATGCAATATCTATTCAAAGACAACCTTGAAGCGCTACTGAAAAACACAATGTACTATTTGACAAAATGGAAAGGTACCCATTTTCTTGGCTAGGAAAAAATCTTGTACAGATATGAATTCTCTCCCAAATTATTCTATAACTATGATGAGATCTCAATAAAAATATTAACATGATTGAAGTGGAGAATAAAACAAGCTAATTCTAAAATATATGTGGAAAATAAACATGTAAGAAGAGCCAGGAATTTTCTGAAAAAGAAGTCTAATGAGTGGAGAGGGCTGTCCTTACTGGACATTAAAGCATATTATTAGACTACATAGTTAGAGAGGTACTGGTGCATAACTAGTACTGGTACATGATTAAACTCACAGTCCAATAGGAAAGAAAAGAGAGTCCAGAAATAAACTCAACTACACATACACAAACACATACACACACACACACACACACACACACACACACACACACTGTTTTTGTCTGAATGTATCCCCCCAAAATTCATGTTGAAATCCTAATGCCCAGTGTGATGATATTAAAAGGTGGGGCCTCTGGGAGGTACTAAGGTCATGAGGGTGGAGCCCTCATAGTGCCCTTATAAAAGAGACCTCAGGGCCGCCCGGTGGCTTAGCGGTTAAGTGCGTGCGCTCCGCTGCTGGCGGCCCGGGGTTCGGATCCCGGGCGGGCACAGGCGCACCGCTTCTCCGGCCATGCTGGGGCCGTGTCCCACGTGCAGCAACTGGAAGGATGTGCAGCTATGACATACAGCTGTCTACTGGGGCTTTGGGGGAAAAAATAAATAAATAAAATTTAAAAAAAAAAAAAAAAGAGACCTCACAGAACTCCCTAGCCCCTTCCACCATGTAAGAATATAAGAGAATAAAATAGGAAACCATTAATCAAACAGATATAAATAAATTAATAAATCTAAAGTTTGATGAGGAATAGGATATTTACATACTTTAAATACAAAACACTTATTCATTACAAGGTGGAGAGAGAGTAAATTTACAGTGAAGAAGCTTGATAGCGACCACTTTAGTCAAGTGAACAAAGTGAACGTCATCAATAACGGGTTACATTGAAATCCTTCACCACCTGATAGAATGCAATGAAATGAACACAGCATCATTTCTGTGATGTTTCCGTCAAAGAAGCACCATGTGAAACTAATCATGAGGAAACTCTTGATGAACCAAAATTGAAAAGAATTCTACAAAATAACTGGCCTCTGGTTTTGGCATCTGGGTAATACTGGCTTCATAGAAAGAATTGGGAAATGTTCCTTCCCCTTCTACATGTAGAAAGAGTTTGTGGAGAATTGGCATGAATTCTTGTTTAAATATTTGGTAGTATTCACCAGTGAGGCCATCTGGGCTTATAGTTTTTTTTGGGGGGTGGGGAGTTTAAAAATTACTACTTCTCTCTCTTTTCTTTACTATTCAGATTTTTTTTATTTCTTCTTGAGTCCATTTTAGTCATTTGTGTCTTTCTAGAAACTTGTCCATTTCATCTAAATTTTCTAATTTGTTGCCTGGTATTACCTTATAATCATTTTTATTTCTCTAAGCTTGGTAGTAATTTCTCTTTTTCGTTTCTTTTTTTTGTGAGGAAGATCAGCCCTGAGCTAACATCCATGCCAATCTTCCTCATTTTACTGAGGAATACTGGCCCTGGGCTAACAGCCGTGCCCATCTTCCTCTACTTTATATGGGACGCCACCACAGCGTGGCCTGACAAGCAGTGCATCGGTGTGCGCCTGGGATCCGAACCCAGGCCACCAGCAGCGGAGCGCACGCACTTAACCGCTACGCCACAGGGCCGGCCCTCTTTTTTCATTGCTAATTTTAGTAATATGAGTCTTCTCTCTCCCCTTGATCAATATAGCTAAAAGTTTGTCAATTTATTAATCTTTTTCAAATAACCTAGTTTTGGTTTGTTGATTATCTTTGTTGTTTTTCTATTCTCTATTTCATTTATTTTGCTCTAATCTTTATTATTTACTATCTCCTGCTTACTTTGGGTTTAGTTTGCTCTTCTTTTCTAGTGTCTTAAGCAAAAGCTTAGACACTAACCTTTTTTCTTCTTTTTTAATATATGAATTTAAAGCTATAAATTTCCTGCTAAGCACTGCTTTGGCTGCATCCCATAAGTTAAGTATGTTGTGTTTTTGTTTTTATTCTTCTCAAAGTATTTTCTACTTTCCCTAGTGATTCTTTCTTTGACCCATCGGTTATTTAGGAGTACGTTGTTTAATTTCTATATATTTATCTGTTTCTCAATTTTTATTTTTTACTGTTTTCTATTTTTATTACATTATATCCAGAGAACACACTTTATATGATTTCAATCCTTTTAAATTTATTTACGTTTGTTTTATGTCCTAGCATATGGTGTATCCTGGAGAATGTTCCATGAGCTCTTAAGAAGAATGTATATCCTGCTGCTGTTAGATAAATTGTTCTATAGATGTCTGTTAGGCCTAACTGGTTTATATTATTGTTCAAGTTCTCTATTTCCTAGTTGAAGTTCTGACTAGTAGTTTTATCCATTATTGAAAGTGAGTTGTTGAAGTATAATTATTATTATTGAATTGTCTATTTCTCTTTTCAATTCTATCAGTTTTTCCTCCATATATTTTTTGGCTATCTTGTTAGGTGCATATATAATTGTTATCTCTTCCTGATGGAGTCATTCTTTTATCATTAATCATTATCAGTTTTTTAAAATTAAAATCCTTTTTGGGCCGGCCCCGTGGCTTAGCGGTTAAGTGCGCGCGCTCCGCTGCTGGCAGCCCGGGTTCGGATCCCGGGCGCGCACCGACGCACCGCTCCTCCGGCCATGCTGAGGCCGCATCCCACATACAGCAACTAGAAGGATGTGCAGCTATGACATACAACTATCTACTGGGGCTTTGGGGAGAAAAAATAAATAAATAAAATCTTTAAAAAAAAAAATCCTTTTTGTTTGACATTAGTATAGCCAATTCTGCTCTCTTTGGTTGATGTTTGCATGTTATATCTTTTCCAGTTATTTCACTTAATACCTATATCTTTGAATCTAAAGTGTGTCTCCTGTAGATAGCATGTAGTTGGATCTTTGTGTTGTTTTTTTTGTTTTGTGTGTGTATGTGTGTGTGTGTGTGAGGAAGATTAGCCCTGAGCTAACATCCATTGCCAATCCTCCTCTTTTTGCTGAGGAAGATTGGCCCTGGGCTAACATCCGTGCCCATCCTCCTCTACTTTATATGTGGGACACCTGCCACAGCATTGCTTGATGAGCAGTACATAGGTCTGTGCCCGGGATTCGAACCTTCAAACCCCAGGCTCCCAAGGCAGAGCACTCGAACTTAACCACTATGCCACCTGGCCGGCCCCTGGATCTTTGTTTTTTTATCCAGTTTCAAAATGTCTGCTTTTTTATTAGACTGTTTAATTCATTCACATTTTGTCATTATTAATATGATTGGATTTAGGACTGCCATTTTACTTTTTGTTTTTTCTATGATTCATGTTATTTTGTCCTTCTTATCCTCTTTATTGCCTTTATTTGTAAGTGAATATTTTTAGTGTAGCATCTGAATTACTTTAATGATTATTCACTTTTTTAAAAAAATTTATTTTCTTAGTGGTTATACTAGGGTTTTCAGTATATATGTTAACTTAGATCTACTTCAGATTTATATTAACTTAATGACAGTGAGATGTATAAATGTTACTCCTATATAGTTCTATCTCCTCTTCTGCCTTTTTGTGTTATGTTTGCTCACAAGCAAAATCTGCATTTTTTTTTGACAGCACCCTTAGACTTGAACGTCCTCAGCCTCTATTCCAAACAAAGTCAGTCCCTTTAGGGAGAGCTACAGAGCTTTCTGTTCTTATGGCCGGACTGTCCCCCTATGCAGAACATTTGTGCAACTGCTCCAGAGATGGGAGCAGGAACGTTTACCCTGGCAGTATCACCCCTTACAAGAAAGGCTCTTGGCTGCGGGGCCGGAGGGGAGAGGCATTGCTGGTCTTCTTGGTTTCTCCCTCCCAGCGTGGAACCTCTGCCCTACACAGAAGCTGGGATGAAGATTACTGGAGCCCAGTATTCTCAGCTTGCTGTGCATGGGGTAGAGTTTCTGTTCTATGAATGGGAGCTGGGTGGAGGAAGGGAGCCTCAGACCTCTCTTGTCTGGAATAGAGCTCCTGCAACACAGAACAGGGAAGAATAAGGAATGCTGGTGGCCAACCCCTCCTGGAGAGAAATCATAGTCTTAAACTGGAATATGGATGTTTTAATGGTAAAGCCTGAGCAGACTAATCAGAACTGATGCTGGCTTTCAGGAGTGGATACATAATTAACAGAGCACAGTGAAGAATGAAATCTGGGGCCCCTTCCTAAAAAAATTATTAAGAATTTCAAGATGGTGATGGCAGATCATTAAACCATGTGTGAGGTCCTTCTAAGCATCCAAGCATAGGGCTCTGTGTACTTGCACAAGACACATACCCGTGAAGCCATCCTCACTCACTTTTGCCCTAAAGTGGGATCCTGGGGAACCCCTGCTGTGAAAGGTTTATTCCTTAGTTTCTGGGAGGTCCTAAGGAAAGGGCTTCAAAGTGAGGGGCTAGGGCAGCCCTAGGTGGCAGAAGTCAGCTGGGCGGGAGAGGGGCGATGACTTAGGGCACTGTCTGTGTACCATGCATTTGGGAAATATTTGATACCTTAAAACTCTATTATAATGCAAAAAAATGGAGGTTCAAAATATTCAATTTCAGAAGATTTGGGGTCACATTATTAATTGGTTAATAAACCTACACAGCTAGCAGGCCAGGAGTTCCAGGGGTCCTTTTACAAGGTCCAACTCTGTCCAGATTTGGTGCCACTTGGTTGTCATATCCACTTTATTGGGGAAATTCTGGTAGAGATTTCTAGGTTTATGGCAGGGATTCTAGAAATCCTTTGATTAGTAGAGCTTGTTATGCATGTTCTAAACAGGGGAATCGGAATACTAGGTCTCCAAGACCAACTCAGCTTCCGAGGATGGGGTTGCTTGCCATTTCCCTGCCTAGCCTTGACCTCTCCCCACCACATTCCTCCTTCCTCCCCAATACCCCTCAACACACCAAAAACAACTTTAGCAAGCCCTGGCTTGAGAGCAATTTGCCAATCATATTATATCTTAATTCATATTACCATGGGGGTTTTAATGTTTAACAAGGATAGCTCTACTTAGGGAAATGGTGGTGCATGCTATCATTGACTACAAGTGACAGTAGAGGATGTTATTCTGGTTTACACCTCAGTTTTAGCTCTTTTTCCCCTTTTAGAGATAGATGATCGGTGCCAATGATAGTCAGAGCTGTAGTTACCCTGCCCACGGGCTTACCTCATTATATTATTTTAGTCTTTTTCATTCTAAAATACTGTTATACATCAGTGCTTTTCAAATTGAAAGTGCAAATGAATCACCTGGGGATGTTGTTAAAATGCAGATTGCTAATTGAGCAGGTCTGGGTCAGGGTCTGAGGTTCTGCATTCTAATAAGCTTCCAAGTAATGCCCTGGGAGCTAGTCTGTGAACCACAGAATAGAACCACTCTGAATAATACTCGATAGAAATTGCTCCAAACTAAAACTTAGCTCTTGATTGTAATTTGTAGGTCATTATACCCTAAATTTTAAAGCAACTGTCTAAACCGAGGTTGCCACATTCTCTCTCAGAAGTCAATTGTCAATTAATCTAAAGGTTGGATGTACTTTTTTTTTTTTTTTAATTTTTGTTTATTGCAGTAACATTGGTTTATAACATTGTAAAAATTTCAGGTGTACATCATTGTACTTCTATTTCTGCATGGACTTTTAAAAGGCTTCTTACTAATTTCAGAGGCTTGTGCCTTTTGGTCCCTGAACTTAAAAAAAAAAAAAAAAATCACACTATCAGAAAGTAGGAAATACTGCCTGCTAACTAGTATGGGAAAATCTCAAGCTTTTACTGTGTAGTTTGTGACATCTGAATTTTTCAAATATGACCTCTAGTCATTTATTTTCAGCCTGTTAAGCACTGCATTCCTCCCAATTTTTTCATGAAATGTGAAGCACATATTTACACTATGAATGTATTTAAAACTTCTCGCTTCTTAGTAATCCTCTCCACAGGTTACTTTTAAAGTCAAACAACATTATTCATGGTGAATACTTTCATCTCAAGTGCAATTTTTAAAAAACCAGAATCTCCTCTTCTAAGATTCGACATCTTTATGGCTTAGTGCAAGTTGCTAAATCACATTGCTTTATTAATACATCACTGAATAGAATCTGACCCATCCCTTGACTTCTCTATGTGCAGCACTCTCACCATGGATTAATGAGGAAAAAAATCTGTTAATAGAATCCAGAATATTTACTACTAGTTGAGGGTTTGAGTACTCTTAAACCTATTTAAAGTAATGTTTTTAGAATAAGATTTATTCAACATTTGGAGCAAAAATTCAGTTTAATAAGACTCATATTTCATATTTGGCCATAAGGCTGGAAATTACTGAGTCAACAGTGTGTCTCTTGAGGAGAAAAGGCTTCTTTTTTTGTGTGAAAAGCCTGAAATTAAGAAAGAGCTCCATTATTAACAAATAGTCATAATAACACAAACTATTTCACTTAGATTAATAACTCTGAGAAACAGGCAAAAAGCATTCAGCAGAGAAATAAAGTGAAACATTTCATACACATTCACATTTCTCTTTATCTTTAAAAGATTTGGCATTAAGATATTTTTTTCCAAGTTACAATTCCTCCTTAAAGCCCACCAACCCATGGTGATCCCTCCATCTTCTGAAATTCTATAGCATTATCTGTACAACTCAAATAGCAATCATCTAAAATCAGCTCATAACACAGGTTATACATTTTTTATGGACTCTATCTCCTCCAACTAGAGTGTGAGCTCTTGGTGGGCAGGCACTATATTTTTAAAATTTTTGTGATCTTTTGCCTGTGACACACTAGTAATACATTTCAGTCTATGTCCATTTTAAGTTACTCTTTCCTTTCTCCCAATACTGCTTTTCTCCTGTAACTCTTTCTCTATATTTTTCCCTAATCTAGAGGTAAATAGCATTATTCTTATAGTTCAACAAAAGTAAATCCACCTCAAAATGTAGCTTTTTAGGGTTAAATTTTTAAATTACTGTGTTTTCTGGAGACATCATCATAATCCATACAACATCAATTGTACACCCATAGTGTTCAGGAAAAATTATAAAATGTAGGTCAGTCATTCCTAAATGCAGAACATTTTTTGTTATCTACTGTCTCAGACTAAACATTATAGTGTTATGTAACTTACCGTTTTCAGTAAATCTTTTTGCTTGTACAAAACCAGACAAGTTATTAACGAAACAAATAATAAGACAAGAATAAATGGTATCAAGAAAAATAACAAGGCTTTCTTCCATATGTCACCTAGGATTAAAAATCACAAAAAAGGGGAAGGTTTAGATGTTTACAATTATTTTTGAAAGTGAATTATTTTATAAATAAACTAGTAAATGGTGAACTGAGTTAAACTCAGCAACTTCTGCCATATTTACCAGTGCATATATACCATAGCTATGTTTGAGTGTAGTATTCTTTTCATTTGTGTACTTTTAATATAGAACTACTTTACTGAACTATGACATCTCTTCATTTTACTTAGAAAAATAACTCCCCAAAGCCCGATTCTTATTTTCTCACATGATTTTGTTTAAAACTTGACCTTGTGTATTTTTCAAAATAATAAAACATTAGCCAAATGATTTAGATAAGTATGTCTTGTGTATCTCTTAACTCTCAGTAAATCAAATATTTATATCATATCATATAATGCTGTAGTGAGCAAGAGCTGGTCTTCAATAAAAGTCTCTGTGCAAATAATAGAGCTACTCTTTAAACATCATGTTTTTAAAGTTGTCTCACATTTTAGAGACTAAAGAGATGAGGTTTTTCTTTTCAGGTTGAAATTTTAATGGTTCTTCTGCATAGCAAGAAATGAGCAATCATTAGACAAACTTAAAAAGTAGACAAAGTTTGTCTTTCCAAAACTAGTATCGTCCACTTGTTTTGAAGTACTACAGAGCATCTTGAATCCTAGATCCAGATCTACACTAAAACCTACCCCCAATGAACACAGGGGTGCATATATCTTTTAGAATTAGTGTTTTCGGGTTCTTTGGAACATGATGTAGTTTATATAGAAATTAAAATATAGTGACATACACCTGAAATTTATATAATGTTATAAACCAATGTTACCTCAATAAAAAAAAAAAAAAGTACCCCCAATACCACCTTTTTCTTTGTCCTATTCCCTTCAAATCTTATTTTCTACTAGAAAATTACCAAATTCATATACTCAGCTCAATTAAGATTTGCAAGGATATAATCCAAAGAAATGACTAATAATATTAAGTTTTTTGGCATGCAAAATAAACAGTGGGAAAGCAGGCTTCTTTCCTGAGACTCCAGTTGCTTTCCCTATACATAGTCAATCCTGAATAAGACATATTGACATTTTCAAAAAAAAATTATCCCTTGAAACATCCAATAAGAAACATCCTAAAGAACTAAGACCACATGCATCTCAGGAAATTCTTTGTTCCTAATCTCAAAGTTATTAAGATTCTACCAAGAGATACCTATCAGGGCAAAAGAAATCTGTCATCAATATTACTGTTAAGATTGTAAGTAAAATACATAAAAAGATATATATTTGGAGGATGTAGCTTAAAAACTCACCATATCCACTTTAAGCTATGCATTGACTAATGATAAGATATAATTCAGGGAGAGAAAAGTCAAGATGGCAGCATAGGCGGACTCTGAACACCACTCCTCCATCAGACACAGCCAATTTACAACTACTCTTGGAAAAATTACCCCTGAGAGAGGACTGAAAACTGGATAAGAGGAACCCCAGCAACAAATGACAATCCTAACTGAGATGGAAGAGGCAGAAATTCCCTTCTGGATAGAAAAAAACGCCACCATCACAAGCCACAATGCTGCACGGCTGCCCAGGAGCAACCCAAAGGTACGCAGCCTTCCCTGGAGGAATGGGGGACCTGAGCCAGGGAGCATGACCACTCTAGGTATTTTTTGGACCCAGCACAACCGAGCCGAGTGGCATAATACCTGACTTTGCTTGCTACTAACAACATTGGGGAGTACCCCCAGAAAAGCCGGCTCTAAAAGAGCCCATGCACAAATTCACCCATCTTGGAAAGCAACCTAAAGAAAGGTGCACAGCCCTTTGGTGAAAAGAGACTCATCTGACAGGCTCTGAGTGCATCTCGGTGAGAGGTGAGACCTCTCCAGGAACTGGGACATTGGCGGCGGCCATTGTTGTGACCTGGTGTGGGTGTGATGACACAGACGCTGGCAGATGCCATTGGAGTTCTCCCTGGGGCCTGCTAGCCCAGGGTGTGGCCCACCCACTAGAGCACCGATTTAATCCCACTCAGCCAGGGCAGGCAGCCCACCCTAGGGACTGGCCCCACCCAACAATAAGCCCTCAGGCAACTTGTGGGCCTGCATAGATTGGTGACTGGATTCTCCACAGCCTGGCGACTGGGTCCACCTCTGCGGGGCAGGACATGCACAAGGAGCGGGTGGAGAGTCTGGGGTGTTGGTGGAGTGTGGGGGGGCCCTGCCTTGGAGAGACTGGGTCCACTTCAGGGGGTCAGGGCATGTACTCAGGGCAGGACTGTATTGACTGTGTGTGTGGACTTGTGGGTGGCAGGGCTTATCAGTTGCAGAAGACTTGTGCTTCTCAAAGACCACTTAGGGGATTGGCCCTACCTTCTGAAGCCTGAAACAATTGGGTGCTCCCATGCCTGAGTCCAGCCCCACCCAGCTGCAATCCTCAGAGAGCTGACAAGAGCCTTATAGGCCAGAGGCTTATAGCAATTGTAAGCCCCTGAGCCTAACAACCAGCCACACTGGGGGCCTACACACTTCATAGAAAAACAGAAACAGGAATGTGCTATTACACCTTGCATCCAACTGTGCTGGGGCTCCCTACACCCAATAAAGAGACTGAAGGGCCCACAACAACTACAGGCAGCTGAGCATTACAACCAGCTGGACAGGGGGACAGCTCAGCATCCCTGGGCACCTGCAGGAAGAGCAACCCAGCCACAACAGAAGGACACATGTAGCCCACACAGGGGTCACTCCTGGAACATTTGGAACTGGTGACAAGAGGGAAGCACACTGCAGGCCTCCTAAGGCATCACTTGCATCAGGTCACCTCTCCAAGATCAGGAGACATAGCTGACCTACCTAATACTTAGACACAAGCACAGGGAAAGAGGCAAAATGAGGAGAGAAAAGAATACATTCCAAGTAAGGGAACAGGACAAAACCCCAGAAAAGGAACTAAATGAAACAGAAATGAGCAAACTACACAACAGAGAGTTCAAACAAAGACTGTTAAGGATGCTCACTGATCTTGGGAGAAGAATGGATGAACTCAGTGAGAACATCAACAAAGAAAGGAAAGATATAAAAAAAGAACCAATCAGAAATGAAGAATACAATACTGGAAATGAAAAATTCACCAAAGGGACTCAAAAGCAGAGTAGAGGATACAGAAGAACGGATCAGAGAGCTGGATGAAAGACTAGAAGAAATCACCCAAGCTGAACAGGTAAAAGAGAAAAGAATTAAAAAGAGTGAGGACAGTCTAAGGGGACTCTGGGACAACAACAAGCACACTAACATCTGTATTCTAGGTGTCCCAGAAGGAGAAGAGACAGACAAAGGGGCAGAGAATCTATTTGAAGAAATAATAGCTGAAAACTTCCCTAACCTAAGGAAGGAAACAGACATCCAGGTACAGGAAGCACAGAGAGCACCAAACAAGATAAACTCAAAGAGGCCCGCACCATGACACATCATAACTAAAACGTCCAGAATTAAAGATAAAGAGAGAATCCTAAAAGTCACAAGAGAAAGACAACAAGTTACATACAAAGGGAACCCCATAAGGCTATCAGCTAACTTCTCAGCAGAAACCTTACAGGTTAGAAGAGAGTGTTATGATATATTTAAAGTGCTAAAAGGAAAAAGCCTACAGCCAAGAATACTCTACCCAGCAAGGTTATCATTCAAAATGGAAGGAGAGATCAAAATTTTCCCAGATAAGCAAAAATTAAAGGAGTTTGTCACCAAGAAACCAATTCTACAAGAAATGCTAAAGGGAGTTATCTAAGGGGGAAAGAGAAGACCACAAATAGGAAAAATTATCTATTTCTATGATAAGAGGGTAACAGATACAAATGCACAAAAAAGAGCTTAGATATGATATAAAAAATATAAAATGTGGGAGGAGGGGAGTGAAAGAGTAGAGCTTTCAGACAGAGCTCAAACTAAATAGACCATCAATTTAATATAGATTGCTATAGGGCATAGGGAGAAGTCAAGATGGCGGTGTAGGCAGACTCTGAACTCACCTCCTCCTACGGACACAGCCAATTTACAACTACTCGTGAAAAAATCACCCCAAGACAGAACTGAAAACTGGATAAGAGGAACTTCTGCAACAACGGACAATCCTAACTGAGGTAGAAGAGGCAGAAACTCCCTTCTGGAGAGGAAAAACGCCGCCTTCACAAGCCACCAGCTTCACGGCCACCCGGGAGCAGCCCACAGGTACACAGCCCTCCCTGGAGGAGCGGGGCCCCGAGCCGGGGAGCGCCCCCGCTGTGGGCATTTTGTGGACCCAGCACAATCGAGACGAGTGGCATAATATCTGACTTTGCCTGCTACTAAAACATTGGGGAATACCCCTAGAACAGCTGGTTCACAAAGACATTAAAACCGGCTCTTAAAGGTCCCACCGGCAAACTCACTCGTTTCAGAAAGCAACCTAAAATCACCAGAAAGAAAGGGTCACAGTGCTTTGGTGAAAAGAGACTCACCTAATAGGCCCTGTGTGCATCTCGGTGAGAGGTGAGACCTCTCCAGGGACTGGGACATTGGCGGCGGCCATTGTTGTGGCCTGGTGTGGGCGTGCTGATACAGACGCCATTGGAGTTCTCCCTGGGGCCTGCTAGCCCAGGGTCTGCCCCACCCGCTAGAGCACCGATTTAATCCAGCTCCGCCAGGGCAGGCAGCCCACCCTAGAGACTGGCCCCACCCAACAACAAGCCCTCAGGCAACTTGTGGGTCTGCATAGATTGGTGACTGGATGCTCTGCAACCTGGCAACTGAGCTGACTTCGGTGGGGCAGGGTGTGCACAAGGAGTGGGTGGAGAGTGTGGGGTGTTGGTGGAGTGTGTGGGGCTCCCGCCGTGGAGAGACTGGGTCCGCTTCGGGAGGTCGGGGTGCGCACACGGGGCAGGACTGTGTTGACTGTGTGTGTGGACCTATGGGCAGCAGGGCTTGTCAGCTGCAGAAGACTTGTGCTTCTCAAAGACCCACATAGGCGGTTTGCCCCACCTTCCAAAGCCTGAAACGATTGGGTGCTGCTGTGCCTGGGGCCAGCCCCACCCAGCTGCAACCCTCAGAGAGCTGACAAGAGACCTAATAGGCTGGAGGCTTAGAGCAATTGTAAGGCCCTGAGCCTAACAACCTGCCACACTGGGGGCCTACTCACTTAAAAGAAATACTGCAACACAAATGTGGTATTAGAACTTGCAGCCAACTGTGCTGGGGCTCTCCACACCTGATAAAGAGACTGAAGGGCCCACAACAACTACAAGCAGCTGAGCATTACAACAGCTGGCCAGGAGCATAACTCGGCCTCCCTGGGTGCCTACAGGGAGACCAAACAGGCCACAACAGAAGGACATATGTAGCCCACATAGGGGTCACCTCTGGAACATTGAGAACTGAGGGAAGCACATGGCAGGCCTCCTAAGCCATGACTTACATAAGGTCACCTATCCAGGAGCAGGAGACGTAGCTAACCTACCTAATACATAGTCACAAGCACACGGAAAGAGGCAAAATGAGGAGGCAAAGGAATACATTCCAAGTAAGGGAACAGGACAAAACCCCAGAAAAGGAACTAAGTGAAACAGAAATGAGCAACCTACTCAACAGAGAGTTCAAACAAAGAGTGTTAAGCATGCTCACTGATGTGGGGAGAAGAATAGATGAACTCAGTGAGAATGTCAACAAAGAAATGGAAGATATAAAAAAGAACCAATCAGAAATGAAGAATACAATACTGGAAATGAAAAATTCACTAGAGGGACTCAAAAGCAGAGTAGAGGATACAGAAGAACGGCTCTGTGAGCGGGACGAAAGACTAGAAGAAATTACCCAAGCTGAACAGATAAACGGGAAAAGAATTAAAAAGAGTGAGGACAGTCTAAGGGACCTCTGGAACAACATCAAGCGCACTAACATCCGTGTTATAGGTGTCCCGGAAGGAGAAGAGTGAGACAAAGGGGCAGAGAAACTCTTTCAAGAAATAATAGCTGAAAACTTCCCTAACCTAAGGAAGGAAACAGACATCCAGGTACAGGAAGCACAGAGAGCCCCAAACAAGATAAACCCAAAGAGGCCCACACCAAGACACATCATAATCAAAATGTCCAGAATTAAAGATAAAGAGAGGGCCAGCCCCATGGCTTAGCGGTTAAGCGTGCATGCTGCGCTGCTGGCAGCCCGGGTTTGGATCCCGGGCGCGCACTGACACACTGCTTCTCTGGCCATGCTGAGGCCGTGTCCCACGTACAGCAACTAGAAGGATGTGCAGCTATGACATACAACTATCTACTGGGGCTTTGGGGGAAAAAATAAATAAATAAATAAAAATCTTAAAAAAAAAAAAAAGGAGCACAACCTCAAAGCAGCCTTCTCTAACCTCCTCAGATTGGGTTAAGTCTCCTTTCTTTAAAAAAAATAAAAATAAAAAAAAAATAAAGAGAGAATCCTAAAAGCCGCAAGAGAAAATCAAGTTGCATACAAAGGAAACCCCATAAGGCTATCAGCTGACTTCTCAGCAGAAACCTTACAGGTTAGAAGAGAATGGGTTATCATTCAAAATGGAAGGAGAGATAAAAAATTTCCCAGACAAGCAAAAATTAAAGGAGTTTGTCACCAAGAAACCAGTGCTACAAGAAATGTTAAAGGGACTGATTTAAGGGGAAAAGAGAAGACCACAAATAGGAAAAATTATCTATTTCCATGATAAGAGGGTAATGGATACAAATGCACCAAAAAGAGGTTAGATATGATATCAAAAACATAAAAGGAGGGAGGAGGGGAGTTAAAGAGTACAGCTTTCAGACAGAGGTCAAACTAAAGAGACCATCAATTCTGTATAGAAGAAGGAAGGAACAGAGAAGGACTACTAAAACACTGAGAAAAAAAAAAAGTTAAAAAATGACAGTAAGTAAATACTTATCAATAGCTACTTTAAACGTTAATGGACTAAATGCTCCAATTAAAAGGCATAGGGTGGCTGATTGGATTAAAAAACAAGACCCATATACATGCTGCATACAAGAGACACATTTCAGACCTAAAGACACTCACAAACTGAAAGTGAAAGGATGGAAAAAGATACTCCACGCAAATGCCAATGAAAAGAAAGCTGGGGTAGCAGTACTCATATCAGACAAAATAGACTTTACAACAAAAACTGTAAAAAGAGACAAAGAAGGGCATTACATAATGATCAAGGGAACAATCCAACAAGAGGATATAACACTTGTAAATATCTACGCACCCAATGTAGGTGCACCTAAATATATAAAGCAATTATTAACAGACATAAAAACAGAAATAGACAGTAACACAATAATAGTAGGGGACTTTAACACTCCACTTACACCAACGGATAGATCATCCAAACAGAAGATCAATAAGGAAACATTGGCCTTAAACGACACACTAGAACAGATGGACCTAGTAGATATATACAGAGCATTCCATCCAAAAACTGAAGAATACACGTTCTTTTCAAATGCACATGGAACATTCTCCAGGATTGATCACATATTAGGGCACAAAACAAGTCTCCATTAATTTAAGAAGATTGAAATAATACCAAGCATCTTTTCTGACCACAACGGTATGAATCTAGAAATCAACTATAGGAAGAAAATCAGAAAAGCCACAAATACGTGGAGATTAAACAAAATGCTACTGAACAATGACTGGGTCAACGAAGAAATCAAAGAAGAAATCAAAAAATACCTGGAGAAAAATGAAAATGAAAATACGACATGCCAGAATTTATGGGATACAGCAAAAGCGGTTCTAAGAGGGAAGTTTATAGCAATACAGGCCTATCTCAACAAACAAGAAATATCTCAAATAAATAATCTAACAATGCAGCTAAATGAACTGGAAAGAGAAGAACAAACAAAGCCCCAAATCAGTAGAAGAAGGGAAATAATAAAAATCAGAGCAGAAACAAATGAAATAGAAACCAAAACAACAATAGAAAAAATTAATAAAACCAAGAGCTGGTTCTTTGAAAAGATAAACAAAATTGACAAACCTTTAGCTAGACTCACCAAGAAAAATAGAGAGAAGGCACAAATAAGTAAAATCAGAGATGAAAGAGGAGGGCCGGCCCCGTGGCTTGGCGGTTAAGTGTGTGCGCTCTGCTGCTGGCAGCCCGGGTTTGGATCCCGGGCGCGCACCGACGCACCACTTCTCCGGCCATGCTGAGGCCGCGTCCCACATACAGCAACTAGAAGGATGTGCAGCTATGACATACAACTATCTATGGGGGCTTTGGGGGAAAAAATTAAATAAATAAAAATTATTTAAAAAAAAAAAAGAAATGAAAGAGGAGAAATTACAACAGACACCTCAGAAATACAAAAGATTATAAGAGAATACTATGAAAAGCTATATGCCAACAAATTCGACAATCTGGAAGAAATGGATAAATTCTTAGAATCATACAACCTTCCAAAACTGGATCAAGAAGAAGTAGAGAATTTGAATAGACCAGTCACCAGTAACGAGATCGAAACAGTAATCAAAAACCTCCCCAAAAATAAAAGTCCAGGACCAGACGGCTTCCCTGGTGAATTCTATCAAACATTCAAAGAAGACTTAATACCTATCCTTCTCAAACTCTTCCAAAAAGTTGAAGAGAAAGGGAAGCTCCCTAACCCATTCTACGAAGCCAACATTACCCTGATACAGAAACCAGACAGGGGCAACACAAAAAAAGAAAATGACAGACCAGTATCACTGATGAACATCGATGCAAAAATCCTCAACAAAATACTAGCAAATTGAATACAACAATACATCAAAATGATTATACATCATGATTAGGTGGGTTTTATTCCAGAGATGCAGGGATGGTTCGACATCCGCAAATCAATCAACATGATGCACCACATTAATAAAATGAAGAATACAAATCACATGATCATCTCAATAGATGCAGAGAAGGCATTTGACAAGATACAGCATCCATTTATGATAAAAACTCTGAATAAAATGGGTATAGAAGGAAAGTACCTCAACATAATAAAGGTCATTTATGACAAACCCACAGCTAATGTCATCCTCAATGGTGAATAACTGAAAGCTATCCCTCTAAGAACAGGAACAGACAAGATGCCCACTCTCACCACTCCTGTTTAACATAGTATCGGAAGTCCTAACCAGAGCAATCAGGCAAGAAAAAGAAATAAAAGGGATCCAAATTGGGAAGGAAGAAGTGAAACTCACTATTTGCAGATGACATGATTTTATATACAGACAACTCTAAAGAATCCACCAAAAAACTCTTAGAATTAATAAAGGAAAACAGTAAAGTTGCAGGATACAAAATCAACATACAAAAATCAGTTGCATTTCTATACACTAACAACGAAGTAGCAGAAAGAGAAATTAAGAATACAATCCCATTTACAACTGCAACAAAAAAAAATAAAATACCTAGGAATAAACTTAACCAAACAGGTGAAAGATCTGTACACCAAAAACTATAAAACATTGCTGAAAGAAATTGAAGAAGACACAAAGAAATGGAAAGATATTCCGTGCTCTTGGATTGGAAGAATTAACATAGTTAAGATATCCATGCTTCCTAAAGCAATCTATAGACTCAGTGCAATCCCTATCAATGTTACAACAATATTTTTCACAGAAATAGAACAAAGAATCCTAAAATTTATATGGAACAAAAAAATACCCCATATAGCCAAAGGAATCCTGAGAAAAAAGAACAAAGCCAGAGGTATCACACTCCTTGATTCCAAAATATACTACAAAGCTATAGTAACCAAAACAGCATGGTACTGGCACAAAAACAGACACACAGATCAATGGAACAGAATTGAAAGCCCAGAAATAAACACACACATCTATGGACAGCTAATTTTCGACAAAGGAGCCAAGAACATACAATGGAGAAAGGACAGTCTCTACAACAAATGGTCTTGGGAAAACTGGACAGCCACATGCAAAAAAATGAAAGTAGACCATTATCTTACACCATACACAAAAACTAACTCAAAATGGATTAATGACTTGGATGTAAGACCTGAAACCATGAAACTTCTAGAAGAAAACATAGGAAGTATGCTCTTCAACATTGGTGTCAGCAACATATTTTCAGCACCATGTTGGACCAGGCAAGAGAAACAATAGAAAAAATAAACAAATGGGACTACATCGAACTAAAAAGCTTCTGCACAGCAAAGGAAACCATCAACAAAACGAAAAGATAACCTAACAATTGGGAGAAGATATTTGCAAACCATACATCTGATAAGGGGTTAATCTCCAAAATATATAAAGAACTCATACATCTCAACAACAAAAAAACTAACAACCCGATTAATAAATGGCCAAAAGACCTGAACACACATTTCTCCAAAGAAGATATACAGATCGCCAATAGGCACATGAAAAGATGTTCAACATCACTATCAGGGAAATGCAAATCAAAACTACAATGAGATATCACCTCCCGCCTGTCAGAATGGTTATAATTAACAAGACAGGAAACAACAAGTGTTGGAGAGGATATGGAGAGAAGAGAACTCTTATACACTACTGGTTGGAGTGCAAACTGGTGCAGCCACTATGGAAAACAGTATGGAGATTCCTCAAAAAATTAAGGATAGAACTACCATACGATCCAACTATTCCACTGCTGGGAATTTATCCAAAGAACATGAAAACACCAATGCATAAAGATACATGCACCCCTGTGTTCATTGCAGCGTTATTCACAATAGCCAAGACTTGGAAGCAACCTAAGTGCACAGCAAGGGACAAATGGATGAAGATGTGGTATATATACACAATGGGATACTACTCAGCCATAAGAAATGATGAAATCCAGCCATTTGTGACAACATGGATGGACATTGAGGGTATTATGCTAAGCGAAATAATTCAGAGGGAGAAGGTCAAATACCATATGATCTCATTCATAAGTAGAAGGTAAAAACAACAACGGACAAACACATAGAGACAGAGATTGGATTGGTGGTTACCAGAGCGGAGGAGGGCGGGGAGGAGGGCAAAAGAGATGATTAGGCACATATGTGTGTGGTGATGGATTGTAATTAGTATTTGGGTGGTGAACATGATGTAATCAATGCAGAAGTAGAAGTATAATGATCTATGCCTGAAATTTATACAATGTTACAAACCAATGTTACTGCAACAAAAAAATAAATTAGGGGGCCTGCCCCGTGGCGTAGCCGTTAAGTGTGCGCGCTCTCCTGTAGGCGGCTCAGGTTCGGATCCCGGTGTGCACTGATTCACCACTTGTCAGGCCATGCTGTGGTGGCGTCCCATATAAAGTGCAGGAAGATAGGCACAGATGTTAGCCCAGGGCCAGTCTTCCTCAGCAAAAAGAGGAGGATTGGCATGGATGTTAGCTCAGGGCTGATCTTTCTCACAAAAAAAAAAAAAAAATTAATTAAAAAAAAACGAAAAAGAAATAACTGAGTTGTTCAAGCTACACAGCTGGCACCACCCAGGACTTATGGTTTCACTGTTTCTCCTGGTGTGTCCCAGCTTTGCCTTCCAGGGGTTGCTGGAGCCCTTGTTCACATCTCAGTGAATGAGCTGCTAACCACAGTTTATCAGTTGTTTATGGAAAATGCAGGAAGAAAAGAAGAGCAACTCAAAGAGTAAATATGTGGATAGATAAAACTTAATGTTCACTGCAAACAAAAAAGATATAATTCAGAACATGACTTTCTCAATGTCAGTTCCTCAGAGTCTCTAGATTTCTTATGGTGGTGGCAAAAATAGACACGTAGAACCAGTAAGTTCTATCTGATTTCATGTTTCTCTTGGTTAATTGAGTTCTCGTTCTCTCTGCCTATTTTTTTCTCTATAGCCATTAGTGTTTATATGATATATTTGTCTTCTTTGTTTATTGCCTATCTCTACTCAACTTGAGAATAAAATATAAATTCTGTGAGGAGAGGGATTTTTTTTACTACTGTATCTCTAAGGCCTGAAAAAGTCTGACACATAGTAGGTACTAAATAAATATTTGATGAATGAAAGAGTACAATGATACCACTATATTAATAGGGAGGTAATAGGGATTTCACTATAATGGAACAATATGAAAGGAGATGAATGGTTGATAGAAATGTCATTATCTGTCTGTATGTACATCTGTATATGTATTTACATAGCTATATACCTGAAAGAGCAATGCTGAGTTAATTTCCTTAATTTTATTTATTTATTTATTTTTTCCCCCAAAGCCCCAGTAGATAGTTGTATGTCATAGCTGCACATCCTTCTAGTTGCTGTATGTGGGACGCGGCCTCAGCATGGCCGGAGAAGCGGTGCGTCGGTGCGCGCCCGGGATCCGAAACTGGGCCGCCAGCAGCGGAGCACACGCACTTAACCGCTAAGCCACGGGGCCGGCCCTGAGTTAATTTCCTTAAATTTCAAACAATTATTAGTAATTTCTATTGATAAAGCTAGCATACTGTGAAGCATAATAATATTTTGCCTCACTCTCAAGGCTTTTTAGTTTATATTGCTATTTAGTTGAAATATGTCTTTTATCATAAATTACTTTAAATCACTGTTGGAAGTGAATGGAATATGCATTTTACTAATGATGACATATTAATTAGAAAAATATTCATTAGGCACAGTACTAGACATTCAACAGCAATTGTATGCTGACCTATCCTTGCTGTAAGATTTCTGTTCTCTTGAAAATTGAAAGCGTAGGAAAATATTGATTAAAATGGGCTCCCCCCAAAAAGAACTAGCATATTCTCTCTATAACAAGACTCTTAGACTAGTTTAACTACTCCGAGTTAAAGCTGAATATTAGATTTTCCTTAAATCTATGTTCGATTGAGGTGCTTGCTAATTTATCTTCTTTTTATAGACTATATGCAAGAATCTTTTGATTTCCACAATTACAAAATACACTGAAAGAAAATTAATTTTGCTAGCAAATAGCTCCAGTTAGTTAGTTACTGTTCTTTTATCTCATACCATTCCAGCATTGTTCATCACTCCACTCACTCCAAATTCCGTCATCTGAGCAATAAATATTCACTTTGCTTCTTACTAAAAAGCATAATCGGTGGCTTTCATTTGATATTTTTGTGATGTATATTTCATTTTCGACTGTGGTAGTCTGAAAGCCAAGGAAAAAATAAGATGCCATTATTTGATCTAATTGCAGCCAGACAGATCCCATTTGATTTGTCACTTTCAAGTGGGTTTTTTTACATAAGACATATGCATCAAATGACTAGAAAGGTATATACCAAAATCCTAACAGTTATTATCTCTCTGTATGGTGGATTTTTTCTCATTTTTTTCTTACCTATATTTTTTAATTTTTCTATAGTGATAATGGATCACTTGCAGTAAAGGGCAGGTGTTACAGGGCAAAATTCCCAGGTAGCTATGGTGTTTATGACACCCAGTATTTGGATTAGTGTCAAATTTCCAAGATTCCATAAACTGGAAAATGCTACATACACTGAGGTAGCAAAAAGAGCCATCATGTGAATGTTGTTTCTATAGAAACTATAGAGTTCATACACATAAAGCTTTTTTTTCCTTATTCTTATTTTGGTTAACCACCATTAAGACCTGTGTAACAGTGCTCAGGGCTTGGCATGAAACTACCCCTTCAGATATGAGAATACACAAAGCTGGATGATCTCAAAGAAAAACAAAATCACTGAAGCGATTGCTTCAGTTTTGCATTTCAAAGAGCTGAAGAATGTTTCTCATTCAAAATAACAGCTCTTCTTTTGTTGTAACTTTTCTTCGGAACCAGCATAATATAGTATAGGTTAAAGTGGACTGGGAGTAAGATCTGGATTCTAGTTCTAGCTGTGTAATTTCATTGTAAGTCAATTCACTTCCTTGGGACTTGTAAATCCATTCAACTCCCAATTTTCTCATCTGTATGTGAAATGAATTGATTAAAACTAATGATTCACCTACTTGTCTTCACCACTCTCTAAATTGGAAACCAATGAATAAAATTAACATATAACAATGTGGGGCTAAAGGCATCACCATATTGTTGGTGCTGGGAGGTAATTAGTCTTGCAACCATTGTCTGCTTCCCCAGTTAGTACCTCTTCCCCGCTACAAGCAATTCTCAGGTAGCCCTGCCAGATTCTACTCTAATTTTGACCTGATGGTTGTTCCTCAAGAAGTGGTTGTTATGTTTGTGTTTTTTGTTTTGTTTTCTTTTTACCTGAGACCTCTTCACAATCCATCTTATGCATGTGCTTGGCAACTTAATTTATTGACACAATATTGGAAACAAGTGACTAGATTATCTCTAAGGTCCTGTATAGTTTTAAAATTGGTATGACTGATTATACTTTCAGACTGTAAACATCTTTCTTTTGTCCACTAGATTATTTCGTTTTCTGGAAATTAAACTAAGATATATATCATCTTCTATTCCTCATGTGGATAGCAACTGATTTTGGTTCTCATGTTTAAAAAGCTATGTTTATGATTTTCCCAAATAAAGACAATGTTCATACCACCCAGGTAGTATCATCCTCTGTGAACTCAATTTCATAAATGAAACACCGTGCTGGAATGGGTCCTCTAGGCATGCTCCATTTCAGGTTAATTTCCTCTGAATTCTTCATGGTGAGACTAAGGTAGTCTGGTGGCAAAGGTTTAACTGAAAAGCAAAAGGAAACCATTTCAACATGAAAGTTACTGAAGTTTAGCAGTAGCCCCTATCAAAAGCTAGGGATACCTAGTAACAGAAGCCTCCAGGATAAATCAAGTGGCTCAAGACTATTTTCCATAATGTGAATTAAAATCAAATTTGCTTGCCAACCAAGATTAGTTTGAGAAACTTGGTTATTTTGGAAACTATTTTTTCGATTAGTCACATACTGACAAATATTTAAGCCCAAGAGAAAAGTTAGAAGATCCAAAGCATTATAGTCATTTTTTCCATTTTGCAGCATTACAAACAACTACCACAACCATTACCACTACCATTTTTGTTAACAGCTAACTTACTTAGAGCTTATGTTGTGCCAGGCACTGAACCAGAAATGTTACATCATAAACTCATTCATGTCTCACAATAAACCTATCAGGTGGTCCTCTATTATCCTCATTTTACTGATAGGAAAATTGAAACAAATGTTAAAAGTAACTTGCCCAAAGTCATACAGCTAGAAAGTGGTAACTCCAAGATTCAGACCCAGGTATGGCTGACTCTAAAACCTGTCATTCTTGTAACTGTTAGAACTGAGAACACAGAGTCAGGAAATATCCAACCATTTGCCTATTGAGGCCTGGGAATAAGTGATTCCATAATTACTCCATCACTAACACTAGACAAAAATACTACATAGCAGATCAACTCTTTGAAGCTGGGAAATAAATTGTGAGTTCTAAATGAAAATGACACTTTATACTTCCTTCAATTCCTTATCTTCCATACTTTTCTATTTAACAAGAGTTTCCTTGTATGCTCTGTTTGTCCTCATTTTTTCTGGCTTTGCATTTCCGTAGGTATCTCCATCTCTTTCTTTTCTTTCTATGTGATTGCAAATGGCCCAAACTAGAAACACTTTGAAGTTGTTTACCTCACCTATATTTTGAAGCTGAAAAATGAAATAGCTGGGTCTGATAGGCTGGGATTCTGATGATCCATTAACACAGATGTAGAAATCTTTATAGTCTGATGACTCCAAATACGGAAACCTGCATCCAACATTTTTTCCGTTAACCTTGATGTAATCGGCACACTGTAATGCACGGTCCAAGCCCTCATACCTATAAAAAGAAGTGTTGTAAGAATTGTGTTTACCAATATCTTCCAGTATCATGGTGCTCAATTTTCAATTATCTTAAGATACCAAGTAAATAAAAAAAATTATTTAATAATATACAATATTTATTGAGCACCAACCATGTGCCAGATCCTATGATAAGTGCTAAAGATACAACAGTAAGGAAAGCAGACATAGTCCATGATTTCATGAAGTTTACAATCTTGTGGGAGTCTTTACAAAATCTCAAAGACAAGGCAAGGATTCTTACTCATGTACTTAGATTATGCTGATTTACCAACAAGGTTTGTGAATCAGAAAATAAGATTGCTGTTAAGAAAACCTGGGGTTTATATAGATAATCCTGGATGATACTGCCTTTTTTATATTGTACTGGAGAACTTATAAAGATGAAAGCAGATTTAAAAGCAGACTTACAAAATATTCTTATGTTTAATAAAATGAATGAAAATCCTCTGAGGATACAATACACATCAAGAGATAAACCTCAGAAAAGACAACGGGAGGTCAAGAAGAAAAAGAGGAGCTGTTTGGCAAGTAAATATCTAATTTCCCATTCTCCCAGACAAGAAATGTTGCCATCTCATTGGAAGTTAACCTCCTTCCAGTAATAAAGCTAATGGGAATTAAGGGGGATTTCCCAAGCAACAAATGCCTGGTTATTTTCCTAAAGAATATCTTGCAATGCAAAATGTGACATTATCTATAAAAGTAGACAAAATTCCTTTTGAAATGAGGCCAATCTAGCAGCTGACAAGATGCTTGTACAAATATCCAGACTCTACTAAATTCACTTTATGCCAAGTATTTACTTTAGGCAGAGTTTGCAAGATTGTAGTCTCTTGGTTAGTTCACCTGAGTAGAGTTTGAAAGACTTGAGTTCTAGGGTTGACTTGACATAGATTTACTTTGTGCCAAATGGGAAGCCTCATCGTACCATTATTTTCCAGTCTCTAAAATGTTAATATTTACCCTTCACTACTTTACTAAGATGAGGATAAAGTTATGTTAAACATGAACTACAATGTACAAGAGGGCAGGAACTTTGTCTTATTCACGTTTTTGTCCTTTTTATCTAGAACAGTGCCTGGCATTTAATAATTGCTTAATGTTTGTTGAATTAATGAACAAACAAATTGACCCATCCAATTCCAGATGAGGAAACTGAGACCACACAAAGGGAAATTGCTCACCCAAGACCACCAACTTAAATAATGCCAGAGCAGGGATTGGAACCCAGTTCTCAGAATTGTTAATAGTTCATACCTTATCACTTATATGATTTTCTGAAGAAAAATGTCATGATAATTTGGGCCTGAAACTCACAGAGAGTAACACTTTGTCCTCCTTTGCTTTTTCTGTTATTTAATAAATGCATAAGTTCCAATACTTACCTATCAATTTACCAATGTTATCATTGTTTGTTTCATTCATTTAATGAATATTTATTGATATTCTACTATGAGCATAGCACAGCAGAGATAGTCAAGAAAAATACAAGAGTTCATGCCTATCAATCTTTTAAAAATTTAAGAGAGGAGACAAAGCATACATATATGACAACAATTTAAATGCCACCTGGACAATAAGCAACTAAGAGCTATAATAAGTAATAGAGAAAAACTGAACAGAAGCTGATGTGATCAGTAAAGGGTTAATGAAATTGAACACCAGATGGGCCTTGAAGGATGGATAAGAGTTAGTGAAAGAGAGAGCCAGAGGGTATTCCAGATACCAATGCACACAAAGGCATAAAAGATAACATGGGTGAGAAAAAAATGTAGAGATGGGTCTAAATGGAGTGGAACACTCACATTGGTGATACTAGAAGGTAATGTTGGAAAGGCAATGATACAGTGAGGCAGAGACTTGAATGGCAGCCTAGATTTTATCCTGGAGACAATGAGGAGCCACTGAAGGTTTTTGAGCAGAAGAGTGGCATATGAAAATAGCAGTATAGGAAGACAAATCTGGCTATAGTGTGCAGAATGAATAGGAAGGAGAGAGACTGGAAGCAGAGGGACCATCATTTGGTGGGCTATGGTAATCATCCAGGTATGGAATGAGGTGAACCTAAAGTAGAGTTCTTACAGTAGAGAGAGGAAGTAAAGAACAGATGTGTGACCTTGCAAAGGAGTGTCAGAACATGATTATCAATGTTACCATGATGAAACATTTAAGGAATGAAGGAGAGAGAAGATTCAAGATGGCTCTAAGTTTAAAAGCCTCAGTGACAGTTAACAAAGGTAGGGAAGTCAGAAAAAAAATTCACTTTTAATAGGTACCTGCTTTTTGAAAAGGCAAAAATATAAGATATGCCAAAACTTTTTAGGTTATAACTCCATCTATCTAAAGGATACAACATTTAATCCAGTATAGAAACAGTGATTGCATTATTTATACCACCCATAGAGTACCTTCCTACTTCCTACTTACTCCCATTGAAAACCATGAATAACTGTAAACAACCTTCATCATAAATATAACTCTGAAAAATATAATGAATTTAATTTAGTGAAAATACAGTTACTCATAGTGTGGATTAATTTTGATAGATATTTTCCTAATATGAAATTCTTCTTATAAAAATACTTACCAGTAAAACAAGTTATAATTGGCATCAAAATGGACACCCAAGCCAGATTTCCAAGAGCAGAGTAAATCTTGCCAGTTGTAATATATACAATCCATATCCTGAATTTTAGTTTCCACATTTCCTAAGGAATGAATAAACTGTGAATGCTTGAAAGGCATGGTGATGAATCATGTGGAAAATCACTATGCAATTTTATTTCATTTCCTTTGACCTCTCCATTTTATTTAGCAATCAACATAATCAGGAATATTTCCAAAAGAAGTTGTTGGAAATCACTTCACTGTAAGCAGAGCATGCAAAATCAAAAATCTTTGATGGCTCATTTACTGGTATTAGTGGAAGCATATGCAAAAGTACTAAATTAATAATTCTAGGATGCTCTGAGCAGTTGAGCAAATACTCACATGCATATTTACTAATATGACCCCAAAACTGGGAACTATATTAACCTAATAAGATGTAGGTTTTGCCAAATGCGTTTGCTGATTTAAAGAATTCAAAAAGGCCAGTCACCCACTCCTAAGAAGGATTCTATTTTGTGCCACACTCTCAATTGTACATATAACCTGGTATGTAAAAGTTAAGAGACTTATTCCCTACATGGATTGTTCTGACAGTATTAAATATGAAAATAGAGCTTTGTTTTAACCTTGCGGTGATGTCCAATAAGTAGCTTCTGCCCATGAACTTTGAACTTCTGATCCGTTTGTGCATTGCCCTGGCAGAAGTGTGTGTACCTTTGCTTCAACGCCTTTGTTAAGATCAAACCCGTCTTTGTAATGTAGATTCTTAGTAATGATGGTCTGTTTGATAAACAGATTAGACAAAGTCAAGCTTAGAAACAGTAATGGCATCGTTAGCCACATCAATAAGGCTAAGCAGTCATTAATACTCTGGAGAGTTCCCAATATCTAAGAAATTCCTGATGATTATCTGATACAACGTCCCAGATATATTTCTGGTAGAGCTCACTTTTGTATATTACGTCATTTGATGAGATCTTTTGAATCTTAACATTTCATTCAGAAAAACCCAAAAAATTCTAGAATAGTAAAAAGGTTTTATGGCAGGAACTTGAGTTATAACCAACCTGAAATCAAGAAATAATTTTCACATACCATATACATATTACATGACAAATGATTTATCACGTTTCAAATACCACATGAACTCTTCAGGAATCGTATAAAGTAAAATCTTGGAGGTAACTGGAGAAAGCCAGACAAATTGTGAGCTCCTTTGAGGACTAAAATCATATATCACTTATCCTTGTATTCCTGATACCTAGCAGAGTGCCTGGCACAAAAAGTTGCTCAATAGGGGCCAGCCCAGTGGCATAGTGGTTAAGTTCCCATGCTCTGCTTCAGCGGCCTGGGGTTCGCAGGTTCGGATCCCGGGCACGGACCTCCATACTGCTCATCAAGCCATGCTGTGCCGGCATCCCACATACAAAATAGAGGAAGATTGGCACAGATGTTAGCTCAGGGACAACCTTCCTCAAGCACAAAGGGGAAGATTGGCAACAGACGTTAGCTCAGGAACAATCTTCCTCACCAAAAAAAAAAAAAGTTGCTCAATAAATGTTTGATTTGAATTGTCCCTTGAAACTACCTAGCTGAATCAGGAAGGTAACAGAATGCCTTGTACAACAGAAATCTGAATAAACATGCTTGTTGACCATGTAAATAGTTAATAATACAATCAACTTCCATTAAGCAGTTACTACAACATATGCAAAGAACCATGCTGTGTTCTGTGGGGAGAGTACAAAGATAAATAAGCCTTGATTCCTACAGAGATATAGTCCAGTAGCATATATAAGACACATATACAGGTACATAAGTAACTGCAAAATATGGTAAAATGTGTAAGTACTCTTCAAGTCTATATTCCACGGGACCAAGTATTTTTTCCTGTACTTCCAACGGTAGTCTTTATTTATTTATTTTTTTTATAATTTTTATTTATTTATTTATTTTTCCCCAAAGCCCCAGTAGATAGTTGTATGTCATAGTTGCACATCCTTCTAGTTGCTGTATGTGGGACACGGCCTCAGCATGGCCGGAGAAGCGGTGTGTCGGTGCGCGCCTGGGATCCGAACCCAGGCCGCCAGCAGCGGAGCGTGCGCACTTAACCACTAAGCCACGGGGTCAGCCCCCAACGGTAGTCTTAATATTGGGTAGGGTGAAAACAGACATAGCAGGATGCATAGGAGATAATAGCAGGCAAGACAAGCTTGTTATACTTTAGTAATAGCTATTGAGATATGGGAATTAGAGTGGACACTAACATCAGGAATCACAAGAAAACTCCTAATAATCACTGTGATATCGCAAGTGCATGCTTTACTTACCTTCCAGTTTTCATTATCCATGTTTCGGTATTTTAATTCATATTCTACTGTGCATTCCTTAAAATCATCCAGAGACACTGGAGGTTGCCATTGCAAATAGAGATAACCTAAATATCCAGGATCCACTATCTCAAAATTCTGAGGTGGATTAACTGAAATAAAATCAATAAAATATTTTTACTCTTTTCCTGTATCTTATGACAAAGATTGTTAAATCTAGATTACTTCCATATGTCCATCAACTGATGAATGGATAAATAAACTGTGGTACATCCATACAATGGAATAGTATTCCGCCATAAGAGAGATTGAAGTACTGATACACGCTACAACATGGAAGAATCTTGAAAGCATTATACTAAGTGAAAGAAGCCAGTCACAAAAGACCACATATTGTATGATTACATTTATATGAAATATCTAGAATAGGCAAATCCATAGAAAACAAAGTCAATTAGTGGTTGCCACTAATTATGGCTTATGGCTAAGTGCCTTAAGAATTAGGAGAACAGGGCAGATCTTATTGTTCTATTCTGATTAATTGAATCCGCTAGTTAACTAAAGTTCAGAGCTATCCCTAGAGTATGGTAAACCAGGGCCACTCTTTGGAAGGACTCAAGAAAAAGTGACAGGCAGCTAAGTAGAATGACATCAGAAAACAGCCCGTTTTATTTTGGGGGAGGGAGTAGTAGGAGGCAATGGCTCCCTCATCTGGTGATTTAAAAAGCAACAAAAGCAAACAAATAATTCTATAAACTTTCCTACTAGCAAATCTAGTACTATTGTACTGCCCTCATATTGCTTTTCTGCTAATAATTTCCTTTCATTTCTACCCTGCTGTTCATTTTAATACTTCACTTCATAATACTTATTGAGGTGAGGAAAAGAACCCACTGAAAGAAATTGTGGCACAAATTATGATTTGGCATGGGACCCCCATGTCCCAATAAAGAAAGTCTCTATTGAGGATGAAATGACAATCCTATTGTTCCAACTCCTATAGTTAAAAAACTTCGTCAAATGCACTGCTCTAATTACATTCTGCAATAAGAAAAGTTCATTAGATATGATTTAATAATTCTGTAATTATTTTTAAATTTTAGTTTAAATCTTTATACATTTTTTTCTTATTTATCTAATTGTCTTAAAAGTGAAGGATAGTAATTAAGGAAAGTTTCCAGTTAGTTGGGTACCAGGCAATGAGGTTTCAGATAATTAACCTATTTGTTAGAAAAGACTATACAAAAAGGTATGGCAAGTGTCTTTTAGTTTGGCTTTAATCCTACAAAATGTCTGTTATCGTCAGTTACCTTATACATGAGGCTGACTAGTAAGAATATATCTTTTGTGCATGGACTTCCTAAAATATTTCCAATAACAATCCAATCTACATGTTATGCACTTTCATAGAGTAGGTTGAAAAGACAGTTAATATCTCTAACTTTAAAACTACTCCATTCTTGGTTTACCTTTTATCTCAGCGTTTGAAGACAAAGTAGAGCCAAATGCTGTGCAAATAAGAAGGGTATACAGGCATCTGATATCCAGATGAATGAAAGCCATTTCTCCAAGATTTAATACCTTGAAATTTCCACTCTAAGAAGAAAAAAATATAACATTTTAACTTCATCTTACTTCAAATAACCAAATGACTAAATGTTATTAAAAATACATCTGGAAATTCTCTGTGTACTTTCTACCAAGAATTGAGAAAACTGTGTACCTTTGAACCACGGAAACAAAAGAAATCAAGTTTGGAAACAATATAATTGGAAAGGGAGGATTCTAGTCTCATCCTTCTTATAAGAGTAAAAACAAAGGAAAACAAACAAACAAAACCTGTATCCCTTCACCCCTCCCCCCCACACACACACATACTTTTCTACGCATCCCATGCTATGGCCAGTACAGGATGGCTTCAAATAGCCTTCTGCCTGAAGACTGAGCCAGACCCACCAGAGTGTTCGTATTGGTTCACAGGGGGCTTTATGATGTCATTAGTCTCCATAGCGATCCTCTCCCCTAGCAACAAAGAAAACACACTGATACATACACATACTCTTTTCTGAGATAAAAAGTTTTTGAAAGTTATCTGACTACTGAGAAAACTCAAAACCTACACCAAAGCCTCAGATACCTCAGAAATTTGCTTCATTTCTTCATAAATATTAAATTATCATCTTCTGCTCTCATATCTGTTCCACTCTTCCCTGTGTTTCCTGTATCAGTAAATGGCATCATCATCTTCCCAGTTGCCCAAACCAGAAAGCTGAGAGTCTTTCTCAACACCTCCCTCTCTCCTCCAATCTCTCCATTATCACTACCCCTTCCTAAGTTGAGGATCTTATCATCAGGGACCTCCTTACCCAGTCTTTCCTGCTTCCAAACCATTCTCCACACCACATACAGTAAGAGCAACCTTTCTAAAGAACAAATCTGAACTTATCACCCCTTTCTTAAAACAGCACTTCACTGCCACAAAATACAATTTAATCATCTTTCTATTCTTGAAGAATATTGATTTTATGATCAAAACTTAAAAGATTCTTGTCTCTACATACCTTCTCAATCAAAAAATACTCTCCTTTCAAAAAAAAAAAATCACTACTCCCAGTTCTATACTTCTCTTTGAATCTATATTCCTGGAACCAAGAATTTCACAGTAAATTAAGGATTAAAGCTCACTTAGCCTAACATTCAGAGACTACCTTTCTTTTCTCCAACATAAATTAATTAGGCAGGTCAGACCCTCCCTCCTTGCCCCACCGTCTTCATCCTACCTGGTCCATCTGTAACAGTCTAATGCTGGTAGGCTTCCATTATTACATAATAGAATCTTGGGATCAGACTGTTAGAGCCAGCAGGTATATTGGAGACAAAGCTAGTTCAATCCTCCTTTATATATTGGGAAGCAAAACTCACACTTGCCCAAGATTACACAGCGAATTAGTAACAGAGCTGGAAGTAGAACAGAGGTATGATTCCCAACCCAGTGCACTTCCACCCTACTATGCTAAATCCCACACATTTGACTTGGGATTATGAAAGCTTTTCCTCTGGAATTCCAGCATTTAAGTCTTCCTTCAATTAGCTAGCCAAGCTGAATCATCACTGTGTTATTTGTTTTCTGTCTCGTAAAATCGTAAGAGGATGTCATTTACTTACTGAAGTCCAATAAATCTCTCTCAATTCCTCCCTGCCTGCTTGCCAGCCCACTGCTGCCCTCTAAAGCATCTGTAAGTAATAGGTAGGTTTGGTCAACAGAAGGACATAGATCTTCCACAGAGCTGATCTAATGCATTGTGATGAACACACTGGTTACTTTTGGATCCAAGGCAATAGGTCTGACAAAGAGAAATTCTTTCATATTACCTGTAAGTACTAAGACAATCAGCCTTCCCTTAACATGCTCTCTGAGAGATCTTAAAGTTCTCTCTCGCTCATCAACCTGTCCTTAAATATTTCATAGCCCCGTGTCATGTACAGCATAAATGCTAAGTAAAATGTTAAAAATCCCTTGCTTCTATTCTACTTATAGGCTACTGAAATTTGACTCAGGCTGTCAAATATCATTTCCTGGATCAGTCCAACACATTTAAACAAAGGTAGGAAATGGGATAACTGGCTTCCTGAGTCACTTACCTATAAACCATGAAAAGAGTTCCTGAATTACACCTAGGGTCCCACCTAGACTTTCTTACCCAAATGAACATGAAGACAATTCTTTCCTTGGCTTCTGGGTTACAGGATTGTTACTAGTGCAATGAGGTGCTTTATATACTATATGGTTACCAGGAAGGACAGAGTTTTTCACAAGAGGGGAGGAGACACTGAAGACAAAGGGAAGATGGGAGATGGAAATGCAGACATACAAAATTTGAAACAGTTTCTCATGTACTCCCCACTCCCAGCCCACAGTTAACAACCACTCTTCTGGTCTTAACTCCTTATTTTTAAAAATGAGGACATACCCAGCAAGAAAAGTGAATTGTCCAAGGTCACACAACTTATTGGCGGCAGAGGTAGTACTGAAAACCAGCTCTCTTGAGCCCTTTCCACTAACTAGCAAATAAATTTTCTTCTTCTAAGGAGTCAGTCCTGCACCTATCTTACCAGAAGCCTCCCCCTGAGCCTTCCTCAACCTGCTGTCACCACCCAAACCATCAACCCAACTACACAGTTTTATCCTCATGACATTTTTGGCAGAGTAATAATTCAACAAACATTCACTGAGCACCTATTTTTTTTTTTTCCAGACAGTATTCCAGCTAAATCTTGTCTAAGATACAAGGTGCAAGTGATAAGTCATAACATCTGTAATAATAATAATACCTCCTACTATTTATTCAGCATTCATAGCACTTTACATACATTATCTCATATAATATTCATAGTCAGCCTTGGGCATATGTACTATTTTTACTACCATTTTAAAGACCAGAAGCGGAGACATAGTAAAATCAAACAACTTCCCACAAGTCACACTGATCATAAATGGTGAAGCTTAGAGTTGAATCCAGAGTCTAGTACCAGAATCCTTGATGATAACCACTACACCAGGCATTTTCCATGCCTCAGATCAACATGGAGGGCAGCTTCCTGTTTCTACCCAATCAGTTTCAAACAACACTATTGCTTAAAGAGTTTCCCACTGAGAATCTCCTTTGGAATGGCAAGCCTAAACTATTTCCTGTTTTCAGCCTCACTTCCCCACTTCTTCAAAGCCACGCTACATAATCCCTTCGTTCGAAGAGTTGGCTGGGATAATCCTTGCATTATTGGAGAAACTCCAGGTACTTACCGATAATATGGTTTCTCAAGAAATGGATTATCATAGGCAATTATCACAGGCCTTCTTTTTTTCTCCTTTCCACTTTAGACATTAATTAGAATCTCTAAGACTTCCCTTCCTGTCTGATAATGAAGCACACAGAAAAAATTACACAGCTGTTTCCAGAACAGCCAGCAGGCCAGGATACAGACTCGACAAATCACAAGATGGGGCGGGGGGTTATGAGTGGGGCTAAAAGCCATCTAAAGCAAATTTAGAATCACAGCAAGGTGTTGTAAAAGCTGACAGGACTAATTAATCTTTGGATAAAGTAACAGACATATAGCTGAGGAGCTTGTTATAATAAAAGGGACAATAGCATAAGTATCAACCTGGATTTCAGCCCTGCCTCAGCCACTAATGTGCTCGGAGGCAAATTATAACTCAATTTCCATCTATAAAATGGAGGTAATGACAACCACAGCCTGGTAGATTTGTGTTGAAGATTAAATGAGATAATGTAAGTGAAAGTGCTTTGAGACTAGTAAATTGCTCTATATACTTGAGAGGGGTTTGCTTCTGAGCACCTTGCTACTAAGCAAAAACTTGAAAATAACGCCCCAACCTACACATGTGCTCCTACTAATTCAGCAAAATTGACCTGTCCACAGTTGATAACTAGGCATTCATGATTAACCTCCAACTTCTACCACCATTATTGATCCATTAGCTGCCTTTATTGATCTTTGTCTTAATAACAATAATTTCTTGCATTTGCTTAAGCTTTTTGTAGCTTAAAAATAATTTATTGAATTATTTTAACAAATCTATAGGTTTATAAGGTTAGTATTGCATATTTACAATCAGTAACACTGGACCTTAGAGAAGTGATGTGATTTGCACAAGATCCCACAGCTGGCAAAATCCATACTGAAAGGAATGGTAGAAGTAAGGGACAAAAAAAAGGCTGCAAGACTAATAATGCAGTCACTTACATAATATGGTTTTGTAGAAAAGTTCCTTCTCTACCTTAACAAAGCAAAAAAACGATTCTTCCAAAGTATCTGAAATGACCCCTGGTTCTTGTTTTGTTTCTAAAGGCAGTGACCAAGTTGCAGAAACAAATACTTATTAGAAAATGATGAATGGAGTTTTGCAATGTCACTAAAGTGACTTCTAAAAAAACCACCTAAAAGAAGTATGGCCATGTTATTTCTGCTGCCATTGAATAACAAAAAAAAATCAGTGTTATAAAATTTGATACTTTCCATTCACATTATTTAAAATATCTAAAAATATCATGCAAAGCAATTAGAATAGGGCTTGGAGAAAAAGAAAATGAGAAAATAGAGAAGTAGAGCTTGAGGAAAATAAAATGGAAAAGTAGGGTAATTGCAAAGGCTTAAATGTCATCTGCAGGGCCGGCCCTGTGGCTTAGTGGTTAAGTGCACGCGCTCCGCTGCTGGCGGCCTGGGGTTCGGATCCCAGGCACGCGCCGACGCGCCGCTTCTCCGGCCATGCTGAGGCCGCGTCCCACATACAGCAGCTGGAGGGATGTGCAGCTATGACATACAACTATCTGCTGGGGCTTTGGGGGAAAAATAAATAAATAAAATTATTAAAAAAAAAATGTCATCTGCAGGTGAAATGATAAATTTATAAAGTCTTACACGAGAAGGCATTGAGTACGAGATCTAGGCTCTAGCACCAACTTTGCCAGGGGATTTAGAAAATGATAATAATAGGGACTATAGTTTATTAAGCTCTTACCATGAGTCAAGTTCTGTGCCAGATGCTTGATATGGATTAGCTCCTTTAAGTCTCACAAACATTGATAGTTACTGTTATCATTATCCCAATATTACAAATGAGTTGTTTGAGGCTTAGAAAAGTTACGTAAATTACTCAAGGTCATACAACTTAAGCAAGAAAAGATGCGTATATCTGATTCTAAAGACAATGCTCCTTTTAACATGTAATACTGTCTTTCAACTAATCTCACTTTAGTGAAGCTCAATATCCTCTCATACAAGTTATCCCTGGGATATCATTCTGTTTCATTGGTTGATCTGCTGTGTACCAATCATCCATGGTTTCAGGATGTGACTCAAAAGCACTGCCTTGCTGAATAACTAATCTTGTTTCAAAGAGACCATCCAACATGTGCAAATGTCTATTCATAGCTTTGGGGGTATGGCCATGACTCAACATCATAGTCACCACTCTGAAACCTGCCAGATCTTAAGGCCTGACAAAATGCTGAGATCAATACATGACTTAATAGTCCAGTCAGCCTACAAGCTGGTGGTGAGGCAAATCTATTTTAGATAATAACTAACAAATAATATGTCCCGCAGTGGAGTATTTCACAAAGAATGCTGAAGATGACTTCGTGTACTTTCAAACACAAAAAGACTTTAAATCAGACAGATTCATCATTCTTGCCAGTAGTCAAGTGTAAAGCATTCCCCACAAAAATACACAAAGTAGTTAGGCACATGTTGAATGATGAAAATCACTGTAGACAAATGAAATACAGGTAAGATCTCCTTTTAACAAATATCACTTTAACATCTACTTATAGAGAACATGATTGTATTTGTGTCCCTGCCAACATTACATACTAACATTGCTTATTGAAATTTATGAAATATGTTCAATAAATCTTGTAAAACATAGGCAGTCATCTTATTCCCTAATTCTTTTTTTAGATAGTTTCCTGTATGACATCCTGGGTTCATCCAGCTAACAAGTTTCCTGAAGCACTGTCAAAGCTAGAGAACTTGGTTTTAAGCTACCATAGCAACTGTCAGGTTTACAGTATTAATTCATGAAGCAGTTTACACTTCTCAGAGTCTGTCCCTAATCTGAGCAGATCAGAGCTTTATTAGTTTATAATCCCATCCAACAAACCACCCACAGGCATTTACAACCCTTTAAAAAAATCCCCCAGGTCATCAATTTTTTAAAACAAGTCCAATTGTTATTATTAAATATACCTTAAATTCTGTTTAAACGAAGTCACAGCTGAAGAGCAATACAGTATCTTCAAAGGCGCCACTGCTCTGGAAATAGCAAAACAATCTCTTTTGTTCAACACTCTTCTCCCCACTCCCAGATGCTGTCAAATACTTGTTAGCAAGCAAACACTGTGTACCCAAAACATTCACTTCATGTAACAACTTTAAAACTAAATAGTAGAATGTGTCCCACCCTCTTCAGACTAAGTAAAAACAGAATACCAAATGTACAATAGCAGGTTTTATATTTCTTCAAGGTTATTCTACCAGTATGCTTTTTCATGTCCATAAGGTATACACTGTAAATACATGAAAATATGGTATTATATCATATATAGTATTATCAATTACAGAAAAGAATGCTAATAAAAACATATAAATATTTCTATTGTGTATTCATTATTCAAGAATTATTTTTGGAAGCTTACTACATGCCAGGCACTGTTCCAGGCACTGGGGACACAACAGTGAACAAGACAAAGAACCTGCCCTCTTGGAATTAACTTTCTGTTGTGGGTGACAGACAATAAAGTTATCCAATAATTACAACTTCTATAAAGAAAAATAAAGCAGGATAATATGAAAGAGAGTAATGGAGGTTCATTTTAGATAGGGTGATTAGGGAATGCCTCTCTGAAAAAGTGACATTAAGGACCTCAATGAAGTGAGGGAATGAACAGGTGAAGATACAGGGGAAGAATCTTCCAGGTAAAAGGAATAGCACATTCAAAAACCCTGAGGTAGGAATCAGTTTAGTAGTTCTAGGAATAGCAAGACCAATAGGATAGGGAACAGAAAAGGTTAGATGATCTCCCCAAGATAAGCAGACTGTAGGCCATGGTAACAAATTTTTCATTTATTTTTAGTAAAATGGGAAGCAAGTGGACAGTTGTGAGTAGAGTGACATGATGTAATTTACATTTTAAAAGGCCACTCTGTGTGGAAGGAAAGGGTAGAAGCAATAATCCAGGCTAGAGTTGATGGTGACTTGGACCAAGTTGATAGCAGTGGAGATGCTGATAGGATTTACTGATGGATTGAGTGTGGAGTGTCAGAGGATAATGCCTCTATTTTTGTCATGGGCAAGTGGATAATTGTGTATGGGACCTGGAGATGATGGACAAGAGTTCAGTTTTGGATGGTTCAGTTTGAGCAGCCTAACTAACTAAATATCCAAGGGGAGAAGAGGAGTAGGCAGTTGGATATTTGACTGCAGATTAGGGGAAAGACCAGAGCTATAGATATATATTTAAGAGTTATCAATATATAGATAGTATTTAAAGCCACAGGATCAATTGAAGTCTCCTAGGGTATAGTATAAATAAGACAAAGAAAAGAGGACCAAGGACTGAGATCTGAGACCCTCTAATATTTAGAAGTCAAAGAGATGAGGACGTACTAACAAAGGAGACTAAGGAGAGGCCAGGGAAGTAAGAGGAAAACCCAGAGTTTGTGGTGTCCCAGAAACCAAGTGATGAAAACATTTCAAGGTCTAATGGATTTGGCAAATTGGAGATAATTGGTGATATTGATAAGGGAATAAGTGGAATGTTTGGAGCAAAACTCAGATTAAAGTGAGTCCAGGAAAGAATGGAAGGGTAAAAATGAAAGACAACGAGTATAGATAACTCTCTTGAGAAGTTTGCTATGAAGGGACATAAGGTGCTCTTGCTAGGAGGAAATCACTCATTCCTTCCCTCTTGAAAACACGAATGGAGAATATCTCACATAAAGGCTTGATCCTACTTTTCCTTAGATTTTTGCCATGCTTGTTTAGTAACGGCAGGCATTCTTATTTGAGGGATTCAGGCCAGAGGATTTTAGGATTGTACTTAATAAAGAGTACCATAAAAAGGCAGCACATTTTTATGAGGCAATTACAAACTACCAAAGTTTAATTTCACCAATAATTACTGTAACAAATACTTTCCATCTACTCAAATTGTTTTGCAAAGCCCCCTCCAACTTCTTGCATTTCTAATGAAATACTATTTTTAAAAACCTGACATTTCTCCATACTACAGAACATCTTTACTTTCTATGTGCAATCTGAGATTTCATTTTTTTTCTTCTAAATTTGTCTTCTGCAGCAGAAGTCATCAGAAAAAACTTTACATTTTTATAAAGCACTTGAAAAATCTAGCTGTTAGTCTAGGAACTTGACTGAAGATCTGAATCGAGGGATATCAGAAATTCTGGTTCTAGTCTCGATTTCAAAATACGGAATAGGAACACTCTTTGTTGTATTTTGAAAACATTGAAACTGAGGGATCAAAGAATACAATGGTACATACTCGCAAAGGGTTCTGGTAAGTGCATATTTCTAGGCAAGAGGATTTGTAGTCTGGCTTAGATAGGCAGCTTATTTGAGACTCAGACTATGGAGGGTAGCTATTGCATCATTTGAGGCTCTTGCTGTTTGCTTCTTCTCCCTCATGCCCCTCTCTCTCCTGGCCCCCTCCTCTTCTTTTCTTTTTCCATTTTCTCTCTCTTTTCCTCTTTCTTACTGATGTTTCTCTCTTCAGGTGGAAATTAATATATTTTTGGATCACTGACTGCCGTTATTTTAAAAATACTGGATCAGCCATAAAATCTTGCCATTTGTGACAACATGAATTGACCTTGAGGGTATTATGATAAGCAAAATAAGCCAGATGGAGAAAGCCAAATACCGTATGATTTCACTCATATGTGGAAGATAAAAACAACAACAAGAACAAACAAACACATAGATACAGAGTACAGATTGGTGGTTACCTGAGGGGAAAGGGGTGGGGGGAGGGTGAAATGGATAAAGGGGGTCATGTGTACAGTGACAGACGACAACTAGACTTTTGGTGGTGAACATGATACAGTCTATACAGAAGTCAAAATTTAATGATACACACTTGAAATTTATATATTGTTATAAACCATTGTTACCTCAACAAAACAAACTATACAATTAAAAACAGATTTTTGTTTTATTTTTCTTTTTATGTCAATTAAAAACAATATGTAAAAAAATACTGAAGCATTCTCTCTTCTCAATTCATTTTCATTAGTTATTTGGTTTCAGAATAATATTTTTCATGCATCACTTGAAGATTAAACCAGTTTTATAACCTTATAAGCTTACTTTTTTAAAGTGCTGATGACAAATAAAAAGGTTATTTTTACTTGTACGTGGGCAGAGCTTTACTATTTTTCACTAGACTGATTGACCTTAATAAAAATGAATTTCCTGCTTTAAAAGGACTGGTTCTTTATTATCATGTGCTTAAAAGCTCTAAATCCACTTCATAATTCTAAATGGTAGGTTTGCCTACTCACCCATTTTCTCACGATTTTTGATAGTTGCTTTTGAGCCTGAGTTAGACAATGTTACCTAAGTGACTTTAGAGTCTTCTCATCAAAATAGAACCTCAGAGTGTCTATTTTTATAACCTGCCATTTGATTGCTGTATTGTTGCTGACATGGTCATAGGCATCCATCCAGATCTTCATTTCACAGATTTCCTGAGCATCCATTTTGCACTCAAGGCTGCAGATATGAAAGAAGCAAGACACAGTGTTCCCTGCTCCCAAGTCTATTGAAGGAGCAGATAAAAAAATAGTTACTTACTACACACCTATTAGAATGGTCAAAATCCAAACACTGACAACAATAAGTAATGGTGAGGATGTGGAGCAACAGGAACTCTCATTCGTTGCTGGTGGGAATGCAAAATAGTATGGCCACTTTGGAAGACAGTTTGGTGGTTCCTTACAAAACTAAACATACTCTTACCGTACCACTCAGCAATTGTGTTCCTTGGTATTTACTCAAAGGAATTGAAAACTTATGTCCACACAAAAACCTGCACATGGATGTTTACAGCAGCTTTATTCATAATTGCCAAAACTTGGAAGCAACCAAGATGTCCTTCAGTAGATAAATGTATAAATATAGTGTGGTACATCCAGATAACGGAATATTATTCAAGGCTAAAAAGAAATGAGCTATCAAGCCATGAAAAGACATGGAGGAATCTTAAATGTATATTTCAAAGTGAAAGAAGCAAATCTGAAAAGCCTACATACTATATGATTCCAACTGTATGACATTCTGGAAAAGGTAAAACTATGGAGACAGTAAAAAGATCAGTGGTTGCCAGGGGTTGGAGAGAGAGGGAGGGATGAATAAGCAAAGCACAGAGGATTTTTAGGACAGTGAAAATACTCTGTATGATACTACAATTGTGGATACATGTCAGTAGACATTTGTCCAAACCCATAAAACGTACAACACCAAGAGTGAACCCTAACATAAACTATGAACTCTGAGTGATAAGGATGTGTCAATGTAGGTTCATCAGTTGTGACAAAAGTACCACTCTGGTGAAGGATGTTGATAATTGGGGAGGCTATGCATGTATGCTAACAGGGGGTATATGGGAAATCTCTGTACCTTCTTAATTTTGCTGTGAACCTAAATCTGCTCTAAAAAATAAAGTCTTTTAAAAACTTAAATTATAGAAACTTACAGTTAAATAAATTATAATACAAGCAAAATTAATAAATAAAGTGTGAGCTTTCTCTCAGGCTACTGGTAGAAATGTATATTGGTACAACCTTTTTCCGAAGAGATGCGGCTGAGATTACTAGCTGTCCCGTAATATTCATTCTCCTCTTCTTCAGTAGTAATGGAATCCCCAAGTTCTAGCTGGACACATGGCCACACAAAATGATGACTACATTTCTGAACATGCTTTCAGCTATATGTGACATGTGATTAGGTTCTGGCCTAAAAGATGTAAATGGAAGTGTTATCTCCAATCTCTGGGTCACGACTTGAGGAGAATGGACTCTTTCTCTCCTTCCCCTTTCCCTCTTTCTTCATCCTGCTAATTAGAATGTAACCTTGGTAGTCAGCCACCTTTGATCAAGCAGATGAGGGAAACACCCCAGGCATAGCAGAACAACAAGTTCGGAGTAGCCCAGGGCCCTTAACCTCATTCAGTAAAGCTGCATATTCTTCATGCAGCCCTGGATTAGCTACCTTCAGACAGTTATGTGAGAACAAAATAAACCGCTTTCTTATTTAAGCAGAACCTGTAACCTAATTAGAGGAGTATTTAGCGTTGTGTATCAAAATCCTTTAAAAGTTCATAGTCTTTTAAGCCCAAATTTCCAAGTAATCAAAGAAGTATGCACTTATACAGTCCAAACCCTCATTTTCTAGACAGCCTTTGAGTTAGAAGTTCATTCTTGTGAAGGAATACATTTAAGCTATGTAGCACTTCCCTTGGCTAAAGTCTTTGACCAGACACCTGGGGAAAAAAACCATACTGAACCACCCCACTTGCAAATATTACACCCACAAAATGTTGAAATAGAAAATTTTCGGGGCTGGCCCCGTGGCTTAGCAGTTCAGTGCGCGCACTCCGTTCCTGGCGGCCTGGGTTCGGATCCCGGGCATGCACTGACGCACCGCTTGTCAGGCCATGCTGAGGCCGCGTCCCACATACAGCAACTAGAAGGATGTGCAATTATAACACACAACTATCTACCGGGGCTTTGGGGAAAACAAAAGGAGGAGGATTGGCAATAGATGTTAGCTCAGGGCCCGTCTTCCTCAGGGGGAAAAAAAAAAAGAGGAGGATTGGCACGGATGTTAGCTCAGGGGTGATCTTCCTCAAAAACAAAAAAAAAGAAAGAAAATTTTCACAATGACAAAATACAATGTTACCACACTTCAATGTTCCCCTTTGAGGTCTTCAAAGTCCTTACTGTTGTAAACAAGAAGATATAAGTGCTAGAGGACCCTTTCTGGCTGTCTGGAGGTTCTGCTAATATAAGCTGCTCTCAGTACTTCTTCCACCCTCATGAGCTGCTGCCACAGTTTTCAGAATGATGTCCTGATGGTGCACTCACACATCTTTAATCTTATGCTGCTTCACCTTGTCCAGATGTTGACAGCTCACCCCATATGCTTTGGTTACTATCCGAATGCCCTGCAGTTCAAGTTTCCTCTCAATGAATCAGCACTAATTCCATCAACAAGGTACACTGTTCTTCCTGTAAACATGCTAGATAAAGAAAATGGCTGATTCCATAATTAGAGATTAATCACTGCTAAATGTGCAAAGTCAAACATGCCTAGGGAAAAGAGAGCTACTTGTAGCAGAATCATACCTTTAGAGCATAGATTTGTCTTTCTTTGACTGAGCATCCATGGGAGGGTTGGAATGATTAATACCTCCTACCTTCCAACCCCACTTTATTCCTTAGAAGTGAGTGGGATACTCTTCAAGAGCTCCTAGGCCCTTCTGATTCTCTTGATACTTACCACCAAAAGACAAGATATATGTAAATTTACACACAGAAACATATACTTGGCTTCCACCATCTATCACCATGGCTCTGAGAAAACAGAGGCCAGAGGAGTTAAATGATCTTCCCATTATCTCCTTTCATTCTAACTTACATTTTTAACTACTGCCACTGTGATCATTTTTCAGCTTTGCAAAGACTTGACTGTTCTTTCCAAATCCATCAGCCAGACTTTGACTTCTTCCTTTATTCAATCCAGATTAGTTTCTATACTCCCAAACTAAACCTGCCCCTCTGCCTTTTTATCATAGCTTCCTAACAAAATTCCAACCCTAAATGAATCCAGCTCTCAGATTTTCTCTGCATCTGTACCTGAGCAGGGGAGTGCTGATGGAAAAAGTTCCACAACAAATTAGTTCCATGATAAATTCATAGCATTCAATTTTAAATAAAACCACAGTACTACTCAGAAACACTATTACATGTCTGTATTCAACTTTATTCCATTCTTGACAACAACTGCAAACATTTTCCAATATCTTCAATCCTCTCATCCCCTCCCACCTCAGCACGTGACCTTGCCTGTTTAAAAACAAAATTGAAGCTATCAGATGGAAATTCCCTCGTCTTTCTGATTCCACATTTTCCCCACATCCTCTCTTCCTTCCCTCCTGCTATAATAAAGGAGGTATATTTCCTACTATCTAAGGTAAAACTCCTCATGTGTGTTTTGAATTCCAACCCTGCTCACATTATCAGGAATCTTACAATTTAACTTTTTTCTTCTCTCTTACATATCTTCAACATACATAAGATGTGTGTATGGATATATACCTCTTAGCTGGATACATCCTATTAGCATTTAAACATGCTTATTTCTCCCCAAACTTAAAAAAAATAAACTGCCTTGCTCACATATTTACCTTCAGTTACTGCTCCAATACTCCCATCCTATTCACAGCCAAATTTCTAGGAAGAGTTGTCTATACTTGCTATTTTCTTCACACCTTCCGCTCACTCTTCATCACTCCATTTCCTTCTGGCTTCTTCCTTCATCCCACCACCAATCCATGAATTTCCTGAAACAGGTCCCACTAGCCTAATTAATACCTCCACATTACTGAATCCAACCAGATCTTTTTACCCCAATCTTGTTTCTCTCTCAGCGGCAGTCAACTGTTTACCACCATCCTTCTTGAAACACTCTTCCCTTGGCTTTTCTGACACTAGTTTCCCAGTTTTCCTTCTCTCTCTCTGGCGACTCTTTTCATTTCATTTTTAGGCTTATGCTTTACTTATCTTAACACTAAACATCAGAGTTCTTTGAGGCCCTCATCTCTTCTGACTCTATGTTCTCTCTAAGTAATTTTATCCACTTCCACAGCTTCCATTACCATCGATATGCCAATGACTTTCAAATGTATCTCTCTCACGCAAACTACTGTTCTGAGCTCCAGACTTGTATATCTAATTGCTTTCTCAAGATATTCACTTGGACGTCTCAAAACACCTCAAATGCAAAATGTCAAACACCAAGATCATGATGTTCCTCCTGAAAATGTGTCCTCTTGCCAGAGGTGTAGTAATTTCAAGGTGTAGTAGCCCCATCTCACTGGTTGGCAGTGGTGTCCATTCAACAGTACAAGCCAGGAACCAACGAGTCACCCTAGACATCTGACACCTACATCTCCCATGTCCAATTCATAATAAAATTTGATCTATTTTTTTCAACTGAGGTAACATTGGTTTATAACATTATATAGATTTCAGGTGTACATTATAATTCAGCTTCTGTATACACTACATCGTGTTCACTGCCAAAAGTCTAGTTTCCATCCGTCACCACACAAATGACCCCCTTTACTCATTTCACCCTCCCCCTACCCCCACCCTTCTGTTAACCACCAATCTGTTCTTTGTATCTATGTGTTTGTTTCTTTGTTGTTGTTGTTATTTTTATCTTCCACATGTGAGTGAAATCATACGGTATTTGTCTTTCTCTGTCTGACTTATTCCACTTAGCATAATACCCTCAAGGTCCATCCATGTTGTCAAAAATGGTAAGATTTCATCCTTTTTTATAGCTGAGTAGTATTCCATTATATATATATATATATATATATATATATATATATATATATATATACTACATCTTCTTTATCCATTCATCTGTGGATGGGAATTAGGTTCAATCCATTTTTCAAACATCCCTTGAAACTATGTCTGTCTCCCCTCCCATGCTAGTCCAAATCACCATCATAATTTGCCTGGACTATTACAATAGCTTCTTAATACATCGCCCTGAATTTACTCTGGCCCCACTCTATTTCCACACTACAGGCAGAGTGCCTTTTCTCTATTTTCAAAATGCAAATCTGATGATACAACTTCCCTGCTAAAAATTCTTCATACCTTCCTTTTTATTTTGGGATAAAGATAAAAATTTTTCACTTGGTCCTCAAGGTCCTAAATATTGTGGCACCTGACTACTTCTACAGACACTTTTTACACATTCTCCTATTTTGTGCTCTGCACTCTCACCACAGGGCCTGTGCACATGCTGTTCCATCTGCCTGGAATATTTTGATCTCTCTCTATCCCTCTTGGACTAGTTAACTTCTACTATTATCATCTCCATTTTACACAAGAAACTGAGACACAGAGAGGTTAAATAACTTGCCCAAGATTGCACAGATAGTAGGTAGGAGGAAGCATGATTCAAGCCTAGTCTGATTCTAGAACCTGTGCTTTTAACTCATAATATACTGCCACTGGAAACTTTCCTTCACAGTAGTTAGAATTTAAACTTATACATTTATCATTGTGATTACTTGAATAATGTCCATCACTTCTGGTTAATTGTAAGGTCCATGAGAGCAGGAACTGCTTCTGCTTTTGTATTAGCATAATGTCTGTCACATAGTAGGCAATAAACGTTTGGTGAATGAATTAATGAACTGATATGACTTTAAAACTATAAACTATTATTTCCAGAGATCTCTCATTTTAGAAAGCTGACAGACTCCTGATCCAAAACAAATTTACCAGTTCTCTATCATGGTACCTTGATGGTTCCACAATATCAGTCACCAAAGAATTCTTCTCAATATAATAGTCCCCCCTTATCCACAGGGGATATATTCCAAGACTCCCAGTAGAGGCTGAAACTGAGGATGGTATCAAACCTATATACACTATGCTTTTTCCTATACAAACATATTTGAGGTGCGATAGCAAAACTAGCACAAATTTCTTTTTCCTTCTTCATAATTTTATGGGTAGAAGATTTCTTCTTACTGAAGATCTTAGCAACCTCAGCATACGATTTTTTTTCTTTCCTTATTAAGTCGAGAACTTTAACCTTTTCACTTAAGGGAAGCACTTTATGGCTTCTCCTTGGCACATACGAATTGCCAGCATCACTGCTCTTGCACTTTGGGGCCATTATTAAGTAAAATAAGGATTACTTGAACACAAGATAACTGAGACGGCCACTAAGTGACTAACGGGGTGGTTAGTGTATACAGCATGGATACGCCGGACAAAGGGATAATTTACATCCTGGGCAGGGCAGAGTGAGGCAGTGCAAGATTTCATCACACTACTCAGAACAGCTTGTAATTTAAAACTTATGAATTGTTTATTTCTGGAATTTTCCATTTAATATTTTTGGACCGTGGCTGACAGTGGGTAACTGAAACTACAGAAAGTGAAACCACGGGTAAGGGGGGACTACTGTAATATTTTTAAGCTATGTAAACAACAAACTTGTGCTTATCAAAGAAAGGCGTCGAGAAGAAAGTATATCTTCCCTGGAACAATGATACATTCCACTTATGCAGATTATCTTAAAATATCCAGATAATCCTTCAATACATGATTTCAAAACACTGATGGATGATGTAATTCAGTTTTCTCTGTTTCAAAGAACATAAATACATGTGGGAATTATAAATACTTAAAACATTAATGCAACTTATCATAATCTTCCTTTCCTCTATTTCCAGTACCAAATACTAACATGACCTCCCAAGCAGTGTCCTAAAACAGAAACATGAGAGTCATCCTAGATTTCTTTCTGTCATTTATCTTCAATCACCATTTCATACACACACACACAACATTATAAAGATTCCATTCTCTAAATGCCTTTAGGATCCATCCGTATCACTCCATCCATCTTCACTACCACGACTCCAATCCTAGCCATCACCATCTCTTGACTGATCAACTGCAATAAGCTCCTGATGTACTTCCACCTTACTATAAGCCAGATTCAGGCCATTTTTCCATGCTGTAGTAAGTCTGACCTTTTCAAAACACAAATATGTCCATTCAAACTCCTTCACTGGCTTCCCATTGCTCTACAGCATAATTTACAATAATAGCTCACAATTCAGTGTGCTCATGGTGTGCCAGTGCTTTTATAAGCTCTTCACTGTATTAATTCACTTAATCCTCACAACAGCATTAGGAGATAGGTACTGTTGTAATCCCTTTCTACTAATAAGGAAAGTGAGAAATGGAGAAGCTAAATGATTATCCCAGGGTGTCATATCTAGTCAGTGATGGAGCCAGATTTAAAGCCAGTCAAGTGTCTTTCCAGACTTTGTGCCCTAACCTCTATGCTGTATCACCTCTCATAAAATAAAGTACAAACTCTTTAGCATGGCAATGAACACTTTCCATTCTGGCCCTTATGAACACTTTCAGTCTCATTTCCTACCTATAGATCTTGAAAAGTAGGGCTTTCTTTTATTTCTAGGCTTTTGTCCATGCAGGTCCCCTGGTACCAATCCTGCTTTACCTAGCCTAGTCATTGATTACCCCTGGTCACTGAGATTTAGCTCAGGTAGCACTTCCTTCTATATGCTTTCTGTCCTCCCTCTCCCAGACTAGATTCTGTGTTTCCTCTGTACTCTCTACTAAAACATTAGGGAATGAAATTCTGCAGTATATTAAAAGACACAATTTAGTGAAGAGGAGAGTCTCATAAACAGACAAGTATGTGGCAACATATTTTGAGATAATTATTTGTGTTTTGCCCTAAGTTTTTTCACTTCTCCCTCCCATTTCAAGAAGATAGCCAGGTCTTTTTAGTCTTCCTTACCTCATCCAAGGGGATCCCTCCTCCCCTGTTGCCAGGATCAAAAGCAGAAGCTGTCCACAGAGACTTACCTTCCTGGCTTTTGTAGCCTCCAAACCCAAGCTCATGGAAGAGATTATGCTTGGGAGTGCCAAGGAGGGTCTCAAGAGGACAGACGAAATTCCTTTGAGGAGGGAAAGGGACATATATTATAGACAAAAAGAAGTCAAGAGTCTGGTAGGGGTTAGAGGTGGCAGGGAGAACAGCTCAACATTTGATGGAAGCAGCCTAGGAAGGGGGCAAAAGTTCAGAGGAGTTTCAGTGACTGTGGTGGGACGTAAGACACAGGGCACCGAATCTCAGCAATGATCCAGCCCCCAAAGCATGGCACAGAAGCAGCAGCAGCAAACATGAAAGGACTATTCCAGGTTGAGACAAAATAGTATATCAGAGGGCCAGCCCCGATGGCCTAGTGGTTAAAGTTCGGCACGCTCCGCTTCAGTGGCCCAGGTTCAGCTCCTGGGAGAGGAACCACACCACTCGTCTGTTAGTGGTCATGCTGTGGTAGCAGCTCACATGAACAACAAAAAAAGGAAGGTTGGCAACAGATGTTAGCTTAGGGATAATCTTCCTCAGCAAAAAAAAAAAGAATGCCCAAAAAGGAGCACTCATAATACAACAGTGTATCAGAGACTATATCAGAGGGTTGACGGAAAATTAATGATCAATGACAAAAAGGGCCTCCCCAGTATTTTAGTGTTACATAAGGCCTCAGAATATTTGCACATTCCAGTAGGAGGCTCTAGTATTGACCGAAATTGCATATCTTACTTTCCTGGCAGAATGCTGAATACAAGGTAGCTTAAAGAACATTTTAAAATGCAAAATTTCTTTTGTACCCAAGTTTGTGGATTGATTTCATACTAACTTAATTATAATAAGGTGTTTAAGTTCCAAGAGAGGCAAGCACTTCAAAGCCCAGAAGACAGGTACCTAATCTGGTTTTGGGAGTGGTGGTGGCAAAGTAAGAGTCCTTAAAGGAAGTAGTACTTAAACTATTACAAAAATAAGGAGTAGGAGTTTGCTAAGGGGACAAGGGGGAATTCAGAGGAAGGATTTCTCCTCTATAGCAATTGATTAAGCCAAAGTAGGGAAGTGAGAAAGCTTAATAAATTCAGGGATCCACAAGTCATTTGTTTTGGCTGCAGAGTAAGATGTACATAGGCATGCCTTCTGAGTCATGTTAAAAGACTTTGGACTTAATCCTGAGGGTAATAGGTGGTATTGACAGGAGGAAGTGGTATCACAGAAACTAATGAAGCAGAAGACTTCAAGGAAAAATTATTCACAAGTCAGTGCCTTACATGCTAAAAAAGGGAAGGTGTGGGGGAAAGCAAGACAAGAACCGCAAAGTGACTGTTGTATTTGGAAATAAGTAAATGAGTGACCTTAGTAAAGGCAGTTATTATATATGTGGACCACTTTTTATTGAAGCTTGGAGTTTTTTTCTAATTATTTTATTGAGTTCATAATAGTTTATAGCATTGTGTAATTTCAGGTGTACATTATTATTTATCAGTTTCTGTATCGACTGCATCGTGCTCACCACCAATATTCTAATTTTTTATACATACGCGCCCCTTTACCTCTTTCACCCACTGCCTGTTTCAACCACCAATCTGTTCTCTTTATCCGTATGGTTGTTTATCTTCCACATATGAGTGAAATCATGCAGTGTTTGTCTTTGTCTGGCTAAGCTGAAGGCATCACAATCCCTGACTTCAAAATATACTACAAAGCTATAGTAATCAAAACAGCATGGTACTGGCACAAAAACAGACTCACAGATCAATGGAACAGAATTGAAAGCCCAGAAATAAACCCACACATCCATGGACAGCTAATCTTCGACAAAGGAGCCAAGAATATACAATGGAGAATGGAAAGTCTCTTCAATAAATGGTATTGGGAAAACTGGACAGCCACATGCAAAAGAATGAAAGTAGACCATTACCTTACAGCACACACAAAAATTAACTCAAAATAGATTAAAGACTTGAATGTAAGACCTGAAGCTTGGTTTTATAGGTTGTACAGGTCTTGGTTGTACAGGGAAGGGTCAAGAAAAGGTGTCCTGTTTTTTGTTATTTTTTTTAGGTTTTCTTTGCTGAGAAAAGAACTCATAGAGAGGAAGAGGTTAAAAATACAGAAAAGAAAGGGGATAATTATGTAAAGAGATCCCTGAAAAAGCAAGAAGACAACATGGACTCTAAAACAAAGGAAGAGAGATTGAACTTGGACAGATAGAGGGCTGGCTTTTCCTACGAGACAAGACAAAAGTATGGATGAAGATGCAACTCAATGTGTGTATAAAAGACAGTGAGGTGGCTGGATAAAAGGTTCAGGTACACCTGATGGCTTTTATTTTCTGTGTGAAAGAGGAGGCAAACCTATCTCCTGAGAAAAAATGTGTAGTAGTTGAGTAGGAGGCTTAAAAAGAGAGGAGAAAATTTGCAATGGCCACCAAAGAGCGTGTAAAAAGAACTGAAGGAAATCCAGAAGAATCTGACTAAGGACATGTAGAAGGATGACTTGGTTAGTGCCTATTCATTTTTCAGATCTTAGCTCAGATGTCACTTGCTCAGAGAAGCTGAAGTGAAGCCCCTTTTACATGCTAATTTTAGAGCACTGACCACCTTCCCTTTTAAAGACTTATAATGGTTTTAATCTTATATAAATTTGTCAGATTATCTGATTAATTTCTACTCCATTAGATATAAACTCACTGAGGTCAGGGATCATACTTATTTTGCTCACCACTGTATTGTTTAACCCTTAATTTCCCGTCTCTAAAATGTGAAGACCATTAATGCTTCTCTACATGACTAGGATATGGATATAGTTAGATTAGCACCCAACTAGAATTTAAATATAAGAAAGCAGGGATTTCAAATTGTTCACCTTTGTATCCCCAGTGCCTGGTATAGTGCATAACACATAGTAGACGCTCAATAAATATTTACCTGGATAAATGAAACTGATATGGCAGGACACCAAATCTCCTGAATTCCATTCAGTGCTCTTCCCACTCTACCACATCTATCCATACCAGCTGCTCAACATGTTATGGTTATTATAATAAGAGCCTATGCATATGAATTATTATCTTTGTTTTACTCAAGAAGAAAGCAAAGCTCTAAGAGATTATCACATGCAAGTTAAACCGCTAGGATGTGGTGGAATCAGAATTCAATTCCAAGTCTTCCCGGCTCCAAAATCTGAGCTCTGTCTCCAATTCCACGCTGCCTCTAAGGTATTAAGTGATAAAAGATTTAGTATATAAGCCCCCGTAGGGTATTATGCTAAGCAAAATAAGTCAGAGGGAGAAGGTCAAATACTGTATGATCTCACTCATAAGTAGAAGATAACAACAACAACAGACAAACACACAGAGACAGAGATTGGATTGGTGGTTACCAGAGGGGAAGGGGGGAAGGAGGAGGGTGAAAGGGATGATTAGGCACATGTGTGTGGTGATGGGTTGTAATTAGTATTTGGGTGGTGAACATGATGTAATCTATGCAGAAATAGAAGAATAATGATGTACACCTGAAATTTATACAATGCTATAAACCAATGTGACTGCAATAAAATAAAAATATCAATAAAAAATAAAGAAAAATATATAAGCCCTCCTAGAGGTATGTGTATTTGAAAGTCCTCCCAACCTCCCCACCGGCAAAGAAAAACAACACAAGCAAAGTAATGATTTTAGTGGTAAAATCTCAGGCAAAGTGACTGTGACAAGCCAATGAAGATAATATTTGTGGGCAGGCACCTGTCAACTCCCAAATCATACCATGTAGGCACCTGCCAACCTACTCTATGACTCTGTACATTATCCATCTCCCCAGCATAAGTCTTACTCCCACAGAGAGAATAGAAGACATAATTCTAAAGAGTTTATCTCCTCAGCATTGCCTCAGCATGACCCTAGGAGCAGCACGGAATAATGGAAAGCCTACAGATATTGCAGCCACACAGATCTGGGCAAGGCACTTCAGCTCTCTATACCTCAATTTTCTTATTTATAAAATGAAGGCAATAATACTTGGGGTTGAGGAAATGAGTAAATGGGGTACTGCATATAAAATATCTGCAGCATAGTGGGCACAATAACTCAATTGTTATTAGTTGCCTTCCACTTCTCCAATATCCAGGAGCCGCCTCCTATCAATTCCTTGAGGACACTGAAAAATACAGCAAAAGAAACAAGCAACCCACTCCACCTCCCATTCCTCCAAGTTGTAGCAAATATAAGTGATAATTCTCTGATTTTCAAAAAATACCCTGAAAGCAGCTTCTCATTTACAAGATCTTAGCATTAAAAAAAATTAAAAGAATCCAATAGTTGTTCTGCCTCTCCTTTGTTTAATCCTACTGTTGAAATAATCATTTCTATTGCCTTTCATTACATCAGGCAGAGTCAGGACGTCTGGGTTGTTTTACAGATGAAGAAATTAAGATAGAGAGAGGGTGGGATGCCCAGCCCAAGGCCACAGAGCTATATAGGGGAGATATAGAACTGAAAACCAGATCTCTTAGTTTTTCCTTTATCATTCTTTAATATTAATAATAACAACAACAAATCCATGCAATTTACTTAAGTCTTGAGCTCTTTAAAACATTCTATATTTTAATAAAATTTTTATCAAAAACAGCTGGTAAATCTTTTGTATTCAGTCTTGGTTTGATATACCCTTTCACATATTAAAAAAAAAACGAATCTGGAACCATCCAAAGGGAGTGCAACGTGTAAAAGGGATGGTCAGATTTAGGTGTTAACTATGTATTCTTTTAGAGGAAAACAAGCATCAAATGTATAGATGCTAGTTCATTTCAGAGCAAAAGCAGCAAAAATTGGAACTTTTATTTTAATAACCCTACTATATATGTAGCCAGCCCAGGTGGTCTAGTGGTTAAGATTCAGGCTTTCACCACCATGGCCCGGGTTCACTTCCCAGTCAGGGAACTACACCACTCATTGGTCAGTTTTCATGCTGTGGTGGCTGCGTGCTCCTGGGATGCTGAAAGCTATGCCACCAATATTTCAAATACCAGCAGGGTCACCCATGGTGGACAGGTTTCAGCGGAGCTTCCAGACTAAGATCGACTAGGAAGAAGGAACTGGCCACCCATCTACAAAAAAGTTGGCCATGAAAACCCTGTGAATAGCAACAGAGCATTGTCTGATACACCGCCTGAAGGTGAGAGGATAATGCACAAAGGTTGGGCAGGGGTCCTCTCTGCTGTACACAGGGTCGCTAGGAGTCGGAATCGTCTCCACAGCACCAACAACCAAAACTAGATATGTAACCATAATTGTACAAATAAATGAAATTACCACATATAGAGGATATGCATGATTCCATAAATTAAATCAAACATGATATAAACTAAATCATTCATTTTAGAGAAGCTCTATGGTTATTTCTGAGCTTAAGAGAAAAAAGTTACTGCAAAATAGAGGATTTTCATTTACAGAAAAAAATCACACAGAAAATAATCTCAGAACTCTTAACTCTAAAATGCAACTGTCTTACCAGTTCCAAAGGACCAGCTTTGCTTATAAGAGGTATGATTTTTATAGAAAATAAAGGCTAATAAGAAAACAACAATAAAAATTAAAGGCAATAGTGTTATTTATACTGATTATCCAGCACCTATTAATTAGCTTCACGCAAAAAAACGCAATATTTCCTCAAATTAATATTATGTCAAGCTAAACTATTTTTGCCACGAAAAAGTTTTATGAGCCCATTTTTAAAAAGGTGAATAAAGTGAAATAAATAATTATTCAAAACAAGTTACCTCTCATCCCCACACTCTCTTCCCCAAATTTAAGTTCCAGACTTACTCTAAGTGAATAATGTGTCCAGTTATAATCAAATTCTTCTGCAATACCATTGAAATCTCTCTCAATGAACAGCTTCTTAGCTTAATGGATTTCAAAAGACCTTAGAACTGAAGTCTTTTTGTAGGAGGAGCTCTGCTTTATCCACCAAATGTACCAACTGTCACGAGAAAATTTGCATTCAAAGCAGGTCAGCATTCAAGGTTACATTTGTCAAAAGATTCAGAGGAAATCACAGAGTTCATCTGAGCGATTTTCTTTCCCTTTTAATTAGTTCCTGATAGGCCATTTCATTTTCATGATACGGCATGATGCCAATGTTATTTCACTATGTGACTCATCACATTGGAAATTAAAAGATAATCCAAAGGTAAGTATGTGATTGCCAGGTCTAAATTGTTTCCTATATTGCACTATCCAAAGTACTCTACTGTTTTGAGGGTCAAATATCTTTAAGTATGAAAAGAGTCATAAATGGACATGGAATCCGGAAACCTGGATTCTACTCTAGGCTCTCCCTCCCACAATCAGCTAGGTGACCTTGGGCAATTTCCTTAACATCTTTGGGCTTCAGTTTCAAAAAATTTATTGAATGGAACCTCAGAAGTCATCTAGTCTAAGCTTCAATTCCAAATAAAAATTCCCTCTGCATTTTCCCTAAGAAATGGTCAGTTTCACATATGTAAAATTAGCAGTTAGAACTCAATGATATCTAAGGTTTCTCTGGTTTCCAAAATCCTTGGTGTTGTAAATAAAATTCAATAAGTGTCATGTATATTTTTTTTCCACTGAAAGTTCATCAAATATTTCTTTACATAACCAAACAAGATTTTATTTCAGCTCGGGTAAAATTAAATAAAGAAACTCAGATCACCACCAAATTGTCCCTCACCCTTCAAGTCTCCACTAAGTTTTTATCCACCCCTGATTTAATCTCCATGTCCAGTAACTATGCAAAGTCATAAGAAGCCAGAATACTTTTGATGCTTTTCTAAAGTAGATGAAATGATGTCAGTGATTTACTACAAAACAGAAATGAATTGAGATTGGTTCCAAGTTATATACCACCTAATATTCCAATGAAGAAAAAGTATCTTCCTTGCTTTGGAACACAGGTCCAGACTTGATAACTTCTTTCAGATATCAAAGATATATTTTACACTAAATATGTAAATAAACAAACAAAAAGCAAAGAGTCTGAATGAAGAGGGGATCATGGATGCAATCTTCTCTTCGTTACTAACTTTATGTTTTACCCCAAAAATTTTTTTCTCTTTTATTCATTTGTATAGTTAATGCTTCAACTTAAATTGAGTTTGGAATGTGGAAAGAAACTGAGAATTGTTTAGGGACTTTGGTATCTGCTTTTCAAATGTCAGCTAGTTAGGCTCTTTCACAATCATTTTTGTCAGAAATTATTTATCAGGCCTATGTGAGGAAGTTTATAATCAGAATTTGCTGACATGATGCTAAGAAAAAGGAGACCTAGATTCAAAATCTTCTTTCCTCTTCCTGTGATTGCAATTCCAATGAACTCATTTATCTTCTGCTATTAAAAAACAAAACAAAACAAAAAACTCTCCATGAAGTTTTCTTCAAGCTTCCTGTTTCCCCCAAATCTTCTGGCCCTTGGAAATATTTCATAATACTATATAGTATAACGGAGAGGTACAATTCAAAAAATAGAAGTATAATACCTTGGAATGATACAATGAATTTATTTGTAGACATGCAAACCATAAGTTAAATATAGTTACTAAAATGCAGTTGGAAACAATAATGCGCCATGCCTCAGATGTTAAAGTTGATTAGATATGAACTTTCATCCTGATTTGATAACTTAATCAGTAAAAGCATAGGCTAAGCTTTGCTTCTTGGTGTGAAGAGAAAGACACTAAAAAGATAACTCATTTTAATACGCTAAAAGTCCTGTTTGATGGATTTCTAGTGACAGCAATAGAAATTGCCAATGATACTTGTATCTTAGCACTCATTACTCTGCCCCAGATACAAGGCATGTTACAACTAAGAAAAAGAATTTGGGAGTAAACCTGATTGGTGCAGAGAAAGGAGGCTGGATAAGACTAGTTGGAGAAGTCCCTCTCTAGCTGGAAGCTGTTCTACACCAAAGTCGGGAAAGGGTATAAACCCACATTTGATGCAGGCCAGGGTCAGCGTCACCAAGGGGTGTGGAATGAAGAGGTACATCAAAGCCTCAAGGTGGAAAAGTTCTTCAGGACAGTTGGGATCAAGTCATTCTTCTGAGAGAACTGGGTGAGATGATACAAATGATTCTGCAAGCAGTCAACAGTCAGTCCCTGGAAGGGGACCAGCAGAAACTAGGCAAAAGGATTTAGGGCTGGGCTCCAATTACAATAGAGATGCAGAGGAAGAATTGAGTTTGCAGATGGGAACCAAAGTCCAATTAAACAGCCAACAGCAGATGGTGGGGTAAGAGATAAAAGCTAAAGCCTGAGGCTTACAAAATTGCCCTGGGGCCCAAATTGATTCCAGAGGCATGCATGCTAGGCTATTTCCAGACTTCTACCTGCTAAAAGAGAATGGTTGTCATCCGGTGTCAGAACTGAGACTTCGTAGGCTGACACCATGAAGTGAAGCTAGGAGAGGCCTAGGGTAGACAAGTACTCTCCCTGGCCTCTCTAACAGACACATAGATATTACTTTATTTTATCCATTGTCACCCTGAGATAACTAAGTAGATACTGTTTCAGTTTTACAAACGGATATCACTCTAGTTTCAATAGGTTAAGTTACTTTCCAGAAGTCAAAAATTCAGAAGAAATAAAGTCTAGGTGGGCCTGACATCTAGTCCAGTGCTCTTCCTGCAGAGTCACACTACTGTTGGGATTCCTTCTGATACCTCAGTAGCTAAAATAGTTGACTGGCAGGGATCATGATATCTCTTTCACTGTGTAAAGCTCTATAACTCCTATTATATGGACCATCAAAACAAGAAATGGGTATTCCTGAACTGCTGTTCAAGTGAGGCAATCAGCAAAGGCAGTATTTAATGCCCCAAAGTGTTATTTCCTTTGTAAGGTTAAAGGATATTAAATAAGAAAAAACAAGAAAAATAAATATAAAAAATAAAAATAACCATTGACTGTTTAGTTTATATGTATACAAACACCCACAGTTCTTAATAAAATTCTCTAGATTTGAGAACAGTTTTTAAAAATTCAGGCAAATGTCAAACTTCTAAGGTTCTGAGGGCTTTTTTTCAATCTTAACACCCCCAAAAAACTGACTTGAAAAGTTATTTGGTAAAGTTGGCATATCATACAGAAAAGCAGTGTCCTGTAAAAAACACACTCTGGGAGACAGAGGGCATCTAGACTGCCTGTTTTCCCTGAAATCCAGTTTTTATTATTCTGAAACCAACTAACTTAGGAACTCTGAATTCCCCTCCAGACAACCACAGATTCAACTGAAGGACACCAGAGCTGAGATTCTCAGGAAACCCACATGAGCTGGGAAATACAATTAGCAACATCATGATCCAGTCCCCAGATTATAACACCAAACAGGCTTAAACACAGACCCAGAGACTGCAGAGGTCAATAGTACCAGACTCTGCTTTCTATTCACTCACATTCATGCAACGCTTTACAGAGCAACAATGTGCCAAGCACTGAGTTAGATGCTGGAAGTACAAAGGTGAGTTAGATACTAGCTCATGTAGCTCACATTCTAGCTGGAGGGATAGAAACTAAAAATTGGTGAAAAACCACAGTACAGTGTGATAACAGTACACTATAATAGAGTCATTAGCAGCTAAGGGAGCTCAGAGGAGAGAACAACTCATTCTACCTGTGGTGAAAAGGGTGAGCATCTTCAGGCAGAGATGGTTTGGGAGGCCACCCCTGCTCCTGATAATATCAAGTTGTGGTATAATAAAAAAATATATTTGGTCTTTGTCCCCAGTTCCTGGCACAGAGCTCCTCAAACCCTTGGAAATTCCTGAGTGATAGAAGTGTCTTTTGTTATTCATAATGAGTCCCTTTCAACCATACCTGAGTTTTATGCTAATGAGGTGACTACTGGTGAGCCCCTAGATGGTTTCAGGAGGAGGGCTGGTTGCCAGAGGAACCAACCATGCAATTAGACATGGATAGTCAGAACTATCAGCCCCACCCCCTGACCTCCAGGGAGGGGAGAGGAACTGGAAGTTGAGTTCAATCACCAATGACCAATCGTTTAATCAATCATGCTTTGTAATGAAACTCCCATAAAAACCCCTAAACAACTGGGTGCAGAGAGCTCCCAGGTTAGTAAACACACGGAAGTAACGGGAAGGTGACATACCTGGAGAAAGAATGGAAACTCCTCTAGCTACGTTACCCCCCTACCCCAACACAAACACACATCTTGTCCCATGCATCTCTTGCATTTGGCTGTTCCCGAGTTGTATCCTTTGTAATAAACCAGGAATAGTAAGTACTATAAAGTGTTTTCCTGTGTTCTGTGAGTCATTCTAGTAAATTATAGAACCTGAGAGGGTCATGGGAACTCCTGATTTTATAGCTGGTTGGTCAGAAGTACTAGGACTTTTGACTGGCATCTGAAATGGGGACAGTCCTGTGGGACTGAGACCTTAAACCTGTGGAGTCTTTGCTAACTACAGATAGTTAATGTCAGAATTGAATCGAATGGTAGGATACTCAGTTGGGGTCAGAGAATCTGAGACTGGATAATTGGTTGATGTCAGAAAACACCGCAGACAAGTCAACCTTCTTTCTAACCATTTCTTTATGAGTCATATTGCCTACTTATTTGGAAAGGCCTAGGTCTTTCAGGATGCTTATCAAAATAAAATTGTCTGATAAACTGTGGCAGAGATTGCTAATAGTTTCCCAGTATACATTCTCCTAATTTTCCTTTCAATAATAAGTTTTAGCTGTGTACATGGCCTCTCAGCCAGAGGCTATATTTTCCAGACTCCTTTGCGGTTTGGTATGAAGATATGATGGAAATTTAGACAATGATATGCAAGCAGCAGTGATGTGTGCAACCTTTGGATCATGTTTTGACAGGAAAATCTCTTGTCCTCTTCTTTCTCTCCCCTCACTCAATCAGCAGGCTATAGCACAGACATGATAGTAGGAGTCATATTTGACCACATAGACAAAGTCAACATACTAGGAGACGGCAAAGCAACAAAGTAGAAGGACCCTAGGCCTTGGATGACCTCCTGCAGCAATGTTGCCTGCCCACCTTTGGTCTGTTCCTTGAGCCGTAATATTTTGAGGTCTCTTGATTACAGCAATTTACTTTGTACCCTAAATAATATAGAAATAAATCTTCACTAAAGTGCAATTGATATTACTTAATGTGTTGCTCTTCCCAAAGGCGTTTGCACATGGAATCCAAAACTCAAAGAATGTCTAAGTTCAAAGAAAAAATATGCTAATGGTGTTTCAGACCTGGTGACAAGCCAGAGGTTCTTGTTTTTGGTTTTGTTTTGTTTTTACCTCCCTTTAAATCTCAGGATACCAGCAATTGTCTACTCTGTCACTCCTTTAAGTTCAGCCTTGACTCTTAGCTCTCACATGTCTGTTTCTTCCCTTAGCATGTGATTTTCTTAAGAACAGGAAGTGTGCCTTATTTACCTCTATAAATCCAGTTCCTAGAATATGGCAGATGTTCAATAAATATGTATTGAATGCTTCTAGTGAAGGTAACCAAAACAGCTATATTTCCTCCCTTGCTTTTTTTTTTTAATTCCTCTGCCCACAACTTTTATTCTAATAATGCAAATAACTAAATGACAAAAATAGTAATGACAGACTAGGCTGACATTGTTGGTTTAAACTGCTTGTCAGGCAATATGTTTAATGATTATCCATGTTCTTTAGTCCTAACAATAACCCCATGATGTAGATACTACTATTGACATTCCCATTTTACAGAAAAGATAACTGAGGCTCAGAGAAATTAAAAAACTTTCCCAAGGTCTCACATTTAGGAAACAGTTGAAATAGGTATTTAAACCCAGGATTGCTTAACATCAAAGACACTTTCTTAGCTACAATGTAGTCTGTCACATTATCTTCCAGAAATGGCCTAGCACTGTGTAGGGTGACAAGGGGAAAAATCAGCTTGAGTTTAAGAATAAGCTTCAGATGATTAAGCCAATCTAAATTACATGTTGTGAGCCAAATCAACATAAATTATATCATGCTTGTAAGAAACATTTGCTAGTTTCCTGATCAATGAATATCTGCACACAGAGAAATTTTTTAATCTGGTCTGACCTTTGGCACAGTTACCTAAAAACTGAAGAAAACTGCCCTGGAATGATCATAAGAGGGACTGCTATTTAGTATAAATATTTCAAAAGACAATGGAAGGGGCCAGCCCAGTGGTGTAGTGGTTAAGTTCAGCACACTCTACTTCAGCGGCCCGGGGTTCACAGGTTCGGATCCCAGGCGCAGACCTACACTGCTCATCAAGCCATGCTGTGGCAGTGACCCACATACAAAAAAGAGGAAGATGGGCACAGATGTTAGATCAGGGCCAATCTTCCTCACCAAAAAAAAAAAAAAAAGACAATGGAAGGAAGCAGAGACATGAAATAGACTTCACTAGATCAGTTTGAATGTAGTATATTATTTGCTATCAAGCATTTTATTAATCGATTATATTTCTAAATTTCCTATTGTATAAGAATCTTCAGGGCCAGCCTGGTGGCGGAGGAGTTAAGTTCGCACATTCTGCGTCAGTGGCCAGGGGTTTGCCAGTTGGGATCCTGGGTGCAGACCTGCTCTCCACTCATCAAGCCATGCTGAGGTGGCATCCCATATAGAAGAGCTACAACTACAACTATGATACACAACTATGTACTGGGGCTTTGGGGAGAAAAAAGAAAGAGGAAGATTGGCAACAGATGTTAGTGCGGGGCCAATCTTCCCCAAAATAAAAAAGGGATAGCAGTCAGAAAGGGGAGAGGAGCAGACTGGAGACATCGTCAACGTTCCCATTTGAAAAAAAAAAAAAGGATATTCAAACATACATAAAAGTAGAACTAGGACAACAAAACCATATGTACCCATTATCTAGATTCAACAATTATTATAAGATTGAACAATTATTATTCAACAGTTCATCTTCATATTGTGAAGATAAAATATTTATTAATCATATCATGAGAACTGATATTTCTACCTCAAAGATCAGGAAGTATCATGTTCACAGAATCTTAAACTGGTGATGCTGAAACAAATCTAAAAACTCTAATCTAACACCTTTTTACAGCCAAGGAAACCAAGGCTCTGAATGAGGAGATGATCTAATCAAGGTCATTTAGTTAGTAACAGCATACATAAGAATCGGTTTCCACTATATCACACTGCTGTTTAGTATTAAACACTCTTTATTTGAATCCTTTGAAAATAATTGATGAAATACGGTAAAAGCCTTTTTTCCATAAATTCATTAAAACAGACTAGACTATTCTCCAGATATGAGTCTTTTCTACCTAAATTTTTTTCCAAAAGTACAAGTTACAAAACAACTCTCCCATTTATTTCTTTAACATTTAACTGTATTATAAAATAAATAGTTCTTCAATCAAAAGAGTTCAGAGAAACAATCATATAGAATTTTACCGTGACACGGTGATCTTTCCCGATTTGTCTCTTGATAATGCTGAGACAGGAACAAACACATAATGAACTTGTTAATGAACCATTAACAGGAAACCAGAGTACACACATGTGTGTCCTTGGATTAAGCCTTAATAAAATTAGGAAGTTAAGCCCCAGCTGGAGACCGGACAACCAGCAGAAAATTCCCAACAGCCAGGACACACTATAATTTTAGGAAAAATAAAGATCAACAATACATATTTTCTCAAGTTGTCATTATATTATTGGCATATGGGTTTTAAAATGCTTAAACGGGTTACTAAAGAGGATTTCAAAACCAATCTCATCTATTAATCTTTACATTTAATTTAGAAGAAAACCACAGATTTTATGGATCATATTCACTGCATATTAACATTTGACTTCAAAGTGGTTGTATCACCTGTAAAGAGAACAACTGGATCTTTAACACTAATATTGAGATGATCTTGTGAACTATATTTTAGATTGGCAGCATATCTTTGAAGAAATGTTTTATTTCTTTCCTCAAACTATGACCTACTTTCTCCCTAGGTTACTATCATTTAGTGATTCATTCGTTCAGTCACTCAGTCTATTAAAAATAGAAATACCATACAATCCAGCTATCCCACTACTGGGTATCTACCCTAAGAACTTGAAATCAACAATTCAAAGAGATTTATGCTCCCCTATGTTCATGGCAGCATTATTCACAATAGCCAAGATGTGGAAGCAACCCAAGTGCCCTTCAACTGACGAATGGATAAAGAAGATGTGGTATATATACATATATATATATATATATATATATATATGTATATATACACAATGGAATACTACTCATCCATAAAAAAGACAAAATCGTCCCATTTGCAACAACACGGATGGACCTTGAGTGTATTATATAAGTGAAATAAGCCAGAGAGTGAAAGACAAACACCGCATGATTTCACTCGTATGTGGAAGATAAAAAACCACATGAATAAAGAGAACAGATTAATGGTTCCCAGAGGGGAAGAGGGTGGGAGGGTGGGCAAAAGTGGTAAAGGGGCACATATGTATGGTGACAGATAAAAATTAGACTATTGGTGATGAGCACGATGCAGTCTATACAGAAACTGATAAATAATAATGTACACCCAAAATTACACAATGTTATAAACCATTATGACCTCGATAAAGTAATTGAAAAGAATAAAAATAAAAATAGACATCTCATTCCCTTCCTTTTCTCCTCAAGTTTGAAGACCAATTTAAAAAATTTGTGCTTATGTGACAACTAGGGGGCGATAATTGAAGATTTCCATGAAGAGAAAGCTGTTCAAAGACTCATAATTTCAGGACTCAAAAGACACTTTAAAAAAATTCTCCAAACTCATCAAATTATACATATTAAATATGTGTAGTTCTTTGTATATCAATTATACTTCATTAAGCTGTTAAAAATAATTTTTTAAAGAAATATTCCTTCTTTCTTGTGTCACCAGTTGTTGCACTGATTTCCTGTTACTACCAGTTTCAGTTGATGTTTTTGGTAGATTCCCCATTAATCCTTGTGCACTGTGTTTAGATGTTGAGAGCAAAGTTGTACACCATTTTCTTTGGTTCTGAGCTGCTCTCTAGCATACACATGCGACACACATGTAGAAGAAGACACAGAAGAGCTGAGAGAAATGCAGACATACATACTGAAATGATCATACTAGTTTCATATCCTAGTATAGTGTCTAAGAGCATTAAAGCTGGAGTCAGATTGCCTGGGTTTGAATCTCAGCATCACCATTTACCAGCTGTATGACCCTAGAGAGTGTACTAGACATCTCTATGCCTCAGTTTCCTCATCTTTAGAATGGGGATAGTAATAGGGCTTACTTCACAGGAATGTAGTGAGAATTAAATGAATTAGTATGTGTAAAGCACCTACTATGTGCCTGGCACACAGTAAGCCTATGTGTGAATTAGGTGATGGAAAGTTTTGATCAGAAGGGTGGGCGGGGGGGTGGGGAGCGGTGCTGGTGAATGAAATAAAGCTCCACCTGTCCATTTACTTGCCAAGATTTATCTCTTGCCACCTACTGGGTTTATAAGTCCTAACATAGGCATCACTCCTTTGTGAGGAGCTCCCAAAGCAGGAATTATTTTCTCTAAAAAACCCACTGATATTCACGTAAAGTACTCAAGAGGTCTGTTTGGGAAAGAAGCAAGTATGTGTTAGTCTTTCACGTTCGCACAGCATGACTAATTCTTATCTTGAGTACTTTGCAAAGTACAGAGACTAGGACTGGTAAATTTTAGTGATGTGTAAGGAATGAAAGTGTAAATACATGGATGCATGCATAAACGAAATAAAAAATCCTAGAAGAGGGAGGGTAAACATAATGACAAGTATCAAAGGGAGGGAGATGGGAAAGCAAGAATTGCTAAACCACCAAAGACCTCATTCCCACACTTGGCAGCCGTGCCTAAGGCTCCTGCATTTTTTTTTTTTTTTTTTGTAAGAGGAACCATTTTCTGTAAATGCTTAACAGAAATCTCTCAAGTTCCACTGTTGATACAAAAGAGGCCCCTCCTTTGAAGAAAATGAAGCAGAGAGTGTCTCAGGTTACAACATCCACAGATAATTGTTAAGTCTCCAAACGTTAAATAACAATGACGAGATCCCTTCCCTGGTTTATCAATTCCATATGCCAGAGTGGGTTATAGAATCTCAAGGACCCAGAAGACAGAATAAAGGATTGCAAGGAAGCCAGTGTAGAAAAGTAGTTATCATTTCCACTTCTTCCCAAAGTTTGGAAAACCTAAATTAGGGGAAAGGGGTAATGAAGAATATCCTACAAATATTTCAAGTAAAATTGGTCACATATGTAAACTTGATTTGTGATATTAGTAGCTATTTATAAAGCCTTCAATATCCTTTGCACATTTTAATAAGTATTAAAGTGTGATTTTTTTCCCGAATGACCTCAGTAGTGAGGTAGCCAAATGCAAATCTTCAGAAGCCTTTACCAAGTCCTCACTCATGCCCACAAGTCAGGTAAGCATTGCAAAAGGTACAGATGGGTATACAATGTCTGCCTCTCGGAAGTAGAAGGAAACAAGGGAAAATAAAGGACCAGTCCAGGACAGTATGGAATCAAGGGCTAAGTTGTTAAGGATGGATTCTAAGGGCATGCAGAAGATGCAAAGAAAGGAGAGTACGTACTACCCTCCTGAGCTCCAGACCATTATATCAAATTGCTCACTAGAAATTTTCACCTGAATGTCTCACAGGCAAGTCAAACTCAACTTGTCCAAATCTGAATTCATCATCTTCCTTCCCCTCCCAGAACTGGTCCCCCTCCTGTGTTGCAAACTTCAGAGAATGGCACTGCTGTCTAGTTGCTCAAGCCAGATAAAATAATCCTTCTCCTCTCCTTTCATTTCATCCACTGCAATCAATCCAGTACCAAGTCCTGTCAACACTAATTCCTAATTACCTCTTGAATTTGTCTACCTCTCTCTATTCCCACCACCACTGCCCTAGCTGAGGATGTCATCATCTTCTTCATGATGCCTCTTAATTGGGCTTCCTGCCATCACGCTTACCCTCCTCCAACCCATTCTCCTCTTAGCAGCCACAAGATCAAAATGCAAACTGGACTGGGTTAGTCTTCCACTTACAACATATTCTACTGCTCTTCAATTTCGACAAGACAGGGTTCATGGTATACAAGACACCTCATGATTTAGCCTCTGCTTATCTTCTTTACTTGGATCTCTTCACTCCTTAATAAATTCGTGCCAAACATTTGGCATTTCCCCAAATATCCCATGAATTTCTTATGCTTCATTGCCTTTGAACTGGAAGCTCCCTCAAAATGTAGCAGGCAAGCATGTTGGCAAGAAGTCCAGTTAGGGAATACTTTCAATAATCCGAGGAGAAGATAGTGAGATCTTCCTATTTATCATTCACAACTCCACTCAGACACCATCCCCTTGCTGAAACCCATAGCCTGGGTTTCCATAGAGCCATATGGAAAAATGCTTCCTGCTATCATAATACTTAGTAGATTGCCTCATAATTGTCTCTTTCCCTTTCTACCTTCCTGTACTGGATTGTGAGCTTCTTGAGGGAAGGAACTATATTCTTATTCATTTTTGAGTTCTTGGAGTCTTAACACACAGTGTATGTCTAGTGGACTAGAGAAGATGGGTCAGAGGGAAGAAAAACATGAAGGAGGACTTGAGTTGTCTAGGAAGGCAGAACTTGAGACGGATCCAGCAAACAGGGTTTTTATTTAGGAAGAGGTAGCTTGATTGTGTGCAAATTTGCGCTACCTACTTTTTCCTTCATTTAATGTAATCAGTGATATTGGCCTTCCACATTACCATGAGCCTCTTCGAGTGCCACATTGCTTGACAATTCTCATTTGCTACGTCACCCACATAGTTAACGACACAAACCGACTCTAATTCCAAGCTACATAGACACTGCATACTATGGACACCTTAGAGAAAAATTCAATCGCTGTGAACATTCTTTTTCATAAGGTTTGGTGCGATTTTGTCGTGGCCAATACATGCCACAGTTAATTTCTTAACTATTGTCTATGTTATTTAATATAAGACAAATTCCCATGATACCAACCATTTGTTTGTATTTCCATTCATGGTAAATTAGTATCTCCCCCTTCTCCTTCCCACCCCTTATTCTAGAAGAGTCCCAAATGAAAAAGGTCATCTCTAAAGTCATAAATATCTTCTGGGCAGGCCCCATGGCTTAGCGGTTAAGTGCGTGCGTTCCGCTGCTGGCAGCCCGGGTTCGGATCCTGGGTGCACACCGACGCACCGCTTCTCCCGCCATGCTGAGGCAGCGTCCCACATACAGCAACTAGAAGGATGTGCAGCTATGACATACAACTATCTACTGGGGCTTTGGGGGAAAAAATAAATAAATAAATAAAATTATAAAAAAAAAAAGAAATATCTTCCGTATGAGTCCTCTGCCATGGAACCCTTCCTGTGTCTCTCTTCTTTAAAGAATATACTGTTCTGAATCTTCTCTCACTTTCGTATGGCTGTCACACTTCTATGGACCAACAGATCTTAGCCCTAACAGACACGTACATACTCATGCCACCACACCAGACAAATAACCACCGAAACAGGGAAATATTTAGTGCTGTGTGTTGTAAAGAGCACTAGACTGTTAGTTAGGAAACGTGAGTTTTGGCCCTAATGCTACCACTATTACATTGGATACAAACTTCCTTTCTGGACCTCAATTTCCTCAACAGTAAAATAAGTTTGATGACCTTCAAAGTCATATCCAGTTCTAATTATTCTCCAAAAAATACCTTAAACAGGGCCGGCCCCGTGGCTTAGTGGTTAAGTAAGCGCGCTCCACTGCCGGCGACCCGGGTTCGGAACCCCGGGCTCGCACCGACGCGCTGCTTCTCTGGCCATGCTGAGGCCGCGTCCCACATACAGCAACTAGAAGGATGTGCAGCTATGACACACAACTATCTACTGGGGCTTTGGGGGGAAAAAATAAATAAATAAAATCTTTAAAAAAAAAATACCTTAAACAAATTTTGCTTTATTACAAATACATTTATTTTATACAATTTTATTATAAATTTTATGAAAATTAAAACTTACCTTTCCAAATGTGTGAGATCCAGCCACTTCTTGTGAATTGTCTCTACAAGCCCTATGTAAGGAGAATAATGTGGGTTAAAAGCAAATGAACTTATAGGAAAAGAACATTAAGTGTGCTAACCTCCTGATGATATCTGTGGAAAGGAAATTATCCAAATAAGTACTATTTTCTTTTACAAAATGCTTAAGGTAACAGAAGTTGTATGGACTGGCATAGTTCACATTATTTTCCCTCCTTCCAAGAAGAATGGGTAATGTTAATACTAATCATCATGAATGAAATAATTATTACCAACACAGTAAAGAAACACTGAGATATTACTCAGACTGTCATGATATTATGTTGGAAATGAGAGGAAACTACTAAAGGTTATAATTTGTTTACAGAAGATATATTTTTAAAAATATCACTTAACCAATAGTTTAACACAAATCATGCCTGTATACTCCAACATTATAAAAGACAACAAGATTCCAAAAGAGCTGGTATACCAAATAGAGTACTACAGAAGAAACCTCAGAGTCACTAGATCTTATTGCTACACTCAAACTACCACAGACAGATGAGATATCCTCCTATTTATAAACCCCACTAGAGAAGATTCCACAGCTTTCCTCAAGAACCATTTCCAATGTTTCACAATCACGATTCTTCCTTAAGTCTAACCAAAATCTCCCATGGCCTTTTTTAAGTCTATGTAATCATCTAAGAATAAAGAGACTATTTATTGACTATCCTCTGCATCTGAGTCATTGATATTTTAAGGCAATTACTAAATTATCCCTCAGGCTTCTCTTCTTCTGGGTTAATGAATACTGTTCTTTCAACATTCCCCTCAGAGCACATCTCTTATATCCTGTGACTTATCTTATTTCTCTAAGTAAATGGCTTGTTTCAGGATCTGGTAAGATCTGCCTGGATTTGAGTTTTTCCTTTGATGTTTTACACTCTAAAACTCATTAGAATGTATTTAGAATTTCCATGGGGTCTATAGAATCTGATTCTTCCCTAAGATTTTATCTTCCAGAATAATATTAAGCAATATTGCCCAGATTATCCAAAATATAGCTGCATTACCACAGTACAAAAAAATACAAACTAAAAAAATTTTAAAGTCCTGACTCCAGCTCACAACATAAAATAAGGGCAATGCAATTTTAGCTTTGTGGTATCCTGTCCAGAGGCCAAGAAATTATTCAAGTGGTATTTCTCAGGAAACAAATGTTTAGACTCCTTGGGAGGAAGCCAGAAATCTGAAGAGGGTGATGCGGTTCCTGGCTCCTCAATTCTTATGTCACCAGAGAAATATTTTGGCTAAGCACTAGATACTCGTCCTCATTTCCAGATCACTTCATCTTATGAAGTTAGATTCTTTGGAGAATTACATAGTATATTCCAAGGTGCATTTTTATGGTCTGATTGCTGTATGTTATATATTTGAAATTTGAACTTTTGGAATGTATGAAGCTGTCTTCCTATATATTACACAATAGCATGAGAACTAACGTGTCTCTAAAACTTCTATCTTCTATTGCTGAATCGGACTTTCAGCAAGAGAAAGGAATGGTGCCCTCTGGATTTAACCCTGTCATGGCTTACAATTGGGACCAACTCTACACACAGGCAGGAAAGGCATCACCTTGGTAGTGAGATCTGAGGAGCCCTAAAAGATCAGTCTGGTTCAGTACCTGACTTGCTCCTTTGGGCTCTCAAGTAACTCCTCAGTAAGACCTACACTGTTGCCACTCTATTTAGAACGGCAACCTGTACCAATCCCCCCCACCTCCCCCCACCCACAGCACACCTACTATTTCTATATTTTTCAAAGCACGTATTTCCTTCTAACATACAATATCACTTAATTAGTTAATTACTTAGTTGGTTATTTTGTCATTTATTGCCTGTCTTCCTCCTCTAGACTATAAGCTCTACACAGCAGGTATTTTTGTCTACTTTGTTCACTGATGATGTCCAAATACCTAAAACAGTACCCAACACACATTAAGTGCTCAAAAAATATGTTCTAAATGAATGAGTGAGTTGAATGATCCTTATGACGGATGGCTAATATACAGATTGGTACTGTGACATGCTCTATTTTGATATACTAGTGAAGGCATCAATCATCAGTTAAATCATTAAGTTGAAACAGAAATAGTATAATTCATCCAATTGCAAATTATTATTGGATGTTGTTTCTTTCAAAACACTTATTCAGTGCTTACAAGTTGCACTTCATCATCATTTATATAGATATATCTATTCATATACACAATCAATATGTATTATTTATAAACACTCAGACAAGGGCATACGTGCAAAAAGCAAAAGGAGTAAAGAAGGAGAATAGCAGAAGGAAAGTGAAAATAAAATGGAGACAACCATGGACTGAATTGTGAAGTGGAAGGACAGCAAGTGATTTGTGGGGAGCTGAAGAGAGTACAAAATTGTTTAGGAAAAAAATCGAGGGGTCAGAGTATAATCATGAAATATCTCACCTGGATCTCTCATGAACCTTAACTTTGATCAGGTAGGTCAGCCTCACTTCACATAAAACTCACTCCTTTTATTCCTGCTCCTGGGATCTCTATCTATTAAAAAACTGAGATTTTAACACCAAACTCCTTTCTCCCAAGGTGCCACATCTCCCTGGCTTCAATAAATTGCTATAGTGTATTTCCTCACACTCAAAAAAAACAAAAACAAAACAAAGGTATTCAGTTACCTTAGTTAACAAAATAGAAATGAAGTATTAGACTTGCCTTCTCACGTGACTGTAAGCCTTCACATTCTTAGGAAATGAGTTCTCAAGCAGAACAGGGAAGCTGTCCCATTGGTTTCCTTTTTGTGCTTTCCATTTTCATTTCTTATCTTGAAATGAGTTCTTTTTAAGTAGAATTGACTAAAACAAGAACAAACGGAATGCTGACACCACTTGGAGGCATTTAGAAATGGTAAGCAATGTCTACATCTCCTTCTCCCTCTTTTTCAAAAAATCCTGTAACATTTACAGCATGTTCATTGAAACAATTTGTTTGAACAATTGGAAGAAAGTGAGAGCATTCCAAAGGCTAAACACATTAAAAGGCATTAATTTTAATTTTCAGGACATAGTTAACATTTTTCTCCTCTATCATTTTCTTTTCTTAGCTTTTCATGATTCTAAGCTTCTAAAGTAGTTTATATTTGAAAAATAATATGAATGCATCAAAGATGTACATGGCTTGAAATTTATTTATTTTTACATGTGAGTTTCATAAGAAACCATTAAGATAGTTAGAACAGAGAGTATTCACCCCATTTTCTAGATGAAGAAAATAAAAGTGCATTTTTCAAGATCACATAACCAAAAATTGTCTATATGGCAATAGAAATCAGGCTGTTTTAATCCTTTCTGGCTTTTAGTGTTGATTATAAACTTCTACTTCCATTTAGTAGATATTAATTGCACACCTACTGCTGCAAAACCAAGAGCTACATACTCTAGATACTAACAGAAGACAGAGTCCCTCTCTCTTCATGGAAATTAGTATTTAGCATAGAAAACAGATATGTAAATAAAATTGCCAATATAGTAAAATAAGGGGATGTATTAAGACAGTGGTCTCCAAACTTTGTAGATGATGAACTCCACTGTGTTTTCTTATTTTGAACACATCCTCTCAATAGATGTATATTTATTTATAAATTTTACACATGCAATGTCATAATTAGCTGATATCTTAAGGCACAAAACATATTTAGGGTGAAGTTTACTGTTACTATACAGGATATAAATTCATAAAGTCTTCTTGTTAATTTTGAAGTTTGTAGGCCAACATTTCAGCAGATCTAACTAGATCATAATCCATTTTTGGATTTGTTTTGTTTTGTATTTAAACTAATAAAGTAATTGACAAACAATGTCGTCAATTTCTTATTCATTTGTGCTTACATTATTAGTAATATCGTCAATATCCTTTGCGAGATTGTTTTTTTAATTATTTTTTTATTTTTAGGAAGAATTGCCCTGCGCTAACATCTGTTGCCAATATTTCTCTTTTTTTTCTTTTTTCTCCCCAAGTTGCTGTACATAGTTGTGCATCACAGTTGTAAAGTTGTAGCTCTTCTATGCAGGTCGCCACCTCAGCATGGCCTGATGAGTGGTGAGTAGGTCCATGTCCAGGAGCCGACCCGGTGAACTCCAGGCCACCGAAGCAAAATGTGCAAACTTAACCACTGTGCCACCCGGCCGGCTCTGCAAGAATCTTTTATTAGAGTCACTTTGTGAGGGTTAGTTTATTTAAAACTTGATAATGTGATTGAGAAATCTAATTGGGAACATGTAAACGGCAATATCTTGCAATATGGTTTAATTAAACTAATAAATGAGTGTTTCTGTCAACTCCTCCACAGTTTTTTTCCAGGATACCTCATAAACATTATATGACGTCACATGTGATCCTCTGTTGTCAAACAGACTAAGTAGTGATAACATGGTTTTCATATGTATGTATCTAATTATATATATTATTTTGTTATTATATATAAAATAATAAAACAGGTTTATTATTATTTTTGTGTGTGTGTGAGGAAGATCGGCCCTGAGCTAACATCTGCCAATCCTCCTCTTTTTGCCAAGGAAGACTGGCCCTGGGCTAACATCCATGCCCATCTTCCTCCACTTTATATGGGACGCCGCCACAGCATGGCTTGCCAAGTGGTGCATCGGTTTGCGCCCGGGATCTGAACTGGTGAACCGCGGGCCTCCCCAGCAGAGTACGCACACTTAACCTCTTGCGCCACCGGGCCAGCCCCCAGGTTTATTATTTTTTATTAAATATAAATAGACATTCATTTATGTATACTCAACCCCAACGCCCATCTAAAAGAACCCCTAGAGTACATTTCTCTAGTTTGAGATACCACTGCACCAGTCTGTTCAATGATCAGAAAACAAATTTTTCAATTTTGAAAGATTTTTCAAAAAGTAAGGATCAGAAAGCAGGGATCAGTAAGCAAAAAAAAAGTCTAAAAATTTTTTTCTGTTCCCTTCTGATCTCTAACCAGAAAATTGTCTAGCCATGGTGTTTACAATTCAATCCCCATGCCTTCTAGCTGAGTTTTTACTACATTTCCTCTATAATTCTAAAGATCACTTAGGAAGAAAGAGTGTAAGAGATGGTCATAAGCTGTAGACCAGACTAATTAAATGGTTCTATTAATTGGCTAAGATTAATATATCGTGTGTTATTACTTTATTGAGAAATTTACTACGTTCCGAGTGATTACACTTTGCTCTGAATCATATTATATTCTCAAGATTACAACTCTAAACAACAAACATGGTGTATTAAGCCAAACACATATTTAAGGAAGCACGATGCAAGGAAAGACAGATGGCTTGAATTTCAACGCTAGCTCAACCATTTAGGAGCTGTGTGGCCTTGGGAAAGAGGCTTAATTCTCTGAACCTCAGTTTCCTCGTGTGTTAAATGGAGGTAATATCATCTTATCAGGATTTTTTAATTTATTTATTTTTTGAGGAAGATCGGCCCTGAGCTAACATCTGCCAATCCTCCTCTTTTTGCTAAGGAAGACTGGCCCTGGGCTAACATCCATGCCCATCTTTCTCCACTTTATATGGGACGCCGCCACAGCATGGCTTGACTAGCGGTGTGTCGTTTGTACCCAGGATCCAAACCCAGGATCCAAACTGGCGAACCCAGGCCGCCGCAGTGGAGAGCGCACACTTAACCACTTGCGCCACCGGGCCAGCCCCCAGGATTTTTTTTTTCATTTCAGTTACCTTTATTATCTGGACTTTAATTTTTTTTTATTGATGTCATAAAAGTTTATAACATTGTGAGATTCCAGTTGTACATTATTATTTGTCAGTCACCATATAAATGTGGCCCTTCACCCCTTGTGCCCACCCCCCAACTCGCTTCCCCCCGGTAACCACCAAACTGTTCTCTCTGTCCGTGTGTTAGTTGATATTCCACATACGAGAGTGGTCATACAGTGTTTGTCTTTCTCTGTCTGGCTTATTTCACTTAACATAATACCTTCCAGGTCCATCCATGTTGTTGCAAATGGGACGATTTTGTCTTCTTTAATGGCTGAGTGGTATTCCATTGTATAAATATACCACATCCGCTTTATCCAATCATCTGTTGATGGACGCTTGGGTTGCTTCCACATCTTGGCTATAGTGAATAATGCTGCAATGAACATAGGGGTGCATAAGCCTCTTTGGATTGTTGATTTCAAGGTCTTTGGATAAATACCCAGAAGTGGGATAGCTGGATCATAAGGTATTTGTATTTTTAATTTTTTGGGATATCTCCATACTGTTTTCCATAGAGGCTGCACCAGTTTGCATTCCCACCAGCAGCGAATGAGGGTTCCCTTTGCTCCACAACCTCTCCAACATTTGTTATTTTTTTTTTATTGATATTTTAATGGTTTCTAACATTGTGAAATTTTGGAGTGTACATTTTTGTTTGTCCATCACCCCATATATGACTCCCTTCACCCCTTGTGCCCACCCCCCACCCCCACTTCCCGGGTAACCACAGTCCAGTTTTCTCTGTCCATGTGTTGGTTTATATTCCACATATGAGTGAGATCATACAGTGTTTGTCTTTCTCTTTCTGGCTTATTTCACTTAACATAATACGCTCCAGGCCCATCCATGTTGTTGCAAATGGGACGATTTTGTCTTTTTTTATGGCTGAGTAGTATTCCATTGTATATATATACCACATTTTCTTAATCCAATCGTCAGTTGAGGGACACTTAGGTTGCTTCCACTTCTTGGCTATGGTGAATAATGCTGCAATGAACATAGGGGTGCATAAGCCTCTTTGGATTGTTGATTTCAGGTGCGTTGGATAGATTCCCAGTAGTGGGATGGCTGGATCATAGGGCATCTCTATTTTTAATTCTTTGAGGAATCTCCATACCGTTTTCCATAGAGGCTGCACCAATTTGCATTCCCACCAGCTGTGTATGAGGGTTCCTGTTTCTCCACATCCTCTCCAACATTTGTTGTTTTTTGTCTTGGTGATTATAGCCATTCTAACGGGCGTGAGGTGGTATCTTAGTGTTGTTTTGATTTGCATTTCCCTGATGATTAGTGATGTTGAGCATCTTTTCATGTGCCTATTGGCCATCTGTATATCTTCCTTGGAGAAGTGTCTGTTCATTTCCTCTGCCCATTTTTTGATCGGGTTGTTTGTTTTTTTGTTGTTCAGTTGTGTGAGTTCTTTATATATTATGGAGATCAACCCCTTGTCAGATGTATGTTTTGCAAATATTCTCTCCCAGCTGGTTGGTTGTTTGTTCATCTTGATTCTGGTTTCATTTGTCTTATAAAAGCTCTTTAATCTGATAAAGTCCCACTTGTTTATTTTTTCTTTAGTTTCCCTAGTCTGGGTAGGCATGTCATCCGAAAAGATTCCTTCATGACCAATGTCAAATAGTGTGTTGCCTATATTTTCTTCTATGAGTTTTATAGTTTCAGGTCTCACCTTCAGGTCTTTGATCCATTTTGAGTTAATTTTTGTGAATGGCGATAGCACATGGTCCACTTTCATTCTTTTGCATGTGGCTGTCCAGTTTTCCCAACACCATTTATTGAAGAGACTTTCCTTTCTCCATTGCATGTCCTTAGCACCTTTGTTGAAAATTAGCTGTCCGTATATGTGTGGTTTTATTTCTGGGCTTTCAATTCTGTTCCATTGATCTGTGTGTCTGTTTTTGTACCAGTACCATGCTGTTTTGATTGCTATTGCTTTGTAGTATGTTTTGAAGTCAGGAATTGTGATGCCTCCTGCTTTGTTCTTTTTCTTTAGGATTTCTTTAGCTATTCGGGGTCTTTTGTTGCCCCATATAAATTTTAGTATTCTTTTTTCTATTTCTGTGAAGAATGTCATTGGGATTCTGATTGGGATTGCATTGAATCTGTAGATTGCTTTAGGTAATATAGACATTTTAACTATGTTTATTCTTCCAATCCACGTGCATGGGATATCTTTCCATTTCTTTATGTCATCGTAGATTTCCCTCAATAATGTTTTGTAGTTCTCATTGTATAGGTCCTTCACCTCCTTGGTAAGATTTATTCCTAGGTATTTTATTCTTTTTGATGCAATTGTAAATGGTATTATCTTTTTGAGCTCTCTTTCTGTTAGTTCATTATTAGCATATAGAAATGCAACTGATTTTTGTAGATTGATTTTGTACCCTGCAACTTTGCTGTAGTTGTTGATTGTTTCTAACAGTTTTCCAACAGATTCTTTAGGGTTTTCTATATATACAGTCATGTCATCTGCAAATAGTGAGAGTTTCACTTCTTCGTTACCTATTTGGATTCCTTTTATTCCTTTTTCTTGCCTAATTGCTCTGGCCAAAACCTCCAGTACTATGTTGAACAGGAGTGGTGAGAGTGGGCAGCCCTGCCTCGTTCCTGTTCTCAGAGGAATGGCTTTCAGTCTTTCCCCGTTGAGTATGATGTTAGCTGTGGGTTTGTCATATACGGCCTTTATTATGTTGAGGTACTTTCCTTCTATTCCCATTTTATTGAGAGTTTTTATCATAAATGGATGTTGTATCTTGTCAAATGCCTTCTCTGTGTCTATTGAGACGATCATGTGGTTTTTATTCTTTGTTTTGTTGATGTGATGTATCACGTTGATTGATTTGCGGATGTTGAACCATCCCTGCGTCTCTGGTATAAATCCCACTTGATCATGGTGTATGATCTTTTTAATATATTGTTGTATTCGGTTTGCCAATATTTTGTTGAGGATTTTTGCATCAATGTTCATCAGCGATATTGGCCTGTAATTTTCTTTCTTTGTATTGTCTTTGTCTGGTTTTGGTATCAGGGTGATGTTGGCCTCATAGAATGATTCAGGAAGTGTTCCATCTTCCTCTATTTTTTGGAATAGTTTGAGGAGGATGGGTATTAAATCTTCTTTGAATGTTTGGTAAAATTCACTGGAGAAGCCATCTGGTCCTGGACTTTTATTTTTTGGGAGGTTTTTGATTACTATTTCAATCTGTTTACTTGTGATTGGTCTATTCAGATTCTCCATTTCTTCTTGGTTCAATTTTGGGAGGTTGTATAAGTCTAAGAATTTATCCATTTCTTCTAGATTGTCCAATTTGTTGGCATATAATTTCTCATAGTATTCTCTTATAATCCTCTGTATTTCCATGGTATCCGTTGTAATTTCTCCTCTTTCATTTCTAATTTTATTTACTTGAGGCTTTTCTCTTTTTTTCTTAGTTAGCCTGGCTAAGGGTTTGTCTATTTTGTTTATCTTCTCAAAGAACCAACTCTTTGTTTCATTAATCCTTTCTACTGTTTTTTTGGTCTCAATATCATTTATTTCTGCTCTGATTTTTATTATTTCTCTCCTTCTGCTGGCTTTGGGCTTTGTTTGTTCTTCTTTTTCTAGTTCTGTTAGGTGTAATTTAAGGTTGCCTATTAGGGCTTTTTCTTGTTTGTTAAGGTGGGCTTGTATCGCTATGAGTTTCCCTCTCAGGACCGCTTTTGCTGCGTCCCATATGGTTTGATATGGCATGTTATCATTTTCGTTTGTTTCCAGATAGTTTTTGATTTCTCCTTTAATTTCATCAATGATCCATTGGTTGTTCAGTAGCATGTTGTTTAATCTCCACATTTTTGTCACTTTCCCAGTTTTTTTTTCCTGGTTCATTTCCAGTTTCATAGCCTTATGGTCTGAAAAGATGCTTGTTATGATTTCAATCTTCTTAAATTTATTGAGGCTTGCTTTGTTTCCCAACATATGGTCTATCCTAGAGAATGTTCCATGCGCGCTTGAGAAGAATGTGTAGTCAGCTGTTTTTGGGTGGAGTGCTCTGTATATGTCTACTAGGTCCATCTCGTCCAGTTTTTCATTTAAGTCTAATATTTCTTTATTAACTTTTTGTCTGGATGATCTATCCATTGCTGTAAGTGGGGTGTTAAGATCCCCTACTATTATTGTGTTGTTGTTGATTTCTCCTTTTAGGTTTGTTAATAGTTGTTTTAACATTTGTTATTTTTTGTCTTGGTGATTATAGCCATTCTCACGAGGGTAAGGTGATATCCTAGTGTAGTTTTGATTTGCATTTCCCTGCTCATCAGGATTTTTTGCAAGTAAAACATGGCGTTCGGTAAGCGCTCAATTCCTGAATATCAATTATCACTTAAAAGGAATTAAATTATGTGCAAATGAGAGAATTTTGCAGCTTAGTGTTCCATGATCATTGTACCTTCTGGGAGCTCTTTCACAAATGGGCTAGTGTAGTGGCTCATTCGCTCAGCAATTATTTATTGAGTACCTACTCTATGCTCAGCATTGTGCCACATTTTGTGGGGGATACAGTCTTCTCCTACTACAATGTAGTAGGGTAAGTTAAACTGCTGTTAACAAATAAACACAAACATGTAATGGTTCAAATGCAACAGAGGCTTTATTTTTGTTCATGTAACAATCCAGAGGGGGTATTCAGGTCACTAGGCAGCCTTTCTACTTTCAACATGTGGTTTCAGATGTTGCTTTAGTTGCCACCATTCCTTCCCATGGGGAGGCAAATAAAGCTTGGAAGTTCATGTCTGGAGGTTCTATGGGCAACTCCAGGAATTGACATATGTAACTTCTGTTCCCATTCCATTGGAAAGAACTCAGTCAGATGGCCTAACCTAACTGCAAGGGAAGCTGGGAAATGTAGTCTAGCTGTGTGCACAGGAAGAAGGGGAGAACAAAGATTGATAGGCAGTTATGTCTGCAGTTGATTTTTGAAAAGACGTAAGCAAGACTCTGTTCATATGCATAAGGAATCACAGTTTATAGAAAGGCTGGGGGAACATATTCACATTCCTGCTATTGGAGAAAAAGTTAACAACCAGATTACTGTGTTTACGTATCTTCCAATTTATTATAGTCCCATCTGTACCTTTATTTAAACTGTTCTTTTCCAAAGGGATCGAAAAAGAACATCATACTAAAGCAGATGATTTCCTCATGGCCTGACAAGGTTTATATTTTCTTTTTCTCTTTTTTTCCCCAGTCCATCTTTAAGATCAGGGTGGCCTTAAAAAGAATTAAGCCTCTATGTGTTCTCTTTTCTCTCTCATATTCCCCAAGGCCATCTTGGCTGCCTCCTTTAGTTCCCTAGAGCAATAGGGCATAAGTATCTGCCCTTGCAGATACATACTGTTCCTCTAGAAAAGAGGAGAAAAGCTAATTCAAAGGGAATGCAGGGGGCCGGCCCCGTGGCTTAGTGGTTAAGTGCGCGCGCTCCGCTACTGGCGGCCCGGGTTCAGATCCCGGGCGCGCACCGATGCACCGCTTCTCCGGCCATGGTGAGGCCGCGTCCCACATACAGCAACAAGAAGGATGTGCAACTATGACATACAACTATCTGCTGGGGCTTTGGGGAAAAAAAGATAGGAGGATTGGCAGTGGATGTTAGCTCAGAGCTGGTCCTCCTCAACAAAAAAGAGGAGGATTAGCATGGATGTTAGCTCAGGGCTGATCTTCCTCCCCCCCAAAAAAAAAAAAGGGAATGCAGACACACACACACACACACACACACACACACAGGGACAGAGACAGAGAGATTTGCTAAATAGTTAGTTTCTGAGTAACTAGAAAAAGCTTATTTTCAAGCCTGTAGCACAGATCTGATAATCATACTTCACTGGAAAACAATCCAAGAATAAGCTAGCAACTAAGTAATCGTAGATACAAGAGTTTCCTGAAATAGATAAAATCACCTTTTCCTGAATGCAGTGGTCAAGGAAATGTCCCCTGTGAGAAAGGTTCTTACGTTGTTGTTTGTTGTTTGGATTGATTGGAAGAGTCTTCATTTCTCAGAGACTGAAATTATAGCTCTTAGTAAAGTTTGCAAACCTGTCCCTGCATATATGTCTGGGTGTGTGTGTATTTAGGTATTTCCCACTCTCCTTCTCATACACACATCCACGACACTTCACTTTGACCGTCCTGGTGAAAGTAGTAGTATCTTCTGGGAATTGAACATGTACAAAGCCTGGTCAGACTAAAATAGCTGGAAGAAGGAGGTTTGGGAGCGAAGCAAATATTAAAGTGAGAAGTATGGAAGCAGGAGCACAAAGAACACCCATATACAAATGGTAAAGCAAATCCCATTAAACCATTAGGAATTCATTTTTGGGCCTAGAAAAAACTCTGGTCTGTAATAGACTTTTAGTAAAATGCAAACGCCTGTGGGAAGGATACTTTTAGATGTGTCGACTAACGTCTTAGAGGAAATAGCTGACAAGCTAGCAAAGGGCAAAGCCCTATAGAAAGAAAAATCAGGCTAGGCAGGAAGGGGATGAAAGAGCATAAGTAGGGTGGCGAAGATTGTTCAAAGAGTGGCTGAACAAGGAGAATAGAAGGTACCGAAGATAAGTGTTTGTTTGCTTCATAAATTTGATTAGATCCATCTCCAGATCTTCTGGTTCCCTATCTGTTTTTTTGTCTTTTTTTCCCCTGCAGATTTCTCACTCTATTTTATACTTCATTTCCTAATCTCTGTTCTTTAATTTCTAATTCAGACTTGGTTGATCTAGCAGATTGGAAGATAAAGAATCAGTGTGAAATTTCTGGGCACAAATAGAGGAAGTACACCAGAGTAGAAAGCCAAGTTATAAGCAAGAAAATATGAAGTAGAGGGAAATAGTATTAAATAGGTATTAAAATAGGTATTTAAATAGGTATTAAATAATAGGTATTTAAATAGGTACTAAATAGGTATTATGATTCTTTCTCTTTTTCCTATTAGAGTTTCTCAGTTTGTTTTCTCACTCCAGCTAACATTCAGAATCAAAATTACATCAGACAATCTCCAGACTAGAAAAAACTAGAAGATAGTCCAGAGAGAAAAGGTTAAAACAAAATACATCTGGGAAGATTGAGTTATAAACCCTGCCCATTACACAATATAATCTAATTAAACAAAGAGGAAATTGGCAGTGGAATTTCCAAAAGAAGTAATTTGCTTTGAAAGTAATAAAACACCCACGCCTTGAAGCTCGTGAGCATTCTAGAAATCTTGAGGTTTCATTTAAAGTTTCATAAATCTATCATTTCCATTTAAAACTATTTTCAAAATTGTCAACCTTTTTTAGCTTTAAGATTTCTTATCCAATTTCTCTAGGAATATATAAGATAGACATCTTTGTTTACATGTCATGACCTGAAAATCTCTACTGAAAATAGACATCTTATTACCAATGTCTTCTCTACCCTTGTTAAAATACTGCACATACTATATTATTCTTAGAAGGCACAGATCATGACCATAATTAAGAAAATATTCTTAAGAACTCGATCTTCTCGGATGTTGTTTATTAGTGAGTAGCCAGCTGTGCATGCAGCTCCATGTCATGTTGTTGGCCTATTTTCTCTCTTTGTTCATGACTTTTTCTCCTCTAGGGGATTTATTTTTAGCATCTACTGAAATTAGAGAGTTCAGTGGAATTGGATATAATAAATAAAAACAGTTTTGTCAGAAAAACAAAGAAATTCAAGAAAAATAAAGTACTTGATTTATCTTGGTTGGGACTAGTATTACAAACCTTTAGCTTCTAAGGAAAGAGAAACATTTTATCCAATTAGCCCTTGCAAATCTTTAAAAGTTAAGAGTCAATCTGTGGGTTGATTTTTCTCATTTGACTGAGAAATTAAATGGCTCAAATCACTTCACAAAGCACATCAATGAGCAGGTACACAAATCCTTTGAGAACAGGTCTTCCGTAGATTTTTAATCTAAGTTTGTTCAGATATCACAAAGACAGACTGCCAATGTATAGCCCATGAAACGATTGATTTCTTCCTGGTTATCTTTAGGTAAAAGGGCATATTTTGCCTACCTGGAAATTGTGTTGTTCATATCACTTCAGTTTACTCTCTGTGATCCAACTGGGAATATGGAATAAAATGGAAGAAAAAAGCTTCATAAAAAAGAGGAAAAAATCAACTGAAAGTACAATAGAAAATTGTATATTTTAGGTAACTCAAATTCAATATACATCGAATTTATCTTCCCTATTCCAAATCTGCTTCTCCCTTCCTTATATTGGTAATGGCATCACTATCAATATGATTCAAGTCAGAAAGCTTAGAATATTCTTGACTTCTCCTCCAATGCCCACATGTAGCCACTCATCAAGTACTGTTGATTTCACTCCTAAAAAATCTCTTTTATCAGTGCCTTCCTCTCTTACCTCACTGCCACAGACCTAATTAATGTGTGCCCTCATCATTTCTCACAAAAACCTCTCTGACTTCTTGCCACTCTTCTCTCTTATCCTATCTGCCACACTGACATCCACACCTCTCTCTAAAAGCCAAATCTGAATATTCCTTTGCTTAGAAATCTTCATTAGATTCATTACTTAAAGAATTATGGCTAAATTCCTTAGCACAGAGTTCAGGGTTTCTTACAACCTATCCTAGACTCTAGCTTTCCAACCTCATCTCCAGTCACTCATTTCCATGCATCTTATATGCCAGCACTCAGTATGTCTTTTTTCATTTTTATTTTTCTTCCAGTTGAACCATGCAATTCCAGGCCTCCGTGTTTTTCTTTCCTCATGCGTTTTGTCTCTGCCTGGGGTGCCATCATAACCTTCAACCACTAATAAACTCTAACTCATCTTGAAAGATCCAACTCTCAAATATCACCTTTGCTCCAAAGCTTTCCCTTCATTTCTTCCACAACCACCATCCCCACTCTAGGCACACAGAAATAATTGCTTCTTCATGCATGTTCCTATAAGCACTTCTCTTACAGGTCTTATCAATTTATATCATACATGGATTATATGTGTATACTAGTCATGGCTTATTGCTTGTTTTTCACATCCTTGCTGAGTATGTATCCCCATGGTCTATGCCAAATAACCCTGTTCACCCTCAAGATACGGCTAATTGGACCCAAGGGGAAATAGTTCTTGACAATGGACAGATCTGATGGCCACCACATTAACCAAGTGGTCAAGCTTGACCTCAACAATAGTGGAATGGCTTGACATGATGTGCCTCCTAATGTGAGGCTGTGGGAATTATACACAGTGCTCATGTAATCTTCTTGCTAGGTATGTTTCATCTGAAGGTAATCATCTCAATTCAAATAATCCAGACTGTGGGACCTTCTGCAGAACATCTAGCCTGGACTCTTTAAAAGACTCAATGAAATGAACAAAAAGGAGGTAATGGGAACTTCATACCTACTCTGTGAATCTCTAGATCTATGATTCAGACCTCTTAGAATTCAAGCCCTAAAAACTCACTCCCTTGAATCCAGCAAAGACTCAAATCCTTTCAGAAGTATAATGGACCTATACCTGTTCACTGCCGTCCACTAGGAGGAAGCCAGGATTTCTTGTCAAGCAGCTTAATCCACACATTCCTGTCATCCTTGATCACCTCCCAGAATATAAATTCACGCAGCTGTCTATTCTCCCTCTAACTATTATTTCTTTTCCCCTGACTGAATCTACCACTGATCTCTTACCCCTCCATTATACCTTTTAACCTCCATTACATTTTACCAAACTGGGCTACAATTTAAGCTCCCTAACTGACTGTAACTTTCTTTTCTGACCTTAATTTAAATGGTTTATCTCTGGATAACACTTCTCTTGCCATACCATCAAGTAGATGCTGCTCTTTCTCCCACATTCAATTTAGCTCTGGGTCAAGCGAGGGGATGAGTGTTCTCTTCATTTCATACTATTTTTAGATCCTCACACCTCTAGTTGCCTGTGAAAACCCTGGTTTATGCCATCCAGCTCTAACCACATATTCTTTGGTTGTGGAACTCCAAAACCTGCTAATATTCCTCCATTCAATGAAGATTTGACTCATGGTTAGTTCAGTATTCTTTTCCACTCAAAGTCTTGACATCCTAGTGTATTTCAAATCTCTGTTAACAACTTATCCATCATTCTGGAATTTCAGTACCTTAATCTACCCCATTTCAGTGACACACTTCCATGGCAACACTCTGGACCTTGTAGTCACTCAGGACTAATTAACTCTGAAATAAATTTGGTCACTATGTCATTTGACAGTATTTTCAGGATTCTTACTCTACCAATCTCAGTTCTTCAACCACCATCTCACAGACCCATCTACTTCATCCACATAAACGTCCCTTTGTCTTTGCTTTTCTTCCCTATCAAATTTAGATTTCATGTCTATCACTTCACTCCTCTGTTGCCAGTATCCTCAACTCCCATGTTTTGTGGCCTAATACTTGCTTGGTGCATTGTTCTATAGAAAAGTGTATTTAATCAGATATGTTAATTGTGCTGTTAAAATCTTCTTTATCATTTTTTTTTTTTTGGTCTTCTTGATGAATCAAACACTGAGAAAGATATGTTAATTAAATCTATGATGCTAGATCTCTTAATTTTTGATTTTCGATCTGTAGATTTTGCTTTATGTATACTATGTATACACAAGTTTGGACTCATTATATCTTCATGATGAGTTGAAACTTTTATTATGGGGTAACTGTTTCTAGGAACGTGTCAATCTTATTGCCTATTCTGCTTCAGTATAATACATAGGTTCTTTATTGTTAAAATTTGCCTGCTAACTTTACTATGATTTTATATTCAACATTTCAGTGTATCCTATAAGCAGCATATACTTGTATACTTTTGTCTTTTATATATTGATTCAGTCTGACAATCTGTGTCTTTAACTGGAAATTTAGCTCTGTTTACATTTATTTTTTTTTTTATAATTTTATTTATTTATTTATTTTTCCCCCAAAGCCCCAGTAGATAGTTGTATGTCGTAGTTGCACATTCTTCTAGTTGCTGCATGTGGGACGCAGCCTCAGCATGGCCGGAGAAGCAGTGCGTCTGTGCTCGCCCGGAATCGAACCTGGGCCGCCTGCATCGGAGCGCACGCCCTTAACCGCTAAGCCACGGGGCCGGCCCTGTTTACATTTATTGTCTAAAGTTATTTTACACTTTTTGTCTTGCTTTTCTCTATATTTCTGTTATCTTTTTAATTTAACAGCTTTATTGAAATATAATTCACATATAAAATTCAACCTTTTATTTTTTTACCCATTTTATTGAGGTCATATTGGCTTATCACATTGTGTAAATTTCAGGTGTACATCATTACATATCAGTTTCCGTATAGACTGCATCATGTTCACCACCAATATTCTAGTTTTTATCCATCACCATACACTTGTGCTCCTTTACTCCTTTTGCCCTCCCCCCACCCCCTTCTCCTCTGGCATCAACCAATCTGTTCTCCTTATCTATGTGTTTGTTTATCTTCCACATATAAGTGAAATTATATGGTATTTGCCTTTGTATGACATTTTGCTTAGCATAAAACCCTCAAGGTCTGTCCATGTTGTCGCAAAGGGCACGATTTTGTCTTTTTTATAGCTGAGTAGTATTTTATTGCATATACATACCACATCTTCTTTATTCATCCGTTGATGGGCACTTGGGTTGCTTCCACATCTTGGCTATTGTGAATAATGCTGCAATGAACATAGGGGTGCATAAATCTCTTTAAATTGTTGATTTTATGTTCTTTGGATAAAACCCAGTAGTGGTATAGCTGGATCATATGGTATTTCTATTGTTACTTTTTTGAGGAATCGCCATACTGTTTTCCATAGTGGCTGCACCAGTTTGCATTCCCACCAGCAGTATATGAGGGTTCTCTTTTCTCCACATTCTCTCCATTTGTTATTTCTTGTCTTGTTAATTATAGCCATTCTGAAATTTCATTGTACCTTGATTTGCGTTTCCCTAGTAATTAGTGATGTGGATCTTTTCATGTGCTTTTTGGCCATCAGTATATCTTCTTCAAAATGTCTTTTCACATTCTCTGCCCATTTTTTGATCAGGTTGTTTTCTTGTTGTTGAATTGTATGAGTTCTTGATATATTTTGGAAATTAACCCCTTGTTGGATATATGATTTGCAAGTATTTTCTCCCAGTTGGTGAGTTGTCTTTTCAATTTGTTGATGGTTTGCTTTGCTTTGCAGAAGCTTTTTACTCTGATGTAGTCCCATTTGTTTACTTTTTCTTTTGTCTCTCTTGCCTGAGTAGACATGGTATTCAAAAAAGATACTGCTAAGACTGATGTCAAAGAGGTACTGTCTATATTTTCTTCTAGGAGTTTTATGGTTTCAGGTCTTACATTCAAGTCTTTAATCCATTTTGAGTTAATTTTTGTGCATGGTGTAAGATAATGGTCTATTTTCATTCTTTTGCATGTGGCTGTCCAGTTTTCACAACACCATTTATTGAAGAGACTTTCCTTTCTCCATTGTATGTTCTTGGCTCCTTTGTGAAAGATTAACTGTCCATAGATGGTTTTATTTCTGGGCTTTCAATTCTGTTCCATTGATCTGTGTGTCTGTTTTTCTGCCAGTACCATGCTGTTTTGATCACTATAACGCTGTAGTATATTTTGAAGTTCGGGATTGCGATGCCTCCAGCTTTGTTCTTTTATCTCAGATTGTTTTGCTTTTTAAGGGTCTTTTCTTCTTCCATATAAATTTTAGGAATCTTCATTCTATTTCCGTAAAGAATGTCATTGGGATTCTGACTGAGATTGCATTGAATCTGTAGATTGCTTTAGGTATACGGACATTTTAACTATGTTTATTCTTCCAATCCATGAGCTTGCAATATCTTTCCATTTCTTTATGTCTTCTTTGATTTCTTTAAATAATGTCTTAGAGTTTTCAGTGTATAGGTCTTTCACCTCATTGGTTAAATTTATTCCTAGATATTTTATTCTTTTTGTTGCAACTGTAAATGAGATTGTATTCTTGACTTCTCTTTCTGCTAGTTCATTATTAGTGTATAGAAATGCAACTGAATTTTGTATGTTGATTTTGTACCCTGCAACTTTGCTATAGTTGTTGATTATTTCTAATAGTTTTCTGGTGGATTCTTTAGGGTTTTCTATATATAGAATCAGGCCACCCACAAAAGTGAGAGTTGTACTTCTGCTTTTCCAATTTGGATCCTTTTTATTTCTTTTTCTTGCCTAATTGCTCTGGACCAAACCTTTAATGCTATATTGAATAAGAGTGGTAAGAGTGGGCACCCCTGTCTTGTTCCTCTTCTCAGAGGAAGAGCTTTTAGTTTTTCACCATTAAGTATGGTGTTGGCTGTGGGTTTGCCATACATGGCCTGTATTATGTTGAGATACATTCCTTCTATACCTATTTTATTAAGAGTTTTTATCATAAAAGGATGTTAGATCTTGTCAAATGCTTTCTCTGCATCTATTGAGATAAGCATGTGATTTTTATTCCTCTTTTATTAATGTGATGTATCACATTAATTGATTTGTGGATGTTCAACCATACCTGCATCCCTGGAATAAATCCCACTTGATCATAGTTTATGATCCTTTTAATATATTCTTGCATTTGATTTGCTAATATTTTGTTGAAGATTTTTGCATCTATGTTCATCAGTGATATTGGCCTGTAATTTTCATTCTTTGTGTTGTCCTCGTCTGGTTTTGGTATCAGGGTAATGTTGGCCCTGTAGAATGAGTTAAGAAGAGGCCTGTCGTCTTCAGTGTTCAGAATAATTTGAGAAGGATAGGTATTAAGTCTTCTTTGAATGCTTTGTAGAATCCTCCAGAGAAGCGATCTGATACTGGGATTTTGTTTTTTGCGAGATTTTGATTACTGTTTCAATCTCTTGTGACTGGTCTATTCAGATTCTCTATTTCGGAAAAAAGTCAAGATGGCAGTGTAGATGAACTCTGAACTCATCTCCTACTGCAGACACAGCCAATTTACAACTACTCTTGGAAAAATTACCCCTGAGAGAGGACTGAAAACTGGATAAGAGGAAGCCTTGCAACAAACGGCAATCCCAATTGAGGTGGAAGAGGCAGAAATTCCCTTATGGAGAGATAAAACACTACCTTCACAAGTCACAATGTGTCATGGCTGCCCTGGAGCAACCCAAAGGTACACAGCCTTCCCTGGAGGAGTGAGGGACATGAGCCAGGCAGTGTGACCACTATAGGCATTTTTGGGAGCCAGCAGAATGGAGCCAAGTGTCATAATATCTGACTTTGCTTACTACTAACAACACTGGGGAATACCCACAGAAAAGCTGGTTTACAAAGAAATTAAAGCTGGCTCTTAAAGGGCCCACGCACAAATTCACCCATCTCAGAGAGCAACCTAAAATCACCAGAAAGAAAGGTGCACAGTCCTTTGGTGAAAAGAGACTCACCTGCTAGGCTCTGAGTGCATCTCGGTGAGAGGTGACACCTCTCCAGGGACCAGGACATTGGTGACGGCCATTGTTATGGCCTGCTGTGAGCGTGCTGACGCAGACGCCATTGGAGTTCTCCCTGGGGCCTGCTAGTCCAGGGTCTGCCCCACCCACCAGGGCAGCTGTTTAATCCAGCTCAGCCAGGGACTGGCCCCCCCAACAGCAAGCCCTCAGGCAACTTGCTGGCCTGCACAGATTGGTGACTGGCTTCTCCCCAGCCTGGCAAGTGGGTCTGCAGGGCATGCACAAGAAGAGGGTGGAGAGTGTGCGGCATTGGTGGAGTGTGTGGGGCTCCTGCCTTGGAGAAACTGGGTCCACTTTAGGAGGTGGGGGGTGCGCATGTGGGGCAGGACTGTGTTGCTGTGTGTGTGGAGTTGTGGGTGGCGGGGCTTGTCAGCTGTAGAAGACTTGTGCTTCTCAAAGACCCACATAGGGGGTTTGCCCTACTTTCCAAAGCCTGAAACAATTGAGTTTTCCTGTGCCTGAGGCCAGCCCCACCCACCTGCAATCCTCAGAGAACTGACACGAGCCTTTTATTTTGGGAGGAAGATCAGCCCTGAGCTAACATCCGATGCCAATCCTCCTCTTTCTGCTGAGGAAGACTGGCCCTGGGATAAAATCCGTGCCCATCTTCCTCCACTTTACATGGGACACTGCCACAGCATGGCCTGACAAGCGGTGTATGTACGCGCCCAGGATCTGAACACATGCCGGCAACAGTGCAGCACGGGCACTTGACCGCTACACCATGGGGCTGGCCCCTGACAAGAGCCTTAGAGGCCGGAGGCTTATAGCAATTGTAAGCCCCTGAGCCTAACAACCAGCCATGCTGGGGGCCTACTCATTTAATAGAAAACTGAAACAGGAATGTGCTATTAGATCTTGCAGCAAACAGTGCTGGGGCTCCTCAGGCCCAGTAAAGAGACTGAAGGACCCACAACAACTACACGCAGTTCAGCATTACAATCAGCTGGACAGGGGGACAGCTCAGCCTCCCTGGGAACCTACGGTAAGAGCAACCCCACCACAACAGAGGGACACATGTAGCCCACACAGGGGTCACTCCTGGGACATTTGGAACTGGTGACAAGAGGGAAGCACACTGCCGGGCCTCCTAAGGCATCACTTATATAAGGTCACCTCTCCAAGAGCAGGAGACATACCTACCTAATACTTAGACACAAGCACAGGGAAAGGAGCAAAACGAGGAGGCAAAAGAATATGTTTCAAGTAAGTGAACAGGATGAAACCCCAGAAAAGGAACTAAATGAAACAGAAATGAACAACCTACCTGACAGAGAGTTCAAACAAAGAGTGTTAAGGATGCTCACTGATCTTGGGAGAAGAATGGATGAACTCAGTGAGAATGTCAACATAGAAATGGAAGATACAAAAAAGAACCAATCAGAAATGAAGAATACAATACTGGAAATGAAAAATTCACTAGAGGGACTCAAAAGCAGAATAGAGGATACAGAAGAACAGATCAGTGATCTGGATGAAAGATTAGAAGAAATCACCCAAGCTGAACAGGTAGAAGAAAAAAGAATTAAAAACAGTGAGGACCGTCTAAGGGACCTCTGGGACAACATCAAGCGCACTACCATCCATGTGATAGGTGTCTCAGGAGGAGAAGAGAGACAAAGGGGCAGAGAATCTATTTCAAGAAATAATAGCTGAAAACTTCTCTAAAGAAGGAAACAGACATCCAGGTACAGGAAGCACAAAGAGCACCAAACATGATAAACCCAAAGAGGCCCATACCAAGACACATCATAATTAAAGTCTCCAGAATTAAAGATAAAGAGAGAATCCTAAAAGTCGCAAGAGAAAGACAACAAGTTACATACAAAGGGAACCCCACAGGGCTATCAGCTAACTTCTCAGTAGAAACCTGACAGACTAGAAGAGAGTGTTATGATATATTTAAAGTGCTAAAAGGAAAAAGCCTACAGCCAAGAATACTCTACCCAGCAAGGTTATCAGTCAATATGGAAAGAGAGAGAAAAAGTTTCTCAGACAAGCAAAAATTAAAGGAGTTTGTCACCAAGAAACCATTTCTACAAGAAATGCTAAAAGGGGAAAGAGCAGAGCACAAATCTAAGGGGGAAAGAGAAGAGCACAAATAGGAAAAATTATCTATGTCCATGATAAGAGGGTAATGGATACAAATGCACAAAAAAGAGGTTACATATGATATACAAAACATAAAATGCGGGAGGAGGAGAGTTAAAGAGTAGAGCTTTCAGATAGAGCTCAAACTAAAGAGACCATCCACTTAATATAGACTGCTACATATGTAGGTTACTGCATATAGACCCCATGATACTCACAAACCAAAAATCTATAATAAATACACAAAAAACTAAGAGAAAGGAACTCAAACATAATACTAAACAAAGCGATCAAGGGGCCGGCCCAGTGGCGCAAGCAGTTAAGTGCGCGCGCTCCACTGCGGCGGCCTGGGGTGCACCGGTTCGGATCCTGGGCATGCACCAATGCACCGCCAAGCAAGCCATGCTGTGGCGGCATCCCATATAAAGTGGAGGAAGACAGGCATGGATGTTAGCCCAGGGCCAGTCTTCCTCAGCAAAAAGAGGAGGATTGCCAGATGTTAGCTCAGGGCCGATCTTCCTCACAAAAAAGAAAAAGAAAGAAAGCCATCAAATCACAAGGGAAGAGAGCAAGAGAAGAAGAAAAGAACAGACAAAAACTACTAAAACACCAAGAAAAACAAGGTTAAAAAATGGCAGTAAGTACATACTTATCAATAGCTACTTTAAATATCAACGGACTAAATGCTCCAATTAAAAGGCATAGGGTGTCTGATTGGATAAAAAAACAAGACCCATATATATGCTGCATACAAGAGACACACTTCAGACCTAAAGACACTCACAAACTGAAAGTGAAGGGATGGAAAAAGATACTCCATGCAAACGGCAATGAAAAGAACGCTGGGGTAGCAATACTCATATTACACAAAATAGACTTTAAAACAAAAACTGTAATGAGACAAAGAAGGGCACTACATAATGATCAAGGGAACAATCCAACAAGAGGATACAACGCTTATAAATATCTATGCATGCACCGGAGGAGCACCTAAATATATAAAGCAATTATTAACAGACATAAAAGGAGAAATAGACAGTAACACAATAATGGTAGGGGACTTTGACACTCCTCGTACACCAATGGATAGATCATCCAATGATACACTAGAACTGCAATGATACACTGTAAATGATACACTAGAACAGATGGACCTAGTAGATATATACAGAGCATTTGATCCAAAAACCGAAGAATACACATTCTTTTCAAATGCACATGGAACCTTCTCCAGGATGGATCACGTATTAGGCCACAAAACAAGTCTCCATAAATTTAAGAAGACTGAAATAATACCAAGCATCTTTTCTGACCACAATGGTATGAAACTAGAAATCAACACTAGGAAGAAAATCAGAAAAGCCACAAATATGTGGAGATTAAAAAAAATGCTACTGAACAACGATCGGGTCAATGAACAAATCAAAGGAGAAATCAAAAAATACCGGGAGACAAATGAAAATGAAAATACGACATGCAAGAACTTATAGGATACAGTGAAAGCAGTTCCAAGAGGGAAGTTTATAGCAATGCAGGCGTATCTCAACAAATAAGAAAAGTCTCAAATAAACAATCTGAAAGTGCACCAAAAGGAACTGGAAAAAGAAGAGCAAACAAAACCCAAAATCAGTAGATGAAGGGAAATAATAAAAATGAGAGCAGAAATAAATGAAACAGAAACTAAAAAACACAATAGAAAAAATTAATAAAACCAAGAGCTGGTTCTTTGAAAAGATAAACAAAATTGACAAACCTTTAGCTCGACTAACCACAAAAAAAAGAGAGAAGGCTCAAATAAGTAAAATCAGAAATGAAAGAGGAGAAATTACAATGGACACCTCAGAAATACAAAAGCTTATAAGAGAATACTATGAAAAGCTATATGCCAACAAATTCGACAATCTGGAAGAAATGGATAAATTCTTAGAATCATACAACCTTCTGAAACTGAATCAAGAAGAAAAAGAGAATTTGAATAGTCCAATCACCAGTAAGGAGATAGAAACAGTAATCAAAAACTTCCCCAAAACTAAAAGTCCGGGACCAGATGGCTTCCCCGGTGAATTCTATCACACATTCAAAGAAGACTTAATACCTATCCTTCTCAAACTCTTCCAAAAAATTATAGATGAGGGGAAGCTCCTTAACTCATTCTACGAAGCCGACACTATCCTGATACCAAAACCAGATAAGGACAACACAAAAAAAGAAAATTACAGGCCAATATCACTGATGAACATTGATGCAAAAATCCTCAACAAAATACTAGCAAATCGCATACAACAATACATTAAAAAGATTATACACCATGATCAGGTGGGATTTATTCCAGGGATGCAGGGATGGTTCAACATTCGCAAATCAATCAACATGATACACCACATTAATAAAATGAAGAATAAAAATCCCACCATCATCTCAATAGATACAGAGAAAACATTTGGCAAGATACAGCATCCATTTATGATAAAACCTCTGAATAAAATGGGTATAGAAGGAAAGTACCTCAACATAATAAAGGCCATATATGACAAACCCACAGCTAATGTCATCCTCAATGGTGAAAAACTGAAAGCTATCCCTCTAGGAATAGGAACCAGACAAGGATGTCCACTCTCACCACTCCTATTTAACATAGTATTGGAAGTCCTAGCCAGAGCAATCAGGCAAGAAAAAGAAATAAAAAGGATCCAAATTGGAAAGGAAGAAGTGAAACTGTCACTATTTTCAGATGACATGATTTTATATACAGAAAACCCTAAAGAATCCACCAAAAAACTTTTAGAAGTAATAAATGAATACAGTAAAATCGCAGGATACAAAATCAACATACAAAAATCAGTTGCGTTTCTATACACTAATAATGAAGCAGCAGAAAGAGAAATTAAGAATATAATCCCAGGGGCCGGCCCAGTGGAGTAGTGGTTAAGTTCCAACACTCAGCTTCGGTGGCCTGGGGTTCCCTGGTTCGGATCCCGGGCTCAGACCTATGCACCGCTCCTCAAGCCACGCTGTGGCAGCGTCCCATATACAAAATAGAGGAAGACTGGCACAGATGTTAGCTCAGGGACAATCTTCCTCAAGATAAAGAGGAAGACTGGCAATAGATGTTTGCTCAGGACCAATCTTCCTCACACACACACAAAAAAGAATACAATCCCATTTACAATTGCAACAAAAAGAATAAAATACCTAGGAATAAACTTAACTAAAGAGGTGAAAGATCTGTACACTGAAAACAATAAAACGTTGATGATAGAAATTGAAGAAGACAGAAATAGAAAGATATTTCATGCTCTTGGATTAGAAGAATTAACATAGCTAACATGTCCATGCTTCCTAAAGCAATCTACAGATTGAATTCAATCCCTATCAAAGTTACAACAACGTTTTACACAGAAATAGAACAAAGAATCCTAAAATTCATATGGAACAACAAAAGACCCCGAATAGCCAAAGCAAGTCTGAGAGAAAAGAACAAAGCTGGAGGTATCACATTCTCTGACTTCAAAATATACTACAAAGCTATAGTAACCAAAACAGCATGGTACTGGCACAAAAACAGACAAACAGATCAATGGAACAGAATCGAGAGCCCAGAAATAAACACATACATCTATGGACAGCTAATTTTTGACAAAGGAGCCAAGAACATACAATGGAGAAAGGAAAGTCTCTTCAACAAATGGTCTTGGGAAAACTGGACAGCCACATGCAAAAAAATGAAAATAGACCATTATTTTGTACCATACACAAAAATTAACTCAAAGTGGATTAAAGATTTGAATGTAAGACCTGAAACCATGAAACTTCTAGAAGAAAACATAGGAAGTATGCTCTTCAAAATTGGTGTAAGCAACATATTTTCAGGCACCATGTCTGAGCGGGAAAGAGAAACAATAGAAAAAATCAACAAATGGGACTACATCAAGCTAAAAAGCTTCTGCACAGCAAAGGAAACCATCAACAAAACGAAAAGACAACCTAACAATTGGGAGAAGATATTTGCAAGCCATACATCTGATAAGGGCTTAATTTCCAAAACATATAAATAACTCATACATCTCAAAAACAAAAACTTAACAACTCAATTAAAAAATGGGCAAAAGATCTGAAGAGACATTTCTCCAAAGAAGATATACAGATGGCCAACAGGCACATGAAAAGATGTTCAACATCTTTAACTATCAGAGAAATACAAATCAAAACTACAATGAGATATTCACCTCACTCCTGTCAGAATGGCTATAATTAACAAGACAGGAAACAACAAGTGTTGGAGAGGATGTGGAGAGAAGGGAACTCTCATAGACTGCTGGTGGGAGTGCAAACTGGTGCAGCCACTATGGAAAACAGTATGGAGATTCCTCAAAAAATTAAGGATAGAACTACCATATGATCCAGCTATTCCACTGTTGGGAGTTTATCCAAAGAATATGAAAACACCAATACATAAACATACATGCATCCTTGTGTTCATTGCAGCGTTATTCACAATAGCCAAGACTTAGAAGCAACCTAAGTGCCCATCAAGGGATGAATGGATGAAAAAGATGTGGTATACATACACAATGGAATACTGCTCAGCCATAAGAAATGATGAAATCCAGCCATTTGTGACAACATGGATGGACATTGAGGGTATTATGCTAAGCGAAATAAGTCACAGGGAAAAGGTCAAATACCGTATGATCTCACTCATAAGTAGAAGATAAAAAAAAAACCCACATAGAGACAGAGATTGGATTGGTGATTACTGGGGGGCGAGGGGAGGGTGAAAGGGATGATTAGGCACATGTGTGTGGTGATGCATTGTAATTAGTATTTGGGTGGTGAAAATGATGTAATCTATGCAGAAATAGCAGTATAATGATGTACGCCTGAAATTTATACAATGTTATAAACCAATCTTACCACAATAAAAAAATTAATTAAAACAAAAAAGATTGTCTATTTCTTCTGGATTCAGTTTTGGGAGATTGTATGATTCTAAGAATTTATCCATTTCTTCTAGGTTATCCTATTTGTTGGCATATAGTTTTTCATAGTATTCTCTTATAATCCTTTTGATTTCTGTGATACCCATCGTAATTTCTCCTCTTTCAGTTTTAATTTTATTTATTTGAGTCTTCCCTTTTTTTTTCTCAGTGAGTCTGGCTAAGGGTTTGCCAATTTTGTTTATCTTCTCAAAGAACCAGCTCTTAGTTTCATTGATACTTTCTATTGTTTTTTTAGTCTCTCTTTCATTTATTTCTGCTCTGATTTTTATTATTTCCCTCCTTCTGCTGACTTTGGGCTTTATTCTTCTTTTTCTATTTCTTTTAAACTTAGCTTAAGATTACTTATTTGAGATTTTTCTTTTTTCTTGAGGTAGGCCTGTATTGCTATAAATTTCCCTCTTAGGATTGCTTTTGCTGCATCCCATAAGAGTTGGTATGTTTTATTTTCATTTTCATTTGTCTCCAGGTACTTTTTGATTTCTCCTTTGATTTCTTTCTTGATCCAATGGTTCTTCAGTAGCACGGTGTTTGGTCTTCACATATTTGTGACTTTCCCAGCTTTTTTCTTATAGTCAATTTCTAGTTTCATAGCACTATGGCTGGAAAAGATGCTTGATATGATTTCAATCTTATTATATTTATTGAGGCTTGCTTTGTTTCCCAACATATGGTCTACTTTTGAGAATGTTAAAATTCACCTTTTTAAAGTGTACAATATAATAGATTTTAATATAGATAGAGTTGTGCAACCATCAATACTATCAATTTTAAAATATTTTCACCACAAAAGGAAACTTCATACACATTAGCATGCACCCCCACCCACCCACCTCCACCCTGTCAACCCTAGGAAACCACTAATCTGTGTTCTGTCTCTATCAAGTTGCCTATTCTGGACATTTCATATAATTGGAATCATATGTTTGGTCTTTTGTGACTTTCTTCTTGGCATGTTTTCAAGGTTTACCCATGCTGTGGCATGTATCAGTTCATCATTCCTTTTCATTGCCTAATAACACTCCACTATATGGATGTACAACTTTTTGCTTATTCACTCACCATTTCATGGACATCTGTGTTGTTCCTGCTGTATGGTTATTATAAATAATGCCACTATAAACATCTATGTACAATGTTTTGTGTGAAGATATGTTTTCATTTCTTAAGTATATACTTAGGAGTGGAATTGTTGGGTCATATAGTAATTCTATGTTTAGCTATTTGAGGAACTGTCAGACTGGTTTTCCAAAGCATCTGCACTATTAGATGTTCCCACCAGCAATATACAAGGGTTCCAATTTCTCCACATTGCACCAACACTTGTTATTGTCTTTTTGATTATAACCATCCTAGTGGGTACGAAGTGGTATCTTACTGTGCTTTTGTATTTAGGAATGTAAATGTAATGTTTTCTACCTGTCTTATGTCTTTTTAGTTCCTCTATTCCTCAATTAATGCCTTCTTTTCTGTTAAATAGATATTTTCTAGTAAACCATTTAAATTCCTTTATTGCTTTTAATCTATTTTATTTTTAATTATTTTCTTAGTGTTTGTGATGGGAGTTACAATTAACATCCAACTTTAAATCAATCTAGTTCAGATTAATACCAACGTAATTTCAACAGTATTCAAAAACTTTGTTCCAATATTGTTCTATCTCCACCCCCACATTTTGTTCTTTCATTGTCATACAAATTACATCTTTATACATTATAAGCCCATCAGTGCAATTTTCTAATTATTGCTTTATGCAAGAGTTTTAAATCAGATAGGGGAAGAAAAGAGTTACAAACAAAATTTCATTTACACTGATTTTATATTTATCTATGTAGTTACGTTTAAGAGTGCTCTTTATCTCTTCACGTGGACTCAATCTCCTGTCTAGTGTCTCTTCATTTCAGGTTTTAGTATTTCTTGTTGGGAAGGTCAGCTAGTGATTAATTCTGTTTTTTATCTCAGAATATCTTAATTTCTCCTTCACTTTGGAAAAATACTTTTGCTAGGTATAGAATTTTTAGTTGAATGTTTCAGCACTATGTCATCCCACTGCCTTCTGACTTCCATTCTTTCAGATGAGAAATCAGAAGTTAATCTTAGTAAGGATCCCTTGTACATACATGATCTGTCATTTTTCTCTTGCCATTCTCAAGTTTTGCTCATTGTCTTTTCACAGTTTGACTATGATTTGTCTTGGAGTAGATCTCTGTGAATTTATCCTACTTGGATGTTATTGAGCTTCTTGGATGTAGATTATTTTCATCAAATTTGGGAAGTTTTCAGCCATTATTTCTTCAAAATTGCTTACTAGCTCTCCCTTTCCTTTCCCTCTAGAAATTACATTATGTCTAAGTCAGTATGGTTGTCAGTGTCGTATAAGTCTCTGTTCATTGTTTTTCATCTTTTTCTTTCAATTCCTCAGAATGGATAATCTCAATTGTCCTACCTTCAAGTTCACTGATTATTTCTTCTGCCAGATCAAATCTGCTTTTGAGGCTCCTCCTAACAAATTACACTTTTCAAATGCAAAATTTCTATTTGGTTCTGTCTTATAAATTCTCTTTCTTTATTCATATTTTCTATTTGGTGAACAGCATTCTCATACTTCCTTTAATTCTTGAGATATGTGTTTTTTTTAGATCTTTGAACATATTTATAATTGTTTATTTATAGTCGTCGTGTAGTCTATCAAACATCAAGTCTTCCTCAGGGATAGTTTCTATTGATTCCTCTTTTTTTTCTGTGTATACATCATACTTTACTGTTGCTTCATGTGTCTTGTACTTTTTTTGTTAAAAATTAGACATTTTATGTAATATAATGTGGCAACTGTGGAAATCAGATCTCCCCTCCCCAGTGTTTGTTGTTGTCACTGTCTATTGTGGTTGTTGTTTGTTTAGTGACTTCCTTGAACTAATTCTTTAGAGTTTATATTCTTTGGCTTTTGTGGCCATTGAAGTCTCTCCTCAGATAGCTTAGTGGTCAACTAATGACTGATCAGAGATTACTTCAAATGCCTCAAACTAGTAAGCTTCTCACCCTTTGCTCGGGTGTTCTGTTCATTGAGGAATGCCTTCAACACTCTGCCAGTTTACAACTCTAACTTAGCTTTCATTTCCTTCTTGTTCAAAGCTTCAAGGTCAGCCAGAGGTAAGAGACTAGGGTCTTCTTAGATCCTTCTTGGATGTGCTCAGCCATGCACATGTTCATGGTCATCTAGATCCCTAGGAATACATCAGAACTTTTCAAAGATCCCTATGAATATTTCATTTCCCAGATTTTTAAGTTTTTTCTCTTGATGCTTATTTGCCCCAACTGTTATTGCCACCTCAGGAAGTTATGATGTTAAACAACTGCCTCTAATTTTTTTTTAATGAAAACTGTCCTGAGGATAGGGTTGTCCTCACTGAGCAAGCAATTAGTCAGGCCAAATAAGGGCCAGTCCTGATAATGAGGATTTTCCAGGGTACTGCCAAAAATGTCAGTGACATTTCTCTAGGGATGAGGCTATTTGGGAGCTCCAAACCCATTCTTTCCCCTTACATGTCTGCTAAGCTGCGGCTATTCACAGCTACACATGGTCCTGAGGCTGTCAGTTTTCAAGGCTACCCCAAGGATCAGGAGAGTAGGATGGGAATAGGGCAAGTTAAAACTTCATAATGCTCAGTTTTACTGAGATATAGCCATTTTTCTTAAATAAATGCTCCTCAGATTGTTGCAAGCCTCTGGTAAATTTTCAGAGTTGTGAAAAAGTTAATTTTGACAATTTTTGATAGTGTTCTCATTTCCTTTATGAAGGAATGGGTTTTTATAAGTCCTTACTCCATCAATGTGGAAGTGCTTCTCTCATCATCCTTCCATTTTGAGCGACTTTTTTTCTCATACCATTTTCCCCTTCTTATTTAGAATGCTTTCTCTTTAATCTTTTAGTGGTTACCCTAGGTATTTTCCCATGCATGCTTAAAGTCTAAAGTTAAACAACATATTACCTCCTCCTGAAAAGACAAGCATCAAAGAACATTAACTCAGATCACACCTTCTTCATAGGTATGCACATATGGCATATGGCCTGGTATTTTAGTTTTATCTTATATTTCCTTTAAGTTAACCATTGTTGTTATCACATAATACAGTCAATGTTTGTTTCGATTTACCCATGTATTTACCTCTATCCTTATTTGTCATTTCTTCTTGAATCTCAGATGACCTCAGGTTATTTTCCTTCTGTCAAAAGTGCTTCCCTTAGAATTTTCATTAATACGACTCTATGGGTGGTAAACAATTTTTCTCGTTAAGTGTCTAAAAGAATTATTTTGTCCTAGCTTTTAAAAAAGGGTCTCATTGACTATACAATTCTAGGTTGATAATGATTTTCTATCAGATACTGAGGATATTATTGTACTATCTTCTAGCTTTCATTGTTGTTTTGGAGAAATAAGCAATCAGCCTAATCACTGATGCTTTGCAGTTCTATTCACGCTAGGTGTTTTGTCTTTTGCTTTTCCTCTGGTGTTCTATATTTTATCACAAGGTTTGTAAGTGTTGATCTCTTTTTATTTATTTGACTTGAGATTTTGGGGCTCTTTAATCTAAGAATTGTTGTCCTTCTTCCATTTTGGAAAATCTCAGTTTTCATCTATTCAAATGTTTCCTCTCACCCACTTTCTTTCACCTCTCCTTTTAGAAATCCCATTACACAAAGATTAGACCTTCTCCCTTTATCTTCCATGCCTTAATTTCACTGTGTCTCACTATGATTAATTCCAGGTAATTTCTTCTTCATTAATTCTCTCTTCAGCTGACTCCAATATGCTCCAAAATCTGTTCACTGAGTTTTTAAATTTAGTGATTCTAACTTTAATTTCTATATCATTTTGATGATTTTTAAAAATCTGCTTGGTCCTTCTTATAATCTCTTGTCCTTTACTCTTACTGTCAATTTCCATTTTTAATTTCTTTAAACACTTTCAAAAATCTTATTTTATATTCTGAGCCCAATATTTCCAATACCTAAAGTCTTCTCATGTCTTAGTATGTTTTCTTTTATCTCTGCTGAACCCCTGATTTCTTGTGGGTTGTTTTTGAAATTTGATTGTAGGCTCATATTCTATAAAACCCTATCTGTCAGAATTTGAAGTTGAAGATGCACTCCTCCAGAGGAGATATGCTTTTCCTTTGTTCAGTCACCTTGGAAACGCTACCAATCTGGGGACACTTTAATTAAATTATATGCTTGAGGCTTTTGGCATATACACAAAAAATGTGTAATGAGTCACAAGCCCATGCTGGAGATGGTTACTTTGAGGTTATAAATACTTATGGGAGATTTTTTTTCTTTCCACTCAATGTCAAAGTCAAGCAAGGCAAGTTTCCTTGTCCTCTTTTGTAGATCATCCAACCCTTTGAAGTCCAAGCTTCATGTCACATTCTTTTAGACTGCTAACTTTAAAAAATTTCAGGTTTTATCTCCTGTCTCCAAGTCCTTTGCAACTATCAAAACACAAATTTTTTCAGAAATCCACAGACTAATTTGCATCTAAGTATTCCTTATTAGCAGAGCAATGTCTTCAGCAATATATATGCTTTAATCCAACATTCTCAATTACTTTCAGGAGGTGAGTGTTTCTCATGTTACTTCCTTTATAAGAACATAGGAAACAGATATATTGAAGCACTGATCTAAACATTTAAATATCATTAAAATATTTGAATTGCACTGATACCAATATTCCAGACAAAATTTTGATTGTTTTATTCTGGCTTTACAGATATTATTTCACAAATAATTGAAATGAATTAAGCTAAGTAAAAGTAGCCCTTCATGGAATGTCTAAAATATGTGGAAACTGTTTACAAGTATCCTAAAACACATTAGAAGCACCTACTTACCATTATCTAGATGATTTTTAATCAATCTTATCTGTATATCAACCATTCCTCCAAATTTCCATCATAACCAGGAGCCTAGAAACATGCAGGTAAATAGATGGAAAGAAGTGAATGAGAATTTCAAAGTATTTTGTTCTAATTTGTCAGTTTATCTCAGTTTGTTGAACATCTGGCAGAAACCTAGCTGGCCCAAAATAGGATTCATTATTAATATCATTATTACCAAAAATTGCAACTTCAAAGCAGTGTTTTCAGGAGCTTGTGCCACATACGAGATATTAGCAGGCAGCTTGCTATGGCAGTTTATAGAGACAGTTTAATTTGTTTTTATTGGTCTTACCAGGAAGGTAAATCAGGGAAAATGCTGTATTCTTAACGTATCTTATTCTTGAATAAGTTATTTATAAAGCTGCTCATGATTATTTTAGTTGAGATTGAGAAATGTGCCTAGGTCCTCCCTACTCAAAGTGTGTTCCATGGACCATTGGCATCAACCCCACATAAAAGCTTTTTAAAAATACAAAATCTCAGGCTGCTCCTTAGACCTAATAAATCAGAATCTGCATTTGAACAAGATTGCCAGGTAATTTGTATGCACATTAAATTTTGGGAAGCACTGGCCTAGATGATTTGGGGAGGTTCATGGCTGGTTGACAAACTATATTCATAGTGTTCATTACTGTCAAGAGTGAACAAGGCCTCAACCAGAATACTGCATTTATAAAATGCAGAACAACACAAGGTATAAAGACTTAGATGAATACATAAATGCATTCATAGATGTGCTTATGAAATTTGGAGGTGATAATTGCTAAAATGCTAGATTGCAGAATCAAGACTCAAAAATATTTGGAAAGGTCTGACAACTGGCAAGGTAAAATGTATAGAGAAAAACTATAAAGGTTCAAAAACTAAATTATACAAATACAGAAGAGGGGACTCGGGCTCAATAGCAGTTCATATATAAAATACCCAAACAAGACTTCCAAAGATCCTGGCAATGATGGGAAACTAGCACAATTACTAGCTTCCTCCCGAAAATTAATTCTAGAAAAAATATAGAAGGAAACATAGACCTCAAAAACTAATTTAAAAAATCCTTGAAAACCTCCTGTGAAGACACAAACTGATGTATGTGGAGTGGGACAGGAGGCTGAAGTCTGGTGCAGAAGTTAGCTGGAGGAGAGGAATGGTTAGGAAAAAAGAGGTTTATGTTTTGGTTTTGCCCCTACTCTGCATTTCCCTGAGACAATCATTACACTACAGTAATGAGAGCAGGTATATGTGACCATAGGGCTATCAGGGCAGCCAAATGAAACATGAGGTATTAAAAAAGTCATTATCAAGTAGGATTTATCACATCAATACAAAGTTGCATCAACATCAGAAAATCTATTAATGTAAATCACTGTACAATAGACTATTGCATTAAATTACAATTGATGCAGGAAAATATTTGATAAGGTTCAACATCTATTTATGATTATTTTTAAAATTTTGGAAAACTAGGATACTTGATAAGAGTTCAAAAACTTACAGAAAATATTATACTTAATGGAATAAGATTACTTACATTTATGTTAAGACCAAAATGAGGACAAAGCAGCCAATTATCACCACAGTTTAACATAGTATTGCAGGTCTTGGCCAATGTTATAAATAAATGAGAGGTTTAAGGATTAGAAGGGAGATCTTAAAACCATCATTATTTGAAAATATGATCATTTACATAAAAGAATCAGTAGAATCAGCAAATCATTAAAACTAAGAAGAGTTAAGCAAGATTTCCAGATACAAAATCGATAGCATTTTCCCATGCCAGCAATAACCAATTAAAAATATAATTTAAAAGATATCATTCACAATTGTGTTAAAATTATAAAATATCTGGGCATTAACTTATTCAGGAAGACCCAAGACCTCTACGGAGAAAATAATAAATTCTAATAGAGGACACAGATGAGATGAATAGAGACACATTCCATGCACTTGAATGGGATGACTTACTATAAATATATCAATTATTCCCAAATTAATATTAAAATTCAATGTAATCTCAACCAAAATTTAAGTTGATTTTTTAAGAAAGTAAATAAATGTAATAAAAATATACACAGGAAAATAAAGGTGCACAAATTGCTATGTCAACCATAAGAAACATGAGGAAAGGGCCATATAACTTTCTTTACATTTAAAAAAAACTGATATTTTTCCAACAGTCAACAGACCTATAGAATAGAGCTCAGCAATAGACACACACATATATGAGAATTTGGAATATGATAAATGTGGCACCATAAATCAAAGGGAAAATAATAGATTCTTTATTAGGTGGTGTTGAGAAAACATACTCTCTATATGAAGAAAAATAAATGACTATTGTCATTGTGTTGCAATTATAAAGTCTCTGCCTCCCAAGTTTGCCCCTGTAATCAAAAGCAGGTCTGAGAATTCCATTTTGACCAACCACAACACATTTAAAAACCATGTTAAATGTAAGGCATTTTAAACATAACTACAGTACAAGGTCAAGTAATATTTCTACTCTGGCACGACTATTTTGCAATAAGCAAATCAACCGCCTTGGAATCTCACAACTTTTACCACAGCACCTGCAAACTCTACCACCAGTGGTTAATATTTTTGAATAGAGTATCTATTGTCAATTGCTTGTAGAATGTACTACTCATGAATAAGATGTGAAGAAAACACAACTTCTTTGATGGCTCACCAAGCTTCCAAGTTAAAAAAAAAAAAAGTAAACGCATGCTTGATCATATCTGCCTAATCATAATTTAATCTTGTTAAATGATCATCTGAGAAATAGATTAAGAGGTGAGCTCACATTTTTAATCAAATGACAAAAATTATTAGTAATTACTCCTTCTCTACTTATCATTACTTTGATTACATTTCCCTTGATCTCACTCAGTGACAGACACCAGTGCCCATTGGAGGATTGGAGCTATTTCTCCTGGCTTTATAGCTCCATGTTTTACAGATTCCAGAAGTCTCCCTACCAGAAAACTAATCATTCCATCAGTTATAGTTCATTTTATTAACTACTTTAAGTTTAAAGTTGGAATCGTTCATTAAAACTTTGTGTTTAAAATTTAAAAATTCTGAGGAAGATCTGCTGTCACTAAGAATTATTTAAATCATTGGAAATTACAATTTTTGGAAAATATTTTACTCTAAATTCTACGGCCTAATTTAGGTAGGACGGAATCAAAGTACAGTTCATTCTATTTCTCAATGCTCTTTTTGTTTGTTTGTTTATTGCAGAAACATTGGATTATAACATTGTATAAATTTCAGGTATACATCATTATACTTCTATTTCTTCTTGGATTAAATCATGTTTTCATGTTCACCACTCAAATACTAATTACAATCCATCACCACACACATGTGCCTAATTATCCCTTTCACCCTCCTCCCTCCCCCTGATCCCTCTGGTAACCACCTTCTCGCTTTGACTTATTTCACTTTGCATAATACCCTCAATGTCCATCCATGTGGTCACAAATGGCTGGACTTCATCGTTTCTTATGGCTGAGTAGTATTCCATTGCATATAAATACCACATTTTCTTTATCCATTCTTCCCTTGATGGGCACTTAGGTTGCTTCCAAGTCTTGGCTATTGAGAATAATGCTGCAATGAACACAGAGGTGCATGTATCTTTAATCATTGGTGTTTTCACGTACTTTGGATAAATACGCAGCAGTGGAATAGCTGGATCATACAGTAGTTCTATCCTTAAATTTTGAGGACTCTCCATACTATTTTCCATAGTGGCTGCACCAGTTTGCACTCCCACCAGCAGTGTATGCGAGTTCCCTTCTCTCCACGTGCTCTCCAACACTTGTTGCTTCCTGTCTTGTTAATGGAAGCCATTCTGATGGGCGTTAGGTGATATCTCACTGTAGTTTTGATTTCCATGTCCCTGATAATTAATGATGCTGAACATCTTTTCATGTGCCTATTGGCCATCTGTGGATCTTATTTGGAAAAACAACTGTTCAGGTCTTTTGCCCATCTTTTAATTGGGTTGTTAGTTTTTTTGTTGTTGAGATGCATGAGTTCTTTAGATGTTTTGGAGATTAACCCCTTATCAGATGTATGGTTTGCAAATATCTTCTCCCAATTGTTAGGTTGTCTTTTCATTTTGTTGATGGTTTCCTTTGCTGTGCAGAAGCTTTTTAGTTTGATGTACTCCCATTTGTTTATTATTTCTATTGTTTCTCTTGCCCGGTCAGACATAGTGGTTGAAAATATGTTGCTAAAATCGATGTTGAAGAGCATACTGCCTATGTTTTCTTCTAGAATTTTCATGGTTTCAGGTCTTACATTCAAGTCTTTAATCCATTTTCAGTTAATTTTTTTGTATGGTGTAAGATAAGGGTCTATTTTCATTTTTTTGCATGTGGCTGTCCAGTTTTCCCAAGACAATTTGTTGAAGAGACTGTCCTTTCTCTATTGTATGTTCTTGGCAACTTTGTCAAAGATTAGCTGTCCATAGATGTGTGGGTTTATTTCCGGGCTTTCAATTCTATTCCATTGATCTGTGTGTCTGTTTTTGTGCCAGTACCATGCTGTTTTGGTTACTATAGCTTTGCAGTATATTTGAAATCAGGGAGTGTGATACCTCCAGCTTTGTTCTTTTTCTCAGGACTCCTTTGGCTATTCGGGGTCTTTTCTTGTTGCATATAAATTTTAGGATTCTTTGTTCTATTTCTGTGAAAAATGTTGTTGGAACTTTGATAGGGATTGCATTGAATCTATAGATTGCTTTAGGAAGTATGGACATCTTAATTATGCTAATTCTTCCAATCCAAGGGCACAGAATATCTTTCCATTTTTTTGTGTCTTCTTCAATTTCTTTCAGCAATGTTTTATAGTTTTTGCTGTACAGATCTTTCACCTGTTTGGTTAAGTTTATTCCTAGGTATTTTATTCTTTTTGTTGCAATTGTAAATGGGATTGTATTCTTAATTTCTCTTTCTGCTACTTTGTTGTTAGTGTATAGAAATGCAACTGATTTTTGTATGTTGATTTTGTATCCTACAACTTTACCGTATTCAGTAATTATTTCTAAAAGTTTTTCGGTGGATTCTTTAGGGTTTTCTATATATAAAATCATGTCATCTGAAAATAGTGACAGTTTCACTTCTTCCTTTCCAATTTGGATCCTTTTTATTTCTTTTTCTTGCACGATTGCTCTGGCTAAGACTTCCAATACTATGTTAAATAGGAGTGGTGAGAGTGGGCATCCTTGTCTGGTTCCTGTTCTTAGAGGTATAGCTTTCAGTTATTCACCATTGAGGATGATATTAGCTGTGGGTTTGTCATATATGGCCTTTATTATGTTGAGGTACTTGCCTTCTATACCCATTGTATTCAGAGTTTTTATCATAAATGGACGCTATATCTTGTCAAATGCTTTCTCTGCATCTATCGAGATGATCATGTGATTTTTATTCTTCATTTTATTAATGTGGTGTATCACGTTGATTCATTTGCGAATGTTGAACCATCCTTGCATCCCTGGAATAAAGCCCACCTGGTCATGGTGTATAATCTTTTTAATATATTGTTGTAGGCGATTTGCTAGTATTTTGTTGAGGATTTTTGCATCGATGTTCATCAGTGATATTGGCCTGTAATTTTCTGTTTTTGTGTTGTCCTTGTCTGGTTTTGGTATCAGGGTAATGTCAGCTTCGTAGAATGAATTAGGGAGCTTCCCCCCCTCCTCAATTTTTTGGAAGAGTTTGAGAATGATAAGTATTTAGTCTTCTTTGAATGTTTGGTAGAATTCACCAGGGAAGCCGTCTGGTCCTGGAATTTTATTTTTGGGGAGGTTTTTGATTACTGTTTTGATCTCCTTACTGGTGATTGGTCTATTCAAATTCTCTATTTCTTCTCGATCCTGTTTTGGAAGGTTGTATGATTCTAGGAATTTATCCATTTCTTCTAGATTGTGCATTTTGTTGGCATATAGCTTTTCATAGTATTCTCTTATAATCTTTTGTATTTCTCAGGTGTCCATTGTAATTTCTCCTCTTTCATTTCTGATTTTACTTATTTGAGCCTTCTCTCTTTTTTCCTGGGTGAGTCTAGCTAAAGGTTTCTCACTTTTGTTTATCTTTTCAAAGAACCAGCTCTTGGTTTTATTAATTTTTTCTATTGTTTTTTAGTCTCTATTTCATTTATTTCTGCTCTCATTTTTGTTACTTCCCTTCTTCTACTCATTTGGGGCTTTGTATATTCTTCTTTTTCCAGTTCCTTTAGGTGTGCTGCTAGATTGTTTATTTGAGATTTTTCTAGTTTGTTGAGATAGGCCTGTATTGCTAGAAACTTCCTCTTAGAACCACTTTTCCTGTATTCCATAAACTCTGCAATGTCATATTTTCATTTTCATTTGTCTCCCAAGTATTTTTTTATTTCTCCTTCGATTTCTTCATTGACCCAATCGTTGCTAAGCATCATTTTGTTTAATCTCCACGTATTTGTGGCTTTTCTGATTTTCTTCCTAGAGTTGATTTCTAGTTTCATACCACTGTGGTCAGAAAAGATGCGTGGTATTATTTCAGTCTCCTTAAATTTATGGAGACTTGTTTTGTGGCCTAATACGTGATCCATCCTGGAGAATGTTCCATGTGCATTTGAAAAGAATGTGTATTCTTTGGTTTTTGGATGGAATGTTCTGTATATATCTACTAAGTCCACCTGTTCTAGTGTATTATTTAAGGCCAATGTTTCCTTATTGACCTTCTGTTTGGATGATCTATCCATTGGTGTAAGTGGAGTGTTAAAGTCCCCTACTATTACTGTGTTACTGTCTATTCCTCTTTTTATGTCTGTTAATAATTGCTTTATATATTTAGGTGCTCTTGCATTGGGTGCATAGATATTTACAAGTGTTATGTCCTTTTGCTGGATTGTTCCCTTGAGCATTATGTAGTGCCCTTGTCTCTTTTTACAGTGTTTGTCTTAAAGTCTATTTTGTCTGATATGAATAGTGCCACCTCAGCTTTTTTATCATTGTCATTGGCATGGAGTATCTTTTTCCATCCCTTTACTTTCAGTTTGTGTCTTCAGGTCTGAAGTGTGTCTCTTGTATGCAGCATATATATGGGTCTTGTTTGTTTATCCAGTTAGCCACCCTATACCTTTTAATTGGTGCATTTAGTCCATTGACATTTAAAGTAGCTATTGATAAGTATGTACTTACTGCCATTTTTTAACTTTTTTTCTTGGTGTTTTAGTAGTTTTTCTCTGTTCCTTTCTTCTTCTCTTGCTCTCTTCCCTTGTGGTTTGATGGCTTTATTTAGTATAATGTATGGGTTCCTTTCTCTTAGTTTTTTGTGTATTTATTATAGGTTTCTGGTTTGTGATTACCTGAGGTTCATATATAGCAACCTACGTATATAGCAGTCTATATTAAGTTGATAGTCTCTTTAGATTGACCTCTGTCTGAAAGCTCTACTTTTTTTTAAGTTTTATTTATTTATATTTGTGTGTGTGTGAGGAAGATGAGCCCTGAGCTAACATCCATGCTAATCCTATTCTTTTTGCTGAGGAAGACCGGCTCTGAGGTAACATCTATTGCCAACCCTCCTTCTTTTTTTCTCCCCCAAAGCCCCAGTAGATAGTTGTATGTCATAGTTGCACATCCTTCTAGTTGCTGTATGTGGGAGGCGGCATCAGCATGCCTGGAGAAGCGGTGCGTCAGTGCATGCCCGGGATCCGAACCCGGGCCGCCAGTAGCGAAGGATGCGCACTTCACCACTAACCCATGGGGCTGGCCCAAGCTCTACTCTTTAACTCCCTTCTTCCCATACTTTATGTTTTTGATATCATATCTAACCTCTTTTTTGTGCATTTGTATCCATTACCCTCTTATCATGGAAATAGATAATTTTTCCTATTTGTGGTCTTCTCTTTTCCCCTTAAATAAGTCCCTTTAGCACTTCTTGTCAGACTGGTTTCTTGGTGATAAACTCCTTTAATTTTTGTTTCTCTGGGAAACTTTTTGTCTCTCCTTCCACTTTGAATGATAACCTTGCTGGGTAGAGTATTCTTGGCTGTAGGTTTTTTTCCTTTTAGCACTTTCAATATATCATGCCACTCTCTTCTAGCCTGTAAGGTTTCTGCTGACAAGTCAGCTGATAGTCTTATGTAGTTTCTTTTGTATGTAACTTGTCTTTCTCTTGTGGCTTTTAGGATTCTCTCTTTAATTCTGGACATTTTAATGACGACGTGTCTTGGTGTGGCCCTCTTTATCTTGTTTGGTGCTCTCTGTGCTTCCTGTATCTGGATGTCTGTTTCCTTCCTTAGATTAGGGAAGTTTTCAGCTATTATTTCTTGAAATAGATTCTCTGCCCATTTGTCTCACTCTTCTCCTTCTGGGACACCTAGAACACGGATATTAGTGCACTTGATGTTGTCCCAGAGGCCCCTTAGACTGTCCCAACTCTTTTTAATTCTTTTTTCTTTTCTGTCTTCAGCTTAGGTGATTTCTTCTAGTCTTTCGTCCAGCTCACAGATCCGTTCTTCTGTATCCTCTACTCTGCTTTTGAGTCCCTCTAGTGAATTTTTCATTTCCAGTATTGTATTCTTCATTTCTGATTGGTTCTTTTTTATATCTTCCATTTCTATGTTGACATTCTCACTGAGTTCATCTATTCTTCTCCCCACATCAGTGAGCATCCTTAACAGTCTTTGTTTGAACTCTCTGTTGGGTAGGTTGCTCATTTCTGTTTCGCTTAGTTCCTTTTCTAGGGTTTTGTCCTGTTCCCTTACTTGGAACGTATTCTTTTGCCTCCTCATTTTGCCTGTTTCCCTGTGCTTGTGTCTACGTATTAGATAGGTCAGCCTCGTCTCCTGCTCTCAGAGAGGTGACCTTATATGTATGATGCCTTAGGAGGCCTGGCAGTGTGCTTCCCTCTCCTTTCCAGTTGCAAATGTTCCAGGAGTGACCACTGTGTGGGCTACGTGTGTCCTTCTGTTGAGGTCGGGTTGCTCTTCCCGTAGGTGCCCTGGGAGGCTGAGCTATCCCTCTGGCCAGCTGTTGTAATGCTCAGCTGCGTGTAGTTGCTGTGGGCCCTTCAGTCTCTTTATCGGGTGTGGGGTGTCCAGGACAGTTTCCTGCAAGGTCTAATACCACATTCATGTCTTATTTCTATTAAGTGAGTAGGCCCCCAGCGTGGCAGGTTGTTAGGCTCAGGGGCTTACGATTGCTATAAGCCTCTAGCCTTTAGGTCCCTTGTCAACTCTCTGAAGATTGCAGCTGGGTGGGGCTGGCCTCAGGCACAGGAGCACCCAATTGTTTCAGGCTTTGGAAGGAGGGGCCAACCCCCTATGGGCTCTTTGAGGAGCACAAGTCTTCTGCAGCTGACAAGCCCCACTGCCCACAGGTCCACACACACAGTCAACACAGTCCTGCCCTGTGCGTGTGCCCCAACCTCTTGAAGTGAACCCAGTCTCTCCAAGGCGGGAGCCCCACACACTCCACTACCGCCCCACACTCTCCACCTGCTCCTTTCACACACCCTGCCCTACAGAGGCGGACTCAGTTGCCAGGCTGTGGAGAATCCAGGCAGCTCCCTTAACAGTCCCAGAAGTTGCCCAAGGGCTTGTTGTTGGGTAGGGCCAGTCCCTAGGGTGGGCTGCCTGCTCTGGCTGAGCTGGATTAAATCGGTGCTCTAGTGGGTGGTGCAGACCCTGGGCTGGCAGGCCCCAGGGAGAACTCCAATGGTGTCTGCCAGCGTCTGTGTCAGCACACCCACACCAGGCCACAACAATGGCCACCGCCAATGTCCCAGTCCCTGGAGAGGTCTCACCTCTGACTGAGATTCACTCAGAGCCTATCAGGTTAGTCTCTTTTCCCCAAAGGGCTGTGCACCCTTCTGCTGATTTTAGGTTGCTTTCTAAAACGGGTGACTTTTTGTGTGGGCCCTTTAAGATCTGCTTTTAATTTCTTTGTGCACCAGCTTTTCTGGGGGTACTCCCCAATGTTTTAGTAGTAAGCAAAGTCAGATATTATGCCACTCGTCTCGATTGTGCTGGGTCCAAAAAATGCCTATAGTGGGCACGCTCCCCAGCTCAGGGGCCCACTCCTCCAGGGAGGGCTGCATACCTTTGGGCTGCTCCCAGGAGGCCGTGAAGCATTGCAGCTTGTAAAGGTGGTATTGTTTCTCTCCAGAAGGGAATTTCTGTCTCTTCTCCCTCAATTAGGATTGTCGTTTGTTGCAGGAGGTCCTCTTATCCAGTTTTCAGTCCTCTCTCAGGGGTAATTTTCCCAAGAACAGTTGTAAATTGGCTGTGTCCACGGGAGGAGGTGAGTTCAGAGTCTCCCTACGCCACCATCTTGACTTCTCCTTAATGCTCTTTCTCTCCAAGATTACAACTCATCAATTTTCTAAACATCTCAGAATTCTGTTGTTTCTTCCTCTCTCCCTCCCCTCTTTTCATTCCTCTTTTCCTCTCAAAAATGCTCTTTTAAAAACACAAATGGCCTCCTTCTATTACTTAACTATTTTCACACAATTCAAAAGTTAATAACTACGTAAGAATTTTATAAAACCTAAGAGAAACTTCTGATCTGCAAAAAATAGATTGGAGCCATCTATAAGCTATACTAAATGAGCTAGATACAGTGCCCAAGGTTTACGATTTCTTAACAGCCTTTATTGTAATACTATCTTGAAATTGGAATACGTAGGAATGACCCTGTCTCTGACATTTCTAAGTAACTTAATATAGCCTTAGATTATTGTGGTCTATCATTAATTGATTGAGCAAATACTAGGGAAATAATTTTTTCAACAGCATATGAGAATGTATAAAAGACAGCTTAAACTAATGTGGGGAGGTGGCAAAGGGAGCCCTGAGAAATCCTGCACCTGAACGATGAATTGGAGCTCCGTGAGTTGGGAGGGGAAGCTCAGGGAGTTATTTCATTTAGTTATCAGGAGATAGTAATTAAATTGATAAACTCATAATTCAGATTGGTATTGAGCTCCTCCTAGGTGCCAGGCACTGTGTTACCTGTTGAAGATAACAGTAATGAACAAGACATATTAAGATCTCTGCCATAATGAATCTTACAATCTAGTATGGAAGTAGGATAAACATATAAACTAAAATGTCACCTTGAGAACTATTATGAAAGAAACAAACAGGATGTCATGTTATGAGAACAACAAGAGAGAACTCTCTGAGGAGGACACTTCCAAGTGGAATGATAAGAAGCCAGCCATGGGGGAACTGCATTTTAGGAAGCATACAAAGGCCCTGATACATTGGTGAGATCAGTGAACAGAAATAAGACTTACGAGGCTAGAACATGGTAAGTTGTAAGAAGAGAGGTGGTAGAGTCGAAGTTGGAGAGGTAAGCCAAAGTTTATTGTGAGATGTTTTAAGAAGGGGGATGACAGGATAATTTTTGGCAATAACAGGTCTCCTGAGTTTATCATGTGGAATATGGATTGGAGAAGCAAGTGTAGGAGCAAGGCCAGTTAGGAGTCTATTACAGCAGTCCAGACAAGAGATGATGGTGGCTTGGGCTAGAGTCCTGACAGTAGAGATGGAAAGAATGAGATAGAGTTGAGAGATATTCTGAAAGTGAAAGTAACAAGTCTTGCTAATGATTTGAATATGAAAAATAAAGTTAAAAAATCCAAGATGACTCCCTGTTTCCTGTGATGAGCAACTAAATAGATGATATTAACATTTACTTCTATGGATATAAATGTGTTTGAGGCCAAGGTGCAGAATCAATAGTTCTTTACTGGCCATTTTAGGATTGAGATGTCTGAGATGAAACAATGTGCTGTTAAGTAGGCAACTGGATACATATGTTTGAAACTCTGTGGCAAGTATAGAGCTAAAGACAAAAATTATAAGTACATAGAATAGTGGTTCTCAACCCTGGCTACAAATGGGAATAACTGGGAAGCTTTTAAAAATACTCAAGACCAAGTTCCATCCCTAGAGTTTCTGATTTAATTGGTCTGGAATGAGCACTGCCATTTTTCAAAAGCTACCTAGGTGATTCTTTGTGCAGCTAGGGCTGAGAAGCACTGACATAGACAGAAATGGATGAGCTCTCCAAAGGAGAAAGTGTAGAGAAAGGGGAGGAACAACAATGAGAATTAAGAAGCAAAGGTTTCAAAATTGAGATTCATGAGCCATCTACATCATAGTCTTTTGGGGTACTGGTTAAAGATACAGACTCTTAGGCTTAATCCAGAACTATTAAATCAGAACTTCTGAGAATGAGACGCAAGAATCTGCATTTTAACAAGGGTTCAAAGTGATTTTAATGTACACTAAAGTTTGAGAACCACTCATTTAGAAGTAGGGTAGGAGTAGCCAGGAGGATAAGGAGGCAAACTGGGAGCACATAGTGTCATAAAGAGCTGAGAGGGGACAATGTTTCAAGGAGGGATGGGTCAATTATGATGAAAGCTGCTGAGAGGTCAAAAGAGATGAGAACAAAGAATTGACCATATCTGGCAACATGGAGATCATGATGATTTTGACAAGAGCAATCAATGTCAGTAAAGAGATGAAGCAGGAAGCTACAATAGGATGGGTTGAAGAATAAGTAGGGGGTGAGGAAGCGGAAACACCATATATAGTGTACATATATAGAGTACTCTTCTAAGAGACTTGGATTTGTAGGTAAGCAGAAAAACATGTCAATTGCTGTAAGTATTGTAGGAGTTTTGTGGTTGTTTTCAAATGGGAAACACTAGCATATGCTTTTATGTTGATGGTAATGATCGAGGTAGAGAGCAAGAATTAAAGATGCCTGAAGAATAATCAGCCAAAAAAGTGAAGTACATAGGAGGGCTTTTTTTTATTTTTCAGAGAACATGTGGCCTTTTGATGAGGAAGCACTGAATATTCCAATAGGTGTAAGGGTAGTTGATTTATGGTTTCTATTTTCTCAATGAAGTGTAAAGCAAATTCATCAACTGAGAGAATGTAGTGATGAATCTGAAGAAAGGGTATAAATTACTTCTGGTTGGCCCACTGAGATAGCATTCCAGCTCAAAACTCAAGTGTTCTGCAGGAACCATATTAGACTTAGTATTTCGTTGTTAAGGAAGATAATTACTACCTTCGGGCTCAAAGCCATCTCTTCTGCATAACTGGGGAAATCTGGAATTTCAACCCAGCAATTGTTAGACTTTTAAATAGATGATACTCGTTCATAAAGAAAAGTTGGGTACCCACCTACAAGTAATCCTGTGGCCAACCAATATCAAGTTTCCATCTGAGTTAGGATATAATAATTTTCATAACAAAATATCTCTGGCCATCTACATGTTTAATATCCAAATGGAGGAAGCTTATTTTGCATGAGGTGCTATGCTAGGCAATCTACACAATTCACATTTCATCTACTAAACTATATGTGGTACTATAGCCACATAAACAGGTGAAGCTAGCACATACAAAATTCCACAGCTAGTAAAGGAATTGGGAATTAAAGGGTTTGTCCTAAAGACCCTGTTCTCTGTACACAATACATAACAGAGATTATTGCACTTAAAGTTCAGTGGTTGCAATACTGAAGGATCCCCAAAGCTTAGGGAAACAGTGATCTTGATGTATTAATGTATTCCTTATCTGGCAGGAGGCTCAGAGCTAAGTTTTGAATAAAACTGTAGCAATTGACCTGAATCTGGGTTTTCTGCTATAATCGTTCCCCCAACCCATTCATTACTTTGCTCTTATTCTTTATCAACTGGATATATGAGGATATTTTATTCACTACTTTTGTTTCAAACCATCATATTATTTTGTTTGTTTGTTGTGTTGTTTTTTTGTGTGTGTGAGGAAGATCAGCCCTGAGCTAACATCCACGCCAATCCTCCTCTTTTGGCTGAGGAAGACTGGCCCAAGCTAACATGTATTGCCAATCCTCCTCCTTTTTTTTTTTTCCCCTTTTTCTCCCCAAAACCCCAGTAGATAGTTGTATGTCATAGTTGCACATCCTTCTAGTTGCTGTATGTGGGAGGCGGCCTCAGCATGGCCGGACAAGTGGTGCGTCGGTGCGTGCCTGGGACCCGAACCCGGGCCGCCAGTAGTGGAGTGTGTGCACCGAACCACTAAGCCACGGGGCCAGTCCCCCATCATATTATTTTTAAGCATAGGTGAGATATACATCAAACAGTAAGTAAGAAACTCTGTAAAGTATTTAAATTTTTAAGAGTCATAGAAGGCTTAAAAAGCAGGACTCTTAAACAATGCACTCTATATGGAATAGTGCAATGATTGTGAGCCCCTTGAGGGTACAGATATCTGTCTGGTTCACCAGTGAATGACTGGCACTCACACAATGTTTGGCATGTAGTAGATACTCTGTATTTCCTGAATCATTTACAACTTGAGTGTTGAGACATGCTGTGGTGCCTAATGTTTATTATTTCAAGTTACTCATCAAATTTCTCAATACAAGAAAAATAATTAAAATGCAAATAGATAAAAGGGCTAATGTCCTGTATAGGTATACAGAGAAAACAGACACATACATATGCCACACAGCAAATACAGTTTAAACTGCAAAAATAAGTGAAGGATGCATAACAATTCCTTAGTAGGAACAAAGAACTTCGTTTCCCACAAGTGATGTGGTAAAATAAACATTCTTTGATCTTGGATAGACTTAGAATCCTAGATTTTCCACCTATAAAATGAGTAAACTTGGGCAGATTATTTAACCTCTGGCCTAATTTTCCTCATTAGTAAAATTAATATTAATTAGTTTACTATATTACAATACCCATCTCAGAGGGCTATTCTGAGGATTACATGAGATAATGTTTGAAAACATACAGAACGATGCTATGCACCTAATAAGAACTTAATAAATATTAGCTCTTACTATTTAGTAGTCCCATCTCATCCTTTTATCCACAAAATCTTATATTATCAAGTCTGGCTGAAAAACACTTGGGTCTAGGCCACAGAGCAAAACAAGATGATTTGTGGTACAGTCATGTGCTGCATAATGACATTTCAGTCAACGACAGACCCCATGTACCACGGTGTTCCCGTAAGATCAGTACCATACAGCCTAGGTGTGTAGTAGGCTATACCATCTAGGTTTGTGTTTGTACAACAATGAAATCGCCTAACTACTCATTTCTCAGAACGCATCCCCATCATAAAGCGACACATGACTGTATTCCCTTCTTTCATTCCTGTGGATTAACCAGGATGAAAGTACAGAAGCAACTTTAAAGTGACATCTTGGTTTATGAAAAGATCTAGGGAAAGAAAAACATTTCCATTTGCATTTATCATCTGCAATGTTGCCATAGGAAGAAAGAAAAAACAATTTGGAAATAACTGACAGGTCAAATGAATAAAAGTTCAATTAAAGAATTAGATCCCTACTGACATAAATCCTACCAATATGAATCTCAAATCATATGAAAAGCACCTAGAAACAAGTACAGAAAATAGTGAAATTTCTCCTAGTACTTTATAATTTGTTTTAAAAAAATACTTTGATTAACATTTCCATAGGCCAAAATTACCAGAGCTTCAGAGTTGTATTCATGTTGTACCTACAATAGAACAACCCATAAATATAAAAGCATTACGTTTAAAATAACATGAAATATTCTAAAACTTCACAATGAGAAGGATTTCAAAGGTAATTACTTTATAAACAAATTATCTCAGAAAATATAAAATTTTATGAAATACATTACACTTTATATGTAGAATATTCTACAAATCTGTGGAATGGGTATACTAATTTTCTCCATGCAAATGTAATATACACTCATTCAAATTAAACAGGATTATTTTTCAAAGAAACATGATTGTTGGGACCAACTAGCAGAAATGAATATTCAATGACAAATGTAGTACTGAGAGGTAAACTTTAAAAATTAGCTTGCAAAAATATGAGCATGAAGAATGATAAATTTCAATAGCAAAATTTAACATTATGAATGTAGATTAAATATCTATTTTAATGCAACAGCCAGAAACCAGCAACAGATTTACTTCATAAAGCTCTGAACAAAAAGACCATGTCTTAATCATCTCCATACCACTAGCGCCTGCAATACCAGTACCTGGTATGTAGTAAGTGCTTGAAAAAGTGTTTTAAATTAACTAATTTATAATTATTTTCCAAAGGACCTGGAAGAAAAATAAAATCATATATACAAGGTAAGTCTTAGTACAGTAAGTAAATGATCCAGGGGTGGTTACAAAGAAGTCCAGTGCTCAAGCATTTGTTCAAACCATAATTCTGGGCCTTAGCTTCCTAGTCTGAAGAATTAAAGAGTGGCAATACACAAATTCTAAAAACTTTTATGGGGCCGGCCCCGTGGCTTAGCGGTTAACTGCACGCGCTCCGCTACTGGCGGCCCGGGTTCAGATCCCGAGCGCACACCGACGCACCGCTTGTCCGGCCATGCTGAGGCCGCGTCCCACATACAGCAACTAGAAGGATGTGCAGCTATGACATACAACTATCTACTGGGGCTTTGGGGGAAAAACTAAATAATTATAAAAATAAAAAAAAAAATAAAACCTTTTATGGCATTAAATTCTCTTATGATTATACCTAGGAGTATATCACGAACTTTTTTTTTTTTTAATTTTTTTTTTTAATTTTTTTTTTCCCCCAAAGCCCCAGTAGATAGTTGTCATAGTTGCACATCCTTCTAGTTGCTGCACGTGGGACGTGGCCTCACCATGGCCGGAGAAGCGGTGCGTCGGTGCTCCCCAGGGATCCAAACCCGGGCCTCCAGCAGCGGAGCTCACAGCACTCAACCGCCAAGCCACGGGGCCAGTCCTCATGAACTCTTATACTACATAGAAAAACTGGAAATTCTGATGGTACAAAATAACAAATTATACCAATATTTTAAAATGTATATTTTATACATATATTTTATTCACTAATAAGCATGATTATATCCAATTAAGGATGGTTTTATAATCTGGGTTACAGCATAATAGTAATTTCTACTGAGTTGTTAATCTTAGATTTTAAAGATTATGAATGAGACAAACATAAGTAAAAATATATAAATTGCATTATTTACAATTCAATTATAAAAAAGCATCTGGTTCAATGCTTCACATAATTTTCCTCTCCTTTTTTTATATTTAATTATTAACCTTCCCATATTTTCACCAAAGTAAATAAGTCACTTTGCCATGTAAGACATTTGGCTGCCCTTGGTATTTCAGGCTAATTTGGATTTTAATTTGTTTTTAAACTAACAATTTACCATGTGCTTTGGAAGGCATTAAAATAACTTTAATGTTTTAAATCAATAAAATTTACAAAAAAAAAAAAAAGAAATGAAATAAATACCTTTTCTCATTTGTTGGGGGGGATAATCTGTACTTGAAAGTTTGAGCTCTGATCAAAAATCATAAATATTTAGAATATATATTTGTATATGGCCCAAATTTAACATTTATCATGGTAGCCTGAAAGAACAAGTATGTTTTGAATTTAAAACCAAAGGGACAATTGCTGCCTAGCAAGAGGAAAATAGACTGACATGGAAATCATGAAAAAATTAATGTAGCTTTCTAAGCATTCCAAAAGAGGAAGGTGTTATGCATTAATATTTGCTAATTTAGCAAATTAACTTCTTTGGATATAAATGACCATTTTATCGTCATATACCTTATTATTCATGTGACTAATTTCCTTTATCTTTAAAATTATACGGCCACCTGTGTTTAAAATAGTTTTTAAAACAAAATAAAAATATGAAATAGTATTAATCAGAGCATAAAGCACATCTTTTAAAACCATAAAAGATCCAAATGTCCTTAATAAAGTCAGAATAGAGACCCTATTAAAAAATGTTAAGTATCTGTTGTAAAGACCTTGAAGCATCATTTAAAATATCGAACTAATATTGTACAATAAACTGATATTAATATGAAGTTTACATGACCATAAAGCCTTATTACTCAAGTTGGTGACTGGACCAGCATCACTTGGGAGCTTGTTAGAAATGCAGAATCTCAAACCTCATCCTTGAACCATTGAATCGATTGGTATTTGGTTAATAAGATCCCCAAGGAATCCATATGCATATTAAAGTGTAAGAATCACAGCCCTAATATATAATTTTAATTACTACTTCATAAATTATACAGTATTACTTTGTATTTCTTTGCATTAGAAGTGACTGAGATATCCGAACAAAGTTTTAGAAAATTCAATTTGCTATCTGAAAAATCTATTTGTATTTATGTATTTACATATGTATATATCTAATACATTTCTCACCTATTTAGTTAGGCACTTGATGCATATTAATGGATTACAGTAAAAATGAATTTATATTTCCTAATCTTAAATAGCAGGGTAATCAAAATTATGTATTTGAGAATCCAAGAAAATAGTACGCAATAATTCCTTTAAAATTTTTAAAAGATCGCATTTTAAAGAATCTTCTCCTTTTACAAATTTTGGTAACTTTTAAATGATTTGATCAGCAACTTTCCATCCTAAACTACAGTCATGTGTCGCTTAATGCTGGGGATATGTTCTGAGAAATACATCTGAGAAATGCCTCATTAGGCGATTTCGTTGTTGTGTGATCATAGACTGTACTTACACAAATCTAGATGGTATAGCCTACTATTCACCTAGGCTATATGGTACTAATCTTACGGTAGTATATTCAGTCCATCATTGACCCAAATGTGGTTAAGCAATGCATGACTGTACTGATGTCAAAATTCTCATTACTTCTAAACTCTGGCTTTCCAATGCAGTAAGACTCTCTTTTGCTAAAACAGCTGGAGACGTGCATTAGACACACACACACACACACACACACACGCACACACCCCTGTGGAAAATCTAAGCTATTTAAACACCATAAACATAAAGATTTTTTTTTTCATGTTTTAAAATGCAGGAATAGAAAAGACTACACTTTAAGGAACAGAAGATACCTGGGCATTTCCAAATTAATTTAATAGACAGTAATGCATCAAAGGGAACCCAGTCCCTTGGAGCTCTCTGGACATCGGCATAGGTTCCTGAGAACCTTAGGACCATTCCATGTAGAATACCAAAATTTACTAAAGCAAATAACAAGCTTAGTCTCATTATCTAGAAACATATCAAAATTCTGTGATAAAATTAGAATAGTTTTCAAACAACTTATGCCAAATATTTACTTACCTAAGTACTTCTTTAAATCTGAGACTTCAGTGTGAGTAACTATAAAACAGGGGCAATATTATCTTTAACCCTATTTACCCGAATAACTTTTTACTTTGGGGATAACAATTATGAATAAATAACAGCCATTTTAATAAAATATGTGGATTTTTTTAAAATTAGAATTACTTAAAAATTAAAGATTACATTTTTTATCAAATAGCTTAAGGATAATTCAATCATATACCTCACATGAAAATCTACAATAAAAATAATCACAATTTGACCTATCCGACCTTTTATTATATGTATAGGTTTATCTGACATTTGTTATATAAAGAGTCTATCTTATGACATTATTTTGTCAAGATATCCCAAGAAATTATTGTTTTTTAAAGAAAACATTACCTATTGAAAATAACATGATGAAGAGCATCTGGACTGTTAAACAACTTAATTTGAATATCCTCTTGGAGTCTGTTTTTCCATACTACAGAACATAGACACGAGCTATCAAATACCTACAAAAAATGAATGCTGTTATGTTAAGAGAAGAGGTAGAGAGGGAGAAAAGAAATTTCAGACTTTAATTTTTTCGTTCAACTTTATCCACAGTTTGCATCGGTAATATACATTTAGTGTTCCATTTATTTTTAAATGCATCAAAAAATCAGTCATGATAGATCTGTGACCAATACAAACATTTCTGAATTCTTCAAAAAATTCAGTTAGAAAAGTCAATAAACTAGCATTCTGTAAAGATAATTACTAAACAAATGGAAATGCATTTTTACTCCTTATTTCAAGAAATTTCTACCATATCCAACATCACTTCTTTCTTGTGCCATACAGTAATAAAATTTAGCAGAAGTAGCTATCCACTGCATTTTTAGGGCCTAATAAAATATTTTAGTTTGATTATTTAACCCTCTTCAAACCACAAATCAATTCAAATAATGATAATCATTCTTAATTCAATAACTGCTGAAGTAAATATATAATAACCATAAAAACAATTTAGAATAAATTTTACACTTATTTAAAAACTACTAAAAGAAATACGTCAGAGCCTTGATATAATGTGTCCTTGGGGACTATGCTGTGAAACTGTCTTGGAGGTGGTGTTGCCTTTGGCACTACAGTAAATAAACTGCCATGGTATGGACCTCAGATAGACCCATATTAAACGGAATTTTGCTTTGCAGTAAAGAATGCTACATTGAGGTTCTGGTGTATTTTCTCTTTAAAATAATAATTAATTGACAAGTAAGTGAAATGCAATAAAGAAATGGCCTATAATTTCACTAATATTTCAATAATATGAAACAGGAAAATACTTGTAAAATAATTAATATCTAGATTGATTAATAAGAGGAATCCTATAGCATGATAACTATGAAAGCAGTATGAATGATTGTTGTAGCTTTTAATGGTCACTTTATTTGGAATATTGTCAAATTACTACATTAAAAAGTAATAACGAAGGTATTTATTTGCCATTTCCTACCTTTATTACCCAAGTTTTCACTAGGGAAATTGATTATGTCAATGAGGTGTTTTTTAGATCCAACTGAAAAATAACTAATTAGCTCAAATATTTAAAGTCATAAATTACTAATAATTTACTTTTTAAACCTTATAGTCATAAGAAGCTTTAATTCTTTAAAAGCTCCAATTTGACCCTTGGGGAATGTAAAGAACACATCTGTAGTCTAAAGCTAAAATTTAATTACATGGCTTCATGCCACCTGGTCAAAAAAACTAGAGCTGTTCCTAAACTGACCCTTACTACACCACTTGGCACGCTAGATTTTCCTTTTCTATATACCCTTTGAAATACCCAGGCCAAAATTTTTAATAAGTTGCATCCATATTAAGAGGTAACAAGTGCAAATAATCACGTATTTAAGATATGATACTTGCTTGGCTACTACAAAAGTAATTATACTAAAGTTATTCTATAGGAAACAGAGTTATTCATTACAGTAATGTTTTTGAAAAGTTCTGCACTACTACCAACATAAATTTATCCATCTCTAAATTAAACAAGGACTTCATGTATCATAGTATAGTTATGAAAATATTTATAGAATGGTCTATGTTTATTTCAACATTATGTTAATTGAGGATCATAAGATTTATAGGATCCACAAATGGCCAGATTTCAAATAAAAACCTATTCTTCAATTGTTGCTCTCTGAATTTGAATATAACTAAAGGCAGCACACTGATGTAATGCTCCTAAAAGTCAAGACATAAACCCAAACTCTGGCAGTTTTATCAAAATGTCCCTGATGATTAGTACCTTGCTAGTTCTCAAAAACGTTACTGCTTTGTGTAACATTTTTAATACAGAAATAAAATACTCTTCAAATAATACATTTAAAAGATGATTAAGTTTTGGAAAATTAAATAGCATAAATTAAGCATATTAACATTGTTTTTCTGACAACATGAAATAACCAATTTAAGGAAAACTGCAATGGACTAAATAAAAAACCACAAATGTCACAATGTGAGGCACATTTAAATCCTCACATATTACTGAACTTACAAAATCTACTAAAATATTTTAAAGTTCCATTGATTCCATTAATACATAAAAAGAAACTGCAAAAATGCTTAAGACCATATGAGTCATCAATTACACAGGCACTTCACATGTAAACAATCTACAGTACAACTGAAAATATTTTGGCACCAACCTATGATACTAAAAGAATTTAATATAAAGCCAGAATTCTGTGTCTTCTACTCATTTTTTTCTAGAAAACTAAGACCAAAGATTGAAGAAATTGTGTATAAACTAGAATTAGAAGTGTATTAAATAACTCAAATATAGAATCATTTTAAATCGGTAAAAAAATGATTACCTTATTCAGATGTTCTAGTATGCTATGATATAAAAAATTAAACCTAATGTGATTATTAAATTGAAACCACATTTTAAATTTAGTATCAACCTGATTTTTGAAAAATAATCAAGGTTATCAACTGACTTAGTAAAAAGAGAATTTGAATTTACCAAAAACTCTGATTAAGTTAATCCAGTTTTTCCCCCCAAAAACTCTGGGCAATTCAAAATTTAATTTTGATGTTTTAACATAATTTTTTTAAAACCTAAGGCTTGATCTAATAAAATTATTTTTCATTAGACATTCTTATTCATTTTGAGATATTGGAAATCACTTCGAATAAATGAAACTATACACTTATGATTTTTAAATGTTATATCAAGCTGTAGAAAGCTGAGATGCCTTGGTTGTAGGTAATTCAAGAAGAGCCTGAACTGTGACACCAACTTTCACAAGACCTCTTTCTTCCAAAATATGATGAGGCAAACAGAGTCTTTCCTGAAAAACAAAACCAATGATATCTGAACATTTGTTTTTTAATAGTGCAGTAAAGCCTAAATAAGCCAGAATTGGATTTTTAAAACATGTTTTCTATAAAACTTAAAGTAAAAAAGTACACAATTCTAATTAAATTCTAATTCTAAAATGGCTGTTTCAATAGACTTTTATGGTATGGGATTATATTTTAACAGGCTGTGTTTTGATCTGAGGTTGACCTGATGCACACAGTAAGCAAATATTTTAAAGTGAGACAGTCATGCTAGATGTTCCCTAAGCTCTTGTCCTGGAGTAGAAATAGCACTACATTTCCAGCCAAGAGATCTAACGGCCACACAATATGAAGTATTAAAGGTACAAAATTCCCTGAGACTCAGTTTCTTCATCCTGAAGATGGGACTGTGTGAGAAACAAACAGAACAGTCTATATGTGGAAGTGCCTTGTCAACTGTTCAGTCCTGTACAAAATTGGCTACTCTGGTTCCTTCCACTAGTTCTGAGGTTCCATGGTCTCTGATATATGTAGCACTTCAGTACTTTTTTTGTCTTAAGGTTACTGCCCTCCAGCTTCTAGTGATGTTGTGTTGCTTCTTAGTTCCAATAGTCTAGAAATTGATAAATAACAACTGCCTCCTCTTCTAAGCACATCACATGTGTCACCTGAGCTTCACAATTCTATGAGAAAGACGTTTAGAGACAACTTTGCATTAGGTTTCATTAGCCTTCACTGATCCTCTTCTAACATCCTTAATATTTCCAAGGGTTCTGTCTTTACCCTCTTCTATTTTTATACTATATCCTCTCCTTGGTATTCTCAAAGCCTTATCAAAACTGCAAGGGTTAACTGCAGGTTTGTGTGCATGTGCACAACATCATATAAATTTGGTAGCTATTTTTGAAGAAACAATGCAGTCCACTGCTTCAGTTGGGACACCCATTCACTTCAGGAAAATAAGCTAGTAATGGATAGAGTGGGTGGCAAACAGACCATCTACAGGCCCCATCTAGTCAATAACTGTGTTTTAGGTGGCTAGCACAGTGTTTCACAAATCTAGAACTATTACTCTTTTTTTTTTTTTTTTAATCCAGTGATTCTTGAAACACTGGAAGCTTTGGCAAGATTCGCCCCCTATTCTGGAATAGTAACAACTATACCTTTCATTCTGACGACTTTCAAATCTTTATTTTCTGCCAAGATCTCTCTACTGGGCTCCAGATACAAATGTCAACTTGATACAGCCAAGTGGATGTCCAACAGACATATCAAAATCATTGTATCCACAATAGAACTACTTCCTCATTAAATTACCTTGATCTTCTTTTTGTATTCTATTCCTCAGTCAGTAATACACTATTGACTCTCTCTCAACGTAAACCTGTGAATCATAATAGTCTTCTCTTTCTTCCTTACCCCTATAACCCATTCACCAAATACTACTGATAATATCCCATTTATCAAGAGAGTTCTCAAAAACAATCTTCCCATCTCCATTTTCACTGCAACATTTGTTGCCTTCCTAATAATTTGCTTATTGATTCAAATAACCACTGAAGTATATATTAGAAAAGAAAAAAACGTTTCAAGTCAATGACCTCAGCTCCCACCTTAGAAACTAGAAAAAGAAGAGCAAATTAAACCAATGGCAAGCAGAAAGAAGAAAATAATAAAGATGAGAAAGGAAAACGATAAAACAAAAAACAGAAAATAACAGAAAACAAAATCAATGAAATCAAACATTAGTTCATTGAGAAGATTTTTAAAAATTCATAAACCTCTAGCTAGGTTAATCAGGAAAAAGAGAAAATACACGGATTACCAATTTCAGGAATAAGAGAAGTAACATCACAAGAGATCTACAAATACTAAAATGATAATAAGGGGACATTATAAACAACTTTATAAGTCTAACAAACTAGACAAAATGGGAAAACTCTTTGAAAGACTCAGTATACCAAAGCTCATGCAAAAAGAAACAGAAAACCAGAATAGCCCAATACCTATTAAAGAAATTGAAATTGTATCACTTCTCAGCCTTTTGGCTAAGATCAAGTGTAGCAATTGAAATTGTAGTTAAAAACCTTCCCATAAAGAAAACCCCTGGGGGCTGGCCCTGTGGCCTAGCGGTTAAGTGCACGCACTCCGCTGACGCAGCCCGGGGTTCAGATCTCGGGCACGCACCGATGCACCGCCTGTCAAGTCATGCTGTGGCAGTGTCTCATGTAAAGTGGAGGAAGATGGGCAGGATGTTAGCCCAGGGCCAGTCTTCCTCAGCAAAAAGAGGAGGATTGTTATGGATGTTAGCTCAGGACTGATCTTCCTCACAAAAAAAAAAAAGAAAGAAAACCCCTGTCCCAGATGGGTTCATTAATGAATTTAACTAAATATTTAAAAAAGAAAAAATATCTATCCTACACAAAATCTTCAAGAAAAGTGAAGAGCAGGGAATACTTCCTAACCTGTTCCACAAGGTCAGTGTTATCTTAAAAGCCAGACAGCGAGATTAAAAGAAAACTAAAGACCAATAACCCCATGAACATGGATTAGAAAAAGTCTAAACAAAATTTTAGCAAATTGAATCCAACAACATTTAAAAACAACAACAACAAAATCCATCATGACCAAGTGGGGCTTATCCTAGGATTCCAGATTTGACTTAACATCTTAAAAAAACCAATGTTATTCACAATATTGTGAAAGAAAAAAATGTTGTTATCTCAGTAGATGTAGAAAAAGCATTTGGCAAAATTCAACATCCATTCCTGAGAACTCTCAGTAAACTAGGAATAGAAAGGAATTACCTCACCCTGATACAAGTCATCTATGAAAAACCAACAGCTAATATTTGCAAATCATATATCTCATAAGGGACTTGTATATGGAATATATAAAGAACACTTACCACTCAATAATAAAAAGGTGAACAATCCAATTAACAAATGGGCACAGGATTTAAAAAGACATTTCTCCAAAGAATATATACAAATAGTCAATAAGGACATGAAAAGATGCCCAACATCATTAGCCATTAGGGAAATGCAAATTAAAACCACACTGAGATAACACTTTCACACCCACCAGAATGGCTAGAATCAAATGGTAGACAATAATCGTTGGTGAAGATGTGGAGAAATTAGAATCTTCATACATTGCCAGTGGGAATGTAAATTGTAAAACAATTTGGCAGTTCTTCAAAAAGATAAACATAGAGTTACCATATAACCTACCAACTCCAATCCTAGGTATATAACAAAGAGAACTGAAACAAGTGTTCAAAAAAAAATTTGTTCATGAACGTTCATAGCAGCATTATTTATAATAAGCAATGAGTGGAAAAAGCCCAAATGTCCATCAACTGATGAATGGTAAACAAAATGTGGTATATACATACGGTAGAATATTATTCAGCCATAAAAAGAAATGAAGTACCGCTTTATGATACAACATGAATGAACCTTGGAAACATGCTAAGTGAAAGAAGCCAGACACAAAAGACCCCATACTATATGAGTTTATTCATATGTAATGTCCAGAATAGACAAATCCATAGAGACAGAACAGCGGAGGGACTGCTAATGGGTAAGAGGTTTCGTTCTGGGGTGATAAAAATATTCTAAACTTGGATTGTTGTGATTGTTGTTGAACTCTGTGACTATACAAAAAAACATTCACTTATATGCTTTAAATCAGTAAATTTTACGGTATGTTAATTATATCTCAATAATAATGCCTACGAAAAAAACCAATGCATGTACCCAATCCCAGGCCTAAAAAAAGAGACCTTCAACCTATACCTTTCAACATATACAAAATTAACTAAAATTTGATCATAGATCTAAATGTAAAACCTAAGATTATAAAACTTCTAGAAATAAACATAGGAAAAAATATTTGTGACCTTGAGTTATGTAAAGATTTCTTTGGTTTGACACCAAAAGCACAATCAATTTTAAAAGATGATAAATTTTAACTCAATAATTTTAAAACTTCTGCTTTTTGAAAAATACTATCATGAGAATGAAAAGACAAGCTGAAGACTGAAATACAACATTTGTAAATCACACATCAGGTAAAGGAATTTATCCACAATTTACAGAGAAATCACAAACTCAACGATAAGAAAATAACCCAATTAAAAAATAGACAAGAGATTAGAATAGACACTTCATAAAAGCCATATAAATAGCAAATAAGCCCTTGAAAAGATAATCAACATCATTAGTCTTCAGGGAAACACAAATTAAAACCAGATTGGGAGGTCACATCAGCAACATGGGAAAGTGAACTATTCCCTTTGTCTCTCCCCTCTAACTTGCAACTAAATGGACATCCATTAACCAACAGAGGATTCCCTACACAACACAATAGGATGCCTGAGTGATCTAAACAGCTATACATCTGAAGGTGGGCGTATTGGATCCCCAGCAAGCCATGCACCTAGGTGAGCAAACCCCTTCCTCTCCCCGGTGGCAGTGATCCAGGTGGTGGATCCTCACACAGCAGTCAGTGTGACTTTGAGTGGAGGCAGGGACAGCCTGCCCACGTGTGAACGCTCTCAGAGTGGTGGCGTGGCCTGTAGGAGGACCCACCTATCAAAGCAGCCTCACCCGAGTAAACACTCCCCAATGAGTGGTGGCAGCTCAGTCTGCACAAAGGTACCCAACCCACCTAGCACAGCAGCTCACTCAGACCTACCCACATGAAGAACCCCAACCCAACAAGTGCAGCAGTCCAGTTGCGACCTGCCCACCAAGCACAGCAGCCCTGCCAGTGTAAGTGCAACTTGTCAAGCAGCTGTGACCAGCACGAATGAACGCAGAGCAGCCCAACCAGCGCAACTACCAGCAGATGGGGCAGGAACAGAAAACACAGCCCCTGCCTCTCCCCAAGCAGTGGTAGGTGGAATCTACAACCTGACACTACCTCAAATGCACCAGCAGAGGATCAACTCATCAAACACCATGAAGAACTACAGTAACACTGCAGAACAGAAGGAAACTGACAAGTCTCCAGAAACCAAACATGAAGTCACAGAAGATTACAATCTAAATGACAGAGAATTCAAAATAGCTATCATAAAGAAACTCAAGGAGTTACAAGAAAACACAGAAAGGCAGTTCAATGAGCTCAGGAATAAAATTAATGAACAGAAGGAATACTTCACCAAAGAGATGGAAGCTCTAAAAAAAGACCAAACAGAAATTCTGGATATGAAAAACACAATTAATGAGATAAAAAATAATGTACAAAGCATAAAAAATAGAGCAGATCTTATGGAGGATAGATTTAGTGACTCAGAAGATAGAAATACACAAATGCTTCAGGTGGAGGAGGAGCGAGAACTAAGATTTTAAATAAAAATGAAGAAATTCTTCAAGAAATATGTGACTCAATTAGGAAAAGTAACATAAGGATTATAGGTATCCCAGAGGGAGAAGAGGGAGAAGAGGGAGAAAGGAGCAGAGAGCTTGTTCAAAGAAATAATAGCTGAGAACTTTCTAAACCTGAGGAAGGAAGTGGACTTACAAGTACATGAAGCCAATAGAACTCCTAACTAAACCAATGCAAAAAGACCTTCTCAAAGGCATAAAATAGTAAAACTGGCAAAAGTCAATGACATAAATAAAATATTAACGGCAGCAAGGCAGAAGAAAATAACCTACAAAGGAATCCTATCAGGCTTTCAGTGAATTTCTCAGCAGAAAACTTACAGGCTAGGAGAGAGTGGAATGATATATTCAAAATACTGAAAGACAAAAACTTTCAGCCAAGAATACTCTAGCCAGAAAAATTATGCTTCAGATATGACAGAGAAATAAAAGCTTTCCAAAATAAACAAAAGCTGAGGGAGTGCATCACCACTAGACCTGCCTTACAAGAAATGATGATGGGAGCCCTCCTACCTGAAACAAAAAGGCAAAGGCTTACAAAGCCTTGAGCAAGGAGATAAATAGACAGACAAAATCAGAAAATTGCAGTTCTCTATCAGAATAGGTTAGTAAACACTTAATTACAACATAAAAGATAAAGCGAAGGAAAGCATCAAAAATAAGTATAAACACTTCAATTTAGTCACAACTCACAACACAAAAAAGAATAATTTGCGATATCAATAACACAGAAAGGGAAGAAAAGGATGGAACCTGCTTAAGCTAATGGAGATAAGAGGCTATCAGAAAATGGACTATCTCACCTATGAGATCTTTTATAGAAACATGGTAATCACTAAACAAAAAATCAGAGCAGAGTCAGAATTCATAAATAAAGAGAAAACTGAGAAAACCATCACAGAAAACCACCAAACTGAAATGGCAGTCAGAAATACAAGGGAAAAGAAACAATGGAAACATAGAACAAGTGGAAAACAAAAGATAAAATGGAAGTATTAAGTACTTATATATCAGTAATCACTCTAAATGTAAATGGATTGAATTCTCAAATCAAAAGACACAGAGTGGCTTGATGGTTTAAAAAAGAAGAACCAACAATATGCTGCCTCCAGGAAACACATCTCAGCTCTAAAGACAAATATAAGCTCAGAGTGAAGGCACGGAAGATGATACTCCAAGCAAATGGCAACCAAAAGAAAGCAGGTGTAGCCACACTTATATCAGACAAAGCAGACTACAAGATAAAAAAGACAATGAGAGACAAAGAGGGGCAGTACATAATGATAAAAGGGACATTCCACAGAGAAGCCATAAGAGACATTCCACAGAGAAGATATAACACTTATTAATACATATGCACCTAACAGAGGAGCACCAAAGTATATAAAGCAACTAATAACAGCTCTAAAGGGAGAAATTGACAGCAACACAGTAATAGTAGGTGACCTCAACACACCACTTACATCAATGGATAGATCATCCAGACAGAAAGTCAACAAGAACACAGTGGCCTTAAATGAAACACCTGAGCAGATGGACTTAATAGATACATATAGAACATTCTGTCCAAAAACAGCAGAATACACATTCATCTCAAGTGCACATGGAACATTCTCAAAGACAGACCATATGTTGGGAAACAAGGCAAATCTCAATAAATTTAAGAAGACTGAAATCATATCAAGCATCTCTTCTGACCATAATGCTATGAAACTAGAAATCAACTACAAGAAAAAAGATGGGAGAGTCACAAATCAGAGTAGAAATCAAAAAATACTTGAAGACAAACAAAAATGAAAACACAACATACCAACTCTTATGGGATGCAGCAAAAGTGGTACTAAGAGGGACATTTATAGCAATACAGGCCTATCTCAATGAATAAGGAAAATCTCAAATAAGTAATCTTAAACTACACCTAAAAGGACTAGAAAAAGAAGAACAAACAAAGCCCTAAGTCAGCAGAAGGAGGGAAATAATAAAAATCAGAGCAGAAATAAATGAAAGAGAGACTAAAAAAACAATAGAAAGGATCAATGAAACTAAGAGCTGGTTCTTTGAGAAGATAAACAAAATTGGGAAACCCTTAGCCAGACTCACTGAGAAAAAACAAGGGAAGGCTCAAATAAATAAAATTAAAACTGAGAGAGGAGAAATTACGATGAATTCCACAGAAATGCAAAGGATTATAAGAGAATACTATGGAAAACTATATGCCAACAAATCAGATAACCTAGAAGAAATGGATAAATTCTTAGAATCACATAACCTCCCAAAACTGAATCAAGAAGAAATAGAGAATCTGAATAGACCAATCACAAGTAAAGACATTGAAACAGTAATCAAAAACCTCACAAAAAACAAAAAGCCCAGGACCAGATGGCTTCTCTGGAGGATTCTACACAACATTCAAAGAAGACTTAATATCCACTCTTCTCAAACTATTCTGAAAAATTGAAGAAGATGGGATGCTTCTTAACTCATTGCATGAGGCCAACATTACCCTGATACCAAAACCAGACAAGGACAACACAAAGAAGGAAAATTACAGGCCAATATCACTGATGAACATAGATGCAAAAATCCTCAACAAAATATTAGCAAATCAAATACAAGAATACATTAAAAGGATCAAACCATGATCAAGCGGGATTTATACCAGGGATGCAGGGATGGTTCAACAACTGCAAATCAATCATTGTGATACACCACGTTCAAAAAAGAGGAATAAAAATCACATGATCATCTCAGTAGATGCCGAGAAAGCATCTGACAAGACCCAACATCCATTTACAATAAAAACTCTCAATAAAATGGGTACAAAAGGAAAGTATCTCAACATCATAAAGGCCGTGTATGACAAACCTACAGCCAACACCATACTTAATGGTGAAAAACTAAAAGTCATCCCCTGAGAACAAGAACAAGACAAGGGTGCCCACTCTCACTACTCTTATTCAACATAGTACTGGAGGTTTTGGCCAGAGCAATTAGGCAAGTAAAAGAAATCAAAGGGATCCAAATTGGAAAGGAAGAAGTAAAACTCTCACTTTTGCAGATGACATGATTCTATATATAGAAAACCCTAAAGAATCCACCAGAAAACTATTAGAAATAATCAACAACTACAGCAAAGTTGCAGGGTGCAAAATCAACATACAAAAATCAGTTGCATTTCTATACACTAATAACAAACTAGCAGAAAGAGAACTCAAGAATACAATCCCATTTACAATCACAACAAAAAGAATAAAATATCTAGGAATAAATTTAACCAAGGAGGTGAAAAATCTATACAATGAAAACTATGAGACTTTATTGAAAGAAAACAAAGAAGACATAAAGACACGTAAAGATATTCCAAGCTCATGGATTAGAAGAATAAACATAGTAAAATGTCTTTATTACCTAAAGCAATCTACAGATTCAATGCAATCCCAATCAGAATCCCAATGACATTCTTCACAGAAATAGAACAAAAAATCCTAAAATTTATATGGAACAACAAAAGACTCTGAATAGCCAAAGCAATCCTGAGAAAAAATAAAAAACCTGCTGGAGGCATCACCATCCCTGACTTCAAAATAGACTACAAAGCTATAGTAATCAAAACAGCATGGATGGTACTGGCAGAAAAACAGAAACACAGATCAGTGGAAGAAAACAGAAAGCCCAGAAATAAAACCACACATCTATGGACAGCTAATCTTCAACAAAGGAGCCAAGAACATATAGTGGAGAAAGGAAAATCTCTTCAATAGTGTCGTAAAAACTGGACAGTCACGTGCAATAGAATGAAAGTAGACCATTATCTTACAGCATACACAAAAATTAACTCAAAATGGATTAAAGACTTGAATGTAAGACCCGAAACCATAACACACCTAGAAGAAAATATAGGCAGTACACTCTGACATCAGTCTAAGCAGTATCTTTTCTCATACCATCTCTACTCAGGCAAGGGACACAAAAGAGAAAATAAACAAATGAGACTACATCAGACTAAAGAGTTTCTGCAAGGCAAAGGAAACCATCAACAAAAGGAAAAGACAACCCACCAACTGGCAGAAAATATTTGCAAATCACGTATCCAACAAGGCTTAATTTCCAAAATATATAAAGAACTCTTACAACTCAACAAGAAAACAAACAACTCGATCAAAAAATGGGCAGAGGATATGAACAGACATTTTTCCAAATAAAATATACAGATGGCCAACAGACACACGAAAAGATGTCCAACATCACTAATTATTAGGGAAATGCAAATCAAAACTACAATGAGATATTACCTTACACCCCTCAGAATGGCTGCAATTAACAAGACAAAAAATAACAAATGTCAGAAAGGGTGTGGAGAAAAGGGAACTTTCATACACTGCTGGGGGGAACGCAATGGCGCAGCCACTATGGAAAACAGTATGGAAATTTCTTAAAAAATTAACAATAGAAATATCATACCATCCAGCTATCCCACTACTGGGTATTCATCCAAAGAACATGAAATCAACAATTCAAAGAGATTCATGCATCTCTATGTTCATCACAGCATTATTCACAATAGCCAAGACATGGAAGCAACCCAAGTGCCCATGAACTGATGAACGGATAAAGAAGATGTGGTATATATATACACAATGGAATACTACTCAGTCATAAAAAAAGACAAAATTGTGCTATTTGTAACAACATGGATGGACCCTGAGAGTATTATGTTATGTCAAATAAGCCAGACAGAGAAAGACTAACACCATATGATTTCACTCATATGTAGAAGATAAACAAACACACGGATAAGGAGAACAGATTAGTGGTTATCAGAAGGGAAGGGTGTCGGGGGGTGGGCGAAAGGGGTAAATGGCACACACACGTATGGTGACTGATAAAAACTAGACTATTGGGAGTGAACACAATGCAGTCTATGCAGAAACTGATATATAACAATGTACACCTGAAATTACACAATGTTATAAACCATTATGACTTCAATAAAATAATTAAATTAAAAAAATACAAAATAAAAAAAAAGAATATTCTGATAAAAAAATGCCCAGAAATATTCTTAGATTCTGATAAGAAAATGCACAGAGGATAACTTTAGGTAAAAAACCACATAAAAAAAACAAAAAAATCTTATATACAGAATGATCCTAATGGGGGAAAACAACGAAAGAAAAGGTATGTTTGTTAACAGTGTTTATCTCTAGGAGGTAGTATTACATGTGATTATATTTTTCTTCTTTATAGTTTTCTGTATTTTAAAATCTTTTCTATAATAATCATGTAAAAAATGTTTAAAAAAACTTCTGAGAGAACTGCAAAATGGTACAACCACTTTGGAAAATAGTTTTGTACTTTCTTATAATGTTAAGCATACACCTACCATATGTTCCAGTCATTCCTCTCCTAGGTATCTACCCAAAATTAAAGAATGCATATATCCAAAGACTTGTATATAAATGTCATAGCAGCTTTATTTGTAATAAAATTGGAAATAATCCAAATGGCCATCAACAGGTCAATGGACCAACAAACTGTGGTATATTCATACCACGAAATACTACTTAACAATAAAAAGGAATAACCTATTTATACATGGAACAAAACTGATGCATCTTAAAATAATTATATTCAGTGAAAGAAGCCAGAAAAAAAATAGTATATATTGTATCATTACATTTATTTACAACTCCAGATAGAAAATGCAAACTAAACTATAATAACAGAAAGCAGATTAGTGTTTGCCTGGGGAAGGAAGGATTGCAAGGGACACAAGGAAACTTTGGGCGTAACAGACACATTCATTATCTTGACTATGGTGATGATTTCATGGTGTTTGTATATGTAATACTTATCGAATTGTACACTTTATATATATGCACTTTATTGTATGCAATTACATCTCAATAAAGCTAGTAAAAACACAAAAATATCTTAAAACCAAAAAAAAGTTAAATGAAAAAACTAACTCTTACCATTTCCAAGTCAGAGAAAAACAAATTGAAGCTAAAAATATAACTCTTCCCCTGCTGCCAGTAGCTAGAGAGTTTTGAAAATGGGAGTTGATGACTGGTCCCTCCATTGCCTCCCTTATGGTGAGGATGGGTGGGGCACTAACCCTGCCCTCAAACAAGCTGGAGAGAGAAGAGTATGCTAAGTAGAATAGTTTTCAAAGGACCTTCCCATTTATCCTCCTTGCCTACAGTATCAAGACGGTGTCTAGAGTATGTTAGACTATCTTTTTTCTTTCATGTAAAAGACGAGAAATAGAAAGTATCCAAGTTAGAGGGTAGGTTCTGGAGTTAAAACACCTGGGTTCATAGTTTGACTCCACTGTTTACTAAAGGCATGACCTTGGATAAGTCCCTTAACCTCTCTGTGCCTCAGTTTCCTCATCTATGAAATGTGCATTCATTCAATAAATATTTATTCAGAAACTCTCGCAAAAAATTCTTAAAAATTGCAAAACAGGAAAATGTATATAATGCAATAATAACTAGAAAAAAAACTTTTCTATTTTCTCACTAAGAGACTAAGTATAAGAAAGAAAGAACTAACATAAAAATGTTCAAGAATCAAATTTTTAAAACATCATGTCAAGCATAGAGAAGAGGTAATTAGAGAAGAACAGCATGTAGTTTCCAAATTACACAGTAATTCAATTGATACTCTTTATATAAATTATATTTATTCACTTGAGGAAAGAGGTTAAAGTGGAATCTGCAGACCAGATTATTACAACACTGTTAAAAAGAGAGCTTTACTACAAAGCGATAGTAATCAAAACAGCATGGTACTGGTAGAAAAACAGACACACAGATGAAAGGAACAGAATTGAAAGCCCAGAAATAAAACTACACACCTACGGACAGCTAATCTTCGACAAGGGAGCTAAGAACATACAATGGAGAAAGGAAAGTCTCTTCAATAAATGGTGCTGGGAAAACTGGACAGCCACATGCAAAAGAATGAAAGTAGACCATCTGCTTTTATCATTCACAAAAATTAACTCAAAATGGATCAAAGACCTGAAGGTGAGATCTGAAACTATAAAACTCCTAGAAGAAAACATAGGCAATTCACTATTTGACATTGGTCATAAAAGAATTTTTTCAGGTACCATGTCTACTCGGACAAGGGAAACTGAACAAAAAATAAACAAGTGGGATTTCATCAGATTAAAGAGCTTCTACAAGGCAAATGAAACCAGGATCAAAATGAATAGACAACAGACCAGCTGGGAGAAAATATTTGCAAATCATATATCCAACAAGGAGTTAATCTCCATAATATATAAAGAACTCACACAATTGAACAACAGAAAAATAAACAACCTGATCAAAAAATGGGCAGAGGAAATGAACAGACATTTCTGCAAAGAAGATATACAGATGGCCAATAGGCACATGAAAAGATGTTCAACATCACCAATCATCAGAGAAATGCAAATCAAAACTACACTAAGATATCACCTTACACCCATGGGAATGGCTATAATCACCAAGACAAAAAATAACAAATGTTGGAGAGGTTGTAGAGAAACGGGAACTCTCATTCACTGCTGGTGGGAATGCAAACTGGTGCAGCCTCTATGGAAAACGGTATGGAGATGCCTCAAAAAACTCAAAATAGAAATATCCTATGAGCCAGCTATCCCATTACTGGGAATCTATCCAATGAACCTGAAATCAACAATCCAAAGAGGCTTATGCACCCCTATGTTCATTGCAGCATTATTCACTATAGCCAAGAAGTGGAAGCAACCCAAGTGTCCCTCAACTAATGACTGGATCAAGAAGATGTGGTATATTTATACAATGGAATACTACTCAGTCATAAAAGAAGACAAAATCGTCCCATTTGCAACAACATGGATGGACCTGGAGGGTATTATGTTAAGTGAAATGAGCCAGAAAGAGAAAGACAAACACCACATGATTTCACTCATATGTGGAATATAAACCAACACACCAACAGAGAGAACTGTATGGTGGTTACCAGGGGCAAGGGGGTTGTGGGGTGGGCACAAGGAGTGAAGGGAGGGATTTATATGGTGACTGACAAACAATAATGTACAACCAAAATTTCACAATGTTATAAACTATTAAGACATCAATAAAAAAACAAGTCATAATCTCACATACCAGAGACAAAAAAAGAGAGCTTAACAAGCATAACTCAATATACAAGTGTATCAAATCAACACATTGCACATCTTAAACTTACACTATGCTATATGTCAATTATATCTCAATAAAAATAATTTAAAAAAAATAAAATAAAAGGAAAAAGAAAACAGAACTAGATTGTGATCTGCTAACAATGTCACATCCTCTCAACAGTCAGTCATGTTAATGTTAGGCTTATAATGTTTTCCAAAAAAGCAATATTTTGATTACTCATTTTCATTATACATTTACAATATTGCTTTAATTTTTAATTTCATAGTACTGCAATTATTACATGAAACATAAGCCAATTCCTATAAATTTCAAAGTTTGTCCAGTGAGATATTATCATATGTTACTAAGATTTCCAGTTTGACATTTTAAATAAAGTTTAAAACACTGTTCACACTGAATGCAAATCTTCCAATCAGTCTATCCATGAATTTACAAAGGAGACCAAATGTCCTCCAGCAGGAAAAATGAGATGGCATCACAACCAACTTGTAATATGGCCACTAAGTTGTTTCTTCAATGATGTATTTTATTAGTAAATTTTTCAATCTATGTAGCTATCTTATAAATGACTTTAAAAGCAGCTTAAAAACATTCATTAGATAGCTGTTCCCATTAAAGCTGGAACTCAGTCGAAGGTACTGAGGGAAGGTATTCATTTTCATGTTCAGAAAGCATTATTCATTCCTATTGTGAAGAAGAACCCCAGTATGCATGTAATAAACTAATATTTAAATGATCATTCTGTTAGAAAAATAACAATTACCTGTGAGACACCCAACTTTTTACAGGCATCAAGAAAATTTTCCACATTTCTTCGACATTTTGCCATGCTCAGTTTAGGCTGTAAAGCAAGGGAAAAAAGGTATATTTTCAGGCATATTTATACTGAAGTTAATCAAAACTGAAAATTGAACTTATTGAGGTATATTATTTAAAGAAGCTTCAAGAAGCTCTATCTTCCTTTAGACAACTAACAAATTATAGACAAAACTTACCACTGCTGGTGATGGCACGTGAATACTAGCTACAGAGCGTGGCCTTATGTGATTGGCTAAATGGCAAAGAACAACTCCATCCATCAGTGCAGCTCCAATGTCATCAGGCAAAATTACTTTTAACCTGGATTCAAGATTCTACAAAGAAATGGGTATAAATCACAGATATTCTATCTATATATGCTATACATATATATTACTAATCGTTATATAATCCAAACTTTTAAAGAGCACTGAAAATAAAATCCATATACCTTGTTAATTTTCCAAGTTAAAACCCATTTCTAATAGCAGATCTGAAAGGTCAATCCAACTTACGTTGCGAAGTTGTCGTATTTGCTCTCGTTCTTCCCGTAGATGTTCCATCTTTCTTCTCATTGTAAATCCTGGATCTGCCGCCCCATATTCCTGCCGAGATGAGCGACTAAAAGCTATAAAAACAGAAATTTTCTAGCTTATTACAAAGCTAATAGGAAGGATCAACCATCGGCAGGGAAAGAGGCATAATAAAAAGAATCAGTACAAAACTACATAAAACACTATTACTTATTAATACATTCTAAATATTTTTTACAGAATATATTTGAAATCTACTTATCTGCATAATTGAAAGCAACAGGGAAGACAAGTGTAACGATTTCTACCACCTATACATGTTCTTAAACATACGTTATTAGAAACTTATGATCCAGGTTAAAAATTATTATTGAACATAAATCAGCCTTTATTATCTTTAAAGAAAAAGGAAATTATTCTTGAAGGTCAATACAGTTATTCAGGAATAAAAACTATAATTCAATACCTTGCCAAGTAACATGGATCCATTTTCTTTTGGGCTTGCCAAATGCGAAAAGATCCCTTTTTAAAACCACAATATAATGGAGTGCTATAATTTCAAACAGTGTTTGGTCTGCTGGCAGAGTGGTCATTCTAATAGCAGTCACAGTAGAGTAGAAATAAGACTGCAGTATATCTAAGACAAAAAGCTGAGGTTTCAGGAGCTTGAAGGTAAAGAGGAAGAAAGAAATGGGGAATGGGAATTGGAAAGACAAATAAGGTTAAGAGAAAATTACTTTTAGGAGAGGGGAAAGAATCTACGTGTACTCAAAACTATGGAATCAATCCCATTTAAGCTGGGAAACTCTAGTTTCATACATAACCAATAAATCTTATTTGCAGAATATATATTTACCTGATCTAGGTTTCAAGCCAAAGGGACCATGTGAAAAACCATCAGTTCTATCATATTCCTAAAAACAGAAAACAAATAAAACCTCTTTTCTTTCAAAATAATCAAGGTAGCTATTCAGATCCATTCCAATTTTGAGAAGTATTTATTTTTTCCATGATTAGTGGAGTAGAGAAAGGTAAACTGCATTTCAATTCAAATTGATACATTTCACTTTTCAAAAAAGGTCTATAAATATTTCCTAATTGACCTGACTAAATAAGCCTTTAAATTCTTCTCTCTCATAATATAAGGAAAATGAAAAAGAAAATTAGTGAAATGTACAAAATAAATAGATATTATTTTTTGAATGAAGAACCACACTAAAGTCTCCCAAAAAATGAAGTAAGCTTCAATAAAAAGATAAGTGAAATTAGCAACATTTACTCAGTACCTACTATGGACTTGACACTTAGTGGATAACCTGAGGCAAATCTACACTTTCATACTAATAGGGGCTGCAGAGTTATAGATGACAAAGTATTATCTTTTCTATTTGAATGCACATTGTTTCAAACTGCTTTCACACAGTGACGTGCTGTGGAAAGAATTGTGGTATATTTAAAAAATCTGAACTTGGATTCGGAAAGCTTAGGCTAAGTCTTGAGCAAAACATTTAATTTCTCTGTGACTGTTCCTTCATCTTTAAAATGAGGTGTTGTGAAGATTAACTGAGATAACCTAAAAAGAAGCACTTTGTAAATTATAAAGTCATAAGATAATGTAACTTTAGCAGCATCTTATTTAATCTCTGCAACAACTACGAAGTAGCTGGAGTCTAGGCTTCAGTCACTTCTGTACCATTTATTGACTGGGGTCTTTGGGAAAAATTATCAGTCTGTTCAGCTGTAAAAGGATGAGGATAATACCCAGCTCACAGGACATCTCTTAGGTTCAAATGTACAGGTGAGCACTTTATTAATAGTAAAGTACTATGCTAATTATTTATACCATTTTCCTTTCACAGATGATATTGAAGCAATCAGAATTCTGTTGATTCTCTGCATCTTCTGCTGATTAACATCTGATACGCAGTTCAAGTTGAATGTTAGTTGGGCTACCAAAACACACGCTCGCCACCCTATCCATCCATAAGTCTCATAGTTTGTCTTCATTATTTCAGTTAGAGTGTCATACTCTCCCCATGAGCATAGATCATAAAATCATAAAGGAACTAGGCAAAGAAGTAGTCACTTATACATTTATAATATTTATATATAAGTAGTCTCTTATACATTTGTTATAACTGAAAGTAAAAGAAAGGATTTACAAAAGTATGTGACAAAGACTAATTTTAGGATATCCTAATTTAAATCATTTTCTAAAAGAATGTAAACCATTTTAACTGCCATACAAATAATTTAGAAACATGTTAATAAAACTAATGTCCAAGTCCATTTAAAAGTTTTATAATGCAACTCACCCAAAACAATAGACAATCCTGGCTTTTTTTTAAAAAAATTAACACCACCTATATAAAATGAAATACCATCTAACTAACCAAAGTTATATGGTGAATTTGGATCATCCAAATATTTAGACAAAGTCCTGAAATGAATGCATAATCATTTATTTACTAATACCAAAACACTTAAAATACTAAATAAGGTAATCTGAAGTAGAAGAGATACTACTTAGATTTTTTTAAATTTATCTCTTGTTGTAAAGCAATCGGTTTAACCAAATTACAAGAATCAGTCATACACACCCCAGAGTATTTGGCTGTGATCTCACAAACTCGAACTTTCACCTACCCCTTCTCCTTATGCCTCCACTTAGATCTAAGATGCTAGGTAATGTGTACCCTCCTGTCGATAGGAACAACCCACTACAGGGATGTTTCTCGTGGAAAAAGGAAGTTTCTCTTGCATTGCTTTCAGACCTAATTGGTTACGAGAAAAACCAAAGGCCATTGCACAATGCTAAAGTACTCCTTTCAAATTTAAAATTTTAAAACGATTCTTCTCAATAACTTCAAAATATGGTTGAATTATAAAACATAAAAATTCTATAAAGTGAATTCTTGTCTGTGATTTATACACATTTTCCCATAAGCAATTTAAGTGACACGTATTATGAATATCTGTACAAAAAGATGGTGTTCTTAGAATTTTTTATAGGCTAGGTTTGTACAAATTAACCTACTGTGAATTTTTAAATATGGGTGAATAAATTACATCGTAAAAAAAAAAAAGAAAGAAAGATGAGGTTAGAGAGAAGAGACAAGGAAGAAACCTATGAAAACACATATAAAAACAGAACTTGTACCTCAGATGATACTGGAGATTGTGGTGACATATTAGCATTATCACTGTCTTGCTAAAATGTAAAAATAAAAAGATGAAAGATGAAATTAAAATACAAATGATGATTTAGACATATAAAAGGAAAACTGAAAATTTCTGATCAACTGCTAAAGGAAGAATCTGAAGAATACCACCTACCACCTTGCCACTCAAAATCTGTGAACCAGCAGCATCAGCATCCTCTGGGAGCTTGTTAGAAATGCAGAACCTCAGGCCCCACCCAAGACCTACTGAATCAAAATCTTATTTCAATAAGATCCCCAGGTGATTCATAAGCACTTTAAAGTTTTAAAAGTACTATCTACTCACATAAAATATTTCTTATAAATTTATTTCCTTCAAATATCACAAATTAAAAACTTATTCGTGTCTTAGAAAAGATACACATGTTAAGATTAATTCCTGATGGGAAATGGCAACAATATGTTACAATCTGAGACACGTAAGTGGAGGCATGCAAAAATTTCATCACCCCAAATAAGGACATTTACCTAGAAAATTATGTCTATCTAATATAGGCTTAGAAATAATTACAAAGAATTTAATTGCATAAAATAACATTAAATGATCCCTGTTTTCTGAATGACTACTACCAACCAAATACACAAATCTTAACATTTAATCTTGAATATGCATACCACATAGGACATTTATTCATCATTCAACAAGTAATTACTGACTACCTACTATATGTCAGACACTGTGCTAGACACTGGGAATACTGAAATTTAGTAAAAATATCATCCACTCAAGGATCTCTCAGTCTAGGGGGAAGATAGGTTCATTTATACAAGTAATACAACCTTCTCAGTACAATGATAAAGCTATGCATGGCACATTATGAGGCACAGATAAAGGGCACTTGGGGAAATGGTGGGGGTTGCGGAGAAAGGCAAGTTTCCTGAGAAAGTAAAAAACTGAGTAGGTGTTTACAGAAAAAGAAGAAAGGGAACAACATTCCACAAGGACAAAGACACAGAAGCAATAAATGAAAGGATGAGTGCAAAAAACCTTTGAGCAGTTCCATATTGCTGGAGAGTACACTGAAAGGAGAACAAATCGTTGAGTTGAGGCTGATGTGGTAAGCAGGGGCTTGATTAAGAAGGACCTAGAATTTGCCTTCTAAGTGATGAGGAGACATTCAAGGTTTCTAAGCAAGGGAATGGTCTGATCATGTTTGTGTTCTTTGAAATGATTATTGTGGCTAGGGAGGAGAATGGACTGGAGAAAGGGAGAAGACCAAGGATTCTATCGCAGTAGCCCAGGCAAGAAATGATGAGGGCCTGTGTGAGGGCAGAAATAGCAGAAATGCAGGTGGGGAATGTATTCAAAATATTTCAGTACTAAAACAAAAAGTAGGTCTTGGTAACTGATTAGATATTGAGGCAGGCAGGACCAAAGCAGGTATAAAATATAAAGGGACAGGGAGAGCAGCCAAGCTGAACTTCTAGTTCAGGGATCAGCCAACGTTTTCTGTGTGATTCCATTTCCTAAAATTAAAGGAGTTTTCAGAAGCCCTGCCAAGTACCTAACATCAAATTAACTACCAATCCCTCCAAACAACAATACACAAAGCTTAAGTATTTATGGTGATAAGAATGCATCATTTCAAAAATGCTAAGCTGCTGCATAGCTTAAAGTGGTGAGGTGGAAAAATTTATAATAATGCACAAACTGTAGAAATCTACTTTCAAATGTTAAAATAGGGCACAGAACTTATGGAAAGAAATTAATAAATTCCAAAGAAATCTCAATTGATCACCAGGTTGATTTAGGAAGATAAAAGATGGGAAAATGTAAAAATTTTAAATTCATGAATTACAGTTCCAAGATGAATGTTAATAAAATTCTAAAACTGAACTATTAGAAATTCTATTCTAAATAAAGGACATATGGCAATTACATGCTTAAATTAATAATTGTACGATGATGCTGAGTTTTTATTGTTGGAGAAAACCCATGCATTAAATCAATAACAAAGAAACTAAAAGATGGGTTACATTTTATTCTGATTGAACCAACTACGTACAAAAAGTAAATATTTTAAATAATTGCTGAACATACAATGGAGAAAAGAAAGTCTCCTCAACAAAAGGTGTTGGGAAAACTGGATAGCCACATGCAAAACAATGAAAGTAGACCCTTACCTTACACCATACACAAAAATTAACTCCAAATGGATTCAAGATTTGAATGTAAGACCTCAAACCATGAAAATTCTAGAAGAAAACATAGGCAGTACGCTCTTCGACGTAGGTCTTAGCAACATATTTTCAAGCACCGTGTCTGACCGGGCAAGAGAAACAATAGAAAAAATAAACAAATGGGACTACATCAAACTAAAAAGCTTCTGCACAGCAAAGGAAACCATCAACAAAACGAAAAGATAACCTAACAATTGGGAGAAGATATTTGCAAACCATACATCTGATAAGGGCTTAGTCTCCAAAATATATAAAGAACTCATGCATCTCAACAACAAAAAAACTAACAACCCAATTAAAAAATGGGCAAAACACCTGAACAGACATTTCTCCAAAGAAGATATACAGATGGCCAATAGGCACATGAAAAGATGTTCAAAATCATTAACTATCAGGGAAATGCAAATCAAAACTACAATGAGATATCACCTCACGCCCATCAGAATGGCTATAATTAACAAGACAGGAAACAACAAGTGTTGGAGAGGATGTGGAGAGAAGGGAACTCTCATACACTGCTGGTGGGAGTGCAAACTGGTGCAGCCACTATGGAAAACAGTATGGAGATTTCTCAAAAAATTAAGGATAGAACTACCATATGATCCAGCTATTCCACTGCTGGGTATTTATCCAAAGAACTTGAAAACACCAACGCATAAAGATACATGCACACCTGTGTTCATTGCAGCGTTATTCACAATAGCCAAGACTTGGAAGCAACCTAAGTGCCCATGAAGGGACGAATAGATAAGGAAGATGTGGTATATATACACAATGGAATACTACTCAGCCATAAGAAACGATGAAATCCAGCCATTTGTGACAACATGGATGGACACTGAGGGTATTACGCAAAGTGAAATAAGTCAGAAGGAGAAGGTCAAATACCATATGATTTCCTTCATTAAGTAGTAGATAATAACAACAATAAACAAACACATAGACACAGAGATTGGATTGGTGGTTACCAGAGGGGAAGGGGGGAGGGAGGAGGGCGAAAGGGATAATTCTGCACATGTGTGTGGTGATGGGTTGTAATTAGTATTTGGGTGGTGAACATGATGTAATCTATGCAGAAATAGAAGTATAATGATGTACACCTGAAATTTATACAATGTTATAAACCAATGTTACTACAATAAACAAAAAATTAAAAAAATATAATTGCTAATATTACCCTCTTTTCTCACCTCATCGTTTTCATTGCCACTTGAACTCTTCCTTGATGATTTATACTGAAAAATATTTAAAGCACATGCTTTATTTTTCCTTTAACATATGAATTCACTACTAGTAAACTATATGTGAGGTTTATTCATATTTTGGTACTTTTATTAAATTATCTGATACTAAATTTAATTACATAACCAGTTTAAATAGCCCTACTACTTGCTAATAGCTAGCACGTATAGTACTTTCTATGTGCAAAGCACTGTTCTAAGTACTTTACATATATCAAGTAACATTTCCTCCCTAAACCAACCCATTTCCCATTCATTCAGGTTTGCTATCTGAGGGTTGTCTTAAATCTTCCTTTTTCTTAATCCACTATATTCAATACGTCATCAAGTCAATTCTTTTTATTATCTCTCTCAGACTTACTTCTTCTGAATTCTCACAACTACCACCCTATCCTAGGCCCCCTTTATCTCACACCTAGTCTATAATCTGACCATTCAAAAATGTCATCTATTGTTAAGAAACCTAGTGATTTCAGGAAAAAAAATACTACATTAAAGGTAAATATTGACTATATAATAACAGTAGTAGTGATAATAGCTAACACTTATACTAGTGCTTACTATACACCAGGCACTGATTTAAGTGTGTTACAAGTATTAACCCATTTAATCTTCATAACAACCCTGAGGTAAATACTATTATCTCTACTTTACACTGAGGCATAGAGGTAATATGCTCAATATAAAAAATGCTAGTATGTGAAAAAGTGCTTTTTAGAGTCAAGGAGATACAATATAACAACCACTAGAGTTCTTACTTCTGATTCCTCCTCACCACAAATAATCAGTGGCAAATTAGTGGAATACTAACCTTCTCAAAACACTACTTGCAACTCATGACTCTCCTGTTGAAAAACCTACTAACTTTAGGATTATGTCCAAATTTCTTTGCCTAGCATTCAAGGTTCTCTTTAATGGTTCCCTTTACTTATGCAGTTTTATCTTCCATAACTCTGGAAAAATAGATAACCTACCTGACAGTTCAACCACAAACTGGGGGGTGAGCAGTATTAGGGACTACAAATACAAGACCTAAGGTCCTCCACTGTCTCTCCTGTGACTTAAGACATCTATCGCTAATTTCCAGGGTGCTCTTTCCAGCTGATCCCAGACATAGTCTCAATACGTTTTCAACCCAATGTTCCAGATAGCCACTGAATGGAGATGGCATGTGTGAATAAACCTATTTGCTATCCCTAGGCATGATGTTCACTTATGTCACTTATTCTTGGTTTTACTCCACTTTTAAAAAAGAGTGACATTTGGACAGCAGACTCCAGGACTCCAAGATGGCGTCAGTCATACCAGTGAAGGAGAAGAAACTCTTGGACGTCTAAATAGGGGAGCTACCAAGCTGGATACTGATGCGGGATTTTATCCCTAAAGGCACTGTTGGAGCATTTCTAAGAGGTTACTAGTGGTATTACAAGTATGTCAATGTGAAGAAAGGGAGCATTGCTGGGGTTTCTATAGTGCTGGCAGCTTACATGCTTTTCAACTACTGCCTTTCCTACAAGGAACTCAAATGTGAGCAACTACGCAAGTACTACTGAAGAGGGCCCAGTCTGGAGGGCACCGTCTACATTCCTGACCATGACCTTCTTTGCCCAGCACCCCTGATCTTTGCTGAATCCTTTCATATCCTAATGGAAAGTTAACACCCGATAAAAGATGATTGGTACAAAAAAAAAGAATAACATTTGAGTGAATCACAAGCTAATATTTATTAAGTGCATACTCTGTGACAAGTGCTGTTCTAAGCACCTTACATTATTAAATAATTCAATAGTTATAACAATCCTGTGAAGGAAGATACTATTAGAGTCATTTGAGATAAAAAGAAATTAAGCTCAGCAAGGTTAGGTAATTTGCCAGAGTCACACAGTCAGTAGATATCTCAAGTAAGGACTGGAACCCAAGTGGTTTGATTCTAGAAGCCCAGGCTCTTAACCACGATGCTATATTCCCATCTCTAAATCCTGAATGATTAGTAGGAATTTGTAGGGAATAAAGGGCGGATGGGCATGGCACTCCCAAAAGAAGGAAAGCACAAAGGAATAAAAAAGCTCAGCCCATGCAGAAAACAAAGAGTATAGTGTGGCTAGTGAGGAGAGTGAATTATGGCAGGTAATAAAACTTAAGAGAAGTAGGTAAAGATGGCCTATGAAGTTTTTAAAAAGTCTAAACTTTATATTATTGACAATGGGGAGCCAATAAAGAAATTTAAGCCAGGGATTTCTCTAAGGACTGTGAAACTAGAGAAAGGGGAACCAATAAGAAAGAATGAGGGTTCCAACAAAAGCCAGGGCAGTAGGGACGGAGAACAGGCGATGAGTTGGAGAAATAATGTATAATTAACATCCTGGTGACCAATTAGGTGAGGGGAACAAAAGAGGGAAAGATCAAGGAGGACTGAGATATAGAGCTTAGACAACTTTGTAGATACCTCTACTATTAATTAAAATAAAGAATAGAGAGAAGGAGCAAGTTCCGTGGTGGGGGGAAGGGGGGACTTATTGAATTTGAAATACATGTAGGACATCCAGGCAATTTGAAACACAGGTGTGGACATCAGAAAAAAGTTACAGGATGTGAATTTAGACCCAGCAGAATATGAGAGACATCTGGAGTCATAAAAGCTTCCGAGAGACTTTTTAGAGTAATAAAAAGAGGATGAGACCCTAAGAGCAAGCAGAAGAAAAGTTAGACAAGGACATGAAAAAGAATCAGGGAAGAAACATGAGGCAGAAACCAAGAAAGGAGTTTCAAGAAGAAAGATGTGGTCATCATTGTCAAATGCTACACTGGATTTTGCCATTAGTAGGTACATGTTAAGTTCTAGTGAGGGGCTATTTCAACGGAGAAATGGAGGTGAAAGCCAGACTGCCGTGGGTTAAGAAGTGATCAGAAACTGGAGGCCTAGAAATGGCAAGTCTGGCCCTAAAAGAAAGCAAAGACATAAGGCAACAGCTGAAAGGCGAATCAGAGATAATGGTAGAGGTCTGAGAACCTTGATAAGACGGAAGGTAAAGACATAGAAAGGATGTAGAAGAGTGAGTAGATAATTGACAAACGAAAGAAACAGATGATGATGCAGTCAAGAACGTAGATAATGAAAATTGTATTATTGGTTTTAGACTACTATTCTAATTAAAAATATCCATTATACATGAAAACTCAGAAAGATACTACTTAGTTTGCAATACTGCACATATTTAAAGGTCCAGAACCTAATGTATACATAGATTTGAAAATATTCTGTAGGTCCAACTTTTTAACTCAGGTGTCCTCAAGTAATATTCAGTTCTGAATAACTGAACTTTATTATTATATCTAAATTCAAATACTACAATAAAGGCCTATTCAGAAACAGAAAGGTCAGTTCATTTCTGAAGCTTACATTAAATTTCACAGGAGAGACAGTTGACTTGTGCACAAACTCTGACTCAGAACAAATCAGGTTATTTCACAAGCCCAGCTGGCTTCCGTATTCCAGTATAAAATTAACCATGATCATACAAAATATTTTCCTTGGGGTTAGCTTTTAAATTAAAATATTGCACTGTATTTATGAAATCAAATATGTATTTTAAGAGTCATAATGTTTTATCACAATAGTAATAAGTTACATTTGAAGACAAATATATATGGCATTTCAATAAATCAAATAACCCTTAAAACCAACTTGGAATAGTTATTCTAATGCCTTTTAACTTTGTTTGTTTAGAAATCAACCATCAAATGCATTTAGAAATTCATGTGTTATCATTCTTACAAGAAATTAAAGCTAATAATTTACATTAAACAATTTATCAACAAAAAGTTCGATTTTCATATTTTGTTGTATATCTATTAAAATAATATTAATACATTTCTGTAAATGATTTTTTAATAAAGTAATGTTATTTCCTGGGATACCTTTACTTTGAGAAATGCAGTGATTTTATTTTGGCAACAAGGACATTAAATTTTATTTACTAGAGTAGTAATCTACACAAGAGTGGACTGAGTGCCTAAAAGAGTTAATGTAACCCTCCTATAGTGATTTACTTAGTCATATAATCTGACCCAATTTATCTTCTTGCTCACATAATCTGGCCAATATGTTGAAACATTTTTTACTTAGCTTCAAGGGGTTACCTGAAAAACATACTACCCCAAATTAGTCTTGGCAACTAAGAAGCAATAAGGGAGAGACACACATACACAAACATACACACAAACACTTTCAATAAACATACTGAATAAAGGCATCATGAATAATTTACCATGGGGGACAAACAAAGAAATCCCATGGCTCAGTTATTTATATGTGTTAGGATAAAGCTGCTCAAAAGCTCTGTATGTTTCATAACACAGCAAAGCTAAAGGAGCTATCACTGAGCGACTTCAGTGATAATTTGATATAAATCTCTAGAGTAGTATATTTTAATGTTTAATGAACTATAAATCCATATTACGTTCAGTAATATACCCTATGAATAACCCTTTTGATTCCTGGGAGATAGGTGATTAAATAGAGAAATTTTCTTATTGAAAGAAGGATGCTTCATAGAAATTGATGATGTTTTAAGCATGAATATACTGGCAATTCCGAAGAATGGTTTTGACTTAATTTAGAGAGTAGTATCTGGATTTTATTTTTTTTTTACATCTTAGGGAAAAATGGTTGACATTCAATTTTTTTGCAGTGTCCTAACACTGACATCTTCTGACTATTGAGGAGAACTACATATCTCCTTAAAGCATTTCCCAGTGACTGAAGCTTATCTTTTGCACCTACTTTATTAAGTATGGAAGAAATTAACATTTGTTGAATGATGATTATGTAATGGACACTTCAAAGATTATCTCATTTGACCTCTTAGCAACTTATAAAACAGCAATATTATAGAAGGTATGTTTAAGCTATAAAAAATAAAATACTTATAACAAACGATGCTATTAAATCAAAGAACTATTTTTTAAAGGTTCACTGAGGCCTCTATTAAAACTTTATTGAGAAGTTCACTTGAATTACTGTAAAATATTTAAAAAACAATAAGACTATTGATTTGAAAGTATTTATTCATTTGATATTAGGCTATCCACAGTAGATAAACAGGCAGCATAGCTTCTCTGGGTTCAAACAGGCTCTGTGTTCAAATCTTGACTCAGCTGCTTATTAGCTAAGTGACCTAAAGCATATTACTTAGCCTCTCTGTGCCTCAATTTCTCCATCTGTAAAACAGGAATGATAATAATTGTACTTACTTCATAGGGTTGTTATGAAAATTAAATGAGCTGATATTTGTAAAGTACGTACTTAGAACAGTGCCTGGCACTTAGTAAGTGCTATGCAAGTGTTTTGATAAATAGAATTTGTATGCTTTTAATATACTAGTAGATCAAATAAATATCAAAATCTCTTTTATTAGTTAGAAATACTAAAATTTCCCCCACATCACCAGTCATTCATCAAGTTTTATTTATTAACAAATTTTATTGAGTAAAGGTCTTTGTTCAAGGTCCCCTAAACTAAAAGAGCGGGCTTTAAAATAAACTGCAGAATGTAAATATAACTACAGATCTGTAAAGGTTGGGATAAATAGACTTTCACCATTAATGACCAGGGTTCTGTTTACAATGTCCTTCCGTTTTTCCCTATGTCTTGTATTTCTTCATTATCTCTCATATTGTTAGGTAACATGAGGCTCATTAAAAGGATTCAGTAATTATTTGTTGAAGGATTAAACTTATCACAGACTTGCTAAGATATATAACATTTTTGTTTTGGTAGGATACTACTTCCAAATACATGTTACACTCCCATATAAGGAAACAGATCAATGTGCACAGAGTCCCACTTCTACCAGAGAAAAACATGAAATATAATCCTATTTATTAGTTATATTAACTTCAAATTATCTACAATTTAGCTTAGAACTATGTATTCAGATAAAATTTTATTATTATTAAATAAAAATTAGGCTTTGGAAAACAGAAAAGGTATACAAAAACAACAGAATTTGCTATTCATGGAGCAGGAGCTTGTTTGCACTGTTCATTTGAGTCAGAAATTCCAATAATGGATTCTGACTAGTACTGAAGATTATCCCAATTCCAGTGACTGGCGTCGGCAAATATAGCAGACTTTAACCACAAATAGATAATGTTATAATATTTAAAAAGATGTACACAGTAAAATTTCGTTAAAACTCTGCTAACCAGAAATTTGGGAAAATTCAGATGGTCTGAGCTTTTAATTTACCTAAGATAAAAGATCATCTTAAGAAATCTATTAAGGTAATAAGAAAAGAAAATGGGGGGAAAAAATGCTTTCAAGTATTTTTAGAACCACGTAAATAACATTTATTTACATAGAAACAGTTAAATGCTAATTGCAAACACGTGTCAACTATTTATTCAAACAAATGAAAGACCTTTTCTGGGCAATTCTTTTAACACATTACTACATATTGCCACAACTAATAGTGTAGCAAATATCCATCTTTCTTGTAAAGTATTTGGTAAATCACAATTCATATTGATCTACTCATTCTTAATTATTCTGAATTACTGAAATTTTATGGATATAACTGAACCATATTATCTGTACCACACACATGTGGGAAATCAAGATAAAATAACACATTTACTATATTTAACTAGAGAGTTATATTCTATCTTCTTAACACAAAACAAAACTGATAAAATTAAAACTAATAACTATAAAGTAAATTTTACAATTAGGTACCTTGAAATAGTCTTTTCTAATCTGTTTGCTCCGTCTCCTTTCTTCACTCTGCCAGATTATAGGTTGAGATTCTGGCCACTGTTGTTCATCTATTTGATCCTTCTGATTTTCCAAGGGCTGTAATGAGACAATTTCTTTTAATTACATAAATGAGAACAAAATATTAGATATAATAGTAATTTAATTTCTTCTTACCTGCCATGTGAGGGGTGACAACGGTGAATTAACTTCATCTGCTGAGACACTAAAAAATTAAAGATGCCTTAATATGTTAAAATATTTAGAATTCCTCTTAGGTATACATTATGAACATTATAAAGTTGTCTTTTTTTCTTCCAGAAATCTAAAGAATTTACCCATGCCTATGCTTTGAACTAACAACATAAAACTTCAAGTTGACAAAAACATATTTAAGTTCCCAATCACTTATATTCCTCAAAAAACACCAAAATAGGCTTATTTAATATCACCCTATGCATAGGACTACTCTAAGGACTTTTCAGAGGCCAAAAGAAATGTAATATAGTCAAAGTCAAAAATATAGTCAAAGAACAGACAGGATATTTACTATATTAAAATCACTACCAAAAACTTAAAAAAAAAAAAAAAACCAACAATTAATAATTTCTTTAGACAAATTTCTTTGGTCTAAATGCCACAGAGCTTAGGGGAATGATTCTTTTTGCCTACTGAATTATTGATTATGAGCCTCTAAGCCTTCATTCTGACACACAGGGGATATGGTAGAAATTCTTTTCATCTAGTTTTTGTGGGGTAAGGTACACCATGCATGCTGTGCTAGCTGACAGATTTGAACAGGGAGTTCCTTTAGAAAAAATACATGAACAAAATAACCACTAGAGCTGCTATTATTCAACACTGTTGTGGAGCCTCTCTACAGTAGAGTAAGAAAAGAAACAACATTTAAAAATTAGGGAGAAAGAAACAAATTTTCAAAATTTATAGGAAACATGATTACCCAAGGGAAAAAAAAACAAAAAAAGTCTATTATTAAGAGAAGTAAGGTTATCAGTTATAGAAAAATATGCAAAAGTTAATATCTTTCCTATATATCAACTATAACAAGTTATAAACAAATCTCATTCATAAAGGCAAGGAAAAGTAAAAAATACCTAGGAAAAGACTTAACTGGACATGCACAAGACCTACATGAAAAAACTACAAATGTCTAGTAAGGGACTTGAATAACTAGAAAGTTCTTGGTCAGAAAGATTAAGTATTACAGGTATAACTTCTCCTTCAAAATAACTGATAACTGAAATGAATCATAATTAAAAAAAAAACCAAGAAGTATTTTGGGGCTTGTTTTAGAAATCTGATAAGGGAGTTTCAAAGTTAATTTGGAAGAATGGATGACCAAGAAGAGAAAAGTTATACAATAAATGTGACTTCCCTACCAGGAAATTATATATATTCCACTAAATTACATTAATAAAATAGTACCAGCTCCAGAATCTATAGATTTTTCAGTGGAAGAGGAGTACGAGACCACAAGTATAACAATTTATAATAAAAATGAAATTTAAAATCATTGTGGAAATGACGGATTATATAACAAATAGTGTTGAGACAACTGGTTAATTGTAAAACACACACAGAAAGAAAGAAAAAGTGAGGGGGAGGAGGAGAGGGAGTGAGAAACAGAAGGAGAGACGGAAGGAGGGAGAAAAAACTAGATTCCTTACCTCATATCAAATACCAAAATTAATGGACTGAAAGATTTAAATATAAATAAAGATAAAATCACATAAGTATCTGAAAAATATGGTCAGTAATTTTTTAAATGTTGAGGTGGAGAGGGCATATGGAAGAAACAATCAAAACTAAATATTGACAGAGCACATAAAATGTAACAATTAGACTTTGCATCTGGCAAAGATAGAATAACAGTGACCAGATTTACATCCTCACTGAAAACACTAAAAGAACAGACAAAATATATAAAATTATGCTTTCTGAGACACTCAATATCAGGCAAAAAAAAGACATTTATCCCTTAGAAATGGGTAACAAACAAGGCAAACCCCACGATTGAGTCAGATTGTTTTAGAAAGAGAGTTTCAAGGGCGCAGCCCAAAGAGGGGTAACCAAGGCAGGGCCGAGGGGGCTCCCTGAATTGAGGAGACAGAGCTGGGAGCCAGGGAGCAAAAGACAGATGGAGTTAACAGGACAAAGTAACAAAGAAAAGAGTAATGCACAGAAAAAGAACTTAAGAGCTCTGCAGAGGCATCCTTCAAATTTTCAGCTGAGTACTGATCACTGATCATATGTGTGAGAAAACTACCCTAGGCAAAAGAATGAACCACCAGAAATGTTAGATCCTCAGACTTACAGAGGATTAGGAGTAGTACCAGTTTCCACTAGCCAGACAGTAAAACCTTATAGTTCATGGGTCATCAGGTAGAGTACTAAGGTCTTACGTAGGGGGGCAAATTTGGTCCTAGACTAAACCACACTGATCCCACATAACAAGTCATAAAACCAAGTCCCAAAAATATCAAATTGTTGCCAAATAATTTAACCAAATCCCAGAACAAAGTTTAAGAATATTTATAAAAATACTACAATATGCAGCATCCAAGGAGGTAAAGTTTACAACGTCTGGCATTCAATCAAAAATTCAACCAGGCAATGTTCAGGAAGCTAGAGGAAAAGACTAAACATGTTAAGTACAGACATGATAGACATAAAACAGATAAAAATCAAAGTTTAAGAGATAAAAAGTATAACATCTGAAATTAAAAGTAAATTGGATGGGCTTAACTACAGATTAGTGGCTTCATACACATATAATTAGAGTTCCAGAAGAATAGGACAGGTGACAGAAAAAATAAGGGCCCCAAATTTTCAAATTTCATGAAAACAATAAATCCACAAATTTGAGAAGCTCAATGAACTCCAAGCAAAAGAAACATGAAGAAAACTATACCAAGATACAATAAAATCAAATTACTTAAAAGCAAATAATAAAGAGAAAATGTAAAAAGTAGCCAAAGGAAAAAAGACACATTAGGCTCAGTGAAACAAAGATTGACAACAGAGTTCTCATTGGAACCAATGCAATCCAGAAGACAGTGGAGAAACCTCTTTAAGGTACTGAAAGAAAACAAAAATGTCAACCTAGAATTTTGTACTTGCAAAGATATCTTTCAAAAATAAAGACTTTTTCATGGACCGGCCCCGTGGCTTAGTGGTTAAGTGCACACGCTCTGCTACTGGCGGCCCGGGTTCAGATCCCGGGCGTGCACGAACGCACCGCTTCTCCGGCCATGCTGAGGCCATGTCCCACCTACAGCAACTAGAAGGAAGTGCAACTACGACATACAACTATCTACTGGGGCTTTGGGGAAAAAAAAAAGGAGGAGGATTGGCAATAGATGTTAGCTCAGAGCCGGTCTTCCTCAGCAAAAAGAGGAGGATTAGCACGGATGTTAGCTCAGGGCTGATCTTCCTCAAAAAAATAAATAAATAAAATAAAGACTTTTTCAGACATACAGAAGCTGAAAGGATTCAACACCAGCAGACCAGCAGTAAAAGTAATGTTAAAGTAGCTCTTTCAGGTAGAAGGAAAATGATACACGTGGAAATATGGATCTACACAAAGGAATAAAGGACACTGGAGATGGTAACTAAGTGAGTAAAGATAAAAGACATTATTCTGGTTATTTAAATATTTTTAAAGAAATAATTGACTATTTAAAGCAAAAATAACAACAATGTATGGTGGTGTTTATAACATATATATAAGTAAAATGTATAGCAACAATACCACAAATGCCAAGAGGGAAGAAATAGAAGTATACTGAAGGTTCTTACACAATCTATGAAATGGCATACTAGCGCTTGAAGGTAGACTATGAAAAGTTAAATATTATACATTAAACCCTAAAACAACCACTAACATAACAAACATAAAGTTACAGTTAATAAGCCCACAAAGGAGATAAATAGGCATTTTAAAACATAATTCAAAAAATGGGAGGAAAAAAAAGGAAAGATGGCTACAAAGGATAAGGCAAAAAGGAAACACACAACAAGACAGTAGATTTAAACTGATTAATATCAATAATTATAGGGCCGGCCCCGTGGCTTAGCGGTTAAGTGCACGCGCTCCACTACTGGCGGCCCGGTTTCGGATCCCAGGCGCGCACTGACGCACTGCTTCCCCAGCCGTGCTGAGGCCGTGTCCCACATACAGCAACTAGAAGGATGTGCAACTATGACATACAACTATCTACTGGGGTTTTGGGGAAAAAAATAATAATTATATTAAATATAAACAATTTTAACACTGCAGTTAGAAGTCAGATTATTAGATTCAATAAAAAAGGAAGATGCTACCATACACTAACTATAAGAAACCCACTTTCTCCAAAAAGACACAAATAAGTTAAAAGTAAAAGGTTGGAGAAAGATATATCATGTTAACGCTAATCAAAAGAAAGCAGGGATGATTATATTAATATCAGAAAAGTAGACTTTAGAGCAAAGAATATTATTGGGAATATAAAGAAAGTCATTTCATAATGACAAAGGTGTAAATTCACCCAGAGGATATTACAATCTTAAACATCTATGTATCTAATAACAGCTTCAGAATATATGAAGGAAAAATGATAGAACTTTAAGGAAAAAGACAAATCCACAATTAGTTTTGGAGATTTCAACAGTCTTCTCTTAATAACTGATAAAATCGACATTGTAGTGTGCCCAGGGGATGTCAGAGTGGTGCAGACAAACAATAAAGAAGTATATATTCAGGATGTCAGATGGCAAAAAAATATATGCTTAGAATGTCAGATAGTATTAAATTCTGTGGAGAAAAATAAAGCAAGGTATGGGAAAAGGGACAAAGGGGTGTGAGAGGCCTGCTCTTTCATATAATTTGTCCAGGGAACCCCTTGCTGATGAAGTGACATCTAAGCAGAAACCTAAAGGCAAGGGAATAAGCTATATGGTTATCTGAGGGAAAATCATTCCAGGCAGAGGCAAAAGCCATGAGGGGGGCAAAAATGTCTGGTGTATTGAGATTCAACAGGAAGCCAGTATACATGGAGAAGAACTAACCACGCAGAGTGACGCAAGAGAGGAAGACAGTAGGAAGCCAAATAATGGTGAGGTTTACAAGTCCTTAAGGATTCTAGCTTTTATTCTAAATGAGATGGTAAGTCATTAGAGAATTCTGAAGAATGACATGATCTGACTTAACGTTTTAAAAGTATCAATCTGATGTTTTTTGAAAAACAGACTAAAGGAAAGCAAGGACAGAAAGGAGACCTGTTAGGAGACTGTTGTAATACTCGAAGTACAAGATGGCCAGGGCTAGGGTGGTAGGTGGAGAAGTGGTAAGATGTTATCAGATTCTGGGTATATTTTGAAGGTACAATCAACAAGATTTGCTAATAAATTAGATATGGAGTGTGAAAGAAAGTGACAAGTTAAAGATTATTCTGAAGATTTTGAGCTGAGCAACTAGAAGGATGGAGTTGACATTTTCTGAAATGGGGGGAAATGCAAGAACAAGTTTAGAGGTACAAGGAGGGAGATTAAGAGTGTGGTTTTGGTAGGTTAAGTTTCATACGCCTATTACACACATCCAAGTGGAGGTGTTGAGTAGGCAACAGGTAACACAACTCTGCAGAGTATATATATGTACACATATACACACATGCAAATGTAAATATTCATGCACACATATAGAAAAAAATGTCTAAAGGGAAAAATACCAAAATACTATGGCTTATCATCTGTGGGGAGTACGACAATGGGTGATATTTGTTTATTTTTTCCTTTGTGTTTCTATTTTTCAACACTAAAGCTACATTACTCTTATAGTCAGGAAAAAATTTAAAAATTTTTTGTTTTGTTTTTAAAGAAGGAACTGGGTGACTGTTTTAAAATGAGTAGAAGTAATAGTTGTGTGAAGGAAAGGCCAGGATTGGATATCACAGTTTTGAGGTTTGGGCAGATGGGGCTTTCTCAAGAGAATGTTAGGAACCTGGGGAGGAAGCTTAAGATGGGAATGAAAGGAACTAGGAGGGAAAGTAATAACAGAAACTTTAAGAGAAGCAAATATGTAAGATACCAGAATCAGCATTCAGAAAGAGAGAGTTAAATCCGGTTAAATGAAATTTGAGATAGATGAGTGTTTTTAGACTTGAGTATGAAAAGTCATCTTACACGTGAACTGAATCCTGAAAGGCTAAGTGAAAAAGAGAAGAAGAAAGGGCAATCCCAGCAGAGACCAGGATACAGAACACAGAGATGTGAAACCAGTACTGTTCCTGGCCGCAAAAGGTGCCAGTGGAAGAGTGCATGAGATGAGGCTCTCGAGGTAGGCAGAAACTCACTTCAATCTTACGGGTTAAGCCAAATATTTTAAGCTTTATCCTAAAAGTTAGAAAGAACCATTAGAAGATAACAAATGGGAGTCACACAGTCAGACTTGTGTTAGAACCATCACTCTTACACCAGTGCAGGAGACAGATTTAAAGGTAGGCAAAACTGAAGAAAGGAGCTATGTCTGGGGATTGTTGCAATAATCCAGGTAGAACAAGATGAAGTCTGAACCAAGACACTGCAATAGGAATGAAGAGGTTGGGACAGATGCAAGCAATGCTAAGAAACCATAATTTTCTGTGACTCACTGGATTGGGAGGGGTGCATAAGAGAGGAGTTTCTGATGATTCCAAAGTTGCTGCCTTGGGTGACTATATAAATAGTGGTACATTCACTCAGGGAAATTATATAGGAGAAGAAATAAGTTTGGGGAAAAATAAGTTCAGTTTGGACTCTGAGGTGTCGAGGAAAAGACATCAGTGGAATGTGTGGATCTGGAGGAAGCAAAGTGTTCTTGTTACCATATGTTAAGACTTGGAGTTCTGGAGCCAGACAACCTGGGTTTGAATCCTCACTATACCACTTACTAGCTGTGTGACCCTGAGCAAGTTATGGTAATTTCTGAGCCTCAGTTTTCTCATCTATAAAATGGGGATGACAACAGTAACAACTTCATTGAGTTATTATGAGGATTAAATGAGATAATACATTTAAATCACTCAGAACAGTATGCACATAACAAGAATTCAATAAATGTTAAATCTCTCTGTGTATACTTCTGTACCCACCCTGCAGCCTTGGACCTTTACACTCCCATAGGAATGACTCAGGAGTTGAATCTGATGCAAATTTTCAAACCACCAAAAAAAAATAAATAGAAACTTTCAAGGTCTTCTAGTTCTCTGGAATTCATATATGTGGACTTAGACCATGTATTCATATAGAACTATGACTTTAGTAAAAGCCAACTGAAGAGAAATCAAAAGGTGAACAATAAGGGGCCAGCCCTGTGACACAGTGGTTAAGTTCAGCACGCTTCACTTTACCAGCCCAGGTTCGCAGGTTCAGATCCCAGGCGCAGACCTACACCACTGGTCAGCCATGCTGTGGCAGCAACCCACATACAAAGTAGAAGAAGACTGGCACAGATATTAGCTCAGGGTTAATCTTCCTCAAACGAAAAAAGAGGAAGATTGGCAACAGATGTTAGCACTCAGGGCGAATCTTCCTCAGCAAAAAAAAAAGGGAACAATAACATAGAAAATAAACACAATGATGAAGAAACACATTGTTCCTGGCAGTAACAGCAATACAATAAATGCTGAATTAATAAATGACAAATAATTAATGACATCAAATGACAAATAATGACATCATCAAGACAAAATACAGGTATGAGTACAAAAAGAGATCAAATCGGTATTTTTGGATTTGTTTATATCAAAGGTAAATTTAATTCGTGCTGTAATACATTTCTTCTTTAAATTATCTAGTTATATTAAATCGATACCATTTATTCAATTAAAGCCCACATATGGGAACATCACTGTCAGAGGATCAAGTCTCATTATAAAATATTAAATATGAGGACTAAGATATTTTTATACCTCTTTTCGCATGCCACAGTTTGTTTTGGCTTGTTTCTTGTGACAGAAGTTGAATGATTAAGAATCCTAGAAGTAAATCAACACGTTAATTCCAAAATATATTAAAGAGAATAGTGTATACACATGATATAAAAGATCTCCATAATAAACTACATCTGGTCCATGAAGATCTTGCTAGAAAACAATATTTAAATATTATTTAGATCAGGTGCCCATAAGTGCACTGGCTATTATGAAGGAATGAAGCTCACCAACTCTTCCACGCATCTTCTTTTATAAACCCTTTCTCGAGGTTTGGATATCTTCTAGCCATGCTATTGCCCTGTGCATATCTAACTTTTGCTGAGACAGAAGATAAAGAGATGCAGATTGTTTAGGTACCATCATGACTGATTTAGTTTTCCCAACACAGCAAATGATAGGGTTATGTTGATGTAATACATAATCATTTTGCCAAAAGCCAAATAATAAACCTTAATTCTAAATGCAAAGCCAGTGCTAAAGTTCAATTCTTTAAAAAAAAACACAAGTTTATTAAAGTTTTAATAACCAAGTGAGACAGTATTCGAAGAAAACCAAAAAAAAGAAAAAATAAAGGACGATAAAGCATTGCATGACAGAACCATTTGTCCATAATTTTACATAATTCTAAGTATTAATCTCAAAGTCAAAAGTAATGAATTATTAACTATCTTTCTTTAACATAAGTAATTAACATATTTAAGAGTTCTTAGTATTTATCTATTTACTATAGATAGAAATGTAACTTAATTTTCTATTTTATTTTATTTATTTATTATTTATTTTGTGTGTGTGTGTGAGAAAGATCAGCCCTGACCTAACATCCATGCCAATCCTCCTCTCTTTGCCAAGGAAGACTGGCCCTGAGCTAACATCTGTGCCCATCTTCCTCCATTTTATGTGGGACGCCACCACAGCATGGCCTGACAAGTGGTGCGTCACTGCGCGCCTGGGATCCAAACCTGGGTCGCCAGCAGCAGAGTGTGCACACTTAACCGCTATGCCATGGGGCCGGCCCCTAATGTTCAATTTTACAGTTTAGTTTTATAAGGAGTAAAATATCTGCCTTTTATTCAAAATAAAATCTTCAGATGTCAACTATCAGAAGAATATAGAAAATAATTTCAAATTAAAGCTACATATTGACTACTAAAATACATAATGAAATAAGTTGGTAATTACAGAAAGATGGTTAACATAAAGAAACCAATTTCCATCACCCCGGTGTCTTCACTACCTTGGATTTAGTAGAGCCTCACCAGGAGGAAGGCACAGTGAGGGGCAAAGGACAAGTATCACAGACAAAGCAGTGTAGCTTTGCACCAAACAATTTCGAGATATAATGACACCTTATTCTTCTTTGTATGGGCATACAGTAAAACTGCACTGAATCCCCAAATGCAGAAGAACTGAGGTAATAAAATATCCAAGACTATTAGGAAAAAATACATCTCTAAAGAGTGATTTAAAAAAAGGAGACATAGCAGTGTGTACTATCCTGGGGGGGAACGTCAGAATTATTCCCAGGGTGGGGGCTGGTCAAACTACAACACTCTATAGTAAATTCTGGATTCTCCCCATACCACTCTCACTAGCATTGTGATTACTGATATGTATGAGTCATATTGGAGCAGAAAGGAAAAAAAGTTGAGATCCACTTATCTATAAAATATATTTTATGCACCTGAGAATTTTCCTGTCAAATTTTGCTGCGGACGCTAATATTTAATGTTTTACTCTGTGATAATCAAAATAAACATCTGTTTTATCTAAATATCTATTCTAGATTATTAACACACTTCCCTATTCCAGTTACCAGTACTGCATTTTAAGTAAAAGACTAAACAATTCAGCTACATCAACCTGCCCCTTAATACTTAAGGCTTCTACAAACTCTAGATACCTTGATGCACGTCCTGCTGCTCTGGTCCTCTGGAAGAGTTTTTCACTGAATGATGCTCTATAACATAAAGGCCTCCATCTGTATTCACATTTCACGTACATCAACCAAACCAAAAGATGGGAGAAGTAAGATGTTTTGGGAGACGACAGGGAAGTCATTAGTAAAGCAAGCAGAAAAGAAAAAAATGGATAGATTCCAAGAGTTGAGAGAACTATCTAATTAGTTATAACAAGCTAGAGGTTAACATGATGCTCCTCAAATTAGAGTGTACATATGATCAGAAAAAAAAAAAAAATCACATGGAACAGGTAATGTAGATAATTTCTATAATTCTAAACCAAAATAATAAACTTCTCCAAATCTGATTTTGCTTTCCATGACCCTTAACCATACTTTAATATCTTTTCATAATTAGTTTTTTTTTATTTAGCTATATTACATAGTACTCAGAAGCACATCTTTCCACAATAAGTAAAAACTTTCAGGACACACCTATAAGCAAATAAAATAATTATTAAAAGGAAAGCCATAATAGAAAATACTATGGAATAAGTCAGCAGGAATGAGTATGCAATGGGAACCAGTCAAATGAAGCTATTCATTGCAAAAGCCCACATACATTGTAATCCTTTCTTTAGGATGATAACCAAACAAATTTTAAGAAGCCACCTAAAGATCTATTTATTAAGCCACATAATAAGAAGCTAAATATCTACTTATTAAGCCACATAATAAGAAAGTAGAAGAAAAAGAGCAGTAGCCACTTCTCTAATACTCATACACATAGATAGGTTGGTAGAAATTTGAATAATTGGCTAAATAATTTACAGAGTAACATTATTTTTAAGATAATGATTTTTTAAGACGATAGTTTTTTTTTTTTTAATTTCCAAAAGTATAATGAAGGTAAAATTAGGACTTGTGGAATAGCTATTTTAATACAGACAAGGTCACTGACTGATTCAGGGGGACTTAAAACACTCAAATACGAGTAGAAATAATCCAATATTTTGACAAGGGGAATACAGATTAGCTTTTAAAAATTCAACAATAAACTGTCAATAGAAAGTAGCTTAATCTAAGCATCTCAATCAGACAAAGAGAGGGAAGTCTTCTAAATACTAGCCTTCAGACTTTAAGCGCTTGTGAGTTATCTACTTGATGGTTTATTTGCTCATCTCTTTTCCCACCCTCTTTGATTATTAATTCTGTGTAATATCCTCTTGCTACTTTCCTAGGAGAGTTTCATCCACCAAGTACTAGTATAAAATTTCCTAAAGAATCAAAGATATTTTTTAAAGTGGTATGAACTAAACAAGTGGCAAAGCTGCTTTAAGAAAATCATCACTGAACTCAACATAAGTAGTTTTTTAATTGCCTCTAATTTTGGTGTGCATGCATGGCTTCTTTTAGCTGAGAGCCAACACTGCATTTACCTTTGGCTAGTAGCTAGCTAAAGAACAGTTAAGTAGTAAATACCATCAAAGTAGAAGACCTAGGTAGTACCTCCTGATATGCAAGAGTAATCTTACTCCAGATAAATTATTTTAAATCAAGACTAACAACAAACAAAAACATTACAATGATTGTGATAAAACCTAAAAAGAAATGTTACAACTCCTACTTGACTTCCAATTTTAAATAGCATTTCAGATTCTTCATTTAAAAAGTTGGAATCTAAAACACAGTATAGTGTGAAAGGGAAAATCGACAACTAAAGAAGGTACAAATTACATCAAATCCTCTAAAGGATATATTTTTATACAAGATTACCTTTGATTTTTTGGACTCATTCAATTTCAAGTATTGTAACAGTAAACAAAAAATGTTAATTATCTACATCTAAGACATGTGAGCAATAGCAGCATATTTTAGAAGGAGGGAAGAGAGCATTTAATACTAGATTCAGTATTAAAAATTTCTGAAATAATTTTAAGTTCAGCCATTAAGAGAACTGGCTAGGGATCTAATATAAATTGTCTATAAATTATAAATTTTAAAAGTAAAATGTGCTTCTTATTTTATGACCAGATATCATAAATATTTTAATGCCTTCAAAAGTTACACGTAATTATTACATTAATGTCACTGCATATTAATATTTAATCTAAAAAGATCTTATATTCATATGCACTAACATCTGAAAAGGAGGATAAAGAAGAGAAACATCAGAGAAAGACAGAAATTACTTTTGCATACATCTCACAAAATAACAAAAGTTATTTAGGGAGAACATATTAACTAAATTAATGGCTCCTATTAGCTTAAAATTTGTTGATCTCATTTTAGGCAACCAATTAACCAATGACAGTATTACTGAGTACCTACTATGTATAAGGCACAGTGCTAGGTGCTCTTTTGTACTGATTACAAAACTGTCACAAAAACAAGACCTATGAAACATCATTTGATGTTGTATCTAGGCTAGAAAAAATAATTCAAGTCACAGAGATAGATGAAAAACAAATACAATAGTAGAAAATTGAAAATATAGAAATATTATATATGGCAATGCTAAAATCTAAAATTATGCACTCAAATGCCATTCCTAACAAAATGAGAGAAATGGATATTGTTGTGGGTTCTTACAAAATCAATATTCTCTGCTCATAATGATCAATACAATTCTTTCACCTGCCAGGTAGAGGACATAGAAACTCTACTATTTTTTAAACTACACAGAGCGGGTGGTGGCTTGCTTCATCAAACCTCTTACACTATAGGGACGATCAATATTTTGATTATATTGGAGGGGGAAAAATACACACAACCTCTTAAGTAGCCAATTAAAAAAAAAGGCCCATCAGAAAAGAAGCACAGGAAAAGATTAGAAGATAAACTTCACAGAAAAGGATGACAGAAAGTTATGGTAGAAGAAAAATGTGAACTGGGAAGGAGGATACATTAGAACATAAAGGGATAAAGATGAGTGATATTTTCTAGTATGGTTTTTAATTCTATAAATGTAGTAGCTGTGCGAAAAAAAAAGATATTTAGTGACTATTTAGAAAAAAATATTGGCCCCTAAAATGACACATCTGTCATTTAATAAGTTTTACAAGTAACTGTTTTTCCAAGTATATTTAAGCAAATGCCAGTATACTTAAATTTTAAACATCCCAAAACATGGTCATGTGATCCATAAATATTTATGGTTTTGAATAAGTGAAGTAAAATACTTATTAGTTATCCACATTAAATGTACCGAAATTATTCTTTTAATTTTCTCAAAACAAAAAACATCTCAGATCTTCTTTATTTCAAAACTATAAATGTAGTACTCTTAGTACATGAAGATGGCAATAACAGTTGACCCTCAGCAGCACACGGAACTTTCTCTGTACTAAAAATGGACTGGCACTGCTTTTACATTCATTCACACAATGTACTCCTCATTGCCAATGACATGCATTTGGAGAAAGCCTCGCCAGAAGGAGAAATGCTCATTGACCAAGAAACACACCAAAGTGAACCTGTGACCCTCAAATCATCACGCTGATTCAATCAACCTTTATATAATTCAATTCAATTCTAAGGAGTTTACACATACCCCAAGTAATTTGGAATCTGATAAAAAGCACACTACATACCTATAACATGTACTTGGAAAAAAATGCCTATGACGTATCTAATGCTATTGTGAGCTAAAATGAGTAGCAACAAATAAATCAGTTATTATTACTTAGCACATAGGAATAAAAAGGAGATACCTAAGCAATAGTTAAATATAATGATTATATGAGTATAAAGTATTCTGTTAATTGTATATATAACTTTACATGTCTCTCCTAAGTATCTCCTATTGTTTTTTAGTAGTTAATCTCTTGAAATAGATCTTAAGATGGTCCTTTTGTTTACTGAAAACTTCATATACTTTATTTGATAATTTTTAAATAACCAGATTTAATGATTATAAAATTTGCCTATTTAAATCTCGTTACTGAAAAAGATACCTGTTCTTTTGTTCTTGCTGCAATAACTGAGCGGCTATTTTCCTCAAATCAGTTACTTCCTTCAAATCACCATCCTCTTCCTCTGCAAGTAACTGTTCTTTCCCAAGTCTGAAAGGCGACACAAACATAGTTATCCAAAAAGTAAGGCAGATGACATTTTACGCCAGTTTCCAGAAGTAGAAACCATTTTTTGTTCTTAATTCCATGTGAAAGCCAAAATCCTAATGTTCTTGTATTTAAAACATTAAAATAAGAAATAAGGAATATTTAAGGAACATAAAAACATATCTATCCTCTCTATTCAATAGGAAATGTGGCATATTGGCTATATTAATATAATTAATGGCTAACAAAGTGAACTGTATTATCATTTTGTAATTTCTGAAATGTGTAATAGCCATAGTAATTTAACAATGCAGACTCCCAGTCTTGAGTATAATGAGGACTGCAGAGCTCTATATAGCTTGCTTCTATGAATAATTATAAAATGTTATGAAAATTTCTCATTTTATTAAACCACTCTGCTTTTACCAATTTATTCTTTTTTTTTTTTTTTGTGAGGGAGACCAGCCCTGAGCTAACATCTGCCAATCCTCCTCTTTTTGCTGAGGAAGACTGGCCCCGGGCTAACATCCATGCCCATCCTCCTCCACTTTATATGGGACCCCACCACAGCATGGCCTGACAAGCGGTGCGTTGGTGCGCGCCTGGGATCCGAACCGGCGAACCCTGGGCCGCCGCAGCAGAGTGCGCGTACTTAACCGCTTGCACCACCGGGCCGGCCCCACCAATTTATTCATTTTGATTTTTAAAATCTCTATGTAAAATGTTTAAGTAGAGAAAATGCAAAATAGGTTCAGATAAGATTGGTAAATTTGCTGAAAACTACTCATTAAAATATATAATTTTTATCATTCAAAGAAAACAAATTTTAAAATAAATTGTTCTCCAAACTCGAATAATTTTATCCCAAAGATATTTAAAAAACAGTATCAAATCCTAATACTTTGTATCTTTACCCTATCTTGCATGCCACTGGTGACTCTCAAGTTTAGGAAACTGTCCTCATGAGATAAGGTGAGAAAGAAAGAGAAGAATGAAATATAAAGAGTACAAGACAAAGCAATGTACCTCCTTATGGGGTACCAGAGATGACTAATTAATGACTGCTTAAAAAGTTACCAATGAAGTCATTTGGAGGAAGCACAATGTAGAGAAAAGAGAAAAGCTTGGGGATCAGAGAGAGCTAGGTTCACACTCTAGATTCTAGCGGACACTATCTGAGTAGTTCTAGGCAAGAAACTTTAGAGTCTCTAAGCTTCACCTTCCTCATCTGTAAAAATGAGGACAATATCTACCCTGCAGGATTTAGTGAAGAGTAAATAAGAAACATGGGAAAGCATGGAGCACAGATCCTGGTACATGATAGGTATTCAACAAATGCTCCTTTCCTTCCTCCTGCAGCTACGAAGCAACTTGAAAGAGTAACTGAAAAATGTGGTGGGTCATATTCCATGATTTCATAGTATAAATGGTACAGAAAAGATCCAAAGTACAATTATTTTAACAAAAATACTGAAATAAATACCCTTAAAATTACCATAACCAGTCTGATGAAATGGAAAGTGTATTAGACCAAGAGTCAGAACACCTGAGTCCCAGGCATTTGAAACTTCAGGTCTCAGTTTCCTTATTGGTCAAATGACGTCAACACCATCTATTTTAATCTTTTGTGTGTGTGTGTGTGTGAGGAAGATCAGCCCTGAGCTAACATCCATGCTAATCCTCCTCTTTTTGCTGAGGAAGACTGGCTCTGAGCTAACATCTATTGCCAATCCTCCTCTTTTTTTTCCCCAAAGCCCCAGTAGATAGTTGTATGTCATAGCTGCACATCCTTCTAGTTGCTGTATGTTGGACACGGCCTCAGCATGGCCGGAGAAGCGGTGCGTCAGTATGCACCCGGGATCCGAACCTGGGCCGCCAGTAGTGGAGCGTGCACACTTAACCACTAAGCCACGGGGCCGGCCCAACATCATCTATTTTAAAGAGTTGTTAAATAGCTCAAATGAAGCAATGCATGTGAAAGTACAGTCCTCCTCAGTAAGAATAATAGGATACATTATTATTACACTTTTGGGGAAAAAACAGTGTATATACTACACTCAACTTAATTCTTACTATAATTTTCAGTTTAATTGAGAAATGCAGACAGAAGTATTTACAAATTAACTATTTGAACATAACAGGCAAAAGAACAAAAATATTACATTCTTTCAAGTACTCTTTCAGGTAAGAATATCTAACAAATATTTCATGTACTTATAAGTAACATGGCAATTTGAGAATTCGTGTGGCTTACCTTTTTTCATCTCCTAATTCTTCATTTTTCTGAGATTTTTCAGGACCTTTTTCTTTTCCCTTATACAAAAGAAAGTTATTTTAAATTGTATGGTTCATCTTTATGAGATCAAGGAGAACATGTTATTAGTATTTGTTTCAAGTTTTCTTTACCTTAAGGAAAGAGACAAATGATCCAATATGTGCATCTCCTTGTTCATGGACCGCTACATCTTCTGTGTGGGGGTCAATAAAATCATACACTTCCTGGTCTAAGTATAGATTAATATTTATTAGAAAATATGAACAGCAAACAGTGTGCTGTGACACTGCAGCACTTAAAATAGAAGTATATTTTCTCAATAAAAGAGTTGGCCAAAGATACCATAATTTTTCAAAGCCCATTTTTAATAAAAGATCCATTTTTAATAAGGGCTATGTACATGAAATAAAAATAGCAGATACCATACGAATTACCTTTCTGAGAATCAGGTTTACTTCCTATTGAGTGACTGTCATTTCTTGATGCCTGCTCTCTATTTGATTCTGAGACTTGAGAGTGAAGGCTGATAGTGTCATCATCTGATGGCTGAAAGGAATAAGCACAAAGTACAAATGAGGCATTTTAAATGTATGATAAGGATTAAGTAGCTTTAATTTCACATATGAAGTATAGGATATCTGCTTTAGATCTCTAGTTTTCAAACCAAAAATTAATATGCTAAGATTTACTGTTCTGCTTTTAAAAATGTGCATGTCCTTTTTTCATTTGAAGTCATAAATTGCAATGATGATCATATTTTTAAGCAAAATAAATCAAGTGTCTGCAAGTGTCTATTTTAAAGCTCTAATGAAATTTTAAAATAAAATAGATCAGCAATGGAAAAGACTCACTTCTGTTGTAGATAATCGTTTCTCGCCATTATCACTTCCAATTCCAGAGTCAGGGCCATGATTTTTATTTGGATAAAAATCTTCCATACTATGGAAATAGAAATTCTAAGGGCAGTTAGGGTTTTCTTCTTAAATAGATAATACAGACTTGACCTAAAATTTCCCTAGATAATACAGAATACATATTTTTGATGTGTAAGATCCTTAAGGACATGAGGGGGAAAATATCAAAAATCTTCCTACAAAACGCTATACTCATGTTCCTCATGCAATATTTTTCCTTCATGAGCTCTGTTGTAAAGTGTCAATTGTTAACAATAGCCTATTATTTCTCCTGAGAGATTCAGAAAAGCAGATAGCCCCGCTAGAAAATCATCTTGATAAAAGACCTTTCCATTTTTCTCATTGATTTGACAAATTTGACCATAGAACGTTAAAATTTTTTTAACTTTAATTCAGTTTCTTCTTCATTAGTTCTTAAAAACATTCTTTAGCTTTATAAATAATGCCCATTTAATAATTAAGAAAAGAGGAAATACAAAAAAAAGAAGTCTACAAAGCATTCAACAAACAATTGTTTTGGTGTAAGGAAAGAGCTGTCCTTGCAAATTTCGGAATTACAAAGCATACCACCCAGGTTACAAAGCATTTTTCACTTTAATTTGCAAAATTACCATACACTCTACATTGACGACTTATTATGTGCCAGAAATTGGGCTAAGTGCTTTAAAAACAATACCTTATACATTCCTTGTGAAAACTCTAGCAGGTTGTTGGTGTTTTATCATTTTACTGAAGAGACTGAAATGAGGAAACTGAGGCCAGGAGGGATTGAACAACTTACCAATGACACACAACTTGCAAATAGGAATCTAAATTTGATTCCGAGATTATCTAACACTAAAGTCCCCTGATTTTAATCACTATGCTATATTTTCTTCCTAAGTACTGATTTTTATACTTTTCAGAAATATATCAATAAACTTAGGGAAGCAATTACCAAGTGTCAGGTACTATGCTGAACTTCTGAAATCAGATGAGATGACTTAAAACATGTATGACCTCAAAAGGTTCTCAGCCCAGAGGGAAATGAGTATGTTTATATGTTTTGAAGTCTTTAACAAAGGTAAATATAAAGTGCTATGAGAAAAGAGAGATTTCTTTATTCTCCTAGGAAAGACCTCACCCAAGAAAGTGGCATTTGAGCTTAGTCTTGAAGGATGCAAAGACAATAATTGTTAGCATTTGTTGAGTGTCTAAACTGTTAGGTACCGTACCAGGTACACCTCATATTTTATTTAAAATCCTTACATTCTGCAATTTATGCATTATTATCTCTTTTTATAAATGATTATAATAAAGCTTATAAAAGTTAATTTGCCAAAGGGAAAAATTATAACATTTACTCAGTATCAGTTATTGAATTAGTTGCCAAGCACACATTTAATTCTCAGAACAAGCTTATGAAATGGGTATTGTTAACATTTTAAATAAAGAAACAGGCTCAGAGAGATTAAATAACTTAGGCAACAGAGGAATTAAGAGATTAAACCATGATTAGAGCCGAAATCCATCTGACTCCAATAATACATCATGTACTATACTAAAATACATCCGTGCACTTGTAATAGATGACAACGATAATAATAAGCTATTTGTTGAGGAATCATTACGGGTAAGGCATTCTATTAAGTATTGTATATACATTATTTCATTTAATCCTGACAACATCCATACGAGTATTTTCCTTTTCACATATAAGAAAACTGAAGACCAAAGACATTATGACACAAGGACATGCAATTATTAAGAATCAGAGAAGGGCTTCACGGGTGTAATATGTCTGACTCCAAGAGGTGATATACTTAACTACTGTCATGTCTATCTATGTAGAATAAAGAGTATACAAAATAGTCAAGGCGTGGAAGGGTTTCCTAGGTATTAAGAATCATATAGCCAAGGGCATAAGTGGAAAGTACATACGAGAAGTTTCTAAGTAGTTCAATACCAGCTGCAAGGGAGAGATTAGCACACCCAAGAGCCAACTCTTAAGTAAACTCTATTGACCCGCACTGTCCAATACAGTAGCCACTAGCCATATATGGTTATTGACCACCTGAACTGTGCTAGTCCAAATTGAGACGTGCTGTAGATGTAAAATACACACCAGATTTCAAAGATTTAATAGGAAGAAAAAGAATGTGAAATAACTCACAAATTTTTATATTTAATTACATGTTGAAATAGTATTTTGGATATACTGAGTTAAATAACACATTATTAAAATTAATTTCACCTGTTTATTTTTTACTTTTTTTTTAATGGACTACAAGAAAATTTAAAATTACATATGTGGCTTACATTACATTTCTCTTGGATGGCACTGCTAGAGACCATCTCCAAAATATATTTCAATTCTGTCTACTCCTTTTCATCTCTACTGCAATCACCCTATTCAAGACCTGTTGATCTCTAGGCAGTACTAACTAGTCCCTGTGCTTCTCCTTTTGTTTACTTCCAATCTATTCTCCCTATAAGAGCCAAAATAGTTTTTTTTTAACATAAATTAGATCATGTTATTCCCTTGCTTATAAATGTCCAATAACTTGCCACTGAACTCAAACTCTTTACCACAGCCTCCAAAGCCCCCACATGACGTGAGCCTTGCCTCTCTCCAAAATCAACTTGCACCACTCTCCCCTTCAGCCACTCTGCTCCAACCACACTGCTCTTTCACTTAACACACCAAGTTCTTCCTAATTTAAGGCCTTTGCACATGTCATTCTCTCTGCCTTAAATGCTCTTCCTCCCGCTCTTTACACAGCTAGCTTTTCTCCTTTAAGGTCTTGACTTAAAACCTCAACTTCCCAAAGATACATTCCCTGACGGTACTCCTGAAACATGTTCCTTTCCTTCATAGCACTCACTACAACTTGAAACTATATGTGTGTCTGTGTGGGTATTATATTTCCTTGCTTTGTTTATTGACTGACTCCTCCTGCAATACACTGTGAGCTCCATGAGGGCCGAGAACAATGTGTATGTCATTCAACAAAATATACCCAGAACCTACCAGTAGGCACTCAATATTTGTAAAAGAAATAAATGACTAATATAATGAATGCTGTTACTAAAGTAAATTCATTTTTAAATAAATATAAAGCAGACTAATAGGGATTAGGATATGAATTAAGTCTAATTTTTGTAGACCTATTTGGTCTACAACCATTCATGTCAAACAAAATAATCTTTAGGAATTAAATTTAATGTTTAGATATTTAATTCTACTTAGACAATAGAAATATTCAAGAAAAAGTCCTATTTGGGAATTCAAGAAATTGTACCATTAACAACAGCACTATACTGCCATTCCAAGTAGTCTAAACTTTGTCATAAATACAATAGCAAACCTTTAAATATTTTAGGCAGGGGCATAGTCTCTGGATGGAATTATGTTTTCTAAAATCTTTCAGACCAATCTATATCTCGAAAGAATAAATTAAAAACAGAATATCAAATCTACCATTTCAAAATCTCATGAGGAGAAAATCATACAGAACATCAATATCATAGAGAACATCAATGATAAATCATCTTTGATCCAGACATAAAGAATATAAAGAATATGAAGAAAGGAAGAAAGTTACCCCAATGTCTTGCTTTTCCACTAACCTCAGGTCAAAGTCAAATTCTATTTGTTATTATAAATGTACAATAGAGTGATCACAGGAGTAAATTAACAGTCGTCAAGTGCTGAGAAATTAGTGTTTCTGCACTGTAATGTCAAACATTTACATTATACTACTAAAGCTTTAATGATAATTAAGTTTTTGAGAAAATCCCAAATTTATTCTAGTATCCCAGAAGTTCATTCTGTGATGGTGATATTTCACTTCAGCCAATTATTGATTTTAACACTGGGCCAATCAGTCTAAACAAATATACTCAAGATTAATAAATATCTTTTATACCGAAAGTAGACACCAATCATCAGGAAATGAGACTGTAAAAATATTACATTACCTGTCTGTGAGAGGCTGGGAGGGCATTCGTTTACTCAACGATGGAAGATCCAGAGAATCTGGCTTCTTATCCATTCTGCAACATGCTTGGATATTTAAGTATTTAAATATGTGTACTTTACCCTTTAAACATATCTGTCAATAAATAACGGAGAAAGCAGATTTAATTACACAGGTCCAAATATAAATGTCATCTACCAATTTATTTATACATTTTAATAATCTCAATTATGCTGAGATATCACAGTCATGATAGATACCTTGCATATTTAATTTGTACTTCTGAAACTAAGTGAAAATATCTGACAACACTGATGCCAACTAAAATTCTGTTACCATCTGTTCTTATTAGAAAAAATAAGTTAATTTTTCTGCATTTCACTAAAAGTTTTCTTGTTAAAAGCCCAACGTACAAACTACTAAACAATATAAAAATTTATAATTCATGGAAGTTGCCTTTATTAGAAAAAAAGTGAAAAGAAATACATTCATTGTAGTGGTGAGAACAGAAAAAAATAATCCATGTAATTCTTTAAAGTAATCTCACCATATCCACTAAGTTATTTGGCCTAAACACTGGAAGAAAGCTAATCAAGAGAATGTAAGTATAGGAAAAATAAACTTGTTGAAAAGTGTGATAGTAGGCCAGTTAGAATAAAATAATTTTTTTAAATGGTCAATTCAAGCAAGACAATATCCTGAAAAGTTATTTTCATTGCTGATGGAGAAAAGAAATAATGAGGGGTAAAATACTATGTGAAAAAAAGTATTAGATCTAAAAAAGGTAGACAATGAGTGGTAAGGAAATAAGTCAGCTTTACAAAGCTTAACTGCAGTCACCATGAGTGATATCAAATAAATATTTCTCAAAAATTATAATAAAAAATGTTTTGTTTTATGGATACAACCTAGCAATACATGCAAAAATAATCAACAAAGAAAACAGTAAGAAAAGTATATTAAAAAGTAATTATCATCCCAGGTATAAAGGAAGAATGTTTCTTAAATAATTCTAACAGATACCACATCCGACCTGACCACTGAAAAATTTCATTTAAAATGAAAATTAAAACTTTTGAGCTAGCATCATGGCGGGGTGAGCTTTCCCGTGAACTCTTCCCCCAACAAGATACAACAAAAGGAACAGTCACAGACCAACAACGGATTCCCAGACAGTGAAAAGCTAGAGCGGAGGGATCCACACTGCCACACATCTGAGAGCGGAACGTGCTGGGCCCCCGGAGGAAGTGGGGAGAGGTAAGGAGAACTCCTCTCCCTCCCCATCAGATCAGCGATCCTGGTCCGCGTGGCTCCCAGAGAGGGGGGAGGGGTGGCCCTCAGCAGGGAAACCGTGGCTCTTTGGACTCTCTCAGCCAGTGGGAAACTCCCGCACAGAGGAATCAGAGGAGCCACAGGGCTACCATCAACATCTGAGCACCCCAGAGAGCAGATAAAGAGGGGAAAACGAGAAGCCTCCCACGTCAGGGACCCAGAGGGCAAAAGAGAGAGCTCCCCACTCCCCGCAAACCGGACTCTGCAGCTCAAACGACCAGACCAGACCTAGCGATCCGCGGCAGACGAGACCCAGTGATCTGGGACAGACCCGACCAAGCGATCCGCGGCAGACCTGACCAAACGACTGGACCCATGGATCGCAGCGGGGAAAAAAAAAAAACAAAAAAAACAAAACTGCGGATCGCAGCAGAAAAACCAGGGCAGAGCACAGGGGGCTTAGACTACACAGCCCTTTACCACAAGACAGTGGCGGCAGGTGTAAATCGCAACCAGAGATTTCCAAGATGAGGAAAAACAAAACTAACACAGGAACTACAATGCAAAAATATATGAAATCACCAGACCAGAAACAAAATGACAAGCACCCAGAAATCAACCCCGAAGACACAGAAATCCATAAACTAAATGACAGAGATTTCAAAATAGCTATCATAAAAACACTCAACGAAATACGAGACAACACAGACAAACAATTCAATGAGATTAGGAGTTTCTTCACAAAAGAGATTGAAATCATAAAGAAAAACCAATCAGTGCTGATGGAGATGAAGAACACAATGGAGGAGATAAAGGAGAATCTGGAATCTTTAAAGAACAGAGCTGACAATATGGAGGAAAGAATTAGTACTTTAGAGGATAGGAATACAGATATACTCCAGATGGAAGAAGAGAGAGAACTAAGACTGAAAAGAAATGAAGAAAGACTCCGAGAAATATCTGACTCTATTAGAAAATGTAACATAAGAATTATAGGTATTCCTGAGGGAGAGGAGAGGGAAAGAGGAACAGAGAGCCTATTCAAGGAAATAATAGCTGAGAATTTCCCAAATCTGGGGAAGGAGCAGGAAATACCAGTAAGTGAAGCCAACAGGACACCTGTATATATTAACAGACAAAGGCCTTCACCACGACACCTAGTGGTAAGGTTAGCCAGGGTCAACGACAAAGAAACGATATTAAGGGCAGCTAGACAAAAACAAAAAATAACGTACAAAGGAACTCCCATCAGGCTCTCAGCGGATTTCTCAACAGAAACTTTACAGGCTAGAAGAGACTGGAATGATATATTCAAAATACTGAAAGACAAAAACTTTCAGCCAAGAATACTCTATCCAGCAAAAATATCCTTCAAATATGATGGAGAAATAGTAACTCTCCCAGATAAACAAAAGCTAAGTGAGTTCATGGCCACAAGACCCCCACTACAAGAAATACTCAAGAAGGCCCTCAGGCCTGAAAAAAAGAAGAGAAAGGGAACACAAAGCTTGAAGCAAGGAGAAAGTAGGTAGACAAACTCAGAAAAATAGTAGATCTTTACCAGAACAGGTTAGCAACCACTTAAATACTAAATTCAAAGACCAAAGGAAGAAATTCACCAAAAATAAATTTAACCTCATCACTGTAAACACACAGCCACAACACAAGATAGAATAAGGTACAACAAGAACAACTTAGAAGGGGAAGAGGAAAGTGACTGAATTGACTTAGTATAAGGAAATAGGAGGCCATCAGATAATGGACTATCTCATACACAAGATTTTTTGCCCAAACCTCAAGGAAACCACTAAACAAATAATCAAAACAAAACCACATATGATAAACAAAGAGAAAACTAGAAGAGTCATAAGACAGAACAATCAAACTGAATTGGCAGTCCAAAACAAATGGGACAAGAAACAAAGGAAATGCAAAAGAACCAGAAAATAAGTGACAAAACAGCAACATTCAGCCCTCATATATCGATAATTACCCTAAATGTAAATGGATTGAACTCTCCAATCAAAAGATACAGAGTGGCAGGATGGATTAAAAAGCAAGACCCAACAATATGCTGCCTTCAGGAAACACATCTTAGCACTAAAGACAAGCACAGGCTCAGAGTGAAAGGATGGAAGACAATACTCCAAGCTAATGGCAAACAAAAGAAAGCAGGTGTTGCCATACTCATATCAGACAAAGTAGACTTCAAGATAAAACAGGTTAAGAAAGACAAAGAAGGGAAATATATAATGATAAAAGGGACACTCCATCAAGAAGACATATCACTTATAAATATATATGCACCCAACATAGGAGCACCAATGTACATAAAGCAACTATTAACAAACGTAAAAGGAGAAATCAACAACAACACAATAATAGTAGGGGATCTTAACACCCCACTTACAGCAATGGATAGATCATCCAGACAAAATGTCAATAAAGAAATAGTAGACTTAAATGAAAAACTGGACGAGATGGACCTAGTAGACATATACAGAGCACTCCATCCAAAAACAGCTGACTACACATTCTTCTCAAGCGCGCATGGAACATTCTCTAGGATAGACCATATGTTGGGAAACAAAGCAAGTCTCAATAAATTTAAGAAGATTGAAATCATAACAAGCATCTTTTCAAACCATAAGGCTATGAAACTGGAAATGAACCATGAAAAAAAAACTGGGAAAGTGACAAAAATGTGGAGATTAAACAACATGCTACTGAACAACCAATGGATCATTGATGAAATTAAAGGAGAAATCAAAAACTATCTGGAAACAAACGAAAATGATAACATGCCATATCAAACCATATGGGATGCAGCAAAAGCGGTCCTGAGAGGGAAACTCATAGCGATACAAGCCCACCTTAACAAACAAGAAAAAGCCCTAATAGGCAACCTTAAATTACACCTAACAGAACTAGAAAAAGAAGAACAAACAAAGCCCAAAGCCAGCAGAAGGAGAGAAATAATAAAAATCAGAGCAGAAATAAATGAAATTGAGACCAAAAAAACAGTAGAAAGGATTAATGAAACAAAGAGTTGGTTCTTCGAGAAGATAAACAAAATCGACAAACCCTTAGCCAGGCTTACTAAGAAAAAAAGAGAAAAGGCTCAAGTAAATAAAATTAGAAATGAAAGAGGAGAAATTACAACGGATACCATGGAAATACAGAGGATTATAAGAGAATACTATGAGAAATTATATGCCAACAAATTGGACAATCTAGAAGAAATGGATAAATTCTTAGACTTATACAACCTCCCAAAATTGAACCAAGAAGAAATGGAGAATCTGAATAGACCAATAACAAGTAAAGAGATTGAAATAGTAATCAAAAACCTCCCAAAAAAATAAAAGTCCATGACCAGATGGCTTCTCCAGTGAATTTTACCAAACATTCAAAGAAGATTTAATACCCATCCTTCTAAAACTATTCCAAAAAATAGGGGAAGGTGGAACACTTCCTAAATCATTCTACGAGGCCAACATCACCCTGATACCAAAACCAGACAAAGACAATACAAAGAAAGAAAATTACAGGCCAATATCGCTGATGAACATTGATGCAAAAATCCTCAACAAAATATTGGCAAACCGAATACAATACATTAAAAAGATCATACACCATGATCAAGTGGGATTCATACCAGGGACGCAGGGATGGTTCAACATCCGCAAATCAATCAACGTGATACATCACATCAACAAAACAAAGAATAAAAACCACATGATCGTCTCAATAGACACAGAGAAGGCATTTGACAAGATACAACATCCATTTATGATAAAAACTCTCAATAAAATGGGAATAGAAGGAAAGTACCTCAACATAATAAAGGCCATATATGACAAACCCACAGCCAACATCATACTCAATGGGGAAAGACTGAAAGCCATTCCTCTGAGAACAGGAACGAGGCAGGGTTGCCCACTCTCACCACTCCTGTTCAACATAGTACTGGAGGTTTTGGCCAGAGCAATTAGGCAAGAAAAAGGAATAAAAGGAATCCAAATAGGTAACGAAGAAGTGAAACTCTCACTATTTGCAGATGACATGATTGTATATATAGAAAACCCTAAAGAATCTGTTGGAAAACTATTAGAAACAATCAACAACTACAGCAAAGTTGCAGGGTACAAAATCAATCTACAAAAATCAGTTGCATTTCTGTATGCTAATAATGAACTAACAGAAAGAGAGCTCAAAAAGATAATACCATTTACAATTGCATCAAAAAGAATAAAATACCTAGGAATAAATCTTACCAAGGAGGTGAAGGACCTATACAATGAGAACTACAAGACACTATTGAAAGAAATCCATGATGACATAAAGAAATGGAAAGATATCCCATGCACGTGGATTGGAAGAATAAACATAGTTAAAATGTCTATATTACCTAAAGCAATCTACAGATTCAATGCAATCCCAATCAGAATCCCAATGACATTCTTCACAGAAATAGAAAAAAGAATACTAAAATTTATATGGGGCAACAAAAGACCCCGAATAGCTAAAGAAATACTAAGAAAAAAGAACAAAGCAGGAGGCATCACAATCCCTGACTTCAAAACATACTACAAAGCAATAGTAATCAAAACAGCATGGTACTGGTACAAAAACAGACACACAGATCAATGGAACAGAATTGAAAGCCCAGAAATAAAACCACACATATACGGACAGCTAATTTTCGACAAAGGTGCTAAGGACATACAATGGAGAAAGGAAAGTCTCTTCAATAAATGGTATTGGGAAAACTGGACAGCCACATGCAAAAGAATGAAAGTGGACCATGTGCTATCGCCATTCACAAAAATTAACTCAAAATGGATCAACGACCTGAAGGTGAGACCTGAAACTATAAAACTCATAGAAGAAAATATAGGCAGCACACTATTTGACATTGGTTTTAAAGGAATCTTTTCAGATGACATGCCTACCCAGACTAGGGAAACTAAAGAAAAAATAAACAAGTGGGACTTTATCAGATTAAAGAGCTTTTATAAGACAAATGAAACCAGAATCAAGATGAACAGACAACCAACCAGCTGGGAGAGAATATTTGCAAAACATACATCTGACAAGGGGTTGATCTCCATAATATATAAAGAACTCACACAACTGAACAACAAAAAAACAAACAACCCAATCAAAAAATGGGCAGAGGAAATGAACAGACACTTCTCCAAGGAAGATATACAGATGGCCAATAGGCACATGAAAAGATGCTCAACATCACTAATCATCAGGGAAATGCAAATCAAAACAACACTAAGATAACACCTCACGCCCGTTAGAATGGCTATAATCACCAAGACAAAAAACAACAAATGTTGGAGAGGATGTGGAGAAACAGGAACCCTCATACACAGCTGGTGGGAATGCAAATTGGTGCAGCCTCTATGGAAAACGCTATGGAGATTCCTCAAAGAATTAAAAATAGAGATGCCCTATGATCCAGCCATCCCACTACTGGGAATCTATCCAACGCACCTGAAATCAACAATCCAAAGAGGCTTATGCACCCCTATGTTCATTGCAGCATTATTCACCATAGCCAAGAAGTGGAAGCCACCTAAGTGTCCCTCGACTGACGATTGGATTAAGAAAATGTGGTATATATATATACAATGGAATACTACTCAGCCATAAAAAAAGACAAAATCGTCCCATTTGCAACAACATGGATGGGCCTGGAGCGTATTATGTTAAGTGAAATAAGCCAGAAAGAGAAAGACAAACACTGTATGATCTCACTCATATGTGGAATATAAACCAACACATGGACAGAGAAAACTGGACTGTGGTTACCAGGGGCAGTGGGGGTGGGGGGTGGGCACAAGGGGTGAAGGGAGTCATATATATGGTGATGGACAAACAAAAATGTACAACCCAAAATTTCACAATGTTAGAAACCATTAAAACATCAATAAAAAAAAAAAAGGGAAAAAAAAATAAATAAATCGCCAGCAATAGGATACATTGGAACATATGAGGAAGCCATTTGGTGTAAAACTAATTGGGCCTGACATTGTTTTTTTTTTTCCCCCAAAAGGGGCCTGTAGCCTCTGTTCATCCATTGTATATCCGCCCTAAGCAATTAACATGTCCCAAAGACAAAAGCAATGCCCTTAAGGTGTAAACGCAACTTCCCCCACATTGGCATTTCCTTAAGTATAATCATTTCTCCTTAGGCTAGAATTTGATTGCTGCACTCATCCTGTGATCACCCAACTCGAGACAACAGCCACGCCCATGGAGACAGCAGACCTGATACCCACTGTTTCCATCAATGGAGGTGCTGACAGGTCAAGGTTGCGGCTATTATAAAAGGGACATTGCAATCACATGTGGTACATGCTCTTTGATGGTATATAACCACGCTGTACACCCTACCACTTTGGAGTGCTCCATTTCTTTGTGAAAGGACTCTCCTGGGCTATATGGTCCTCAAAGATTGGCTCATAGTAAACTCACCCCAAGTTGGTTTTATAAAAAAAAAAAAAAACTTTTGAGCTATTCGAATATAAATACATTACAAATTAAAATGTATTTTATTATCTGTCCAAACTAAAAAAAACAACTTATCTTTCATTACCAAATTAAATGCTGGTGAATTATTTTCTTTTTAAATTTAATTATCATACTAACTCATGTACATAGTTTTAAAAATCAAAGAGAATTATAAAACCGATAACAAAAACTTAATTCCCCACTCTACCCCTTTCAATCACTGTGACCCAGTCCTCACATTCAACTCTTTTAGTTGGTTTTCTGCTATTTACCTTCATATTTATAAATAATATGATTCTACTGGTATTTTTGTATTTTTCAATTATAGATTTTATTTATTGAGGTTTTACCAAGGAAGACGAGGACTTAGATTTCTTACATTACCATTTCCACCACTATCACATGTCATCAACACCACCACTACCATCCTCCTATCTCTAACCCCCATCAATTCATATAAACATATTTCCTCCCTCTTCAGAAACATAGTATAGTAGGTAGAGCATGGACTCTGGAATCAGACTGCCTTGGTTTGAAACCGGGCTCTACCACATACTAGCCATGTTATCTTGGACAAGTTACTTAACTTCTATGCCTCTGTTTCCTCAGATACAAAATGAGGTATAAGGACAGTACCTGTTTTACAGGGTTGCTATAAGAATTAAATGAGTTAATGCACGTAAAGCATTTTCCACAGTGCCTGGAGCACAGTAAGTGCTACATAAATCTTTGCTATTATTATAACTAAGTCACAATTTCTCATTAAATCGAAATCCAGTATTTACAATATTAAGACCAAGAAAATATTCACAGATGAACCACATAAAGTACATTTCCTTTCTCCATTTTTCCTACAGTGACTTAACTGAACCCATTTTTCCCTTTGCATAATTTTCTGTATGCCTATTACTAATTCATTCCTGACTCTCTGACAGAACTGTAAAACATCTCTCCATACTGACCAACACATCAAGTCATCTATTTCATTCTTTTCTTTCTTCTTTTTGGAGACAACCCCCCTATACTAAACTGACTGATTATTCTCTAGGCCTATGCATACCTGTCAATCTTGGACATGAAGAATTCCTCTTTCTTAATTTACTCCCTCATTTTGATACAGCACACCTTCTGCTAGCTTCCTAATAAAGGATGAATGAGAGTTAAAATTTCTGAGACCTTGCATGTTTGAAATTGTCTTTTTTCTACCTCACACTTGACTGATAGTTTGAGTATAGAAAGTTGGAAATATTCCCTCAGTCTCTGAAGCCATCATTCTAACATCTTCTAGCTTCCTGTGCTGCTGCTGAGAAATCATTCTGATTACCACTCCTATGAATGTGACCCATTTTGTTTCAATGAAAGCCTTTCAGTGTTTTGGTCTCTGTCTTCCATGTTAGAGATTATTCCTGCAATGTCTAGTGATCTGTGGCTGTCTGTTCATTCTCAACAGTAAAACAATAAGAAGACAACTGGAAGCTCTGTGTATGCAGAGAGAAGTTTACCAATGGTGAGCCCCACTGTCTAGTGGGGACTGGCCACGTCATCAGGGGACTCCTAAAGATCAGTATGTATATAGGCTTTTTCTCCTAGTTCAGTTTACCAAGGGAGAAATCCACCAATCCCGCCTGAGATACATAAGACAAGCTGCAAGCATTCTGGGAGGCAAGCAAGAGAAGTCTAACAGAGGGTCCCAACATTCAGTATGCAAGCATTCAACTGTTTTCAGTATGAGATTGTACTCCTGCCCATTGCTGTACCTGGAGCCCCTGACTCTGGTTTTGTCTCTTTATAATTGTGCTGTCCAATATAGTAGCTACTAGCCACAGGTGGCTATTTAAATTTACATTAATTAAATCTAAATAAAGCTAAAAATTCAATTCTTCAGTCACACGACATACTTTCAAGCGCTCAACAGCCACTTGTGGCTACCATATTGGACAGTGCAGATACAGAAAATTTCCACCACCACAGAAAGTCCTAATGGACAGCACTGCTATCAAGACTAAACTCCAGGCTTCTGCTGAGGTAAGGAGTGATAGTCATTTGGCTGCTGAGCTGAGGGAGAGAATCTGAGACAATCTACCTACTCCTCAGAGTAAACCCCAGGCTTCTGCTGAGGGAAGTGAGAGGCAGTCATGTGGCTGTGGAGCAAAGCGCAAGAATCTGAGGGTGTAAATCTTGGACCTGTTTATTGAAACTAGACTTATTTTGCAAATACATTAGCCTTAATTTGACGATCTTTGGTAGAAATGAGAGTGATTTTAGAGAGAAAAATTATGTTTCAGTAGCACACCTTTGTGGATATTAGATTCTAGTTCTGTTAATTGCCTTTGAGGTTTTTGTTTTCTACCTATAAACTGGACTGGATCCTGAATTCTTCTAGTTTTCTCAAATATCTGGCCACAAATCTCCAAACTAACGTTTTCAATTTTTTTCCCTCCTTTTGATTTGGAATTATTGAGAACTGAAACGACCCTTTTTCATGAAGCCCTGCAAACTGAAGCTGAACAACTTGATATAAACTTAAGAGAGATCACCACAATAGCCCATGTTTAGACAATCTTCATGCCTATTGCTGTGTAAGCCACTCAAAAAGATACCTGAACACCTGATGACATTATCAGAGACATTTCAAACTGCAAAAGATGCTTCAACCCTGACATCTAGAAATCTTCTTGACTGGCTGTCCCCTGGGCTCAGAAACTCATTTATAATTTGCTCTAACCATTAATCTTTGTCTTTCTTTTGTTTCCATAGAAATGCTTCTTATTAAATACCTGATTGCTTTTTTACATAATGTAGGCCTAACTTTGGAAGCCCACCTGCCTCACTGCCTCCTGAAATGAATTTAACTGGACTGACCTATTGTCAGGACTAAGAGACTGGTTCAATGAGATGGAACAATCTACCCACTCAGCTTCTGGACTGTGAAATTTCTTGGAGAAGTTTCAAAGGCATGACTGTAGAGGAGCAGAATTTGAAACCCAAAAATGTATCTCTGGCTTGATTATTTTTGAGAACAAAGGACTCAGGAAGAAACTTTGAACTTCCCCCTAACTGCCTAAATTTAGAATTTAAGATAGAAGGCCTATTCCAGGAAGGTGCTATCACCATAGATATCTACAGTATAATATGAACTAAGTACGGTGGCCAGAGAGGAACCTAGCAAGGCCCATTTGATCAGAGTCCTCTCCATGTCCCATCGTCTCTGCAAGGCATGGTAAACATTTGTTTACCAAACATTTGCTTTTCCCTCTCCATGTGAATTGACTTTCTCACCTTTGAAGTTCCAAACCACTATTCCCAACATCCTGCTTTGTCTTTAGCTGAAAATGGTATTTAAGGTGGTGGCTTCAGTCAGTAACTTTTGGCAAGTTACTAAGTTTTCTTGAGTTTCTCCCATGTATACATGTTATTAAACTTTGATTTTCTCCTGTTATTCTGTCTCATGTCAATTTAATTCTTAGACAAGCTAGAAGAAACTAGAAGAGTAGAGGAAAATTTATTCCTCCCCTACAGTAGCCACTAGTCACATGAAGCTATTTAAATTTAATCAAAATTAAATTAAATTTAAAAATTTGGTTCCTTAGTGGCACTAGCTATATTTCACGTACTCAATAGCCACATGTGGCAAGTGGCTACGGTACTGGTCAGCACAGATTACAGAACATTCCCATCATTCAGAACGTTCTACTGGACAACACTGCCTTAGACATTCTACAGACCTTCATATTTTCAGTCTTTCACATCTATATTCAGAGTTACATGCTTCCTCCAATACCCAAGCCATTCTCAGGTTTAACACAGTAAATCAACTTGCTCCTTATTGGCTTCTCCCATAGCAGACACAAGTTTCAGTTTTCCCCATCCTGCTAAGGCAGCTACTACCAAGACCCCAGGCAGCCTTTATTTGAATTACAAAAAGCACCTCCTTTGTAATGAGTGGAATGTACCTTCATAAGAAGAAAAAGGCAATCCTTCTTCTGGATGTATGCAAACACTGTGCCAGGGCACATGGTGTGAAAGTAGAGTGCAGGCTGGCATTTCACTGCCATGTGCCTCCTCAGCCAGATACTCTTGTGCAGTATAAGTAGAGACCCTAGTTACCATTATTCCACGTATTTTCCATTTCCCAAAATTCTGTTGTCCTCTTCTTTCCTGTTGTCCTCTTCTCTCTCATTCTTTGTCCTTATGGGTTTATATCTTAATGTATTCCTTGACTATCATTTTAGTGGATTCCACATGGATTTAATCCTCAAACTAAAAATCTGAATTAATACTTTTCCACTTGTATCTTGTTCTTTCCGTTATGATTCCATCTATCAGTGCTCAAGATGTGCTCCAATCAATCACACAACAAATTTCAAGTAGATATATACCTAAGTAGGACAAAGGTAGAGAGACTCCATAGTCTCTCCTTTTAAAATAACATTGACAACCAGAATTATCAATTCACAAGCAGAAAGTTGATACCTGGATTTTCCAAATCCTATTCTCTAAAAACTAAGCTGAAATTCCTACCAAAGTGAAAAAGTCACTTCTCAGAAAAACTCCTTTAGACAATACCTCAACAACGAATTGACTCCTAATTCCAATGCTTTTTGATTTACCAATAACAGATATAATTACGAATAAAAATAGAAGAAAAAAATATCATATTTTTATTACAAACCTGTGCTGGTGGTACTTGCAAGGGATTGTTATCCAAAATTATTACTTGTAAATGATGCAGCTTCCTGTAGCAAACTGGAATTTCGGTCACTTTATTACAAGAGAAATCCAGCTTGACTAAGGGAAGATCTCCTAATTCTGTTCAGAAATGAAAATAATTAAATTAAATTTTACATAGTTGCTCTCTTATTCACGTCAGTAAAAACAGTAAGCATCTTACCATCTGGCAACACATGAAGATTATTTCTTCTTATATTTAGCTCTCTAAGTGAATGTAATTTTCCCATTTGTTGGGGAAGGACCTGAATTTCATTGCAGCTAATATCCTAAGGAAAACAAGAAAATAAAATTATAACAAACTGAAAAATATAGATATATTTCAATTTTTAAATTAAAGCACATGGCTAATGGCTAGCAAAAGTTACCTCTAACGTTCTTTTTCTAAAGGTGGATTATCTGGCAGATTTCTATTTATATTACATCATGAAGTCAACCCAGCACAGTTAACATCCATTTTTCTGTGCAAAAATTTGAGGTTATAATTTAATACTACTTAAGTCAGCCTTTTGAAAATCTCAATTAAAGACCACTCTCACCAACTGAAACAAAAAGTAAGAATGATCCAAGTGCTCTTCATTCAGAAGTAAAATAAAAGACAACTATCAGTCATTGTGATAATCTGCCAATTATACTACTTTTCAGATACTTGGTTGAGCAGAAGCTGAGAAAGTCAAGGATTTATAGATGTGAGCTGAAGAACCAAGGACAATGGTCAGGATCAATTTAACTAAACCTCTTTCTCAAAGAGATACAAAATATGAGGGGTTACAAACTCAAAGTTTTGTGGCTCACATCATAACCCAAAGACATTCCAGGAGATCTGAATTGGAAATGTCTCAGGGTTAAATTAAAATGAAAGCCCTGATTTAAAGGTAAATAACATCACATTTCCATAATAAGAGGATAAAGAACAGCTTAAGTTAACTATGCTCTCCTCTCCCTCCCCTTTCTTATTACCACATCAACAAAAAGGGAAGAAAAATCTGCAAAAAGATCTAGACAGCAGTCATTCCAGACACACTGCAAATGAAATTCATATTCTACTGCAACTGCCCCCAATTTCCAATTTTCACTGGAAATGATAATGGCTTGAAGGGAGAGGAGTGGCACATATATTCAGATTTATCAAAAGTAAAAAAGGCAGGAAGGTGAATTCAAAAGAATCCTAAAACTACGTAGGGAAGAATCCAATTAAGCTATAGATGATTAGAAAATGTATCCTACATATTTCTTTCAAACTATATCTAAGGCATCTTCATTCAACAACAAATATTTATCAAATACCAACTATTTACTAGGCACTGTTCTAGGTGCTAGAGATACATCAAGGAATAAAATTAAAAATTCCTGCCTCATAGCTCCTTATGGAGCTTACATTCTAGCAAGAGAAGATTATATAATATGCTAGAGGGTGATAAGTGCCATTAAAAAAAACAACAGAGCAGAGTAAAGGAAAATGGTAGTGCTAGTAGTGTGGGGGGATATTAGCAATTTAGATTGTCTCATACAGAAACTGATATTTGAGCAATATCGTCAGAGCGGACAGCATGAGCCATGCCAATATATAAGAAAGGAATATTCCAGACAGAAGGAACAATAAATGTAAAGGCTCTTAGGCAAAACACGTCTGACATGTACTAAGAACAGCAAGGAAACCAGTGCAACTAGAAGGAAGTGGCTAAGGGGGAGACTAGGCTGGGAGGAGGGGTACGACTTTGACTTTTACTCTTTTACTCAGAGATGTGGGCAGGAACTAGAAATTTTTAAACAGAGGTATGACATGATCCGACTTTTATGTTTTGACAGGATCACCTTACCTGCTGTGTTGAGAATAGGTTATTATCCAAATGACGGATAACAAAATTTTGGGAAAATGCCCTTTAAAGTAAATATTATTGCTTCCACCCAAGGGTGTCTAATACTGAAAATTTCCACATAGAAATTCGATAGATAGCTGCCATTTCCCAGAAAAAAATAAACCCAGGCATAGGAAACTGACCCAGTCACCAATGGGTACTCTACAAAACACTCTGCTGGAGACTGGAGACCTGAGAGTATTTCCTAGGTTACTTTTTTTTTTTTTTGGTGAGAAAGATTGGCCCTGAGCTAACATCTGTGTCCATCTTCCTCTATTTTGTACGTGGGATGCCACCACAGCATGGCTTGATGAGCCGTGCATACGTCCGCACCTGAGGTCCGAACCTGTGAACCCCGGGCCACCAAAGCGGAGTGCACGAACTTAACTACTATGTCCCTTCCTAGGTTTCTAATGACAGAATTTCAGTGTAGTTGGCTCCCACATTCTTGTGGAACAGTGTCATGGGAAAATCTTCCAATGACAGGTAATACCCACAAATTTATTATGTGATTTACAATTGTCAATTAGTCATCCTAATACTATCTATCTACTGTTATTGATTTCAAGTGTTTAAAGCATAATAACTTTGGGCCGGCCCCGTGGCTTAGCGGTTAAGTGCGCACGCTCCGCTGCTGGTGGCCCGGGTTCGGATCCCGGCTGCACACCGACGCACTGCTTCTCCAGCCATGCTGAGGCCGCGTCCCACATACAGCAACTAGAAGGAAGTGCAGCTATGACATACAACTATCTACTGGGGCTTTGGGGGAAAAATTAATAAAATTAAAAAAAAAAAAAAAATGAAGATCAATTTAAAACAAAAAAAAGCATAATAATTTTATAGTGCCCAGTAAAATAATGGTATTTAATTTTGTGTGTGTGTGTGTGTGTGTGAGGAAGATCAGCCCTGAGCTAACATCCATGCCAATCCTCCTCTTTTTGCTGAGGAAGACTGGCACTGAGCTAACATCTATTGCCAATCCTCCTCCTTTTTTTTTTTTCCCTTCTTCTCCCCAAAGCCCCAGTAGATAGTTGTATGTCATAGTTGCACATCCTTCTAGTTGCTATATGTGGGATGCCACCTCAGCATGGCCAGACAAGCGGTGCATCAGTGCGCACCCAGGATCCAAACCCAGGCCGCCAGTAGCGGAGCGCATGCACTTAACCACTAAGCCACGGGGCCGGCCCCTGGTATTTAATATTTTTAAAATATTCTATTTAAATAAAAATACTAGAATAAATCTAAAAATCCTAAAATATTTTTGAGATTTCATTTATCCAAAAACTATCTCATGTAATATAATTTAGAACATAGAGCAAAAACTGAATTATAAAAAAAAGAAAGAAATTACAGAGCCATAGAATCTTAAAGTACAATATTTATAAAATCTTTAAAAAGATTAACAGTATCCAGGTCAAAGAAAGTAATGGTCCCCTTTTATCATGAATTTGTTAGATCACATCTGGAATCTTCTGTTCATTTGTAAGTACAACATTAAAAGAGACCTTAATAAAAGGGAACATTTTCAGGATAGAAATAGCTAAAAATAAAAAGTAATAAAGAATAGAAATATAGAAAATATAGAAAGGAATAAAAGTAATAAATATGTTTAAGCTATAGAAAAACAGGTCTTAAGAGTTTCGTAAAATGGAGAGTAGACACACAATAGATTACAAATATCTGAAGGGAAGAGAAGTTGTCATTATCTATACTTCTTCACATGGTAGTCCCAGGACCATTGGATGAAAGTGATAGGGGCATGTATTTTAGTTCAAACTAAGAAAGATAACAGAGTTTTGCAAAAGATAATTAGGGTTGCCTCAGAAACACACAAAAAGATGTGTCCACCATTGAAAATATACAACTAGATGTGTCAGGGATTCCTGCGTTAGGAAGTGGTTATAGCTGATCGCTTATAAGATTTCTTACAACCTCAAAATTCTATGGTTCTAAAACATAACAAGACAGGGCCGGCCCCGTGGCTTAGAGGTTAAGTGCGCACGCTCCGCTACTGGCGGCCCGGGTTCGGATCCAGGGCGCACACCGACGCACTGCTTCTCCAGCCATGCTGAGGCCGCGTCTCACACACAGCAACTAGAAGGATGTGCAACTATGACATACAACTATCTACTGAGGCTTTAGGGAAAAAAAAAGGAGGAGGATTGGCAATAGATGTTAGCTCAGAGCCATTCTTCCTCAGCAAAAAGAGGAGGATTAGCACGGATGTTAGCTCAGGGCTGATCTTCCTCACAATCAATCAATCAATCAATAAATAACAAGACTAAGTTCAAGGAAGTCTCCTTGCATTATAATTGTACATGCAAGTATTCCTCAATGAAGAAAGACATTACTAAAATTCCTATTCATTACATTCTATTTGTGCATTAATTTCCCATTATAAAACTCTAGATAAGTTCCTCAAGAAAACTTTTGGCCCTCTATACATAATAAAGCCATACTTAAGAATACTTTTAAAATATCTATATATTGGGAAAGCATTACTTAAGACAAAACAGAAAATAAAAATAAACAGCATAGTATATCGCGTGAGGTGGAAGTGACAGAAAGATGTGAAAACAGCTCAATGCTTTGAGGGTCTGATATGTTTCTCCCGGAGTTCAATGCCCTTTAATATCTAAAATGTTATGTTCAATGTAATTTAAATTATTGCTATATTTCTAGAATCAACTGTATATAATGACCTCTTTCCATTTATCCTGGTCACGGGAGGATTAGGCATTATACTCTCTTCTTTTATCCCTTTTCTCTGAGGCTCTTATAGTGGCCCTGTAAAACCTTACAAAAAAAAACCTTATCTTTTCCTGGTCTAAGACCTTTACTGACCACAAAATGGACAGACAAATGCTTACTCATTTGAAAAGCATTTCTTAAGACTTGTAAGCAAGCCTTCTGACCTCACTAGGACTGAGGAACAACCAGGTCTTTATTGTGACTGTGAGCTAAAATCAGACATAAGCAATGGTATCTCAAAATTTTACTAAAGTGAACTTAGGCATATACCAAGTTATTCCTTTTTTAAAACAGTACGGTGAAATCCCATAAAGGCATGTATTAAGCATATTATATACAATCAATACAACTATTTTACTCACCAATTCCATTAAATCTTTTAACTTTCCAATTTCTTCTGGAACGGATACCAGTTTATTATTACTGACGACCAAAACTTTAAGGGGAAGATCAAATAGGTATTTTGGCAATGTCGATAAAAGATTTCGACTGAAAAGAATAAGAAAGTCTCATTATGAGAAATATGTCTGAAACTTGATATGTTATGTTGAAAAAGAACAAATCACCTCAAAGTAAATAAGCTTTCACTAAATAATAACTATCATTTAATGAATGCTTACTTTGTATCGGGCTAAAATCCTGACATGCACTATCTCATTTAATCCTCACATTAGCCCCACAAGATGGGTAGTATTATGTCCATTATACAAATAAGAAAACAAAGGTTAAAACTCATTAAGTGACTTTCCCAGGCACAGCCGACTGCAAAGCCTGTGCTGTTGATATTATCCTACACACCACCAGTTCTCAAAAACTCAGAATCATTCTTCTGAGCTGAAGAATGCCAGAACCTTGCTCACTGGTATGATTTCACTAAATTCAGTACTTCCATGCCTCTAACTAGGCAAAGGCTCCAAGGATAAATCTGCATGCACTATGTTCGAATTTATGAAAGAATGAATAGGATCAGATCTTCAAAAACATATAGTAACCCTAACCTTTTGTTACGGTTTATAGTAGAATAGCCCACTAGTACCTTTACCTCAGCTCAAAGTTGATATAACATTCCTATCTCTGTGGACACATTTAAATATAACAACAACTAACACTTATTGAGTGCTTACTATGTGTCAGGCCATGTTCAGAGCACCTCACATGAATTAACTTGACTAACCCTCAGAACAACCTACTTAGGAAGATAGATACTATTATCATAATGCCCATTTTACAGATAAAGAAACAGTCAAAAAGAGATTAAGTAAATTGCTCAAAGTCACAAAGCTGGTAAATGCAAGAGCCAGGAGCAAGAGCCAGGCAATCTGGCTCTCAGGTCCTTGCCCTCAAACAACTGTGGTCAAATTTATACACCAATGCAGACTGACCCAAACGGTCCCTGCTATAGACTGAATGTTTGTGTCCCCTCCAAAATTCATATGTTGAAACCTAATCCCCAAAGTGATGGTATCTGGAGGTGAGGCCTTTGGGAGGTGATTAGGTCATGAGGGCAGAGTCCTCATGAATGGGATTAGTGCCCTTATAAAAGGGCACTAATTATTATTAAGCAGTATTAACATCAACTGTCATCCACTTTCTAATGTTCCAACACTCCCATCCAAATCTATCCATCCTTGAAGTAGCAACAAGAAGTCACAAGTGTGAAAAATATAACTCAAGAACTGTTTCTTCATGATGTTTCACTTTAACTGAGGATGTATACAAATAAATCTGTATTGTGGTGCTATGATTTCAGTAAAATATCTCGGATCTAAAGTCTTGCTACTCAAAGTGATCTAAGGACCAGCAGGCAAGCACATTACCAGGGGGTTTGTTAGAATGGAGGCTCCACTGTAGACCTGTGGAATCAGAATCTGCATTTTAGTCACCGGGTGATTGCTGTGCACATTAAAGCTTGAGAAGCACTGCTCTCAAGAACAAGACCAAAAGTAGCGTGGACATATAAAAATACAAATAAGATACTGTTGAGATAAATAGAGGCTACATAGCCAAACCAAACACAGTCTTCTGCTACTAAAAAAGGATTAGAACTGTAATAAAAAACAAAAATTACCAAAAACAAAAGTTGCCTTACCTAATGTTAAGGTACGTTAACATCTGTAGGTTTTTAATGGCTTCGGGAATGGTTTTGATGCAATTATGATACAAATTTAATGTTTCAAGAGGTGCAAATAACCAGACATCAGAAGGAATTTCTGTAAAACGATTTCTTGAAAGATCTGAAAAACAAAAGTAACGTTTGAGTGTCAAACATACACCTATATCTATGGTAATTAACCCGAGAACTATTTTCATACTTGCTGAATCACTTAGAATCCAAGCAACTATTTAAAATATGATAAAATATTATCTACCATAACCTTGAAGGCAAAAAAATATCATATAGAAATATACTCATGGAAAGCCTGTTTATTAACAAATTATACTTGATATGCTTCAATATTTTTAAAATTTATCTTTTAAAATACCAATGAGGAATTCACTCTGATCTTTAAAACCACAAAAACACCTCCCCTGATCCCACACCCCCTTCCAACTACCTCTTCCTCCTTCACTGCCAAAGTTACATAAATACACAACACAACTAAATTTCTTACTTACCATGGACTTCTCAACCAGTGGGAGAAGTGCCCACCAAGGTCACCAACAGCCTCCATATCAATAACTACTCATTCACTCGGAAACATTTCTTTTCTCTTGGCTTGGAAGACTAACACCTCTGGATCACTTCCTATTATCTTTCTGGCTACTTCTTAGTCTCTTGCCAGATTCTCCTCTACCCAAATTGTGAATGCTGGTGTTCCTAAGGGCTGTGACATATGGTACTCTTTCCTTCTTAATATATACAGTCTAGTGAGTGATTTCCTCCAATCCCAGGGCCAAATTATATTCATATACTGACAAATTTCAAATTAAAGATATGTCCAAACATCTATGTTCTGATCTTCAGGACTTCCTCTTGATATTTCTCAGGCACCTCAAATTCTACAAGCTTAAAATCTGAACTGAAGATCTTCCACACATCTGTTTTTCTCATCTCAGATAACGTAACTAATACCCTCCTGGTGAGTTGCTCAAGCCAGAAACCTGGCATTCATCCTTGATTCCTTCCTCTCCTAAATTATTCCAAGTACACACAAATATACATCCATTCATTCAAGTTTTCACAAAAATAAAATCATAGAATTATTATAACTATTATACCTCTATTAAAGGTTTATTTGTTAAATAAAATTTTAAAAAATATTTAGGACATCACGTAGCAGGTTGAAAAAAATACCCTAAAACAGTTTCTCAACCGAAGCACTACTAACCTTTTGGGCTACGTAACTATTTGTTGTGTGGGACTATCCTGGGCATTGTAGGATATTTAGCAGCATCCCTGGCATCTAACCATTAGATGCCAGTAATATGCTCTAGTCGTGTCAGCCAAAAAATGTCCCCTGGGGTGCAAACTCCCCTACCCCTGTTGAGAACCACTGCCTGAACAATTATCTAATTAGCTACCTTATTATAGAAAAATACTTTGCTTACAGTAGGTCATTATACTTATTTGGTTAAAAACATAAGAATATTATTTACCTCCATCAGGGAGAATATATATGGTGTAGCTTAGCCCACTGTACCTCATTTAGCATCTGGTCTGCCTGGCCTCATAAGAACAGCCTCCTCCCAATGTTCAAATTCCTCACTCTGAGGGATGACACCTATTTACTCAGCAATATAGTAAATTCCTTATTCAGAACATTAATATATATGTATTAATATAATGTTTTATATGTATGTGTGTGTATACTCACTCATCTAATGCAAAATCTTATAATTGACAAAAGAAAACATTAGTTACGATGATATAATATGAAAATTAATTTGGATTCTTCTTCCTCCCACCATAACATTTTGAATAACTAAATACAGTAAAAGATAGAATTACTAGAAACCAAAATCTGAACTTGAAATAGAAATGTCTCAATATCCTGGCTTACCTTCTCTGGATACCCAAGAATCACACCGTTCTATCGAGGGGGAAAAATTAAGTCATTGTTTTTTTAGTTTAGGATGTTTCCTTTACATTTAGGCTTTTACCTCTTATTCTTGTAACTTCAAAATCCTGGGAATTGAAATTATGCCCAGTTTGTTATCCTGTATAATACCTAGTATTAAGTACTCATAAATAATACAGTGGTCCTAGAGATAGATGATGGTAGCTTGAATTAAGATTCAAGAATAAAGAAAAGTAGATAGAATTTGAAATATATATACATATTTTAGTGTGTTTGTGTGTGTGTGAGGAAGACTGGCCCTGAGCTAATGTCCGTGCCCATCTTCCTCCACTTTATATGGGACGCCACCACAGCATGGCCTGACAAGCGGTGCGTCGGTGCGCACCCGGGATCTGAACCCGGGCCACCAGCAGCGGAGCGCGCACACTTAACCGCTACACCACGGGGCCGGCCCCAGAAATATATTTTGATACTAGTACTTACAGGGATTGGGCAGGTGACTGTCTATGTGGGATAAATAAGAGGTAAGAACAAAGGACAGCACCCAGGATTCTGGCCTAGGCACCTGAATGATGATATTTAATAGAAGAGTGGGGGTAGAACAGGATTTTTGTTGTTGTTGCTGGTGGGGGTTTTGTTTTGTTTTCTGAGGCAGAGGTTAGAATCAAGGGTTCAATTTTATATTTGTATAAACTGAGATTTCTGAAAGAGATCCAATGGGGGGGGTGTGAAATGGTTGGTTAGATGATGCTGGATGTCGGAAGTGAGGTCTGGGATGGATATATAAAACTGATGGATATATAAAATTGAAAGTCATGGGAATATGGTAGTACTATAAAATCATAGAAATGGAAAACATCACCTAACATCCGTGTACTGAGTTAGAAAGAGAGTTCAAGAACGGGCCATAGGGAAGGCCAACAATTACAAGCTGAGTAGAGAAAAAAATCAGCAAAGAGTGAAAATAATGGTCAAGAGAAAACACAATAACCATATAAAGAGAGTGTTCAAAGAAGTGACAGGAGAAAAAGCCAAAATATCAATATTAATAACAAGAGGGATTTTAATAAAATAATTTAAATATCAAGATACTATTTTAATAACTTACATATTATTGTGTGATGCTTTATGTTCTTTCCTCTCCAAAAAAAGATTAATTAAATTACAGAGTAATATTACGAGTTCCCTTAGGGAATTTAATTAAATTTGCACTAATAAACTATTTTCTGGATAAACTAATATATTTATTTAGTAAACACTTAAAATTACAATTAACCATTATTCTAATTTAATTGAGTTAAATCAAATAAAGCATAATAAAGTCAAAATTAAAACTCAAGCTATTATAAAGCCTCTAATTAAGGAAATCTTGTTATAGGGTTTTTCAGATTTTAAATGTGTATGAACATTCTTTCTAAGAATTGGGTAAACAGAATAACAGTGCCAAAATATAATATGGAAGGCAAGATGGGAAATACAGAACAATTTGTGTCTTAATTTCTCGAACTATCTCATACTAACAGCATCTCATATTTTCCCTCAAAAAAGTGAAAATTAACTTTTATTACAGATATAATGGATAAAATTTAAACTCTGATTTAAATTTTTTATCTTGTGATGTACAATTAAATCATAAGGGCGTTTTTATAACATTAAAAATCATTTAATTAACATGTGCACTAGGGCAACTAGAATAATATGACTAATAATGAACATATTATCCCCAAGAAATACGTGCAAAATTGGTATTTTATTTAATATGGTTCCATTTAAAGATGGGAAAACAAACTGCTAATTTATTCCTTATGAGGAGATTCATTTCACAACAGCTTTAAAGTCTGCCTTCTTAGGGATGAAGGAGAACTTGGGAAAAAACAATTATAAAGATGTTTCACCTTTCCCACAAAAAAGGAAATTAAAATTTGTTCCTTATCTTCCTGTAGTGAGCTGAATGGTGGCCCTCAAAGATATCAGTTCCTAATTCCTGGAACCTGCGAATGTTGGCTTATATGGTAAAATTCTTGCAGATGTAATTTAAGAATCTTACAATGAGGAGATTATCCTGGATCATCCAGGTGGTCCTTAATTGCCATCACATGTAACCTTATAAGAGGAAGACAGAGGGAGATTACATAGACACACAGAGAAGGCCATGTGAAGATAGAGGCAGACATTGGAGTGATGCGGCCAAGGAATGTCAGCCTTCACCAGAAGCTGGAAGAGGCAAGGAATGGATTCTCCGAGACCTAGAGCCTCTGGAGGGTGTCCCCGTAAGACTCATTTCAGACTTCTGGTCTCCAGAACTCTAAGAGAATAAATTTCTGTTGTTTTAAACCACTAAGTTTGTGGTAATTTGTTACAGCAGCCACAGGAAACTAACATACTTCTCAAAAACAGTTTATCAGAATTAATGAGAAAACATCTGCAAAATTTAAAAAAAAATTATATAGCTGTGTATTTATTTTTTCTCGACCAGTAAAGTGAGTTCTCAGTTAATTAGTATCCTTGGGGATGAGAACCTTTATAACCACTGAACTATTTTTCTTTTGTGTTGGTTTTAACCATAAATCATATCAAGCAGTATTGGCAATCACTCAACAGTAGATAGACTGCTGTGTACTATTTCCTGCCTTTCTTCAAAACACTCCTTGTAAAACTGCTGGGAGCCTGTTAAAGATGTTACTAGCTCATTCTGACTAATCTGATCTAAATTATGTTCTGTATCACTCAAGCTTCAGAGGTCAAGGAAGCCAGGGAAGGGAGGAGAGGAGTCAGATGGAATGGAAATCTGTTTGTGCCCCCCAAGCTGCAGCCATAAGAGCCACAGATGGGTCCATCTGCCGCCCAGTGCAATTCCTGGCCCACTGGCTAGCACTTCTGCCAAAGTATAGAAAACCACTTTCAGAAATTATACTATTATACTATATTCATTATACTAATTACAGTTTTATTCAGTGTACAAAAGGTGTATGGTTTTTGTCACAAACCGTTAAAACAAACTAAGATATATGAGTCTTCTTTAGGTGATATTTAATAATATAGATTGCTATAGTCCTTTTTATTTAAAAAAAAAATCCTAGATGTTTGAAAATCTGACACATTTTTACCTCTAGAAGAACTTATAATAATGAAGTATGTTGTTGGAACACATCCTCATCATTAACAGTGATATCATCATAGAATTTTCTGCTTAAAGAAATGTGAGGGTTAAGTGAAAAAATAATTTGAAATCAAAACTCTAAAGTCCCATCAACAATAACCTAAGTGGAACTGAGGCAACTATCACATACACACCCCTCCCCCAACATATGCTAGATCAGAATGCTATAGGCTTTGCATAATTATTTCTAACCCCCATAACAACCTTGTCAGGTAGCTACTATTCCTCATTATACATACGAAGCAAAGACAGATTGAATGGCATGCCCAATGTTAAACAAACTAGTAATAAATGACAGCACTGGGGTTCCAAACTCAGATGTGACTTCAAAGCCCATGTTCTATGTGTGCTTTCCCACTTCTCTAACACAATACTGTTACCTCGTGTCCCAGACTTCAAATATTCTGTTGCACTGGAACCACAAAGCAGAGTCAGAGAAATTCTAACTCTCCTAACCACATTCCTATCGTAGGTTGATTTTACACTGGGAAGCAGAACATAAATCTTATTTCAAGTCCCAATTTTAGTTAAGAAAATAATGAGCACCATTATAAAGCTCTCAGCTGTTTTTAATTTACCAATTCAGAACTGTTTAGTCTGACCCAACACATAGCTTTCTTGGCTCCTTAAAGAGTGGACTCTTACTAATTTTTCAATACTTTTAACCAATTTAATAAACAAGGATTAAAGAAAACTGATTAAACAAGTGTCTTCAAAAGAGTGGTAACATCTTATAGGCAAAACCATTATACTGAGTAACTGTCAACAACTCTGAAGAATCTAAGACTTTACCCTACTTGTAAGCCAACAAGTTAGCCTAACACAGTTGTATGGATGCTGGCAGAAGACATGAGACCCCTGTGTGAGAGACAAAGGACTTTATTACTCACAAAACAGCAAGTGGCATGAGCAGCATATCTGTATCAGTTCCTCTTGCCTGCCAAATCCCACAGGGACAACACAGATAGATACAGATGGATGCCTTCAAACACAGTGCATCACATTATAGGAGAGGAACTCTGAGCTGAGGAAACACAAATCTTTTATAGTAGACAGTAAGCATGCTTGCATTTTATTTGAAGAGAGACATTATTTTTATTTTACTGGACAGTAAGCATGATTGTCTTTTGCTCTGGAGAGAGAAACTATCTCATTCTTCCAAAGACAGTCTAGAACAACAGGCAGTTAGTGCCTCACTAGCAAGATATGCAGAAACATGAGACCCATGGAAAATTATCTCCCAATAGTACCATATATATTCCTTATTGAGCAGGGATTAGAAGTTGCAGCCTCACCACAGAGAATATACAGATAAAATAATTAAATATCTTAAGTATCAAATTCTCTCAAGTATCAAATGCACTTTGAGTCTGAGCTATCCTCTATAGGCAGCCAAATACTGATCCTCACCTTCCAAGCCTCATTCTCCTTATTTCTCTGGAACATCCTGACTTGACTTGCAGCCTGTGCCATTTATTCAAACAAAATTCCATTAAACACTATGAATTAGGCACTAGGTGTTAGGGTTAAGTAAAAAGCCCAATTAGACACCAACCCTAAGCAATCCCAATTACTGTTCCACTCTAGTACCAAATATTGTCTGCTTAGATAATAACAACACTTCAGTGAAAGGAACTATGCAAAAAGAATCACCCTCGCTTAGTTCTACTAAAATTGTAATGTTTACAAAGCTTTTGTGGTGGGACCAATACTGCATCATCCTTAGTGTATATCTCAAAGTTCACACAAGTTTTGCGGAATGAAAAAGGAGGGGTAACTGTTATTTAGCAGGTGAGCACTAGACTGGATCTGAACTGTATTCTGATTTTACCGATTACCCATAAAACATTGCCAAAATCACTTAATTACTATTCCTCACTATTTCAGAGCTATTGAAAATGAGTAACTATTCTGCAACAACCTAAAACCCCTAGAAGTAAGCAATAGAAATGATGGGAAAATTACCAACTTGCACATAATGATACATAATGTTCATAAAGATACAAAATAAAATGATGGAAATTGACTATTATAATCAGTTCTTATGACACAGAATATATATACCATAATTATATGTCTTTAGGAGAGTGCACAAAAATCAACCAACTCAAAAACTTATTTCCTAATATGAAAATGAAAAAATTAAATTTTCTGTGCTCTTTAGTAACTGATATTACTCAAATGTGAGCAGTTACAGTAGGTAAAATCTGATTAATATGCTCTCAAATATTAATGTTTCCTTATCTATTTTTCCATCTAAAAGAAATGTCAGGACTAGAAACAAAAGCAACATGAAAACAGGAGGCACCACAGCTGTCTGTCAATGCAAGAATACAGAGTGTCTTTGAAGTATTACATACTCTGATGTTGGAGCCTGATGGGAAACGACAATCCTATGGCTCCGGCATCTGCAAAGACAGGTGATTTCTTGATTCAGTATTCCCTAGAAGGGTGTGTGCTGTCATTCAGGACAAGATAACAAAAAGTCAGTCTATAACACTGAATCCTTGTTGAATGAGTAAGACGTATGGGTCACAGAATTTCTAAGCTACTCCATGATGAGTTAAAATATTAACCATAAGTACAGTGGAAAGAAAAAAAGTGTAAAGTAGATATTAGAAAAAATGAAGGAAAAAATGCTTTAAAGCCAACAATTATGAGAAATAATAACAAGCAGACCTTACTGACCTGCAGCAACCAATAATGGAAGGCTCTTTTTGAGCACAGACACTGAGAAGCAAGGGTGCAAACAAAAACAGATGCTGCAAGGAGAAACCACAGCTGCTAACCAGAGGGCAGATTACATGCATGCTCAGTGAGAAAAGAACTGTGAGTCATACAACTATTAAGCCACGTGGAAGAACAAGACTTTATTTAAAAAAAAAAAAAAGATAAACAAATACATGGACAAAGAGAACAGATTAGTGGTTACCAGAGGGGAAGGGCGTTGGGGGGTGGACATAACGGGTAAAGGGACACATATATATGGTGACGGACAAATAATGTACAACTGAAATTCACAGTTATAAACTATTATGACCTCAATAAAAAAAAAAGAAAGAAAACTGAGAGGGTAGCTCTGTGCACAGTTGTCTGTAGGAAATTCTACGAAGTGTTTCAGTTTCACCAAGAAATAATGACTAATGAACAGTGTACTGACATTCAAACGTCAAAGTGATGTTTTAAGAATGGCACTATAGGGCCGGCCCCATGGCTTAGCGGTTAAGTGCGTGCGCTCCACTACTGGCGGCCGGGGTTCGGATCCCGGGCGTGCACCGACACACTGCTTCTCTGGCCATGCTGAGGCCACGTCCCACATACAGCAACTAGAAGGATGTGCAGCTATGACATACAACTATCTACCGGGGCTTTGGGAGAAAAATAAATAAATAAAAATTAAAAAAAAAAAATTTAAGAATGGCACTATAGGGGCTGGCCTGGTGGTACAAGCGGTTAAGGGCTCGCGCTCCGCTGCGGCGGCCCAAGTTCAACGGTTCGGATCCTGGGCGCGCACCAACGCACCGCTTGTTAAGCCACGCTGTGGCTGCATCCCGTATAAAGTAGAGGAAGATGGGCACGGATGTTAGCCCAGGGCCAGTCTTCTTCAGCAAAAAAGAGGAGGATTGGCATCGCATGTTAGCTCAGGGCTGGTCTTTCTCACGAAAAATAAAAATAAAAAAAAAGAATGGCACTATACTTCAACCCTTATAAAATGTATTGTACTACAAATTTAGCATTTTGAATCCATGTAGTATTATTTGTTAAATGGTTCTTGAAAAACTTTTATTTTCAAAAGACAAATGTTATAGCCTCATCATATAACTTTTACTGAAATAAATTCCAGATGGAGGAAAAAGATAAACACTAAATGAACCATAAAAAACTAGAAAAACATTTTAGTGAATAGTCACTTAATATTATAATGGGGAAGGGCTTTCAAAGCATCAAATAAAGGAGTAATTCACAAATGAAAAGATTTCTAGATTTAGCTATATAAAAAGAAAGAAAAACCGCAGTCTATCAAAAGTCAAAATGATACCAACAACTCATAGGTAAAACCTAGGCCAAAGACACAAACAGATTCAAAAATGGAAATTATCAATGACTAAAACATATATGAAAATATGTTCAACCTTCCCATTAACCAAAAGTATGTAAAGAATAAGATAGCATAATTCACCCATCAAATTTAAAGGATTTTAAAGATATTCCTCAGTGTTGGCAAGGTTACTTTGAATTTTTTCCATACACCACTGATGGGAATTCAAAATGAGGTAACCTATCTAGAAAGCAATTTGGCAATATAAATAAAAGTCCTTAAAAAATGTTCATACCCACTGATACAAAAATTCAATCTCTAGCAATTTTTGAAACCAAATAAAAACGCATAAAAAATTATGTACATGTCAAGATTATTTAAAATAGTAAAAAATTAGAAACAACTTAAACGTCCAACAATAGGTAAAGGCTACATAAAATATGGTATGTCCTTAAAATGGAATATCTTGCAGCCTTTAAAAATGATTTTATAGACTTGATTTCTTAATATGGAAATAAGAATGCTCACAGGGTAATAACTAGAACACTTAAAATATAAAAGCACATACACAGTATGAACTAATTGCTTCCTTTAAAAATGTACATATACACATATAAAGACCAACAGTTATGTACAAGGTGATGAGTCTAGGGGTATAAAGGAAATATACCAAAATGTTAATATTCATTCAATGTTGGTGGAATGAGGAGTGGTTTGTATTTTTTTCTCTATGCTTTTATTTTCCAAATTTTCTACAATAAGCAAGCATTGCTCCTGTTATAAGAAAAAACACAATATTATACTATTTTAAAGATATTGTATTTCACAAAATAAATTGAATTCTAATCATATATATTCCATTCATAAAAATGATATAGGCATACATTACAAGCTAATTATAAGTTGGTATTTCATATAATCATTTTATTTTTATGGGGCACAACTTGGTCTGCTACCAAACATCACTGTGTCGAATCATGTTATATTGCCATTCTACTATATGTTATAATTTTTAAAATGCAAATTACCATGACAGGACACAACTTTTAATGTCAAAATCATGCTTTCATGTAAATTATTTTCTTAAAGCAAAAAACAAAAACTATAAAATCTGAATTGTTATAATTAGTCTGATTAATGAAGTAAGCAATGGCAAAACGTCATCTTGACCATCTCCAAGACATCTGAATTGATGCATGATTAACCTGACGCTGATGTTCTTTCTGCCTAGGTCAAGATGAACTAGCCACTGAAAATCAAATGGATCTGTTTATACAGTATACTTTTCACTTCTGCTAATTTATAAACACCTTAGTACCTTTCTACTGCATGAGAAAGGAAAACCTAATGTAATAAAAGAACAGTCTGCATCAAACTGACTCCCAGGATAATTCTAATAGGCTTTGAATTCCAAAACAAAAGTAGTCCTTGAGGAGGGTAAAAAAAAAACCAAAGTGCAAGCTACCATGCTAAATAAAACTAACTGCTTAATCTTTGATGTATCTAAATTAAGACGAATTTTACAGCCAGTATACCGTGTGCTCCTTTAAAAAAAAAAAAACACTGTATTTAGAGAGCAAGGATCATCCTTACTTGAGCTGTTTAACAACAAAGCACTAAATATTGGATGCTGAAATTAAAAGCAAGTTACAGTAAACTGACTAATTACAAAGTAATGACAAATTCCACAAACCAGGCCCAAGAAAATCCCATAAGCTTATGTTAAGTGGTCAAGTGGCCCCTACACAGCAGCACACTGGCAGCTACCAGTGAGACCAAATGGATTCAGACAGTTTATTACTAACACAGAGAAAGCATGATCAGTATGCTATCAGTTCTCCATGTTCCTAGTCCCACAGGACAAAATCAAACTGGAGGGAGGAATGAAATGACAGACAACATGCAGAGTGGGTTGCTCTGTTATTGAGGAGTCAACTCTAGATTGCAGCTTTGTAATTTTATACACACAGCTGTACGCGCAAGAATGTCCCATGTCTCACCAGAACGAGGGAAGGAGATAAAACTGCCTTGGAGCAGCCTCCCACAAGATAGGGAGGTGGATAAGAAATGACCTTATGTCATCTATCTTGCCATGTACCAGGAAGGATCACAGAGTCTTCCCTCAAGATTTGAGTCAGATTGTGGTTGAGTCTTGCATATGCGGACTATGTGGAAATGTGCAAGATCACCAAGGTACCATGGCAGAGCCATTCCACTAGTTTGTAGTCACATAAGTACAACAAGAAGTTGGTATATAAAACCGCCATGCTCCTTCTCATAATTTTAACTTTAGAATTTTGACAAACGTTTACTATCAACTGTTGCAGAGTCACTGCATTGAACCAAACACCATAGGGAACTTTTGTTTAGAATGCATTATCTGCCCTCAAGGAGTTTAAATTCCACTTGGAGGAAGCAATATAAAGCTAACAGCACAAATGCACCTGGCTGTGTACCCAGATTAAATAATAACTTAAAGATCTAACTGTAGAAGAATGGTTAAATAAAATACGGTACATCCATACTACAGACTATCAGGCAGTCCTTAAAAATCATGTTATAAAATATTTTTCTGGGCCGGCCTGGTGGCTTAGCAGTTAAGTGCGCGCGCTCCGCTACTGGCGGCCCGGGTTCGGATCTCGGGCGCGCACTGACGCACTGCTTCTCTGGCCATGCTGAGGTCGTGTCCCACATACAGCAACTAGAAGGATGTGCAACTATGACGTACAACTATCTACTGGGGGGCTTTGGGGAAAAAAAAAAAAGGAGGAGGATTGGCAATAGATGTTAGCTCAGAGCCGGTCTTCCTCAGCAAAAAAAAGAGGAAGATTAGCACGGATGTTAGCTCAGGACTGATCTCCCTCACAAAAAAAAAAATATATATTTTTTTTTCTTTTTTATTTATTTATTTATTTAATTACAGTAACATTGGTTTATAACATTGTATAAATTTCAGGTGTACATCATTATACTTCTATTTCTGCATAGATTACATCATGTTCTCATGCTCACCACCCAAATACTAATTACAACCCATCACCACACACGTGCCTACTTATCCCTTTCACCCTCCTCCCTCCCCATTTCCCCTCTGGTAACCAGCAATCCAGTCTCTGTCTCTATGTGTTTGTCGTTTTTTTTGTGTGTGTGAGATCAGCCCTGTGCTAACATCCGCCAATCCTCCTCTTTTTTTTTTTTTTTGTTTTGCTGAGGAAGACTGGCCCTGGGCTAACATCCATGCCCATCTTCCTCCACTTTATATGGGACGCCACCACAGCATGGCTTGCCAAGCAGTGCGTCGGTGCGTGCCCAGGATCCGAACTGGCGAACCCCGCGCCACCACAGCGGAGCGCGCGCACTTAACCACTTGCACCACCAGGCCGGCCCGTTCGTCATTGTTGTTATCTACTACTTAATGAGTGAGATCATACAGTGTTTGACCTCCCTCTGACTTATTTCACTTAGCATAATACCCTCAATGTCCATCCATGTTGTCACAAATGACTGGATTTCATCGTTTCTTATGGCTGAGTAGTATTCCATTGTGTATATATACCACATATTCTTCATCCATTCATCCCTTGATGGGCACTTAGGTTGCTTCCAAGTCTTGGCTATTGTGAATAATGCTGCAATGAACACAGGAGTGCATGTATCTTTACGCATTGGTGTTTTCATGTTCTTTGGATAAATACCCAGCAGTGGAATAGCTGGATCACATGGTAGTTCTATCCTTAATTTTTTGAGAAATCTCCATACTGTTTTCCATAGTGGCTGCACCAGTTTGCACTCCCACCAGCAGTGTATGAGAGTTCCCCTCTCTCCACATCCTCTCCAACACTTGTTGTTTCCTGTCTTGTTAATTATAGCCATTCTGACAGGAGTGAGGTGGTATCTCACTGTAGTTTTGATTTGCGTTTCCCTGATAGTTAGTGATGTTGAACATCTTTTCTTGTGCCTATTGGCCATCTGTGTATCTTCTTTGGACAAATGTCTGTTCTGGTCTTTTGCCCATTTTTTAATTGGGTTGTTAGCTTTTTGTTGTTGAGAGGTATGAGTTCTTTATATATTTTTCTTCTATGGAACAGTGGCATAAGAAAAACTCAGGAATAACAGTTTGGAAGAAGAGTATACAATAGACTATAATGGGAAGACTTTTAAGGCAACAACATTACATAGATAAATATTGAGAAAATTCAGTCATGAGGTGATGAGGTTTTTGACAAGACAGGAAGCAGTGAACATACAGAAGAGTTGTTTGTGAGGGCCTTTAAGCTCTGATCCTGTTGAAGATGATAAACTTTGCAACTCGAAGGTAGTAGATCCATGATCTTAGCTTTGCCTATGGCAAACAGAGGACAGCAGACCAATGTAAGAAGAGAAAACTAGACCAAGAGAGGCAAAAACACAATTTTAAAACAATTTAGAGCTACACTATAGGAAAAATTGTTAAACCTAACCACAAAATGTGCATTTATCTCCCAATTTTTCCCAGACTTCATCTACAAATATGATTTTCAAGATAGAATTTGTTAAAATAACATATTAATCCTCAAAACATTTTATAATTTAATATTTTCAATGCCAAACATATTACTTAATGTCATAAACATTACTTACAAATCAATTTTATTAGTTAACCTAAATATTTAAAAGCAGTCAACTATTCTAAAATAAAAACATACCCAATGGTGCAATATAACAATATACAAAAACTATAGCTAATTTGCAACCAAGTATAATAATCACACCTTTGCTTATGAAGCAATAATAAGCTGTCATTTCCTCTTTCTTTCTAATAGTTTTTCATTTTTAAAATAATATAACAGGGCCGGCCCTGTGGCTTAGTGGTTAAGTGCGCGCGCTCCGCTGCTGGCGGCCCGGGTTCGATCCCGGGCGCACACCGACGCACTGCTTCTCTGGCCATGCTGAGGCCGCATCCCACATACAGCAACTAGAAGGATGTGCAACTATGACATACAACTATCTACTGGGACTTTGGGGGAAAAATAAATAAATAAAATTAAAATAATATAACAAAGCAATAAAAACAAAATCAGGGACACAATGAGAAGTCCAACCTGACTGGAGGAAAGGGTACATACATGAGAAGTAGTGGGAAACACAGAGGAAAAGGAAAGAGAAATTGTAGCGGGACCTGAAAAGATACCCAGGGTTCTAAGAAGTGAGCTTAACTGAACAAATGTGTTAAACACCTACTATGCACCACACACTGTACTAAGTGCTGAAGTGACAACAAAGGAACTACAATCAAAGCACTCCAAAATCAACAGAAGGAGAAATGTAAACAAATACCATTTCTTTGATTTTTACAAGGTGCATTTTCTTCTAATGTCAACAGTTCTGAAATCCACGTATGCGCTTACCATGGTAGTTTTTTTTTTTCCAGAAAAGTTATTAAATTGATGGTGAATGCTATAATAGAGGAAATATATTAATTGCAATAAAGGATCACAACTGCTATAATAGAGGAATAGAGTAATCACTATACATGGAGGATGAGGAAAAAGAAAAGATAACCAAGAAAGGCCTGATCTGGGATACAAAAGATCAATAGGAGTTCATAAGGTAGAAAAGAGGGAGAAGAACATTAACACTAGCGGGGGGAAAGCATGGAGACATGGAACAGCATGATACTTTCAAGGAACAGCATGTAGTTTAGTTTGGTAGGTTGGAATGTAGAGTTTGGGGACAGTATGAGACTAAACTGAAGAGCAGGTAGGCCAGGAATGCAAGGTGGATATAATATCCAAAAGCCAATCAATGTAATTAACGCAATAAAGGACAAAACCCATATGATCATCTCAATAGACAAGGAAAAAGTATCTGACAAAATCCAACACCCTTTTATGAAAAAAAAAAACTAGGTATAAAACAGAATTCCTTCAACCTGATAAAGGGTATCTAAGAAAAAAACAGAGCTAATATCATATTTAATGGTGAAAGACTGAATGCATTCCTCCTAAATTTAGGAACAAGACAAGAATGTCCACTCTCGCCACATCTACTCAACATTGTACTAGAAGTTCTAGCCAGGACAATTAGGCAAGAAACAGAAATAAAAGGCATCCAGATTCGAAAGGAAGAAGTTAAACTCTCTCTATTCGAAGATGACATGATCCTGTATACAGAAAATCCTAATGAACCATTAAAAAACTATCAGAATGAAGAAACAAGTTCAGTAAGGTTGCAAGATAAAAGATCACTATATAAAAATCTTGTATTTCTGTACACTAGCAATGAACATCCAAAACTGAAATTAAGAAAAGAAATCCACTTATAATAGTAACAAAAATTTAAAAATTTAGGAAAACTACAAAATGTTGTTGAAAGAAATTAAAGATATAAATAAATCAAAAGACATTCCATATTCACCAACTGGACAATTTAATATTCTTAAGATGGCAAAACTCCCCCAAATTGATCTACAGATTCATCAAAATCCCAACTTGCATTTTCTGAAGAAAGTGACAAGCTGATCCTAAAATTCATATGGGAATGCAAGGGTCCCAGAATAGCCAAAGCAATCTTGAAAAAGAACAATGTTGTAAGACTCACACCCCTTGATTATAAAACTTTATACATGGCTTCCTACACAGCTATGGAAATCAAAATAGTGTGATACTGGGATAAGACTAGACATATAGATCCATGGAATAGAATTAAGAGTCCAGAAATAAACATTTACATTTATGGTCAATTGATTTTCAACAAGGGTGACAAGCCAAGTGGATGAGGAAAGAATGATATTTTCAGGAAATGGTGCTAAGACAACTGGATATCCACGCGCACAAGAATGAAGTTGGACCCTGATCTCACACCATACACAATTCAAAATGGATAATACATCTAAATACAAGAGCTAAAACTATAAAACTCAAAAGAGAACATAAGAGTAAATATTCATAACCCTGGGTTTGGCAATGTTTTTTTAGATATGACACCAAAAGCATAAGCAACAAAAGAAAAAATAAATAAAATGGGCTTCATCAAAATTTTAAAGTGTGCTTCAAAGCAGAGAACCCACAGAATAGGAAAAATATTTGCAAACCATATATCTGATAAGGGACTTCAAGTACAGAATAAAAAAAAAAAAAAACTCTTACAACTCAGTAATGAAAAGACAACCCAATTAGAAAATGGGCAAAGAGTCTGAATAGACATTTACCTTAAGAAGATATACAAATGGCCAATAAATACAAGAAAAGATGCTCAACATCATTAGTCATTAGGGAAATGCAAATCAAAACCATAATGAAGGGCCGGCCCCGTGGCTTGGTGGTTAAGTGCGCGCGCTGCAATGTTGGTGGCCCGGGTTCGGATCCCAGGCACGCATCAAGCCACCACTTCTCCGTCCATCCTGAGGCCGAGTCCCACATACAGCAACTAGAAGGATGTGCAGCTATGACATACAACTATCTACTGGGGCTTTGGGGGGAAAAAATAAAATAAATAAAATCTTAAAAAAAAAAAAATAATGAAATTACACTAGGATGACTATAAACAAAAACAGATAATACCAAGTGTCGTCCAGTATATGGAAAAATTGAAATCCTCACACTGTCAATGAGAATGTAAAACGGTGCAGCCACTCTGGAAAACAATTTAACATTTCCCCAAAATGTTAAACATAGAATTACCATAAGATCCAGCAATTCCACTCTTATGTATATACACAAGAGAAATGAAAACATACATCTACACAAAAACTTGTACATGGATGTTCATAGTGTCGGGGCCCAGGTCAGACCACCCCAAAATATCCTACAATAGCATACTGATTACTTTGAATTAAAGTTACTTGAGAAGCAAAAACGACATTCTGACCCTCTTGTCTGTTACCCTGAAAGCAGGAAATAAATCTCCCGTGTGAAAGGTGCTCTCCCTGCAGCCTTATCACCAGAGCTAGGGGGAATTCAGGGCCGAGAAGCCTGCATAAACAAACCTTGCTAATTTACTACCTCAAGCCTAAACTCTGCTTAAATTCCTTACTGATTATGTACCTCAAATGTAAGTTTCTTTGCCTGTCATTCCTCACAAATTTATTGTTTCTTTATGTAAAAGATAAATATACTGCCTGCTTTATTTACTCTCAGAGCATCATTTCTCTATGATCTCCAAAATGTACACATTAAACTGGGTTTTCCTCCTGTTAACCTGGTCTTGTGTCAATTTTATTATTAGTCCAGCCATAAGAACACAAGAATGGTAGAAAGGGGATTTTCCCCTCCCTGACAATAGCAGCATTATTTATAATAGCCAAAGAGTGGAAACAACCCAAATGTCCATCAAGTGACGAATGGACAAACAAAATGTACAACGGAATATTATCCAGATATAGAAAGGAATAAGTACTGATACATGCCACAACATAAATGAACTTTGAAAACATTAAGGTAAATGAAAAAAGCCTATCACAAAAGGCCACATATTTTATGAATCTATTTATATGAAATGTCCAAAATAGGCAAATGTATAGAGACAGAAAATAGATCAGTGGTTGCCTAAGTCTAGAGGGGTGAACTACGAGGTGTAATGAGGAGGCACTGCTAATGGGTACGGGATTTCTTTTTGGGGCGATGAAAATATTCCAAAATTAGATTGTTGTAATGGGTGCACAACTAACAACCAATAAACTATACACCTTAAATGGGTGAATTTTTGGTATGTGAACTATAATCTCAATAAAATGTTAAAGGCAAGGATGGATCTGGAAAAAAGATGATCTGTGTTTAAAACATGAAATTGGACCTCACACTATATATAAAAGTCAATTCCAGGGGCCAGCCCAGTGGCGTAGTGGTTAAGTTCGTGTGCTCCGCTTTGGCGGCCTGGAGTTCGCAGATTTGAATCCCAGGCGCAGACCCATGCACCACTCATCAAGCCATGCTGTGGTGGCATACCACATACAAAACAGAGGAAGACCGGCACAGATGTTAGCTCAGAGCCCATCTTCTTCAGCAAAAAAGAGAGGAAGTTGGCAAGAGATGTTAGCTCAGGGCCAATCCTCCTCGCCAAAAAAAAAAAAAAAAAAAAAAAATCAATTCCATATTGATGAAGAACTTAAACACCCAAAACAAACCTTTAAAACTCTTGGTAAGGGGGCCGGCCCACTGGTGTAATGGTTAAGTTCGTGTGCTCCACTTCGGTGACCTTGGATTCATGGGTTCAGATCCTGGGCACGGACCTACGCATCGCTGATCAAGCCACACTGTGGTGGCATCCCACATACAAAATAGAAGAAGATGGGCACAGATGTTAGCTCAGGGTTAATCTTCCTCAGCAAAAAGAGGAAGATTGACAATGGATGTTAGCTCAGGGCCAATCTTCCTCACCCCAAAAAAAAAAAAAAACCCTCAGTAAAAAATGTAGATGAATATAGTTGGTACATTCTTAAATAAGACAAAAAAAGCAGTGACTATAAAAGATTGATAAATTTGACTATATTAAAATTTAGAACATTTGTTCATCAAAAGACTCCTTAAAAGGTAAAAAGACAAGTTATAAACTAGGAGAAGATATTCACAATTTACAAAACTGACAAATGATTAGTATAAGGAATATTTTTTTAACTCATAGACTTCCATAAGAAAAGGACAAACAACCAATAGAAATTGGGCAAAATAAATGAAAAGCTATTTCACAGTACAGGAAACACACAGACATTTGAAAATATGTTAACATCAATGGTGATCAGAGAAATGTAAATCAAGACAGACTCCACTGAAATTTTAAACTCATTTGGACAACATGTTTAAATATGATAATACTATGTGCTGGAGGGGATATGTATTCATAGGATCTCTTATATATGTAGTTGGAAATGTAAATTGTAAACCAGTTTGGCATTATCTCCTTAAGTTGAACATGGACATACCATATAATCCAGCAATTCCTCTCCCAAGTATATACACAAGAGAAATTCTTGCACATGTACAACAGGAGACATGTATAACAATGCTCATAGCAGCACTGTTCATAAGTGGAAACAACCCAAATGGTCATCAGTGAGAAAGTAGATAAAGTGTGGTACAGTCACACAATGAAAGATAATGCAGCCATCAAAAAGAATGAACTACAGCTTCACACAACAATTTGGATGAATCTTAGCAACCTAATATTAAGTAATATAAGATAAAAACTACCAGTTATATAAAGCACAGTGTATGTGTTAGCTTTTTTTTTACACTTTTATTTATTTATTTATTTATTTGCAGGGAAAGATTCCCCTGAGCTAATATTTGCTGCCGATCTTCCTCTTTTCTTTTCCCTCCCCAAAGCCCCAGTGCATGGTTGTATATCCTAGTTGTAAGTCCTTCTAGTTCTTCTATGTGAGCTGCCACCACAGCATGGCAACTGCTAGATGGGCGGTGTGGTTCCACGACCAGGAAGTGAACCCGGGCCGCCAAAGCGGTGAGCGCTGAACCTTAACCACCAGGCTACCAGGGCTGGCTCTACACTTTTTAAATAATGTTCAAAACAAGGAATAAGCAATGTATTGTTAAAGAGCTGGCTTACTGGCTCCAAGGTGTTTTAGTAGCTACAAGTGACAATCAGATTTGCATATTAGAAAGAGTACTCTGGCTACAGCGTGAAGGACTAACTGAACTTGAGCAAACAGGAGGCAGAGAGATCATTCAGGAAAACTGTTCATAGGTCCAGTTAAAGGTGAGGAGAACAGGACCTGAACAACAACAACGGCAGTGAGAATAGACAGGAAGGAAACAGATCTGAAAGCTATTCAAAGAGCTATGATCACAGGCCTTAGTTCCTAACTAGATATAGAGGGTAAAGGAACGGGAAGAGTGAGAATCATTCCCAAGTTTCTGGTCTGGGTGACGAGAGGGCCTAGGGTCAATAATACGAGTCAATTTTTTTTTGATACTTTGAGTTTGAAGAGAATATGGGATGCCAATATTCACGAAGTTTCCTCCCTTTATGAGAAACTATAAAATCTGATTTTCCCCCACTTCAAGGCCTATCCACCATCTCCTTTATAAAGCTCTGATGTTCTACCAACACAATTAGATGTCATCTCTCCCTCTCTGAACCTGCATTGCACTTTGTTTTCACTTACGACATTTATCTTACTCTAGCCCAGCATTTCTCAATCTTGACAACATTGGCATTTTGGACCGGATAAGTCTTTGTTGTATGGGGCAGTCCTGTTCACTGCAGGATGCTTAGCAGCATCCCTGGCCTCTCCAGACATTACCAAATATCCCCTGGGGGCAAATCTTCCCCCAGTTGAGAACCACTAATCTAGCATATATAATAGATATGTGAGTACATATTTTATACCATTATGAAAGCATAAATTCCTTAAAGGCAGCAACTTTACAACCTTTCTGTTTACATAAAATAGATATGACAAATCCATTCTTATATACTCATTAAGGTAGGTTAAAAAGACATTTATGTTCAAATTCACTATTTTTAATTTATAAATGTCTTTAAAAGTAATTGATTTCCCATTGACACAGACATCTCCAACCAACAAGCTCAAAGTATTAAGGATTTACATATTGTAATTACTTTGTTTAAGAGGGGAAAAATTCTAGGCTGCAAATTCTAGTGTCTCTTAGGGGCATAATCATTTATCAAAGCTATTTTTGAGTAAAATCCAAACTCATAAACAATGTTCTAGAATAATGTTCTAGAATTGGTTCATTTCCATAGAGTTCAAATAAAAGTTTATACCACTTTTTATTTTATTTCTATCTCTTGTCACCTTGAATCCCTAATATTACACATAAATTCTACTGAAAGAGACTGAAGTAATTTAAAAGTAAAGTGACAACAAACTTTGTCACAAATTATAGAAGAGTACACAAAATTAACAAACGACTTACTTTCCTATTTGGGAAAAAAACTTTTCTTTAAAAAATTTCATATCAGAAAATACATTAGGGGGCCAGCCCAATGCCATAACGGTTAAGTTCGTGCACTCTGCTTTGGCAGCCCAGGGTTCACAGGTTCGGATCCCGGGGGCAGACCTATGCACCCTTATCAAGCCATGCTGTGGCGGCCTCCCATATACAGTAGGGGAAGATGGGCATGGATGTTAGCCGAGGGCCAATATTCCTCAGCAAAAAAGAGGAGGACTGGCAACAAATGTTAGCTCACGGTTAATCTTCCTCAAAAAAATTTTAAAAAATACATTAGAAAATATCCATTGTTTAATTATCCATTACAGTCGTTTGACTAGCATTCTGTAAGTGGAACGCTATCAATTTATAATTTATTTGAAACAGGAGAAAGGTAAAGATTAAAAGTTAAAGTTTGACCTTTAGCAGACTGAGTGCACTTGTTTAAAGTGAGACTAAACACAAACTTAAATTATTGTTATAAAACTGAATGGGACAGTTTTCTTTTATTACATTAAATGGTTCCCTGGGGCGTAACATATTTTTTTCTATAAAAGGGAAGCAGACAAAACTTTCTAAAACCTTTTGGAGAACTGATTATAAGAGTATTACAATGCTTTGAGAAGTACCCAAATACACCTAAAGCATAGAGAAAAAGAGAAAATTAAAAGATTTCCCCTTCTAGGTCATGATGATAAACAGCCTCTGTAGAATGAGGGTAGGCATCACACAGTTTAAGTATCCCTTAGAGTGGGTTGCTAGTATGGGCTAGGAGAGGATAGGCCCTTTTGCAAAGTGTCACTGTGTGCCTTGGAACTTAAACAAATACTACCTCCCAGGGAATCAATGCTGCTAAGTCCTCAATTACTTTTATTTGTGAAAAGTATCCTGAGCATCATCTTATTTTGTCAATAAAGTTCTGGATCTTGTCTACCTTTATGCTTTTGATGACAAACAAATGCTTCAGAATTTACATTACAAAGAATTTAAATCAATATATTAAATTTTATAAAACCATATTATCAACGGACAGCTAATGTTCAACAAGGGAGCTAAGAACATACAATAGAGAAAGGAAAGCCTCTCCAATAAATGGTGTTGGGAAAATCGGACAGCTAAGCACAAAAGAATGAAAGTAGACCACTATCTTTCACCATACACAAAAATTAATTCAAAATGGATTAAAGACTTGAATATAAGACCTGAAACTCCTACACGAAAATATAGGCAGTACACTCTTTGACATAGGTCTTAGCCATATCTTTTCGAATACCATGTCTACTTAGCAAGGGAAACAAAAAAAAAAATAAACAAATTGGACTTCATCAGACTAAAGAGCTTATGCAAGGCAAAGGAAATCAGGACAAAACAAAAAGACAATCCACCAACTGGGAGAAAATATTTGCAAATCATATATCCGACAAGGTGTTAATCTCCAAAATATCTAAAGAACTCACACAACTCAACAACAAACAACAAACAACCTGATCAAAAAATGGGCAGAGGATATGAACAGAAATTTTTCCAAATAAGATATACAGATGGCCAATGGGCACATGAAAAGATGTTCAACATCACTAATCATCAGAGAAATGCAAATCAAAACTACACTGAGATACCACCTTACACCCATTAGAATGCCTATAATTACCAAGACAAGAAATAACAAATGTTGGAAAGGATGTGGAGAAAAGGGAACCCTCATATACTGCTGGTGGGAATGCAAACTGGTGCAGCCACTATGGAAAACAGTATGGAGATTTCTCAAAAAATTAAAAATAGAAATACCATATGACTCAGCTATCCCACTACTGGGTATTTATCCAAAGAACTTGAAATCAACAATTCAAAGAGACTTAGGCAGTCCTATGTTCATTGCAGCATTATTCACTATAGCCAAGAAGTGGAGGCAACCCAAGTGCCCATTGACTGATGAATGGATAAAGAAGATGTGGTGTGTGTATATATATATATATATATATATATATATATATATATATATATACACACACACACAATGGAATACTACCCAGCCATAAAAAAAGACAAAATCATGCCATCTTCAACAACATGGATGGACCTTGAGGGTATTATAAGTGAAATAAGCCAGACAGAGAAAGACAAACACGGTATGATTTCACTCATATGCAGAAGATAAACTAACATATGGACAAAGAGAACTGATTAGTGGTTACCAGAGGGGAAGGGGGTTTGAGGGTGGGCATAAGGGGTAAAGGGGCACATTTATATGGTGACTGACAAATAATAATGCACAAATGAAATTTCACAATGTTATAAACTGTTTTGACCTCAATAAAAAAAAAATGGTTTAGTAAAGCAAAAAATATATATATATGAAATTTTAGGGGCTGGCCCTGTGGCCTAGTGATTAAGTTCGGCACACTCCACTTCGGTGGCCTGGGTTCAGTTCCTGGGCACGGACTTACACCACTCGTCAGCAGCCATGCTGTGGCAGTGACCCACATACAAAACAGACTAAGACTGGCACAGATGTTAGCTCAGGACAAATCTTCCTCAACAAAAAAAAAATTAAGTTTTAAACTTTAAGCAAGGTATCCCTATAACCCCAATTCTAAAATATCCCAATCAGCCACTTCTGTTCTTTTACCTGTCATGCAGTATATATGATAATTTTTTTCAGAAAACATGATAAGCTCATATTTTCTAAAAGCAACTAATTTAGCTGCTTACTACACAATCCTAATTCTAAACTGTGGCTTATTCTCTATTCTGATTCCTTAAAGCATCTTGCTCTGTTGAGTACCTTTTCCTATGTTCATCAATCCTGTTTTCTCTGATGACACTGACTCATTTCTTTAAGATTAAAATTTAAAACATTAATGTCGCCAGACATCTACCTTCACCTTCACCTTAGCAAGTCAGGTTACTCCTCCCTTCCCTGGCTAACAGCTCCCCAACCTGTCCTTGCTTCCCTGACCCTCAAATGAAGGTCCTCCCTTCTCTTCTCGCATTTTAACACTAAACTCTCCACCGATTCCCTCCTCTCAGCCTCTAAGTATGTTTGAGAAAATACAGAATAAACCTTCAGTTAACATCTGCCCTTAACACACAATGTCATTCTCAACTCTGTATTCATGCAATTTCTCCCCTGTAATTATGCAACTGTCCCTCCTGCCTAATCATAACTTGATTCCATATTGATCATTTACCCAAAAATTCAGCAAATACCTAACTTTACGGGAAGCTTTCTCAAACTAACTTAACCCCCAATAAAATTAAGCCTTATACCACAGTTCTATATCACTTATTTGTACAGTTTATAAAGGTATACAGTTTTGAATATTGTTATATATTACACTTCTTGTCTAATTGTTACACATATTACTGTACACATTCAACTATTTTATAAACCCTTCAAGGACAAGAACCATGTCTCTTTCTTTTCTATTGGCCATAATCATGTTTCCAAAGCTGGAGTTCAATAAATGCTTGCTTAATGAATCTATTCTAAAACCATCAGAAAGACAGGGATGAAGACAAGACATGAAAATACCATACACAAAACAAAACACCCTGCACCAAAACAAAAACTATATAATCTATGAAGTTAAATAAGCATTTAGTTTTCAGAATAAAGAAACTATTTATTAGCATAGTGTTTAATAATAGCTTTGTTATAAGGAGAGAATGTGTTACAATGGCAATAACACTGGAATAGTGAGTGCTAGAGTTAGAAAACCTAGGCTCTGACCCACACTCTGCCATACACTAGCCATTTAACTTTGGACAAATCACTTAACCTCTCTCAACGACAAAGAGTAATTAGCATGTACTCTGCCAAGCTCACAGGGTTATTGGGATACAATAGGATAATATATATGAAAGTACTCAGAAATTTATAAAGAGCTGCATAAAGGGTATTATTTTAATGATGAACGTACCCTCCAATTTAAGATAACATTTTATTTTAAAATGTGAAATTAATTTCTTTCTTGCAAAAGAAAGAAATTAAAGGGCAACTATTTATGCCATAGAATTCATCACTGAATAAAATAAATCACTACAAGGTCCAGCAACTCAAATTCAATCTAGAGCAATTAAAATATGAGTCAACTGTCAAAAATGTGCTCCACATTCAATTTTTCAGGAAGACATTTATTACATAAAGCAAGGCAGATATTTGAATCAGGCTAGAAAATCACAATCACAAGCTCACTCCACTGAATGCACTGAGAGGGCCTTCACCTATGTAACAAAATCAGATGCTATGAAGTTTATCTGACTCCATTTTACAACCTGATACAATCAATGCACCATGCCCCACAGTTGAAGAGGTGAACCAGCACATGTAGGAAATACTAGAGTTGACTGCAGGTTTACAGGAAAACATGTGATTAACCAGGACACAGCACAATCTGATGTATTTAAGAATTCCTAAATCTGTTTCACAGACCTATTGTTTATGGACATAAAGAGGTACGAAGAAGCAGAGCGAGCAGCTGCAAGTAGGCTGAGACTTATTTGTAGCGCTGGTGACAAAGTCAAATATGAAAAATTTCAGGATTTGTTTGGGTAGGCATTAAAATCATTTTCAAGCTCTCTTAAAGTCAACAAATTATCACAGTATCCAGACAGACTAAAAAGTTCTAGGCAATTTCCCTTTGTCTTGCCAAGTCTATGTAAAGACCATCAAAGACAAAACATTACAACAAGCGACAGCTACTTTCCTGAAATGGGTTACCAACTTTCTGATCCCTGTTTTTATGTCTTTATATGAGTGAGTATTTTAATCAGGAAGTATCTGCAAGGCAGATCTATTCAAAAAGGCCAGGAGCACAAACCACCAACTGGAGATTCAAGTAAATTAGCAAACTCTCCCTTTTGAATGTTAATCTCCTGGAAAGGCTGCCATAATTAGTTAACTTGGAGCTCCAACCCAGCAAAGGAAGAGGAATGAGGCTGAAGAGGGAAAAAGAAACAAGGAGGGCAGCAGGGGGGAGGGGGCAGGTGTAGGAGAACGGACACCAGAAATGCAGAGAGAGGTAAAAGAGACAATGAAGAGAAACTTTGCCAACAGCTACCTACTATCTATTTTCCCTCATAACAAGACTATTAACAGAGAAAACAAGATTTTGCTGCTACATGTTTTGCGGGCACTACTTTATTAACGCAAATTTACTGAACAGTATTAAATGTAAACCAGAGTTATTCATGGGAACCAAAGAAACTATAGCTTCCTAGCAAGTATCTATTCACTAGAGACATAATATGATGAAAAAATATGAGTCTGATTCACACAAGCCTATTAAAAAAATATATTGAACTAAAACTTGAACACTTAGTTCCTAGTTTTGGTTTTGACCCTCTTGACAAGTGGTTTTAGATTAGTTACTAAACTTTTATCAATGCTTTCATTCACTCAAACAAGTATTTCTTGAGTGCCTAAAAAATGAGCTATTTTCGAGTTTCTCAACCCTGACTGCGCATTAGAATCACCTGGGAAGACTTAAAAGAAAAAAACAACTCCCTTGGCCCTTGAGATTCTGATTTAATTGGTATGGGGTGGGGCACAGGCAGAGGTTTAAACAAAAACCACTCCCTTGAGATTATAATATGCAGCCAAGGTGGAGAACTGCTGGTCTATTTCATCTTACCTATATGTGAAGAACAGCAAAACAATGCAAAAAGCCTCCCCACTTCCTTTGAAATTTATCAGTTTCTCCTTCTTAACCAATTTTGTTTTAACTCAGATTCTCACCACCTCACACCTAAATTAATAAAATAGCTTCCTACCTATTTTCCTTCCTCCGGTCTCTTCTCAATCCAATAAACCTTTATATGCTTGTCTAATCAGTTTGGTTCCGAAACATTATCCCACTGAGAGTCATTTTAAGTATAACAATATCAACAAACGGAACTGTTTTCATCAAACAGGATATATTGTGTGTATATATATATGTGTATGTTCATGTGTGTATGTGTATGTATGTATAATCTCAAACATGCTCTATTTTTCCTCAGTTCCAGTGTACCTACCTTCATTTATACATAACGGATACTAGTCTCTACATACAAAAATATTGCCCCTAAATAGTCCATGGCTGAATTTTGTCAAAAATGAATGGCAAATGAGTCACCTACAGATTTCTCATTTAAATTTTGAAGTGTTCCCACAAGGAACATACACACAACTGAAAAAATAAATAAATAAAATGAGGTGGGATTATCTCAAAAAGTCCTGTGTTACGGTGGACACTGATAAACTTGATGATGAATGAATGTTTACCAAGAACAAATATGGTTCTGGTTTCTGTTAAAGCTTGCCTCAGACAAGCAACTGAAGGCTTAACAGCCAAAGGTTATAACCACATAAGATGATATTCATATTTACGAAAAAATTATCAAGTACAATATAAGCAATATATAATGAAAAGACTGAACAAGTATGTGACTTATTACCTGCCTCTAAGGAGCTCTCCATCTTCTCAGGGACAGCAAGACACAAACACAAAAAGAAAAGAAACCCAGCACTAGCATGTAAGTGGTAAAGACAATAAGTACCAGGGGAATTCAAAGAAATAGGGGACAGCTGTGGACTAACGGAGTTGGAGACAGCTTTTTGGGAAAGCTGAATCTTGAACAAAATTAAATAGGTGGAGAAGAGAAGGAAATCCCAAGCACGTGGATGACCCTCTACAAAGATGAGGCAGAAATTCATAACATATATTTGAGGGGCACGGGGGTGACCCAGCTGAAACCAAGGATTCTATGTAGGAGCATCTGGGGAGGTAAGGCTGCAAGAACAAACTGCAGCCTGACAGTGAAGGCCCTGAATGCCAAGGTGGGATGTTTAAACCTTGCACTACAGATAGGAAGATCCTTTTTAGGTTATAAAGAACAATAACTAAAACAATATATCGCTATAATGATGCAGTTTGAAACTATTTTTCTTGAAGCGTTTGAAGAACATACCAAGTAGTATATCTTGCAAATATCTTCATGAATATGTGAACATATTGTTTAGGAAATCTGTTCAGAGTGAAGGAGTAAACACTCAAACATGCTTTCCAAAATATAAAATCAGTGATCAATTACGCATTCATAGTTCTTAGGGTAATTCCTAAGAGAATAATTGGGTGGAAGGTTTCAATTTCAGGTTTTCCTCCTCTCTCCACCCTCCTCCAAACACAGACCTTGGTTTAATATCTAGAAACTGAATATACTGAAATAGTGTTATTCTGAAAATAAGAGGTCTTTTATTACTTCTCCTTATGGGTGAATTTACTTACTATATTCTTTTAAAATCACCACATCTATTAAAATAATTTTGTCCATGATTTCCTTCAGCAAAGCAGATGAAAACAGACACATAAATAACAAATTTAAAGATTATGAAAAACAAAAAAACCTTTCATCAAACCAAAACACACCTAAAATAATCAGCATTGGTTTATAAGGCAGAGGGGAAAGACAGTGTGTTCATAACAAAAAATGCCATCCACAACAAAGAGTGCCAGAGAGTGTATGAAGAACATTACAATAGCCAATTTCTCATCCAAAATGATAAACCATTAACCCACCACTCCATAAAGAATGGAGTTAATTTTGTTTCTCAAAAACTCCCTTAAAATTTTTGGCTATTTCTGCTATAAAAATTAAGACTCTAACATAACTCAAAACAAGGATTCTTTCCCCTAGTAACCAGACACGCAAGTGATTGATGATTTAATTTGCCACTGCAGCAAATACTAGTATAACCACGACTACCTTCTCGACACCAGGAAAACGAAAAATCTGTCTTTAAAGGCATACGTGACAAGAAGGCAAAAACATTCTAGGATGATTAAAACACAGAGACAAAATAAGAACACAGAAAAACCGTGGCAATACTCCTGCTATACTATGAAAAGGGATATGCCATTCTTGCAGGCACGTATGCCTTTAAGAAATATGTATAGATTATGATTTTACGTATTGTCTTTTTTTTCCTCCGGGAAAGATGGTAAGATCCAGAGAGAGTTGGAGGAATGGCATTAAGAGAGGTGTCAACACCTCCCTCCCCACCCCTTACTGGGGAAACTCCTCTTAACAATAATGCTCTTTCACCCCTCACATCCCACCCGGTTTCCACACATCCTTCAGTCAGCATTCCCCCGGCACACACACCCCCATTCCTTTCTCTGCCCCTCACATTCAGAGGCAGGCTGCTGCGACTTTGTCAGTCTCGCCGCCCCCGCGCACCCGCCTAGACCAGCAGAGTCCAACAACGCAGCCACGCAGCCACCCACTCCCCCCCACCTCCTCCTTCTGAGCCCAGCTGCCCCTCCCCGCCCCCCGTCCTGTCACCTGCTTGGGTGGTGTCCGTCAGGTCGTAGCCGCTGCCCGGGAAGTCTCGGAGTTTCCGACCACTGAGGCTGAGGATGCCGGAGTTGCCCGCCTCCTCCAGGGCCCGGTCCAGGCTCCTGACCGTGTGTTGAGGCTGCAGGCTCCCCGGGTTCCACTGCGGCCCGTTGGGGAACGGCTGACCGAAAAGAGTCGGCACCGGGATGGGCACCACCAGCGTCCCGCCACCGCCGCCGCCTCCCCCTCCGGCTCCGCCACCTCCCCCTCCGGCTGCGCCACCGCCACCGCCACTTCCACCTCCACCACAACCGCCGCCCCCACTGTTACCACCACCTCCCTGACTCGCCGCCATGTTCCTGGGAGAGAGAATAGCCCCCGACAATACTCTCAGCTTGTGCCGCGAGTGTAGGGGGTTCTTAGGACGCATGCGCAGGCTGGGGGCGGGGGTGGGGGGGCGAGGTAGAGAGTGGGAAGGAACCAGGGGGCGGGCTAGGAGGAGGTGTTGCGTAGAGAAGAGACGAGGTTCAAATGTGCAGAACGCTTGCTTTAAGAAATGTATGATCAGAGGAAGGATGCTGAATCCCGGTTCCGCTGCTTTGGGTACCAAAATCTTGCGAAGCGACACCAGCTTAACTATAGGTTATTTGGCGATATGTCCCCACATCTCTAAACTGCTTCACCTTTTTCGTTCTGCAAAACAAAGGCAAATATATTAAATAGAGATGATAGGGATCCGTTTCAGAATATACTGAAACAGCTTTAGAAGGACTATCAGCCACCTTATTGAAACGCTTACCGCAAATGCCTCAAGAATCGTTTACCAGTGTCAACACGGAGGGAAATTGGTGCAGAATTGAGTTTTCAGCATACATGAATTTTGCCATAGCTTAGAATTCCAAAATAGGAAAAGACTTCAAATGTTTTCAAGGAAGCCTCTCGTTTAGTGTGTGGGTCTCAGCCAAACTGCTGCCTTCCAAAACTTGGAAAAGTTCTCTGCATTCTGTTCTATCATTCTTTGAAGTTGTGCCAATATCTCGAGTTTCTTCTGATCATGTCGGTGTGGCTGATGGAAAACTCTTTGATCATCAGACAACCTTAAAGTTTATTTTTGAAACAGGTTTTGGGTTTAGGTGCACTTCTGAAGGTTTAACACTGGGGATATGAAGCTAATCAATCTTGGATTTTAGGAGTTCTTTCTTAGAACCTGAACCCAAACATTCAGGCCATTGCCACCCGTCCACCCCCACTCAGAGTTATTCAAAGCTTTTTCACTAATAGTAAAGTTACCGAAGAAAACTATCAGAATGCTTGGACATATTCAGTTATCACTAATTTGAATGTCCTATGCATCTCTTTATGTCCGTTTCAATTTGAGCAATCTGTCAACAGTCTCATTTTCTTAGAGAAATCTCCACAAAAGTTTATCTGCCATAGGCTTTGCTTTGGAAAAGAAAAAACACAGGAAAGAATTACAGCCTGTCTAAATTGCTTTGTGGCCATACAGGTTAATTAAAATGATTATGTTGCAAAAAATTACATTTGCCATATTCATGACCACAGAATAGACAGAACTGAGAATCAGACTCTCTACAATGAATTAGCGAGTGAAATCAGATTATTTAAACCCACTGGTGTCACAAAGGAATGCTGTACCTTATATCTCATCTTCCTTATGTCACAAATCAAATCAAGTATTAATTGAGAACTTCCAGAATCGAGGGGGATGAGAAGGGAAACTAAATTCATTAGGTAGAGAAAAGATTAGGAAGGAACTATTTTAATAATTAGCCGATAAGAATTTTTGCAATTATTTAAAACAATATATTGAACTCTAGGAAAAATATGTCCTCAGGATCAAGATAACTGTCAAGTGAAAAGGGCCCTGTACAGCAAATTTAAGAGGAAAACAATCTTTCGAAGAATTAAAAGATAGTCTAAGCAAGAAAAATGGGAAGCCTACAAAGTAAGCTAGGTATACATGAAAATCAGGCAAAATAACACATTCTAGAGCTCTTTGACAAGAACACCAAAGCTGTAAGTAGTGTTAAAAGATAAACTGAGGCATATTAAAAATTGTCAGCATTTATTTGAGCATTCTTCTATTGGAATTGCACAGCACCAAACCGGAAGTGTTATGAGGGCTCCACTGACAAGAGAGCAAGGGAAAGACTTACATAGAGAAAGTAAGGAAGCAAAAAAAAGGAAATGATTTGATTGGCTATAGCTTAAAGCCTAGTTGGCCATTTGTGATTGGTTGTCTTTAGCATTTTGATTTCCTAACCTGGAGACATTCATAGGCTTAGATTTTGGTTTGCTTATGTAGGCCACCATGGCATTAGAGCCATCTCAGTCTAATGGCCTCCTTATTTAATTAATTTAACAGGAAGTAAAAGATTTAGAAGAAAGAGCATGAAATTTAGAAATTAGTTCCAACCTCTTAACTGCCTGTGTAATACTCGGAAAAGTGACTTAAAATCTCTGTACTTCCATTCCCTCATAGGTAATACTGGAAAAATAACAATAATACTTAATAATAATAATAATAATATTTAAATAGTGCTTACTATTTACCAGGAACTGTTCTAATTGCTTTACATATGCTAAATCATTCAATCCTCATAACAATCTTATAAAATAAGTACTATTATTTTCCATTTTATGGATGATCAAATATACTATATACCTCACATAGGATTGTTGTAAGAATAAATAAGATCACATATGTAAAGTGACACCACAATACTTGTCATTCATTCATTGATTTAATAAATATTTATTGAGCTTATTACTCTGTGCCAGGAACTATTCTCTGTGCAAGTAATAGTATAACATTAGGTACTCAATAAATTTTAAACTCTTTACTACATCCCTGCCTGCCTCAAGAAAGAAAATAAAATAATAAAGAATATACAAAGAAGGAAGCCAAGGGAGAAATCAGTTAAATCTTTGATAATTGTGGACAAAGAGATATCTGACATATTGCATTAATTTTTTGCTTCAGTCTCTACTAGAGGATATTTTATAGTGATTACCACTTCAGTGTTATTCCTGATATGGACACGTTGGTAATTGGTTAAATTACAATCAACACTCAGAATTATCCAAGCCAAACTTACAAAATGAATGTTGATGAATCACCAGGACTAGATGACATATATCAAAGATCATACAAGGAACACAAGGGGTTTTGAACAAAGATGAAGCCTCTATAAAATAAAGCACTCGCAGACTCAAATGTGATTTGTATTGAAAAGAACTCTGGAGGGGACTTCTGAAATTCCAGGCCAGCTTATGGTCACCACTATTCCAAGCAAATTGGTAGTTACCCAACATTTATAAATAATATAGAGAAGGAAAGACACAGTACAAAGATCCAAATTCTTCTATTAGAGATCAATATTATTGGGATAGACTACAGAATGTTCTTACCAGTCTGTAAATAAATCAAAAGTGAGATATGTTTTATCTGTGTATCTAGAACAATGCAATGAACTTGGAGATTAAATAGATCAAATTATAATGCGAAATTTGTTTTAAAATCCTGGTCAGACTCCAGGAAAGAGCCATGGGAGTCTCTGCAGTTTGTTCCCTGAAAACATCAGCTCAATTAAATGCTAAATTCAGGGGGAAAGTAACAATGATATGTTGGATATCATCAAGATATATACCAGAAATCCTAAAAAAACCTATTAATTTACCCCACACTGAGCTATTTCACAGCTGCAGCTGGAATGAGATGTGCAGTTCTACTCACTCCAATCTCGGCACAACTCCCGAATTAGAGAAAGCCCCGAGAAGTACACCTACAATGATGAGAGAAATGGGGGAAGGGGAAACTCATTTGGCCCTCCTCTCTAGTAACTTAATCTTCAGTCCCTTCCAAAAACCCTGTTCTGTCATGAGACCTTCAGAGGACTATATATTAACTTATTTTAGCGTAATTTACAGCACACTATATAGGACATCCCTGATCCTCCTTTCACCTGTCTGTCCTTGGTTCTACCCTTGCAGATTTGCACTGCTTTAACCAATCCTAACAAACTCATTAATCCCAAAGTGAATATTTATTAACTCAAAAGGGATTTGGACATACGTATGAAAGATCACTATTACTTAAAAGAAGCTCTTACATACCTAATCTTCAACATTGATGTCAACAAGCACTATTATGTTCTATCTTAGAATCTCTGCTATGACATTTACAAGATGTGAGATGGACAAAAGTCATTTAACTTCTCAAAGTCTCAGATTCCTCATCTATAAACCAGAAATCATAACATTATTAGCTATCTCGTAGGATTGTAATGAAGATTACATGAGATAATTATATAAAATGCTTAGTATATTATAATAGTTATTATATTTTTTCTAGGTTCACTTTGCCAGTAGAGCACTGAGCTGAGTGAACCATGAATTATCAGCACAGCAATTCTTAAATTCCTCTGTACTATTGTGCTACTAGCACTAATAGATGTTTTCCTCTGTACTGCCTGCCATTGAAGTTACATCCTTATTAACTCACCCCAAGTTTCTGTCTCTCCTAACTTTTGTGTTTTCACTATGATCTGGTAACCTGATTCCAACTCCTGCTTACTGTCTCTAATGCAATCCCAGATTTTGACCTCTGTGTTTCTAGTATGTTAACCTGATATCACGAAATCCATTTAAATATCTGTTTCAAATCCTCCTTAAAAATATATCTTAAATGTTTTGCTTTGTGAAAGTGACACAGGTCTGTTAAAAATCCTGATGAACTTTCTTATCAGAGTAGAATGTAAAGGATACAGATTGCTGAATTTTGCTAGTTTAGCTTGGCCAAAAGAAAGTAAATAAAACATCGCCAAAAATTATTAAACCTGTTATGTCCAGTTAGAAAACATAAGATTGAGGAAGATTTTTTAGTCTTCTTTAGCATTACATTGGAAAGTCTCCTCTTTATATGTAAGTGTGGAAACGTGCCATATGCCTTTTAGGCAAGCCTGTCTTATATAATTATCTTCCTCTTCTTGCAGTATGTGAGAGAGAATGATGAAATCGGGCCTTTTCAAGTAAAATCCAAATTCCTAAAAGGAAAACCTAGGCAACTATCATGCTACCTTTAAGCAGGCTATATCTGTGAGAGAGAAAAACAGATGTTAATGGCATTTCAGTAAAGCATGTTAAAGGAATTATGATATCAAGCTAGATTAAAACTCTAGGAGGAAATATAAGTCCCAGAAAGATTTAGATTCTGTGTTTCCTTAAACAGAATGAGAGAGAAACATTTGGGTCAAAATCTGTGTGTAAAATGAAGGTTGGGATGAAATGGTGAAGAATCAAATTGGGCATCTACCAAAGTCTAATTATATTTGTTTACCTTAAATTTTACTTCAAATCTTCATCATTATGTATAGCATTTATTTCATTAAAGTGTGGCTGGTATACAGGTTTATGTTTTTTGGTTTCTCTCTTTCAATGAAATAAACGTACAATATAAATCTCTGTGGGACTGTGACCAAAGTGACTCTATGGGCCTGGTGGCAGTGTACCCAAATTACAAGGGTTTTTTGGATTTTTTTTTTTTTGATTGATGATGAAATTTCTTTTCTTTTATTTTTTTCTGTGTGTGAGGAGATCAGCGCTGTGCTAACATCTGCCAATCCTCCTCTTTTTTTGCTGAGGAAGACTGGCCCTGGGCTAACATCCGTGCCCATCTTCCCCCACTTTATATGGGACGCCGCCACAGCATGGCTTGCCAAGCAGTGCATTGGTGTGCGCCCGGGATCCGAACCGGTGAACCCTGGGCCGCCACACTGGAGCACACGCACTTAACCGCTTGCGCCACCGGGCCGGCCCCTGAAATTTCTTTTAAAGACTGAATCTGTAAACTTAAAGCTCTAAAGTGATAACTGGGTCATACATGACCATAAAATCCAATTTTTCTCTCTACATGGCAACAAGATTGTTTCTTCTTGACCATAGTCATGATCATGACCCCAGTCAGCCTATTTGTAGGTTGTCAGAGGGAAGGGTCAAAGGTCTGTTCCCTAAACAAGAGATTGTGTGATCAAATATTGCAGGATACTTTAGATGTGTTTTGTTTTGGTGAGGCAGTCAGAAATTTCAACTTTCACTTACATTACAGGTTTAGGTTGCAGTGCTAACCCTCCAGAAGATATTTATTTCTGCTTAAGTACTTTGTCTACAATTATGGCATGGCTCCACAAAGTAGGAAAAAGTATATTGATTGTGATGACTTCATGTTTCCCACTTCCCGGCTCTAACAGGTGTAGTTAATGTAGGAAATTAACATACTTTCCCACTCGTGGTTTTAGCAGTCTCTTTATTAAAACAGCTAATCATAGTTATTAAATAATGGAGTAGACAATTCTAAGGTACTAATTAGTAAACAACTAGGTTATCCTTGATGACTTCATCTACTTTTTCCATTTTGTGTATCTTAAACACTTCTTAATAAAATCTTCATCTTAAATACCTCTACTTAGATTAAAACCTTTTTGTCCAGGACACATACATAAAGTTCCAGAAGATTTTAAAATTTTCTTAGCTGGCGATGGCTTCTCCTACTGGTCATAGGCAATAGTCTTTTGATAGGTTGGCAAAACTAAAGACATAAACTCATCATACTGTTTGACCACTGCCATCATCTCGACTACCATAACCTTAATTCAAGTCACTGTTTTCTTTGGACTGCTACAGTAGCCTCCTAACCTGGCCTTTCTGCTTCTACTCCTCTACGGCTTAATAATTATGTGGCCTTGGGCAAGTACCTTAGCCTCTCTCTGCCTCTGTTTTTCATCTGAAAAGATGAATAATAATAAGAATGATAATACCCACCTTATAGGGATATTGTGAGGGTTAGAATTAGTTAATATATGTAGAGCACCTAGAAGAGTATCTAGCATGTGGTAAGTACTCCAAGAACAGTAGTTAGTATCATTGTCATTATCATTATCATTAACATACTCTGCTTGCTAGTAATATCTAACACTAAAAGGTAAATTATCTCTCTTAATTGCACAAGAGTCTTGTGAGGTAGGCATTATTATTATCCTCATTTTGTAAGTGAAGAAACTATGGTTCAGAGAAACTAAGTAACTTGTCCAAGGTCTCAGCTGAGAAGTAGCAAAGAAAAAATTCCAACAGAAGCATGCCTGACTTCTAAACCCAGGCTCTTAACCATTGTAACTTCTGGCAGTAATCTAACTACATTAGTGTCTTTTCTCAGTCCAAAAAATTTTAGTTGCATAACTCCTTCAAGCTGCCTCCATAAAATAGTGATTACCAGTTGCTAAGTGATGCCTGGTTAACTTACATAAAATCGCTAAGATTACTCATTAACAACTTCCATTGAGCTTCAAGTCAACTTACTTTCTTATTTGGACGTGTGTTGACTGGCTTCTTTTTAAAAATACCATAAACCCAAGATTATCACAACAGCCTTTTTAAAGATTTTTTCCTCATTACAAAAATTTACCCACAGTCCCAGTTCACAAAGACAACCAAAGGTACGTATCTGGTGATAAGATTGTTACATATTTGTTTCCAGGTTTTCCTGTCTGCGAAAATTTTTATTTTGTTTATTATTTATTTTATTTATAAATATTTATAATATTTATTTTATAAAATCATATAAACATTTTTCTTTATTATTACATATTCTTTACAGATATCATAACTTATACTATATATTATATATTACTTTATATTATATAACCATATACTGCTTGATCTGCACATCCGTTATTGGATATTTAGGTTCTTACCAATATTCCTTTATTATGCATAACCTTGCTATTAAGATTATTATTAATAAAGCATTTTTTAATTTATTATTTCCTTACACTAAATTCCAAGAAATTCAGTTACTCAATCATAGGATAGAAATATTTTAAGTCTCTTAATAAATATTGCCAAGCAGCTTCCCAAAAGGTTTGTACCAATTTACATTGTCAACAGCAATACATAAGAATATTTTTGCCAGTACTGGGAATGTTCAGTTTTTAAATATCTTTACTATATTATATATGACAGAAAAAGAGTGTTAATTCTTCTGCTTTAGGCCAACACAGCTAAAGGGACTCAATTTACCCTCCCACCTGAAACAACCAAAAACTTGGACAAAGTATATGAAACTATGATTTTCAAGACACTGAACATCAGTCAATAAAAACAGTAATCCCTGAGGTATGAGACACAAATGAAGTGATATGTGCAAATGCCCAATTTTAGTGCTTTGAGAGAGTTTCCAGAAACTCCCTCAACTGGAAAAAAGAGGGTCTATAAAACACCTACAGCTAACAATAAACTTGGTGGTAGAAGACTGAATGCTTTCTAAGATCAGGAACAAGACAAGGATGTCCACTCACCAACTCATTGAACATTGTACTGAAGTTTCCAGACAGAGTAAGAAGACAAAGAGAGAAAGAAAGAAAGGAGGGAAGGAGGGAGAGAAAAGAAGAAAAAGGAGGTAGGAGAGTGAGAGGAGAAGGAGGAAGGAAGAGGGGGGAGAGGGAAAGGAAAGAAGGAAGGAAGGGAGCGAGGGAGAGAGAAAGGCAGGCAGGCAAGTATCCAGATTGGAAGGAAGTTTTTATTCACAGATGATATGATCATCTATGCAGAAAATCCAATAGAATCTACAAAAAAGCTGCAAGAATGAATAAGTGAGTTTGACAAAGTTGCAGGATAGAAAATCTGACAAAGATGTGCAAAACCTGTACACTGAAAACTATAAACCATTGCTAAAAGAAATTAAAGATATAAATAAACGGAGAGATATATCATCTTCATGGGTTGGAAGACAATATTGTTATGATGTCAGTTCTCTCCAAAGCCTCAGCAGGCATTTTTTGTAGAATCTGGCAAGCTAAATTTCAAATTCATATGAAAATGCAAAGGATCTAGAAGAGTGAAACAATTTGGAAAAAGAAGAACAAGGAAGACTAAGACTACCAAAATTCAAGACCTGCTACAAAGGTACGCTAATCAAGACAGTGTGGTACTGGTGTAAAGATAAGAGAGATAGGTCAATGGCACAGAATAGAAAGTCCAGAAATAAACCTGTCCATATGGACAAATGACTTTTGACAAAGGTATAAGGACAAATCAGTGGAAAAAAGACAGTTTCAACAAATGCTGCTAGCACCATTGAATATCCATATGCAAAAAAGACAAACTTGGATTCATACCTCTTATCACATGCAAAAATTAACCAGCAATGCATCATAGACTTAAATGTAAAAGGTGAAACCTAAAACCTAAAACCTAAAATAAAACATAGGAAGAAATATTTGTGGCCTTGATTTAGGCAAAGATTTCTTAAATATGACATCATTAGCACAATCCATAAAAGAAAAAAATTGATAAATTAGACTTCATCAAAATTATAAACCTCTGCTCTTTGAAAGTCATTATTAAGGGAATGAAAAGACAAACCACAGAATGAGAGAAAATATTTGCAAATCATATATATGATAAAGACTTGTATCTACACTATGTATATAACTCTCCAGAGTAATGAGTCACAAGTAATAATAAGAAAACAAACAACCCAATAAAAAATGAGCCAAAGATTTGAACACTTAACCAAAGAAAACATATGGATGGCAGATAAGCACATGAAAAGATGCTCAACATCTTTAGTCATTAATGAATGAAAAATAAAACTACAATGAGATACTACTACACACCTATTAGAATGGCTAATACTAAAAAGATTAACTCTACCAAGTGTTGATGAAGATGTGGAGAAACTGGAACCTTCATACACTGATGTTGGGAATGCAAAATGGTAAAACCACTTTGGAAAACAGTATGGCAGTTTCTTAAAATGCTCAGTATACACCCATCATATGATCCAGCTATTCCACTCCTAGGTATTTATTCAAGAGAAATGAAAGCTCACGTACATACAAAGATTTACACATGAGTGTTAATAGCATATTTATTTGGAATAGCCAAAAACTGAAAACAACCCAAATGTACATCAATAGGAGAATGGACAAACAAATTAGATTATATCCATACAATAGAATACCTTTCAGTAATAAAAGGAATGAACTATTGATTCAACATAACAGTGTGGATGAATGTCAAAATAAATATACTGAGTGAAAAAAGCCTGAAAAAAGGGTATATAGTGTATGATTCCATTTACATAAGACTCTAAAAAATGTAAACTAATCTATACAGATAAAAAGCAGATTAGTGGTTTCCTGAGGGGCATGTAGGAGTGGGAGCATGGGGGAAAAATTACATGAGGAGAGATAAATTAAAATTATCTTATAAGATATATTAAAGATACATTTAATAAGATAAATTAAATTAGATTATCTCCATAAATTACATGGGGAGAGAGAATTACAAAGAGGCACAAGGAAACTTTTGCAAGTAATGGGTACATTTACTATCTTAATTGTGGTGGTGGTTGCATAGGTGTATACGTATGCCAAAACTTACCAAATTGTACACTTTCAATATGTGTAGTTTATTGTATGTCAATATACCTCTATAAAAATGTTAAAATTGATAAATATTCATTGTAAAATGAACAGGAAACGATTAAGATTAAAATTTCAGTAAAATAAAAATTAATATAGAAAATACTAAAATATTTTAATAGCACTTAGAAAATTGATCAAGATATTAAATTGGGTGAGTTGTGTTCACTCCTAATATTCTCTGCCGGCCCCATGGCTTAGCGGTTAAGTGCGCGTGCTCTGCTGCTGGCGGCCTGGGTTCGGATCCCGGGCGCACACCGACGCACTGCTTCTCTGGCCATGCTGCGGCCACGTCCCACGTACAGCAACTAGAATGATGTGCAACTATGACATACAACTATCTACTGGGGCTTTGGGGGAAAATAAATAAATAAATAAAATTATTAAAAAAAAAATATGCTTTCTCAACAAAATTAGTCAGTGAAATATAACTCTGAATCAAATGTTTGTACACATAAGCAAGAAATCAATATGTCCTGAGGGTCCAAATATCTACTGTATCAAAATGGGTCAAAATGTTAGAATAAAAATGGCTAGCCCCAATTGGGATAATGGAGGTAATATTGAATTATATCCCCTCGATGAATTGACAGTGTAGTTGAAGAAGTGAGACTTGCATTTAATAAATAGTTAAATAATAAATTATAGAGTATGTGATTCTATTTATAATTCTATTGGGAAATCAAAGAAGTCAGAGAGTTAAGGAAATCTTTATAGGCGGATTGAAACTTGATCTGAGCCTGGAAAAATGATGGGGCAGGCAGAGCAGAAAGTCTATGATACCTCAGGAAGGGACAAAGACAGAAATGATCATGTAGTGTTTTAGGGACAGTCTGCAGCATGGCCTGACCAACAGAGTATAGAGGACATGCTGGGGTTAATTGAAAATCAGCTTGCATAGGTAGAATGGAACTGGTATAGGAAGGTCTTAAAGTCAGAAAGAGGTGATTAGATTGGATTCATAAGACGAATTTCTTAAAGAGAATCTGGTGTCATTATGCTCAGTGAGTTTAAGCAGAAGGAAACTGGAGTGGGGGAGATTAACTGTTATTAATTGAGGCTAAGGTAGTGCTATTAGAAATGATTAGGGGCCGGCCCCGTGGCTTAGCGGTTAAGTGCGCGCACTCTGCTGCTGGTGGCCTGGGTTCAATTCCTTGCGCACACCGATGCACTGCTTCTTGGCCATGCTGAGGCCGCGTCCCACATACAGCAACTAGAAGGATGTGCAGCTATGACATACAACTATCTACTGGGGCTTTGGGGGAAAAAATAAATAAATAAAATTATATATATATATATGGTGATGGACAAACAAAAATGCACAACCCAAAATTTCACAGTGTTAAAAACCATTAAAACATCAATAAAAAAAAAATACAGATATAGGTTTTAAAGATAGACTTTAAATGTTAGGATACCAAAAACCATGTAAAAATGAAAGAAAATTATAGGTTGCAGGCAACAGGGTAATATTTAAAATTCAAAAAGACATTACAGCCAAATAGGTTTCTAGTGAATCTGAGCATATTAACTTTATGTCACCAACTCAAAGTAAAGAAGAGAATAAAATAACAAAAATCGATAGTCCTGTTTAAGCCCTAGAATGATGCAAAGCTCATAACAAGAAATAATGTGAGATATAATGTGGAATAACAGAAAATATGTGAGAGACAATATGGTAAATGGTATTGACTTGAAATTCCATAGCATTCAAGCTTTGGGATACTCCCTTGATTTTATATGTTGCTTTTATTCTATTTATGTTGAGCAAATTTGAATGTTTTTTTAATTTTTATTTATTTATTTTTTTCCCCCAAAGCCCCAGTAGATAGTTGTATGTCATAGCTGCACATCCTTCTAGTTGCTGCACGTGGGACACAGCCTCAGCATGGCCCGAGAAGCGGTGCGTCGGTGCGTGCCCGGGATCCGAACCAGAGCCGCCAGCTGCGGAGCGCGCGCACTTAACCGCTAAGCCACGGGGCTGGCCCTAGCAAATTTGAATGTTAATAGTCCAGGCCAGAGATTTTCAACACTCGCTGCATATTGCAATCATATGCTTTTTTTTTTAATTTTCATTTAAAAATAATTATAGACTCACAGGAAGATACAGAATTAGTACAAAAATAGAAACAACATAAATGTACGCCTATTAATAAATAGTGACTAAATGTGGTATAGCCATACAGTGGAATATTATTTGTCAATAAAAAAAGAATGAAGTACTGAAAAAAAAAAAGAAAAAAGAAAAAGAAATGTTTAGGAGATAAATTTAAGAGGGATTTTTTGAGAGGACTCAACAGGACTTGGAGACATAGTAGACATTTATTTCTCTCATATCGCTAATTCTATTCCTTGTTTCCTTGACATTTGATTGATATCTAGTGTTAATTTAACATTTAAGTCTCCTTTCACATCCATATTTAAGAATAATTACATAGTCATATTTATGTAATCTAAGCTTGGTATCTTTTCTATTCTTATTCAAACATAATATATCATCTAATTCTTCCTGATTAATTTATTCAGTATTAAGCATTCTGAATTCAGTTTCATTAATGTACTTCATATAATTGTGTTCTATTATAACCTCATTCCATAATCTGACACACTGTTTATTCTGATTTCCTTTTTACACAAGATTCATTTTTATTTTTTATTTATTTATTTTTTTAAAGATTTTATTTATTTATTTTTCCCCCAAAGCCCCGGTAGATAGTTGTATGTCGTAGTTGCACATCCATTCTAGTTGCTGTATGTGGGACGCGGCCTCAGCATGGCCGGAGAAGCGGTGCGTCGGTGCGCGCCCGGGATCCTAACCCGGGCCGCCAGCAGCGGAGCGGGCGCACTTAACCGCTAAGCCACGGGGCCGGCCCAAGATTCATTTTTAAATGGATATATTGATCTGTAATTTTTAAAACTTTATTTAGTATTTTAAACTTGATCTCTGTGATTCGGTATTATGTCCTAATAATTTAATGTTTATTCTCGTTAATTCGTGCTCTTCTTGTACATTCTGAACTGAATATCGTTGTCAATTGCATTCCATATGGTCTTCTGGACTCTTCCTTTGCAAAATAAACAGATTTCTGGCACAGAAAGCTTCTTTTTTTGTGGAATTGCTTAGAGGATATTTGTGCTTTTGGAGAGAGGAAAAAGAGACAGCTGGCAGAGCCTTTCTCCCTTGCTCTGACCCTAACTTGCTTTATTCTCACTGTACAATTGCCTAGAGCAGGCTAAACCACATGAGTTATTAACTCTCAACAGGCTAAGCAACCAATCTCCAGCAAATGGTTATTCTTGCAAGCTGAGCAGAAAAGACTATTCTTTTGAAAAGAGCATTTTCAGAATGAGTTTTCTACAAATATCTTATCTGAAATAAGTTTTTATAATGCTACATCACACCAATCCATTACTGTCTTTCTACTGCCACCACATCAACCACTTTGACCTCCAGGTCAAACTAGGTCTAGGATCAAAGCAAAGCAAAACAAGGAAAACAACAAAACTCTTCCTCAACAGTCTCAAACTTAAGCCCATCCTCTTCCTGCCATTCCCAATGCACCCTCTTTGTTCAGACCCTAGTCATCTCTCTCCAGGACTATTACAACAGCCTCCTAACTAGTCTCCTTGCTTCTGGTCTTGCCTCTGGTCCTTTCTATTCTCCACGCTGCTGCCAGTGTGACTTGACAAAAATGGTCACTTACCAGTTTCCCTGTTGCCTACAGAAGAAAGTTCAGCATAGCATACAGGGCCTTTCATGATTTGGCTCTTGCCTATTTCTCCAGTCTCATCTCTCACCACTTACTTGCTTGGTACTTTCCTGCCACATACCACGCTGCTCCTCTTGCCTGAAATGACCTCCCCAAACTCTTTCCTCTGGGTAACTCCTACTCATCCTTCAGGATTCAGTTCAGGCATCACTTTTCCAAAAAGCCTTTCTTCAACTTCTCATCAGTTGGCTTCCCTCCAGTTCACTGTGTTCTCAAAACACTCTGTGCTTATCTCTATCATATTAGTTAACACAACATATTATCACCTTTTTGCCCTGTTTCCTCTCACTTACATGTGAACTCCTAAAAGGCAGGGACAGTGTCAAATTCATAGTATTTGTGTTCTGGCACATAGTAAGTACTCAAAAATATTTGCTCCATGAATAGAGGAAGGCAAAGGTGACTACTATATAAGGCTCAGGATCACTATTTTACATTTGGCTTCCGGGTACCACTTAAGAGAGTCTGGTCCCAACTGCTTTTGAGGCACACATGCATGTGCGTGAGAATTGAAGTCATTTAGTCCTAACATCTGCAATAGAATGATCCTTTCTCTCAGAATCACATTCTAAACTCGCCTCTCTCAACATCATAGTTGGGATCATCTCTTTATTCTTGGATTCAACACAAAGCTGCCATGTTTCGAAGTTTTGTTATTTGCAACCCTGGGTCCCTTCTCAGACTTAACAGTTCCATCTGAAGACACTAGCAACTCATTTCACGCAATGTGACTGCCCCCCTGATTTCGGGGATCCTCGGCCTCCAGCCTTGTGAGCAACTAAATTCCACTGCTTACTGCCCTAAGGCCAAAACCAAGACAGGTTTTCTGGCTCATAAATTTTTCCTGCTGTTTGGAGTAGAGGACACAGAGCCTGGGTGTCATAACAGAAAGTGCTAATCTGTACACCGGGTGTACTGAAGCATGTAAAGCCAATTTATAACATTCTATGACACTTTTATGAGCTTAAAAGCATCTTGCCAGACCTATTCAGATTGTATGCATGTGGGAGAATTGTGCTTATAGCTATTTTTAGAGTTTAGATCATCTTCCACAAATATGCCAAGGTACCCTCAGTAGTCTGTTAGAGATCAAAATTATTTCCAAAGAAATGTGCCAAGGTTCCAACTCCTTCTGATGTGGCAGGGCTGATTACAACATGCTGATTCTTATTGTGGGTTAAGAGGAAGGACAACAGGTCTACCAGCTTTCTAAGAAAGGGCAAAGCAGATTGTTAATCTGCTGACTTCAGAGAAAGCATCAGTAGTTGACAGTGAGCAGCAGCTCTTGCAAATGGCTGGCAGTGGGAAATCTCATGGACTGTGGGAGAAGGGAACTGGAGTTATTGAGAAGTCTGTGTGCCACCTTTGGTGGGAATACTATATATTGCTACCTCTCTTCAGGATATGCCTTCATCTACTGTCATCTCATCCCATTCCCTCTTTCTCTGTTTCTTATCTGTGACCTTTGGGTCATCCATTCCCTATAATTCATTCCTGCCCTAACAAGTTTTAGTTAACAACAAAATCACAGTCAATAACGTGACACATCTACTAAACATTGGTGACACTTGTGTACAATTTCAACAGAAGTACATATATCAGGTTAAAGGAGATAATATCTTCACTCTACTTTTTATTAGTCAAAATACACCTGAAGGGCCGGCCCCGTGGCTTAGTGGTTAAGTGCTCGTGCTCTGCTGCTGGCGGCCCAGGTTCGGATCCCGGGCGTGCACTGACGCACTGCTTCTCCAGCCATGCTGAAGCCGCGTCCCACATACAGCAACTAGAAGGAAGTGCAGCTATGACATACAACTATCTACTGGGGCTTTGGGGGAAAAAATAAATTAAAAAAAAAATTATAAAACAAAATACACCTGAATATTTAGTTTCAGCATGGGGGCTATACTTGAAGAGAATAGACACAAATATCCAATGACTTTGAACATCAAGTCTTATAAATACCTTCTACTGGGAAAATTTAAAAATATATTTTTCTGGGCAGTGTTTCTTGACAAGTAGTCTATGGACTATCTGCATCAGAATTATCTGGTATGCTTGTTAAAATTTCAAATTCCTGACGTCCATCCCAGACCTAGTGAATCAGAGTCTCTGGGAATGGGACCAAGAGGTTTACATTTTCAACATGCTCCCTAGGCAATTCTGTTGCACATTAAAGCTTGAGAATTAATGATTTAGAAAGTACATGATAATGACCTTCAACTATTTGGAAGCGTTCTTATACGGAAAAAGGAAAAGATTAATTTTGAGTTGCTCAAGAAAGGAAACGACTAGTTTTGCGTTGCACAAGAAGGCAGAACTTAAACTATGGGTGAAAGCTAGAGCAGGAAAGTGTTCAAATATGAGGAAGATTTTTTTTAATCGGTTAGTCATAGCCATCAATAGGAGTAACTTTCTTGCAAAATAGCGAATTCTCCACCCCTGGAAGTGTTCATATAGAGATAATACAGAGTCTCTTTAAGGGATGATGTCATAGGGATTCTTACATTCAGTGGGAGGTTGAACAAAGTGATTTTTTGAGTCCCTTCTAGCTCATACATTTGGTGAGTTTATATAAAAAGCTTCAAACCAGTAAGATTATGCCATGCCCTCCAAAGTCGATAATCTTGATGTCTTTGATCTTTCCTTTATTTAGCATTGTAAGCAACTACTATGTGCTGAACACTGTGTTAGTTCATAGAAATACAATGGTTAACAGGCAGCAATATTCCTGCCTTCACGGAATTTATAGTGTAGTGAGGGAAAAAGGTAAAAGTGCAATTATAGAGTGGTCAGTGCTGTGGTGGAGGAAACATAAGGTGCTAAGGGAACATAGAGAAGAGGTACTAACCGGACTTGGAAGTCAGGGAATGCTTTCTGGAGGAGATAATATCTAAGCTGAGAACTCAACGATTAGCAGGAGTTAGCAAACAAAGGGAAGAGTTTGTGCAAAGGGCAAAAGGCAAGAGACAGGATGCCCATTCAAGGAAACGAAAGTAGTCCAGAATGGCTACAGTGAAGTGCCAGAAGACCCAAAATGAGACTGAAATGGTATAACAGGGTCCAAATCTCTCTGGGCTACCTAGATCATAATAAAGAATCTGGCTTTTATCCAAAGGCAATGTGGAACCATTGAAGGGTTTTAAAAAAAAGCAAATAATATGATCAAACTTTCAGTATACAAAAAATCATTCTTCAGTGCCAAGAAAGTATTGGAGAAGAGGCAAGACAAGAGGCCTGGAGACCAGTTACAAAAGGCTTTTAAGAAGAAAGACAATAGTGCTTAGACTAGTGAAAGGGTATTGGAGACGAAGAGAAGTAAATTATTTGAGAAATAATTATTTTTTATTTTTATTTATTTATTTTTGTGTGCGTAAGAGCAGCCCTGAGCTAACATCCGATGCCAATCCTCCTCTTTTTGCTGAGGAAGATGGGCATCGTGCCCATCTTCCTCTACTTTATATGGGATGCCACCACAGCACGGCTTGACAAGCAGTGTGCACCTGGGATCCAAACCTGCATACCCCAGGCCACCACAGCAGAGCACACGCACTTAACCACTACACCACCCAGCTGGCCCCGGGAAATAATTAGAAGATATCATTGATAGGACTTGGTGATAGATTGGATGTAAGGGTTAAGGAGAGGCAGGAGTCAAGGATGACTCTCAGGTTTATGGCCTGAGCAACCGGATGGATGGTAGCACTGCTGAGTGCGAGAGGGAAGAAGAGACAGTAGGCTTTATGTGGAAAAGATGGACACGATGGGGTCAATTTTGAACACGAAGAATCTGAGCGGCCTATAAGATATCCAGATGGAGATAGGCAATAGGCAGCTGGGTATGTGAAGCAGGAGAGGGATCTGAGCCAGAGAGATAGGTTTGAGAGTCATCAGCTTTTGAAACCAAGTAAGTAGATAGAATCACCCAGCGAGAGTATATTAAGTGAGAAGAGGATCTAGGACAAATCCCTGTGAAAACTAACAGTTAAGCTACTAGATGAGAAAGAAGAGCCTGCAAAGAACACTGCGAATGTCCAGATTTTTTCTTCATTAGTTTGTATTGTTTTATATCTCTTTTTGTGAGCCACTAAACTCTAATAACGATATGGTATACATTAACATGCACTCATTGTCCCATTTGACTACTTGGTTTTCTGATAATTTCCTGAGTACACAGAACAGTCTCTTGCTCTGACTTTCAGCAACAATGTTCTGGAACCCTACCTGCTTATCTAGTGTCCAACTGGCTTTGATATCTGGCACGGTTTCCTGTGACTACCACCTGCTTTCTGATTACCACTTCACAGCCATCATTAATACAAAGTAGAAGGTAAATGTGTGGATGTGGAGCCACACAGACTGATCTTGAGCTAGTTATACAACCTTTCTAAGACTCAGTAAGTGGCTCATCACCACTAGATCATAAGCTCCGTGAGGACGAGAGTCTTGTTCACTGTAATATCCCTAGGGCCTGGCACATCGTTATTATTCAGTTAATATTTGTCGATTGAATAATGAATCCATAAAATGGGGACTCTGGCACATACCTACCCTATTGTTGGTGTTAGTACTAAAACAGATAACTATGTAACAAATCTAATGCCTGGAACATAGTCAGGGTCCACAAATAGTGGCTGTCATTATTATCATGATGCTTGTTGCTCTTGGCTCTGGAGCATCACCTTATCTCCCTACTCTAATGTAATTTACAGGCTAGACATCACTGACCCTGGCTTTTCTCCTCCTTTGCATGAGATTGCCACTTACCTCAACACTTGATAATGATTTCAACATTCTTTGCGTTTCTGTAACTGTGATTCTGATTTCATCCAAACTAAAAAGATTAATAAAAATGTCATTTTAAAAACTCTAATATTGTATTGAGATTAATGCTGAAAATGTATAATTCAGCGTATTAGGAAATACATTGTTTACAAACTTCATAATAATCTTTGAAATTGGAGTTGTACGATATAATTAAAAATAAAAGGAAGATGAACCAATCCAAAACAAGGAAGCATGCTACAGAATTTAGTAAAGAAAAACCCTGTCAACTAATATCAAAACTGATGAAGTACAAGTTTGGTTTCAGCTTCTTTTATGTATTGGACTTGCTCAAATCCCTAGAGGGCAAAAGCAGAAAATTTATAAATAGTGATGATGTGAAACGAACTAGGGAAAGATGGATTTGGTGAATTGCTTTGTCAGCCCCCAGGCAGGGAAGGAGTCTGTTTACCAGCTGTCTGCCTATTTTCCTAATGTATCTGTTGGGCATTTGCTATAGAGATGAAAACAAACAATAGTCTTGCCAATATAGGTGAAATTCTGAACAAGTGGTCCAAATAAAGGTAATTGATATGGTAAGACAAAGAATAACGTTATACAACACTTTGCTCAATTATGTATATTTTATGGCTTAATCTCTAAAAAGAGACATAGAGTGGTTCATAGAAATAGGATTTAAATTTGTGTAGGCCTAATAGTAATGAAAATTTTAGTTTGTCCAAAGGTAAAAATAATTAAATGACTAGAATGAGGAAAAGACATAAACGTTTGACAGTACTTGAGTTAGCTCGACATCATAGATCAGCTTTAGAACTCTATTACAGAAGCAAAATTGTAGTACGTGAATATAAATTTTTTCAAATATTTGAGAAATTCTTGATAATACATGAAAATGTCTAATTATTCTGTAATAAGTAGAGAGCCAACTCTATTTTGCCCCAAATTCACTCCATAACATTTAATTAAAAGAGATTTTAGAAAGCAAAATACATGTTATGGTAAAAATAATAGAATAATGATATTCCCTCAATGTATCAAACCTCTTCATAGAAGAATAGGCTTCATAAGTCTGTCACATGAATTACATAATGAATACCTATCAGAAAAGAGCCTCTCAAGAACATGAATAGATTTTAAATTCGTTATTTTAGAGCATGTATAGCAACAATCATAAAATACAACAAGGAGAATGCATGCAGCTTACACTTACCAAATGAAAGGGCGTAGGCGGAAATAAGTCTTTCTCCCCAAGGTTGAATAGGTCTCCCTATAGAGGAGACACACTAAGCAAATCTCTCCTTTTCTGATGAGCCAGTCTAATCCTGAATACAGGCCTTATTGTCAGAGCTAACTAACATTTAGGAAATTATCATGTGTCTTCACTGTAAGGTTTTTCAGAAAGATAAAATACGGACTGAGGTAGAGGGCAGAAAAGAATGAAACAAAAATGTGTAGCTGAAATGCTGTCAGCAAAGGTCTGATAAATTAAGGGTAAGTCCCATTTATTTGTGACAGAACCAGTTCTGGAAGTCTGCAGATACCTGAAATATATTAAAAGAAATGTTTTTCTATCCATCTGATTTGACAGTGGAGTGCCTCTTAGTGTCCATGGTAACTCCCATAGAGTGGTTTGGAAATTCATCATTAAAAGGCTTGTGCATTAAAATATAATGGGTCAGCCACAGTACTTAGGTAATGTTCAGTTTCTGAACTTCAAAACGAGTTTAAACCACTCTCTACCTTTAGGAACATATTATCAAAGGACTCTCTATATAAAAACTAGCCAAATTTTTTTTAATCCACAGCATTATAATTTTTCAAGTATTACAAAGTATAGCTAGTGGTTCTGGTACAGAAAAGGTAAAAACATGACAGCATTTGGTAATCTAAAATAGTATCACAAAATTTAAGTAGTATATATAAATTGTAATCATAGAAATGTTAATTAAAGAATGGGAAAGAACTTCTATTGATGTCCTCAAATGGCCATTTTGTTTTGTCTTCTTTATTTTAGAGGAATATAAAGTGGTTATATTTTTAACTTCGAAACTTCTAACATTTTTTGGTTATCCTTTCAGCATTAAGAAGCTAACTAATTTGAGGCAAGACAAGATTTAATGTAGTGGGTTGAAACTAAAGAAATCTGTCCTGATTTCAATTTATAATCCTTCCTTGGCAGGTTTCATATTACAATTTGAGAAATTGGTTAAATGCATGGAAATACTTCATTGGCCTGCTTGAAAGCAACTGCCCTTTACCCAGCCAGTTAATCAGTGAGTGAAGTCAGTGAGATGTGACTAATCCCAGAAGGAACAGCTTTTGAATATACCTTAGTGTGGGTAAGACATGGCAGAAACTCAGGATGTATTTAGCTAAAATTAAGAATATGAAAGTCTTACTCTTTTAGTGGTTTGAAATGCATTATATACATTTAAAAAAATAGATGGCTCTGTGTGAATTGTACTTGGTCAACAGAACTATAGGCTCCAAATACAATATACCCCGAAAATTTTTAGATGAGGTCAGGAATGTTACAGTCTGAATTTTTCCAGATTAAGCCTGGAAAAATTAAAAGAATCAAAACCAAATGAATAAAATTAATCACCCGGGAAGGATTCCCAGGAAAATAGCCCATGTAAGAGATGATTTCTGAACATGTTGACAATTGGACTAGGGGTTCCCTAAGTCAGAAGCACTCCTTTTAAAAGAAAGTGTCATTTTTAAATATAAAAATGAACTATAATTAAAGCCATTTAAACATGTCTTTCATGAGGAAAAATTGAAATGGAAAAAAAGTTTAGATGACAGATAAGGAGATATATATAAAGTAAGGGACTCAGAGTATAGCAATTTGTCCATCTCTCCAGTGCCAAGCAATTGAGAGGATTGAAGGAGGATTCCATTCTTCTTGACAGCTCCATCCCTGTAGAAGCAATGGATGCATCTGATTATTATAATTAGATTACACTAGCCCATTAAGCTAATTCAATCCTTCATGCTTCCTTTATACCAAAGGAGACTTTTATCCAGCAAGTTTTTTATCATGAACATTGCCTCGCAAGTCCCTGATAAGTAAACTCTATATGCATTGTGACTCTCCTCCCCTCCCCTTTTACCATGTATAAACATCCTGTAAGATACAGCCTAAGCAGCCAGCTAGACTCTTTCTGTGCCATCTTATGTAAAACATGAATATACTTGAATTGATGCTCTGCCATTGAGAATGGACTTCTATAATTCCATTCAAGAAAAGTATTTCTTATTTTCAAAAGGTATGGAAGAAATTAAAAGTATCTTACATTGGTCCAGCCATTACAAAAACAATTTAAAGAAAATCTTCAAAAAATTAAAAACAGAACTACTGTAAGATCCAGCAATCACCCTTCTGGGTAAATATCCAAAGGAAATGAAATCACTATCTCAAAGAGATATCTGCACACCCATATTCACTGAAGCATTATTCACAATAGCCAAGATATGGAAACACCCTAAGTGTCTGTCAACAGATGAATGGATAAATAAAATGTGGTATGTGGTATCCATCCACATATATAATGGAATATTATTCAGCCATAAAAAGAAAGGAAATTCTGCCATTTGTGACAACATGGATGAATCTGGAGGACATTATGCTAAGTGAAATAAGCCAGACACAGAAAGACAAATACTGTATGATCTCAATTATGTGGAACTAACAAAGTTGAACTCATGGAACCAGAGAATACAACAGTGGTTGGCAGGGGCTGGAAGGTGGAGGATATGGGGAGATGTTGATCAAAGGGTACAAACTTCCAGTTAGAAAATGAATAATTTATGGAGATCTGTTGTAGAGTATGGTGACTATAGTTAACAAGTTTCCATATTTTATACCAGAAATTTCCTAAGAGAGTAGATCTTAAGTGTTCTCACCATATACACACACAAAAAAGGTAACTATGTAAGGTGATGGATGTGTTAATTAACTTCATTGTGGTAATCATTTCACAATGTATATGCATATTAAATCATCGTGTTGTACATCTTTAAAAAAAATCATGTTGCACAACCTAAATATATAAAATTTTTTGTCAATCACATCTCACTAAAACTAGAAAAAATAAAGTAAATAAATAGACCTTACATTTTATGCAAAATCAGGTGTATCCAGCTTTTAGAAAACTCAATAACATATATAAACAACGACACCAAAAACAGAAATTAGAGAATGAATAAATTATTTAAAAAGTCTTTTTTTAATAGATTCACTGTGTTTCTTGTAAATAATAAATTACTCTGATAGATTTCAAATGTGAATCAGTTACATATGCAACTTTTAAGAAATGTTTCTAACACTTAAAGTGAAGAATAACTTTAAAATATGTAGAACATTTGACAATCTTGATATTGCCATTTCTCTCACACTCCACATCCAACTTTGCTCCTTCAAAATATACTCCAAATCCTATCACTTTGCACTATCTTGTTCTAAGCTACCATCATCTCTCACTTGGGTTATTGTAAGAGCACATAACTGGTATCCCTATTTCCTGCTTCCACTCTAGGCCCCTACAGTCTTTTCTTAACACAGCAATCAGAGTGATTCATATTTAAAACATAAGTCAAATCACTACTTCACTCCTCTGTTCAAAACCCTGCGAATGGTTTCTCAGCTTAATCACATAAAAAGCCAAAAATGTTATGACGGCTTCTTCACAGCCATGCACAATTTTCCCTTTTTCCCCCCTTACTACTCTGACACTGTGTCCCTCTATTCCTTCTCTCTCACTGTACTCAGTCTACTTTAACCTGTTCCCCTACCCCATCAACCACTCTCCCGACCTCAGGCCTTTTGCATTTGGTTATTTCCTCTTCCTGTGACACTTTTCCACCAGATTTCTCCGTAGCTGATGCCCTCATCTTCAGGCCTTTGCTCAAATGTCACTTCTCATCAAGGTGTTTCCTAACCATCCTATTTTATATTATAACCTCCCCCTACACACAACTTCCTATCCTCCTTCATTTTTTTTTTTTCTCTACAGCACTTATCACCTATACTGTTTATTTTACCTACTTATTTTGCTTATGGTCCATCTGCCCTCACTGGAATGTAAGCTCTACGAGGGCAAAGACTTTTGTGTTCTTTATTCACTGCTATATCCACACAACCTAGAGCAGTATCTAGCTCAATATGTATTTGTTGAATAAATGAATGAATGAATGAAGCACATGAAATGATGCTTCCAGCTGAGAACATTCCTTTCTGTATGTGTTAATATGGAAACAACATTCTCTGGGTTCTTCTTTCCCTCCACCAATAGGCATGGTTCTTAAGCATATTTCTGAAAATCATACAAAAGTTTCCAGTAATACCAGACACAGTAGCTTGATTGCTTTTAGGCATTGACAATATAGAGCATCTAACAACAGTGAACTATAATGTACTCAGTTCAGATATTTGTTTCCGATGACAATCCAAGGTGCTAATTTGTGTCTCTATAGAACTAAGTAGTCCTGTATTTTGTCTTTCTGTATTAATAATGATGGTGCTCAGGGCAAGCTGCCCCAGGAAGCACCACTCTGGTATGCGGATTATTTCGAGCTGAAGACAATAAGGACTCAGAGAGCTCAGGAAAAATATTTGAGTTTCCCCTCCCTAAGTGCCTAAAGAATTTGACATGATGGCTCCTTCCTGGAACAGATCTTCCATCTGATGGCTGTAATATAATGTAAAATAGATGTTACAATAGGAAAGGCACCAACAAGCCCATCTTATCAGAAATTCTCTCTCTCTGGCCACATTCTCTGGATGGCCCTGTGAGGAGTTGCCAGACAAACATTTACATTTATAAGGGAAATCTCCATTTGTAAAGGTATCTCCCTCTCTGTCTTGGGAAGAGGGGGGATGACCTCATTTCTAGAAACTTATCAATGTGGAAGGTGAGGTCTTAAATCTGCATAATAACCTTACCCTTGTTTACAGTGCTTTAGTGGTAATCTCCTGTAACTGACACCCCCCACCCCCAACATTCTCCTTTGTCTTTAGAAGAAGATGGTATTTAAGATGAGAATTTCTGCTATTGTGTTGAGAAACGCAGTGTCCCTGCTTTCTCCCATGTATACATGTTATTAAACTTGGTATTATTTTCTCCTGCTAACCTGTCTTGTTGATTATTTGGCCAGCCAGAAGAACCTTGAGGGAAAGGGCAGAGGGAGATTCTCCCTCTCCCCCGACAATAACAACAAATTAAATAAAATGTGCAATTGTAGCTTTACAACTGTGCATCCAGGGGAATCTGTGCCAATGATTCCCTCTCATTCCGAAGTGTATACACCCAGAGAACCTGCTCTCTGTTACCTCTAGAGGCAGAGCATTAGAGAGGTCTGAGCTGAATTTCTGTTCAGGGGGTACAGTTCCATCACTGACTTTTTTTTTTTCTTTTTTCCCTGAAAAACCTGGTATACATTTAGTGATTGTGTATGTGTATACAGGCTTTTCATTTGAACACAAAATGTTCAGATGAACACTTACAGTAACATATTTAAAACTGAATATACGGTTCACAAAGAGTAGTCAAACTCACGTGGAGTTAAATATATTTTGCATTCTCCCACACAAACTGGACTAAGGTAGTAAAGTGTAGCAGAATATGCCACCCTAAAATATACCTCTTTGGTATAAGGATTATTTTGAGCTGGCTATTTTGAGAAACAGCAGATCTAGGAGAAGCTCTGATAACAGAGTAGAAGTTATCCTTTTGTAAGGGAAATTTGCATTTATAAAGGAAATCTCCATTTGTAAAGGTGTCTCCCTCTCTGTACCAGGAAGAGAAGGATGACTCTAAAATACTGGAGAAGCTTATCTGTGGAGAAAGCTCTGACTTAAATCTACATAACAAATCTTACCCTTGTTTCCTGTGCTTACCTGGTAACTTCCCATAACTGGTTTCCCCTCACTCCCAACATCTTTCCTCTTTAGCTTAAGATGGTTTTTAAGGTGGTGGCTTGAGCCATCTTGGGGAGTTACTCAGTTTTTCTGATTATCTCCTATGTATACATGAAGTATACATGTTAATAAAGTTCTGTTTGTTTTTCTCATGTTCATCTGTCTTTTATTAGAGGGTGTGTCAGCCCAAAACTCAGAAGGGTAGGGATAAAATTATTTTTCCTTCCCTACAGTAGCTGTAAACAATCCACCAGTTTTTGGGGGAAGAGGAAGGCCTGTAGGAAGCCTTTGCAGGTGGGGGAGTTGGTAATATTTTGCTATGTCCTAGGGACAGTATCATTTACTAGCTAGATAGTACTAATGCCAAAGTATGTGCACAAAAAGCATTACACGTGCTACTGCAGAATTATGAGTCACAAAAGTAAAATAACAGCAACATCTGAAAAGCGAGCATTGGCTCTTATCAAAACCAAATAATTAACTCAAGGGATCTTAAAGTTAAATTCAAAAGGTAAAGCTGAGTTTTGATTTGATAACTTTTAAAGGCGTTGCAGTGCCTTTCTTTATTTGTTACTTGTTTCTGTGTTCTGAAATATGAAAACCAGAAGATGCTGCATCTATTTTAAAACATCAGTTTGGTATGTAAAGCTGCAATTATGGGAAACCCTTTTTGTATTAAAAATCAGAACAAATGGTGAATATTACTTAACAAAAGTACTTGAGCAGGAATGGATTTTCAGTGGAATGTTTAATGAAAGAAAGAAGATAATTGTGATTATTATTATGTGGTATTTCGTATAATAGTAGAGAAACCACTAAATGTTCCTTCCTACTCATTTGAAGAAGATTCTTAACAAACAAAGAGTTCATATATTCCTAAGAAAATTTCAGAGTTGCTGAATATGCCTAAGTATCCAGCTAGTAATGCTTCACTGAGCTTGTGAAAGTAGATAATTTATCTGAATATCTGAATGCAGGAGAGCAACAGACAGGATTCAGCCCAGAAAATGAAGCAGTCACATTAATGAGGGATATAGATCTCCTAGTGAATGCAATCTTTTACCCCCAAAACATAAGATATTTGACATCACAGTTGAAAAATATGGCAGAACTGAAAAATTCTTTTCCTGTTTAAAAAATATATTTTCTTTGAACTTTTTAGGAATGAAATTTTTTAAATACCATGTCTGAAAGGTGGCTTCAGAGATGATAGACACTAAAGTATGAAACCTGAACCAAATAGGATGTCTTGACCAAATTTATTTCCTGATGAAATGTAGCTAAATTTATTTCTGTTCAAAGTTTTGTTCAATAAAAATATTTAAAGAATATTGTTTTTCTTTCTTGAATTAATACAGCCAAATTCAATTGAATTGGATTACTAAAAAACAAAACTTAAGCTTTTTTATGCTTGATATGTGGTACATTTTGGGATTATCATTTTGAACAATAATCACTCTCCAGCAGTCTAGGCATAGAAGGTGAATTTGTGTATTTGTTGACATGTGATGTCAACAAATAGAAAAAAATCTTTAAGAACAGGTTTATTGTGATGTTTCATTTTTTTCTCCAAGTGAAAGACAGCAAAATACCCTGATTAATCAATTAGAAGTTGTAGTTAAGTGGATAATGGGAATATAAGATTTCCCATATATATAGAAAGTGGATTGACAGAAAGGAATTTGAATATTTGGTACTTAGACATTTTTATCCTTTTTGTCACTTTCCAAATTCAGCTTTGTGCATTTTCTGCATGGAACTATGACAGATGCTATGTGCCCTGGCCCCAGCTCTGGGTGTTGGTACAGGTCAGGCTACATGCAGAGTGCTAAACAATTCACCAGCTGTGTATCAAAGTGTATGAGCACAGGGGGACATGCCACAAACTATTCCTATTCATCACATGGGAAAGATGAGGGACCAAAAAAAAAAAAAAGGAAATGCATATTTTTCTGGGATCTACTCTAGGAAGGACCTCAATTACATCTCTTCTCTCTATCTGAGCTTAAATAATGGAACTCATGAACCTGCAATCTTAGTGAGAAAAAAAGGCTGGGGCTGGGGGAGGAGAGGCACCGTGCCCAATGTAGTGGAAAGAGAAAAGAAGCAAACAATAACTTTAAACAGATGAGAACATGTGAAGCATGCTGTCTATGAAAAACCTTACCATGACTTTGTGAAGATTTGTGAATTGATCTAGCAAATATAATCATGAAATGTATATTTATAATACCACAGAATAAAATACAAAGGATAAGAAAGGGAACAAGCTTAGTTGATTCTTAGCCCAATAGCATATTTTGGATGCATTTATTTTCACTTCCCATTTATTTAAGGGTAGGTATTTCAAAATGGCAGCAAAATTATCACCCTAAATTTAAATTTCTTAGTGAGTTTCTAAATTTTAAGATGCTGTATGTATGTTTTGAAAATTTAAAAAAATATATATATATCCCACCACCTTCCTCTATCATGATTACCTTGATAGACAATATAATGTGACTCAGAAAACTAGTTCTCTAGTCTTGCTCTGCCAATTGCTAGCTATATGTTGTGGGACAAATAGCTCACCTCTCTGAAGCTAAGTTTCTTTGTCTCTAAAATGACAGGGTTGGACTGGACCATTCTCAGGGCTCTTTTTCCATTGTAAAATTCTGTATTTCAAAAAAATTATTATTCTTATTTTTAAGCTAGGCCTACTTGGTATAGAACAAAAGAGAGATCTGGAAGAAAATGAGTTAGAAGAGCTACAATTCCACCCAGGAAAAAAAATGTAGGCTTGAATTATCCAAATGCACGTAAGAGATACAATTTCTTGTAACTTCCCTTCACTGTGCAGTGTATAATTACATTATTTTGTAATGCAACTAATAATATTCAGAATGCCTCCATTTTGATGAAGATTAATTTTAAGCTTTTTACTAAAAGGTCACTACTTTTACATGTACAAAACACTATTAAAAACACTTAGATGGCAAATGTGATGCTTATTAGTAGCACCATTTGAGGCAGACTTGCTTTTTCACATTCCTAGCAAAAGAGCATTTTCAAAGTCACACATGCCAAGAAAATTCCATACTGTTCAGTCGTGATATTTAGTTATTACCATGGGATATATTTTTTTGGTATCACGGTATAAAAGCCATTATGATATCTAAAAACAAGTTGATACTTTATGTGACTGGAATTCCAGGATTTGAAAGTAAATACTCCTTTGCCATCATGAAAATGGATAATGCCAAGATGAATAAACTGAATAAATTATTTTTCTGACATCAGATTGGAGATAATAAAAGTAACATATCTGATTGAAATAATAGTAACCTAATTAAATTATCTTCAAGATTTTAATAAACATTTTCTTTTGAAAAATAGAGAAAAATAACTTATAAGTATCCCCCTAGGAAGTGTTACTTTCTAAAAATTCAACTTTAAAATCTATGGTTTTCTATACAAATTGGATTCAATAAAATATAGTGTAACCTCTAAAATCTTACTTTTGCTATTCTGTACACAGGATATGCCATTATGACAATTTTTAAAATAATCTTAGTGAGGCAAAAAATGGTGTTACATATGTTGACCACAAAAATATATATTTCAGGTATAGTGCTGGTCTTAAATGTGTTACACCTCAATGTTATAACTAATTTACAAAGATGCCATTTTGCAAACTTGTATTTGTAAATGAATATCTGTAACTGATGGAATTCAAGACACACTACCCCCAAATACTGCACTTTGGCATATTGAATATTTTAAGCTGAAGGAATTTGAAAAAATGTTATGAAACCAGGCTCATTTTACCCACCACACGGTATGCCAATCACCAAGACGATAAATTTCCAGCAGAGAAAGGGTTTGTTCACAAGGCAACCAAGAGAGGAGATGGGAGAACATGTCTCAAATCCGCCTCCCCCAAAATGGGGATTAGGGGTACTTATGAGATAGAGGGGCAGGATGGTCTGAGTGTGGGAATAGATGATTAGACGTAAGGAGAAGTGAGGTAATAGATGATCTGCATAAGCATAGTCAAGCTTCATGGCTCCTCATAGGATGCATGTTCACAAAATAGTGGTGTTAGCATGATCTGAGGGTGGAGTTTTCAGCTCCCTGGCGTCAAAGGGTCACCTATCAGTTATTCGTGCAAGCCCAGTTGATGAGTCAGTGGTCTTAACCAGCCTGAACTAGACAAGGAGTCAACTCTCAGTTCCTGAAAACTTAAGCACTCCACCTGTTACCATGGTGACCCAAGCTCAGAGATGTTATCTATAGGGTGGGCTTTAGTAATGCATTATCTAACTACTTTTGCAGACAACTAACTGAATATAGTTAAAGCAAGTTGGCCCCAAGTTTCAAAAGCGGCAGAAGCAGGAAGAGCACTTTGAACCTCCCCCCAAAAGGTCATAAAACCCTCATGTGAAACATGCCCTCTGAAGGGGAGCAAATTTTGCCACCCCCAAATATGTCCCTTTGGCATAAGGATTAGTTTGAGCTAAAGGCAATCAAAACCCAGCAGATTCAGGAAAAGTTCTTTACCTCCCCCTCAACTACTAAATTTACACTGGAAAGGGGGCCTGTACCAGGAAGAGAGCTATTACCAGAGATACCTTTTTACCCAAGAAACTTATCTGCATAACAAGGCAACCTTTGTTTTCCAAACATTTCCTCTAGCCTTCCTGTGAATGGCCTTCCTTTCCTTTGTATCTCCAGAACCCTACCCTTTCCTTAGCTCAGGATATTATGTAAACCTCAATTGCCTGGCTGCCCTTTGGGTCTCTCTCTTTTCTTTTTTTTTTTTTTTTTTTTGCTGAGGAAGATTTGCCCTGAGCTAACATCTGTTGCCAGTCTTCCTCTATTTTATATTCGGGTTGTTGCCACAGCATGGCCGCCGACGAGTGGTGTAGGTCCGCACCCACGTGCCGAACTGGGGCCACCAAAGTGGAGTGCGCCAAACTTAACCACTAGGCCACGGGGCCAGCCCTGCATCTCATATTTTTATGGGGCTCCCATACATACAAAATTTGTTTGTTTTTTCCCTGTTAATCTGTCTTATATCAATTTAATTATTAGACCAGTCAAAGAACCTAAAAGAGAAGGGAAAAGTTTTCCTCCTCTATACCTCTCTATACACGGAGGAAAGACCCGTCCTTATCTCTGAAGACAAATGGATGCCAAGAAGAATCCTAACAATCAGGCCTCGCTAAGTTTCCCCCACTTTACTGTAATTAACTCCTGTTAAATTAATTAAACAAGGAGGCCATTAGACTGAGGTGGCTCTAATGCCCCGGTGACCTACATAAGCAAACCAAAGTCTAAGCCTATAAATACCTCAAGGTTATGAAATCAAAATGTTAAGGACAACCAATCTCAAAAAGCCAACTAGGCTCCTCTGTGTGAATCTTTTCTCTGACTCCTGTCAGCTGAATGCTCCTAACCGCTTGTGGTTTGGTGCTGCTGGATTCAAATGGATAAATGCTTAAATGAACTCTTAAGATTTTTAATATGCCTCAGTCTATCTTTTAACACCTCATACTCCTTAACCTACCGTATTTTCCTATGACTGTCCACTCTTCATTAAACCAAGTATAAAACACTCAGATCTAACTGTTTCTTTGAGTCTTCATTTCCTTATGAAGGCTCCCATGTCTATAAAACTTATATTAAATAAATTTGTATGCTTTTCTCCTGTTAATCTGTCTTTGTCAGTTTAATTTTCAGACCCAGCTAGGGTCCCTAAGAGAGTCAAGGAAAACTTTCCCTCCCCTACATAACTTTACTTTCTTCATTAATATCTTAATTTCTTATATATTTATTTGTGACAAGAATCTTTTTCTAATCCTATTTTAAATTTTCAACCATGGAAAATATTCACATGAAAAATTAGGTATGTTTTGTAAAAATCCCCTAAGAAAAAATAAGTTTGTTAAATACTGATTAGTAGCGTAATAATATTTACTATATTTCTTTACACGCTAGACACTGTACCCTATATTTTACATATACTTTCTAATGTGACAGACGGTTTACTTGCAAAGGGTTTATATCAGATACAATAGAAATTTTAAAGTTTAAACAAAATAAATTTTAGAACTAGATATGCAAAAAATATTTCATATGTAAATTGACTATTGAAATCTGCATACCAGTAGAAAAAGCCTTGTAGTTCTACTGCATACCAGTAAAAAATCAATGCCATTGCTTTGCCCAAGACATTAATTTAAAATAATTCTATTGAGTTTGAAAATGGTGAGTTAAAAATAAAGGGGCTGATTTATAAATAGCCAACAAGCACAGAAGATGCTCAACATCACTAATCATCAGAGAAATGCAAATCAAAACCACAATGAGATATCGCCTCACATCCATTAGGATGGCTACCATCAAAAAAAATGAAAATAACAAATGGTGAGGTGGTGTAGAAATTATGCACTGTTGGCAAGATTGTAAAATGGTGCAACTGCTATGGAAAACTATGGCGTTTCCCCCCAAAATTAAAAATAGAAATACCATATGATCCAGTAATCTGACTTCTGTGTATAGACCCAAAAGAATTAAAAGCAGAGTCTCAAAGAAATATTTGCACATGCATATTCATAGCAGCATTATGCATAAGAGCCAAGAGGTGGAAGCAACCCAAATGTCCATCAATGGAAATGGATAAACAAAATGTGGTATGTACATACAATGGGATATCATTCTACTTTAAAAAGGAAAGAAGTCCTGTCACATGCTACAACATGGATGAACCTTGAGGACATTATACTAAGGGAAATAAACTAATCACAAAAAGACAAACACTGTACGATTACACATATATGAGGTACCTAGAGTTGTCAAATTCATAAAGACAGAAAATAGAATGGTAATAACCAGGGACTGGGGAGAGAGGGAAAAATGGAGTTGTTTGATGGACGTAATGTTTCAGATTTGCAAGACGAAAAGGTTCTGGAGATTTGTTGCACAAATGTGAATATATTTAACACTACTGAGCTTAAAAATGTACTTAAAAATGACTAAGATGGTAAATTTTACGTTAAACATTTTTTACCACAATAATAAATAAATAAAAAAGCTATGATTATCAAAACAGCGTGGTACTGGTACAAAAACAGACACACAGATCAATGGAACAGAAGTGAAAGCCCAGAAATAAAACCACATACCTACAGACAGCTAATCTTTGACAAAGGAGCTAAGAACATACAATGGAGAAAGGAAAGTCTCTTCAATAAATGCTGCTGGGAAAACTGGACAGCCACACACAAAAGAATGAAGGTAGACCATTATCTTACAGCATACACAAAAATTAACTCAAAATGGATCAAAGACTTGAAGGTAAGACCTGAAACTATAAAACTTCTAGAAGAAAATATAGGCAGTATGCTCTTTGACATCAGTCTTAGAGGGATCTTTTTGAGTTCCACGTCTACTCAGACAAGGGAAACAAAAGAAAAAATAAACAAGTGGGACTTCATCAGACTAAAGAGCTTCTACAAGGCAAAGGAAATCAGGATCAAAATGAAAAGACAACCCACCAGCTGGGAGAAAATATTTGCAAATCATATATCCATCAAGGGGTTAATCTCCATAATATATAAAGAACTCACACAACTCAACAACAAAAAAACAAACAACCCGATCAAAAACTGGGCAGGGCCAGCCCCGTGGCTTAGCGGTTAAGTGCGAGCGCTCTGCTACTGGCAGCCCGGGTTTGGATCTCAGGCGTGCACCGATGAACCGCTTCTCCAGCCTTGCTGAGGTGGCGTCCCACATACAGCAACTAGAAGGATGTGCATCTATGACATACAACTATCTACTGGGCTTTGGGGAAAAAAAGGAGGAAGATTGGCAATAGATGTTAGCTCAGAGCCGGTCTTCCTCAGCAAAAAGAGGAGGATTAGCATGGATGTTAGCTCAGGGCTGATCTTCCTCACACAAAAAAAAAAAATGGTCAGAGGATATGAACTGACATTTTTCCAAGGAAGATATATGGATGGCCAATAGGCAGATGAAAAGATGTTCAACATCACTAATCATCAGGGAAATGAAAATCAAAACTACACTAAGATATCACCTTACATCCGTTAGAATGGCTATAATCACCAAGACAAAAAATAACAAATGTTGGAGAGGTTGTGGAGAAAAGGGAACCCTCATTCACTGCTGGTGGGAATGCAAACTGATATAGCCTCTATGGAAACAGTATGGAGATTCCTCAAAAAATTAAAAATTGAAATACCACATGACCCAACTGTCCTGCTACTGGGTATTTATCCAAAGAACGTGAAATCAACAATCCAAAGAGCCTTATGCATCCCTATGTTCATTGCAGCATTATTCACTATAGTCAAGAAGTGAAAGCAACCCGTGTCCGTCGACTGATGATTGGATAAAGAAGATTCGGTATAATATACAATGGAATACTACTCAGCCATAAAAACAGACAAAAATCGTCCCATTTGCAACAACATGGATGGACCTTGAGGGTATTATGTTAAGCAAAATAAGCCAGACAGAGAAAGACAAACACCATATGATTTCACTCATACGTGGAAGATAAACTAACACACGGACGGAGAGAATAGTTTGGTGGTTACCAGGGGAAGGGAATTGGGGGGTGGGCACAAGGGGTGAAGGGACACATTTATATGGTGACTGACAAACAATAATGTACAACTAAAATTTCACAATGTTATAAACTACTATGACATCAATAAAAAAACTAACAGTATAATTAATAATATTTTTAGAAATATTATTCTTTAAATGAAAGTCTTCTCAGAAACTTTACGTTTGAAATATACATGAGAACATAACTTCTACAAGATCATAATCCACATTTTTTCTTGCAGAAAATTCAGCACCTAAGTTCAAAGAAATCATTCCAAGGAAACAAGATGTTTGAATTGTGTTCTAGTAAAGCAGGTGATTAAAAAATCAATTGATGTAATCCACCACATCAACAGGCTAAAGAAGAAAAATCACAAGAACATATCAATAGATGGTAAGCAAAAACCTTTCACAAAACGGTTTTTAAAAAGCTGGGTAAAATTACCCCCAAAAGAATGTCAACTGCTAGGGCTGTAGCGATAATCACAAAATTAAAGATGTGTCACTTAGGTTAAGTATCAACAATATTAGACAGACATTTAAAACCATGCATGTAAATATTTTTTTAGTTACATAAGCAAACCCTTATAAATCTTAGGAGAATGAGCAAAAACCAAAATTATGTATATATTATATATATATATTAGAGGATTGGCATCGGATGCTAGCTCAGGGTTGATCTTCCTCACAAAAAAATAAATGAAATAAAATTAAAAAAAAAAAGAGGAAAAAATAAATGTACAATTTTAAAAGTTTATTTATTTATTTTTAATTAATTAATTAATTTACTTTTTGGTGAGAAAGATTGGCCCTGAGCTAACATCTGTGCCCATCTTCCTTTATTTTGTATGTGGGACACTGCCATGTGGTTTGATAAGTGGTGCGTTGCTTTGGTCCGCAGCCGGGATCCGACCTGCGACCCTGGGCCGGGGAAGCAGAGTGTGCCCAAAAGTTTATTTTGTTAAAGGAAGACATAGGACCTTGCCATAAATATTGCAGGGACATATATTTAGTTACTCAAGGATCAACTAATTACCAACTAAATAATAAATTATGCTTATGTTAAAAAAGATATAACCTAGCAATAGGAATTATTTTATTCTTAAAAGTATCTGTTAAGAACAATATAACAGAGCTTTTTCCCTAAAGAACTTACCCTTTAAATCAAGGTAATTTGTTATTGTACTCTACCAGGGAAATCTGCCTAAGAAAGGATAGTTAAGTATATGTAAATTAGTACCTAATTTTTTAGTGAAATATCATAGTGCTTAATCTCCATTCTGGGTACATAAAATCTTCTACAGGGGCCAGCCTGGTGGCATAGTGGTTAAGTTCACGTGCTCCACTTTGGTGGCCCAGGGTTCACTGGTTTGGATCCTGGGCGTGGACTTAGGCACCACTCATCAAGCCATGCTGTGGTGGCACCCCTTAAACAAAACAGAGTAAGATGGGCACAGATGTTAGCTCAGGGCAGATCTTCCTCACAAAAATAACAAAAATAAAAAATAAAATCTTCTGTATTGCTATCACCTCTCTAGGTGGGAATGATTACTTATTTGTTCCTTCATTATCATGCCTACTTACTATTTTAAAAAACTGAGCAACTGATAATCGTCTCTAAATCATGCGACTGAAATAATTGGCCAGAGAAGTCACTATGTGTTTCTTTTTTCCATAATCTCAGACTTAGAAGGAACCTCAGAGGTCACTGAATCTAACCCGTTGAAGTAGTCAGTAACCTAGTTTCTGCTTTAATATTTCCAGTGTCAAGTGCCTCAATTCAAGGCAGCTATTCCATTGTTGTAGTTTTGACCCGTTATTGCAATTTTAATTATTAGAATGTATCTGTATAATGCAGAAATCAGTTTTCCTGTAACTTCCATCCACTTGGGCTAGTGCTGCCCTCTAGTGCTATACCGAATAATAAATTCGCTGCTCTTCCGTAGGATTATTTGAAAATAATTATGGTCCCCTGAGATTTCTGTTCTATAGGCTAAAACAGCCACAATTTCTTCAATCCTGCTTCACATGACATGATTTAAATCTCCTCACCAATTTTGTTTACTTTCCTTGATTTTAATCTAGTTCATTAGTTAATATTTGGTGGCCAATACCAAAGCAAAACTCAATGTATTATTTCCCTTATACTGGATATTTCTATTGATGTCAGTAGGAACAGAGTTCTTAGTTGAATATGACGAACTCTAGTTGCCTTAAGCATGGAAGGAATTTATTGAAAGTCAGTTGGGTAGCTCAAGGAATAGCCAGGGACTCTAGAGAACCAGGTTCAAGAAAAAGGGCAGAAACCAAGGGAGGCTAGAAATTCAGAATTGCAGCTAAAATCACACCTTAAAATTAATCTGATGAGGCCACCACTGCCATACACAGATACTGGAATTTGCACCACTGTCATTGATGCCCTTAGAAACTGGCTGCTGTGGCCAGAATGAATTCTACACTGCCCCTGCTTCTGTGTTGTTCTAACGCCAGATTCCATGTAGGGTGAGTGTATCTGATTGGCCAAGTCTAGGTCACACGTTTTTGGTCTAGTTTCTCTGGAATTTTCTTGGTCTGTAATGGGAGGCAGGCTCTACCTCCTAATAAGATTCTAACGGCTAGATTTTCACAAAAATAGAAAGAGGCTTCATTTGCTTAATAGGTGAAGTAAAAGCAAAAGTCCACTACAAAAGCTGAAGTATCATTTGATTTTTTTGAAATCCACATCCCACTGCTGATTCCTATGAATAACTAGTCATCAAAATCACCTGTTTTTTCCACATGTACTACTCTTATGCCAGGTTGCTAATGTAGTTGTTACTTCTTGAGACATCTATGAAACCCACAACCTCCCCTTCTGAAAAATTCCCCTTACACACACACACACACACACAAATGGGTTCTTGCAGTTATGTTTTTATGTATGATCCTGGCCACACACACACACACACACACACACAAATGGGTTCTTGCAGCTATGTTTTTATGTATGATCCTGGCCACAGTTAATTGGTCAAAAAGTCTATGCCCTCACCTAAGCTGGGACAATCAGATTCTGGGCCATTCAGTTGTCATCGTTTGAACTATGATAATATAGGGTAAAGGAGGAATGACCACATTTAACCTCTGTACACAAATAAACAAAGACAGCTGACATTCAGAGAACGAGAAAGTATTCAAAGAAAGAGAACAAGAGAGAGAGAGAGAGGAAGAGACAAACAGAAAGGGGTGTTTAGCCCCAATGACTTTACATTTATTCCTTCAAAAATATTTATTGCATCCACATACTTTTTGCAATGCCACATACTTTTTGATGACTTCCCTAAAGGTGTGTCCGTGACATTTCTTAAAAAATATATAATTGTTCTTCCTATCACCTAAATATATGCCTCAGTACACGCTATTTTTAAATGTTAGGGGAATCCTATGTGTCACTGGTTCTTCAGAGGAAATAAAAATCAAATTAATAAATTTTGAGAGCTGAAAACTTGTTCAAGTTGTTAGGGAAATCACATCATAAATGTCTGAGGTGATTTTAAAATGTAAATTATTTTACTATTTGTTGTATTTAAACCATTACTTAACACCAGGGACCTAAAGATCTATAAATAAATCTTTTTCTCAAGGCACATATGGTTGCCTGAAGACAATAAATACATGCAAAATATTAATTTTGGTGCTATCATTCAGTCCATCAACAAATACTGAGCTCCTTATTGTGTTAGGCTCTGGGATACTAGTATCTACAAAATATATATAAGACTTAATGGAGAAAATCCACCTAAGTTATCAAGAAAAATTCATTTAAGACTTGAAAAATTAGGGAATAATTGTAGACGTGTGAAGGGTATTTTCTGGCAGAGGAAGCAGCTCTATCAGCACACTCTAGAAAGTTCAAGTCGTTCCATGTGGTGGGGTACTGAAAGATGAGTCTGAAGAGATCAGCAGAGATTAGATTATGGAGGGACTTTTATATTCTGCAAAGGGTTTAGAGCATTTTTTTCCTATCATACTTTAACTGCTAGATTCGTGGTAGCTCTTGAAATGTGAGAGAAGCAGAGAACCAGTACATCACATGAAGAACACAAGGTTTTATTTGCCAGGAATGCCAACAGCAAAGAGGAGAAATGGGTTCTTCTAAGAGCTATGAAAGGCAAAGGTCAAGAGGTCACAGAAAAAAAACAGCTGTTGCTGACTGAGCGGCAGATGCACGAGAGAAGAGACAGTAGAAAGAGCGGGAAAGAAATTGGCGGGTCTTCTTTTTTGTTTTTGTGAACCAAGTTCCTGATAGGAGACCTGGGAAGGGGTATATACCAAGCTCCACCCCTTAGGCCTTAGCAACAGCGAAGAGAAAGACTGTGATTGGAGGACGAGTTTCACCAGGACCCCTAGGGGGCAGTGAGGGGCACTACAAGAGTCCAGCTCAGCGTGTGGTGCAGTTACACTGAGGAGATGGCTTCGGTTTCCAACCTTTCTGGAAAGGTTCTGACAGACCCCCAAAATGGGGGAAAGATGACCTTTCTAGACATGTCTCTAGGTATGTAGATCCCGGATCCCTGCCCCCCTAGTCTGGACTGGCTGGCTTTGAGCGGGAGAGCTCGCCATTGGGCAGGCTCGGAGTGTCACTCTGAGGCACACACCCCTGGGTGGGGTGGCTTCCCCTCGGTGCTCAGCAACCGCCCAACTGAGATGAAGCCCTGCCCCTCCCCTCTGCTCCTCTTTTCCCCTGTTTCCCGCCCTCTCTTCTTAGGTGGGAAACTGGCCGAGGCTGACGGAAATTGAGTGGGGACTAAGGATTGCTGGAAGGGGGCAGGAGGGGGGAAAAAAGCCGGCTCTCTCCCTATATTTTACTCTCCTAAGGAATGAGGGCAAGCTACCCCCCACACACGTGGGGCCACACGCTGCACGCAATGGGCCACATTCCCTCTCACAGTCTGGGCACGTGTCACAAGTGACTAGGTTCCAGGGGTAGGAGGAGCAAGCCTTAGGCTAGTTTGCAAGGAGTGATAGTCGGCAGCAAGACTGGGCAAAGGGCTGGCGTGTTTGCTTGCTTGCTTTTTGGTTGGTGCTTATTCACGCTAGACCACCATTTCCCTCTGCTGGCGCCCTCTAGTCTTTTATCTCAGACCTCTGCATGCTATCATCCACTTTAGAAATGGGGAGGGGGAGGAGAGGAGGGATGGCAGGCTTCATAAACGAGGGAGGGGGAGCAGAAGGGGGAGGCTGACTTCAGAAATGCCGGCGGTGGGGGTAGGGTGGGGGGACAGCGGAGCAGGGAAAGAGAAAACCTTAGCAATGCAGGAAGGAGCAAACAGCAAGGGCGACTTTAGAAATGAGAGGGGGAGGAGCAGAGCAGTGAGGGCGGACCTCCAGTATGGAGGGAAGGAGCAAGGAGGGCCAAACTTAGAAATGGAAGGGCGCAGAGCAGGGAGGGTTGACCTTAGAAATGGGGAGAGAGAAGAAGGACTGAATTTAGAAATGAGGAGGAAGGAGCAGGGGTTCAGACCTACAACATAAGATAAGGAACAGTAGTGAGGACAATTATTAGAAGTGGGGAGAGGGAGGAGCAGGGAGAGTGGACCTTAGGAATGAGAGTGGAAGAGTAAATAGTGAGGGCAGACCTCAGAAATGAGCAGCGCATTGCAATCAGAGAGGACCTCTGAAGTGATAGGGAGCAAGCAGAGTGGACCTTAGAAATGAGGGTGAGGCAGCAGAGCAGGGAGGGTAGACTTTTGAAATGAAAGGGAATTATTTGTCTTTTTATTGTTGAGTTGTCAGAGTTCTTTGTATATTGTGGATACTAGACCCTCCTCAGATATACAATTTACAAATATTTTACCCATCTTGTGGATTGTCTTTTCCCTTTCTTGATAGCGTCCTTTGAAGCACAGAAGTTTTTATTTTTGATGAAGTACAATTTATTTTTCATTTTGTCAGTTATGCTTTGGTATCATATCTAAGAAATTATGAAGATTTAGTCCTATGTTTCCTTTTAAGAGTTTTCCAGTTTTAGCTTTTATATTTACATCTTTGATTCATTTTGAGTCAATTTTTTGTGTATGGTGTGAGGTAGGATTCAACTTTTCTTTCACATGTGGATATCCAGTTGTTTCAAAAATCATTGGTTAAAAAAACTATTCTTTCCCCAATTGAATGGTCTTCTTGGTGGAATTGCTTTCTTAACTTCATTTTTAGATAGTTTATTGCTAGTGTATAGAAATAGAACTTATTTTGGGGTATGGATCTTGTATACTGCAACCTTGCTGAACTTGTTTATTAGCTCTAATTTTTGTGTGTGTATCCTTAGGATTTTCTATATACAAGATCATGGCACTTGAGAATGGAGATAGTTTTACTTCTTTATTTCAAATCTGGTTGCCTTTTATTTCTTTTTCTTGACTAATTGCCCTGGCTAGAATTTCCAGTGAAATGTTAAATAAATGTGGTGAGAGCGAACATCCTTGACTTGTTTTGATCTTAGGGGGAAAACTTTCAGTCTTTTACCATTAATCATCATTTTGGCTGTGTGTTCTTTATATATGCCTTTTATGAGGTTGAGGAAGCGACCTACACTCCCCCCTTACCTTTGAGGGGGAATGGCCATGAAAAGCACCTAAGACATTTTCTTGTTTTTGTTTTTGTTTTTTTAAGGTGTTAACAATCTATTTCATGATTGGTATCAGCAGGCTTTACTGTTCTAAGACATAGTCCTTTTGGATTCCAGACTGCTGCTTACCTCCCACCCCCAGCTCCAACATGAGCTCCAAAGTATTTTGTGGCATTAAAATGACTTTTAAAAAATAATATTTGGTCACTAGACAGGGCTGGGAGTATGGTGAGGCAAGTGAGGCACTTACCAAGGATGCAAAATTTAAGGAGGCACCAAAAATCAGTGATTGAGTTAAATAAAATTTTAATGAAATATTTTTAACAATCAAATGGACAAACTACAGCTGTCTGGCTGGTCACCTGTTTTTGTAAATAATTTTTTTTCATAAATAAAGGAATTAGAGTGAGGTAAGTGAGACAAGGTTGTACAAGTACAGGGTCTGATCTGGTCTTTTTTTGTTGTTGCTATTTTGTTCTTCAGGGATTGTTCTTGCATTGATTTTTATTTTTGAAAATATTGTGTTAAATATTATTTTTATCTCAGATACTGAGTTTTTTGGAGCCTCCTTAAATTTTATGCCTGAGGTGCGTGCCTGACTTGCCTTATTCTAGGCCCTGCCCTGTCACTGGGACTCTGAATGGGGGGATAATCCCAAAACTAAGGGGAATTTATAGCACTGAGGTAAAACCTAATGCTTCCTGCACTTCCTATTTTTTTTTGTTGTTATTGTTGAGGAAGATTCACCCTGAGCTAACATCCGTGCCAATCTTCCTCTATTTTGTATGTGGATTGCCGCCACACCCTGGCCACCAATGAGTGGTGTAGGTCCGCACCCAGGAACCCAACCCAGGCTGCCAAAGCAGAGTGCACCGAACTTAACCACTAGGCCATGGAGCCGCTCCCTTTTGCACTTTTCTTTGTGTTGATTTCACTGATTGGTGTTTTAGCAGCTGCTTATAGGGGTAAAAATATAAACTGATAAATAACTAAAGCAATTGGTTTCTCTCAAAATGCAGAGAAATAGGGGCCACAGTTGCAGAGTGGCCTGATCCCAAAAGTTCAATGGTTGTGTGACCTTGTGCAAGTTGCTTTATCCTTTAGAGCCTGAGTTTCCTCAGTTGAGTAGTATCTGCATCATAGAGTTGTCGAGGATTAAATGAGATAATACAGATAGTGTGCACAAAGTACCGTGCCTGACATGGAAAAAGTTGAGTAAACGTATGCTGTATGTCCTTCAGAAAGTGGATCTAAGGCCTCACTTTTGGGTAGCTAGCAATTTGGCTTGTTGGCGTAGTTACCTCCTCTCTCTCTAGATTTGGAACTTTAGAGATATAGTAGACTTGAGAGAGATGAAAAAACATCGGGTTGAGGGGTGCCCCGTGGCGTAGCCGTTAAGTGCATGTGCTGCACTGCTGGCGACCTGGGTTCAGATCCCCAGGCGCACACCGACACACCACTTGTCAGGCCATGCTGTGGCGGTGTCCCATACAAAGTGGAGAAAGGTGGGCACAGATGTTAGCCCAGTCTTCCTCAGCAAAAAAAAGAGGAGGATTGGCATGGATGTTAGCTCAGGGCTGATCTTCCTCACCAAAAAAAAAAAAACACACATCCGGTTGAAAGATGGGGTTTAAACAATAGATAATGTCAAGCTCTGGGAGGCTGAGGGGGGTGGTTGTTTGGTGTAACTTGGACAATAGCAGATTCAAGGGATTTAGGAGGCACTGTCATTTAAGTAGATGATTATAGCTAGGAGGGTATTGGAGAGTCTGGTTTGGAAAAGATTGGCTCAAATCATAGCTGAAATGCTGAGAAAAGATGTTGAGTTGAATTGAATATGGTAAGTTAGTAGGAGGTTGTGTGTGAGAGTAAAATCTTGTAATCACAGGGTTGCAAAAAATCTTAGGTCACTATTTCATGCTCTTAAACATTGGTTCTCCATATCCCTATTTATACCGTTTCAGACAAATGGGAGTACAGGTTTTGATCTTTTCAGGGGGAATAGGCAAAACTTTTGATTAGTCATTAAAAGCTCTTCCAGTTTGAAGCCAAGAAAAATACATCATAAAGAGCAAGTACATGTTTCTATGAATTGATGAAAAATCCATACTTTTCCAATAAATTTCTCCATGTTCTTATTAAAGTGAAAATAATACTTTTGACAATACATATCTTTGTCTTTGGATAACAACACATATGCATTAGAAAAGCAATTTTATATTCTTTATATATTACATATATAATTTTATATTATTTATTTATGTATTATGGCTATTATTTCCATTGTAATAAGATGTACTAAAATAGAAAAAGGCTCTACAAATTTATTTTCCTTCTTGTCCCTAGTAAACATTCGCAGAAAGTATTATAGGTTTCTTTTAGAAATAAAAGGCAAAAATAAGACTAAAATTGGAACTGGCAACAGCAAGAACTTAATGGGAACTGCACTGCCCTATTCACCACTTCTATCTAAAGGAGACTAAGGCAAAAGTACTGTAGTTTGAAAGAGAGGAACGCTTTCTGCTTGTGAGATGTATTGGATCATAGATCCACAAGTGTTTATAAAGCATCCACTCTGTATTAAGCACTGTGCTAGGCACTTAGTATACTGATAAATAAACCATAGGCTCCTTTCAAGTAGCTCATAATCTAGTTGGAGAGGCAGCTAAGTAAATACGTGCAATTATATGTTGTTTAAAGTGTTCTGGAAGTATGTAGAGTCAGAGTCTCTCAGAAGTTAAGAACCTAAGTCACATTTTTTGAGGTTTCTAGTATTTTAAGTATTTTAAAAAATGACAAAAAGGTGTTTACAAAAATTGGGCTGTATTTTAAATGTTTCTAAATAATAAAATAGTGCTTTCAACACATTTTAAAATACACAGCAATATAATTATGCTTTTCACAAGAAAATTAATTATATAATTTATATAAAAATTTAATTATTCATATGGTACCTCAAACAGTGTGATCTGTTTTAAACTGTATGAGGAATGTTGTCTTTCTTCAATTCTGACAGTATATTTATGAGATTAAGTATATCTTACTTAGGTGAAGAATTCAAATTTGAGGCTCTTTGGTGAGGCCTGGACCAAATGGTTCTCCTAAGTGTTCTCTAGATAGATTCAGTGAGGAATATCATTACAGAGAGTAGCATGAACGAAGCATTAAGGACACCTTCTCCATAACCTCATAGACGATGTTGAAAGAGTCCTTACACATCTTACCCGGGTTCAAAAGGATTTGTTTTCTCTTCTCTATGGAAAGGCTGAGCAGCAACTGGATTTCATCTCTAAATCATAGCTAATAAGATCTTTGATTTCTAGCTGTAGGTATTATTGTACAATTCCGTTGCAATGCAACAAGTCAAATGGTGGTCTCTGGAATTACAAAGTCCAGGGATTAAAATTGTGTATGATTTCACTTAAAAAAACCCTGCAACACATTCTAAGGTTATAAATAATTGAAACTTTAAAAAAGTAATTGAGTTTTTAAATAAGATTGTAAATAACCATTACGTTTGAAAAATCAAGAGCTCTGGTGTTTCCCAGGGTTTTTTTCTGCTATGAAACCATCTATTAATCCTGATCCACTTAACATACATCTGTATACTCAAAGGAAAAAAAAAACTCAAAATAGAAAAATTAAGTACTTTTTACAGGCCACATGCATACACATGAGAAAATCTTTTAGTGTCAGTAGCTATTAAGTGCTAAATCAGTTCAATTAAAGTATTTATTAAACATTCACCATGTATCTAAGAGAATTTCTATGAAGCAGAAATACTTCTTACACTACACAGTTTTTTTCTTAAATTTTCTAATCTTATTAATAGAATTTTCAAGCTGGAAGGGACTATAGAGACTCTCTTGTTACCTATCAGTCAAATAAGTAACCACTTATAAAAAGAATTAAAGGAATGTCATTGCTAAATTCATTGTTACTTTGACTTAGGCCACACCTGAGATCTTTTTTTAGTCTCATGGTACATTTTTATGTTGGGGGCATAGATATCTTTTCCTAATACCATTTTTTCAATTATATTTCAGTTTGAATATCTATGAATTTGATATGAAATATTTATGAAATCCCAAATACTAAGTTTATCTCTGGAAAATCTAGCATAGAATGGATGTTCAAGATTATATAGCAGAAGCATACTTTCCTCCCTTTTGCATCTGAAGCACCTTCAAGGTTAAAATTTCCTACTCTCTTGACTTTCATCACAGTTGGTATTTAATTTAATTAATTAATTATTTTATTTATTTATTTTTGTGAGGAAGATCAGCCCTGCGCTAACATCCACGCTAATCCTCCTCTTTTTGCTGAGGAAGACCGGCTCTGAGCTAACACCTATTGCCAATCCTCCTCCTTTTTTCCTCCCCAAAGCCCCAGTAGATAGTTGTATGTCATAGTTGCACATCCTTCTAGTTGCTGTATGTGGGATGCAGCCTCAGCATGGCCGGACAAGCGGTGCGTCGGTGCGCGCCCAGGCTCTGAACCTGGCCACCAGTAGTGGAGCGCGCGCACTTAACCGCTAAGCCATGGAGCCAGCCCATGCAGTTGGTATTTTAAATACTGATGTCTGAACCCTGCATTAGTTTAGACGAGTACTATGCCATACAGGCTTCTCCTGAGGTGACACCATATCAGTGTTTTAAGTGCAAAGAGAAATGAAATAGTCAGCATTTGGCCAGAGGTGAGATAAATGATCTGTACTATACAAAGCTCTTTTGTATTATTGAGACCCATGAAGAACTTGACTTGTAAAATAACAAACATATTTGCTTTTAAAGGTTGAATGCTATATTAAATGTACCCATCATTCATGTTTCCTTTGACTATCCTCCTTTTGTGGTCTAGGCAGCTCTACAGTTTTTGCTAAAAGAAGTTCCCTTTAAAACAAGGACTTAGTTTCTAAAGACAATCAAATGAAATAAAAATTATTAGGTAGAAAAGATGATGATTTCCTTTCAAAAGATGAAGTTTCCTTTCAAATAGCTGTGCAGTGACAATATAAATTCTCTATTATTTGAAAAGCATTGATCAATTACCCAGTTTCATGTGATACCTGGCATATTGCGAAGCACATAGAATGCTCTCAGTAAGTGCTTGTTGTCTGGTAGATTGACATGGCGCTGTGCTAGAGGGGATTCTACCCTCACCCCCGTCCATAACCCTCACTACTTGTGTCTTAGCTCTTGACACTCAAGGCTTTTTATCATCTACCTTATCTGTCTAATCTTTCCCCCATAATTCTCCAGCACTAATCTTCCATTCTAGCCAAACTGATCTTCTTCCTGAACATACTATATTAATTCCTGGCTCCAGGTCTTTTCTTGTGTTGTTTCTCTTTCTTGGAGTGCCCAGATCATTCCTCTCATTCAAATCCAATCCATCTTACCCACCTTTGCCACAAGGATTTTGCAGCCATCCCAGTACACAGTAGTCTGTCTTTTCTCTGCAGTCCTGGAGCATTTAGTCTCTATGTTATTCAGTTGGTACTTAATCATATACAGGCAGTTCCCAGCTGACAAATGTGTTGTTATATCCCAGTATCTTATTTGTATGCCAGCTGTTGGATGCATAAAGAATTTCCCCCCGTAGGAACAATATAAAGGGTGAATAGGTTTCTAGGGTAATGCACAAAAGTCGATTTGGTGCACTGATATTTGGATTGCAACAGCCATTTATAATAATATTTTATACAATAATGTATTTCAGGGTCAAACTGAGAATTCTAGGAAGTTGTCTCCCCTGCCATAGTTCTTTTTTTTTTTACATTTGCATTTTTATTTAATATATAAGATAACTTTGTAATTTAAATAGTTATTCCCTTTTATAGACTCTCAGGGTCTGACTAGTAAGAGGCAGAGCTGCTTTAGCTTTCATATTTTTATTACTATACCACATAATAATGAATTATACTGAAATTCCTATTAAACATATTTATAGTAACTTGATTTATGCAAAAATAAAATACTTTCAGAGTAAAGTAGCTTAAGGGGGAAATCATTTAAATAAATGATTTTACTAAACATTATTTTAGTTCTCTCATTTGTAATTATATTTTAGTCTTATTTCAGGAAAAGTGATTTAAGAGACAGTTTAAATGAAACAAATGTGTGAATGATTACTTTAAAGTCTAAAATATACCCATGATATCCTTTTCATCTTTTAAACAGAGTTTCATTTACCTGTGTTACTGACTGTCAGGACAAACTCCTGCTGTCTATTACATAGGTTGTTTTTCTGCACTCTACTTTGGTGTGCTTGTCTTCCCTTGCACAAGTGACCCCTTGACATGAAATTCAATTTGGGGATAAATATAACAAAAGTGGAAAAATACCAAAGATAAAATTGAATTTCCTATTAGTTAAGTGAATTTTATATAGAGGCTGAGAGTGTAGTCATTAAACCTGAGCCCATATTACAGGGCTGCTGATAGTTTAAAGAGAAGCCAGTGCTATCCCTTATGGGTCTAAATGTGGTGAAAGAAGAAACCATTTTTAAGAAAACAAATGTCAACACCATAACAAAATCCTTTGTAGTCTAGGGTAATGAACAGCCTCAGAGTAAGGCTAAATAAGTGGGAAAATAATGTATTATTGACCCGGAGAGTCTCTTTATTGTAGACTTGGATGGATACCAGAGTATATTTCTTTTTTTTTTTTATAATTTTATTTATTTATTTCTTTTCCCCCAAAGCCCCAGCAGATAGTTGTATGTCGTAGTTGCACATCCTTCTAGTTGCTGTATGTGGGACGCGGCCTCAGCATGGCCGGAGAAGCAGTGCGTCGGTGCGCGCCTGGGATCCGAACCCGGGCTGCCAGCAGCGGAGCACGCGCACTTAACCGCTAAGCCACGGGGCCGGCCCCCAGAGTATATTTCTGTCTTCCCTCTTCTAGAACAACTACTGTAAGTCAAAGTATCTTGATGCTGTTGGCCAGGTAGCAGATATGAGACTTATACCAACTTGTTGAATGTGAACTGTGACAATCAATCTCTATAAAGCCTATTTGAGAATGACATTTTTATAAAAAGCTCATCTTATATGGAATGTACAACATTTTGCTTTCTGTAATACTACTACTATTTGCTATTCTTTCTCTGATGTTTGTTCATTCATAGTACTAGGGAGTTATATGATATTTGGATTGGGTCAGAGTGAGATGGGAAAATGCTTCCAAATAGTAATATATTCAAAAGGAAAGGATTCAAAAAATCCTGTGACATTAATGTGGCACTGTCAAGATGACACTAAGAATGAAGTCTTTATAATGTTATGTGTAAGCTTAAAAGTAAACTGAGAAGGATTTGATTATGGGAGAAGAGGACTCTAGGTATTTCTGGAGCCATTTTATATATTTCATTCATGAGTTAAAAAGGTTTATGTGAGTCGCAGGTGGTTTGACTGAAATTTCAAGTGACTTAAGTCCTTTTGGGCAAATGAGGCCACTAACAGGATTTAAAGCCATACCATAGCTTTCTTGTATAGCACCGTGTGGTTCAGAACAAGCCTAATAATTGTTGCATACCAAATCTTAGGATGAAGAAATCGAGAGGACAGGGCAAAGTGGATGCTTGAATACTGGATTAGAGGTTGCTGTTATACTACTTAAATGCTAAACTTGACTTTGTGCAATTAATTTCAAATAGAATTGAAAGGAAAATGCTATTTTAATAGGAATATCATATTCAAATGAATGGTCACTAGCCTGGGTGATGCTGTCCTAATTCTTGGGACAGCTGAGCTTTAGAAGGAGGAAGTGTAATGTAGTGGTAAGGATCTTGGACTTAGAATCTGTCCCAGCTTGTTATCATACTAATTTTGTGTCCTTGAGTAAGTCATATAATCTTCCTGAGTCTGTTTCCTTCTTTATAAAGTGAGGATCATCTCTGCTGAACTTTAAGGGTGGGGGCAGAGTACCTGGCATGTATCAAGACACTCAATAAATGTGTGTTCATTTATCATCTCATTTATTGAGTGTCTCATATATGCCAGGTACTGTGCCAAGAGCTTTTATGTGGAAGTGCTTTGCAGACTTTAAAGTACTATTCAATTTAAAGGTGTTATTATTAACCTACTTAGTCTATCCATTCAGCCATTCCTGTCATAAAGCATTAGATAAATGTTTCTCAACTGTACCTCAGGTCTGCAGGAGCCCCAAGAAATATTCTATTTTATTTAATCCTTATATGATTTGAAGACAGAGCTTGCCATTATTTTTGGTGACTCTGAGGACAGGAAAAATTAAAAGTCACTGCAAATTGTGTATGAGTGCCACAAGACAGACTGGTCGCAGAGCACTCCCTTATGTCATTGTGAAAGGCACCAACTCAGGAAGGATCTTGCTCTTCACTTTCTCCTGTCTGAAATTTTGCTCTCCTGTTTAAGAAGTCACTCCTCTCACTGGGTCCCTGTAAACTGGGTGGTGATTGTTTCAGGGCTGATGGGGGGGAGGGTTTGGAGATTAAAAAATCTTCCTGTGGTATCCTGATGTTCTGTTAGTGCACTCCTTTATACTGTACAAGAAAAAAATCTGTACAGAGATTTGTACAGACTTTAAATGTAGACTACTGGGGAAAGAATAGAGAAAAAATTGAGAAGAAAAGGGGCCGGCCCAGTGGCACAAGCGGTTAAGTGCGTGCACTCCGCTGCGACGGCCCGGGGTTCGCCGGTTCGGATCCCGGGCGTGCACCGACGCACCGCTTGTTGAGCCATGCTGTGGCGGCGTCCCATATAAAGTGGAGGAAGATGAGCATGGATGTTAGCCCAGGGCCAGACTTCCTCATCAAAAAGAGGAGGATTGGCAGATGTTAGCTCAGGGCCGATCTTCCTCACACACACACACAAAAAGGAATACATAAGGAATACAAGGAACAGAAAATTAAAGACTATATCTGTGGGAGATCTTACAACCAATGGCTGCTGAGAGGCAAATAGAACAAAGGCTTAAGATGGGATTGTCAAGAAATAATACTCAATTGATTGTTGAGCTTTACCCTGACTTTTACCTTTGGAGATGTCAGCCATTTCAAAGAAAATCAGAATCATGTTTTTGGAGACCTGAGGCAGGACTAGTACTAAGCAAAATAATAAAGGAGTGGTTAGTCTTTGATATTCAACTGCCTCCTCTTTTGCACCCTTCTCAGCTTGCCCTCTTTCTTCTAATATCTCTAGCTCCTTCCAGATGCCTAGCTTGTGCTTATTTCTAAAGATACCTTGACCTAAGCAAGCTTTCATCCACTGATAGAACATCCAACCTTTAAACCTTTCCATCCCAGATATTAGGAGAGATATTTTAGAGCAGGTGGTACCTGTCTCTCATGCTTCAAATCATGCCATGTAAATGCTCTCTACATGGGTGCATAAGAACATGCCTGACTACAAAGTAAAGTCTGATTGCTTCCTGCTGCTACACTAATCTTGGTTCCTTGCGTGTTTGGTATCTCTTGTGAACATCTGTCATCATTGTTTCCTTTCTTATTTTTGGAGAAAATAAATGCAGCTAATGATCTAGCATTTACTTACTTTTTTGTGTGTGAGGAAGGTCAGCCCTGAGCTAACATCTATTGCCAATCCTCTTCCTTTTTTTCCCTTTTTCTCCCCAAAGCCCCAGTAGATAGTTGTATGTCATAGTTGCACATCCCTCTAGTTGCTGTATGTGGGACGCCACCTCAGCACGGCCGGAGAAGCGGTGCATTGGTGCACGCCCGGGATCCGAACCCGGGCTGCCAGTAGTGGAGCACTGGCACTTAACTGCTAAGCCACCGGGCCCACATTTACTTACATTTAATCAGGGATGACACTATTGCTCTGTGTTTCTCTGAAACTAAAATAATGTTTAGTAAAATCATTTATTTAAATGATTTCCCCCTTAAGCTACTTTACTCTGAAAGTATTTTATTTTTGCATAAATCAAGTTACTATAAATATGTTTAATAGGAATTTTTCTCTTTGTTGTTCCGGGAAACTAATCCTAAAATGTCTGCATTGTTTGATCTTTGTTATGGTTTTACAAGTTCATTATTATTATAGTGTTATCACTTTTCAGGGCTACTGATTTTTATTTTATTTTATTTTTTTTTGTGAGGAGATCAGCCCTGTGCTAACACCCGCCAATCCTCCTCTTTTTTTGCTGAGGAAGACAGCCCTGGGCTAACATCTGTGCCCATCTTCCTTCACTTTATATGGGACGCCGCCACAGCATGGTTTGCCAAGCAGTGCGTCGGTGCGCGTCCGGGATCCGAACCAGCGAACCCCGGGCCGCCGCAGCGGAGCGCGCGCGCTTAACCGCTTGCGCCACAGGGCCGGCCCCAGGGCTACTGATTTTTAAAATGTCCTGAAATATGATAAGGTAAATATAGATTATTCACTTGAGACACTGTTGTAATTCGGCTTTTTCCATTGTTTTCATTTTTTATGTGTTTTCTAATACAGATGACATTATAATCCTTAGAAAGATAGAAGATACAAGCACTGAAGAAGGAAAGAATGAGACACAGAACTGTGGAGAAAAGAGCTCAGTTTCAAGAGGGCGATCAAATGCTCGTAGGCGTCGCCGGCAGAAAGGTAAAGTATACTAAAAATCACACGTGGTAAAAAGATTCTAAAATATTTGTGAGTAACTAGGCAAGCAAATTCACAATCTTGGAATGTGTTCTAAAGTTGCATTATGTTGCTAGTTTTATTTTTCTTGGAAATGTAGGCATATAGAGTTGGTAAGAATTTATTCCATAACAAATGAAAAAATTTTTTTTTAATTTATATGAGTTACTTCCTTAAGGGAGAGCAGGATGAGAATGAGAAATGTCTTGTACTTGTTCACACCCTGGCTGGTTGGTTCAATTCCACTTTTGGGAGGCAATACAGGAAGGTTAAGGGCATGGTTAATAATCTGGGCACCATGGCATCCACATTTTGACAAAATGAGTGCTGTAGGGCAAAGGGAGTGCAGAAGAACATGAAGAAAGTTTTTTGTATCCCTAATCACATTGGTCAGTGCAGTGTGCATATTTTAATATGAATGCACTGCAGATTGCCATAGTAGAGAAGTTTCAACAGTTAAGGATCTCCATGGTCTAGTCAACAGGTTGGAACCCTCTTGACATTGTGGATACTCTAAGCTCCTGCCAGTTGCCTACCCAGCTTCAGTACAGTCCTTGTTTGAATCCTTCAGTGGCTTAGCAGGTTCTGAGAAAAGGAGAATTGCGGTTATTATTGGGGCAGAGCTACTAAGAATGGTGAGGTGGCCCATTCTCATGTTTATAACTAAACATAAAAGTGAACTTTGTGAGCCTTTTGGAGATCCGTATTCTTTGATCATTTCTTAAGCTGTCTTTACACCCAAAGCAAAACATATGATTGAGGCAAATGTTCACATGATTAGTACAAAGCAGAGAGTTTCTCTCTGTTTCTCCTTTTTCTATTAGAGTATTCTTTCAATTAATTTCAGATAATATGCCCCAGCTTTGGTGGCATATGGAACCAAATTTTAGGTATTGTATACAGAGAAGACTACCATATTAAGGTATGCAAATAGAAATAGTATGGCAAAGACTGTTCTAGAATGCAGTGAGACTCTCACACAATATCAGATTAATGAAATAACAAAAGTTTTGCAAAACCCAGTGCATAGCTTTAAAACAATGAGATCACAGATAATACTTCTGAAAGATATGTTGAATGTACTGACTGAAAATACAGAAAACAATTATTTTCCAAAGGATGCTCAAAAGTCAGAAAGGAGGTTGAAGAAAGAAATCATGATAAAAAGCCGTACCAAGAACCTTCTGGATTCAAGTCTGGACAAAGCCCTTTATACAAGCAGGCTTTAATTAAGCAGGTAAATAGATACCAAGAATTAACCAATATAAAAAGTCCTAAATTTAATATATTTCTTAATATTAAGGATTATTTTAAATTTTATTGAGAGCAGGGATTGTTTCTTAGTATTCTCCCGTGGTGGCTTGAACATGATTTGAGTTCAATATTTGTTAATTGGTTTTTCCCCTGTAACTGTTTTAATAAACATTTAATTTTTGCTACTTTCAATCATCACTAGAAATTTTGAATTTATAAAATGCCAAAATATATTATTGGTTTCATGATTTGTCTTGTATAATTATTCTCATTTTTGTCCTCATATAGAATCTTTGATCTTAAGTAATAGTATAGAAACAGTTTTAGTAGCCTTGTGAATGAATTGTAAGAACTAGAAGTCAGATGATATAGGCTATGAAATACACTCTGGAACCAAGATGTGGGATATATTATAGTTGTACAAATCCATCACCTCTAAACTTGTACAGTCGAGCCAGTCACTGGATAGGAATTTGAGAAGTGCTCATATCCAGATTCATAAGCTATCATTGCTGCTACTGTTTCAGCTTGGCCTATAAACTGATTCTTCTTAAGGTGTTATGTGGTCATTTAGTAAAAAATGGTGGATCTGGGAGCTTACACCGTTTTTGCCAAATTATGTAAATGCAAATCTTTTTTTTGGAAAGGAACATGTTGCATTTTCAAATATTTAGACAATTAATTTAAATTGATTTAGCAAATATTGATTAAATTTTTATTTAATCACTTGGCACTATGCAAGGTACTAGAACAGCCGTGCTTCAAATATTATACGTGGTGATGGTAGAGAAAGATAAGAAAAAATTTAATGCCAGGCACGTTGCAATGCATGTTCTAACAGGGTGTGAGTTATATATTGTGGGGATGCAGTAATTCATTCTGATTGGGGGGACTTCAGAAAGTTTGATGGAGGAGATAACATTTAATCTGTAGGGTGAGGAGGTTTTTGATAATGTTTTGAAAGAAGTACATGGGCTTACGTCTGCTACAGTCTGAGATGCATAAATGAACTGAAAATTTTGTAAAATAATATTTTCAAATTGAAAACATCTTTCTATCTCTCATACTTTTGAGACTTTTGAGACTGTCATTACAGCAGAATTCACCAGAAAAAGATACTCTGCAGTAAAGAAATATATTAAAATTTAAGCATAATTATTTCACCGATAAATTGAATAACAATTTTCAATCATACTTTTAAATCCTAATAAGCTAGTTTTATACTTCACAAGATTTAATCTTAGTATCAGTAGGACACAATTGTATTTATTCTACAAAATTCTTTTTGATAGAGAGTTTCTGTTGTTTATAAGGAAAGAAAACTAATGTGTATTTCATTTTCTAAAGGTAGAAATCTGTAGTATCTAAGTTGATGAAAATATTTCTTACATAAACATTTGCAAAAAGACTACAAGCTCGTTTAGAAAGGTACTTGGGTGCATATGGGTCTTTAGGAGATGAATCTCAATCCTTTCTGCTCACTCACTATGCTCCCAACACTGGTCACTTAGAAAAAAGAAGAGGTACATGTGCCTTCCACCCAATCTTCTTATTTATGTTTTACAGTAGAAAAGCTGGACAGTGACTATGGGTTTTTTGCTTTAGCAAAGCAACAAGTTGGTCATATTTTTTATTTTACTAAAGTTTTATGTGAATAACATTCTTTATGCAGATACCTCCCCTGCCTTTTAACAGTTGCTTCCAGCTTCTGGTAGTGTTATACTAGAAAGTCACAATGCCAGATCTAGGGCATGTTTTGTTTGCCAGGCAATATTTACTAGTGGAAAGGTTGATTTCTCAGCATAGTTCATATGACTTTATCCTCTTACATTTATGTAGCATCATAGAGATTTGTCAAAGATTTCATTATTTCCATTTGGCTATTCACTCCATTCCCCTTTTGGTTTAAAAATTGAAAAGGTAGGGCCGGCCCCGTGGCTTAGTGGTTAAGTGAGTGCGCTCCACTGCTGGTGACCCGGGTTTGGATCCCGGGCTCGCACCGACGCGCTGCTTCTCTGGCCATGCTGAGGCCGCATCCCACATACAGCAACTAGAAGGATGTGCAGCTATGACACACAACTATCTACTGGGGCTTTGGGGGGAAAAAATAAATAAATAAAATCTTTAAAAAAAAAAAAATTGAAAAGGTAGAGAGGCTGAGTTCTTGCCAGGCTAATTTACTTGAACAGTTTTAAGACAACTTTCTGCTTTCTTTATAGCTACCTTTCCCCTCACTTATTTATCTCTCTCTAGAATTAAATATTAATTTATATTGAAGAGAGAGTTTCTTTTTAATGATCCTGAGAGGGTGAAGAATAAATAGTATGACTTTGAACACTTTCCTTTTGTTCTAAGGATTTGTGCTGCAAATTATTATTAAATATTCTGTCTCTCCTCAACTATAAAGTTACAGAATCTATTGTTCCTTTAGGTAAAACATAGATCCAGAAAATGATAGGTAGAACATGACCTTGGAATATATTCAAATATGCAAAGCAACTAATTTTCCATATTTTAAACATTTTATTAAAGTTTTATATGCATAATATTATTTATGCCAACAACATGAAACCTCAGAGCTTTCTGCAAATTAGTTTTGAAAACTGTTTAGTCTATAAAAGTAGGGGCAGTGGTATTCTAAAAAAAATAGTTGCCCATAGAAATGGTCTTGACAAAATATCATTATGATTCAATGAAATCATGGGGTATATGTTTCATTTGTTTCACAAAATTGCGGCTCTTTGCAGGATAAGTGCAATGGCAAGTCTAAGGCCCAAGCAGAGAGGAATGGAGGCCAATCAGAGAAGAACCAGCATCAATCGGAAGGATCTCAACGCCAACCGGAAGAAAATCGACACCATTCAGAGAGATCTCAAGGCCACTCAGAGAGATCTCATTGTCAGTCAAAGAGATCTCGAGGGCAATTAAAGAGATCTTATGGCCAATCAGAGAGATTTCGTGGCCAATCAGAGCGATCTCGTGGCCACACAGAAAGATCCTGTGGCCAATCAGAGAGATTTCATGGTCAATCAGGGAGATCTCATGGCCACTCAGAGAGATCTCGTGGCTACTCAGAGAGATCTCGTGGCCACTCAGAGAGATTTCGTGGTCACTCAGAGAGATATCATGACCACTCAAAGAGATCTCATGTCCTATCAGAGAGATCTTATGTCCTATCAGAGAGATCTCATGTCCTATCAGAGAGATCTTATGTCCTATCAGAGAGATCTCATGGTCAGTCAGAGAGATCTCATGGCCAATCAGGGAGATATCGAAGACACTCACCAGTAGGAAGATTCAAAACATCACCCAGAATTGAGTCTGAATTTGACAGGTAAAAACATAATGAATACTTAATCATTAGTACAATGTGTTGAATGACGTGGAAATGTAAAGGCATGCTTTATATATCTATATTTTGATGGCTAAATATGTATTTTTTATAACAGACATTGTATTGGGACAAAAATATTAATAGAATGGAGGTAATATGTACATGGCATCAATATTCTTTCAACTTGCTAATGTCCTCTAGCTATCATCCAGTTTCCCAATGTGCCCTAATTAAACTGTTCCATCTAGGTTGGCTTTCCCTGGCAAAGCCCCATGTACTCAGCCTTTCCTAGAGCCTTCCCCACAATAAAAATATATTGACTGGGCCGGCCCCATGGCTTAGTAGTTAAGTGTGCGTGCTCCGCTACTGGCGGCCCAGGTTCGGATCCTGGGCGCGCACCGACGCACCGCTTCTCAGGCCATGCTGAGGCTGCGTCCCACATACAGCAACTAGAGGGATGTGCAACTATGACATACAACTATCTACTGGGGCTTTGGGGGAAAGAAAAAAGGAGGAGGATTGGCAATAGATGTTAGCTCAGAGCCGGTCTTCTTCAGCAAAAAGAGGAGGATTAGCATGGATGTTAGTTCAGGGCTGATCTTCCTCACAAAAAAAAACCAAATATATATATATATTGACTCAGTGTCCCATTCCCTTTGAAACTTCCAACCTGCTAGGCTAGCTAATCTAACAACAAACTGTGCTAGGTTGATAATATATAATCTTTGATAATGAACTTCTGTGTTTCCCTTCTCTATCTCCTTCCTAAAGAGTCTTCAGAGACTCCTCAGCAGAGAAATGATAGGTGTATCTTTGGACAGCTGAACTTCTCTGCTTTCCTCAAATCACACGATAGGATAGGATGCTATTCTATGTATAGATGCAACCTTAACCTTCTGAATATCTTTTGAATATAATATACTTATTATATTATATTATTATATTATATTCAAAGTTTTAAAAGCCATAAGATTTTTATTGTGATTGGTTAGATAGTTGAGTAAAAATTTATTTTTAGTTTGAATTTCTCAGTAATTGCCTTCAGTTTGCATTGCCTATAAATGTCTAGTCAGATATTTTAGCTCATATTATCAACTGCACAGAATTGCTGATTTCAGCTAAAAAATTATTTCCAAAATGTATGTGTGGGTTATTGTGTATATAGACAATGCCTGATATAGTCACTATTTTAATGCTAAAAGCCCCACTCTACTTATATTAATAGTATACAAATAATTTGCTATAAAAAATTAAAATATGTTTAACATTGATGACAAGCTATTCATATTTTTGCATTTAGCAGGGATTTTCACATTTTACTTCATTTTACACATCAATTTTTGTTTGTCAAGTGGTATAACAGTTCCACTAAGGCACTGAAGTTCCATTTACATTGTTTTTCAATGACATATTTCTGTTATTTTACAAGTACATTTTAAAATATAATGAAAAATTCTGTTCAGTTTTTTCTCCTTTATCTTCTATTGTTATAATTTTTTTTGTATTCTCAGCACAAATAAGTAGTACTTGCTTGGCTAAGGTTAAAATTATCTCTTGTAGAACTAAAGAACACAAAGTACAGAAAATCATTATATTTTTCTAATTGATCCCTTGGAGATTAATTCTTCTACTCTGTAACTTTCCATTCTAATATATATAAGTTGACCAGTTAGGTTTAATAATATCCTTCAGACCTGGAGTTGACTTCTGCACCAAGCATAAAATGAAGACTTCAGTAATTTCATGCCCTGGCACAGAATTTTCCCCTTAGGTCAGCTTCACCAGAAGATAAAGACAAACCAGAAATGCTAAGTACATTTCTGCCTTAAACAAGTCATCAGCGTAGAAGCCTACCGTGGTCTGAATAAAAGACAGGTAGTTAGGCAAACACCTGGAATAAAATATGATAACATTTTTAGAATAATGTTTATTTATGAGGATTTACAATAATTTTTTTCAATTTTGAAAAACCAATATGATTCGCAAAAACTCGAAACAAGATTTATTGTCAATAAGGTGTGAATTTGGATTTTTGACGCCCCCAAAATACCTGATAACAATTTCACCTTTTGCTCCTTTTTCCTGATGTGGTAATTATATCCACAGTCAGATGCCTTCTTTGGCTGGGGTGATATGTAAATAAAGAAGCATAGCAGAACAACAACTGTCTTTTGTACCCCTACTGAGTAACTTATGTGAAATGAGTGGGAAAATCTGCATATCTTTACATTAGCCGGGCTGTCTACCTGTTGAAAGCTTTTCTAAATACAGACAATAGCTTCAGAGGAAATGAAGTACTTAGTTTTGGAGTGCTTGCCATTTAAACTCCATTATAGAGTGACAACTGACATCTCATTACCACTCTAGCATTCCAAGTAATTCTGGAAATAGATTCAAACCTGATTATAATTGACAAATCAGATCTTTGAGTCTAAAATCCCTAATATACTATATATCACTCTGAAAACAGAGGTCTTTTCAGACTGATTATTTGATTTCCCTATTTTTTCCCTAAATTCTTCACTTTTCCCTAGCCCCATTTGTTACCCAGTTAGTGTTTTTCTTATTTCTTGGAAGAAGATGCTGATGAGAACCTGGTCTGGGTTTTTCTAAGAAATTGGCCTGTAATGGAGTAGCATGAGTGAGTGGAAGCAACGTAAGAACATGAAGACATGACTTCATATCTCAACTCTGTCACTAAGTATGTGACATTGGACAAGTTACTTAATATTTCTGGGTCTCAATTTCCTAATATGTGAAAGGAGAAATTGGGACTACATGGCTAAAGATCTATATCAACTGAAAATGTCTTATGAGTTCATGAAAATGAATATTGTTTTTTTATTTTTTTAATTGTGGTAAAAAACACAACGTAAAATTTACTATCTTAACCCATTTTAATTGTACACTTCAGTAGTGTTAAGTATATTTACAACGCTGTGAAACAGATCTTCAGAGCTTTCTCATCTCACAAAACTGAAACTCTATACCCATTAAATAACAACTGCCCGTTTTTCCCTCACCCCAACCCCTGGAAACCACCATTCTACTTTCTGTTTCTATGAATTTGACTACTTTAGATACCTCTTGTAAGTGGAATTCAACATTATTTGTCCTTTTTAGGACTGGCTTATTTCCCTCAGCATAATCTCCTCCAAGTTCATCCATGCTGCAGCATGTGACAGGATTTCCTTCTTTTTTAAGGCTGAATGGTATTCCATTGTGTGTATGTGCCACATTTTGTTTATCCATTCATCCATTGATGGACATTTGGGTTGCAACATTTGGGTTGCTTCCACCTCTTCAAATAAGCTCTCTGCTCCCCTCTCTCTCTCTTCCCCTTATGGGATTCTCATAATGCATATATTGGCCTGCTTGTTAATGTCCCATAAGTCCCTTAGGCTCTCTTCGTTTTTTTTCATTTGGTTTTCTTTTTGCTCCTGTGACTCGATGATTTCAAATGACCTGTCTTCAAGTCGAACCCCTCTAATGAATTTTTCGGTTCAGTTACTGTATTTTTCACCTCCAGAATTTGTTTGGTTCTTTTTTTTTTTTTTTTTTGGTGAGGAAGATCGGCCCTGAGCTAACATCTTCCAATCCTCCTCTTTTTTTTTGCTGAGGAAGACTGGCCCTGGGCTAACATCCGTGCCCATCTTCCTCTACTTTATATGGGACACCGCCACAGCATGGCTCAACAAGCGGTGCATCAGTGCGCGTCCGGGATCCGAACCGGCAAACCCTGGGCCGCCGCAGCGGAGTGCGAGCACTTAACCACTTGTGCCACAGGGCCAGCCCTTGTTTGGTTCTTTTTTTATAGCTTCTATCTCTTTCTGATATTCTCATTTTGTTCATGCATCATTTTCCTGAGTTTGTTTAGTTGTGCATCTGTGTTCTCTTTTAGCTCATTGAGCATCTTTATGACCATTATTTTAAATTCTTTGTCAGGCAGCTTATAGATCTGTGTTTCTTTGAAGTTGGTTTCTGTAGTTTATTTTGGTCCTTTGATTGGAAGAAATTTCTCTTTCTTTGTATGCCTTGTAATTTTTTGCTGGGATTTGGGCATTTGAAAGAACAAACAGCTTTCCCAGTCTTTGCATACTGGCTTCATGCAGGGGAAGACCACCAATCTGCCCATCTGGAAGTTCTGAAACCTCTCAAACCGGTTATGATTTCTTGCTCCCCTTGGCATCTGTCTGCAGAACTGCAGCTCTAATGTGCGCTTGCCTCTGTTTTCAATGGCTTCCAAACTCTGGCCCCAGTCCCATCAATGCTCTGAGTGTGGTGAGACAGAAACCAGCCTCTCAAGCAACCCCTAGAGAAACCAGAACATTGGCTGCACGGTCCACTCTTTAGTTTCCATCTCAAGGGAGAAGCCCCAGTAAGGGGATTTCCGCTCGGTTGCTCCGTGCTATGCTGCATAGGGGAAGGGACACAAGTGGGTGCACTAAATGCCATGACTATTCTTACCCCATTCACTGGAATCCCTTTGTGGTTATACAGTGTCCTGGGTGCTGTAGCTTCTCAGTTGGTCTCTAGAGTTCTCACAGAGGTATTCTAGTCTGTATATTGTTTCAACTCAGTGTTTCTGTCAGGGAAGGAGGGCCTGTAGCTTTCTAGCCCACCATTGTCTTAGTCTGCTTGGGCTGCCATTACAAAATACCACAGACTGGTGGCTTAAACAACAGGAATTTATTTCTCACAGTTCTGGAGGCGGGAAGTCTGAGATCAGCGTGCCAGCATGGTCAGGTTCTGGTGAGAGCTTTCTTCTCGGCTGGTAAACGGCTGCCTTCTCTCTGTGTTTTCACTTAGCAGAGAGAGAGCAAACTCTGGTCTCTTCCTCTTCTTATAAGGACACTAATCCCATCATGAGGGCCCCACTCTCATGGCCTCATTTAAGCCTAGTTACCTCCCAAAGGCCCCATCTCCAAATACCATCATGTTGGGGGTTGGGGCTTCAACATATGAATTTTGGGGGAATAAAAACATTCAGTACAGGGGCCGACCCCGTGGCTTAGCGGTTAAGTGTGAGCGCTCCGCTACTAGTGGCCCGGGTTCGGATCCTGAGCGCGCACCGATGCACCGCTTGTCCAGCCATGCTGAGGTGGCATCCCACATACAGCAACTAGAAGGATGTGCAACTATGACATACAACTATCTACTGGGACTTTGGGGACAAAAAGGGGAAAATAAAAAAAAGGAGGAGGATTGGTAATAGATGTTAGCTCAGGGCCAGTCTTCCTCGGCAAAAAGAGGAGGATTGGCATGGATGTGAGCTCAGGGCTGATCTTCCTCACAAAAAAAAAAAAAAATTTAGTCCATAACAGCCATTTTGCTGACATCACTCCTGAAAAAAATTTTAAATAAAAATATTCAACCATATGCCTGGTTAACTTCTGATCTTTGTTATGCATAAAGGAAGTAATAATTCACACCTAAGCTGAAAATCATTTATTAAACTGCTATTCTGGATTTTAATTGCATCTCGTGTCCAGTCTTAAATCAGATATATAAATATGTGTAATAAAATAACATTGCTTGAAGACATATATTCTAAATAGTAATTTCTTTCAAAATAAAAGATTGCTTTTTAAAGTATCACCATTTATGATTCTTATCAGGTCTTTTAAAATGAAAAAAAGGAATGAATACTACCACAGAGGGATGCAGCAAAGAAATCATCAAATGAACATGAATCGAGGGGTAAGTATCAGCACTTTCAACTTTATAGCACAGAATCCGTGTCTTTTTACGTATTGTTTTCATTTGAATAGGCTTTCTTTTTGCAGCCTTCATTTCTTCTAGTAGTTAGTTTTGGTATCTAATTATATTGATAATTACTTTAATATATTTTATTTATTTATTTATTTATTTAATTATTTTTTGTAAGGAAGATCAGCCCTGAGCTAACATCCATGCCAATCTTCCTCTTTTTGTTGAGGAAGACTGGCCCTGGGCTAAGATCTGTGCCCATCTTCCTCCACTTTATATGGGACGCCGCCACAGCATGGCCTGATAAGCAGTGCGTTGGTGAGTGCCCGGGATCCAAACCCAGGCCGCCAGCAGCGGAGCACACGCACTTGACCACTATGCCACAGGGCTGGCCCCACTTTAATACATTTTAAGACCTGTTTACCAACATCAATGTAAGAAGAAGCCATATATGTCATATATGTCTACACGAGTCAAGTGTTTCCAGTCTTATAATACAGTTGCTTGCCAAAGGTTCCTGTTTCCCTTTTATTACTCCCTATCCTACCTTAAATTATTTAGCTTCTAAGTGGGCATTAGACAAAAGTGAGAAAGGATGGTACAAATAAAACTTATTAATAGCATGTATCATTTTTAACAATCTTTTACAACCACTGAATCTCCAAGACATTGTCTTTATTTTTTTTATTATTTAATTACTGAAGATGTATGAACAGCAATTACAAGAAATGAAGTGAACAGTATATTGATTAAACCAATTAAGTCCATTTTGCTGGAAACTTTCATCTTTAATGTAGAACACATGTGTCTGACATAAGTATTTAGATGAAATGTTTTGTTGAGTAGATGTAGCTCCTATATGAAACACTTGATACTTATTCCTACACATGACACTCTGGTATTTTTTCCAGTACCTTTTTACCTACAGGAAAAGACAGGCTAGCTTAAATGGCAATGTAACATAGTGTAAAGAGGTCTAGTTTGGGTCTCAGAGCATTGACTTCCCTTCCTGGCTAATTTACTTACTAGCTGTGTGTATGACCTTGAACAAGTCACCTCCCCTGCTCTCAATCTTAATTTTCTTTTCCTGTAAATGAGATTAGAATGAAGGCCCTCTATAAGATGTCTAAAGAGATCTAAGTAGTATGGTATAGTGGTTAATGACAGGGACTTTGGATTTACACTTGAATGGAATCATTTTTCTACCACTTAATACCCTATTTGATCAACTCTAAGACATGTGTTTTTTTCAGGTTTTGATATCTGTGAAATCAGGAAGTGTATTACATTCAATGGTATATCATCATTAAGTTGAAAAATCTTTTCAGTGGTACATAAAATAACAGTGCATTTTACAATCATAGTGTCTTAGATTTGATTAAACTTGGTAGCTGAGGCACCTTGGGCAAGTCCCTTTGAGCCTGTTTTCTCAGCTATAAAAAAGGAATAATATTGACCTTGAAGGGGAGGAAGACTCTCCTCTACCCACTCTGGGTCCTTTCTGGCTGGGCTACAAATTAAATTGACATGAGACCGAATAGCAGGAGAAAATCAAAGAAAGCTTTATAACATGTATACATGGGAGAAACCAGGGAAACTGAGTTTCTTGACAAGATGGCAGAGGTTCTCATCTTAAATACTACCTTCAGCTAAAGACAAAGGAGGATGTTAGGGGTGGGGGATATCAGCTATGGGAGATTACCAGAAAGGCACAGTGAACAAGAGTATGCAGATTTAAGTCCTCATCTTCTGCACTGATAAGAGTTTCTAGAGATAAGGTCATCCCCCCTTCTTCCTGGTACAGAGAGGGAGACACCTTTACAAATGGAGATTTCCCTTGTAAATGTAAATGTTTGGTCTTAGCAAGGACCCTCCCAGTCTACCAATAAAATAACCAAGGTAAAAAGACATATTTTGAAGTGGCCAATTCTGATCTCCCACAACCTCCTAGGTTGTTGTGATGACTAATTGAAACATATGTAAACACTTTAGGATAGAGATCAGATTGTGGTAAGCATTCTATAAATTGGAGTTCTTATTATTTTGTCATTACTATGATAATGATTATATTAAATTATTCGTTATCACCAAATGTTCATTATAGCCATATTGACATGATTACTTTGAAAATACATGCCATTTTAAAAGTTCTTACATTCTAATTAATTTTATGTGATTCAGATTATACACACACACACATACATAAATACACACATATACGTATATATATAAGCTCATTCAATATTCAAGAGATTTTCAATGTGAAGTGAAAAATCCCATGGGAATATAGGGGCAAATATGAATATTCTTTAAATAGAAACAAAATCTCTAATAGGCTTCCAGATACAGTTAAAACCTCATAGGTGTTTCTATTTGCCCATTCATTTCTTGAATCTGACTTCAGTTCCTACCATTCTACTAAATTTTGCTATCATAAGTTTTATTTATTTCTTTATTTTTTTTTTGTGAGGAAGATTAGCCATGAGCTAACATCCGATGCCAATCCTCCTCTTTTTCCTGAGGAAGACTGGCCCTGGGCTAACATCTGTGCCCATCTTCCTCCACTTTATATGGGACGCCGCCACAGCATGGCCTGGCAAGCAGTGCATCGGTGCGCGCCCGGGATCCGAACCTGCAAACCCCAGGCTGCCGAAGCAGAGCACATGCACTTAACTGCCACGCCACCAGGCCAGCTGCCAAAAGTTTTTTTATTACTTCCTTGTCAAATTCAATGGCCTTTTCTTAGTCCCCTTCTTCCTCTACTTCTCTGTCGTATTTTATTTATTCATTCAACGCTTATTGAGCTCTTATTATATGCCAGAAATGTGCTATGTACTTGAGAAAGAATCTTTACTCCCAGAAAAAAAGAAAGAATGAAAGAAAGAAAAAGGCATAGCATAAATTCTTAGATAGAGGCATGCCCAAGGTGCTATGGCAGCATAGGGGAGGGAATCCCAAACCAGTTAGGGAGGTCAAGGAAAGCATCCTAGAGGAGATAGTGTTTGAGTTGAGTCCTAGAGGCTGGGTAGGAGTAAGCAAAGCAGAAAAGGTGGAAAAGGCATTCTAGTCAGAGGAAACATCGTGTGTAGAGGTATAGAAGTGAGAGAAAGCACGGCATATTTGGTAAACTGTGTAGGGGAGGAAGAACTATTCCTCTACCCTCTAGGTCCTTCTGGCTGGTCTAAGAATTAAATTGACATGAGACAGAATAACAGGAGAAAATCTAACAAAGTTTAATAACATGTATACATGGGAGGAACCCAGGAAAACTGAGTAACTCACCAAAATGGCGGAAACCACTACCTTAAATACCATCTTCAGCTAAGGACCAAGGAGGATGTTGGGGGTAGTGGTTTGGGACTTCAAAGGGAAGGAAGGCGATTCACATGGAGATGGAAAAGCAAATATTTGGTAAACAAATGTTTGCTGGGCCATTTATAGACAATGAGACCCGAAAGTAAACTTTGATAAAAATGGGCTTGCTAGTGCCTTCCTGTCTACCACATCTAGAGTTATCTGCGGCGATAACTCCTCCCTGGGACAGGCCTCTATCTTTAATTCTTTTGGGCAGTTAGGAGGAAGGTCGAAGTTTCTTCCTGAGTCTTTTGTTCCAAAAAATGATCATGCGAGAGAGACACATTTTGGGGTGGCAAACTCTGATCCCCCACAACTGTAATTAGCTTAGTTTGGTCAAACTGCAGTAGTTTTCAAGCTGTGTACTGCAGAGTTCTAGGGGTTGTGAAGAGGTGCCTCAGGGGCCAATGAGGGCAGTTTTGCTTTTCAATATTTTGCATACTGAAATACCAAATAAGATTTTGTTAGAACTAGGGATTCTTCCACTTAAAAAATGGTTTGAAAATCACTGAGCTCAAGTGTCAAGTGTGTGGGCAGAACTATTGAGAAGTGAGCATGGAGAGATAGAGAGTCAGGAGCCAGATCATGGTGGGCCTGTGTGCCATGTTAGAGTATGGATTCTATATTGAGGACAATGCAGAACTATTGACGTTAAGGAAAGAAATGACATTGACCACTTTATTTTAGAAATAATCACATTAGATCAAATCCCTTTCTTCCAATAGTTTCCAGTTCTAGTTCCTGCCCTTATTTCTCCATTTCTATGGCTCCTATTCTCATTTCTTCTACTTTTCTTTTCTACCATCTCGTTAAGCCCCTGGATAATCTGTCATGATAGCCACCTGGTTCCATATAAACTTTACCTCCATTCTAGTGGTATCTTTATCTTTCTTTAGTTCTTAGCAAGGACCCTGTTAACTAGTGTTGTCAGTAGAGTATGGGGTGAGTGTACATGAGGCTCTGTTTAACTCATGGAGTCATTGCTATTAGACACACAGCCATCTCAAATTCAAGGCTGCCTTCAGTCGCATGTTTACTTGTAAACACTAACAGGTACTTCCAACTTAAAAGTGAATTTTCCAATAAGAGAATATTTGATCTGTAAATGTTAACTTTCAAGAACACCTCCATGTGTTATTGTGTTTTAATAGTCTACTGGTTCTATGGCTTTTTTGGCTGCTATTATATTATTTGTAAGGCTCTTAATACCAAATCCACCTGCAAACTATAACTGTAGTTAGGACTTTATATAAAAACAGCTGGACCACCAAATACCAGCTACATATAGCTGGAATGCACTGAAACCAGTTCAGTTATGGAGTGATCTAGGCCAATTAACATTTGATTGGAATGTTTTGATTATGTTTGTTTTATTTCATTGACCACATGTAGGTGTAACCTATGTTATCACTTACAAAGTAATTACGTGAATAAGAGATTTAAGTTAATTATTGAAAAAAAATCCTAACTTTCACCTGAAATGTCTGATTAGGGTAGAAGTGAGACTTTCTAAAATTAAGTTATTAGGATAATATAGTTCTCCATTTCACTTAGCTATCTTGAATACAGTCAAGGTCACAGGCCTATTATATGAAGATTATAAGGACACCCTTTGTGGATTTTCTTTCCCCTTGATCCAGGCAAGCAGTGTGTGGATCCAGGCCACATCTAGATCTTGAGTTTTCTTCTGGGTCACTACTAGCTATAAGGCCTTGGGGAAGTCATTTGGATTTTCTGAATCCCCATTTTCTTATTTGTTATGTGAGGGGATTGCACTGCTTGATTTCTAAGGGTCCACTGTCTTTGACATTCTTGCATCTGTGAATAGGGGAGAAAAATCTGAAATTGAATGTTAGACCAAGGATCAAACAAAGAGAATATTGTCACTGAAATTGTTATTCAACTTACAGTGTAGAAAATAAGCACTTTGTGCTGAGTAAGGAAGTAAGGAAGTAAGGAAGTAAGGAAGTAAGGAAGGCTTTTGCGTGATTTGTTTCCACCTTTCCCATAGATATCACCGGAAAATGATCACAGCTTCTATGAAGACGATCGAAGATCTGAAAGGTAATTGCAGACAGACATCTGTACAACTAACTTTAATTATTCCTAGGGCGAAAATGAAACAAAAATGAATAAACGTAGCTTCCAGTAGGGGGCCTCTAGAATCTGATTCTGAGCTATCCATAACAATTTCTGTAAACAATCCAAATATAGAACCAGAAAATTCATAAGTAAAACTGCCTGGCTTGATTTTATGTTTACATTTGAGATTTCTATGCATCATTTTCCTATGGTGAGTGTAAATGTCTCGATGTTGTATCCTTTCTACTTTAAAGCATGCAGGAATTGTCACTCTGAAGAATTTGGTGCCATGAAGATTTTTCCTCATTTTCAATCTTAAGATTAAAACTCTTCTGCACTTTAATAATAATATATACTAGACATACTGAGTAAACTTCAGTGTTCCAAATGATCTCAGCTTCAATCATGGAGGACTTTGCCTGGTGATGATTATTGGGAGCATCTGTGTTTCCTTTCAGAACTACAGCCGGAAAGGGAAGAATACTGTTATACTCCCTTTAAAATGGGCCTAAGCAAAGGCATCTGTGGAAGGGATGAAAGAACTGTGGACATAGAAGCAGATTAATAATAATAGCTAGCATTTACTGAGTGCCTACTATGTGCTAGGCGCTGTGCTGAGCACTTTTACATTTGTGATTTAATTTAATCCCCAACAATGCTGTGAAGTAGGTATGAACATTTCCATATTACAGATGAATAAAATACGCTCAGTAGAATATATTAACTTCCTGAAAGTCATACAACTAATAAGTGGTAGAAGCTATATTCAAATTTTGTTTGTGGCTATAAAATCTGTGGGCTTTCTTGTCTACCATATTGTCTCTCCACAAGTACAAGTAAAGACGAGGTTAAATCTTTAAAAGCCTAGTGTATTCGTTTTCTATTGCTGCTTAAACAAACTACCACAAACAGCAGTTTAAAACAGCACCCATTTATTATCTCATAGTTCTGTAGTCTAGATGTCTAGGTGTGCTTGGCTGATTCTCTACCTAGGGTCTTATGGAGCTGAAATCGAGGTGCTGGGCCTGGGCTGCGATCTTATCTGGAGGCTCTGGGGAAGAATCTGCTTCCAAGTTCATTTTAGTTGTTAGGGAAGTTCAGTTCCTTGAGACTGTGGGAATGAGGGCCCTGTTGCCTTGCCAGCTGTCAGCCAGGGGCCCCTCTACTTCTAGAGGCAGCCTGAGTTGCCTCTCACATGGCCCCCTCCATCTTCAAAGCAGCAGTGGCAAGTCATGTCCTTCTCACTCTTTAAATCATTCTGACTTCCTCTTTTGCCCCTTCTTTTGCTTTAATTATGTGATTAGATTAGGCCAACCCAGATAATCCAGGATAATCTGCCTATTTTAAAGTCAATTGATTAGTAACTTTAATTGTATCTACAAAGTGTCTTTTGCCAGGTAAGGTAATATATTCATGGGTATGATATCTCATCATATTCACAGTCTTGAGGGAACTCTTTGGGGGCCATTTTTAGAATTCTGACTACCACATCTAGAATGTTACACTTATCTGATTTTAAAATTAAGAATGTAATATATTGTGTTCAATAAACCAAAAGACATGTATATGTTCTATAATATGAAAGAAAATAAAGAAGGGCAAGAGAAATTATGACTAAAAGTTAATTAGGAAACCAATATTTATTTAATTACTCAGAGCACTCACTTTCTTTTTTCCAAATTAAACACTGTTTTTCATCCAGTTGGGTCCTAGTAGGAACAATATTTATAATCAGGGAAAAAAAAAACAGTGAAAAAATACCTGACATTTAAAACCACTGACTACAGCAACTTACCTGACAAAATGTTAAGATAACCACACAGCATTTGGGCTTTTGTCGTTCTCTACCTCTGATAAAGTGTGACCACATGGTATGGTCTGAATGTTTGTGTCCCCCCAAAATTCATACGTTGAAATCCTGTTGCTGGATGTGACGCTGTTATGAGGTAGGGCCTTTGGGAGGTGACTAGGTCATAAGGGTGGAGCCAAAGGAATTATAGTGCCTTTATAAAAGAGACCCCACAGAGCTCCCTTACCCCTTCCACCACATGAGGACCCAGCTAGAAGTTGGCAATCTGCAGTCAGAAGAGGGCATTCATCAGAACCCAACCAGGCCAGCACCCTGATCATGGACTTCCCAGCCTCTAGAACTGTGAGAAATAAATTTCTGCTGTTCATAAGCCACTCAGTCTGTGGTATTTTGTTATAGCAGCCTGAATGGACTAAGACACTACATGTGGTGAACATTTTCCCTTGAATTATTTAGCCATCCATTTTTTTGTGTGTGTGTGAGGAAGATTAGCCCTGACCTAACATCCGTTGCCAATCCTCCTCTTTTTACCAAGAAAAATTGGCTCTAGGCTAACATCTGTGCCCATCTTCCTCTACTTTATATGGGACGCCATCACAGCATGGCTTGACAAGCAGTACATCGGTCTACGCCCGGGATCCGAACCTGCGAACCCCGGGCCGCCGAAGCTGAGCATGCAAACTTAACTGCTACACTACTGGGCCGGCCCATAGCCATCCATTTTTTTAAAAATCTTCTGTACTGTTATTTACATGAAGAGTGGTTACAGTAAGACAAAGCAAGAACCAGACCCACTAGCAGCCATTCAGGAGGCCCTATATAGAGGATATCCCTGCAACATGGCAGAATGAAAATTTTGGATAGCCAGGGTGCTTTTTGTATTAATTCCTTTGTATCCATGTGCTCTTTTTTTTTTTGTAACAACTTTATTGAAATATAATTTTCATACTATAAAGTTCACCCATTTAAAGTATACAATTCAATGGCTATTAGTATATTAACAGAGTTGTATCACTATTACTATATAATCTAATTTTAGAACATTTTCATTATCCCCAAAAGACTCTTTATACCCATCACTGGTCACTCCCTGTTCACTCCCTTCCTCCCTCTCTCCCAGCCCTGAGCAACTACTAATTTGTTTTCTCTTTATCTGGAGGCTCTGGCTACTTTTGTTCCAAAATGCTTATAGACATGACTATATTTAGATAATAGCAAACCTGCTTTGGCATTTAAACAGTAGAGCAACTCATCTAGTGGTTTTGAAGTGACAGTGTAAAAAAGGCTAGATTAATGCATGCATGTGATCCTCTTGAATGCTATACAAACACTCCCAGATTCAGTACTTGGAATCTTAATACTACAAGGAACCTTGAAGATTCTTTTTTTTATTTTTATTTTTTTTTTATTGATGTTTTAATGGTTTCTAACATTGTGAAATTTTGGGTTGTACATTTTTGTTTGTCCATCACCATATATATGACTCCCTTCACCCCTTGTGCCCACCCCCACTGCCCCTAGTAACCACAGTACAGTTTTCTCTGTCCATGTGTTGGTTTATATTCCACATATGAGTGAGATCATACAGTGTTTGTCTTTCTCTTTCTGGCTTATTTCACTTAACATAATACGCTCCAGACCCATCCATGTTGTTGCAAATGGGGCGATTTTGTCTTTTTTTATGGCTGAGTAGTAGTCCATTGTATATATATACCACATTTTCTTAATCCAATCATCAGTCGAGGGACACTTAGGTTGCTTCCACTTCTTGGCTATGGTGAATAATGCTGCAATGAACATAGGGGTGCATAAGCCTCTTTGGATGGTTGATTTCAGGTGCGTTGGATAGATTCCCAGTAATGGGATGGCTGGGTCATAGGGCATCTCTATTTTTAAGTCTTTGAGGAATCTCCATACCGTTTTCCATAGAGGCTGTATCAGTTTGCATTCCCACCAGCTGTGTACGAGGGTTCCTGTTTCTCCACATCCTCTCCAGCACTTGTTGTTTTTTGTCTTGGTGATTATAGCCATTCTAACGGGCGTGAGGTGCTATCTTAGTGTTGTTTTGATTTGCATTTCCCTGATGATTAGTGATGTTGAACATCTTTTCATGTGCCTATTGGCCATCTGTATATCTTCTTTGGAGAAGTGTCTCTTCATTTCCTCTGCCCATTGTTTGATCGGGTTGTTTGTTTTTTTGTTGTTCAATTGTGTGAGTTCTTTATATATTATGGAGATCAACCCCTTGTCAAATGTATGTTTTGCAAATATTCTCTCCCAGCTGGTGGGTTGTCTGTTCATCTTGATTCTGGTTTCGTTTGTCTTATAGAAGCTCTTTAATGTGATAAAGTCCCACTTGTTTATTTTTTCTTTAGTTTCCCTAGTCTGGGTAGGCATGTCATCTGAAAAGATTCGTTTATAACCAACGTCAAATAGTGTGTTGCCTATATTTTCTTCTATGAGTTTTATAGTTTCAGGTCTCACCTTCAGGTCTTTGATCCATTTTGAGTTAATTTTTGTGAATGGTGATAGCAGATGGTCCACTTTCATTCTTTTGCATGGGGCTGTCCAGTTTTCCCAACACCATTTATTGAAGAGACTTTCCTTTCTCCATTGTATGTTCTTAGCACCTTTGTCGAAAATTAGCTGTCCGTATATGTGTGGTTTTATTTCTGGGCTTTCAATTCTGTTCCATTGATCTGTGTGTCTGTTTTTGTACCAGTACCATGCTGTTTTGATTACTATTGCTTTGTAGTATGTTTTGAAGTCAGGGATTGTGATGCCTCCTGCTTTGTTCTTTTTTCTTAGTATTTCTTTAGCTATTCGGGGTCTTTTGTTGCCCTATATAAATTTTAATATTCTTTTTTCTATTTCTGTGAAGAATGTCATTGGGATTCTGATTGGGATTGCATTGAAGAAGATTCTTGAATATATCTTCTCCATTTTATAGTTGGTGGAAATGAGACCTCAAGAGGTTAAATTGAATGGCCCAATGTTCATCTAATTAGTGGTTGTCAAATATATTTTTATTAAATATTATGCTTAATTGACAGATATATGAGACGTGGGGTTAAAGCTTTACACCTAACGACTAAACATACTACAACCAAGAGTTCTCTGTGCCAGCCCAGAGGAATATACCTGAAATACAACTTTCAAGCAATGGGTAATCAGGTAAATGTAATAGAATTGTACAATAAGCTTGTTCATGAGATGTTAAAGAATTCATGTCTATTTTAGGTATATACAAGGGTATCTTTTACGTATAGGAAAAAATGTGGTTAACCAGAGCTTATTTGGAGACCTTAATACACAAGAAATTTCTTCCCTGTATTTCACCTTTGTGAAAGACACAAAGGTCAAGAAAATAAGGCGACCTTAATTACTTATCTTTTAAATGAACTTGAGTTAAACATGGATTTAATTCAATCTACTATATGTTTACATCTGTGGTGGCCTTAAGGCTCAATATGGTTCTCGCTTGCCAAGAAGACAGCTGTGTTTAGTAGACAATGTACTAAAGCCAAAAAAAAAAAAAAAAAAAAAATACACTAATGTATTTTTAAAGATTTTCACAGCAGGGGTTGAAACCGAAAGAATTATCTGCCAACCTTCAGATAGCAACAGGTTAAATTAACCGGAGCACCCTATTCCATCCATATTTTGATTAATTGTGTTCTGCATAAAAGTATTTGACATATAAGTGGAAAATAGGCAATATATAATGATGGATATAGACCACCTGTGCCTCAGAACAGTATCAATCTGGTTTCTGATTTAAGTTTTGGGGTGGCGTTGAAAAGGGTATTTTTTGAAGATGGATAAAGAAACTTAGGCTCAGTGGCAGTCTATGTAAGAACGAAACTGGAAGTTATGCCTTGGGAGATCTTTGAGGTATTCCAGCTGGTTGTAGACTAATAGCACCAATTGGAAGTTAGCATAGTTGAAGCATAATCTCCACTCCATAGCAGTAAACCTGACCCTCACCTCACTGTGGAAGCTTACCCACTTACTCTGTGGGTAATAGTCTACTTTCTTTCCCGCCTCTTCAATTAAAACCCTTTGATGCCACTATTTAGCCTGTAAGAACCAACAGGTGGCCTCAGTGGTATACCATAGATCAGGCAAACTACTTCATGCTTCTAGGATCACAGAGAAGAGCTCTGTGCAGTTTCTTCAAACTCAGACTTCCTCCTGTTACTCAGTCTTCTCCAAACCATCCTCTGTCTACCTTTGGTAATCAATTTTCATGAGTATTTTGTAAGATTGTTAACCCCTCGAAGTCATAGCTTTTCTCTCCTTCACAGACTAAGCTTTCACTCAATGAGAGATTCTCTAGGCTGAAAATGGAGAAAAGACCGGGATCAATTGTCAATTCTGGAGACCAAAGAGTTTGGTCTTAAAGGTTTGCTGTTAACAGGGGTATTGTAGTGAGTTTTATTCAAGAGCATATATATATTTCAATATTTAACTTTTTACTGCTTTCGTTAATATATTTTTCCTTATGTAAGCTTTGATGTGAGTAATCTGTCAAAACTAAGTGTTTACATAAAAGAAAAAAATGTTTAGCTTTGTTTGCATAAAAGAACAGAAAGGCGAGCAAGAGGGAAGGTGACTTAAAATAAGAGATTTTAGGAAAACAGCTATGTTTTCAGAATTACATGTCTTTTCAACATTAGAGAATCTGTTTCTCTGGTTTAAGATGTTCCTTGAGCTCTAGAACCCACATATGAAATCCTAAGTAGACTCTATTTTGTCAGTAGAGAGAGGTAATTGATAAGTATCTTTTATGACTAAGTATTCTGTGCCTCAAAAGTCAGTCAGTAAGATTGAATTCTACTCTTTGATTATTAAAATGCTAAATTTGTATCCAAGCTTTTACATTTTTTTAGGAATTTATGCTTTTATTTTTGACATGAATTTAAAAGAATTTTAAACTGTTCTGTCATTTTCTGTGAACATATTACGTTAATAAAGTTTAAATATAAATGTGACTTTTTTCCTGTCCATTGATACTTGGGGTCTAAAGTAATAATGATCTTGAAACAGACATTTTTAAAGTGTAATTTGGAACTCAACTGTGTCCAGCTAAGTCTGTTGTTATAGTACACTGAAAATATTGATTTATACTTATTTGGTACTTCCATATAAGGCTGGTGGTTTTTAGCCTAATTTAATAAGTTCTGTCCTCACATTTAATAGTTGTTTGTGCAAGGAAAATGAAACACAGTATAGAAATTTAGGAAAAGTTGGATGCTAGTCTGGTTCATTTGTGCTATTGCTTTGTGATCCAAATTAACAGATGGTAAAGACTGTCTTACTAATAACATAGTGTTGAAAAGCAAAACAATCATCAGTTTAGCTTAAGGTCTGTATACTTTGCTGTAGCTTTGCTGCAAAGTCCTAATTTTGAATATAGAGAATGACAATGTCCATGAAGCTTCGTAATGTAATTTGTATCAAGTGATTTGGAGATAGACTGTTTCTTCTGATCTCAAAAACAATACATGTTTATTGAAGAAATTTTAGAAAATACAAAATGCTAAATCACACACATAACAGCTATAATATCTACTTCATATTTATTTTCTTGACAGTAAGATTTCTTCCATAGCAAAGCTTTCCACAGTATTTATCCAGTTCCCCATTGCTAGACATTTAGGCTATTGTAATTTGAATTTTTGTAAATTAAACTTGTGACGAGCATCCACGTACCTGTATCTTTGCAGTACATCTCCGATTCATTCCATATGATCATTTTCTAGAAGTAGACTTGCTAGATAAAATAGTGCTTATTTAGAATGTTACACGTGTTGATAAACTGCTGTACAGAATATGTACAGAACATGAAAAAGCTTGTTTTCTCATATCCTCATCAACAGAGAGTATGGGATAGATATACTGTTTTCAATGTCTTGCTTGCTGATGGATAATAATGGGTAAAAAGAAACAGCATAAGTCAATGAATCTAGCAGTATTTTCCAAGCTCCAAATGGTCTCTTTTCTATATTAAACAGCAGCCATATAACTCACAACTCTTTCCCTCTCTCCCTTGAATCACATTAAAAGTACAGGAGCATGAACAGCCAATTTGGTCAATGCCAAGAGATAAACACTGTAGCCAATTTGTCGGTACATGAACAAAGAAACAGGCTGACTGAATTTTCTATTTTGCCTAATTTGGCATCAATCATAGCGTTAATTTTCAAAGTGAGGTTCTCGAACCAGCATCATCAACATCACCTGGGAACCTACAAATTCTCAAGCCAAACCCCAGACCTACTGAATCAGAAACTCTGGTTGTGGGTCCCAGCCATCTGTGTGATGCATGCTCAAGTTTCAGATTATATAGTATACTACTCCTTAGTGGTAAGTAAAATTCCTACTCAAGACCAGGTAAGATTATAGAGCCTACCACCGTCTCCTTCTCTTTATCTGTTTCAGCCTTTCTGCTTTGTTTTTTTTTTTTTTTGGTGAGGAAGATTGTCCCTGAGCTAACATCCGTTGCCAATCTTCCTCTTTTTGCTGAGGAAGATTAGTCTTGAGCTAACATCTGTGGCAATCTTCCTCTATTTTGTATGTGGGACACCACCACAGCATGGCTTGATGAGAGGTGTGTAGGTCCGTGTCTGGGATCCGGACCTGGGAACCCTGGGCTGCCGAAGCGGAGCGCATGATCTTAATCACTACGCCGCTGGGCCAGCCCCATCTGCTTCTTACTTTTTACGCGTCAAACATCTTCCCTCTCCCCTCTACTGCATTTCCACTCTAATACTCTATCCAGCATATAATAGTGGATGTTGGGAGGACCCTCTGCTTGGCTGCATTTGCAGCACTCTATCAATGCAACCACCCTCATCTGATCTCAGATTTCCTAGAGATAGGGTCTGGCATGTACTAACTGATTACAGCCTGTTGTTGATTGGGAAGGAGATCATGATACAACTAGAAATGGCAGAGTTGGCATTTGAACCCAGATCTCTCAAATTGCAGAGCCCATACTCTTTTTTAATCTCATAATTTTTTTATTGGTGTCTTAATAGTTTATAACATTGTGAAATTTCAGTTGTGCATTATTATTTGTCAGTCACCATATATATGTGCCCCTTTACCCCTTATGCCCACCCCCCAACCCCCTTCCCCTCTGGTAATCACTAATCTGTTCTCTTTCTCCATGTATTTGTTTACCTTCCACATATGAGTGAAATCATATGGTCTTTGTCTTTCTGTCTGGCTTGTCTCACTTAACATAATACCCTCAAGTGCCATCCATGTTGTTGCAAGTGGGACAATTTTGTCTTTTTTATGGCTGAGTAGTATTCCATTGTATATATATACCACATCTTCTTTATCCATTCATCCATTGATGGGCACTTGGGTTGCTTCCATGTCTTGGCTATTGTGAATAATGCTACAATGAACATAGGGGTGCATAAGTCTCTTTGAATTGTTGATTTCAAGTTCTTTGGATAAATACCGAGTAGTGGAATAGCTGAGTCATATGGTATTTCTATTTTTAATTTTTTGAGAAATCTCTATACTGTTTTCCATAGAGGCTGCACCAGTTTGCATTCCCACCAACATTGTATGAGGGTTCCCTTTTCTCCACTTCCTCTCCAATATTTGTTGTTTTTTGTCCTGGTAATTATAGCCATTCTAACGGGGGTAAGGTGACATCTTAGTGTAGTTTTGATTTGCATTTCTCTGATGATTAGTGATGTTGAACATCTTTCCATATGCCTGTTGGCCATCCGTATATCTTCTTCAGAAAAATGTCTGTTTATATCCTCTACCCATTTTTTGATCAGGTTGGTTGTGTTTTGGTTGCTGAGTTGTATGAGTTCTTTATATGTTATGGAGATTAACTCCTTGTCTGATATATGATTTGCAAATATTTTCTCCCAGTTGGTGGGTTGTCTTTTCGTTTTGTTCATCGTTTCCTTTGCCTTGCAGAAGTTCTTTAGTCTAATGAAGTCCCATTTGTTTATTTTTTCTTTTGTTTCCCTTGCCCAAGTAGTTATGGTATTCGAAAATATCCTTCTAAGACCTATGTCAAAGAGTGTACTGCCTATATTTTCTTCTAGGAGTTTTATGGTTTCACATCTTACCTTCAAGTCTTTAATCCATTTTGAGTTAATTTTTGTGTATGGTGTAAGATAATCGTCTACTTTCATTCGTTTGCATGTGGCTGTCCAGTTTTCCCAACACCATTTACTGAAGAGACTTTCCTTTCTCCATTGTATGTTCTTAGCTCCTTTGTCGAAGATTAGCTGTCTATATGTGTGTGGTTTTATTTCTACAGAGCCCATACTCTTAGCCTCTATAGCATTCATGTCTTTGCTTCAATATTGTCGTCTCTTTCTGCGATGTTCTTTTGCTCCTTTGCTGTGGATCCTACCCATCCTTCAAGCTGCGGCTCTGTTATGTTAAATGGGTTTAAATGGGGGAAAACACTAAACAGTTGTCAGTACCTGATTTGGCCTCTTTGTGATTTGATCCCTGGCTATGCTCTCTTATCTTATTTCCTTCCTGTTTTCTTCTTCCACACACCTTTCCAGCCTCACTAGCTTCCTTGTCGTGCCTCTAACACAGCAGGCATGCTCCTGCCTCAGAGCATTTGCTCCTGCCTCAGAGCATTTGCACTTGCTTTTCCGTCAGCCTAGAACACTTTGACCCTTAGAAGACTTTAGCCCCACACATTTGCGTGGCTTCCTCCCTCTGGTCATTCCGGCTTCTGCTCAAATGTCACTTCTTCCACCACCTCAGAGGGACCTTCCATGACCACCCTATCCAAAATAGCACTACAGTCACTCTGTCCCATTATCATGCTTTCTTTTTCTTCACAGTACTTACCGTTATCTAAAGTTTAATTGTATCTTCATTTGTTTATTGTCACCCCTACCCTTGAATGTAAACACAAGAGACAAAGCAGGGACTTCCTTGAATTTTTTTCTCACTGTTTTATCTCCAGTGCCTAACAAAGTACCTGGTATATAGAAGGTGTTAATAAAAATATTTGTTGAATGAAAGTCAGAGTCATGAAAAAAATTACATTTTGAATGAAAATATGAGTATTTTAAAAAATGCATTAAACAAAGGTTGGGAAAGATGCCCCATCATGTGTTAGAATTTGGGACCAATAGTAAATTGGCGTTTTCCCGTATCCACTTTTCCAGATTTTACAAATTTTCTGAAATAATAACATTTTACTTATATCAGAAAAAAATAAATGCGTTCTTGGGTAAAATAATAAGTCCTAAAGGTGTTTAAGTTGCTTTTTGGTTTGTATATCTGGTGCGTTTAGTTGTGTGGTTTTTTTCCTTTGTTTTTTGCTGTGGGTCTAGCAGAAATCTTTCCTTGCTCCAGCTGAGTGCTGCCCCTCAACCAGCAGATGGCAGCATTCAACTTCTAAAATATAGCCTTTCACTAACCTGCAAACCCCATTAAAAGAAAGAAAGAGAGGGAAGGAAGGAAGGAAGAGAGGAAGGAAGGGAGGGGGAGGGGGGAAGAGGAGAGGAGGAAGGGGAAGGGAAAGAGCGGGGAAGGAAGGAAGGAAAGGAGGGAAAGGGGAGGGAGAGAAGGAGGAATGGAGGAAGAAACCCTTATGGTTAAACAAGTTGTGAAGTGTTTGGATACTTCTGAAAATAGACGTTTATTTGAAGCTGGAGAACATTTTATCCATACAGCACAATTTCCCAGTTTAATTCAGACAGGTGATCTTCAGGCTATTTAAACAACTAATCTTGAAAGTCCAGTAGTAAAGAGGAATGATGGCATAATTTTGTGTTTCCCAGAGCCACACTTGGTAGTCGTACTCAAGGCCAGCCTTCTGTGGCAGCTGCCTTCAAAGAGTAACTTTTAAGACCTCTGAACAATTACTCTCCCTTCCCCACAGCTCTAACTAATGCTCCCCAAAACCACTTTTCTTTGCCAGATAACTGAGGTACGTTAAACACTTGTCTCCTTTTAAAATTTGGTTATCCCTAGAGGAATCCGAATAGTCACAGAATTTTAATGTTATAAAGTCATAAACTTTAGTTTTTTTCTCTCTTAGGGAAAGAAGTCTGAGACAGGGCTTAAACAACTTTCCCATGACCATATATAGCTAGTTAGTGGCAGATCTAAGTAAAACAAGCCTAGGCCCCCTACCTTCAGCGCAGTGTAAGCTTTATGTTTGTTTGTGTTTTGCTATATCATACTGCTTTTCTTTAAGAATATATACCTTGCTGTCTAGGACTTACTTTAAAATATTCCAGCAATAAACAAACAAACAAATAAATAAGTAAAATATAATTATATATAATTTATAAATAAGTAATATACATGAAAATTCTATAATAAAGGGTTTTTAAAAAAAAAAAAAAGAGTATACCTTGGGGCTGGCCCAGTGGCATAGTGGTTAAGTTTGCGCACTCTGTGTCGGCAGCCTGGGGTTCACTGGTTCGGATCCCGGGCACAGACCTGTGCACCACTCATCAAGCTATGGTGTGGCAGGCGTCCCACATATAAAGTAGAGGAAGATGGGCACAGATGTTACCCCAGGACCAATCTTCCTCAGCAAAAAGAGGAGTATTGGCAACAGATGTTAGCTCAGGGCTAATCTTCCTCACCAAAAACAAACAAACAAACAAACAAACAAACAAAGGGTCTACCTTATTATACGTTGGTTTGAATAAATATACTAGACTCTCTCTTATTAAAGCACATCCTGATTAGAGAACTTAGGAAGGAACATAAGAAAGGGAAGAGTGGAAAATGGAGAGGTTGAGGATGAGGACAAACTTCTTCCAGTGACTTCCTCATCTCATCTTTGTTCTTGACTGAACCAACTATGTGATCTTAGGCAAGTCAGTTCCCTTCTATAAGCTTCAGTTTCTTCATCTGGTAAGTGAGGTCTTTAGAAAAGATAAATCTTTTAGGTCCCTGGAAGCAATATGTATCTCAGTTCCCTACAACACCCCGAAATATTTAAATTCCTCTTTGAATTTTCTGAAAAAAAAAAATGCCAAAGGAAGCCTCAGATCAGAGCAAGCCCCATGGTCCTGATCAGATTATTTCTGACAGCTAGGCAGTCCCCACAGCCCTACAGTTCCTCAGAAGGCCCCAAGGCCACCAGTTTTGGAACAGGACTGAAGTCTTTGGCAGGCAGCCACACTCTCGTAGAGGTCTCCCCATGGCCTGGGGGTACCCAAGGAACATGGCTGTGTACCACTCCCACGGCTACCCTAGGCTTCTGTTTGAATGGAGGAGCACAGGCTGTGGTAGAACAAAGTTTAAATCCCATCTCTGCCAGTTCCTAGCTGTGTGTGATCTTGGTTAGGTTATTTCTGGCCCTCAATTTCCCCATATATAAAGTTGTTGTGAGAATTAAGTAAGATAATAATAAATTGAGTAGGAAGGTAGACAGAGGTGATGGAATAATACATTTGAGATATTATTGAATTTTTGCTCTCCAGGGGTTCACCCTCTTCCCATTCAAGTTGCTAGTCATTTCTGTACTCATTGCCTCAGTGGTGGTATGTGGCTATCATAAGGCATGAACAGTGGGATCTCCCTGACTTTGGAGGGAGAAAGTCTTCAGGCAGTGGTATGCTGGAGCCAGCCTCAGCAGGCTCTGTGTTTTTTTCCTTGAGGTGAACTTAATATAAAATTAACCATTTTAAACTGAACGATTTAATGACGTGCATCCAGTTCCAAAACATTTCCATCACTCTAAGATAAAACCTCATATCCATTAAGCAGTTACTTCCCATTCACCTTTCCCCTAGTCACTGTCAACCACCAATCTGCTTTCTGTTTCTATGGCTTTACCTATTCTGGATATTTCATATAAATGGAATCATGTGACCTTTTGTGTCTGGCTTCTTTCACTTACCATAATGTTTTCAAGATTCATCCATCTTGTAGTGTCTATCAGTACTTCATTCCTTTTTATGGCTGAATAATATTCCATTGTATGGCTATACCATATATCAACCACATTTTGTTTATCTATTCATCAGTTGGTGGACATTTGAGGGGTTTCCACTTTTTGGTTATTATGAATAATGCTACCATGAACATTCCTGTATAATTTTGGGTGTGTGAACATGTTTTCAATTCTCTTGGGTATGTGCCTAGGAGTAGAATTGCTGGGTCATATGGTAACTCTATGTTACCAGAGTTGGGAAGAGATGCTGATAATCAGCTCTCAAGAGCCAGTTGGAAATAAGCACATGACAAGATATTCAGCATCGTTAGCCATCAGGGAAATGCAAACCCAAACCACAATGAGATACGACTTCACACCCACAAAGATGGGTATAATCAAAAAGACAGACAATAACAAGTGTTGGTGAGGGTGTGGAGAAATGGGAACCCTCATACATTGCTGGTGGGATTGTAAAATGGTACAGATACTTTGGAAAACAATCTGGCAGTTCCTCAAATGGTTAAACATAGAGCCCTTGCATTTGTGAATGTTTTCTGGTCATGGGGAGGGGGGTCAGGGTCTGAACAGAATAGCTAGAGAGCCTCCTTCCTCTCCCAGGGGTGGGATAGTCACTCATTAAAAACATGCCCATTCAGATAGACAGATGGATATATGGATATGATATTCATCTCTTTGGTGTCACTTCACATCCTATCCCCAACCCTACTTCCACCTCTCACTTCCCCGAATGGTAGGCATTCTATTGCAATAGGAATTCTTTCCCAAACAACTGGTACAGAAAAGTCTACCTGTGGTTTCCTCTTTTTGTGATAACTGAATTTTTGGGAAGAGTGAGCAGAGGCTTACCATGTAACTCATATATGCAGTTCACGTTATGTATTTTCCTGCCTCTGGATCTTATTCCCACCATTCTACCTCTGCAAATGCCTTCCTCATTCCTACATTGTGTCTAGATCCTTCCCATCCTGTGAGATCCAGGTCAAATCTCACCCCCTCTATATCTATAAAGTCTTCCCTCAATCAAACTCAAGATAGAAGTGCCCAGTGACTCAGCAGCGTAACTCTTGTACATCATAGTACTCTTTTTTTTTATTGTTTATTTACTTCTTCCCCAAAGCCCCAGTAGATAGTCGTATCTCATAGCTGCACATCCTTCTAGTTGCTATATGTGGGACACGGCCTCAGCATGGCTGGACAAGCGGTGCATCGGTGCGCGCCTGGGATCCGGACCTCTGGCCGCCAGCAGCGGAGCGCGTGCACTTAACCTCTAAGCCACGGGGCCGGCCCTATCATAATACTCTTAACTAAACACCATAAAATGCTGCTGTATTTTAACTTAATATAGTTAAATACACCATTTTAAGGGAGATAAATTTGAGATAGAGCAAATGTGAATAAAATTATGTGTGTAATGCATTGGTAAAAGACTTTCATTGTTTAATTTTACTCGCAACACTATTGCTTTTTAGCTGTACTGTGTGACTTCCCTTGGTGGCCAAATAAGTAGGATGAGAAATCGGCAGATTTGGGTTCTGGTCATAGCTTTAGTTGCTAACTAGATATATACTTTTTGAGTTAACTTAACCCTCCCTATGAATCAACTGGAAAATGGGGGTGGTATACCTGTTGATACCTATAGATTCTTCTTTTCTCTGCTACCCCCTTTTCTCTTAGTTCAGGCTCTCATCATCCTTAGCCTAGGCCCTTGCTACTTAAAATATGCTCTGTGGCCAAATAGCAGCTTGCTAGAGATGCAGAATCTCAGGCTCCACTCCAAATTTACCAAAACAGAATCTACATTTTAACAAGATCTTTAGATGACTCATAAGTACATTGAAATTTGAGAAGCGGTGGCCTACACTAATTACAGCCTCTTAGCTGGTTTCTCTTTCTCAACTGTGGCCCCTTCCAATCTACCTTCTACATGTGACTAGGAAGATCTTTTCTATAGGCCAAGCTGATTATATTACTTCCCCATTTAAAATCCCTCAGGGGCTCCCTATTATGAACTAGCAATAGGGAAAAAACATAGGCACTAGATTCAAACATATTAGGTTCAAGTCTTGCCTGAACCACCTACTAGTTTTGTGATTCTTGACAAATGAATCAAACTTCTCTTGGTTTCAATTTCTTCATAAAATGGCAACAAAAATGTCTAAGCTCATAGGGGCAAAGTGAGGATTAAATGAGTCCTTATATACAGAAATTTTTACAGATGAAAATGTGATGTTTAGGATTTAGTTCCAAATGGTTCATGGCAGTGGGGAGGGTAGAGAGGGGGGCATAGATGAAACACGATTGGTGTGGCAGATCGTGTTTTCCAAATATGGCTGCAATAGTATTTCCCATCTCATATGCTCTTCTACAGTGTGACCTTGGCGCCTCCCCACTTTAAGATGAGACCCTGAACAAACACTTCTTGAATCTTGAAAACATTATGCTAAGTGAAAGAAGTCAGACACAAAAGGTTACAAAAAAATTATACAAGAATGTTCATAGTAGCATTATTCATAATAACCAAAAAGTGGAAAAAAACACTCAAATGTTCATCAACTGATGAATGTGGTACATGGTATATCCACACAATGGGATATTATTCAGCCATAAAAAGGAATGAAGGCCTGATGTATGCTACAAGATGGATGAATCTTGAAAACATTATGGTAAATGAAAGAAGCCGGACACAAAAGGTCACTTGATTCCGTTTATGTGAAATATCCAGAATAGGTAAAAGCATAGAAACAGAAAGCAGATTGGTTGTCAGAGGCAACATTTAAGAGATTGAATCAAATTCCACTTCCCTTGAATCTTAGCAAGCCCCATAACTCCCTTATAACCAATGTGGCAGAAGTGATGCTGTGTGACTTCTAAGGTCATGAAGCTTCAGAAAAGGTCATGAAACTTCCACCTAGTTTTTTTGGGACACTTGCTCAGGGAGAACCCAGCAAGAAGTCTAACTACTCTGAGACCGCCATGCCAGAGAGGCGACATTTATGTACTCTAGTCCACATTCTAGCTCATCTGAGCCCTCCAGCCATTCCCATCAAGCCACCAAACATAGGAGCGAAGCTGTCTTGGACCCCTAGGCCAGCACATCCACCAGCAGAGTAATACTGAGTGGCCTCAGTCAGTGCTATAAGGAGCAGAATTGCCCTGCCCAAATTCCTGGCCCCCCAAATCATGGGATATAATAAAATCATTGTTATTTTATGCCACTAAGTTTGGAGGGTGGTTTTTTAACGCAGCAATAGATAACCAGAACAATTGGCATGAGTTGATAATTGTTGAAGTTCAGTAATGGGTACATGGAAGTTCATTATATCACTCTTTCTACTTTTACATATGTGTGAAATTTTCCATAATAAAGAGTGTTTTTAAAGAAGGAAATGCATGTAAAGTACTCAGCTCAAAGTTAGTACTCAATAAATAGTAGCTATTATTATTGTGAATGGAAGTAGTCAATTAATGGTAGCTGTTGTTATTGTGAGCAGAATAAAGTTCAAATTGGGTAGTACAGCATTCAAGCTCCTCTTGCTAACCTGGCTCTTGCTTACTTCTTCAAGCTCATCTCTCACCAACTCACACTCTTCACTTCACTCTTACATGCTTTAGAAATTACCAAAATACCCGCAGTTCCTATGTGGCATGCTGTTTTATGCCTCCAAGTTACTGTCTATGTTGCTTTCTCTTTGGGGGAGCATTTATCCATCTTTGTTCCCTGATCATGTTTCAGCATTCAGCTCAAGTGTAACTCCATCAGGGAAGCTTTTTCTGACACATAGAAATAGAATTTGTTCCTCCTGTGGTTAGGCCCCTGCTCTAAACGGACTTTTTCCAAGGTATCAGCACTAGCTTATTATGCTTATTAGTGTCTATTAGTCTGTTTCCCTTTATCAGACTGTGAACTCTTCCCCACTGTGCCATGTGTGGGGATTCAGTGGGGAACATGACAAAGTCTCAACTCTCTTGAAGCTTACAGTGCAAGTAGGGAAGCTGGACAATAAACAAATACATCTTTAATTAAATTTTGATAAGTCTATGATGGATACAAGCAGGATATCATGGTGGGGGGGGCAAAGTCTTCTCTGAAAAGATGACATTTATATTGAGACTGGAAGGATGAGGAGGAGTTAACCTTATTCATATGCTTAAGGCAAGGCCTAGCACAAGGCCTGGCACATAGTAGGATGCCTTAAATACTTACTGAATGAACGTTCTGCCTAGCTCACAAGTTTGTTGTGAGGATCACATGCAATAACATCTGCAAAAGTTCTTTGGAGAGTATAAAGTGCAACAAAATGCAAGTTTATTACAGATAATACCCTGAGAGGATAGGAAGCAAAATTCGCTCTTTTATTGGAGGGAGCCTCAGAAAACTTCTACAGACAGGCAAGTTTTGCCCTAGCCAAGTGTATCCAGGCATAGAGTCTTCTCCCCAAACATAATTTTCCCATTCTGTTTGGATCATCAACATGGCCTTTAATAAGATACAGGAGGGAGCAGACACATGGCTTGTGTGGGTGTAGTTTTGGATGAAGTCCTGGCAGGAAGGCAGCCAGCTCTAGTGCATTGACTTGAAGATCAAACTGGATAGCTTTCAAGGGGGGAGGGGAGATGCTAAAGAGAGTGGGACGTGGGGAAGGTGATTAAGAATAATAGTATTAACTCCATGTTTGCCCCTCAATAAGATCTGATTCTGTATTTAACTGTTTGAGTTCCTTTCCTTTCTTTACCTCCTTGACTTATGGTTGTCCCAATATTTCCTGTTCCCAGTAAGACCAGAAGAGAATTAACATATATTTAGCATCTGCTATGTGAAAGACACTATAGTATGTGCTTTTAAAACATGTATGTGCTTTTAAAACATAAAGAACATAGGCTCTGGAGTCAGACTGTCTAGACTTGAACCCACCCGCCACCCTCCATCACTTTACACTACTATATTACCTTGGTCAGGATGCATTCTCTCTCTGCATCTAGTTTTCTCATCAGTGATGGGGATAATAATAGTACGTATCTCATAGAGTTGTAGATAGGACTCAATAACACGTCAGGTGCTTATCCCAGATCCTAGAGGTACTATATTAGATAATAAATGAGTGTTGTTATGGCAGCTATTACTTGTTAATTGATTCCTGGATTAAGCCAAGGTCAGTGTCAGGACCTACCTCCATGCACAGGTTTCTGTGTCTTTCCTTCCAGGCTAGTTGCTTAGGGCCATAGGAATGATAATATATGAGTAGACTGTCTTGGTCACTCCCAGTGTTTGCCAACAGTGCTGCAGTCATGGAATTGAGGCAAATAATTTAGTGAGGTGATATTGTACTAGCTTCCTAAGATCTTTGCTGGTTAACTAATTAATTAATTAAATCCTCAACAAACAATTATTGAGTACTTACTATGTGCTAAGTCCTCAGAATCTAAGAATAAATAAGACAATCTAGGGCCTAGTTCAACTGTTGTCTCCTAAGAATTAAGATGGGGCTCATCTTTGGGTATTATAGAGGACCATAGCTTTAACCTTAAGGATTCTCAATCTTGGGGGACCAGAGAGAGATGTAAACAGGAAGAACACTATAGCTGGCAACTGTTGCTTGTAAGCCCTTCTACTCCAGTGCATAATGAATGTTGTGATCCAAGGTAGTTTGAAACTGGCTTTGGTTCCATTCAGGAAATACAAATAGAAACTGTTAAAATTAGTTGCTTCTAGAGAGTGGCACTGGGGAATGGGAAGGGAGACTTGCTTTTCATTACAAATTCTTGCACATGCCTTGATTTGTTATTGGGTGCATATATTACTTTGAACTTACTTTGATAAAGTTCATAGAAAAATTAATGAAATATGAAACTGACTTCAAAAAATGAGAACCTTTTGAAGGTTTTTGACCAGCCATTTGATATGACTAGTGTTTGGGATGAGGTAAGCTTTGGGAAAGAGGACATAGAGTGGGAAAGACATTGAGCAAGCTGCTTGACAATATTTTATTTATTTATTTTTGTGTGTGTGTGTGAGGAAGATCAGCCCTGAGCTAACATCCATGCCAATCCTCCTCTTTTTACTGAGGAAGACCGACCCTGAGCTAACATCTATTGCCAATCCTCCTCCCTTTTTTCCCTTTTTCTCCCCAGAGCCCCAGTAGATAGTTTTATGTCATAGTTTTGCACATCCTTCTTAGTTGCTGTATGTGGGACGCGGCCTCAGCATGGCCAGACAAGCGGTGCGTCGGTGCACGCCTAGGATCCAAACCCGGGCCGCCAGTAGCGGAGCGCGCACACTTAACCACTAAGCCATGGGGCCGGCCCCGACAATATTTTATTTAAGCTGAAAAGGTTTTTGTTTGTTTGTTTCTTCTTATGACCAAAATACTTTCACATCAAAATATCTGAATCAAAACAATCTACTTAAAGTGTATTTACCCTAATTCAGATAATTTATGTCCAACATCATATCCTTGCCTATCTCCTAATTGAAATTACCACTATAGAAGAAAAATACATTGCCATATTATGTATGTGTTATGTGCTTCCTAGTCCCAGCTCTCCCTTCTGTGAGTTGGATGGCACTAGGCAAATCCCTTTCCTTCTCTGGATCTCAGGCCCATCTCAACATGAGGGTGTGAATTATATAAGTGATTTTCAAACAGAATTTCTGTGAGAACCTAGGGTTCTGAGCAGGGGCTTCACGAGACATTATGAGGGTCAAGAAGAGCAGAATTGGCAGGGAATTGAGAACACCCACCTTTGCTTCAACCAGAGCAGCTGAATCCTGCTTCCATCTCTTATTTATTGCTCTTTCTAATAAGATTTCTATTGAAATAAGTGTTTTATTTATAAAATATTTTTATAACCACTGAAGTAGATATCTAATACTTATTTCCATGCTACAATTCTATGGTTTTAAAGGAATTCTGTAACTAGTCAAATATTGAATGCAATAATGTATTTCTAAATGAAAATAGCTTAAAAATAACTTTGCCATCATCTTCTCATTTGATACTTAAAATAACCCTATGAGAGTTAAAGAATGAGTTAAAGAATGAGAGATGAAGAGAGTGGGAACCTCTTGCCTGAGCACCTGCAGCTGGGGAATGGAAGAACTGTGACTGGAATTCAGGTCTTCTGATGTTGATTGCTTATCTAGTCTCCACTTCACTATATATTACAACACTTCTCAAAATTTGGTTCTAGTGCAAAACAATGAAGAGAAAAGTCTTCAGAAGCGATATTGGGCACTATAGACACTGAAGTCAAAAAATTCTTTGGCATCCTGGGAAGTTCAACAAGCTCAATTCCTGAAGGCCACACTTTTGAGTACCCAGTCAAAGTTGTTGAGCTCTTCCTCCTCTCTTTGTACAAGGAGAACTTCGCAAGGAAAATGATGCAATTGATCATCTAAAGATAGCACTCTCCATATGAGAATGACCAGAGTGTACACAAATGCCTTGTTGAATCCTTAAACAAAGACCTTAACTTAGACCTTTGCATAGATGGTTATGCTGGTCACTGAGACCAACAATACAAAATTAGGAACTCAGAACATTTTACCTATGGACATAGAGTTGGCTCAGTGGCAATTTAGCACAAAGACCTTGGAAGGCAGCGTGGTATAATGAAATGAAATGACCTCTGAGTCAGATAGATCTAGGCTTGAATTTGAGCTCTTGCTGTTCCACCTGTGCAGTGTGGGGGCAATTTACTTAATCTCTCTGAGCTTCAGCTTCCTCATCTGTAAAATTGGGATAATAACCCACACAGGGCATTCAAAAAGGGGTAAATGAGATAGTTCACATAAAGCTCCACTGCTTGCGGTAGATTCATTTAATTTCTCTGAGACTTTCTTTGAAATGTAGACAAAAATAACTACTTTGTAAAATTAATACCTATTTTGTAGGCTTGGTGTGGTTTTAAATGATATTTCAAGTATTTAACAACTGGTAGAGCACAGGCACTGACCAATAAGAACAACACCTGCTGAAAACAATTGGTTTGACTATATTGATATATACATAGCTCCTGCACAGCCAAATATCAGCCTTCATGTGGAAATTAAATTAAATGACATGGAACATAATGGATATGTAATGAATTATATTTATGTCTGTTTCCCTTCCTGCTCCTACTTTTAGTCCTCTTTCCATCACATTTGGCTACTTAAGGAGAAGAATCCAGCTCCTCTCTCACGTGAATTACATAAATTATGCTTGTCTTCCTGATTTAATAATTTTATTTGGCTCCTATTTGATACTGCTGTTTTAAAGTTTTGACATTTCAGAGTAATAAATTTTATACTGCAATGATTTGAAATTCACATTTCCATGATGTTGAGGTAGCCGTACTAACTATTCTAAGGAACTTTGGAAGAGTAATTTAGACATCTCGGGAAGCTGTAGTAGAGTACAAGTGAGTTCACTTGAATGGTCTTTGAGGAAAAGGTCCCTCTGTGATGTGAACAGATTGATGTCTCTTGGAAAAGAGCCTACTTCAGACCCAGGGTGTGCATTGGCTTAAAATCATATAAACAGAGTTGGAAATAGTAAGAAAAAAAGATGCTTGCAGACTTCTGGATTCACAACTTAGTAACTAATAGTGCCTAATACTATCGTCAAGAAGCACCTGAGGAAGGAAGGAAGGAAGGAAGGGGGGGCGGTGTGTGAGAAGAAGTGATGAATAATGTGTGGTTGGGGTGGAAATGGTTTAGAAAAGGAATTACTAAGTCAACTAATTGACCAGTCCACTCAAAGTGAAAGAAAGACCTGTTGCATACCCAGCACTGAGATGGGCTGGACTTCCAGCTCCACTTATAAAGCTGTTGCTCTTTCACAAGTCCCTACTAGTCCTTTCGTCTTTGCCTACTTCTCAAGGTGAGACAGGCATAAGTTCAAAAAGGGACCCCTCTTTGCTTGGTTACTATATGTCTGTTTACATTAAGTATCTCCAGCACTTTCCAGGGAGAGGATTTTCTGACTTCAGATAACTGGGCACAGCTCTGGCAAGAAATATTTAGGTGGTAGAGGTTGTTCCATTAGGGAGGTGACAAGATCTCTTAGAGCTATCTTAGTTTCTTTATTCTGATTTTATATCATTAAATTATACTGTGATATAAAATCTATCCAGTAAATTGTCTCTCTGAATAGATCTCCCTACCAAGGAGATATCCTATGCAGAAAATAGGCAGTTCAGGCTTGGATTTTGATGCAGTTCAGGTTTGGAATGGTATAAGTCAGTTATTGGGTCACAATCATTCTTGAGTAAGTTGACTCGCAAGGTTTTGGACCCACAGAGCTGAGAGGGAAGACACCTTACCTTTGAGAACCAATCTCCTCTTCTCCCACCCCATGTGGACAAGTGTGGCTGTCCATAAGTCTTCTGTCCATATATGCCTCGCTCTTCTTTAAACCACTGCCAACAGGACCTGCTTATGTTGTTTCTACGGGAGCCCAGCAAGCTTTACTTTGCACCCCAGATTGGTTTTTGAAATTGACTCTTGTAGAAATTTCTCTACCAGAATATTCTGTTCTGTAATCTGTTGTACCCAATAAGTAACTATTAAGAATTACAGTCCAGGGCCTGGCCCGGTGGCATAGTTGGTGATTAAGTTGGCACGCTCCGCTTCGGCAGCCTGGGGTTCACAGGTTCGGATCCCAGGCGCAGACCTGTACACCGCTCATCAGGCCATGCTGTGGCGGCATCCCACATACTAAATAGAGGAAGAGGGGCACAGATGTTAGCTCAGGGACAACCTTCCTCAGCACAAAGAGGAAGATTGGCAATGGATGTTAGCTCAGGGCCAATCTTCCTCACCAAAAAATAAAAATAAAAAAGAATTACAGTCCAGTGGGCTGCTGCTTATAGTGACTATTAAAGTATTCTTCAATGCTTTTTGTTGTTAAAATTCTGAGAACCCACTTTATAGTATTTTACTGTTCTTACATATTAATAGAAAATGGCTCCTGCATATATTTTTGTTTCCTTCTTGAAACTTAAAACAAGTGGTTGTTAAAGACTGTCTGTAAGAAGCAAGGCAAGGCTTCCAAAAGGGATTAACTGTCTGTGTCTCTGTCTTCTCAGACTTGGTGATGATGCTAAAGATGAAGGGGGTGGGGGCAAGATAGTTAAGGGCCTGATGAGGGCAAAGTTAATCAGACATCAGGAATTCTCTTGAAGCTGCTTTGAAACCACACTAGAAATCAAGGAAAAGAGAGGAGAGAATTAATCTGGACTTTGCAGAACCACAGCCACATGCAACGGTGTTCCTTGCCAGGACTTACATGTGCAATTCTTTAGATTCAGGCAAAAAGTCGGGTTACAATACTGTAGAGACAAGTTCTCCAGTGACACATTAAATCATTCTTTGAGAATCTGTCGATTTGGGTCTGGTTACTTTTCATGCCCCAGGATGAAGCTAAAGCAATGCCGTCCTCGCCAAACTCAATGTATCTATTGCTTGAAGAACATGGGAGAATATGGGACCTTCTGCATGTTCACACAACAGGTGCAAGAGAAAGGAGGCATCATGTTTTCTTCTTCTAAGGCATGATGCTGCCCAGCCGAGGAACACGCCAGAGCACGAGAGAAGTACAGAATCATCGCAACTGTTTGGACTGGCTTCTTTTCTCAGCAAGGTCACACTATCTTCTCTGGAAAGGCAAGCCCACTTTCCATGCCAGCTACAGGTGAGGTTTTGAGGGCCAGGGATATATTTCTCTCCCTTGCTTTCCTTCCCCTCCCCTCCCCACCCTGGTTTTCACCATTCAAGAGGAATAAAAGATTGAGAGATACTGAGTGGGCCAAAAGTCTGACAAATAACCAGGCATTTTCATAAAATGAAGGAATTTTGTAATTGTCAGTTTACCCTGGTTTTCCTCCCAGCTGGTTCCCTTTTCGGTTGACTGGCCCAAGTGATTACTGAGACCATTAAAACATCTGAGGGTTGAGGAGAGAGGAGTTCCATTTTCCATTTCCTACTCACTTGGGTAACTCTGCTTCCTCGTGAGCAAGGAGCTAACAAAGGCATCATCACTAATTTTTTTAATGGAGAAAGATAATAGCTTTTCACTCTGCTTCTTGTATATAAGGACCTCTTAGCAGAGAGTGAATCTTTAAAATATTAACTATTAAATAAATATTTAAAATCTTAAATAAATGTTTAAATTTTTAAAATCTTAAATCTTTAAAATATTATCCAGTATTTAAATAGAGCCAAGACTAAAAAATAAAAACAGATATGGGGTTTCTAGAGTCAAAGAGTCTTAGGCATATTATATGACTATTTATCATTTATTGGGACCTTACTATGGGCCAGCCACTGCATTAAGCATTTTACATAGTTTATTAACCCTCACAAGAACTCTATGATGCTACAATTATTATCTCTGTTTTACAGATGGGGAAACTGAGGCTTACAGAGGTTAGGTAACTTACCCAAGTCCAAACAGCTAGTAAGTGGTGGAACTAGGATTCAAACTCAAGATTGTCTTACTAAAAATGTGTTCTCAGTCACTGTGCCATATAGTGTATCTTGGCTAGAATACCTTCAGGGCCTTACTAACATTAATAGTTAACCCTATTATTGAGGGCTTATCATATGCTAGACTCTATTCTAAACACTCTACATGTATCAACTCATTTACCCTTTAAATCTCACAACCCCATAAAGAAGGTACTATTATTCTACAGATGAGAAAAGTGAGGCATGCAGAATTAAATTTCCTACATTCACAGAACTAATAAGTGGTGTAGGTGAACTACACATTCAGGCAGTCTAACACCAAAGACCATTCTCTTAACCGCTAAGCTATACTGAAGGTAATATGTTTATTTCTGCATGAGGCAACCCAGTCCATTTTGAGGATCAGCTTTCTTTGTTAGAAAATTAGGCCTGCAGCTCTAAGGGACTTCTCAGAAGCAAACAGTAGAGTTCAAGAGTCCAGCCTACAGCCGAGGCTCTTGCTCAACTCTTTCCCAAAATACGTGTCTCCATTACCCTTTAACCTGCATCTTTGAACAAACTGATATATGGGGAGTTCAGCAATGGCAGATCTCAGCTGTGCCTTTAATGTCTGATGAGTCTACTAGCACACTATGTTTTTCATTTGATCTAAAGAAGATCTAATGAGAGATCATTTCCTGATAACACATTGTCTGCTTTCAACATCACTAGGAAAGCACTTTGCTACAATCTCTATTTTGGTATAATTGCCTTTGAAAAGGGGGCACAAGAAGCAGCATAAACTCCTCAGAGTTTGGGTCTGATTTCCTGAGGTGTTCCATTTCAGAAGAGGCCCCTGACAACAGGCAGAGAATAAAAACAAGTGTGGTCTGGGGCAGACAGTGTTTTTCAAACAGTTGGCCAAATCTCTCCTGGCAGCCGGGAAGCAGCTGAATCATCAAACGCTAGGCCTCTAACGAGATGGAGGCTGGGTTGTATTGAAGCGCATTCCAGACTGACTGTGAAACCCAGAGCTGCTGCTGCTTTACCAACGCTGGCTCCCTTCCAAGGGGCTGGCCTGGCTGAACTGCTCGTCAAAGCCCGATTTCATCTCTCCTCTCTTTTTTCCTCCTCTTTGTGATTTCCCATACAGCATTTGCCTGCCTTTGGTTGGAATATTTGAATGACTTTTGGGGTCACCTCAGGTACAGCCTCTTCTCTGCAAGCTAAAGTTAATGAAATCCATTTTCTGGTTGGAAAGTCAAAATAGCAGAAAAGAAAGTCACTGAGATGGAGCACTGAGGGAATGGACAAGAATGGGCAGACATTCTTTTCCGAGAGGCAGGAATGACCTAGGCATTCAGAAATTGAAAGCCAGATGTTTGGAACAAACCCTAGACCCAATTTGAATCTTAGAAGTGTTGAAATCCTTTGACTAAAATTTCGGAGAGTGGGGGGTAAGGAAGGGGGCCTCAGTAGGATAATGCACCTTGAAAATAAATAGATCCCCCTATTTATATCAGAAACAAAACAAATGTCTGGACTCATTAAGCATGAAGAATGAACAATTCTTTCTGGGTCTTTTAAGATGACTACCTGTGGCGTGTACTATTCCTAAGCCTAATCATGAATGAGAGCAAAAATATCAGTTTTGTTCCTCCATCTTTACTACTATACAGATAACTATTGTTTAATTACATTTGCCCCTCATAAGTAAAGGGAACGATGCAGTGTCCCTCCGACTGACAGTGCCGCATTGGGCACTGATCAGAACCTGGAGCTGACCTCAACCTGCTAAGACAGGTTTTTCACCTAAAGGAGTATTGCAGAAGAGAGGAGCCTTCTTCACTGTTAACAGTAAACTGCGAACACATGAAGGATGGAGGGGAGGTTGCGACTTGGAAAGAACCTTGAAATTCCACAATACTATAACCCATTGTTTGGACTCTGATGGGAAAAGAAAGAAACTGGATTCTCCTCCCTTCAGTCCTTGCCAACAGCATTCCTTCTCCAGTCTGTTCTCCCTGACCCCACCCATATTAATAATAATAATGTGTGTTATTTTTATAAAACTCTGAAGAACTTTCACACACATTTATATTTGAGCTGTACAGCTTTGAGAGGATGGGAAGAAGAGATCCATCCCTTTTTACAGATGAGAACACAGAGGCCCAAAGAAATTAATTGATTTGCCCAAAGTCACACAGGAAATTAGTTATAAAGCCAGGTCCACTAGGTCATCAGTTCCTAAGGCCATTACTCCTTTTATACACCAAACCATGCTGGTTTGGAGTGCTGGTTCTCAAATTTTTAGGTCCATCAGAACCACCTAGGAAGAATTTCACAAATGCAGATTTATAGATTCTACCATTAGAAATAAAGTAGGTCTGGGACAGGTGGAATCTGCATTTTTAGCAAGGTCCCCAAATGCTTCTGATACAAGTGGTCTTTGGGCCATACCTCAAATGAAGGTGAATTCACAAGCCCTGAGCTGTTCAGAAACTTCATTTAAATCTCTATGGATAATCTTTTAATTGAAAATTCACATAGGAATAGAAGAAAACCAGGAGGGATATTCTTCAGAGGACGATGAGACAAAGGAGTAGAGGAGAGTAGACATTGTCTTTGGCAAAGGACACTTGCTCCCCCAACTCTGTCCCTCCAAAATCCCCTTTCCACGTGAAGGTGGAGTCAAATGAACATCAAAGGAAGCCTTGAAGATAAGGATATCTTGCAAACTGGCCCCTGAGACATATGGCCAATGGTCAAAGAAAAGCACTTTGCAAACATGGCATGAGGGCTGCTCTAGGTAAATAGGATAGATGTACTTGAGTCTCAGGTCTTTTTTAGGTAGGGTCTTTTTACTCTAGAGCAAAACTGCCTAGTTTGAATCCTCCCTCTGCCAATTATTAGCTGTGTAACCTTGGGCAAGCCACTTAACCTTTCCATGCCTCAGTTTCCTCATCTGTACAATGGTGATAAAATTACTATATATTTCATAGGGCCGTTGTAAGGATTAAATGAAATAATGCATGTACACCTCTTAGAACAGTGCTGGCATCTAGTAAGCAGTAATAGTGTTATTTTTAATTACAATTTCCCTGAGTCATTGCTGAGCTGCAATCAATAAAGGATGACTTGTGTCTAGAATCAGTCATTTCAATCGTTTTTGTGACTGTGCCTCAGTAAACTATGAAACAAAGGTGCTCTGAAGAGCCATAGATGGCACTATGGTGGCAGTCCACTAAGTCCCTTTTCCAGACTAAAAGAGGAATCCCGATGAGATACGGGGCTTCAAGTGTTTTCTGTGGCAGCACCACGGGGCAAAGAGACATTTGACCAACAAACACAATACTTTTTCTCTCCTCTTAAAAATTATTCAATGGAATTTAATAAAAATCTGGTCAATGTTGGTAGATAGCAAAGTACGCATTCAAAACACTGGTGCAATGCTGTTATTCCTCTTTAACTTTTCCATCTCAAGACCGCTCCATACATGACAAAGGATCATGATGATGATGGTAAAAATATCAGATCACTGAGGCTCCTCTAAGAGTATTAGGAAAGCCTATGGTGACACAGGCCTCAGTCAACTGCACAGTATGGCATGGTGGCAGGTTAGAGAAATTATACCCAAGAACTGTCTTCCCAGAATTTGCTGATGGGTAATATTTTGGGATTTTGGCAGGGTTTCAAAGTTGGTAGATTTATGGGAAGCATAGTAGGTATCTGGAAACCCTAGTGCATAGGTGTGTGTATGTGTGAAAGAGAGAGGGGAGAGGAGAGAAGGGGGAATGAAGAGAGAGAAGTTGGAGGAGAGAGAAAGAAAGAGAGAAGTTGATAGAGACAGAGACAGAACAATTATGTGAATGTATATTGGGTGGGAGTGGGGACTGAGGATGGAAAGCAAGAGGAGGGAACTTTTGAGAAGCGGTGGTGGGAGACAGGGAGAGTCTAGCATTGTGTCTAGAATCTCTTAAAAGCTTCTGGAGCACATCATGTCTCACAGGGAAAGCAGAGTTTCATTCCAGCCTGAGTCAGCCCACCTACTAGCAGCTTTGCTCCCTGCTGTCTGTACTGTCACTCATGCTCACAGGCACATCTGCTTCAGTGCCCCCAAGTCATTTCATGGTATATTCATCTGTATGTTTGCTGCTCGTGTGACCAACAGCCAGCCAGCAAGGCGTCAGAGTACCAGCAAGTAGCCTAGGTTTAAGTGCAAAGGAAACACTGACAAGTATAAAATACTTATATTTGTAAGTGTCTGGTACCAATTACAGCCAGTTAGCACTTAAAAAATTCGAGAGGCTAGGAGCAGTGGTATCAATATGGAGGTCCAAAGGCTTGTGTCTTTGATTATGTGCATATGTGCATCTAAAGAACACACTTGCACATAGAAATCTTTCAGTAACTGGCAGTTTTCATGAAAATGATGGAAGAAGGATAAGTCCATTGCTGGCTTTCTCTTTCAACAGGTTCAGTTACATAGTGCAAACTGTTCACAGATCAGACCATTTATTCCCCGATGAGTGTCTATTTGGCCTGGACCCAAGGCTTGCTAGGCTAGAGGACGGTGGCGGCTGCGGGAGCAGGTTTGGCTACCGTGCTTTTGGTGCACATGCAGCTCCCACATTTTGCCCTTGGAATTGGATAGTCCCTTGCAGAATACATTGAACTTGGAGGGTTTTTCCCATGTATTTTGCAGTCTCCAAAAACACCCAAGGCTTTTCTTATAATCACAGTTCAGTTGAACTTCGACTAGCTTTTGTACAGACAAAGTTCAGTTTAATCGCTTAAACAGAAGGACAGCACGACATATGTTTTCATTCTGATTATTTTGCACCTAACTGGGAGACAACCACCAAATAAAAGGCTTTCAGGATTTTTTCTGCTAGACTATAAAATCTCTTTAATTCTTCGACTGATGTACTGTTTGAATGAACTAAAGCCAGGGTTTATAGAAGGTCAGGAAAGAAGGCCAGAATTAATGGAAATTAATGGTTTTGCCTTTTTGAGACAAACTGGATAGTACAGAACTATTTATCCAGAGCCAGGTTCTTAAAAATACCCAGTGAAACAGAGAATGAAGTCATATCCTTTCACACTTCATTGTAAGAACAATTAAGTAACTGGCTTTGGTGATATACACCATTGTTAAAATAATCTTCAGCAAGTTACATGTACCAGTATGGTTTGGAAAAGTAAAGTATCTATGCCTTGCGTCCAGGACGTACATTTCAGAAACGCTGATTGTATACGAAGTTATGAAGATATGTACTGGCCCTGGTTTACAGATCTTTAAAAAAAAGTTGGTGAGGCTTGAGCTCTGGAAAGCCCTCCCTGAACTCCCCAAGTTGGGTAAAATGTCCGCTGATATATTTCTAAGTACTTACTCGTTTAGATGTCTGTCATTCATAGTATACTGTTAGGTCCTTGAGGGAAGAGACCATATTCTACTCATATTTAAAACACCACTACCAACATGCTGTATGATATAGAATAGGTGATAAATAAACATTTGTTAAACTGTTGATAGAAGTCAGGCAGTGGGAGAAATGAAGATTGGGCAGAGGGGTGGCCTAAAATGAACACTAGAAATATAGTCACCTTTCTACTCTGCTTTCCATGATTTGTATAAAACTCTATACTCCTGAATCTGAGCCCATCTGTATGACAGGGCTAGGTTTATATAATAAGATTAAAAGGCCTGTCTTGCTAAATCTCTCTCTCCTAAACTTTATTATTTTATTTTGCCATTTTGCCTGAAATCTCAGAATAATAAGATCCCTTTTGTAAAGTTTGAGAACCTGTGAGGACCTTCCAGGTGATCAGTCTTTCATATCTTAGTATGAAATTGTTGGATCAGGTTGCTCTGCTTTTTGAGATTAGCACTGAGGAAAAAAGAGTTTTGACTAAAGAGGTGGGAGGATTGAGAGATGGTGTCAAATTAAGAGAGATGAGAGTGTTTTGGAGCATGGGGAAATAGAGGGGAAATCTAGTCTCGGTAGCTCACTGCAGATCCAGGTCCTGGATGAGGTAGGGGCTGGAAGTAAAGCACAAGTGCATAAAAGGATTTGGTGAGTGACGAAATCAGATTTAGAATCAAGTCATAGACTATGAGAGTTGGAAGGATTATTACATGTCCTTAATGCCAACAGGATGTGGAGATATAGAAAGGTTAAATGACTTTCCCAAAGTCACATGACTATTTCTTGGTTGAGCTAGAAATAAAATCAACAGAACTTTAATCTTTTTACCACACCAACAATTAAATTCAGTTCAAGTGTTTGTTAAGCATCTACTACATACTCAGCACTGTGCTACACATCCCTGGGAGTTCAAGTTCCATTTACAATCTTTTACCATCATGAAGTCTTCCATTTTCCTTTCTTTGTAATAAGGACTTCCTATTGTGAAGATCAAAATACATGATCAATACTGTCTAATTTGTGCTAGAATATTGGAATTTAAAGATAATAAGTGAAAGTCTCTGCCTTACAGCAGATTCAAACCAATCAGGGTAACAAATATAATAAAGTCAATCATAAAGAGCTAACTTCTCTCTGTGGCATCAACTTTAACATCTCGCTCTCTAGATCCATTTAATCATCAAGTCATGTAGATTATGACTTTATAATCTCTCCCAGGTCTGCCCCTTTACTTATATTGCCCTTCATTCTCGGCTTAGTCCGCATTCTCCTCACCTCACATATTGATTACTACAATAATCTCTTAATTGGTATTTCTATACCTATTTTCTCGTCCTTCAATCAATGCACACCTATGTCAGATTAATATTCCTAAAAGATCACCGTACGTACATATGTCACAAATCTGTTCAAAAGCATTTAATGTTCCCCACTGACCACGATTAAAGGCCAAATTCTTATGCTGACTTCACAGTCACCTCCTCTGTCCTCCTTTGTAGTCATCTGTTTATGGACATGTCTTGTTCCTGACACTAGATTATAAATTAATAAGGGCAGGGACTTTAGCTTCTTGTCTTTCAATTTGCGTATCCTAGCACAAATTAGGCACTCAGCAAATGTTTCTTACTAATGATGATCACTTTCTATAATATAATGTTAAAATATTTTCACTTAATGTCCTATAATCAGATTTGCAGAAGACATTTCTGCATTTGCTAAAAGCTTATGAGTTATTTGATTTAATCTTTGTAACCATTAATTTTCAGGACAATATTTCATATTATCTATAATTGTACACACATTCACATAGAGTTAAGTCAAGCTTTGGCAGAGGTTGACCTATTCCTTACCATGTATCCCAAACACCTACACTGTTATGATTTGACTTGCCTCTCAGTGTTTAAGCTTAAATCTGTCTTATCACTACTAAATATTCTAGCCAAGAATACTAAGAGGGAGCGAATAATTCTCCCTTCTTTTTATGCTTTGTGTTTGTTCTTTGTACTGGTTCCCACAGTGGGTATATTCCCAACGGATCCATAGGGAGTCGACACGAGTTTCAGCTGAAGGCAAATGATGGATTATGCTCACTCAGAGAAATCCCATACTCATTTTTAACAAGCTGGGAAACAAGATCTCATGGAAAAACCATTGACATAGCAATCAGAATAACAGGGTTCTAGACTTGGTTTTGCCAGGCACTAGCAGTATGATCTTAGAGTCATATAAATACTTGCAGCGAATCTATTTCCACATTTGTCAAAGGGATGGTAGATTTGATTTATTCATTTTAAAAATCTTTGATGGTTGCTGAATATGGTAGGCATGGTGCAAGACACTTTAAGGAATAGAAAGATGAACCAGAAATGAGTTTTTGCCCCTGAGAAGATTATAAGTCTAGAAAGCAGAAGGCATGTACCAAAAAGACCGAAATACAAGGCAAACAGGCATAAGAACCATGAAATAGGCACAGATAAAGTATGTAGTGATCTCACTACATACTTACATACTTACATACATACTCCTGCCTGGGTTCGTTCGGTCAGGAAACCACACCACTCAGCTGTCGATTGTCATCCTGTGGCAACTGCATGTTGTTGTGATGCTGAAAGCTATGCCACCAGTATTTCAAATACCAGCAGGGTCACCCGTGGTGGACAGGTTTCAGCAGAGCTTCCAGACTAAGACAGACAGGGAAGAAGGACATGGCCACCCACTTCAGAAAAAATTGGCGGTGAAAACCCTGTGAATAGCAGCGGGGCCCTGTCTGATACAGCGCCAGAAGGTGAGAGGACGGCACAAAAAGACCCAGCAGGGTTCCGCTCTGCCATATACAGGATCACTAGGAGCTGGAATTGACTTGACAGCACTAACAACAAAGGGAGATAAGAGTAAATACACAGTGGATTTTTAAAAAACAATTCGGTATAAAATTGCATAGCACAAATGATGGTACCTTAGGAGGTAAGAGAAGAGAAGCATTGCAACGATTATGGAAAGATCTGTCTTTAGAATCAGTCAGACCTGGGTTTAAAACCTACTCTGCCACTTACTGGTTATGTGACGTTGGGCCTATTGCTTTACATCCTTGTGACTCAGTTTCCTCAACTATGCAATGAGGATAATTGCAGAACCTGCTATGCAGGTTTGTTGTGAAGATCAAATGAGCTAATGCATGTGAAGTGCCAAACACAGTGTCTGGCCCATGGAGATGCTTAATGGTATTTGTTGATGTTGCTAATCAAAGTGAGTTGGAATACCTGAAGAAGAAGTTGACCCAAGATATCTGGGCATTTAAAGATGGTAGAGAAGAGGGACTAGGCAAATATGTAAATGAAATCTGGTTGTAATTTTGACTTGTAAGGAAAAAAATCAAAAGAGAAGAATACACATTATCTTATACACTTCCAAAATATATATGGCAATAAACTAATGTCAGCAACCACCAGCTTATAGCTAGTGATAATTAACAATCTAGGACTTCTCTGGTTGGCATATCTCAACTTAGTCATTAAACTCTCTCATCAGTGAATCTTTAAATATCATAGCCCTATTGAAATTCAGTTCATGGAGCATGAGAGTAAACACAAGCACAATTTATTATTTGCTAAGTTCAACAAATTTTCTTTTGATCCACTAGCCCAAATGAGAACAACTTAGAGAACAACTTAGAGCAATATTTCTAAACAGCATAATCTTTTTTTTTATTGAGGTGACATTAGATTATAACATTATATAAGTTTCAAGTATACAACATTTATAATTCAACTTCTGTATATACAGTGTGCACAAAAGTCTGGTTTTCTTCTGTCACCATACGATTCACCCCCTTTACCCATTTCACCTTCCCCCCACCCCCTTCCCCTTTGGTAACCACCAATCTGTCCTCTGTATCTATGTGTTTGTCTGTTTGTGTTTTTTTTTTTTAATACTCCACATACAAGTCAGATGGAGGAAGACAAATACTGTATGATCTCACTCATAACTCTTTCTTCTATCAACTTTTCTAAAACTGTTGAAAGTGGATGAAGTATTTGACCAGCCTTGTACCTTTTTCTTTTTACATAGTTAATATTATGATGACTGGCAGACCAAAAATATGTTGGTGTTTTGGGATGAAATGTGTTATTAGAAACAGAAGAGATAAATCATCAAAAAGAAAATTTGGAAGAGAGAAGCTTATCCACTGAATTCAGTTTTCAAAGAAGAAAACCAAGCACATTATTGAGAATAAGTTGTTTTTGGAGTTTTATATGAAATATAGAGATAATATTTTCTCTGAAGCATGAGCAAACAGCAGTCGCATGGTCTTTGACACACTAGAGCTGTTGTGGTAACATCACCTCCCATTTTGATTCATGTAGTCTGGGTTAGGAAAATTAATTTGGAAAAAACCAAACTCCTTCTATTTAACTTTCCGATGAAATTGGACTCGCTTTGTGTGTCCCCATTACTTGATTTTGAGTGGAGGTAACCATGCTCTCTTCCTACGGCCCTGCATGATTAGAAAAACTCACAGCAGCATTTGGCCTCTAGGTTGTCTTAGCTTGACCCAGGCAATCACCCGTGGGATCCCAGTATGGTATATTTCCAGAGGTTAGAAGAAAGCCATTTTCTGAGGAACTGATGGCGTTTTGTAAAGGAGGGGGGAAAACACTCCTAAAAGCGTTTGCAAAGACGGAACACTTTAGAATCAAGTTCTTTTCAGAGAGTTCATCTTTCTGAACACAGCCAGTGCTTCTAAGAAGAAAACCTCACCTTCCCTACCCTCCATAACTGAAAGACTTCTCTCTATCGTTAGGAAAGATTATCCCCAGAGGTGTGTATTTGTTGTTAGAAGACGAGGCATAAGTCTAGTTGTTGAAATCAATTATTTAAAATCTCTGAAGTTGATCAGGAATCAGGCAGCAATTTTAGGGTTTAGTAATGCAACCATCCTTAAATAGGCTTGAGGCCTGATCTACAACCAAGAGGTATGTCATGATCCTGTGGGGGACTAACCCATTATTTCCTCCAAAAGACTTTTAAAGAAACTTATAAAAATAGTCAAGTATGTCTTACGATAAAAACAATGAGACACATTTTGAATAAACAGGTAATAAGATATGGGCAAACAAAAGATGCAATAAAATTGTAATGTCCTTCCAGTGTCTAAGATTAACAGATATTTTTCCCAATTAAAGATTTTAAGACCTTGTCTTCCCATCTGGAGATGGTTTTAACATGAACATATGGTAGATGAAATTCAGGTAGATAATTCAGGTTGTAAGTCCATGAATTTTATATTCCTTTCCAACTACATGTTGTTTCCCTCCCAAGATACCGTCTCAGAGGTTTGCCAATTACAACAGTGTGACTATTTTGAAAGAATGTTCATTTGAGTTCCCAGCAAAAATAATTTCAAGGAGACGTTGCCATTCAAAACATTCACAAATGAACTCCATACTTCATTACCTCAATCACAGGCACAAATATAAAGGCAATACCACTTTTTCATTCAAAATACGTTTTTACTGAAACTAATAGAAAATCGTGCTCTCTGTAACTAAAAGATGCCTGAGGAAGGGTAAAGGTAGACTGCCTCTGCTGCTAATGTGAACTTGATCGCTGTGTTTTGTTACTGATGATGACATATACGTTTTGTTCCCCATGGAGCCTATTTCACTACCTCTGACCATTTTACTACTGTTTAGATTTGTAGGCTATCTAATATCTGTGCCCATGGCAAACCACTGGAGATAAAATGTGCAGAGAAAAGAGAATATGCTTTATTGGATGCTAAACTAAACTGAAAGTCAGCAGACCTCAGTTCTATTTCTGGCTTCTCTTTGGACAAATCATACCTTCTTTGACCTTGAGCAAGTCATTTACTATCACTCTACTCCAGATGGTACAATTAGGCGTCATTATAAGAAAACTTTAATACCACATTTTTCCATAGCATAGTGTATAAAGTAGGGAATAAATATAAAATGCATTAATTGAAGAATTGCTGATTCAAAATTCTTCAAAGCCCCACAGCCTACTGGTACCATCAAAAGTATAGCTAAAAACAGACTCCAGAATAGCAGTGGGAATACATGGCTCTTATGTCCTCAGGTGAGATCTGAGGGGCAGTTATGGGGAGAAAAGAAGAAACCCAGGACAAAGATTTGCAGTTATTTTACCTCCTTTCCTTCCTTTCTTCTATTTCTTCCTTCCTTGGTTTTATGGGAAAAGGAGGAGAATTGTTGGATTTTGCTTGCACTGGGGACATCCACGGTGATGATACTATGTATTGACCAGAGGAAAGTTCTACCTAGACACAGCAAAGGTACAAAAATTGAGGGTTTTACGGGTAAGAGGAATGGTCCATCATCTGCACCTCGGATGATGTAACTGAATCTTCAGAAGGGGAAACCAGCATGATTGCCAGGATATCTGGGATTTTTATGCAACTAGGCTATAAGCCAAGCTGCTCTTTTTGGGCCACCTTTTTTCCAAATCTGGGAATGTGACCTGAAAAAGTCATGTCCCAGGAATACATCTTCAGCTATGGGATGTAAGAGAGTAGCAAAGCAGAATTCCTTTTGTTCAAGGTTGCTCTACCAAAAAAAAAAAAAAAAAAAAAAAATCCAGGGATGCATTTATTTTATATATTGAAGGACAGTTAGACCAGGTGATTATTATTTCTGTTCTATTTAATGGCATCAACTGAATTCAGTATAATAATAAAATAGAGTTCTGGAGCTGGAAGGAACATTAGAAATAACCCAGTTATTTTACAGGCAAGTAAACTGAGGCACAGAAAAAGAAAGTGAGTTGCCCAAGAACAACACTTAGTAAATATTGAGACTAGAAATCAAATCTTCTGAATCTCTTTTCAGCAATAAATATTTCATTGCTTAGATTTGACATCGTATGACCTGACAAGTTCCTAGAAGTAGTACCACTTGAATTTTCCTTCTTTCTATAAGAGGTCCAACTACTAATATGAAACCAGCTACTGAGACCATAATTGACTTTAGTTGGATGTTCCTTAGTTTTCATTTTGGCTTTAATTTTTCCACCAGTATGGCATAAGTTATTAATTATTATGATTGTTATTATTAGTCCCAATGGAATGAAAGGAGGAGAAAAATATTAAGAGACTAAAATGTGTTGTCCAACAAAGCCAGAGGATCTTCTACAAAAAAGTTTTAATAGGGAAGAAAATTACTGATGGTTTATTTTTCTGCCTAAAGATAGCAGGCAAGATTAATCTTTTCTAAAGCAATCTTCTACAAGTCTATAGCATTGCCAGGGCCACTACTGGCACATACACTGCTTCTGGCAACTTACAAAATGGCACTTCCTGTAGGCAGACGAACTGGGGGGGGGGGGAAGTCCCCTCTTAGCGGATCAATTACAAAACAGCACAGTTTCCAGAAGTGCCTGGGCCAGTGGGATTTCCCCACCTCCTGAGCAACCACCCAACGCCTTTGGTGCAGGGTGCAGCCTGCACGACCTTAAGCAGGGACCCTGTGCATTGTTCTCTTTATTCGAAACGCTGTCACTTCTGTCTGCATCTTTTCCACTAGTAATAAGTTAAAATTCAGCTGTGGAAAACACAGTCTTGAGTTTCCTCGGCTCGACTTCAATATCAACAAAGACAGGAGCACCAAGTCTCTGTAGTATCCTAGCAATGAGCATGGACTTTTATGTTACCAAACACATTGACCCATTCCAGCATATTTGCAGACTGCCCTGCCCACCTCTTCTCTCCAGCCAAATCCTACTGATGCTTTAAGGCCTCTTCTTCTCTTCCAAGTAGTCTTTGCTGACTCATTCCAAACCTCATTGATATTTCTTCCTTACATCCCCCAAGACTTGTTACCTGTTGAGGATTTGGCGTTGATTAATATGGCGTTTGGTGAAAGGACCCAGTAATGCTTAATTGCCTGGCTGCATGCAAATGACAGCAGCATTCCTACAAGAATGGTTTCAGGGCAGTCTGAAGACTTTCTAGTAGCTCTGTATGCGGAGTAAGGTAGACTTATAAGTAAGTAAGAAAACAAGCACCTGGCTGCCCAGTGCATCTAGTACCAACATAAGCTGCCCAGAATTCCCACTTTCTTGGCCTGTATTACTGATGCCCACCTAGCCAGTGCTTCCAAAAACAGGTGATCTATCCCTCCACATGGCAATTGTGAATAATAATTGAAAGTATGTCTCCTAAGTAATGGAGGCGGGGCTTTTATCATCTCCATTACTTTCAACATGAGAAACTTTTATAGTCTGTTTAAAAATGTGAAAAAAAATCAAGAAAGTTACTAAATTAACTGTCATAGTAATGAAGAAATTTATTTTAATAATGTAGCTGATCCTGTAAAACAGTGGCCACCAGATGCTCCCTTTCTTGAAATTAGTGCATGTTTGAGTTAAAAAGACACAGGCAATTTCAAGTCTACCTTTTCATCTTCAAACAGAAAAGAAAGCTGAGCAGGGAGTGGGAGAAATAACAGGAATTGATGTGACTCGTGCTGATGTCTTATTAAATACGTATGTGTAAGTGTTTATTCTTTTCTACTGGTTTATAGTTGTGGTGCTAATAACTGTTACCTTTTGAGGTTGCTTTGAAGTAAAGCTTGTCTTTCTATGAGAAAACAAAACAACCAAAAAAAGCAGAGGGGGCAAAAGGCCATTTTACTTCTCTTTCTATCCCAAAACCCATTCTAAATCTTAACACTTCGATTGAGGAAAGGTCAAACATGCTGATGAAATAATAGAAGAAAAATTTTAAAAAAGAGAGAATAAAAGCCATAACAACAAAAAAGCAAAAATAATAGAAGAAAAATACATACTCATAAGCTTCAATGCCAAGATTGATGTGTGTATGTGTGTGTGTGTGTGGGGGGGTGAGGTTCGTGTACAATTCCTAGATGAGAATGCCCTGTGGCTCCTCTTACCTAGCCACATGAAACTGAACAGAGCACTGTAAGACAGACAGATGGCCCAGATTGCTCAGAACAGCCCCTGTGCTCTTATGGAAGGGAAAGTATCCACCTCACCAGTTACTCTAGTCACTAGCAGAGTGACCAGTCTCTAGACGTCAACATTATTTGGGAGGCATTTGATTATATTCAATGTAATACATATATTAAAACATAGGATGGTCTCTAATTGTTTTATAAATGTTTATCTTGAATCCCCAGAAAGATTAGAAACTCACTGAGAGCCAGGCCAATATCTATGCTGCTTCTATTTCCTAAAGGGTGTAACCGAGACACATGGTGAGTGCTCAGTCAATATTTGTATGACCAAATGTAAAAAGAAGTCCTTATTTTTGAAACTCAATATAACCTGATTTTACAGATATGAGGATAATAGTATGGCATATTATATTCAAAGGAGGTAGAAAAGAGTTAAGAACTGGCAAAAGAGTTTAAACCATCAAGAGTAGCTCCACTGGATGAAAAAAACATACCCTCAAACCTTCTAATTATAGACTAGGCTCTTTGAGTTAATGACATTTCTTTATAAGACATGCAATTTTTTCTCTGTCTGGAAGCAACACACATTCAGGAATTGAGACAAACATCAATAGAACAAAAGCTGTAGCTCAGCTGTTTGGAGGAAATCAATTCAAACAACTCATAATTTGCTGGGTGACACATCATGAAACATTAAGCTAAGTGGCGGCACCTGGCTTCAGAAGCATGATCTCTAGGACAGCTACCAATTTATTCATGCTGAAGAAGAAAGTCTCCCCCTCCCCGCCCCTTTCATGTAAAGCTTATAAACCAAAATGATGATGATATCAAAGGGTTCTTAAAAAAAGAGCTTCCCAACACACAGTTTTCTCTCTGTCAGGTTATTTCATGCAACTTTCTCAAACAAAGTGAACGATGAGCTATACTAAGGAAATGCTTTGAGGTCTCTAAGCTATGACCAGAACTTATAAGATTCAGTATGGAAGGGAGGCATGCAGTGTGACAGGATAGCCGTATAATGGAAGTCTGGTTTATAACCTGGCGAGGTTGCCAGTGAAGATGTTTTCATTAGTAACTGGAGTTAGAGAAAGGAAGCACAAGTACCTCTGTACCTTAAAAATAGCAGGCAGACAACTGGGCACCGGTTCATCATGATCAGCTACTTACTGTCTCAGAGAAGCCAACAAAAGTGGAGCTCACAGAAGGAAGAAGGGGGAGAAAGCTGACCTTGAATTGACTGAGAAGAATGGTCAGTAGGAGTACACTGTTAGTGATGAAGTAACGTGTTAAGTCATGGAGAAGCTTTGGGGAGCATTCACCACAACATCCTTGGCCATAAGTGCATATTGAATGTAGACTTACTATGTGGCCATTTTGGGCTAGTTGAGTTGGGGGATATAGAAGAAATGTAGCCACTTTCCTTAAAGAATATGTCATCTAATGGAGACAAGATTAGTAGTGACCGCTGAGTATTTACTATGTGCCCAATAGTGCTTTACATATGTTATCTTACAACATAATCCTCACAACATCCCAATGAAATGGGTATTATTATTCCCTCCATTGTATAGATGAAGAGACCAAAGTCAAAAGAGTTATGCATCTTGTACAAAATTATTCATCCAGTAAGTGACAAAGCCAAGATGTGAACCATGGTCTTACGTTAGAGTCTATGCATTTAATCACTAAAGTAGAGCCAACCGTAAAATGGGGATAGAAATGGTGTCAACCACAGAGTTGTTAGGAGAATAAATGAGTTAACATATGAAAACAATGAGAGCACCTGGCATGGAGCCAACATTCAAAAATAGCCAGCTATCATCATCTTTAATGTCAGCAGTGTTTTCCTACATCTTAATGCATGAATCCTTTTTACAACATCCTTGACAGGTAGTTCCCAGCTCCTGATTATACATCTCCTCAGGGGCAGGAAGCTCAGTGCTTGAGCAAGCAGCTTCATTGTGCAACAGCTCTTGTTGTTTAAAGGGATTTCCTTTGATCAGCTGAAATAAATCTTCCTATAACTTTTGCCCACTGGCCCTACTTCTGCTATTGATAATAACACAGAATAAGCTGACATCCTCTTCCACTTGACATGACAGAATAAATATGGCAAGAAATAGAGAATCATTTAAGATTTTTGAGCTAGAGAACAACATAAGGAAAGGCGAGTCTAAGGAAGATGTGTCTGATGATATTGAATAAGGAGAGCTGGGTTGGAGAGCAGTGAGAATGGAGATAGGGAGGCCAGTGAGGAGGTTGTGGCAGTGATCCAGGTCATGTGGACCAGCACAAGAGCAATGGCAGTGAGGATGGAGAAGCAGCACAGATAAAGGAAACCTTTCATGGGGAAATTTGACAGGGCTTGGGGACTGGCCAGATGTGGGGGTGGGGAGATAAATAAAAGAAATCTCATTGACGACCCTGAGTTTACAAATCTAGCTGTTCAGAGGAGCCAAGTTTTTTGGGTTTGTTTATTTGTTTGTTTGGGGGTGGGGTGCATTTGGAGGGTGGGGAGATGATGAGTTTGGCTTTGAGTTGACAATTAAATAAGGCGAAAAAATATCCAGTAAGTAGAGATAGGTGACTGGCAAGAGACATCTGGATAAGACATACTAATTTTAAAGTCGTCAGCCAGAAGGGTTGAATAAGATAAACGAACTGTTGATTCAGGGCTTCAAATGGTAAGATGAGAATCTGAATGTGGTCCAGTAGGTAGGGCTGGCCCTATGTGAAACTTTGAAGGACCTGGGATTCTGAAGCCTCTGACTACCCTCCCACTCTCAGCTGTCCCTTTCTTTTCTTTTGATGGTGGCTGCTCCCCTACCACTTAGTTCTCTGATACCATTGTCTCCCTCCACTTGCCCTCCTATTAATATTGTGATGAAGACAAAACTACTCTTAGTGGGTCAAGGTGATCATGTGGCGAGAACATAAATTAAGAGTCAAGAAACCTGGATTTTCATTTCAACTCTCCCGCTCCTCCTTCTGAATCCCAGAAGGGCCCTAAGGGTCCCTACAGCTCAAAAAATCAATGTGTGTCCAACCTGTCTGTGCTGAACACTGTCCCAGTTCATTGCCTCAGTGCTGTGAACCTGTTTCCAGATTCTCCGTTCACCCTAAGGTGCAAAAGACGGAGCACAGCTTAGTGTACCCTAGTGGAAAGAAAGGAGTAGATAATATGTTTGATGGATAATCAAGAAACAATAGTCTTTGGTCTTGGAATGCAGTCTGATTTAGACATCCAAACACATGCCTACTAGTACAACCACTCATTCACCCCCTCCTAAACTCAGCTGGATGGTTCACTGCTGGAGCTGGGTAAGATATGGTGGGGGAAGAAAGCAGTTGCTTTGAATAGGCTTCTCTTAGGGAAAACCTAGAGTTGTCTGTTTGTTGTATATGGTTTATGTGCAAATATATACATAAGTATAAAAAGGTCTGGAGGGTTACATATGGAACAGTTAACAGTTCCCTCTAGGGAGGAGAATAAGATGAGAATGAAGAGGTGAGAGGGAAAGGAGACTCACATTGCACTCTAGATAGTTCAGTGTATGAATTTTTACAATGAGAATGTATCCCTGCATTACTTGTGTAATATACAAAACAATAAAAATGTTTTTCATTGTTTAAAAAAAAGACAACTGCTTATTAAATTTGAGAAGCTGAAAAGTTTAGAGTAGCATTTCTAGCATCACAATGATAAATGACTTCATGTCTCAGGATCCTTGCATTTTTTGAATGGTAGACAATTTCCTCCTCTCTTGTCCCAAGATCATCAGCCTCTCTAGGCTCACAGCCACCTAAGAAATAGAATCAAGAAAAGGGGTATTTAAAAAGAATGCAAAGAAGAAATGGAGTGTTTCAAATGGTCCCAGGAAGGCTGGCTGGTGGGCTACAGTCCCCAAAGTTTAGCCAAGCAGTGTGTCAGGCAGTAAACCAGAGGGCATCCTTAACCTCCTCCCACCATTTGACAAGCAAGCAAGAGAAAATGCGGCTGGTGTGAGTCCACTGCAGAGGTGGGGAGTTCTTTAGTGCAGTAGTGACAATGCCCTGCTTCCCTAGATCTGGCACATTTCAGAAGCTGCTGACGTGTTGAAGCCTGCTAAAACATGATGTGGGAAGAAGAATGAATGTGGGCAAGCTCGGCTAGCCACTCAGAGGGAAATGATCTCATTTCTCCTGCTGGGCAACCCCCAGTTGATGGTAAATGGAATAAGACAGGGTAACATTTAAATTCCATCATTATAGTTTTTTTCTTGAAAGCCACAAGTTTACAGTTGATGGTTTCTGTTGTCTTTTGAGCTCTTTATCATAGCTGTAGCCAGAAGGGGAGAAAGATTCAGAAACACTGTCTTGGCCAGAATTTCATTCTCCTGCTTCTCTTTGGAGATATTTCCATTATTTTTTTTCAGATGCACAGGGACGGCCTTTGGCACTTGTTATGGTCTTATGTGCTGGCTGGTTGGAAGTCATGAATATTGGAGCCTTTAATCCATAATCTCTCCCAGTGCAATTTGTCTATGAGATTCCTTTCCTGTCCTGCCAGAGGGTAGTAGAGTTATAATTCATGATCCTGTGATCTTCAACATGGCTTCTGGCATAGTGAGTAAGTTCTTTGTTCTTTTAGGACAGAACTGTCACTCATCACTAAACAGCCCTTCATTTTTTTCCCGAACACTGACTCATAGAATCATAGATTCTCAGGGATGGAAGGAAGCCGAGAGGTCGTCTCATCCAACCCCTTACTAGTTGACTCCAGGCAGTGCCTAGGCATGGTGAATTACTTCATGCCCCAAATAAGTAATATTTAGTGAAATAAAAAGGGTGATTCGTGAGGGTCAGAGATGAAACACCTCCAAAAGCACTTTAAAGAGATGTGTGTTCTAAAAGGTATGATGTAGGAAAAAGGCATATTAATAACATCTTTGTTTCTGTGAGAATTAATCAGGTACAAACCCAAATCAAAACTGAGAACCTAATTATATAATAGTAGTGATAATAATGATGACGATGATAATAACAACTAAGTAAGAGCAGTTAAAATCAGTTAAGATTTTTCTGAACACTTGCAATGTATCTGGCATGGAGCTAAGTTATTCATGTGAATTATATAATCATCAAATCACTGCTATGGGTCTGATATTATCCTCCATTTTACAGATGAGAAAACTGGAGCTTTGGAAAGGTTGGAGTAGTTTGCCCAAGGTCATATACCTGTCAAGTGGCAGAACTCATACTGGAACCTAGGACCAAGTCTTTATGACCAGGTCATACTACTGTATTATCCTCAAAAGAAGATGGTTACTGTAGAAAATAGTTACCTCCCAGATTTGTCCCCAGCTGCAGGGCTAGTGAGGGGATATGTTTCATAATCTTTTCCCTGGACCCCTTGAGATCCTTCTCAGTTTATAAGCGCTCATCTGAGCTGAAGCAGAAATATTTCTTGCTTCTATCTCATCACACAAAGGATGTTTTGGTTTCATCCAAGAGCAAAGAGAAATGCTTCTCTAAGCTTTGGTTATCCTACTAGTGCACTGGGAGCAGGTGATAGATTTAAGGGGAAAATAATAGCCTATGGTCCTGGGCAGCTGGTTTGGGGGGAATTAAAACCCTACTCTGATTCAAAGAATAAGGATTTTTTCATACAAACTCGCTGCCCAGCTAGTCAAAATCTATAAATCCATCAAGTAGAGTGAAGTTTTTGGCTTAAATTGTCTCAAGGATAAGTTTTCCTATTAAGTGCGTCTTCCTTTGAATACTGCGTTTTAAAAAGCTGAATTGCTGTGCTGTGAGTAAACAGCAAAAGGGGGTAAGAATATCCTAGAAATATATAATGAGAATCACATGTAACAAAGGACCCATGCTTTTGTCTCACATTCATACCTTACCAAGTGCTCTCCCATACTTTATTTGATCGTCACAACAACCCTGTGACGTAGGCAAGACATATTTTATTTTCCTAATTTGGTGAGAAAGAAAACTGAGACACAGAGTTTTAAGAGGATCACTCAAAGTTATATGGTGAAATGACAAAAAAGACAGAATTAGGACCCAAGAATCTTTTTATCTTGTTCTATCCATATTGAATAGTTCCCTGCTGATGGATAGCATGTTTACAATTTTTTAATCATTATAAAATATCTCTAACAATTTTATTATCCTCCTTTAGACTTAAAGATCTTGGTGTTAACAATGTCCTTGTTCTTTAATCTTCCTGGGAAATTAGTGTATGTCAAAGCGTTAGTATATTATGTCTGTGCTGGAATTTCCTGAATCTAATTTTTGAAAATTCATCATATGGTCATTGTCCTCACCAAAGGTTAGCACAGCAATAATCTTTAATGAGTTTGTAAATGTGATTGGTTGTACATTTGGAAAGAGGAGGGGGAAATAATGCTAATTGAATATTAACTACATGCTGGATACTTTATGTGCATTATCTCATTGAATGCTCTCAATACCAGAAAAGGAAAATATCACTATTGTCTTGATTTACATTTAAGAAATTGACTCATAGCGATGTTAAACAACGTGACCAAGTTCCCAGAGATATCAAATGGTGAAGCTAGGACTCAAACTGGTATAGCCTGACTCCAAAGTCCACATTTTTAACAACTGTGCACACTGCTTCCTAGTAGCTGAAGCTAAATAAATACTAATAGCTCATCTTGAGTGTTTATTATCTACCAACCACTGTGCTAATGACTTTGCCTTCCTTATCCCATTAATTGTTAAAACCTATAAAGTAAGTACTAATATTATCCCCAATTTAAAGATGAGAAAACTGAGACTAATGATGTTAAGTAATTTAAGTCACCCAGCTAATAAGGGAAGGAACCGGAATAATTACTATACATCTCTGGTTTTTTGTGTGCCATTTAGACAACATACCCTATAAGTATCAAAAAGAAGTAAAGAATCACTTTGCAGCAATAATTTGAGTTGCCATGTATGTGCACGAAGTCATATATCAAAAACTCAAGGCCCGTGAGAAACATTACTCTTTTATTCTCAAGGTTACTGACCAGTTATGGGGGGTGGGGGCATTTTTGATATGCTAAGAAGCCCTTAGTGAAGACAGACACCATTAAATAAATCAGTAAGGTTAAGAACAGAAGTATCAACTGGGGCACAGTTTATTAATTTGTTGGCCAGTTCATGAACTTGAGCCCTGACATATATAATCTTTTATCTTTTACTTGTTTTGGAAATTTTATAGATGAAAAACATTAAAATAATGATGCGATGAATTGCTATGTAATGACACATGAGCTATGTTGTCAAAATATATAAAAGATTAAGTATATACAGACAGACAGGTGTCAGTTGGGATCCCAACTCTGCTGCTTCCTAGCTGTGTGATCCTGGCCAAGATACTTGACTTCTTTGAGCCTTAGTCCATTTGTCTTTAAAATGAGGCTAATCGTACCTACCTCATAGAGTTGTTGTGGGCCTCTAATGAGTTTAAATATGCAGAGCACCTAGTCCTGTATTTGGCATATAGCAGTAACTCGATATATATATCAGTGCCCTTTGCCTTTCCCTTGAGAATCATTATTTAATATTAACCTCCATACAGCAAGGACTTTTTAAGATCGGAAAAATAAATATTTTTACATGTATTTATTGTTAGTAGTAGTTTCATATTATTTTACCATTTCTACTTTGTTAGGCAGTTGTGGCTACCCCAAATCCTGTGCTTCTTAATAGCATATGCAGAAATTGACTCACACAAAATGGTTTACTTTGTGGCTGACTTAAGATTTGCACAACATTATTGCTACGTTTTAATTTGTTTACTTTTTTTTTCTTTTCATATTGCTTGGCAGAATTGCCTAAATGGCACTCAGAAAACCAAAAATACGTGGGAAAGTAAGTAAGTTATCCAAGCACATGCTGAGAATTGCTTGGCATACTTTACAACAACTGGCAAATTAACCTTCACACACTCTGATAATGCCACAGAGTTAAAGGAGCAACTGTATGTGCCTCCATGCAGCTGTCTAGTTTGCTAATGCATGCTCCTAAAATAAAAATTAAAAAAAGAGCCACACACATACTAATTGTCTTTTTCCTTCCAACAATCCAGCTACTCAGTCCTTCTTCTTGAAGCCCATTTTCATAAACACTGTGTTGACCAAGAAACGTCTGGAGATGGGAGGAGGGAGAAAGCTTGTATTGTTTATTGAATATCAGAGGACGTCTCCTTCATGCGACCTAAGGCATGTGTGAGTGCTATCATAAGAGCCACATTTTAAAGAGGTGAAGTCATTGCATACGCCGCCTTAGAAGAGTATGCTGGTGCCAAAGACTATCCTCAACAGCGTTTCCAGATTTGCTTTTTTAAAAATCCAGAGATTTTTTTTTAAACACATAAATCAAAAGTGAACAAGGCAAAGGTTCAGCAGTTCACTTCCATGCGTTGCTACCCTTCATCGTGGAACTCAATTTCTTAGCCAGGTTGCCTTTCAGGGCTAAAAGAAGGGAAAACAAAGATGGGGGGAGGCAGATAGGGCCAAGAATCCAATTAAGAGATGAGCTGCATGAAGGTATAATCATCAGTAATCCTAAACAAGAGAAAGCAGAGGGGAAGGAAAGTTACTTATAATCAGAGAAAGTAGAGAAGAAGAAAAGTTCCTAAAATTGGTATACAGCAAAAAAATTGTAACTTCCATTTTACTGATGAATGTCCTTTAGTCTGGAATTAGAATTCTATAAGGTCAAACAAAGAGCCACAGTTAATTCCCTGGGAGACTCCAATTTCAACTTGGATTGGCTTTAACAATAAAAAAAATTGTGCAAATTCAGAAAGCAGCACACAAAAAAATTAAAGAATGCAAAAGCCTCTCCTAGATGAGCATGTAGCCTTGCATAGAGGGAAGATGAAAATCTTTTCATGCAATTACCCTTTACTCCAAATTCTACTAATCCTGACCTTCCCTGTTTTGTAAAACATCAAATGCAGATGAAATGAAAACAAAATCACTGGGCATTGGAGTTTAGCGAAAGGAAAGGCTAACCAGGAATGCTTTTCAGTGGCAGGAACTGTTCAGGTGAATATGGTGCTTAGCAATTATTCAGATAAGAAAGTGGCGGTAAGCTTTCTCTCTTACCATGAGTCTGTGTGCACACTTTGTTCTCTGAGGAAAAAAATCTGTACATATTGAAAAAAGGACATGTACTTACGTTGGACTTAGTGGGAATCTGGCCGACAGAGGTCTGTTCCTTTCTGAGAATATGAACAATTCCCAGTGAGGAAAGTATATAAACACTTACACACATACAGGCATCATGCCCACTCTCTCTCCTGGCCTGCACCTTTTGTCTCCAAATCTAAGAGACCACACACCATTTTCCTTTCATAGGCCTTTATTTGACACTCTTAGGCGTTTTAGGTTTATCCTGGCAAAGGCCATATTTAATATTCTAGATTAAAATCAGAGAATGTTGGAGCTGGAAGTTATATATATGTAGTTCAGCCAGTCAGCTATTGGCCTAAAACCACTTATGCCCCCAGTCCCTCAAAGGCTCATCCTTTAAATGATAGGCAACGTTGACACAATTAAAATAGTTTAATTGGCAAATCAAATTTCCTTCCTCTTTTCAGAAAAAAAAATCTATTATGTAAAGTGAGGTTGGACTCTACACAGTATTTGTGCCTTAACTATAATCTAGCCAATTCATTTTAGTAATCATTCATGAAAATATATCATTCTAAGTTCTCCTAGGCATTTAGAGGTGAATTGAAAGTACTTATTTCTTAATTTGTCCCCCCTCTATTTCTTATGATCCTCTCTACTTCTCAAACATATATACCTGAGAAAGAGAAAGGGAAATCAGAAAGAAAAGAAAAATAGATGTTAGGAGAGGCTGAAGGTGGCAACTGGAAGTTTCCTGGAAAGAATGAAAGTGAAAGGGGCCGAGACGCCCTTGAAATATTCTTTCTCGGCAAACAAAATCAGAGAATAGATGCTGCAGACTTGAAAATGGATAAACAATGTTTGTGCCTCCATCTCTATCTCTTCACAATCCCCTAAAGGTTGAATTGTACTGCACATTAAGGATATCTAGTTGTGTTTCAGTTACAATATATTTCCTTTGATGCCAATCTTCCTAGTGTCTGAATTTCCCCAGATTAAGAGTGAGAACTGGGATTGACCCAAACAACAGTGCAGAACTCATAACACTCAGCGGAGTTCAAGGCTGTTTCTAGGGATGAAAAGGTGGAAAAACACATCAACACAATTTAGGGTAAAACAAAATACAGTGATATCCCACTTATCCAATCATCTAGCATAAAGCCATATACAGAAAGGCCTATAATTTCTTTCGGTAGTAAAAACCCTCCACTGCTAGATGATTGTGCTAAAAGTAAAAAAGCAGATTGAGAGGGATACATCCAGGCATGAAAGTGAATGCTAATAGTGGAAGAGGAAAATGTGCAAATACCAAGGTCCAAGCTTAGCACACTGGTTAACTACGGAGAGGAGCAGCAGCTGGTTAGTCCTCCAGAGCCCCAGGGCATCACCATGTAACACGCGGTGTGATAATTACATTTAGAATGCTGCTTCCGCCTCCTCAGGTATCATACTTACTCCTGGGCAATTACCATCCTGCTGTTGTGAGCTCTCCCCTCTACTGGCTCCAAGTTTCAAGGGAGTATATGAAATGAAACATCTTCCTTTCGCTAAGGCCAATGTTCACTGTAAGGCAGTTTTCTATTACTGCCTCACCATTCAAAAATGAGTTAGGTCCCTCCTTCCATGTTCTCATCGCACCCTGAAGGTTCATTCAAAGCAATTATCAAAATTATAATTAAATAAGTGTTTGTGTCATTATTTCATTAATGCATATGTTCATTTATTTGGCACATGTTTGTTGATCATCTGCTCTGAGCCGTGCACTGTGCTGGGCCCTGAGCTACAACAGTGAGCTCAGCAGACATGGGCCCTGCTCTCATGAAGCATCAGAGGATACCGCAACTAATTGCGCAATTCATTACTTAGGCACATTGATTTCATGACAATCTCCTCTGCAAGACTATAAACACAATGAGCCGGGAGACTCTTCTGTCTTGCTCAGTCTTAGAGGGTTCTCAGTGGGAACCAGCTTAGGAAGCTTTTGCTTTGGCTGAAAGCATCTCTTGGGCTTCTGAGGTAGGCGGTGAAGCTGTTCCTGTAAGTTCTCAGAAGACAACACACAGGCTCCCCTCTGCCCAAAGGAGTCAGCTTCCCGAGTTCTAGAGGTCCAGTGGGTTAGGACCTTAAGCTAGGTCAGTCACTGGGGGTTCCGACAAGTGGAACCGTGCTTGGAATTAGGGATTTACTGGGCGCTGACTTTGCTGCACTTCTAAATTCTCAAGATGGACCCAGAGGTCCAGAGGACTTAACAACAGCAGTTTTGCGGTATTTCAGGGCCTCAGGTCAAAAAGAGGACAGCTTCAACAGCTACACATGAAGAATTCAGTAAGAATGAGTGTGGGCACCCAAGAAAAGGAAAAGAAGTTTGGATAAATCCCTGGGCATGTTGAGGCTTGGATTCTGAGGCTCCCCAGGAGTGGCTTTCTTCTCTTGGCAACTTATTTCTTATCTAGCAGTAGGTCAAGAGGGGAACAGTTGACTGCATGCCATCAATCTTCATTAATTTAATAAAATTCTCACTGGCATTTTTGTTCATCCAAAAACGATTCCTGGTTTCAATCGCAGGTAAGCTTAAACTTGTAATAAGACTATTAGTAGCTGCTCTGGGATGTGATGGAAAGTTCCAGGACCATGAGCAGTCCATTTACATCCTGGACAGGGGTAGTTCTCAGGCTACATATGGATTTTTTTTTAAATTCAAGAATAGTTCGGGGCCGCCCCAGTGGCATAGCGGTTAACTGTGCACACTCCACTTCGGCGGCCCGAGGGTTCGCGGGTTCAGATCCCCGGTGCACCAATGCACCGCTTGTCAAGCCATGCTGCGGCAGCGTCCCATATAAAGTAGAGGAAGATGGGCACAGATGTTAGCCCAGGGCCGATCTTTCTCAGCAAAAAGAGGAGGATTGGCATCGGATGTTAGCTCAGGGCTGATCTTCCTCACAAAAAAAAAAGAAGGAATAGTTCATTTTCTATTATTATAAAATACATATTCCTATAGAAAATCTGTGAAATATCAAAAAAAAAAAAAAAAAAACCATGAGAAAGAAAACAAAAGTCCTACCTCCCAGAGATAATCACTATTAACATCTCAGTATATATCCTTCCAAACACTTTCCCTATGTGCAGCAGGGTCAAACCCAAGGTCCACGTAACTTTTCTCTTGCCAGGACGCTCATCTAGAGTTTCCCTGACTCAACATCCCTTTGGAGCCCTGAGAACCAGACTTCAAATGAAAGAGCTGGGCTGGAGATATTAATTTGGGAGTCACCAGCTCAAGGTGGTAGCAGAGGCAGTAGGAAGCAATACTATCTACTGTTTATCAACAGCTTGGTATGTGTCAGGTGCTGTGCTAAAGTGACATTACATACATTCTCTCTAATCCTCACAAGAACCTTTTGAATCTGTATTATCTCCATTTTACAAATGAGGAAATAAAATTCAGAAAAAAAAATAGATGATGTATTAGTTTTCTAATGCTCCTGCAAAAAATTACCACAAACCAGGTGGCTTTAAAGGTCAAAAATGTATTAGCTCAGAGTTCTGTAGGTTGGAAGTCTGGGCACAGCATGGTTCACCTGGTTCTCTGCTTAAGAGTCTCATGAGGCTGGAATTAAGGTGTTGGCTGGGCTACGTTCCTTTCTGGAGGCCATGGGGGTGAATCTGCTTCCAAGCTCATTCAGGATGTTGGCAGAATTTCATTCCTTCTGATTGTAGGACTGAGGTCCCATTTTCTTTGCTGGCTGTCAGCTGAGGGCTATTCTCAACTTCTAGAGGCTGCCCTTCCTCCATTTTCTTTTCTTTTTTTTTTTGTTTGTTTGTGAGGAAGATCAGCCCTGAGCTAACATCTGCCAATCCTCCTCTTTTTGCTAAGGAAGACTGGCCCTGGGCTAACATCCTTGCCCATGTTCCTCCACTTTATATGGGACGCTGCCACAGCATGGCTTGACAAGCGGTGTGTCGGTGCCCGCCCGGGATCCAAACCCCGGCCGCCAGCAGCGGAGCGCGCGCACTTAACCGCTACACCACTGAGCTGGCCCCATCCCTCCATTTTCAAAAGCAACAATTGTGGATGGAGTCCTTCTCATACTTTGGATCTCTCTGACCTCCCCTCTGCCTTATCTCTCCTATGCTGTCCTCCTTCTTTAAACCTCCTAACTGAGGTATGATTGACATATAGAAAACTGTACAAATTTAATGTATACAACTTGATGAGTTTGGGGATAAGTATACACCCGTGAACCATCACCACCATCCAGGCCCTAGACATACCCATCATTTCTCAAAGTTTCCTCGAGATCATCCTATTTTAAGGTCAACTGATTAGCAATTTTAGTTACACCTGCACAGTCCCTACACAGCTGTACCAAGAATAGCATTTGGTTAAATAACCAAGAGATGGGAATCTTGGGGAAACATCTTCAGAATTTTGCCTACCATAAGTGAATTTTCCCAAAGCCACACAACTAATCAAGTGGTAGACCCGGGATTAGAATGCAGGCTTTCTGGATTCAAAAGAGTTTGCTATGTGTAACTCCTAATTCTTATTACTAAATTAATTAATAAAAAGGAAACTGGATGACATTTCAAGAAAGACTATATAGAGAAAGAGCAGAGGGCCAGGATAAGGTGTTGGGAACATCTGGCAGAAGGCTTTGTGGAAAGTAAGTTCAAAAAATATCTGTTAAGTAAGTTATTTTACTCAGCTATACAGCACATATTGGAGCCCGTCCCCTAGGCCATCACCCCTAAGTGTTTTGTTAAAACCAGGAGAGTTTTGGAATAGTAAAAAGCTGCTCATAGAAACAGAGAGTAGACTGGTGGTTGCCAAGGGCTAGGGGGTGGGGGGAAATTGGGAGAGGTTGGTCAAAGGGTACCAACTTCTAGTTAGAAGATGAATAAGTTCTGGGGATCCAATATACAGCATGGTGACTATAGTTAATAATGCTGTATTATATGCTTGAAAGTTGCTAATAGAGTAGATAAATGTTTTCACCACAAAAAAGAAATGGTATTCAGGTGATGTGATGGAGGTGTTAGCTAATGAATGCTATGGTGGTAATCATTTTGCAATATATAAGTGTGTCAAATCAACACATTGTACACCTTAAACTTACATAACGTTCTGTTTCAATTATATTTCCATAAACCTGGAAAAAAGATCCTGAATATTCTTGACCATTTACACTTCCCAATAAAATTTAGAGTCTGTTTACCAATTAAAAAAAAACAGAATAGTTTTAAATCATAATATTCTACAAGTCATCAGCATGAAAACTAGCTTTAAAAATGAAATCATTCTAAATTATTTATCTTATACATGCGTATGGCTCCAGTCAGGCATGTTTCTGTCCTTGCAGTCTCCCAAGTAACAGCAAATGATTCTGTCAGCACCTGGGACAAGCAGGGTGTCACTGTTGCATCTCCATCTGCCCTGGGGCTGCGGGAGCTATCTATGGTGGTGAGGGGCCCTCTCTGCCTCCATCTGGCTTTGGGGAAAAGCTTGTCACTTTTGATCAGATTAAGATTTCATCAAATGCCTAGGTATTTGTGAGATATGCTTTGGGTTAGCCTTTTGACCTCTGATTTGGGATGTGTTGGAATCTGACTCAAGCCTGTAGATGGTGAAGAAAGGGCAAGGTGAAGGCGAGCAGATACCACGGGCAAAAGAGAGTCAAGCACTGGAGGTGGGAAATTAGCATAGGCTCAGAGAAAGTGGAGGATTTTTCTCTTACTTTGGAATAAAAAACAATTAAAACTCCTCTAATAAATTCAGTCTCTTCCTTTGCCTCCTTTATACCACCACTTTCCCAACTCTGAACTCTACCCCCGACGCGTTCACATGTACACATATACTCATACGCACATACGCACACAAAAGAACGCAGGACTAAGCTCACTGAGAGTAAGGAAAAGGAGGAGTTTAGAACTAAAATGCTGTTGAAGACCCTTTGAGGGACCCTGAGACAAGCCCTAAAGGCAGCCCAGTAGGCAATGGAACCATGTCCAGTCTCTTTCATCCAGGAGAAATGACTGAGCACCACGGGGTTTGTGTTGTAAGGTCAAAGTCTGTGCATGCCCATAATCCTGGTGACTTCAATATGGCCATTTGCTCAGACCTATAAATCCTTTATTTCCCTAAGAAATTCCATCAGTTAAAAAGTCAAATAGTTGGCCCTTATTAGATCCAGACCTTCATCTATATTTTCAAGGACCCGTCTGCATTTTTGGGTTTAGTTTGCTAAGACCTGGTCTGACTTCAAATAGGAATAAAAGGGATATAAACATGGGAAACAGTTCATTAATTCATATTCTGCCCCTGTTTATAGGGTGGATGGGGATAACTACATAGCACAATTCTTTAAAGCGACTGATTCTCTGAGACAAGTGAATCTAAATTATAGTTCCCTTTCTCATCTCTGGGAAACTTATAGTACAGGACAATTCAACCAGTGTTTATAGGATGCCTAGCACAGTGTCCCCATGTCTATCATTTAGATACCTCAAAAGTAGGTGCTTAATTATTGTTTGACTCAAGCTTCTATTAGCTAATATCATCAGTCAAAAAGACAAATGATTAGAAAATGTCTTCATTTCTTTGGTTGGCATCTGAAGGGTTTGGAAAAGAATCAAGATTCATTCCCATAAATGGATATATCTGCTAATCAGGGTTCTGGAGTGAAAAAAAAAAAAGTTGGAGCTTAGGCCAGATTAAGAAATACGTGAAGCTTGTTTTACTTCCCTTGATTGTCTAGTGTTAGTCTTATGCTGCTCACTCCCCCACCGTTTAGTGCATGAGGAACAATATTAATGCACTCCTCTCTGCCAAGTTGGATGGGTGGGGCAATAGACAAAAAAGTAAACCTTGAAAATTGAAACTCAGTAATTGATTCATAATGGGTGACCTCGGCCTCCTTGGGAGGGGCTGTCTTTGGGAGAAGGCTTGTAAATGTGTCATAGGAAAGGTGTGACTTGCATCTTGTCGTAAGACTTGAGTCTTCCTCAAAGTCAGTCAAAAAACAAGGGTGACTGGAATGTGACAAGTGTGAAAAATTGTAATCCGTTCAACCGCATTGAACCTTCCCTGGCATGACATGAGGTCATGGTGAAAAATATAAAAGGGGAATGGGGATAAAAAACAGAATGAAAAAAGGGGGGGAAATGGGAATAAAAATATGGGAATAATTTGTCAGTTTTCAGAGAAGAGTGGGCTCTGGCCCTTTCTATGAGTTAGAGAGAAAATCGCCCCACAGTAGAGATGGATATTCATCTAGCTCTGCTTATTTGCTGAAAATAAAACTATAGAACTCAAAACACCCCCTCTCTTTGTTCAAACTCTATGCTGAACAAGCAACCTTCCCATCTATAATTTGGTTCTCTGAGTGACATGCCGATCCACAGGGAAAGCCCTGAGCAAACGACAAATTTGCATTATCCCACTAGATCCAGCTGTAAATTAATAAATGATTCCCTGGTTTATATGACAGTCTTTTACAAGTGTAGTTAGTATAAAGCAGTCCTCTAGGACTTGACTACTTTGGGAGCACTAAATAAACTGAGTTTCTGGATCTGCAAAGCTGAGGATCTGACCTTGAACCCATGAGGAATTTGCAATCAGCCTGCCTACTGAGTTTTGATAATTTCGGCATATTAAGCATGCTCGTTGTTATTCTCTAGCTCTCACATGGCCTGCAGGTCAGATTTACTTCTGCTAGAAATAAATATGCAAAAAAACCCAAGAAAGTGGAAGGAAAGTAATGTAAGCAGAAAGAGAAGTAATGTAAGCAGAAAGAGAAAGGGCTTTAATCTCATAAGACCTGAATTGGGACCCACATTCCTCCTCTCCATTTTCTCATTTGAAAATGGGGTTAATAATACCCACTTCTGGAAGGTTTCTTGTGAGAGTAAATGAGATTATATGTATATAAAGTGTCTGGCAAATGGAGGGTGTTCAATAAGATATAAGTTGTGTTACTGCCATCCCAGGCTGAATTTATATTTTAAACATACCTTAGACTTAACCCAAAGGCGTAAATGTCTTGCGGAGTCATTTCAGACCTCAGCTAGGAAGTAAAAGAATTTGAGGCACTCAGGCCCCATCAGGATCTTTGGAAATTACACTCCAGTGGCCCCCAAAACTAGATTTTCCAGTTGTCTACTAAACTCATTCAGGGAGCATGGCATAAGTTTTGTATAAATGAGTGGTTCCTAGAGATATGGTACTCCCAACAAACTGTCACAAGGTACTTTCTATTTTCATCCAGGGAAAGCTTGCTGAGAAGCAACACAAATAATAACAGCTAACATTTCTTCAGCACTTACTTTTTGCTTGAGACTGGTTAACAAAAGTATTTCTGTAACTCTTTTCATATGCATTTGTTTTATTTCACCAAGAACATCCTAAGCTCCTTGAGGACTTTGTGTCCCCCTCATTGCCTAGTACCGGTGTAGGGTGTAATGGAAGAACAAAGGCTGTGGATGATGACGCTGAACTACTAACATTTACTGATTTGTTACCATGAACCAGGCAATATACTAAAGTGCTTGTACGTGCTTTATCTCATTAAATACAGTTGATAACCTGATGAATTAGGTACTACTATTACCCCATTTTACAGATGGAGGCATTGGGGCTTGCCGGTGAGGTCACTTGCTCAAGGTCACAGCAGTAAGTGGCTGAGTATGGATTCAATCCAGGTCGGTGATCCCAAAAACCATTCTACTGCCACCCTACTGCCTCCAATACCGGCTTTACCATTTATCTCAGGCAAGCTACTTAATGTTTTTAAGGTACATCTGTAAAACTGAAATAATGATTCCCACTCTCACTGAAACAAAACGTTGTGAATTCATCATTTTGACCCTGAGAACGATGAAGCCCTAAATAAAGATTGCTCCTGAAAGTAGTCCTGGAATATCTAATTTTGTAATTTCTCATGAGTAAAATAACAAATAAGTGTAAAACTTTCCTGTTTTTATCCAATTCATAATAAATATTACTGGTAAAAATCAGCACAAAATAAAGCTGAAAAAGGTGATAACTGTATTTTATTAAAAATTATTATAGATGAAAAATTAAGAATATCTTTTCAGTGAGAAAACTGCAAAAATTGACCAGATAAATTAGCATTGGTAGAACTTATCAAGACAAAGGAAACAAAATGGAAAATGGATAAAAACACACTAAGAAAAATGTCATTAACTGCAAATGTAATAGGGAATGAAATCTTGCAAAATATAGATCTATAAAATATGACCCAAGCAAATTGAACTCTGTAGAAATAATGGCCACAAAAGTAAAACTATATATATAAATAACTTTCATTATAACTTCTGTGAATAAATAGATTCTGATAAAATAATTTAAGCAAATTAAAAGTGAAAATGGAAAAATTTTACATATTTTAAGTTTAGTGCACTGAAAAATTGATAAAAGAAATAGAAGGGCTTAGTGGTGTTCTCTCCAGAAAATACTTTAATGAAGAAAATTCATCAATGTTATTATAATTAAGAATCATTATAGCAAAATGTTTTGAAAAGTGTGGGCTCTGGAGCCAGACTACCTGGGTTTGAATTCCAGCTCCACCACTTAGTTGACTATAATCTTCAGTCAGTAGCTTAACCTCTCTGTACCTCAATGACCCTACCTACGGGATAAAAATAGTATTCACCTCATTAGGTTCTTGTGAGGAGTAAAGAAGATAGTATATATAAAACACTTGGAAGAGTGCCAGGCACATAGTAAGTGCTATATAAGCATTAGCTACGTGTAAATCTTTCCTTTCTCATCAATCAATTCCGGGGCCCTGTGTTGCTTAACATTGGGTCATAATCATTGCTGGACAGGGTGCTATAGAGTCATTATGATATGCCTGCAGTTGAAAGAACTGATGTGCTATCAATGACCAAAAGTCTCAGGCTAGGTAAACAAGTTTCAGGTTGCTTCAATTGCCAGAACTTGATTGTTTTGCAATGATTATAGAAAAGGAAGTTGGTAGTTTTTCAAAAGAGTTTCCTGCATTGCTTAAATGTAGACTATTTTGTTTTCTATTGTTGAGGAGGTGTGTGGATAGTGTTTGTAGATAGGAATTGGTCTTCATTAAAAAATGTATATGATTTAGACGCATATATTCAGGCTATAAAGTTGCCCTTTGATTCAAAGATGCTGAGTCTGGACACATTCTGACTAGGTATTTCTGTATTCTGCTCATCTTGATCCCTTTGTTCTAGACAAAAAGTATGTGTCCCCCTCAATAATGCATTCTGGTGTTTAACGCTAATTTTGTAGCAATGTTAAGGCCTGGGTGTGGTGGAAGGAGGAAAATCCAGGAAAAAAGTGAGTTGGAGAACATCTTCCCTTCACCACTAGTTTTTTGTTTATAATCCCATAATGAAAAATTTCAGATTTTTCCATTTTCCCCATCCCAGAACATTTTCTTGCCTTGCATATGCTTGTCACCCTCGCTTTCCCCATTTCCCTCTTTACTGCCCAGTTTTCAGGCTCAGTTATTTTCCATCTCCTACCTCCTTTACTAATCAAGATGCTCTCTTCTCTGAATTCACGTTGCATTCCTGATCATGACCATGGAACTTTAGTCCTCGTTATTTGTATTGGTCTTTGTGTCATGTGTTCTTTTCATCCAGTGTTTTCAACCACAGCTGCCCACTGGAATTACCTGGGGAGCTTTAAAAATGCTGATACCTAGGCCTCACCCCAGACGTTCTTATTTAGTTGGTCTTAGCTGCAGCCTGGAGATGGGGATTTTTAAAAGCTCCCCAGGAGATCTTAATGTGCAGCCAGGTTTGAGAACCACAATTTTACCCCATCATGAAGGTAAGCTCCTTTATAATAGAGAGTGTTTTCCATTAGCAGCCCTCAAACTTGTTCAGATGCTGGTATACCTGCAAGTTATGGTGCTCTTTGAAGAATTCTATAAAATATTGATGTATTTGATTGATTCATATAAATGAAGAACAATTTTAGTGGCAAAGAAATTGCTGTGGTTTGAGTATAAAATATAAAAGCATAGCCCTGAGCACATATAACCAAAACAAGCTTTTAACCTAAACATGATTGGCTGATTCCCAGTTTCCCCCTAATATTCTTCGGCTTCCTGTTCTGTCATCTGTTAGTGTTCACTAACAGTCTAGCAGTAACAGGTATCAAAGTTTTAAACAAAAATTACAAGCCAAAAAAAAAAAGTGGTTGAATTCCATCTTTTTGCTTTCTTTTTCTTGCAAAGTGAGAAAAGCCTGTTACTAGGTTTTTAGTCTTGGAATACTTCCATTCAGGTTGCAGAACACCCAACACAATAATAACTGCTGACATTTATTAAACTCATTACATAGCAGATGCTCTGCTTTATATATGCCATTTATAACTTACATACTTTATATATTTTTAAAGTATATAAATTATCATTTTGTAATAATTGTTTTTGTTGAAAAGGGATGAATGCTATACAAAAGGTATTTTATTTAGAAATAACTTGTCTGAAGTAGCCCCTTAGATATCTTTAAAAATGAATTTGTATTATATTAATAACAATGGCATATACATGAATTTGCAAATGGTAGTAGTTATACATGTAAGTTATTATTTATTTAAATAAAATTTTTGAAGCCCTAGAAATAACTCCACAGTTGGTTAGCAGTGTGAGGCCTGTAGATTGTAAACTAAACATTGAACTGCAAATTTGGAGTCTGTGGGAGGCAGAATAATGGCCCCTAAAATATCCAGGTTCTAATCTCTGTAACCTGTGAAGGTAACCTTATATGGCATAAGAGACTGTGCAGGTGTGATTAAATTAAGGATCTTGAGATGAGGAGATTAGACTGGATTATCCAGATGGACCCTATATGCAACCACTTGTATCCTTACAAAAGAGAAACAAAAGGAGATTTGACACAGAAAAAAAAAAGGCAATGTGACAACCTCAGCAGTGGGGGGAGAGGGGAAGGAAGGGGGGGGAAAGGGGTGGAGAGAGAGAAAGAGAGAGAGAGAGAGAAAGTAGAAGATGCTATGCCTCAGTCATTGTAGATGGAAGAAGGGGACACAAGCCAAGGAATGCAGCTCTAGAAGCTGGAAAAGGCAAGAAAACAGATTCTCCTCCTAGAGTTTCCGGGGAGCACGGCCCTGCCAATGCCTTAATTTCAGCCCAGTGAAACTGATTTTGGATTTCTGGCTTCCAAAACTGTAAGAGAATAAATGTGCATTGTTTTAAGCCACCAAGTTTGTGATAATTTGTTACAGCTGTCATAGGAAATTAATACAGGGTTGTTCCCCACTTACATATTGTCAGCAAAAATGAAGGTTGTGATTTTAGGTATAGGCCATTACTACACTTAAAAAAAAAGTAGAGGGACACTTCAAAACCAAGGAAATATTGACTGAACCTATTGCTTTGGTTTTAAATTAAAGTGGTATGCAGTGGAAAACTAGGCTTATTGCTAATATATAAACTACTTTAATTGAACAGTCTTTGAAGAAATTTGGCTCTAGTTGGGATAGTGTCCACCCAGCCTGAGATGTGCCAAACCAACCCCATCTGTATGGTTTACATCAGGAAGTATGCTTTTTTTAAAGGATGTTTTGGAAAAAGATAACTAAAATCCTTACATGGTAGTTAAATTTCAACTTGAAATTCTTTATAAAAAATTAGAAAGCAATAAATGATATACGGATTATCAGTTGTGTTAAATTAACTAAACAAGGAGGCCATTAGACTGAGGTGGTTCTAATGCCTTAGCAGCCAATGTAAGCAAATCAAAACCTAAGCCTGTCAATGCCTCAAGGTTAAGAAATCAAAACCTAAGGACAACCAATCACAGACAGCCCCTAGGCTTTTCCAACTAAGGCAAAGCTTAAGCTGTAGCCAGTCAAATCATTTCCTTGCTCTGCTTCCGCCTTTTCTCTATAGAAGCCTTTCCTCTGGCTCTTGTCTGGGGAGCCCTCCTAAGCACTTCCGGTTTGGTGTTGCCCAATTCGAATCAATTTTTGCTCAAATAAACTCCTAAAACTTTTGATAAGCTTATAAATATGTTTATGGATCAGATAGGTTATCAATACTTTAATGACTCAGAATGTCATCAGATTAACCATTCCATTAAGAATTTGGAATTTTTCCCACTAAAGATACTATATGGACAGCTAAAAGAGTGCACTCACCTCCTGGTAATGACAGGATGGCATACTTACCACATATTCAGCTTTGCTTAAATTTTCTGGAAGATAAACTCACTTTAGAAGTCAACATGGATGTTGGTGTGTCATTAGTAATTTTAAAAAAGGGGGAGTCCCAATTAAGAATACAAAAATAAAACATCTTTTAATGAAACAGGTGTTCCCTTGGGAAGGGTTGTGGGGGTTGGGCTGGGGAGTGAAACTTTATTCTTCAAAAAGCTTGGGTAATTCAAAAATGAGTGACCCCATTAAGGGTCATTTTAATGGCCACTATGGAAGGCTAATAAAAATAAACTGTCTCTACAAGTACGAAGCTGTAAATTCGCTATCAGTAAGTCTATGTTTTGCAAAAGAAGAAAAAACTCTGTGAATTTTTGTTTTGGAAATTTATTGTTTTTGTTTTTTCAACAACAATAATATGCACCCTGGAGACTAATTATCTGCCTTTCATTTCCTGGTCACCAATTACTTCTAAGCTTCATCTTTGTTTTAATATCCACTTTGTAGCATTTATTTCTGTCTTTTAGCCATAAATACAAATATTAGAGTAAGAATATGCAAGCATTATATAAGCAGTAAGGATGTAAAACAATTTGCTACATATGCCACCAATGTTTAAGCCATTTCAAGCCACTAAAGCCTATAAAAGCAAATTATTTGCCCTTTCTAGGTTCACTAACAACCGCTTTCACCAAAGTGATCTTCGAGTAGCATAGTTACTGAATTGGATACTGCTGAATTAGTAACTTTATACTCCCCCAAAGAGTATTTAGTAACTCAGCACATCTACAATTTCTAAATTACTGCTCTTATAAACAAAGACAGAGATAACTGGAGGCTAGAATCTAATGGGTCTCTAGACACTTGTCTATTCCAGTTCAGCAGTGGGTGATATTTTTATGGGGATTTCTTTATATCAGGTAACTCGATATAGGAATAAAAATGTGACAGTAGCAGAAGGTAGTAGCAAGGTCTCTGGCTTGTGTGACAGGAAGATTGGACACTGTCTCTCTAGTGAGGACCCTTGAACCGCAGATCTAGCCTCAGAAAATCTGGATCATCAGTGTTGATAACCAGGAATCCTATTTAAATTAGTACCCATCAGGCCTCTTGGGAATAAAACAGAAGATGACTTTTTGATTGGCAGTAGGTTCCTGTGACACAGAGATTAAGACCCTTAAGGAAAGGAATAGGACAATAGTTGCTGCCACCATAGGGAATGTGGAGAGCAGTGCCGAGAATGACCAGGGAGCCCCAAAGTAGAATAGGGTTGAGGAGCCTTGTGACAGACATTGGGTTTTGTTTGCAGGGATAAATGTTTTCCGGTAAAACCCAGGTGGCTATCACTCAAACGTGTATGGAGGGGTTGGGAAGCTTTTTCTATGAATGGCCAGATAGGAAATATTTAGGGCTTTGGGCACCACGAAGTAAAGTCGAGGATATTATGTAGGGGTTTAGATAACAAGAGAGAGAACAAATTTCCAAACATTCAGTGTTGAATAATAGTGATTGAGGTTGGATCTTTTTATTTAGAAAAATTCCAATCTTGTCCCTGAGCTCAAAAAATCTCAAGAAAACTTGACCACTGCTAAGCCATTGAACTTCAGTTTCTATTTTTGAAAAGAAAAATTCACAGAACTGTCAGTGGCTAAGTCCAGGAGAGTGTATGAAGTTCACCACAGACACTCCTGGCTCGACAGCACGTGATCGACTCATTTTCTGCGAAGTGCCTGCTGACGAGTAACGCAATGAGTAACCTTAGGCTATAAACATCTTACATTTTCACAAGTTTTGTAAATTTGTTCAACTAAGCCTTTTTCTGTTCCACACGTTTTTACCATCAGTTGTAACACATCTTAGCATATTCTACTTCAAGTTGTACTGAATTAGTATTTTTTCAACTTCTTTGAAAATATTCTCTCCTGTAGCTGTTCCACACAGACTATTCATAAAAGCCAATTCTTCAATCACTTCACACTTACATTGTTTCCTCAAATAAACAAGCAGTATTGATATCATCTGTCAACTCATCAGGAGCCAAGGAAAACCATTCAAAATCACTTGCTTGTTTTTTAATTGACTATTGGTGTTGCTCCCAGTGTCCTCAACTCTTTGAGCAACTGTTCTCACCAAAAGGCTAATAGTTTTAAACAAGTTTATTTTCTCTAAACACATTTCTTTAGCTGCTGCAATCAAACATGATTTAATTAACCAATCATCAGTAAATGGTTTTTATTGCTTGGCTGATAAATGAGCCACTTGGAAACTTGGTTTGGTGGCAGCCTCACTTTCATTTTTTTATTTTTGTGAAGAATTTCTGCTGTGATGAGATATTTCATTTTAAATGTTCCAATTTTTCTGACCATTGCTTTCCTGTGAGTTGGGAATATTGTGATGAGTGCTTAGCCTGGTGATGTTGACATATGCTGTATTCTTTTGGCACAGCTGTAGTGTCAATGTGTAATAAAGACAATACTCTGCTATCTGCTATGGACTGTACTGTGTTGCCCCAAAATTCATATGTTGAACCTCCAACCTCTAACATGATTGTATTTAGAGATAGGGCTTTGTGAAGGCAGTTAAGGTTAAATGAGGTTATAAAGGTGAGGTCCTAATTCTATAGGCTTGGTGGCCTTATAAGAAGAGAAAGAGAGAGCGAGATCTCTCGCTCCCCACGTGCACACACAGAGGAAAGGCCATGTGAGAGCATAGCAGAAGGAAGGCATCTGCAACCCAAGGAGAGAGCTCACACCAGACACTTAACCTGCTGGCACCTTGATCTTGGACTTTCTAGCCTCCAGAACTGTGAGAAATTAATTTCTGTTGTTTAAGCAACACAGTCTATGGTGTTTTGTTATGGCAGCCTGAGCTGACAAATACCATCTAATTAGATGAACAAATACTCCGCACTCCAATGTGCCTTAAAAACACAACAATGGAAGTCCACTTTCCTTTTCTTATTTTGACATGATGGATATGCACTGGTTATTTTTTTTAAAAAGGTGCAGTATAGAGATATGCATGACACTTTAAATGCTGTTGAGTTATAAATGCGCCACTGTGATTTATAGTGCACTAAGCAGCAAGGTGAAAAGGTGAGGGAACCACATTTGGTTTCTGTTGCAACTACTCAACTCTGCTGTTATAGCTCGAAAGCAACCATAGATGATATATAAATGAATGTGTGCCTATGTTCTGGTAAAACTATTTATGGGCATTGAAATTTGAATTTCATATAATTTTCACGTCAGGAAATATTTTTCTTCTTTTGATCTCTTTCAATCATTTAAAAATATTAAAAACCTTACTAGAAGAAAACATAGGGGGAATTCTTCATGACAATGAAGTTGACAATGATTTCTTGGATATGAAACCAAAAGCACAGGCAGCAAAAGAAAAAATAGACAAATGGGACTACATCGAACTAAAAAATATCCGTGCATCAAAGGACACAATCAATGGAGTGAAAAAGCAACCTATGGAATGGGAGAAAATGTAAATCATATATCTGATAAGGGGTTAATATCCATAATATGTAAAGAACTCTGACAACTCAACAACAAAAAAACAAATAACCCAATTGAAAAATGGGCAAAAGGGGGCTGGCCCTGTGGCTGAGTGGTTAAAGTTCCACACGCTGTGCTTCAGTGGCCCAGGTTCACAAGTTCAGATCCTGGGCGTGGACCTACATCACTTGTCAGCCATGCTGAGGCAGCGACCCACATACAAAATAGAGTAAGATTGGCACAGATGTTAACTTAGGGCTAATCTTCCTCAAGCAAAAAAAGAGAAAGATTGGCAATGGATGTTAGCTCAGAGCTAATCTTCCTCAAAAAAAAAAATGGGCAAAAGACATAAGTAGACATTTCTCCAAGGATGATATACAAATGGCCAACAAGCATACGAAAAGATGCACAACATCACTAACCATTAAATAAATGCAAATCAAAACCACAATCAGCTATCCTCTCATACCCATTAGGATGGCTACTGTCAAAAAAACAGAAAATAACAAATGCTGACGAGAATGTAGAGAAATTGGAACCCTTGTGCACTGTTGATGAGATTGTAAAATGATACAACCACTAGGGAAAACAGTATGGTGGTTCCTCAAAAAATTAAAAATAGAACTACCATATGTTCTAGAAATCCTGCTTCTGGGTATACTCCCAAAAGAATTGAAAGCAGGGTCTCAAAGAGATAGTTGCACACCCATGTTCATAGCAGCATTATTCACAATAGCCAAGTGGTAGAAGCAACCCAAATGTCCATGGATGGTTGAATGGATAAAGTGTGGTATATACCTACAATTAAATATTATTCAGCCTTAAAAAGGAAGGAAATCCCGTCATATGCTACAACATGGATGAACCTTGAGGATAGTATGCTAAAAGAAATAAACTAGTCAGAAAAAGTTTATGATTCCACTTATATGAAGTATGTAAAGTAGTCAAATTCATACAAACAGAATGTAGAATGGTGGTTACCAGGAGCTGAGGGAAAGGGGAAATGGAGAGTTGTTGTTTAATGAGTAAAGAGTTCAGTTTTTCAAGATGAAAAAGTTCTGGAGATCTGTTACACAACAACGTGAATATACTTAACACTACCAAACTGTACACTTAAAACTGGTTAAGACGGTAAATTTTATGTTCATGTGTTTTTTTACCACAAAAAATTAAAAAAAGAAAACCTTCTTAGATTGTGCGCTACACAAAAACTGACAGCAATCCAGACTTGGCCTGCAAGTTGTAGTTTGCCAACACTTCCTCTTTGGCCTAGCCTTAGGAAAGTTCTCCCAGGTTCCAGGCCTGAGGGAACTCTAAACTATAAGAATCCCACACGTTTGGAGAACCTAATAAAACACCTGCAACACTAGTAGGCAAAAGACCTTCTTTCTTCTTAGAAAAATTGACGGTGGGTACAGTGGTGGAAAAACAAGCAGGGTTGGAAAAGGAGATATTAAGAAGAGACTGAATAGTGGACGGGAGAGTAGTGTGGGCAACTACCGTGGAGGAGAATGTGTGAATGGTGAGGAATTTGAGAGCCTGTTTGAGGAAGAAGAGGGAGTGTGGACACTGACAAACCACTGCTCATGTTATCCTCGGGATGGTGTAGTTTAGATGAGCAGGAGTTCATCCATCCATTCACTGTGTAAACTCAGGGCAGTCAGTGGCTCCTGCCTTATCTGTAAAAGAGGAGGGTTGGACAAGATCCCTAGTGCCCCTCCCAGCTCTAAAAACTATGAAACTCACCAAGCTGATAAAGTGCCAATGACTTTATCCCTTCATTTGAACAGCTTTAAAGACAGGAGACAGTCCATGTCTCCTATTGGGTTGATATTTATTTGTTTAGTTAGTAGGGGTAAAAAACTAATTACAGTCTACGGAGTCCTGACTAAGTCCATTTCCACAGCTGGGCCTTCTCTTGATCCCTCAAGCCCTTCTTCCCCTGGGAACCTGAGGAAACAGTGCAGACAGGGAAGGAAACTGGGAGCCGTTGTTAACTCCAGTCTCTTAGTCCCATAGCAGCTATCTCCTCCCCTTAAAAATCTCTGAAGTTGGGCCGGCCCGGTGGCTTAGCGGTTACGTGCACACGCTCCGCTGCTGGCGGCCCGGGTTCGGATCCCGGGCGTGCACCGATGCACCGCTTCTCCGGCCATGCTGAGGCCGCGTCCCACATACAGCAACTAGAAGGATGTGCAGCTATGACATACAACTATCTGCTGGGGCTTTGGGGGAAAAAGTAAATAAATAAAATCTTTAAAAAAAAAAAAAATCTCTGAAGTCTCTTCCAGTTCTTTAACAAGAATGGTGGGGAATGGGTCTTGTTTTTGAAAAGAATGTAAATCTCAGTGCTCATTTTGAAAAATCATCATTATGTATGACAGCCTTGTCAAAAACAACAGCAGCAACATTCTTTTTAGCTTTTTTAAAAATTCCTCTCCTCCTTAATCAGTGACTACTCAGGGAAAAACAGAAGTTCGAAGGGAGTCATATACCGAGCTTCCTCCTTCCAGTTGTTCAGCAGACACTGTTTTCCAAAAAGGAAGAGGCTTCCTCACCCTTGGCCTCTAGCGTGTTTGGGGGGAGGGCCTTTATTAATCGGCTTACTCCAGTAGCTGTCTCATTCGCTTTCCAGTTTGCAGCTGTCCCGTGCTATGTTTATTTCAGTATCAGTCCCAGAACTGACTTGCCTTTGTTTCTGTCCCAAGGAAGCTCTAGTCAGAATGGGAAAGTTCAGCCACACTGTTCAAGTTAAACACATTGCAGTGGGAAAACATGAACTTAAGGCTCTGGGACCAGGTTAGATTTTTCAAAGTAAATGCCTTTCCCCGTGTTGTGCTTTTGTTTACTTCTGGGACTGGTTGTTGTGTTAACCTCATGTTTGCTTAGAAATTTTCCTGGGGTGATTTAATTACATGATGTTTTGTCCAAGAAAAAGGAAATTAAAAACCCATAGGCTCCCTTTGTGCATTCATTGCCATGTTACAGTTAGGGCTTTAATAAATAATAATAATAATAAATTATTAACAATGATATATTAACAAATAATGCCTTGCAGGTCTAAGGTGTGATTGGTTATACACCTGCACAGACACGTTCTTATTTAACACAACAAGCCCTGTGAGGTAGACAGAGTAAGAATTTTATCCCCATTTTACTGATGATGAAACTGAGGCTCAAAGTTCAGTGACTTGCCCAAGTCAGTGGTTAAGCCAAGACTTAACAGCTTTTTGCAGAGCATCGCACTGCCCACCTTTTTTCAGAAAAGCAGAGATGTTGCTTATGACAGGACTTAGGTTCAGTTTGTAGACAAGAGTAGTTGTTAAAAGCATGAAATACTTATGTACTGGTTGGTAAAGAGCTGCTGCCTTGAGCCCTTCCAATGGTTTCCCAGGTTGCACCAGTATGGGGGAGTCCCTCTGGGGTGCGGCTGCCCTGATGCCTGCAGCTCCCTTGAGCAGGCTCCCATCTGTGTGCATCCAGATGACCAGAGTTGAGAGAGCACCAGCTAGAGGAGAAACAGCACGCCTATCAGCAGTACTGGCACCTCAGAGTGCAAATGTGTGGTTCTCAGCTGAGCCCTCCCTGCCAGCACGGCTGCCCACTGCTGGCCAGCATGCCCCTCGAGTGCCTTCATTTACCCACTGACGAGAACTTCAACCTCTCCACTATATCACACCACTTCTTAAATATTTTTAATATCATTCAGACTTATAATCAAGACAAACCAACAGCAAAACTGTGAAGTAGGTCCCTATCACTTGTCTTTTCCCCACAGTGTGTGCTCTGCTCCCTGAATGGGTGTCTGGTTCCTCAGGTTCCCTATCCCTCCCCCACAGTCTGCTTCACTTCACTTCAGGGTGATATCTGGGCTAGAACTCCTCAGGCTTTTCCTCCTTTCCTTGTACCATACTCACCTATCTAAGCCGTCAGATCTTGACTTTTGAAAGTGTTAGTGACTGGTGAGGGTTACTTATGATGCTTAAAGACACTAGGTCTTAGGGACATCTTTACTGATAGAACTTCAGGCCCTGTTGGTAGTGGGACAGGAGATATTTTTTGAGAGCTGGCTTTTCTGCTCTCAAGCCGTATTATTTAACAAACACAAAACAAAGTGGTCTTTTGATTGTTCAGTATTTCCAATGAATATTGAAACATTTCTAAGATCCATTTTTAATGTTTGATTACCTTCTATTCTACAGGAAAATAGGGAGTCATATTTAAATACAAGAAATATATTTGGGAGGAGGGCATTCCCTCCAAATAACTCTTAAGATGGACATAAGATGCTATATTATGTGGTTAAGAGCATAGGCCTTGAATTTCTTTTTACAAATGGTAAGAAAAAAAAAAGAGGAGACACCTATAGATTGAGACTTAAGAGACAAATTAACCAAATGCCATTATATGATACAGACTTTGTTTGGATCATGATTCAAATAACCTACTGTGGAAAAAAAAGAAAAAAACTATGAGACAATTAGGGCAATATGAACATGGACTGGACATTTGATGATACTAAGAAATGATTAATTGTTATAGGTGTTGTTATGTTTTTAAAAGAGTCCATTTCTTTTGAAGGTATATATTGAAATATTTACAAATGAAAAGATGAAATTCTGTGTGTGTGTGTGTGTATGTGTGTGTGTGTGTGTTGGATGGGGACTGGGTGGGATATGGATGAAACAAGATTGGCCATGGATTAGTAATTGTTAAGGCTGGGTGATGGACACATGGGGATTCATTATACTATCTTACCTACTTTTGCTTATGTCTGAACATTTTTAATAATAACAACGGCTAAAAACATAGAGCACGAGATTGAAGTGATGTCCTAAGAGAAGTCACTTCTCTGAGCCTAAATGTTTCCATCTGTAAAGCGATGATAATGCGACGATTGAATGAAATAATATATATAAAGAACTTAGCACAGAGCCTGGCACATAGTAAACAGTCAATAAATAGTAGATTTTATTATAGTCCAATTATTTTGTCCAACTTTCTGAACCTATAATTGCAAATACTAAGAGATTTTATGCCCTAAGAAGTTCTTACCACTAAAGTAGAATACTTGTGCAATACACAAGATGTTTACTGCTGTTTTCCAGATGTGGAGCATGTCTGGGAAAGAGAGGCTGTGGTAGCATCACACATGGAAACTATGGCAAAGAATCAGACAATTGGTCCTAAGAAATAAGAAAGTCTTGCTTTGCTCCTCTGAGCCTTTAAAAGCATCCTTGAGGGGGCCGGCCCCGTGGCTTAGCGGTTGGATGCCTGTGCTCCGCTGCTGGCGGCCCGGGTTCGGATCCCGGGCGCGCACCGATGCGCCGCTTCTCCGGCCATGCTGGGGCCGCGTCCCACATGCAGCGGCTGGAGGGATGTGCAACTATGACATACAACTATCTACTGGGGCTTTGGGGGGAAAAAGAAAGAAAGAAAAAAGTTTTTTTTTAAAAAAAGCATCCTTGAGAACACACGGCATCTGATATTTTGTATCTCTTTCCCTCCCTTTCCTTCCCCCACACACTGCCCGATAGTGAATGTATTCTGAGAAGAATTAATTGGTTAGTCAGTCAACATTCACTGAAGCAGGAATAGGGGTCCATTCCTGACATAGTCCTTATGCCTCGCATGGGACTGAAGAACTCTGTAATAGTACTTGCTTTAATTCTTTTAACAAATATTTACCAGATGCTTACAGTGTGCCAAGACTCTACTAGACACTTATACATTATTTCAATATCTGTCGCAACCCCATTTTAGACTGAGGTTTGGAGAGATTCTGTGGCTCTCCCAGGGTTACACAGCTAGGAAGTAGCAAAGCTGTTATTCTGAATGCAGAGCCATCCGACTCAGAAACCATGTTCCCTTAATTAGCTTGATTGTAATAATCATTTCACTATATATATGTATACCAAAACATCATGTTGTACACCTTATATAAATACAACTTTTATTAAAAAAATAATAAAGAAACCATGTCCTTTACTTCTAAGTCTTTATTGTAACTTCATACCCATTATCAGAAGGAGGGGTGAGAACAAGGGGTTCTAGATAATACTTTTTTCCCTCCCTGAGACGTATTAATATCTCAATGATTTCTTTCCAGTATGGTTTATTTTTGTTGCCAAAGCTGTGATGTGCAAATAGAAAGGATGCTTTAGATATGCAGTGTTACCTTGGTTTCCATATTGTTTTCATGAACTTTAAAGATACGTAGAACCAGAACCTTGTTTTGCTGTCAGGTCATCAATGCTTCCTAAAGCCAAGTGGCCTTTGTAGAGGAGAAAGTTGCAGAACAAAGAGGTCCTTCATGTTTCGGCTCAATACCGAGCCCATGTTGCACATGAAGGTCCAGGGTAAGGGAGCAACGTGGAATCCATTGAGCTCAGCTGTAAGGGAGAGGTGGGCTGCCAGACAGGGCCCTTGCCAGTTCTGAGTCATTACAGGCTTCCTGAGCCCAGCCAATTTACCTGCTTCTCAATAAGATCTTTATTTGTACTTCTATTCTTGTCGAAAGCTGTTGTCATTTCCTTTTCTGTCTGGAGACACTGGGGGCTGCCTCCAGGCAGTATGACTATGCTGGCCCCTTGTGCAACCCCCAACTCACCAAGATGAAACGTATCTTAGAATTCCCCTTATTTGGCCTTCTCTTTCTTATTGGGCAGAAAGCATCATATTTCTCACATTTCTAGAGCTTCAACTATTCAAATTCTTTATCGGATCAGCAAGCAGCTGGGGGTTTGGGGTAAATGAAGAGTGCTGACCTGGCAGCTCTGGTTGCATTGGGAGACATACGGATTCATAAGATCAGAACCTCTAAGATCTGCAAAGCCCTCAGAAACTGCAGAACTGGGGGCCAGACTGGAATGACCACAACTTGATTGTTAAAGTTTTATTTGTTCATTCATCCTTCCCTTTATTCTTTTATCTAAGCAACACTTCTTAAATGCCTACTAGATATCAGTGCCTTGGCCCCATCCTCAGGAAGCTCTCATCATGAGAGAGGGGGTGGATGGACAAGTAAACAGAGTCATAATACAGTGTGACCAGTTCTGTGAAGGAGATGCACAGAAATAGTGGTGGTTCAGATAGTGGTTTAGAAAGTACACTTTAAAATCAGACAGTCCTGGTTTAAACCCCAGCCTTGCCAGTTATTTCTTGTGCAGCCCTGGGTAAGTTGTGAAACCTCCTAAGTTAACTCTGGAGCGTGGGGATATGGGATATACATAGGTACATAGTACTAGAGCAGCACAGATGGCTAGCAGAACATCTACATCTGACTTTTGGGGTTCCAGAAAGCCAGGAGGTTATGGTAAGCTAACAAGATAGAATTTTATCCTTAAAAATATCCTATGGTGAGGGCAGGCAACAGGCAGGTGGACAGCTGGGGTAAGGGACATTTGCCCACTGGGATTGAGGAGCTAGCCACGGGGGCTCCAGTTCAGGGTGAGATTCCTAATCCATAAAAGGACATGGAGAGCAAAGCAGACCTCAGTCCCAGAGGAAATATATGGCTGAGTTTACAGAGGAAGGGTATAAAGTAGGACTTGGAGATGGGGATGGAGGAAAAAACAATATGTAGGTATACTACCTGTATTCTAGGTAGTAACTAGAATATGGGGAAGATACGAAGCAGGACAGGAGCCCTGATGACAATGCTGGAGCTGGCAGCCATGGCAGCCATAAGAGCATGCCTCTTGGGTCTCTGCTGGGAGAGAGACCAAGCTACTGCTGCATTCTGAAATCATCATTGCATTTGCCTCAAGCCACACTTCCTGTGGGCTGTTTCTGGTCAGTGAATGAGCACAGCAGGGATACTAGACAGACCTGTTTGTGGGAGACGCTGGACTCCTTTGACTGCTGACTTTGTCTCAAGGACTCCCTGATGGCCACGCTAAACTTTCCTTAGAACTGCACGCGGGCTAAGACACTTCCTTCTGACCAACCTTCCTTCTTTCCTTCCTTCCTTTCTTCTTTCCTTCCTTCTGTCTCTCCTTCACTCAGGGTCAGACTTGCATCGCATTGCAGTGCGTACTGGTGGCTCTCCCAGACTCCCCTGGCTCTCTCTCCATTTTCTATCACCAGGGTTGCCCCTAATAAATTTCTTATGTTTTTAATTCTATCTTTTTTTCTACTTCTTGAAGGACCTAGACTAACACAGGGGATCACCTATATATGTGTTTTAAGGGACCTTAACTTAAAGGATAGAGAATTGCAGTGACAAAGATTTCATTGGACATTTAGTCCAACGGTTTTCACATTTCATTCCATGAAGAACGTAGATTCATCAGGTAGGCCTCAGGGGCCAGGCATAGCGCTAGGCTCTAGGACCATAGTAATGAACAAGATGACCAAGATGCCCTTATGAAATTTATTGGGAAAGACAGCAGAGATTAAGAAAGCAATGGAGAAAATATTTTTGTTGCTTTTCTGTTTTTAAATTTAAAAGCTAGTGATATAATGCAAACCCCTTACCACAGCTTACGAGTTTTCATGATCTGGCTCCTACCCGTCTGTCCATCCTCTTTTCTCACCATATACATACTTCACTCTGCACCAGTTAGCTTGAAATACTTGTAATTCCAAGAACTCTTCACCTTCTTCTTACCTCTGGGCCTTTGCCCAAGCGACCCTTCACCCACCAGCCTTAGACCATATCTATCCATCAGGCTTGGTTCAGTCTTCCCTGAGCAACTGAGAAAGATGCTCTTCCTCTGTGCCCTCATAGCACCCTCCACCCTTATCATTGATTTCACTACAGGCAAGTAAGTGGAAAACTATAGAAAAGCAAAAATGATGCCAGGCACAAGAAATATATATTCCTTTTTTCCAAATCAGTTGGCTCATACTTAAGAAATGATATCTCAATTCTTTATGCTCAAGCCAAACTTGGCTTCTGTTTTGTTGCAGAGACTAACTGCCTACCCAATATCTGTTCTCCTCTGCCTTTTCACTGTAATAATGCACCCAGCTAAAAATATCTGTGCTTCCTAGTCTCTTGCAAATAGAGGTGGACAAGGAGATACAAGCAGAAATCATGGGGTGGGGCTTCTGGGAAGCCCTTTTTGCCTTTGAGCTTCCCTTCTACCCACTGCCTAGTATTTGAATGTGATGCTTAAAATTGCAGCAAACACCTTGGGACTATGAGGGAAAGCTCAAGAGAGTTACAAACGGCCCTGACGTTCTTGAGCTGCTAAACCAACAACAGCAACCGCCTACCTTTGGACTTCTCATTACATGAGACAAATAAACCCTCACGTGTTTCAGCCACTGTGATCAAAAATTTTTTTAATCAGAGATTAATGCAATTCTGAACCAACCCACCTCAACAAGTTCTGTTCCCTTCTCCTTCACTGTGCTCATGCCTGGAATGTCTCCCTTCCTCCCCACCATCCTTTCCCCTAAATGTCTGCCTACCAAATCTTGTCCGTCATTAAAGACCCAGTTCAAACAACACCCACATTATGGGGTTTTATTTTATCCCCTCCCAATCTGGGTGTGCCATTCCTCTCTTTAGACTCATCCCTATTGTACTCTATCTGGCCCTCTTTTGTGGAATATATATAATATTATGCCCATGTGATAAGTATTGGTACTCTTATTTCTGTTGTATGTTTCTTTGTATTTTCTGCAATAAATAGCAGAGACACTTACATATAGTACACATTCAGTAAATCCTTGTTGAATTAAATATAAATGTGCAATAAGCACATAACTTCTCTACATACACACATACAGGCACACACACACACATTTAACCATTGACTATAGTATTTTTTTGGAATGAAGTTGGGCAGAACACAGGTAGCCAAATAGATAAAATGATATCTTTTTAAATTGACTTGGAAAATGAAATTATTCACTTGACAACGGGGGATTGACTTCTGTTTAATTTTATGTTGAGAATTCTTTCCTTTCAACTCTTATTTATTGAATGTCCCCATTCATAATGGCTTGTTTCTTTGTAGGTTTGGTGATTGTTTTTTCATTGCGAGCTCATGCTCTTTGGAGTTTTATCTGTGGGAATTCTTTGAGGCCACTTTAAAATTCTTCCAGAGAAAATTTTCATTTACTACTGTAATGTGCCTAGAGGCACTATCCACCAAGGACCACTATAAACTAACGTTTCTGTTTGGTGGTTTTGAAGACACAGACATAGTATTCTGCTCCCAAAAATGCTTGAGTGTGGTCTTGTGGTTGGGAATTCTCAGGGGAAATAACTTTTTTCCAAACCCTCCTGCCTAATCCTTAGGTAGGTAAGTATCTTTATGTAGAGAGGGGGTATTTTCTAGGTCACTCACTGAGATAGTCACTCACGGAGGATTTTAGCTTTATGACAGTGTCTCCAGTCAGCCCAACTACCTTGCTTGGGTCTCAGGCTTTATCTCCTGTCTTTGGTCCTGCCACACAGTTTTTTAATACTGAGTCTAGGTCACCAAGGGTTAGCAGATACTCCCAAGACAAACTCTGGCTTGATTACCTCCGGGAAATCAGGCCTTATTGTTTCCTCTGATTGTTCCCTTTACTTAACTTTAGGTCAGCTTCACTTGAAAAACAACATGTAAAATATTTTATCCAGATTTTTAGGCACCCTTTATTGGGAGGGATTTCTCCTCCTAGACAATATCTCTAGTCACACAACCAGTCTTTGGCCTCTAATCCATGTGATACCCCTTCCATCATTGAAGCTGCCACCAAAACTCTCTTTCCCAATCACAGATCTGATCATATCATTTGCCTGTTGGAAAATCCGTTGTCAACTTTCCATTGCCTATCATGGAAAGAATAAAATCCTGACTTCTTGACTTGGTGTTCAAGTTACATGACAATGGAACGCCAATCTTTACAGCCTTTTAATTGTGACCCTTTATTCTGTGATGCATGGAAAGCTCCAGTTACACTGTTCTTGTCATTCTGTTATTTAACTCCTTTACCTGAAATACCCTTTCCCTCCACTCTACCTACCAAAATCCTGCTTTTCCTTTGAGGCCCAGTTCAACTTGCTCTCTCCATAAAGTCTTCCTAGAAATTAATTTCTCCTGAAATCTGTACTCTCAAAGCAGTTTGATCATATATTTTGTGGTACTTATCATATTGTGCCTTTTATTAGAGGTCATTGTATATGTTTCTTCCCCTTACCAGATGCTTGAAGGCACTAGAGTGTTGCGGTTACTCACTCTGGCTTTGGAGTCAAATAGACCAGGCTCAAACCTTGATCCCATCACTAGCTGTGTGACTTGGGGCTTTACTCTGTGAGTCTCAGTTTACTCATCTATAAAAAGGGGTATACTGTAGTCTTCTAAAGTTTAATTATCTAATTCATTAGAGCCATTAGCACAGTGCCTGGCACAGAGTAACTATTCAATAAATATTAACTATTATTATTAAAAGCAGATGCTATATAGCCTGTTCATCTTTGTATTTCTCCAACACTTCCTCTAGCCTCTCCTCTTCCCTCCTCCCCGCTTCCTGTTCCCAGGCTTAGTCCAGTACCTTGCATAGGCTAAATATTCAATAAATTCTTTGAGTGAATGCTGCAAACATCACACAGTTTTTATATAAAACATTTAATTCAGTCTGGGTAGAAACAGTTGACATTTGTATGAGACACCAACAGACGAATGCTTACGGGCTGTCCTAGCAAGATATATCAATGGAACATCCTGTCTGAGCACCAAAGAGCAGCCCCTTTCAGTATTGTCTGAACAAGCTGGCTTTACTAGGAGTGGTGAAAGAGAAAGGGGAGGTTTCATATCCTAGGGAAGTGTTTGGAACTTAATGAGAAGTGTAGGCTGAGAAAATGACCCTGTTCTTTGAAAACCAAATGCAGCTACTGAATGTGAGGCTTACACACAGCCTAGGCCATGTGTGAGCAACAGGGGCCAGAGTTTTGCAAAATCTTTTTCCTGGCCTGTGGTGAATTTTGAATCAAACCCACTCAGCATTTTACTCTCTATAGACACAGCACATTTTTGCTCTAAATCCTCACTCTCAGCACGCTTACTAACCAACATTCCTGATAAAACCAATGAAACCAAATGAATTATTTGGGGCTAGATATGAAGTTGGTCTTCCTCCTTTTTCTTGTTCCAGCACCAAAAATGTTTATGCTATTACTTTATATTCCTTAAAACTATCAATATTTCAAAATGTTCACTGTTTACTTGAATTCCATATTTTTTTCTTTTCTATTTTAGAGACAAATGCACCATATTTTATGACATACCTGTTCTAATACTATCAGTAAGATTCCCACAAAGGTGAAACGTTTTAAAGTCCAACTTTTTAAACTCTTCGTGAATTATGTCTTACACAGCTGCAAATCCATCAAAATGCTCAAATGATGCTATATGTGTTTCCAATTTTATTTGTTTTATGAATTTGAGAAAGATTTAGACTTTTGCTGCTTTAAGCTAACTATTTCAGGAATGTTGAGCTTTATCATTCAGAGATGATAAAAATGGAATTTTTCTTTAGTTTAATAGCACAGACAACTCAATGGTATTCCTGAGATCTGATTATTGCCCCTTGGGTAAAGAGGCATGGAACAGCTCAACTACATGATATGCTTCAGGTGACCCTCCACCCCCAACACACACAAGAAATTCAATTAAAAGACTTTGCTCTTCAAACCAAAAGTTATACATGGCTCCTGACTGATATTTACTTGTATATGTAACCCTTGATTCCTAACCTGTCTCTTCCATTGGAAAAATCAGTGGCCCAGGATACAATCAACATTATTCAGTTCCATCCACTAAATAGTATTTCTTTCACAGTATCTCCCCACTCCTCCCTACTATCTATCTTGCTGTCAGCTAGCTGTCAAGTAATCACCAGCAAGGTCTTGGCTGATAAGGCTTAAAGCAGGGGTTTCCAACAGTTTTGTGTGTGTGTGAGTGTGTGTGTGAGAGAGAGAGTGTGACAGAGAAACAGAGAAAGACAGAGAGAGAAAGAGGAAGGAGAGACAGAGGAAGGGAAGTGAGAACCTAGAAAGTGGAAACTAGTGAGGCATGGCTGAAGCAACCATCTTTAAAGATCTAGAAAATGAAGCCAGTTGTTGTTTTCTCGCTAGGAATTCCTAGCCGAAGGCGTTACCTGTCTCAGTTTAAAAGGAACTTCTTTAGGGCTGGCCCGGTGGTGCGTAGTAGTTAAGTTCACGCACTCCACTTTGGCAGCCGGGCGGCCCGTGGGTTGCAGGTTCAGATCCCAGGTGCGCACCGACGCACCGCTTGTCAAGCCATGCTGTGGCAGCATCCCATATAAAGTAGAGGATGATGGGCACGGATTTTAGCCCAGGGCCAATCTTCCTCAGCAAAAAGAGGAGGATTGACATCGGATGTTAGCTCAGGGCTGATCTTCCTCACCAAAAAAAAAAAAAAAAAAGAACTTCTTTAATACCAACCAGATTTCAAAACTTGAAGGAATGTGTTTCTCATGACAAGATTTCAGGCACCTTGACAATTGTTCAGGAAGTTAGTTTGGGGATGGTTTTATGACGCAGAGGGACCATCTCAGTGGTGTCATCCGCAAGGTGCTAAGCACAATCCCTGGCTCCAATCACTGCTCAGACCTTATTGAATCTGAGAGACTAAGAGTGGGAAACTTTCTTGCAGTGTCTTTTGACCCAGACAAGTCAATATGGGCTCAATTTGCTTCAAGGGATGAATTTTTTGGAGCCCTCCTTTTTCTATTCCAGTTCCACTCACTCTAATGTTATTGAAGAAGTAGAACGTGAGGCAAATACAAACCTAGTTTTACACTCTCAAATAGGCCACCTAGGAATAATTGGCCATACAAACTCCTCTGGAAAAGCGGCTAGATCTTTTAGACTGTGTTTATGGCCCGACCTTGTTTCCAAGCCTCACCTTTTAATCACCCTTGTGACAGAGGTGAGGCTTTTGGTTGCTCCCCTCTTGTCTTCTCATGCAGTACCAATCTTCCTCTTGACTCCCTCAACCCCAAGTACCTAACTCTCTTGGGGCCTTGGTCTGACCCAACCCACTATAAAAGCACCTTTACTTTAGGTGTTAGGCCTGCCCATGGTAACACTTTGTAATTTACAATGCTCTTCCTCATATAGTCTTACATCTTATGAGACATAAATATAAGGGTAGGTGAGCCTTTCCAAACAGTTGAATTAGGGCCTCTTGAAGACAGAAAATCCTTCAAAAGCTTAATAGTTACTATTTTCTGCTCCTGCCTGCTTTCTCTATTATGTCTCCAGGGGATTATTATTGGTCTTCAGTGGCGGCATTTTGGATAACATAACGTGTGATGGAGAGCGAGAGGCAGCAGAGACCCTCTTAGGATCCTTCAATCACACAACATAGGCACCTAATAGCTCCACCTCCTCAGAAGCCCAGCTGCATTCACGATGAAGAAAAGGGACGCATCATGCTACAGCACTGGTTCTCAGCCTTGCCTGTGTATTGTAACCACTGGAGGTACTTTAAAAACACTGATGGCTGGGTCCCACCCAAAAAGATTCTGGTTTAATTAGTCTCATGTGCAGCCTGGGCAGCCAAATTTTTTGAATCCCCTCCCCAAGAGATTTTAATATGCAGCCAGAATTGACAACAGCCATGTTACAATGTGATGTTCTTTGCTTGCTGACAAATGGCATCCTGTGAGGGATCCCACCAGCAACCTATTGATAAAATATCAGGGTTTGATTGAATTTTCCTCTTTCAAAAATCATCTTTGAAAAAATAAGTGAGCCAGAAATGTTGATTAATATTTACCAAGCTGAATCCTGATACTAAAACTTCTTCTGATTGAACTTTGATAGTATTAGTAATATTAGCTTTTATTCTCTAACATTAATTACTAGACTTTGGATATATCTAGGGTGACCAACATCACTATTGCCTGGGACTGAAGGGATTCCCAGAATGTGGGATTTCAGGTTTAAAACTGAGCAGTACCAGGAAAACCAGGATGAGTAGGTCACTCTAGATACATATGAGAAGAGGATATGAACCATGCAATTATTTGCACATTGACATTCTGAGAAACACAAATTGGGAGAATGTTCAACATGGAGGCCAAACTGTTTCCAAAAATCTACCCCCTTCTAGGGAGAATTGAACTTATTCTGTTTTATTTAGTTGGCACAGTCCTACACAGAAGTAGTTCACTGTTACAATGGCTCAAAAGTAGCAAAAACAAAACAAAACAAACAAACCAAAAAGAACAATCAAAGCTCCACGGTCACTAAGGACTTCTTAACCTGGACTTGTGTACCTTGGTTGGAATTTGGCTCCTGCCTGGTGATTGTCAAGAGGCACTTGGGTAGTTTGCATGATGGATGGTATCAGTGTCGAGTTCCAACTGTAATCCAAAGCCGAGAAGGAATCCATATCATCATGTGGATGTTGAATAGAATTTGAGAATAGGTCTGCAACTGGCCATCATATGAAAAGTCGTTTCAATTAGAAGATACCCATAAGTGGCAAAACATGTCATGTTGGTATGTACGTGTCTGAGGGGCCTGACTCAAGTCTATTTTCTATAGGACAAAGCTGTTCTGTTATTCTCAGGTGGAAAACATTAGAGATGAGGGATGGGCCTTTGGTAAACTTAGGAGGAATGCAGATTTTAGTGTACTAACAAATGCATTTTTAGAAAAACTTATTTGTAAGGGATATAAGGGTTTTGTGGTAGTCTGTGTATCTTGAATACAAAGTGGCAAGGTATATAGTGGTTTAAGAACTGACTTTGGAATCAGGCAGATGGGTTTAAAATCTAGTTCTGCTCCTTAGGACCTTGTGATGTAACCTTGGGCAAGTTACTTAACCTCCTCGACTCTCCATTTTATTATCTATATATTAGAGAGAATTATACCTCCCTTGTTGGATTGCTGTGAGGATTACGTGACATAATAGATCTAAAGCAGGGTTTCTCAACCTCAGCACCACTGACATTTTGAGTGGCATAATGCTTTGTTGTGGGAGCATGTCCCGTGCATTGTAGGATACATAGCAGCATTGCTGGCCTCTACCCACAGCTACCCCAAGTTGTGACAACCAAAAATGTCTCTAGACATTGCCAAAAGTTCCCAGGGGGGTGGTGGCTCCTGGTTGAAAATAACTGGATATGAAGTGATGAGTGTCAGACCTGGAATACAGTAGGCACTCCTTAAATCATGGCTATTATAATCGTTAATACTATATCACAGTTAGAACTCTTATTATTGATGCTGAACCCTAAAGATGTGTCAGTATGTTTAATTCCATCTAAGAACGGCCTCTCAGGCTAATTCTTTTAGGCTGTGTAAACCAGTCTTATTCTGCTAAGAGAAATATCATAAAATATCCCTTTCCTGCCTCGCATCTCCTGCACCTACTAGTCGGGCAAATCTAAGAACTTTTAGATTTACTGATGTGTTATTCAACCATTTAAACATTCACAAACTGGGCCGGCCCCGTGGCTTAGCGGTTAAGTGCACGCGCTCCGCTGCTGGCGGCCCGGGTTCGGATCCCGGGCATGCACCGATGCACCGCTTCTCCAGCCATGCTGAGGCCGCGTCCCACATACAGCAACTAGAAGGATGTGCAGCTATGACATACAACTATCTACTGGGGCTTTGGGGGAAAAAATAAATAAATAAAATCTTTAAAAAAATAAACATTCACAAACTACTTAAAAATAGCTAAATTATAAGTGAATATTTCTCAGGAATGGTGTAATTTGCAACTTTTAGGCATTTGAGGCACAATCTTTTCTTCCATCTAATTTATTTCTTCTGTCCTGACATGCATGCTTTGCAGAAACCTCAACTGCTACTTCACTGATAAAATTATGGCAATCCAATATGAGCTTCCTCTGCTACCAACACCTCATCTCCTTTCTCAGCTCTTTGTCCTCTCATTCTTGTTCTTATTAAAGTAAGAAAGGTCTCTCATCTATGAGTCTTCACTCCTCTGCTGCCCTGTTTCCAGAAAGACCTTGCTCTAGCATTTATACATTCCTTAGCCGCATCTTCACTTTATTCCTATCAGCTCCTTTTTCCTCTATCATCAACTAAGACAGGTCGTCTCCATCTAGAAAAGCCCTTTGCTACTGACTTCTGCCGAAAGAGACTGAGAAGAACTATGTGGGGAGTTCAGCAAAGAAATAATACTGCAATTTCAGAAGTCAGTGTTCTCTCCTCAGACATCTTCTCCTCTCACTCAACGTCAACCTGCCCTACCCTCATGCAGGAAGATCTCCTTTTCTCTCATGGATTCAAATACTAACTACTTGCTGTCTCCAAATTCTCCATCTCTGAATTAAATCTCTCTCCTGAACTTGAGATACATTTAGCCAACTGTATCTCTAGCTCCCTCATCTACTTTATACCATGTATGTAATTAGCCAGCAAATATTATACAATTCTTTTAAATGTGTCTCATGTATTGATTCCTTTCTCTCTTCCCCCCTTCTGTTATTCTGCCCTCATCTCTTTACCCTTAGACTACTATTGTTGACCTTCCTGACCTCAATATCACCCACTTTCAGATCTGTTTTGTGTGCTGCTGCCAGACTAATCACTTGTACACACTCCTTTCATGGTCTAGGGCTTTTCACATAGTAGACTCAATAAATATGAGAACACCAATTCACTCTCCCCTTGAGAACTGATAATGGACACAAATTATCTGCTAAGTCCAAATTTCTCTTCCTGACTTTTTTCCTTCCCTCTGGCCCTAGCCATCTTTTTCAGCTTTGACACAACTCTATACTGTTCTTCTATGCATCCTACTTTCCTGACTTGCTGAACTTCTTGCCTTCCCCAAAACACATCCTACTTCATTCCATTGCCCCTGTTGGGTTCCTCTACCTTGAGCAAACACACTCCCCTGTTAGTGCTAAAGGCCTAATATTTTTAATATCAAATTAAAATGTCACTTTTTCTATTACCCTGGCAGAATTAATGCTCTTTCTGTGCCCTCTTTGTTCCTTGTTTGTACTTAAAACATTCCTTATTTTCTTACTGGTATAATTGTAATGTGCACATCAGGACTGTAAACTCCATGAGATCAGGGACTCTTACTTGTTCATCCTTATAACCTCTGAAGCATCAAACCAGTGCCTGGAATGCACATAATAGGCACTTGGTAGTTATTCTTGGAATTGACTTGGCCAAGTTCCTTACCCACCCTATTCCCTATATCCCCACTCTTGGTCTCTACTTCTTTAATGGTCAGTAAGGCAGCTCTCTTTGAATAAAATCCAACTGCACACACCCAGCTCTGGTGAGACGCTCCCAGTTGAGGCAGGAGCAGCTTCTGGATGTCTGCCTAATTTCTAAGACTCACCATAATCTAGCTAACCAACTTCTACAGCCTTGTTTCTCATTTGTTTCTAAACACGTGTCCTCCATTTCACATTATGTTAAATCTTTCAATTCAATCTTTGTTCACACTATTGCCCTTTCTAGAGGTGCTGTTCCCTTACTCTGATCAAATCCTCCCCAAACTTCAGACCCAGCTTAAGTCTTACTCTATCCATGATGTCATCTTTAACTATTTGAGCCCACGTTTATCTCTCCTGTGTCTGAATTCCTTTGGCAGAGATAATATAATATATCATGGTATTCTCGAATTCCTTCATGCATATGTCTTGCTTTCCTCAGCAAGAGTATTGGCTCTTTTGGGCAAGGATCATGTCTTAATCTCCTTTGGAATAGTACTGCTGATTATTATATTGATAAATCAACAGAGCTATTTTCTTCCTTATTACTAATTTCTCATAAGTTGAAAAAAACTTAGATTCCCCACAGCCTAATTTTGCCTATAAAAGAACTATATAACCAGGTTTGTGAGAAAAACTCAAGATTGGTCAATATTACTCAAAATGATAGATTTTTTTAAGTCAGTTTTTTTTGACAAATAAATCAGAGTTTGTTTGCAGTTAATCTAGCCAGCTGTCTTGCAATAGGTTAGAGAGGTTGCAGCTGGGAGAAAGAGTGAATTAAAAGTGGTTGATTTTTGTGGCTACTTACAAAACATGGTTGAACTAAGCCTCAATAAATCAAACTCATTATCATGTTTTTTTCAATTATAGGAGAAATAACAAAGCCTAAGTTCCTGGTGATTATATCAGTCTAGGACTAAACTCTATGTGGATGATACTTGCACTCTCGTTGTAGATTTAGTCCATTCTTGCATTTAAGGGGCTGTTTAACAGGTTGAATAACTAGGCCTGGTTTGACCCAGAGAGGTGTGCATAAGCTCCATGCATGACACGAGGAAGAGCTGAAGGGCAGAGTTGAACAAAAGGCACAGTGTAGCTTATGCTGTGTGTGAATTGCACACTGCATTTTCAGGATGTGCAGGGAGAAAAAAAATAACAGCATTTCTCCTCTTCTCTTATTTCTTTATTTTTACGTTCATTTCTTATTCTAAGGAATCAGTTTCCTCTTAAGTATTTTGCTATTTTTCTAATACAATGAAATGGTTAAGTTAACTGCGTTTGAATTTTCCTGCTATTGCTTTAAAGCCACTATAAGAACCTATGCTGTTGATCATGGGCGAAGACAGACGAGATCAGACGCTTTATGGAGGTCTGGTTTGCTTCTTAACAGGAACTTATTTCTATATTTTTTATATTAATGAGGGTTAAAAGTTGCATTCTTTCTTTGTTCTCTGAGTTGTCTTTTCCAGTTGCCACAGAATGTGAACTATTCTGTCATCAAAGTTCCTCTGAAAGCCTTTAACCCTCACCGGTCACTGGCCAATGCTTTACTGGGTCGCTCCCATCTTTGTTTTCTTATGGCCCACCAATAGCTAGCTACAAGAGTATTTGACTAGAAATGTTCCCTCAATTTAATACAGCTTTCTAGTTTAAAAAATAAAACACTTAGAAACAATGTCCATATAGAAACTTGGACATGAATGTTCATAGCAGCATTATTCATAATAGTCAAAAACTGGAAACAATCCAAATGTCCATCAACTGATAAATGGATAAACAAAATGTGGTATATCCACACAGTAGAATCTTATTTGGCACTGAAAAGAATGAAGTACTGATACATGCTACAACATGGATAAACCTCAAAAACACTATGCTAAGTGAAAGAAGCCAGACACAAAGGACACATATTATATGATCCCATTTAAATGAAATGTCCAGAATAGGCAAATCTATAGACACAGAAAGTAGATTAGTGTTTGCCAGGGCCTAGAGAAAGGGGTGAGTAAAGAGTGACTACTAATAGGTATGGGTATTCTTTTGGGGTGCTGAAAATATTCAAAATTAGATTGTGGTGATGGTGACATAACTCTATGAATACACTAAAAAACGTTGAACTGTACAGTTTAAATGGGTGAATTTGTATTGCATATGAATTATATCTCAATTTAAAAAAACATTGGAAACCACCTTTTGAGGAGAGATCTAGACCCCAATTCAAATACTAGTTTTGCATCAGAATCTCCAGAGGTGGGGATCTGGAATCTGTATTATAACAAATTCCTGGGTGATTATTGTGCACAACTAAAGTTTGAGGACTGCTGAATTAAAAGATACAAACCTTGAACTGTCTTCATGAGATACAACTGCAAATGTCTCCCCTCAGGAAGGGGTTGTAGTTAGTCCCAGGTGAATCATACTCAACTTCTTTGTTTCTTCTGTTGTCATTGCTGTTGTAGTTTGGGTAGTTAAGATTTTGGTAGATCTTTCTTTGTGTATCCACTGTCAATTTTTAGACCAAGTTTCTTTTAGTCCTCTGGGAGAAATGGTGAAAACACAGGAACCACTAATACTCTGTTCCCTACTAATTAAAGTCAGAGAGTTGTTATCACTATCACTTCTGAAGGCATTAGTAGAAAAATATTTCAAGTTTTCCTTCCTTTCACAGCTAAGGGGAGAAAAGCAAGATTCAGCATCATACAGCAAGTTAGAACTGTGAATGAAGTTAGAACTTACAATTCTCTGTCTTGAGTGGCCTTTGCTCAGCTGTCATCAAAGTTTTAAATTGTACATCAGTCTGTGGTATTGATTTCCTGAAAGACATGGAAAGATAACCATATTCCACATTCTAGCTCCAAAAAGAAAAATCTCTCTTACATCGTTTTAGGAATTAAAGCTCTCCCTCATGCTATTCCTACCCAAAAGGAAGAAGAACAAAAAACAAATCCTGTATAATATTCAAAGCACTGGATCAGTCAGTACTAATAGGATTTAAGGGCTGAATGAATCCTTTGAATATCATTATGGAAAAGTCCTTTTCTAGTCAGCAATTCCAGCTGATCTTGGTGATCTTATTATCAGAAGTAACTGAACAAACTGGATTGACATTTGACAGGTGACTGACAATGGGAACCAATTTAGGGAAGTGTTGAGTTAATAGAATTTCTATATCCTGTATGTGTTTCACATTGAGGAGGTTACTGTGCTGTTAGCTATCTAATAATTAATACGGTAAAAATGTTAGGTCACCTCTTTATCATAATTGTTTTTCAAATAAAAAACGATATCTGCAGAGCATAGTTTAGGAAGTTTTACTCATATATGAGAAAACCATTTATTTTCTTATTTCCTGAAAGTCTAAACATATGAAATTTAAATGAACAAAGGATAGGGTTTAATGAAGTGTAATTACCTGAAATCTGATTTGCACATGTGAATGATTAGAAACAGTTATGTTCATATAATTAATAAAATTTAATAAATTCAGTAAATATTCATTGATCACCTCCAGTCATGCCAGGAAGTACACTAGGTGGGCATTATTTAGTAGATGAAAAAAACATGGTTCCTGACCTTGAGGAGTTCAGTGGAGGAAATAAGCAACTTTACTTACTCATAAACTATATCCGTGATAATAGACTATGGTTTCTAGGTACTGGAAAAAATACCTGGAAATGAAATATTAGGTTAGGTATTTGAGCTTGGAAAAATGAAAAGCTAAAATTCTTATCTTTCCTAAAAGTCATAATGATATACAGGCCATGATAATAGCATGAAATTCCAAATGCTATGTGGTAAATAATGTTGATTCTCAGATAAACTATTCCCTATAATTTTAATAGTTGGACGTACACCATGGAACATACAGTCCTGTTACTCTTAGAGAACGCTGCACCATTTCGTGTATTTCCATTGGTTTAAATTTATAATCTTAGCACTTTGTTATTGCAGTGCTTGACATTTAATTACTGAAGCCTGAAAAAAGAAAAAATAAGGAAAATACCAGCAAATGTTGAAAGTCCTCTATAATGTTCATATTTCAGTAATTCAAGAAGTGTCTGCTGGAGAATGGGGTTGGCTGAGACGTTTTTCATAGCCGTGCGTCTGTTATTGGTGCAATGGGAATAACTTTTGTAGACCACGCTGCTCTTTTCTTTGTGAAGGGGATTTTGGGCATGGCGGATGGTGCTGACCATCGTTCCCAAGAAGTCCAGCAGGCTGCAGACTGCAGTTTCTTTCACCAGCACTTTTTCTTCCCTTCCTGCATCACAGAAATTTTTAGATCCTGATATTGAGTTTACGTGAACTTATAATTGCTCTCATGCGCATTGTGAAAAACAGTCTACTGGAAGCTCCTTTTCAGCTCTCCATTGCTAGTGGTAAACAGGGAAAATTACAAGTAAGTTTTCCTGAATCTGCCCTGAAGCTCAATTTCAGAAACCTATCATGGGGTCAGGCGCTGAGCTGGGGAAAACATACATTTGAGGGGCCGGCCCCGTGGCTTAGCGGTTAAGTGCACGCGCTCTGCTGCTGGCAGCCCGGGTTCGGATCCCGGGCACGCACCGACGCACCGCTTCTCCGGCCATGCTGAGGCCGCGTCCCACATACAGCAACTAGAAGGATGTGCAACTATGACACACAACTATCTACTGGGGCTTTGGGGGGAAAAATAAATAAATAAAATCTTTAAAAAAAAAAAAAGAAAACATACATTTGAGAGTACCACAAGTGCAATTTGAAATTGGTCTTAATTAAGGGGGCTAATGGAAATAATTTCCTTAAAAAAAACTACATGGAAAGAAAAGGTTAAACAAGGAAAATATGTCACATGACATTTGTCATTTTGAAGCATAAAGTAAACCTTACAGTATAAATCTTGTTTGCTCCAAAATATTTTAAAGACGTGACCAGATTTGAAAACTAAAATTCTATTTCCAGCTACTCATCTACTTTTTAAAAAATAGACTTTATTTTTAGAGCATTTTTAGGTTCACAGCAAAATTGAGCAAAAAGTACAAAGAGTTCCCATATACCCCCTGCCCACATGCCCACATAGCCTCCCCCGCTATCAACATCCTGCACCATTTGTTTGTTACAGTCAATGAACCTGCACTGACAGGTCTTTATCACCCAAAGTCCATAGTTTACATTAGGATTCTCTGTTGGTATTGCACATTCTACGGGTTTTGACAAATGAAAAATGACATGTATCCACCATTAGAATATCATACAGAATAGTTTCACTGCCCTAAAAATCCTCTGTGTTCTACCTAGTCATTCCTCTTTATCTACTTCTAAAAAGCCAAACTGTTCCATGTCTCTTACTTACCTAATCCAGGGTTTCTCAATCTTGGACTCTTAACATTTTGAATCAGATAATTCTCTTTTTTTTTTTTTTTGGTGAGGAAGACTGCCCCTGAGCTAACATCTGTTGCGAATCCTCCTCTTTTTGCTTGAGGAAGATTGTCGCTGAGCTAACATCTGTGCCCATCTTCCTCTACTTTATAATGGGATGCTGCCGCAGCATAGCTGGATGAGCAGTGCATAGGCCCGTGCCCGGGATCCAAACCGGTGAACCCTGGGCCACCGACGCGAAGCGTGCAAAAGTAACCACTACGCCACTGGGCTGGCCCCCAGATAATTCTTTTTTTCAAGGGCATTATAGGATGTGTAGCAGCATCCTTGGCCTCTACCCAATAGATGCCAGAAGCACTGCCACTCTCAGTTGTGACAGCCCAAAATGACTCCTGACATTGTCAAATGTCCCCTGGGAGGGGAGCAGGTGGCAAAATCATTTCCCTTTAAGAACCATTAGGCTGATCTAAGGCATACTCTACTTTCAAGACAATGTCTGTGTTATTCTATTACAACTTGTACAGTTAGTCATTAAATGCCAGTCAACAAATATTTATCCTGCCTACTATGGGCTTGGCCGTAGCTAGCCACGAGCTATTAAAATTTTCGTATATTAGAAGTGTTAGCGCAGAGCATGAGCTGTTAGAATAAAGGTATGTATCTATGTATGGTAGCTTCATTGAACCTTGAGGCATGATTAATCAAATCAATTCAGCTATCTTCATGATCTTGTGACCATTCACAGCAGCATGAACCCAGAGGGAAAGTGCGTCGATTGGTCTTGAAGATTGCTTAACTGATTGGAGTGCTATGCTGTGGTCTGGTTCAGCAGTCAGACACAAGATAGAAACTGCAGCTCTACAGGGTAATAGTTCTGAATAATTAGCCAGGGGAGGTTGATTCTATACAAATCTCCACTCCCACTCCACCTCCACCACCAATTTCGCATGATAGCAGGGGTTTTTTGCCTGATTTCCGTGGGCAATTGCCATAAATGCCTCAGTTCTCCTTTCATTTAACCTCTATAGATAGAGGCAGGACTGAGGATAAACTGGACTCCTTTCTGATTTGGTCAGTTCCTGTGCTCTTCTGGTTGTTAAATTGGAACATAACTGGGCAAGTACAATCTGAAATTTTATGTGGAGATATTCCGTGTAAAGATTTAGGCATTTCGAGCAGTCATTTAGTTCAGGAGACAACTGACAGAAAGGAAAAAGGGAATTGGAGAGGTAGGCTATGGGGCATCTTAGCAAAACTAATTCTATTTGCATTAGGCCCCAAATTATGGGTTTCCTCCTTCTCTTTCTCCTCCTTTTTTTTTTTTGGATAGACTTATTACATTCATTTTGATTTCTCTTCACTTTTGTTTATTTGGCTTTTTTTTATGATGGACCGAAAATAAATACATTCAGAATTGACTCATTAAAGACAGTTTACTACATTTTTAATTTAGTTTGTATTTCCAAGACACATCTTGGAGGATATGGGGCTACTTATTCCTTAGTTCTTAGACTGGATTAATATGTATATTCCCCTTTGTGGACCTCCTAATTGGTCTTCTCATCTATAAGTAACTTGTCAGATTTCTTCCAGCTCTAATTGTCTATGATCCATTGGCTATTATAATTAGCATAGACTGGACCATGATGCATACTGGGATCTCAGCAGAAGGAAGAAGAGAAAAGGGCTAGGAAAGAATCTTGGAAAGGGCCTGACTGAAGTTTCATGGACTAAATTGGTTGTAGAACTAGACCTTCGAGATTGTATTCAGCACATCAAATCAGAGTCCAAAGAATGAGGCAAACTTGGGCTTTATTCAAGAGATGATCAGGTCCTGGAGTTGGGGTAAGGGAAAGCAGCAGGACTAAACATTTGATGGCAAGACCTGGGATCATTTGGTCTACTGGGAATAGAGAAGGACGCCAGCTAACAGAGGAAGCCATGCAGAGCAGGATCCAGCTCCCAGGGGCAAAGGGAGCAGAAAGGATTTCTGAAATAATCAGGACCCTAGCCAGTCAGGCTGGAGCTCAGGGGAAGGTCTAGCTTTAAGGTGAGAATTATAGCCCTTATCAGAAAACCAAGGCAAAAAGCCAATCACAGAGCTTATCCCAACTCTGTTGCATCAGGGCAGAGGAGGCAGTTTAGTGAGCACACACCAGACACAGAGGACATTGGGCAGCAATGTCTGTTCTATCACTCCTACTGGCAGGATGGAATGTCTAATATCCTGCTTGTCTTAGGATTTGGCTCATTAGATGTAGGAGGTAGAACATTCCTAGCCTCTGTCAGAGCAGGTCTAGGAAAGGGAGGAATTAACAGAAGGCCACCTCATGTACTTTGTTTCATTCAACTCCTCTATTTGTCAATGCTTAAATAATCACAAAAACATCATATTCATTGATTGCTAACTTCTCTCTGCTGTGACTTTTACTTCTACCAGAAACAAGTGTAACTTCTTAAAGAATTAAACATAATCAGCCCCTAATTATTGTGCTGTGAGATTTCTGTGTATCAGTGGACTTTAAACACTAAACCAGGGCTGCAAACTTTTTCTGTAAAGGTCCAGAAAGTAAATATTTGAGGCTTTGCAGGCCATATGGTATCTGTCATGAGTACTCGACTCTGTCATTGTAGCATGAAAGCAGTCATAGACAATATGGAAACAAATGGGTGTGGCTCTGTTCCAATAAATCTTTATTTATAGACCTTGGAATTTGAATTTCATAAATTTTCATGTCATTAAAATATTATTCTTCTTTTGATTTTTTTCAACAACTTAAAAATGTAAAAATCATTCTTAGCTCATGGGCCATACAAAAACAGGTAACAGGCCATAGTTTGCAACTTCTGTACTAAAAGAAATGACTTATTTAGCGAGCAATGATTTACCTAATTCTGCCTAGCAAGCCTCCAATACCACAATCACGGCCACATAATCCTACTGATAGGATTAACCTTGCTCCAAGCTCTGGTAGAAATCAGGCCACAAACAGGGAGAATATAAGAAACTCTACCTATTATCCATTCACAAAGTCAGTTTGTTTGATGGTCCTGCTCTATTTCTACATTTTGTTCTGGTAATAGGGCTCCGTTGTGGTTGTTATTGATAAAGCCACTTGAATTGCACTGCAGTTCCCATGAGTATACTTTCTTGTATGTCTGAGCTTTTGCTTGGCACCCAGTTCCTACAGTCTTGCCATGACTCCCAACACAAAGTGCTCCTGGAGATGCGAGTGTCGTATATTAACCTTAGTACCTGTGGCTGGCTTCCTGTGGTCTTACTGATGTCAACTCTCTACCTGCCTAATCATCCTTCTGTGGCTGGTCCACATCTAGGCCTTGCTGACCTGACCAATCTCACCAAGCCTGACTGAGGCAGTTAGTATCATATGAACAGAGAGGCATGTGGGAAAAGAAGATGGAAAATAATAAACATCCAAAGGCTGTCTTTAAATAGCTTTCAACCCCAAAGCAAGATGGTGTAATCTCTTTGTCTTGTTCTATCCTTTAGGAAGCACAAGTGTTGAGAACTGAATTTCTTTCTGCCACAATGGCTGCTCAACACCGAAGTAAAAAATATTCATAGGTAAAACTCCTGGTAACTGCATCAAGGCACAATAAAAATTATTTAGTTTTGGCCTTTACAATCCTAACTTTCAAGTTTCTGAGTTCATTTTTCATGGTTTTGGCTCATTCTTGATTAATCAAAACTGTTCCAGAATTTTATGGAATATGCAAAGTAATTCAGTCACATAGCTTTAGTATTTTTTATAGTTATCTTTCACATGTACTGAATTCTATACTGTGGTAGGTAGCTATCCTCATTTGACAATGTATGACTACCTCTTCAAGATGAACCAATACATTATAATGTAGGTGATGCTACATTTCAATTTTTCATCAATATATCGTACATCCTTAGCAAAGGCAATTGGAAAAAAACTGTATTGATAGCTCCCAATTTTGAGTTCATGTATTTTCTGGGATGAAATCTGGGAAAGTGTATTTCTGGCTTAAGTTTTGTACTTGACCTTTCATTGAGAGGAAAATACCTCATCTGCTCTGTGCCAAGATTTACAAATGTGGTTAATTATAAAAAATATGCATTGCCTGCAATTCGGTGACACTTAAGGATGGAGATAACAAGACATAAGGATTTAAAGTGTTCGTTATTAAAATAAAGACCTAACTTGGATATAATTCTAAAAATCAAATATCTAGACATAGCCCATACTTTTGATTTCCAAGTAGGAGTATGGACTTACAGTCACCTGTTATTCTCCACTATCAGGACACGCCTACCTGCCGCCATCAAATTGGCTCTTTTTAGTTACTTTGGTTATGTTTATTCAGCTATCTTATTTGGCACAGACTAACAGATTGACGCTTTGGGAACCACTCCAGTTTTTTTGTTGTACAAATATTACCTCAGAGCAAAATATATAAACTCCTTAGTGAATATATTTATTGCTTGGGAAAATGGGTCTCATTATTTTATATTCTCATGAACCCCACAATTCTTAATCACAGGGCAAAGGAAAGATACCTTGAGCCACAAAAGAAATGGGAAAATGCAGAGGAATCCAAGAATAGTGCTAATTTAACCAGCTTCATCTTGCAACTTTGACACTGCTTTCATTGGTTTTAAACCACATCCGTGGTTCTTTGTTCACTACTTGGAGCTTGGAACTATAACGAAGAAATAGGAAGTCTTTCCTTTCTTCAGTTCCTCAGTTTGGATAATAAGAACTTTTTACTCTAACACTCAGACTTAGGACTGCAAGGTTTTTCCTTAACCTTGTTTCTTAGATTTATCTTACATCTGTAGCTTCTTTCTCCCATAATGAACATTCCAGTGATATGGAAGGGGCATGGAGGGTTTATTAAGATGGAAGAAACTGGAGTCTCTTTAAATGGCAATGGAATGAGCCAGAAGATCACAGGAAATTGAAGATAAGGGAGGAAAGGAGATAATAGTGCAAGATTCCTAATAAAGTGGGAATAGGGACAGTTCATCCATAATATCACTAGGCAACAAGTAGGATAAGGGGGGTAGGAATCATGCAAAGTCTTTGTCACTTGGATGACTCCCTTCCCTGGATCCTGTGAGAATGTAGGTTTTCCTTATTTTGATCTTGTCATGGCCATTAGGCTTAGGAGGGAGCATCATATGTTGGTTGTCTGCTCTGCATGGCAGTGGCAGACTTAGAAATAGAACTGGCTTGGATTCCTAGGCCAATGTTCTTTCCATACACTATATTGTGGTTGCTGAAAACAGTGTTGTTTTTAAAAATTACTCTCATTATTTTTTGATTGCTGATTAAGAATTTTCTCTACACTTCAGTACATTCTGTCTGTTTGATTTGGAGCTGGTTCTGCGTATGAAATTAATCTGTGGGACAAGATCTTCCCTGCTTAGGTGCCTAGAAGAGCCCTCCTGCTCCCACTGCCCCCTCATGTCCCTTTTGGCACCACTAACTCAGGAAAATATGGAGGAAACCGAGGATAATGTTAATACAACCAGCTTCACCTCTCAACTTGCTCACTGCTTTCATTGGGACTAGTGGCTTAAAATCATTTCTACGGTTCCTTGTTCACTGCTTGGAACTATGACAAAAGAACAGGCAGTCTTTTCCTTTATTATACACATTTACATTTATAAATTTCCCACGAGCAAACTCAATAATAAGCCCATAGGGAGTATTTATAAATTCCTTATAAGTCAGTACTCTGCACTACTCATTGTTATCCTTTGACTACTTCATTTACCACTTTTTTAGGATGTGAATTACTCATTCAGGTGCTCAACTCTTTTCATCCCTCAAATTGTGATTTTTGTTGTCTTGACCTTCATAACTTCCCTCTGTTTTAGTAGGACCCCATAAACTCTTTATGGCTGTTAACTTGCTCTTTATTTTCTTCTCTCATAATATTTGCTGAAAGGTTTTTGTGTGACATTTTCTGAGCCTGTGTTGCTACATAGACTGAGGGGATTGGAAGCTAGTCTCCACTTACTATCTTCTACTTTCTTAAATTTGAAGCACTAAAACTAAAAAGTATCAAATAATTCTGTATTTATCATGTCCAACCTTTCTCTGGTGACAATTTGCCTTCTGACTGTAATTCTTGAGGGTCATGCCAAAGTCCCCACTGGCAGGCCTAACACTGTAAAGGGAGCTATGCAGTGAACAGGGAACTGGTACCAGAACTTTCTGGATCAATCTTACAACTTCTTAATGGAAAACTCTCCCAAATCCAGTTGGTTCTTTCATTTTCTGATGTCTTTATTCCCATGAACCAATGTCTTTTAGCATCATCTTCCCCCAAAGCAATAATCAAGAACTCTCACTGGCTCTTCTTCCACCTTTTCGTCTTGCACAGGGACACTTCTCACTTGAGCCACCATGTTTATAGCTTTATGTCTTGTTTCACCAATATTGGCTCCTGCCTCTTAAGCCTACTCTTTATATATTTCGAATCTGTGCTGCCTTTCTTCTGTTGCTCTTGCCAATATGATATCACACATTAGCTGTGGCTGGTGTGATTGGCTATGACTGAACATGACCAAAGGAGGTCCCAGTGAGGACCAAAATGGAAAACTCCTAGATCCTGTAGTAAAGGCACAGAAAAGCAGAGACTGCCCCAATGCTGGCACAGTAAGAACTTCAAGGCTCCAGTATAGAAATTGAGCCTGGGTGATATGATTTTCTGAATACGGGAATTCTTGCCTTCCATAGCAGTATAAGTTGTCTCTGGGTGCCAAATACGGGGGCAGGCAGGGTGTAAAATATAGGAAGCCCAAAGCTCACAACTGCCCAAACCTGGAGGGTATTTCCCTCTGTGCGGAATGCCTAGTCTACAGAACTTAGGGCATGCCTCTGAGAGATGCAAGGGAGGCGATGGGCAGCCAAGTCAACTCTGGTGTCTTTATCTCATTTGTATCCTTTGAGTGCTAATTTTCTTTGAGAGTAACCAAAGTAAAAGTGACCTCAAATGTGGACCAGACTCCCTGATTTTGCCTCATGTAACTGGAAATCAAGTGTTCCTTTTTATATTTCCACTGATTGGTAGACCTGATCAGCAGATGTTTCCAGGATAGCACATAGAGGAAGGAACTCTGTGGGAGGCTTTGCTTCACTCCTCCCTTCACATTCACTTCTCTTCCCCACCCCCTTTATTCTAATTTTTCTGACCATTGATCCTGGGCATGTGACTGCACTGACATTGAATAAAATCAGTTATTCTTTCAAGAAATGTTTCTGGAGCACCTACAATATGCCGAGTACTGTTTTGAGCACCAAGGATATAGAGATGAACCATAAAGGCAAAAACCCTGCCCTCATGGAGCTGACTGACAGTATGTTACATGGTGAAAAGTGATATGGAGAAAATAACACAAGCAAGAAAGTGGAGTAAGGAGTACTAGGGGCTAATTTAAATAGGGTGATTAGGGAACACATCACTGAAAAGGTGACATTTAAGGAAAGACCTGAGAGAAGTGAAGGCACAAGTTACACAATGTCCCAGGGATGATAGTTCCCGGTGGAGAGACTAGCAGGTGAACACAGGCTTGGAAGCCTGAGGTGGGAGCAGGCTTGGAAACAATCCAAATTTCCATCAACAGATGAATGGATAAACAAAATGTGTTACATCCATACAATGGAATATTATTCAACCTTAAGAAGGAATGAAGTACTGATACCTGCTACAACATGGATGAACCTCCAAAATATGCTAATAAAAGCAGCCAGGCACAAAATGCCACATATCGTATGATTCCATTTATATGAAATGTCTAGAATAGGCAAATCTGTAGAGACAGAAAGCAGATTGGTGGTTGCCTGGGGCTGGGGATGGGAAAGCAGATTAACTGTAAATGGGCATGAACGATTTTATTGGGATAGTGAAAATGTTCTAAAACTGGAAATATGGTGATAGTTATACAGTTCTATAAATTTACTAAAAACTCATCAAACTATACATTTAAGATAGATGAATTTTATGGTATGTAAATTACACCTCAATGATGCAGTTTATTAAAAAAAGGCCTGGCTGACTGGTATTCTAGAGCTTTACTAGATTGGGAGAACTCAGGATATGATGCAGGTGAATATGATTCAGGAACAAAACTGGAGCATTATGCAAGGTGGGAGAGAGAGAGAAAGAAGGAAGGGTAAGAGGCCAGACACCAGTGCTCTCCTCTCCCCACCCACCCAATCATCATAAAGATAGAAGCTGAGGGGGTGAGTGAAGGTTTGACAAACATTTTCCAATCAAGTTTAGGGGGAAAATTGAAAACAGGGTGGAATTATGCCGAATTCAGTCTTTGGAACCCTGAGACACTACCTTTCTGAGTGCCTCCTCACTAACAAGGGGTGATCATAACAGAAGAGCAAAGGATACAAGGCGTATCTAGGCAGATAAGGAGAGCTATGTCTCCCTCAGCTCCTACCTGCCGTAGAGTGATCCAGAAGTTTCCACGTGTTCCTAGTAGAAGACATGGAAAATAGCTGAATGTTGAGAGCCAGCAGGCCTGCCATGGGGCCATTGGCATGAGAAGCAAAGTGACCCCACGGCAGAGAATGCAAGAGGACAACCTCATCCCGGGGCTGGATGGAGAATGTGGCTGAGATTCAGAAGATCTGAAAGGCAAGCAGGGGGAGGAGTGGGGCCAAGTCAGCAGGGCAGTGAAGAATCCTGGGCCTAGATGGGCTGAGAGCAAAGACCCTATAATTCACAAGCCCTGGATTTCATCATTAGATGCCAGTACTCAATGTTGGGAGGGGGGTTGCTGAGTACATTACTGTAGAGGTCATTGAAGAACCACACAAGGATGCCCATGTCAACTGGCTGCTCCTTCTCTGTTGCCATCTTGGGGAGGAAGGATGTAGACGTGGGGAGTTGAGACTGTGAAACACTGAGAATTATCCAAAGGGACTAAGTTAACCCAGAAGATACTATTTTTTTTATTGAAATATATTTGATATATAACATTGTGTAAATTTAAGGTGTATAACATGTCGATTTGATACATTTATGTATTGTAATATGATTGCCATTGTAGTGATAGTTAACACCTCTATCACATCACATAATTACCTTTTTTTGTGTGTGTGGTAGGAATAATTAAGATCTAGTCTTTTAGCCTGAGAGCAAGGAGAAAGGGGTCCATGTGTTCCTCAAACAAGAAGGAATGTTTCCTGCTGTCTAGCTGATGCTGAAGATAAAGAAACCTAAAGAAAAGGATAGCTGTGAGTTTTCTGGCTTTGACTAAATATCCTTTTGCCTCAAGCAGAGAATCTATGGGTTTGAATGAAATTAGAGCTGCGGAAATTTTACATCTCGTGGTTGCCAGGCTGACTGATGTCTGAGGACCAGAGAAGTCTTCTCAGTTTTTTGAGGGTAGGTAAGTTCCCAGAATACCATACCCTGAGCGCTAGGAGCCCGGTGGGAGTTAGAGGTTGATGTTACCTTCACCGTGCAAACTAGGGCTAGGAACCACAGCTAGTTAATTCACTGAAAATAATTTAATATTTCTTGAAAATCTGAACTATGCTCTGAAATTTATAACCACTATTTTCTCATAATTCAATACACTTGTTCTTTCATATTCTTTTGAATTTTGTTAATACTGGATGTGTTAAAGATTGGGACTAATGGATTAAATTCTACCAATTTAATGGAATTTCTGTTCATCTCTATTTTCAACAATTTGTTTTTTGTTTTGCTTTGTCTTTTGTTATTATCTTACTTGTCAAATAAAAAACTGTGGCTAAAAAAATATCTAGTCTTTTAGCAAGTTTGATGATTATAATACAATATTTTTGTTTATATTCACTATACTGTGTGTTAGATTTCCAGGACTTATTTTTAATGGAAAGTAACTGAATTTTCTTCATAGTTTAGTATAGTAATAGAACAAGTTTACTTAGTCCCCAGTTAAGCACAGTGGACTGAGGCCTGTACCTGGTTGTTCATTCACAGTGCTGTGAAGGGCTGTAGCAGAGCCTGGGGAACCAGACTGAGCTCTGCAGAGTTCTATGGGAGCTACCAACATTTTCAACATTGAAGATTTGATCAAGATTTTCATAATAAGTCTAAAAGCAGGAAGATCTGAGGCTGGATTATATAGTTCTTTAAAAACTCAAACTTCATCTCTATTAACCACTATAGTAGATTTAAAAACCAAGTAGAAATGCCAAATGCCCAAATCCACTTCATACATGGAGATCTGGTTCCCCCTAAGCCAGGGATTCCTAATCTGGGGTCGACGGATGGACTGTAAGCAGCATATACGTGTCTTGAAGGTTGGGTGCGAAATTGAAAGGATATACATATATGTGTGTGTTTCTGGATAGAGGTTTTGTAACTTTCATGAGTTTCCCAAATGGGAAGAGAAAAGGTTAACCACTCAGAGAGAGGGCAGTTGAAGCTTGAGGAATGGGTGAGCCACCCAGAGAAAGTGGGGACAAAGGAAAGTCCCAAGCGGAACACTAGGAAATCAACCAACTGTAAGATAAGTCAGATATTTTAGCAAAATGATTCTCAGATCAGTCACATGAAATGCAGATGGTGTGACTGAATTTCATGATGAGGAGATCATTATTATAGACTACTGACCTGAGGCTTCTGGGTGCACTTTATGAGGTACATAAACTCTTTGAAATGGGATGTGAAATGTCCTGTGTATTTATACACGAGCATATTTCTGGGGAGAGGAGCTATAACGTCCACAGAATCTTAGAGCGGGTCCTTTACCCTCAAAAGGTTATAAACCATTCATTTAAACTTCTGGCAATGACAGTGATTCAAGTTCTTTCCTATGTCAACTACCATTTTCCCATCTTCGTATAACCTCTTCTCTCTTTCTCTGACAAAACAGTGCAGAATGATGCAGTCCGATCTGAATATGAGAGCGGAGAGAGCTCAAAGAGGTGATTCTGAGGAGATTAATAATGCTTCTGACGTGAGGTCTAGCAGGTCTGCTCAGCGCTTGAGTCCTGAACTGTCACGCAGAAGAGAGACTGCTTGGCTTAAAGGCGATGGACAGGAAGGCCTGGGCTGGCCACATAATTTGTATCAAATTCATATACAAGATGAAGTATTTACTCTTTGATTGTATAAGACATTATAAATGAGGCAGGCCATTGCCAGAAGGAGCACTTCATGGGCTATTTATCATTATAAAGCAGGCAGAAGGAATTGACTAACCTGGTGGGTTAATCAGAATTCTAAGCAATGACTTCATTACGTGATAATTCAGTGAACAAGATTTAGACAGCACCTGTCCTAATTAGCAATATAAATATTTCTTTAAAACAACATTTTGGAATTAAACACAGAATAAGATAATTTTCTTCACTTTCTGAACTACTAGGGATTGATTTTTACCTAGCTGTGTGTGTGATGCTTAGCCTTCATCATTCCCAAGAACCATTCATGAGGCCTGAGTTACTGTGTGATAATTTTCACCTTGCCAGGGCTTTTGTCTTTCTTAAAGGAAGCTGTCCTTGGCAACAGTGGGAAGTTTCCAGGAACAGACTGACTCTCTGATAGGACTGCCTCAGAATAATCTGGGATTCAAAAGGTGCATATTTAGCACTATGCTAAATACTTTTCATTTATTTGATTCTCACAAAACACTTATGATGTAGGTGTTATTATTACCTCCATTTTATCAGATGATGAAATAGTCTTAGAGATGATAAACAAATAGCCCATGTGAACCCTTGGATGCTGTTGGTGGGAATGTAAATTGGTGTAGCCATTACGGAAAACAGTATGGAGATTCCTCAAAAATTAAAAATAGAACTTCCATATGATCCAGCAATCCCACTTCTGGGTATATAGCCACAAGAAATAAAACAAAAATCTTGAAGAGATAACTGCACTCTTATGTTCATTGCAGCATTACTCACAATAGCCAAGACATGGAAACAACTTAAGTCTCCATCAGTGGATGAATGGGTGAAGAAAATGTGGCATATACATACAATAGAACATTATTCAGCCTTTAAAAAGAAGGAAATCCTATCAATTGCAATGGATGAACCTGGAAGGCATTATGTTAAGTGAAATAAGCCAGACACAGAAAGACAAGTATTGCATGATCTCACTTATATATGGAATCTAAGGGGAAAAAAAGCCACACTCATAGTAACAGAAAGTAGAATGGTGGTTACCAGAGGTTGAGGGGAAGGAGTCATGAGAGTTAATGTTTGATAGGTACAGAGTTTCAGTTTTGCAAGGTGAAAAGAGTTCTGGAGATGGATAGTGGTGATGGTTGCACAACAAAATAAATGTACTTAGTACCACTGAACTATACACTTAAAAATGGTTAAGATAGTAAATTTTATGTGTATTTTACCACAACAAAAAAAATGGAAAAGAAATCTGAAAAAAAAAGTGGCCTATGGTCATATGTCTGTTTAAGAGGTAAAATCAATAATTGAAGTCAGGTATGCTTCATACAATATTCATGTTCTTTCCGCAAAACCATACAACTATTACCATCAAATAATGTGACTGTATTTATAAACATAACAATACTTCAAAGGAGTCATCTTGGCCAACTCTACTGTACTTTTATTATTGCAAAATTTTATGGGACTTGTATTCAAGAACGTCTTCCCAGTCTATAGATCATTGTTTTGATTCTTATCAATGATGATAAATTTTAGTTCTTTGAGTGAAGATTGAGTTTTGGAAACTGGCAAAAGTCATTTTATTGATTTAAATGTGATTAAGCTGGGTAATACAATTTGAGCAGAAATAAGTTGTTTTTTTTTAACGTAACAAGTTTATTTCCTTTCCTGGTTCATACACTGGCTCAGTACCTAAAGATTTCATGCATTAATAAGTAGATGGGTAAACAAATCTCCCAAGAGACTCACACTTTGAAGGTCAACACCCATTAGAAAATATAGGTTCGAAAATATCTGTTTTGTTCAGATTGTTGAGTTACTTAGTTACACTATATATATACCCCAGCAAGAGTTCACAAAGATCAGTTGGATTAACTCAAAAGTAACACAGGTGGTCCTCTCAATAGTAAGTTTCAATTTTATGTCTCATAATTCAGTCTCAGTCTGGCATCCTCCCTAGAGATAAAGCTTTTTTAAAACACACTAACCAGCAACCTGAAAGATTCATGACAGCAATGTGCACAGTGAATACATAAGAAAAAATACAATTTAGGAGGAGTTCCTTGTTTTATCTAAAGAAGATAAGAACCTCTGATTCTTTGCCCATTTTTATAACCTAATCTCTTTTTGTAAAAGGAAAACTTTTGGATGCATCTGTTGGGCAATAAATTTCTTTTTTCATTTTTAACCAAATGCTTGACCTGTAGTCGTATTACTTCTTGCTAATTTTAGAATCAGATGATTTTTAGAGAAGTGAGGAATCTGTAGTTAGGCTATAAAAGACTCAGTACAGATTATTTTTTATGCAATTTTATGCACAGAATGATATAGAGAATAGCCTAACTACTACAAAACAAACATTTATAATATTCGAGTACAGGTATATTGAAAGAATCCAACTGAATCATACATTTGATTACAGCTGAGTGTTTGGTTCTGTTCACAGCATGCATGTCTTTCTCAATGTACAGTTTCCATGTATTATGCACCTCTAACCACTTAACTCCAAGCCAACATTTCCAAGGCACCCACCTTCCCAAATACTAGACTCATATCCAATTGTCTTTGGACCTTTCCACGTGTTTGTCCAGAGTCAAGACTGTTGTATTTGTCTGTGCAGACTGTGTGCTATACAGCTTCTGAAGTGAGGGGAGTCATTTACATAGACCACCATATAAATATTGCCTCTTACAGTTGTACAACGCAGCTACCCTGTCCACAGACAAAACACATCCAAAATTAAACTTACCAAGTCCTTCCACCAAAATGAGCTTATCTTGCTGAGTTCCCATTTCCATTGAACTAATAGCATTGCCTTTTCTCTGCCACTGAGCTTTGAAGTTTGGAAGTCTTTTGACAACTCCTCTTTTGCTCTGCATTCAATCAGTGGCTGAGCCAAATAGATTCTTACCTTCGAGGTATCTCTCAGATCCATCTTCTCTGTTCTTTTTCCACTGAAAACAGAAGTCTAACCAGTCCCTCATTGTTTAGAACAATAGAATTGCACATTTGAAAGCAATAATGGATTTTACAGATCCAGGCCAAATCGCTCATTTTACAGATGAGGTCATTGAAGTCAAAAAAAGTTAAATGATTTGCTGGAGGTTGCACATATAACTAGTTTAGAGAAATAAATGGGATTAGAATAGGAATCTCCTAGTTCTCATGCCCCCAATTCTTTCACTATAAGATAATTATCTCTTTTTTTCACCTGGCCCCATCATCTATCTTCTGTCTCTCCCCACCTCAATCCATCCTACACTCTTTGGCCGGATTAATCTATATGAAAAATTGCTTTCCTCATAAATCTTTTATTGCTCCATATTATTTTGTAAAGTAAGCACAAAGTCATTATTCAATGGCAAAATGTGGATGAAATCTACCTTTCTAGTATAGTTTAAAAACAGAAAATATATCAATGTAATTCTCCATGTTAATAGACTAGAGGAGAAAACATATGTTTATTTGAAGAATTTCAGAAAATATTTGCTAAGTTTCAATATTTATGTACAAAACAAGAAACTCAAGGGGCCAGCCCAGTGGCATAGTGGTTAAGTTTGTGTGCTCACTTCAGTGGCCCAGGGTTCACAGGTTTGGGTCCCAGGCACTGACCTACACACTGCTTATCAAGCCATGCTGAGGCAGCGTCCCATATAAAGTAGAGGAAGATGGGCACAGATGTTAGCCCAGGGCCAATCTTCCTCAGCAAAAAGAGGAGGATTGGCAACAGATGTTAGCGCAGGGCTAATCTTCCTGACCAAAAAAAAAAAAAAAGTGGATAGTTAAATGTGATAGATATAAACCATGGAGTTCTAATGTAGCAGTTAGAAGCAATAGATTAGATTCACTCGTGGCAACTTGAATAGATCTTAGAAATGTTGCTGAGTAGAAAAGTAGAGACCAGAATCAATACAATGTATAATAGAATATTATTTTACTAAATTAAAATACATGCATATAAAATACTCTGCATATTTGAAAATAACACAAATGAAAAAATATACATTAAACACATATAAATATTAAATTTAACTTATTTATTAGGTGAAGAGAAAAGGGGGACTAAGTTCTGAGGATAAAGAGAAATTAATTAATTTCTAACCAACTAATCAAAAAGAAATAGAAAACCTGATTACACTGATAATTATTAAAAAATTGAATATGAGAACAAGTCTCCTCCCTTATCACACTCAAAGCAGATACCAGTCCCTTAGAGATTAACCTGCAAGTTTTACTTAAAATATTAGGAAGAGATAATTACTATTTATATAAACTGTTTTAGAAACTAGAAAGAGAGGAAACTACCCAATCCATGCTCTGAGGCCTATATATTACTTTGATACCAAATCCAGACAATTACAGTATGAGAAATAATAGATCAAATTCTCATATGAGCATGAATTCAAAATATCCTAAATAAAACACAAGAATATCAAGTTGAGCAGTGTATAAAAACCTGATATAATACAACATACTAGCATTTTCCACAAGAATGAAAGAATGGTTCAGAATTGGAAAATCCAATTATGTAAATTACTGTATTAACAGATTAAAGGAAAACTACATATGATTACCATTTAAAGAAACCTAAAAACCATGCAATTAAACTCAACATAATAAAAACTGTTAGGAAATCAGGAATATAAATAAATATCCTTAATTTGAATTTTAAAAATCTACCAAAAGCCTACAGCAATCGTACTTAATGGTAAAACTTATGGCATAGATGGCAAGCTGTTCATCAAAAGCTATTTCCTCTTCTTTTGGGGCACATAGCCAGACATTTCCCAGCTAATCATTACTTAGTTACAGCCATGTGACTGAATAATAGCCAATGGAATATGAAGAGAGGTTCTGTATGCCATCACTAAGCCTCCTATAAATGTGCAATTCTCGGGGCCAGCCCCATGGCTTAGCAGTTAAGTGCGCACGCTCCACTACCGTTGGCCCAGATTCGGATCCCGGGCGTGCACCGACGCACTGCTTCTCCGGCCACGCTGAGGCCGCGTCCCACATACAGCAACTAGAAGGATGTGCAACTATGACATACAACTATCTACTGGGGCTTTGGGGAAAAAAAAAAGGAGGAGGATTGGCAATAGATGTTAGCTCAGAGCTGGTCTTCCTCAGCAAAAAGAGGAGGATTAGCACAGATGTTAGCTCAGGGCTGATCTTCCTCACACACACAAAAAAATGTGCAATTCTCCATGTTCTTCTTTCCAGCTGGAAATAGTGACCTGCAGAGAAACTTTGGAAGCTACATGTAAAGAGATAGTAAAACTGCCACCATGCTGGCTACTTGAATAACTACATGGAACAGAACTCTCACACCTCCATGAACATAGAAATCTCATGGAATTATATGTGAGTGATAAATCTCTACTATTTTGAGCCATTACATGCCTGTTCAGGTATATTTACTATACCAACCTAGCCTATGCTAATTAGTGTAAAACTTCAATAGTATTTCCTTCAAAAAAGGGAAAACACAGAATCTTATGTTTGTCCACAGGCAACCTGCTTTAAATACAATGACAAAGATAAGTTAAAATAAAATAATGGAAAAAGATATACTAAGCAAGCATTAATCAAAAGATATCTGGCCTATCTATATTAATATCAGACAAAGTAGACTTCATAATTTTATTTATTTATTTATTTTTCCCCCAAAGCCCCAGTAGATAGTTGTACGTCATAGTTGCACATCCTTCTAGTTGCTGTATTTGGGACGCGGTGTCAGCATGGCTGGAGAACCGGTGCGTCGGTGCGCGCCTGGGATCCGAACCCAGGCCGCCAGCAGCGGAGTGCACACACTTAACCACTAAGCCACGGGGTCGGCCCAAAGTAGACTTCAGAATAGGGAGTATTACTAAGGATAAAGATGGATAATAATAAATGGTTCAATTCACCAAGAAGACATAATAATCCTATATGCATATGTACCTCACAAGAGAGATACAAAATGAGTGGAATGAAAATTGATAGAACCAAAAAAGAGAAATATATAAATCCACAAACATAGTTGGAGACAACAACTCCTCTCTCAGTAATAGAAGTAGCAGACAGAAAAACCAGCAAGGATATTGAAGAACTGAATACCACCACCAGCCAACTGAAAATAATTGAAATTTATAGAACACACAACCCAACAGCAGTGGAATACACATTCTTTTGAAGTGCACAGGAAATATGAAACATTCACCAAAATAGGCCATGTTTTGAGCCATTACTCAAACCATAAGAAATTTAAAATAATAGAAATCATAGTAAATATGCTCTCTGACAAAATGGAATTAAACTTAGAACTCAATAAAATAAATATATCAGGAAAGTTTTCAAAAATTTGGAAATAAACAACACACTTTTTCATAACCCTAGTCAAATAGGAAGTCTCAAAGGAAATTAGAAACATTTCAAACTGCATGAAAATGAAAACACAACAAATCAAAATATGTGGGATGTGGGTAAAGCAGTGAATAGAGAGAGATTTGTAGCAGTAAATGCTTATATTTGAAAAGATTGCAGATCAATAATCTAAGCTTCCACTGTAAGAAACCATGAAAAGAAAAGAAAAGTAATCTGAAATCAGGCAGAAGAAAGGAAATAACATAGAGAATAAAACAATGAAAATGAAACAGGAAAACAATAGAGAAATTAAATGAAATCAAAAGTTTGATCTTTGTAAAAATAAAAAAACCCTAAATCTCTTGTCATACTGGCCAAGAAAATATGAGAGAAGACACAAATCATCAATATCAGGCATGAAAAGGGGGACATCTACAGAACATACAGTCATCAAAGGGATAATAAAGAAATATTACAAGCAACACTTTGCTCAAAAATTCAATGATGTGAATAAAATGAACCAATTCCATGAACGACACAAATGATCAAAAGTCAAGAAGAAATAGATAACCTGAATATTCCTATGTATATTAAGGGAACTTTATTTGTAGTTTAAAAATTTCCAATAAAGAAAACTCAAGGCCCAGATGGTGTCAATGGTAAATGCTAACAAATGTTTAAAGAAAAATAACACCAATTCTATAAAATCTCTTACTGAAAATAGAAGTGAAGGGAGCACTTCATAACTCATTTTATGAGGCCAGATTTCCCTAATACCAAACCAGACACGTTACAAGAAAAGATAATTACGGACCCAAATCCCTGATCAACATGGACGCCTAAATCCTCAATGTTATCAAGTTGAATCCAGCCATATATTAAATGGATAATACATCATGATCAAGAGAGTTTACCTCAGGAATGAAAGGCTGTTTCAACATTTAGAAAATAACGTAATTCACCAGATCAACAGACTATATAAGAAAAGCCATAAGATCATCTCAGTAGATGGAGAAAATCTATTTGACAAAATCCAATGAACATTTATAATAAAAATAATAGTAAAACTCTTAGCAAACTTCAAAGTGAATTTCATTAATCTGATAAAGGAGATTTACCAAAAAACCTACAGCTTTCATGATACTTAATGGCAAGAAACTGAATGCTTTCCTCCTAAGATTGGGAACAAATCAAGGATGTCTTCTCTTACCAACGTGGTTCAACATCAGACTGGTAGTCCTAGCCAGTGCAATGAGGCAAGAAAAAAGTGCAAGGATTAGAAAGGAATGAATAAAACTGTCTCTATTCATGGAAGACATGATTGTCTTACATAAAAAACCCAAGGAATCTACAAAATATCTCCTAGAACTAATAAGGGAATTTAGTATATTTGCGGTATATAAGGTCAATATATAAATTTTTAACATTTTTCTATTACCAGCAACAAACAATTCAGTTCAAACTTTTTTTAAAATAGTACCACTTACAATAACACTAAGAAAATTATGTACTGAGATAGAAACCTAACAAAATATGTGCAGGATCTATATGCTGATATCTATAAAACACTGATGAAAAAAATCAAAGAATTCCTAAATTAATGGAGAGCTATACCATATTCAAGGATTGGAATACTCAATATTATGAAAATGTCAGTTCTAGCCAAATTGATCTAGATTCAGCACAATACTAATCAAATTCCCAGTAGACTTTTTTTGTTGGTATCCATAAGCTGATTCTAAATATTATATTTAAAGGCAAAGGAGATGAATACCCAAAACAATTTTGAAAAAGAAGAACAAAGTTGGAGGATTATTACTTCTTTATTTCAAGACTTACTGTAAAGCTACAGTAATTAAGAAAGTTTGCATTGGCATAAGGATAGTCACTTAGATGAATGAATTAGAATAGAGATTACAGAAATAAACCCACAAATATTTGGTCAATTGATTTTTTAAATATCTTAATTGAGGTATAATTGACATACAGTAAACTGCATATATTTGAAGTGTGCAACTTGGTAAGATTTGACATATATATATATTATGAAACCAACACCACTATCAAGATAATGAACATATCCATCACTGCAAAAAATTTTATTTTACCCTTTTGTCCTTTTTATTTTCCCTCACTCTCCACTCCTGTCCCCAGCCAACCACTGCTCTGCCTTCTGTCACTATAGATTAGTTTTCAGTTTCTAGAATTTTGTATAAATGGAATCATACAGTATATGTTCTTAATTGGTCTTGTTTCTTTTACTTGCATAAATATTTTGAGATTCATCCATGATGGTGTGTTCCTTGCTCATTCCTTGATATTGCTGAGAATTCCATTGCATGGATATACCATAACTCACTTCATAATGGACATTTGAGTTGTTTCTTGTTCTTGTTTTGGGCCACTACAAGTAAATTTGACACAAATTGTGTATAGGTGTTTGTATGGATATATTTTCATTTCCTTTGGGTAAATATATTGGAGTTAAATGGCCGGGTAATGTGGGTGGTATTTGTTTAACTTGTTACAATGTAGGAGAGTTCCAGTTGCTCAACATCCTCTCCGACACTTGGCATGGTCTGTCTTTTTAATTTTAGACATTCTAATAGATGTGTAGTCAATTGGTTTTTGACGAAGGTGCAAAACCAATTCAATCGTGAAAGGATAGTCTGGAACAATTGGATATTGATATGCAAAAAAGTAGTATCTTGATCCATCTCTCTCACCCTATATAAAAATAAACTTGAATGGGAGCACTGAACTAAATATAAATCCTAGTACTGTAAAATTTCTAGACGAAAAGATTGGAGAAAATCTTTTTTTGACCTTGGGTTAGGCAAAGTTTTCTTAGATATGATGCCAAAAGCATCATCCATAAAAGAAAATATTGCCAAATTGGATGTCATCAAAATTAAAAACTTTTGCTCTTTGAATGACTGTTAAGATGATGAGAAAAAAGCCACAGACTGGGAGAAAATATTTGCAAATCACATTTCTGATAATGGACTTGTATTAACAATATCATTTTATCAACAATAAGGAAACAAATGACCTAATTTTTTTTTTATAATTTTATTTATTTTTTTTCCCCCAAAGCCCCAGTAGATAGTTGTATGTCATAGCTGCACATCCTTCCAGTTGCTGCATGTGGGACGCGGCCACAGCAAGGCAAGAGAAGCGGTGCGTCGGTGCACGCCCGGGATCCGAACTTGGGCCGCCAGCAGCGGACCGCGCGCACTTAACCGCTAAGCCACGGGGCCGGCCCACAAATGACCTAATTTTAAAAACGGACAAGATTTGAACAGACACTTCACCAAAGAAGATGTATGGACAGCAAATATGCACATGAAAAGATGCTTAACATTATTAGTAATAAGTTAAATGCAAATTAAAACCACAATGAAATCCCTCTATATACTAATGGCCAACCTCAAAAAAACCATCTGATAATACCAAGTGCTGGTCAGGATGTTGAGCAACTGGAACTCTCATTCATTGCTGGTGGGAATGCAAAATGGCACAGCTACTCTGGAAAATAGTTTGGCAGATTCCTATAAAGTTAAATACATACCCACCATATGACCCAGCAATCTGACAGCTAGGTATTTCCCTGCAAGAAATGAAGACATATGCCTCATAAAAACCTATATGCAAATTTTCATAGCAGCTTTATTCATCATCGCCAAAATTTAGAAACAATCCTTCAACTGGTAAATGGAAAACATGCTGTGTACATCCATACAATGGAATGCTACTCAGCAACAAAAAAGAACAAACTATTGAAATGTATAACATGGATGAATCTAAAACACATTATGCTAAGTGAAAGAAGCCAAACATCAAAAATCTACATAGTGTATAGCTCCATTTATATGACGTTCTGGATAAGGCAAAACTATTGGTATGGAAAATAAGTGCCCAGGGATCAAGGATACAGAGAGGGGTTGACTACAAAGGGCCATGATGTCCTATATCTTGTTTTTGGTGATGATTATGCAACTCCATGCATTTGTCAAAACTCATAAAACTGTACATCAAATATAAGGAATTTTAGTGGATATAAGTTTTAAAATAAACAATTTCTAAAAGGGAAAATGGGCAATTCACAAAAGAAGACATCCAATGGCCAATAAACCTATGAAAAGATCTTCAATATTACAGCAACAAAGGCTGTGTGTATAAAAAAATATCAATAACAAAATGTTGAGTGAATAAAAGAAGCTGCAAAATAACACATATTGTATGCTATTTATATAAAGTTTGAAGACAAAACAATACTACATATTGTATATTGATAAATATGTACTTAGCAGTAGTTTAAAAACTTGTAAGGAATGATAACCACTATATTTAGGATAGTGGTTACTTCTGAGGAGGGTTGGAGAGGAATGAGATCTGGGAAGGCAACAAAGAAGTCTTCAATTGTATATATAATGTTTTATTCCTTCAAAATAAAAATATGAAGCAAATTTGGTAAATGCTGAGAATTGATTTGTTTTCTTATTCTCTGTATCTTTCACAAAAATGAATAAATAAAAATCATTCATGTAAAGATGTTCAGCACCATCTCAAATCATCTCTCATAGCAGCAGTGGTTTACGTGCTACTCTCGGGGAAACCATGAGATAGTGGCTTAGAATATAGACCACAGAACTTGGGCTCTAATCTTGCCGCCACCGTGTACTAACTGTGTCGCCTTAAGAAAGTTACTTAATCTAAGTTGGAGTTTCCTCCTCGGTTAATTGGGTTAATATCTACCTCATAATGTAGTTGTGAGAATTAAATAATGACTTAGGGGTAGTCATGAAGGATAATGACTTCAAAAAAGTACATTTTCTGGCTCTTCCAGGAAGTACTAAAAAATGGGAGTTGTTATTGAACCGTTTATTACCTATGGGAAGAGGTCAAGCAAGACATACTAGAAGAAGTGACACTTGATTTGAATCTCAAAGGACTTTGAAGAATTAACCAGTTGTGCAAGGGAATCAAGGGGTGTTTTATACGAAAGGGACAGAATGGCATATGGCAGAAGCATGAATGTACATAAATGAACTTGGGGAGCATCCACGAACAAAGTCAAACATTTAATTTCTGTAGTCCTAGTCTCTGATAATATTTCACCTCCAACCTTGGGCGTATCCTTTTAAAGTGCAGCATTAAGTCAAAACACACTCTGGAGATGATGATGAATGACTTTGAAATGAGTGGAAAGAATGATGATGACTTGTGGAAAGCAATAATTTATCTGGAGTTGAACAGATTGTGTAGTCAAATGCTAAAAACAGAACTGGAGGGAAACATGGTGAACACATCTAAAGATGATCCCCCTTTTCCCTACTTTTATTTCTCTATTTTCCATAGTATCTCCATTTTCCAGACACACTTTCCAGATGCACTCTGCAAAACTAGTTTGTTAAAAAAGCATTACTTAAATTATAAACCTTTAGACAAGATTGCTACAACTGACGAAATTAGCTTTTTGTTGAGGTTCAGTGGCTGAGCAATGGACTGGATCACTGCCTGGCTGGTTGAATTATGTTAATAATCAGACTGGAAACTTGTAGGGCTGGCTATTATGTTGTCTTAAGGAGCAAAACAACTTGGAATGATTCATATCACTGCTTTAAAGCTTGGACTTTATGACAGTCAAAAACTAAAATTGAATAGAAAATGGTTAATGTGGTGGTGCCATGTAGCCATAATCTAACTGTAACGTTTTTTTTCTTACAAATAAAACAAAATGGACCTTAGTGGGGAAAATAATAAAATAGCAAAAGAGTCTGTGAAATAAATCAAAATTCTGTGGCCACACTGCCACAACATCATACCCAAGCAGTCTTGCTAATCATATCATATTAGCAACCATATATCAGATGGGTAAGACCAGTTAGCCAGTTAGCTTGAGCCAATTCTCTTTTTCAATACCTATGTCTTCAGGGAGAAAAAAGGAGAACCAAGACTCTCATAGTGATCACATGTTCAGTGCTATGAAGGGAATTGATACTGAAGCCAAGGCATTTTTCCCCTTTGTCCAAACCCCTGAAAATGATAATTGTTCAAAGATGTCAGAAATCAATGTGGAGCAACAAGGGAGATGGTTATTCAAAAGCCAGTACAGTAGAGAGCTTATGAGAACAGTTGTGCAGCTAGGTTTAGCAAGTCAGGCACACCAGCATCCCAAATGACCTAGGGTGCAATTTCACGGCTTGGCTTGCCCTGTTTCCTGAATGCTGCTATAAATTAGTCTCCTAAGTATATTTGTTTGACAACCCATGAAAATATTCATAGAGCTGTTGTTTCAGGGAACATAAAATGGAGGTTGCTGGTTTTCAATGGGTAGAAGGTTTGAAATACATTTTGAAATATATATTTTTAAAAAAGGTTGAGAAGCAAATTTTACTAAAATACATCAGCATTTTTTTGAGCTTTTTTAAAAACTATATAGATTAACTATTTCATTCAAGGCTTAAAACATGCCTGCCTCCTGAAATAAATCAACAGTTTCTCATTTTAGATGAAAACGACTAGCACAGAGTCTCCTTGAGTGGCTGAACTCACACAGCCAGGGTCTGAGGTCCAAGATGACCAGGCGGCTTGTGTCCAGGGTCAGCCTCGGCCCACAGTGAGGCCCCTGACATCCACAGCCACACTGGTGGGAAAGGTTCATTTCCCGCGGGGCTGCTCACACAAGATTTCCGCTGTCGTATCCGCCAGGTCCAGGGAGCTGGATCACTTACTTCAAAAGCTGAATGTTGTGGAGGAATGCATCACGCCTGGAAGCTCCAAAAACTCCTGCTCGGACAGTGGGGAGGTGAGGTGCACCGCAGAGCGGTGTCTGGATCCTTGGCTGGGAGTGGCTGCCATGGGTCTGTCAGCCGGAATGATGGAAATCTGCGCTCTCCTGCAGATGCAGGAGCCTGGGGTTGTCCTCAATCACTCCTCCCCACTCCCCCAATGTCCACCTTCATGCCGATGACAAAGGGCGACCAGGCGGCACCAAAGTACAGGATCGGAACCACAGGCTTGGGCCTTTCCTGAGAGTGCCCTAGCGGTAGAAGACCTTCTTGATCTTGTTCTCATCTATGTCGCAAAACGCAACAACCTTGCGCCGGTTGGTGGCTGTCAGGTTACCAGCCACACAGCCTTGCACCCCTGCTTGTCCGCATTCCAGATGGTGAAGATTACCCAGTGTGGGGGCACCCCTTCTTCTAGAGAGTGGACGTGGTGGGTCTAGATAGTGGCCCGGAGGACGGAGTGTGTGGCCTGTGGTAGCGGTTAGAGAAGCTCCACTCCGACGACCCCGCCAACCTTTCTGAGTTGGTCTTAGAAGAACAGCAGGTCCTCTGGCACGCCCTGCAAGAGGGAAAGAGAAGCATCAACCATTGCTGGTGTTTCTAATCCATGTTGTGAATTTTTCATTCCTATTATTGAATCTAAAGTCAAGCCGTTTCAGTATTAACTAGAGCTGCAGAACCCCCTAGGTGATCTCCAAAAGAATATGTACAGAAATAATGTTATAACAATTTACACTTCATTGCCCACATCTTTGATGACTTCCCAAGCACTCTGCATATATGTTCATTAATTTTCATATCTGATTCTGAGGCAGCCAGAGAAGAAAACAGAAACAGAAACAATAGGCTTTCTCACTCTCACATTGTGGGCTAGCATTAGAGGGAAAAGAGAGAAGTTAAGAAAGCCTCTTTTAGATTTCTCTGGAAGATTAGAAGGAGCAGATGGAGAAGTCCTTGAGGCCTAGACATTGGGAATCAGAATGTGGGAAAGAATTTGAGAAGGAAAATTCTTCATACTTTTAATTAAACAAACCACATAAATCAGAAGTGCAAATAGAGCTGCCAAAAGGAGAATGTGCAGTCTTGGGAGTGGAGGCTGCTTGTTTTACTTTGTTGCCTTACAAAAGAAAAAAAAAAAAAAAAAGCTGGTTTGGCAGAAATGCTAAAAGTTCAATGTTTTTATTAAAAATATTATTTTCCAGAACCACCCCCAACAGTAGCTTTTATGCATAAAATGTTGTCTTGCGTTCTTCAGTGTCAGGCATATTTAAACCAGAGGAGTAGAAGAACATTCATTTTGGAACTGTGGTCCCATTCCCCTTGTCATGAGCCCTTTCCATGCCATGTACATTAAGACTACAGCTGTTTCTGAGGGGTAATCATGAGCCTGCTGATTGCAGAAAGAGAACAGGGACCATGTGTGTTGTGCTCCAAAATGTCATCTGTCACTATCTCCCAGGAAAGAAAGAGAGCCTGTGAAAGGCTATAAACAGCTTGCAGAACCACGATCAGAGCTTTTTTGGCAATCAAGAGCTAAAGCAAATATTCATGTGATATCCAAGACCACCAAGCAAAAGGATCTGACTGTTGCTTCCTGAAGACTTGTCTTATGGTGTTTAAAGCTTGGAGCTGCGTTTTTGAATGCAATCCATCTTTTGGTCTGCTACCACCCTTCCTACTCTGCTGGAGTCTCTGATCCCTTTCCTCACTGATAGCCATGTGCTATATCAACTCAGTTATTCAACAACACGTTTCTGAAGTTGTCGAGGGCAACACCTCACACTTCACTACCCCTTGCAAATGCTCCACTCTAGCCAAAAGGAGCAAAAGTTCCTGTCTCAAAACCATTACGGAGCCTTAAAGTCCACAACCCTTTATTGGACTAATTTGAATTTTTGTTTATTTTTACTATCTTTAGGTTGAATGATTTACATTATATTCTTGTTGTAAAAAGAGTTCAAATAATAACAAATGTATCAATTTAAAAAATAATAACACTCTCTTCCCTCAATACTGCTCCCCCAAGAAAACTGTTAATAGTTTGGGGAATAGTCTTGCAGACCCCCTTCAGTGCTTAAAAGGATATCTATGTCTTGTCCAAATTTGTCTATATTTTAAAAGAATAAGTGGGATCATAGCATTCTGAAACTTGCTTTTTTTCACTTCATACAACTTGAACATTTTTCTACATCAGTACATTTAGATATATTTCATTTTTTAAGCTTTTATAATGTCACACTGTATGACTATACCATAATTTATTTAACCAGTTCTCTATTGATAGGTTATTTTTCCAATGTTTGCTGTTATAATTACAGCAAAAATGAAATACCTGTAAATTTTTGTTTAAAAATTGCTGTTTATCTGATTATGAGACTAGTAAATTGTTCACTATAGAAAACTTAGAGAATACAGAAAATTATAAATAAGAAGATTAAGAACACCTGGAATCCTACCACTAAAATATAAACACTGCTAACATTTTAATATATAGTGCTTCAGTCTTTTGTCTGGGCAAGAGAAGAAGGGGGTGGCTGCTGTGTTATACATTTTTTTTTTTACTATATTAGGATAGCAGCTGATGTAACAAATCCAATTAGTAGTCTAACACGCATTCTCCCCATCTTCCTTGCTAAGGAAGTCCAATTCTGTCCAGCATAGCAATGGTCCTAGCTAAAAACCAATGTTTCCCAGTGTTCCTTGAAGTTAGGAGTAACCATGTGACATAGTTCTAGGTGAATAAGATGTAAGGGAAAGTTTACTGGAGGTTTCAGGCAACATTTGCTTGCTTGAAATAGGCAGTGCCAGCTTCCCCTTGCTATTTCTATTTTCTTTTTCTGGCCTGGAACATGCATGTGAGGCTGGATATGGAGCAGCCACCTTGTGACCATGAGGGACAAGCATGAGAACAAAAGCCACAGGCTCAGGATGGTAGAATCGAAAGAAAATGGAGCTTGGGACATTGATGACATTGTGAAGACACAGCACAAGCTTTAGACATTCTACCTCCATATTTTTTTGTTATATGAGAAAAATAAAAGTCTATTTGAATAACCTACTATATTCAGGGTTCTACTATATACAACTAAACATAATCTCTGATATTCTGTATCTGCACGTTTCTTTATCCTACTTTATTCATTTACCATTACATTTCAAGCACTTCCCCATGCCATTAAACATTTCTTAAAAGCATGACTTTTTTTGTGTGTGTGAGGAACATTAGCCCTGAGCTAACATCTGTTGCCAATCCTCCTCTTTTTGCTGAGGAAGATTGGCCCTGGGCTAACATCCGTGCCCATCTTCCTCTACTTTATATGCAGAGTGCCTGCCACAGCACAGCTTGATAAGCCGTGCGTAGGTCCGCACCTGGGATTCAAACCCGCGAACCCTGGGCCACCAAAGCAGAGCGTGGGAACTCAATCACTACACCACGGGGCTGGCCCCAAAAAGTATGACTTTTAATGGCTGCACAATGTGTCTTTGTACGGGTGTATCGTTATTTACTTAACCATTCAATTACTGAGCTTTTAGGTTACTTCTAATTGCTAATTTAAACATATAATGGAACTTATATGTATAAATATTAATTTTGATTATACGTTTGTTTTCTTAAGATATATTTCTAGAATTGGGATTATGATGTCAAAGAGAAAAACAGTTTTTCAACATTTTAATAAATATTGTTTTCTTGGAGCATTTTTTCAAGTTAACTCCCCAAACAGCAGCAATATATTAAAGATTTTATTTATTTATTTATATTCCCCCCTAAAGCCCCAGTAGATAGTTGTATGTCATAGCTGCACATCCTTCTAGTTGCTGTATGTGGGACGTGGCCTCAGCATGGCCGGAGAAGCCGTGAGTCGGTGCGCGCCCGGGATCTGAACCTGGGCCGCCAGTAGCGGAGCGCACGCACTTAACCGCTAAGCCACGGGGCCGGCCCTAGCAATATATTAGAATAGCATTTCAAAACATATTCTAATACTACAAAATTTTTAGCTATTGACAATAGGGGAATAATGGTATTTTAATGTTGCTTTAATTTTTGGTTTTCAATTACTAATTATAGTGAGTATTTTATGTCTCTTCCCTCATTTTAATCTCTCTCTCTTTTTTTTTTTTGTGAGGAAGATCAGCCCTGAGCTAACATCCATGCCAATCCTTCTCCTTTTTTTCCCTTTTTCTCCCCAAAGCCCCAGTAGATGGTTGTATGTCGTAGTTGCACATCCTTCCAGTTGCTGTATGTGGGACGCCGCCTCAGCATGGCCGGAGAAGCGGTGCATCAGTGTGCGCCTGGGATCCGAACCCCGGGCCCCCAGCAGTGGAGGGCGAGCACCCAACCGCTAAGCCACGGGGCCGGCCCCTCATGTTAATCTCTTAACACATTATATAAGGTTAGCATTTTCAAACACATTATAATCACATATTATTCAACATGAAGTCTCCAAGTCACGTTACATCTTTCAGACACACTGCTATTAAAATTTATTACAGCCTTTAATGAATCCACGGTTTCCCTGGATGTTTAACAAGTGGATAAGTGATTATCCCAGTTCCTAGGTGATTACAGGCTTTGTTTTCTTTAATCTTCACATAACACATTTATCTTCTCTGAGTATGTCGCTGGGATATTTCTCCAAAATAATGATAATTTCATAATAACAACTAATATATAACACCTACTATGAGCCAAGCACTATCGTAAGTGCTTTACATATGTTAATTCATCCCAGCTTTATAACAACCCCATGAAGTAGGTACTATTATTATCCTCATCTTACAGATGACGAAACTGAGACAAAGAGAGGAAAAGCAACAAGGCCTAGGTTTCACAGTTTATAAGGGTGGAACTAGCTTAGGAACTCAGCAGTCAGGCTCTAGAGGCCATGCTGACAATTATTATATGATGTTGTCCTATCAATCAGTGCTACTATTTTATTAGAGTTATCAAACAGCTGGAGAGGCTTCTGCAATGTATTTGAATGTTATCACAACTCTGCACTTAATATAATCCACAGAGGAGGCTTTTCATCACATTCTTCCATTCGCGAACTTGCTGTATGAATCTGGACAACCTTTAACCTCCCCAAGTCTCGGTTTCTGAGCTACATTCTTTCCAGTACAACATGTCTGGCCATTTTGGTGGTCTTGTGTCAGAAAATTATTTACTTTGTTGTGGTCCAATCTACTGCTCTGTAACCAGTATCAATGATAACTAGAAAACCCCAAATCAAACTGAAAATGATAGATTCTGTAGCTCCTTGTTGACATGACCCTTACACGCAATGCAGACCTCAACCAAACAGCTAGCTCGGGAGGGCTGGTCACTCCCTAGAGCTGCAGAACAGTCAGGAGCGAGCAATAGGAAGGGGGAGCTTGAGGAGAACCGAGAGAGAGAACAGTCCAGTTGCTGAGACTGGCAAGCAAAGGAAGCTTCTCTGAAGCTGTTCTATGATGAGAAAGAGAAGTTGAAATTCTCACAAGAGCATCCCTTTCTTCAGCACCATGGCCCCACTTCTAATTGTGGGGCTTTAAAGACTTGGCTATGAAAGTCACCATATCACAGTTCTTTCTGTACTCCAAAGTCCATTAAGTACTGAGAAAACTTCACAGAAAAGCAATTTACTGGTTCTAATGAATAAGGTGATTGGATAACATTTTGAGATTTTAACTAATTTTTTTTCTCAGTATATTCTCCCCTTTCTTTTCCCTCCATCCAAGCAGGTAGCTGGCTCTGTTCCCTTGAGGGAAAGAGGTAGGGTATCTCAGCAAAAAACAGAAGTAGCCTGCAAGTTCAGTGATTCAAAAAGTCTAAGATCATAGAGGAAGAAATTCCACAATGATAGAAGACATGTAAAATATAGAGAGGGAGAAGGCTTTTCCTCACACTAGAAAAGGAGTCTTCCAGGCTGGAGGAGAGGAGTGGAGCTGAAATGTAAGAGACTCTTGAAGAGAATCAAGGACTTTCACTTCATTTCATGGCAGTTCTAGCAGGGAAGCATCAAGACCCTAGAAAGCAATGGCAGGTCTGTGTGCAGAGTTGGCGAAGATTCCCAAGCCTCAAGAGCGGTGGGAAAGCAGCCAAGGACCTCTGACTTAAAGGGACTATGTGGGCCAGGAGAGTGGACATCTCAGCAATGATCTATAGAGATAACTGATTAATAACTATATGCCTGTGCTCTCATCACTGCTACTCACCCCAATTCCCCCCAACACCCTGGCACCACATAACATGTTGACAGTACGAAGTTGACAACCTTGGGGAAAAGAGCCTAAGAAGGACTGAGGTTAGTTTTTTTCCCACCGGTCCCCCATCATTGAGCCCTTGGGGCTCAATGTCTGAAATATAGATGTCATAAAAAATAGTTATACTTTTGCACAACAGTGATTGAGGTTTGAGAGTCATACATGCTATAACAATTTTAAGGGTCAGTTCTCCCAACCCTCCTTTTTATCATGCAATGATTCACTATGATGTTTTCTGCTCTGGCCAAGAGAAAAAAAACACATTCTGACAGAAGGGAATTTATCTCATACTTATGAAAAGGCTTAAATATCTGTATCTTAAGATTTTGGCATTAACTTTTACCCCTAAGTCATATCCACATTCAGGGCTACACAAAGCTATACTCAAACAAAGCCAATTTCAGAATGTTCAACTTATTATCAGCTGGTTCCACCGCAATTTGAAGCTATGATGCCAGGAAGTCTAGTTATTTCAAATCTGAAAAGAATATCACTGAGCCACACCTTTCAAAAAATGTTATTAGCATACAATTCTTTGCTAAACGAGGAAGATGGGAAATGTAGTTGCATTCACAAAGAATGTATGGGGACTGCCAAGAAAGCAAATAATTTTTGGAAGTCACCCTTATTTGGAAATATTCTAGTCATAGAACTATGGTTGTTTAAACAAAAGCATCTACCATATCTCCTTTTGAAAACATGTACTTCCAAAATATATGAAAAGAATCGAATACTATGCTACTCAGTTCTTCTATGATTTACTTGAAAACAGCTTAAGTTTAAAAAAAAGAGACAAAGCCCGCCAAGAACTACAAGTAGCTTCCTGTAGGCATTGTGATGTAGTGGAAAAAGCATAGCCTCTGGAGTTGGACAGACCTGTTTTTGAAGCTTGGCTGCACTCTTAACTAGTTGGGTGACCTTGGGCAAGTAACTTTATCTTCGCTATGATTCATCTGTAAAAATAATTAAATTATATTAAAGGAGAAAACATATGTGAAAGTGCTCACTGAAGGATATTCCCCCTCTAGGCCTCAATGGAAAAGCAGAATAGTTATACATGGTTATTATGATATAAAGTAATAAACAAATACATGTCTCAGTGCGTGCACAAAACTATTTAGATGAGTTCCAAAAGGCTTTGAACAGAGCAAAACAATGTAAAGTGATGTTTGGCAAAGTGCAAAATTATAAACTGAAGTGAGATACATTGAAATAAATTCTACCTATTTTACTTTAAATTGCTCCTATAAAAGTCCTTTTCAAGGTCACTAGTTGCTTTATGAAATTTGCTATAAGTGAGGCATCTAGAAATTCTAATGTCTTATAAAAATACCAGGTCTTGCTATTTCTAAGGGAATTGTGAGAAGGAGATCAATGAAAAATAAATATCAGCAGTTTCTACCCTTTTAGCCAGAATAAAACATCAGCTCAAGTCCAAAGGCAGCAGATGAGGTGACTCTTAGAAGAATGAAGACACTAGGATCGATGGCAAAATTATAAAGTAGCCACCCTACCTCAAGGTATTCTCTCAGTTGTCCAATAATTTCATGATGGCCTTTGGCTGTATTGAAATAATTCTGCCAAGAAATCTATGCTGTACTCTAATTAAGTGTTATACTCTAGGGGTCAGCAAACTATGGCACATGGGCCAAATTCTGGCTGCTATGTTTTTGTAAATAAAGTTGTATTGGAACACAGCCATGCCCATTCAGCTATGTGTTGTTATGGCTGCTTGCACACTACAAGCAGAGTTGAGTAGTTGTGACAGAGACCATATGGCCCACAAAGATTAAAATATTTACTATCAGGACCTTTACAGAAAAAGTGTGCCAAGCCCTGCTTTAACCCCTAACAACCCACTTGCTACCTAAAATCAAAGGCAATATATTTAACCTATCCATGGATATTTTCATTTTAAAAAATGACCATATTAACCCCATCCATAGATTGCCTGGGAGAAAATTTTTGAGCAGAGAGAGAGAGTTTTCTTTGTGCACCTTGCCCATGCTTATTCCCTTTCCAAAATAATAAAAGTCAGCAATGTGGCACCCTACATTGGAAAGTTTGCCCAATTTTGAACTTGGGTGACTGCAGACTTTGCATTATAACAAAGGCATGTAGGAGCTAATCTGCAGTTAGCTGCCTTTACTTCATAATTTTACTTAAACAAACCTTAGTATAGCCAAAGTCAGCTTTGGGGGAGGTCTACCAAATTCTTAGGAGATTTGCTCTGAAATAATATCGCTGAAACACATTAGCTGTCCAACATTCTTTGTAAGGTTTTGAAAACTTTGAGAATCATAGCAATGATATTTCTTGGAATACTGAGCAATGAGCTGCAGCACTGTTGAGTTTCACAAACCTTCCTTCCAAATCAGAATTGACAATCAGTCTGATTCAACCCATAGCTCATCCTCTCAAATAATGTGGTTTGAAAGATAAGGAATCCAAATGAGGTAAAATAGTGGCTGAAATAACTGGAAAAACAGATAGAAGACAGGAACCGGGGCAAAATCACCATTCTGAGTGTGCAAAGCTTCAAGATGGAGCCACACTACAAGAAGTAATTCAAAAGCTATAACTTACTTGTGTCAAAGGGTCTTTGATATAAGAAGCTGGAGGAGAGAAAGTCAAGAAGATTAGTCTGGCTTTCTTTGTTCTTCATGGACATATTCCAAGGTAAAGTTCAAACTAATGTTAGTCTTGGTTATTTAGTTTTATTACGCCTACCACAAAAATAAAGCACTCTCCATAATTTTCCCAATAAGTTGCAGGTTTTAAATATATTTTTAAATAAAAATGGTAGGGGGAAGCTTCTTTTTAAAAATGGGATCTAAATAAATGCCAGCAAAGTTTATAGTCTGGGCACCGAGGAAGGGGAAATTTTAAATGGCAAATTAGTATATCTTTAGCAACAAAGCAACATATAATGACGTCGTTTCATACATTTCACAGATAAGTCTTATTCAATTCTAAATCTGGTTCTGCCATTTGGTTGGTAAAGAATTTCACTTCTCAGTTTTTCTCTGAGAGAGAAAAAAACAGAATGAAAGATATTCCTAAAATAATGTGGTGACTTGAAGATTCCAAGTTCTAAATTGTGTTATAAGCATATCCAGGTATATGCTTATCCTTTTGGAGCAAAAGAAAAGGAAGCTTTTACCACAGTCCCTGGGAGTTATTTGCAAATATGCTTGGAAACAGAGGTGTCAGAGCAAGGCAATCGGACAAGTCTCAGGGTACTAGAAGCTCCACCAATGGGTCAGTAATTATTTTGGAAAGGCCAAGTAATGAAATATCACCAAGTTAACAGCAATATCGTGACACATCTATCCTACCCACAGGCTTAGGGACAAGGAGAACTAGAGCTGCAGAATGGGCATGTGTTCCTAAAGCTGTGTAGGCTACTTTCAGCCAGCCACTGATGAGGAGTCTTGGGCCGTGTCTGCCAGAAAGGAAAACATGAACACTGAAACACTATAGGCAGAGAACTGGAATACTACTGAGTTCTCCTGGGATCTGCACTTAAGGTAAATTTCACTTTGCCCAAAATAAAAAGACTTAGGTCTTTTTAGGAGGCTATGTCAAGTTGTCATCAGGAATCGGGGGGCAATTTTAACCTATACGCAGACAAGAGCAAACAGAGGACTTTTCCATTGTAAACCAGATCATGTCAGCTCCCTGCTCAACCTTTTCAATGGGTTCCAATCACGGGTTTTTTGTTTTTTTTTTGTGAAGAAGATCAGCCCTGAGCTAACATCCATGCTAATCCTCCTCTTTTTGCTGAGGAAGACCGGCTCTGAGCTAACATCTATTGCCAATCCTCCTCCTTTTTTTTCCCCCAAAGCCCCAGTAGATAGTTGTATGTCATAGTTGCACATCCTTCTAGTTGCTGTATGTGGGACGCGGCCTCAGCATGGCCAGAGAAGCGGTGCGTCGGTGCGCGCCCGGGATCCGAACCCCGGCCGCCAGTAGTGGAGCGCTGCACTTAACCGCTAAGCCATGGGGCCGACCCTCCAATCACTTTTAAAATCAAATCTGAAATCCTAATCATGGACCAATAAGGCCCTGCAAGTTTCTTATTCTGTCCACCTCTCTGACCTCATGTCACTGCTTTGAATACACTGCTCCAGCCACACTGTTTTCTCTGCCATTTCTAGAACATGCCAAACTCATTCTCATCTCAGAACCTTCAGATTTGCTGCTCCCATGGCGTGGAATGCTCTTCCCTTGGACCTTCACATAGTTTACTCCCTCGCTACATTAATGTCTCCACTCAAACATCGCTACCTAAGAGTGGCTGCCCCTGGCTACCTGATATAAACCCCTTTATTCACTCTATAGCACCTTATCCTGCTTTAATTTTCCTTCTAATAATTATCACCATGTGATGATATAGTACTTGTTTATTGATTAATTGATTATCTATTCCTCACAAGATTGCAAGCTCCATGAAGGCAAGGACTTGGTTTTGTTCATTCTTTATCTCCGAGGCTTAGAATAGGGCCTGGCATAGAGTGGGTACTCAGCTAATATTTGTTGAACGAATAAATGAATTAAAACAGATATTCAAATGAAATCAGCTTTTGTAGAAATTTTGCTTCTAGATTTGCTAGACTTAAAATATCTCACACAGCTAAACATATAAAAATTAAATTTTTAAAGACTTCTGGAAAAGTAAATTCCCTAAGTGAGCTTTGCCATTCCACAGTTTAACTCACTCACATCTCAACTTCATCCTACATTCGGCCATTTAAGCTTGGCTCCTCTTTAGTAGCAAGACATAGGGTTGGTATAATGCCTATTATTGGTGTCAGAATATCCAAACACCCTTACTTTGGGAAGGCTGGAGAGGATTTAAATATCTTTTGTTCAAAAGAATCCCAGAAATAGACATAATCACTCTTTTGGAAAATTAGACCCACAGAGATTGCTGGTTTATTTAAATAGAATCAAGCCCCAACTTATTATCCTCACCTAGTACTGTGCAATTGCATACTCCTGCACCTGAAGTGGCTGTGCCACTTAATCAGTAGGACACCCTGATTTTGTTTATGGAGTAGCTGTGATGCACTGAACTAACCCAAGCCACTCTGGAGCACCTTGGAGACAAAGTTGGCAGGTTCTGGATGCTATGTGGGGCCATGGAGCAAAGATTTTATCTGTATCAATGAAGCTCAACAGCTCAGCCAAGTATTGATAGTGACACCATTATTAGCTCCACTGTGTACCTAAGTGAACAAATGTTTCCTGCATTATCTTACACTACTCCCTTCTGGCATCCCATATTCTATTCTGGTCAAATTGGACTACTCCCTTTCTAATGACGCCCTGTGCTTTTCTGCCTTAATACCTTTGCTCCTACTGTTCTCTATCTTGTACTATAGTTTTTTTCATGTATCTAACATACTTCTTCTAGTAAACGATAAGTCCATTCATTCACTCAAGTACAACCTCACATCAAAGCGGAAAAGAAAATAAGTAAACTAATCTAAAGATCTGATCAGAAGATTTCATTGCTAAGACTTGTAGAAATACAGTAGCAGGGACTTTTGATGCCAGGTCGAGCTGCTGAGAGTCTTGGACTCACAGTCAAGTTCCACAAGGTTCTATCTCCAGTATTAGAGATCAAGGTGACTCAGTTGTTATCTAAATCTGGCTTAGCCAAAAACATAGTTCAACAAATAATATTAACACCCGTATACGAAGTCAAATGAGGCACATTTCCTGCCACAAGGGATGAAAAAAACACATGAACCAACAAATATAGTAAATGGGATACATGATAAAATATAATATGCTTATGGTTAGGAACATACTATCTTATTCCTTTCTACCTCCACTTCAGGGCATAACAATATCTTGTGCGTAATAGATAATAAATATTTATGAAATTGAATGGAATTCACTTTTCTAAAGTATAAGGCACAGATTCAAATTCTACCTTGGGATAAATATTCTTTGTTCAATACAGACTTGCTATAGGGTATGCGGAACACAGAAGACTGATAAGCATTTATTTGTGTGTGTGAGGAAGATCAGCCCTGAGCTAACATCCGTGCTAATCCTCCCCTTTTTGCTGAGGAAGACCGGATCTGAGCTAACATCTATTGCCAATCCTCCTCCTTTTTTTCCTCCCCCAAAGCCCCAGTAGATAGTTGTATGTCATAGTTGCACATCCTGCTAGTTGCCGCATGTGGGACGCAGCCTCAGCATGGCCAGAGAAGCAGTGCTTCGGTGCGTGCCTGGGATCCGAACTCGGGCCGCCAGTAGCGGAGCGCGCGCACTTAACCGCTAAGCCACGGGGCCGGCCCTGATAAACATTAATTTCAAGTGCTAGGTCAACATGACATTGAAAAATAAGATCAATTTAGCCCTATGTGCAGACTGCTACACTAAAATGGAAACTGAAAAATAAGGTCATGTGTACTTAAGATACAAAGTTTCAAATAAGATATACCCTATGTTAAGATATTATTGCATCTGTTAGCTCAGAGCCGATCTTCTTCAGCAAAAAGAGGAGGATTAGCATGGATGTTAGCTCAGGGCTGATCTTCCTCACGCACACACACAAAAAGATATCATTGCATCACCAAAACTGTTTTTTCACCTCCAACATTTCAGAAACCTTAAAAAATTTTTTCTCAGATTAAAGGCAAATAGGAAATTTTTCACATTTCAGAGCCAGTTATTTTTGAAAGTTATGGAAATTATTTCTTTTTTGGTTGATCATATAATGGGCTCATTACCATAAGTTACCATGTGACACAGGAAGGAAAAAGGAGGCTCCCAGTTAAATGCTTGATATGTAACTCTTTTTTTTTTAATGTAAGAGGAAGGATGGTAGAGATATATCTTGAGTTTTCTCCAACTTCCATACTTATTTTTAACCTGTAAATTTCTGAGGTACAGGGCTGCATTAAGCTCTTCAGAAGCACTAAGCCCCCAAAAGATTACAGTGCCTCTACTTTATATATCATTTAAAATTAAAAATATATATTACAATTCATAGAACTGTACACCAAAAAAGTCAATTTTACTGTATGATAACTTTAAAAATAAAATAACAATGCACTATCAACTAAGTATACAGCACTCTAAGACATATTCTATTTCCCATAATGACTATCTCGATGCTCTATATAAAATAACAAAGATCAAATTCTCCCACCCCAAAAAAGTTAGTGCCCCAGGTTTGCAAACACGTGCTCAGACTGTCTATTGGGTAACCCAGCAGTATATAAGGAGATATCCACATTGCCTCCTCCAGTTTTAGAATCCTAATGACAATATTTCTTTAGCGCAATTCAGGGCTGGGGAACATCCAAAAATAAGTTTGCCTTGAGTAGAAGTGTGAAGGATATAGCTCTTATAATGGCTACCAGTATAGGCCTTCTGAGATCCAGAGAAGCCGGTTGCTGACATAGTGTGATTTGAGGGGCAATCAAATGATCCTACTGACCTGTATTTCTCACCATGTACTCAATCTTGATGGCTTTTCTTAAGGAGAAATGAACAGCTTACCTGGATTGAGGCATTCTCTTATGTCAGAGAAATAACACCTGTATAAATTGGTTTATTTAACTAAAATACACTCTTTTGTCACCAAGCCAAAAGCTGGACATAAGACTGGTCAACTGTGATGGAGCAGGGATGAGGATGAGAGGAGGGGAAAGCTGCAACATGGCTCACATTTAATTCTGTTTAAATGTGTTTTTTAAAGTTATGCTTAGGGATAGCTCAGTTATTTCATATCAAACTATTTTTAGGGGATTGTGTAGATCAGAAAAAAAAATACCCATGCATGTGTCAGATTGCTCACAGAGGACCAAGTGCATGGATGGCAAGTTACAGACGGAAAAGAGCAGGAAAGCAAAAGCAGAGATCGAAAGCCACTCTATTTAGGAAAGAACTAGTCAGCAGGGAGGCGGAGGAAGTGAAGGAGCAGTTTATGCTGCGGGGACTGATTAATTTTTCTGTTGTGCAAGCTGAGTGAATGAGACAGATTCTTCCTTAAGCTTTCAAATAGGGAAAGACTGAACAGTCCAGGAAGCAGAGCCAAGTGCCACAAGATACATGAAGCAGTCAAGATTTTTTTCTAGGGTAGTTAAGCTTATAATGTGGAAGGTGGGGAGATATACAGGGGTTTTGACTTTTGATTGCATCGTTAGAAGCCTAACTCAAAAGCTAAAAGGTGGAAACAGCCCAAATATTCATCAATAGATGAATGAATAAACAAATTATGGCATATCCATACAATTGAATATGATTCAGCCATAAAAAAGGAATGAAGTACGGATACATGCTACAACATGGATGAACTTAGAAAATATTACATTTAGTGAAAGAAGCCAGACACAAAAGATCATATATCATCTACTTCCAAGTATATGAAATGTCTAGAATAGGCAAATCCACACAGACAGAAAGTAGATCAGTGTTTGCCAGGGGCTGGGGGAGGGGAATTTGGGAGCAACTGCTTAATGGGTATGGGGTTTTCTTTTGGGGCGATAAAAAAGTTTTGGAATTAGATAATGATAATGGGTATAAAATATTGTGAACCACTGAATTGTTCACTTTAAAATGGTTAATTTTATGTGAATTTCATCTCAATAAAAACTTTTTTTAAGTTTTACTCATATCACAGGGGGCACTAACTCTAACTTTCAGTATTCAAGGTCACAGTTCTTTTTGAGTAACATCAAAATCAGAAAAGAATAATACTTAAGGATTAATAAGAACTGTAGCTAATTAGTTTTAAAGCTTTCTATTTCTGTATGCCTTGATTAACTTGTATGCTTTAATGAAGAATATATTTTATTTAATAAAGAATATGTATAACCAGTAGTGATACTCAAAATATCTAACAACTTGTACAGCATGGACACTGACCAACCAGATACAATGCCAGCTGTCAACAACCAGTGGACAAATGTTTTACTCACTTTATTGCTAATAACCAAATGTGATGGTGCATTTTATGTGTCAACTTGATGGGGTCACAGGGTACCCCGATATCTGGTTAAATATTGTTTCTGGGTATGTCTATGAGAGTGTTTCCAGACGAGAATGGCATTCGAATTGGCAGACTGAGTAAAGCAGATTGCCCTTCCCAATGTGAGTGGGCATCATCCAATTTGTTGAATGCCTAAATAGAAGAAAAGACTGAGGAAAGGAGAATTCGCCCCTTCTCTGCCTGACTGCATGAGCTGAGATATGGGTCTTCTGCCCTCGGACTAGGCATTACACCATTGGCTCCCTTGGTTCTCAAGAACTTTGGACTTGGACTGAACTACACTATTGGCTTTCCCTAGTCTCTGGCTTGCAGATGGCAGATTGTGGGATTTTTCAGCCTCCATAATCATATGATCCAACTCCTCATAATAAATCTCTTTCTATATATCTGTATATATCCTATTGGTTCTGCTTCTCTGGAGAACTCTGACTAATACACCAGACTAATGGGAAGCTTGGCTGAGCAAACAAGGCCCCACCATCTCCCCTATGACAATGCATCTGATTTACACACCTAGTACCTGGGAGAAAATAAATAGCTTCATAAGCACTGGTATTGAAAGCCATGTCATATACGTTTGTAAAGTGTCATGGACTGAATGTGTCCCCTCAAAATTTATATGTTGAAGCACCAACCTCACTGTAATGGTATTTGGAGATGGGGCCTTTGGGAGGTAATTAGGGTTAGATGAGGTCATGAGGGTGGGTCTCTGGTCTGATAGGATTAATGCCCTTATAAGAAGAGACACCAGAGAGCTTGCTCTCCCCTTCCCCACTCAACTCTAACACAAAGAAGAGGTCATGTGAGCACACAGCTGAGATGGTGATCACCTAAGACCAAGAGAATCGGCCTCAGAATGAAACCTACCTTGCCAGTACCTTGATGTTGAACTTCCCAGCCTCGAGAACTGTGAGAAATAAATTTCTGTTGTTTAAGCCACCAAGTCTATGGTATTTTTTATGGCAGCCCTAACTAAGACATAAAAGTTCCAATTTTTAAACTTTTCTCACCTATAAAGTCTTTATATTCCTTGTGTTTGAGGAGGTCAAAGAAGGATTTATATCCCCATCCTGATGGCATTCTGTATACGGGCTCTTTTTCTACATTACGTTCTTAGTTATTTTGAATATCGAGTATCTAATGTGGTGAAAGGACAACAAACTGTTTAGCATTTACCCAAGGAATGATGAGAAGATAAAGCAAAAGTGATCTTCTCCTTCCATGCTTTTGCAGTTCTAAGTGAATATGTACATGTTCCTTACGGATAAGTTGTAAATAACATAGGGGTTTAGTTTTTCATTCCTAAGGTTAGTTAGGAACATTGAAGTCTTTATTTTTTCAGTAAATTGCTTTGAAGAAGCTTGCTTTGACCTTTCTAACTTATTAGTGAATATTTTATTGCTTGGCTTAAATGCTTAAATAAC